>NC_069658.1:282242186-283492186 GCF_027244095.1 Hemicordylus capensis | reverse complement strand
ATGCATGCTGCTTCCCACTCATACCTTCTCTTCAGACTTGTAAGTAAAGATTCAAGTAAAGTAAGTAAAGTAAAGTAAGTAAAGTAAGTACTTTACTCAGTAAGTAAAGCCCCGATTTGTGGTGATTTTTCTGATTTATAGTACAATTGTACTGCTAGCCTGCCAAAGTGCTATTTGGGTGATGAGTGGGAGGAGTGCTCCATTGATGATGTTGCTGTTAAACTACAGCTCACCAACAAAGGTGGTGGTGTGGGAGGCAAGGATGGAGCTTCCAGCATGGAACAGCAGCCTCTGCTTGTTTCTCTCTCACTCTCTTCCACCAACAGACTTGTGGTTTGTTTTCCCTGCTCATTCTGGGAGCAAAACAAAGCACCCAAGCCTGTTGGTGGAGTGACAGAGGGAAGAGAGCCAAGGTGGAAAGCAATTCAGCTAGCAAAGCAATGGCAGTGATCAGAAGATCCCACTCCACACTAGAAGCTCCACTTTGCCTCCCTCACTGCTGCCACCTGTAATTTTACCCCAGTATGCCAGGAATGTAAGGTAGCCAAGATATGGGGGTGGGCAGCATGGGCAATTGGCCTCACCCCCAATGCTGGTGTTGGGCCGCCATCAGGGCATCAGCTTGGATGGCACAAGCCCTTGCCCCAGTCTATCTGTGCAGGAGGGGGAAGATCGGAATGCTAGTGCTGCTGTTCTTGTGGCAGAAGAACCCAACCTTCCTCCCCCTGCCCTTAACTGATGCCGTACCTCAAGTGTGTAAAGGAGAGACTCTGGGGCGACTAGAGTCTGGGTAAGATTCTAGGAGGACAATGGACAGTTAATTCAGCATAACTGAATACAATCAGGACTCTTGACACATAAGATGAACAGAGCCCAGGGCTACTTCCATACAAGGGCCCCTTAGTCAATCACAGCTCTTTCATGTTTTGTTCATAAATCGGTTTAAAGCTCTAATCCCATACGTTGCTCAATATTGCACTCTATGGCTCTGCAACCCTTTCCACATGGCAAGGGTAAAAGTGGAGATATCACTGACGTCACAAGGGTATTGTGACATCAGAGATTTGTGTGGTGACAGAGATGGTCTATGTGCACACTCAAAGCAAGGCCCAGCTCGATTGAGCTTCAGCCAAACCGGGAAAACCAGGTCCATGTACACCCCTACTAGCAGAGGTGCATCTAGCTAATTTTGGAGCCTGGATCTAAAGGCCTCCAAAGGCCCCCTCTCCTGCAGATTAAGCATCATCAGGCTTCACCAGACAACCACGTCACCCAGGACAGACTAAAAAGAGGTCTGGGGGCCCCCAGGGCTGTGGAAGCCTGGAGTTTGGTCCCGAAGTCCAGGGGTAAGAGCGCCTCTTCCTACTAGTACAGGCCTTTATACCTACCAGGTAAAGACCTTTTTGTTCACTCAGGCCTTTTACATTTTGATTGATAAATTTGATTTCTAACTGACTTTTAAAGAGATTTTAAATTGCTTTGTATTGTATTTTGGATTTTCTTTTTTTCCTTTTGAGCTGTTATGATTTAATGTGTTGAGTGTTTTTATTTCATGTTTTAATATTGTGTTGTGAGCCGCCCAGATGAAAATTTGTTATGAGGTGGATTACAAATAAAGTTGTTTATTAGTATTAGTATTAGTATTTCTTGTTTACACAGTCAGACAGGTGTTATTGACTGGTTTGTTTTATCCAGGCATCAAGTCCTTCCCAAGGACCTGGGATGGCTGGATTTTATTGTCAATTGTTATAGATATCGTCGCAGAATATAGGTTGTTCCCAGTAAAGCTGCTTTTTGTAATTGGCTGATGGTGATTTCTGTGGCCCCTATGGTGTTGAAGTGCTCTTCAAGGTCTTTTGGAACTGCACCCAGGGCGCCAATTACCACTGGGATTGTTTTGGTCTTTTTCTGCCACAGCCTTTGAATTTCAATTTGTAGATCTTTGTATTTGGTGATTTTTTCATTTCTTGTTCTTCTATTCTGCTATCCCCTGGTATTGCTATGTCGATTATTTTAACTTGTTTTTCTTTCTTCTCGACTACAGTTATAGCTGGTGTATTGTGTGGCAGATGCTTGTCTGTTTGTAGTCAGAAGTCCCATAATATTTTTACATCTTCATTTTCTACCACTTTTTCAATTGTATGGTCCCACCAATTTTTGGCTACAGGTAGCTTGTATTTTTTGCAGATGTTCCAGTGTATCATCCCTGCTACCTTGTGATGCCTTTGTTTGTAGTCAGTCTGTGCGATCTTTTTACAACAGCTGATTAGGTGGTCCACAGTTTCATCTGCTTCTTTACAAAGGCGGCACCTGCTGTTTGTGGTGGATTTTTTTACTTTTGCTCTTATTGCATTTGTTCTTAGTGCCTGTTCTTGCGCAGCCAGTATTAAACCCTCTGTTTCTTTCTTCAAGTAACCATCCTTAAGCCATTGCCAGGTCTTGGTGATGTCTGATTTTCCAGTTATATTGTGCAAATATTGACCATGCAGGGGCTTATTTTTCCATTTTTCTGCTCGGTTCTTGACTTGTTCTTTCTTGTAGGCCTGCTTTCTTTCATTGGTGTTGAATAATTATTGACCATTTGTACTGCATCTTCTTCACTGTCCTTGATATATTTTTCAAGGCCTCTTTTCTCCCACTCTACAGTTTGATGGACTTGCAGCATTCCTCTTCCACCTGAGCTGCGAAGGAGGTATAACCTATCAACATCACTGCGGGGGTGCAGAGCATGATTGATGGTCATGATTTTCCTGGTCTTACAATCCAGCATATCTAGCTCTGCCTGGGTCCAGTCTATTATTCCTGCAGTGTATCTGATAACAGGTATAGCCCAGGTGTTTATGGCTTGTATGGTGTTCCCGCCATTGAGTTTGGACTTGAGGATTTTTCTAACTCTCCTGATGTTCTTTTAACTTTTAACAATTTTTCTTTTAACAATTTTTCTTTTAACTTCAGTGTGTGCGATGTTATCAGCCTGGAGAATGCCCAAGTATTTGTAAGGTTCTTTCTCTTCCAGGCTCTTGATCTTGCTTCCATTGGGCAGTTCTATTCCTTCTGTTTTTCTATTTTCCCTCTGTTCATTATTAATGCAGCACACTTGTCTAGTCCAAACTCCATTGCTATATCGCTACTGAGTATACGGACAGTGTTTAGCAGTGATTCAATTTCTGACTGGGACTTTGCATACAACTTCAGATCATCCATGTACAGCAGGTGGTTGATTTTACTTGATGTTTTAGATGTTTGGTATCCGAGGCCTGTTTTGTTTAGTAATTGTGAAAGTGGGGTCATGGCGATTACAAACAACAGAGGGGATAGTGAGTCCCCTTGGAAGATTCCTCTTCTAATGCTAACCTGTCCAAGTGTCTCGCCATTGATTGTTAACTGTGTACTCCACATGATCATTGCTTTTTTTATAAATATCTGAATGTTTTTGCTGACACCAGTTGTTTCTAAACATTTTAGTATCCATGTGTGAGGCAATGAATCGAAGGCTTTCTTGTACTCAATCCATGCAACACTTAGATTTGTTTTTCTTCTCTTGCAGTTTTCTAAAATCATTTTGTCAATCAGCAGCTGGTCTTTTGTGCCTCTGGTGTTCGGGCAATTTCCTTTCTGTTCATCTGGAAGCTTTTTGTTAGCTAATAAGTGTTGCATCACTTCATCTGCTATTATTCAAGTTAATAATTTGAACGGGGTTGGCAGGCAGGTTATCAGTCTATAATTACTTGGAACTTCTCCTTTTGCTGGGTCTTTCATTAGGAGATGAGTTTTCCCAGTTGTTAGCCATTGTTCAATATCACCTCCTTGCAAAATGTGATTGAACTGTTTTGATAGTTGTTTATGGAGGCTTGTTAGGTGTTTAAGCCAAAAGCCATGCAGTTCATCGTCGCCTGGCGCAGTCCAATTGTTAATTTTCTTTGCTCTTTCACTTATTAATTCTGGTGTTATTATTAGATCTTGCATTTGTTGGTTACATTTTTTTACCTCTTTCATCCAGCCTGCTTTTTTATTATAAGCTATTGGATTGTCCCATAATTTCCCCCAGAATTGCACTGTTTCTTCTTTATTTGGTGTTTCTACGTTTCTTGCAGTTTCTCCTTCTATGCTTTGGTAGAAGTGTCTCTGATTTGACTGGAATTGGAGATTCTGCCTGTGTTGTGTAATTCTGGCTTTATATCTGCTAATCTTCTTTGACACTGCTGTTATTTGCTGCTTTATTATTTCCAGGACATCTCTAATTCTCCTTGAATCTAGGTGGTATTTTTGGATCAGATACTGTTTGGTGTTTTCATTCTTCAGCTTCTTGTCTTTCATATCTTTCTCTGATCTAAGCCTGGAGATTTTATTTTCTAATCTAATCTTCCATTTAGGTGATGTACTGCTTTCTTTTTTTACAGGTCCACTGATCTTTTATCCGAGCTCTTGTGTTGTTATTGTTGCTTCACTGTACATTAGTTGGTTTGTTTCATGCACATTCTTGGTTGTTATTTCTGCAAGTGCAGCATTAACATCTTTCAATGCCTGAGCGAGTTGTTTTTTTGGCAACTGGTTTTAGGGCTGGAAGTCGAACCCTGGTGGTTGTTTGGTTCATGTGCTCAGTTATTTTTTGCTTTAGTTCTTGTTGCTTTTCTGTTAAACGGCATTCAGGTTTTTGAGGTGAAGGCGAAGGGGTGGTTGCCTGGTTTTGATTTTGAAACAGTTCATCAACAGTGGCATCATCTATTTCCAACACCTCCTCTACCTGTGCCTGAGCAACTTCTTCAGGTGGTGGTAATTCTTTTTCCATCTCCTGAGACTGTGTTGCTCTTTGCAGTTCTTCCAGCTCAGCTCCTGTGAATACTTTATTCCTCATTATGTATCTTCTCTGGTCTGCTAGCCTTTGTTCTGTTATTTCTGTGTCTGGATGCTTCTCTTTCTAAATTTGGTACATTCTTTTTAAATAACCTCTTCTAGTTGGACTAGACTTGTAATAGCAGATCATTATTTCCTTGTTGGCATTTCTCGTATATTTTTTCCGGTTAAGCGACGTTTCTTCCAGTAACTTTGCAGTCTCCAGCCCTGGTTGCTCAACTGGAGATCCCGAGTCCTGTTGCCCACTTGCCACCAGATGTCCAGGGACTCCAGCACCTGGCATGGTCCTTGTTGACCCGGGCGACGATCGATCCGGTGTAGATTTATTAAAGTTACGTCTCACCATATTGTTGATGGGAGAGGCACTCTTTGACTCCTCTGGTGAGACCTGTCCAGTATGGTTGGACCTCTGGCATAGCTCTCACCTTCCTCAGAGCACACAAGCCCCACAACCACGCCAAGGTATTGCCTCACTGGGGGATGATGATGATGATGATGATGATTTTATTAGATCTTTGATTAATGTTACCTGGATATCAAACTGATCTTTTTGTTTTTACTTCCCCACTCCTTGTTAGGAGTGAGTGTTTGTGTGCACATACATGCAACTCTGCCCTAACACCGAGTCAGATAATTTATCCTTCTGTCCCCATACTATCAGGATATCAACAACACTCAGGCAATTATAATTCCCATCAGCTGCTACCTGATCCTATGGGCTGCTTGGTAATGAACCTGGGACTATCTACTTGACCACTGAGCTATGACCTCTCCCATAGCGTGTACATATTACACCTATAAATGAAATCTTATTTATTTTATTATTTATTTATCAAATTTGTACAAAGCCCCAAACTTCTATCTCTGGGTGGTTAACAATAGCATAAAACAAGTTAAAAATATATACAAAAACTAAAAACAATTTAACAATTTAAGAATAAACCAGAAATTAAAACCTAAAAATTTAGGAAGCTGAGGAAGCTTGGGCAAAAACATGGGTTTTCAAGTGTTTTTGGAAAATTGCCAGAGATGGGGAGGATCGTATCTCAGCAGGGAGCGCATTCCACAATCTTGGGGCAGTGACCGAGAAGGCCTGTCTCTGTGTAGCCACCAAATGAGCTGGCGGTAACTGGAGATGGACCTCCTCAGATGACCTCAATGGGCAGTGGGGCAGGTATTGAAGAAGACGCTCTCTTATATACCCAGGGCCTATGCCGTTTAGGGCTTTTATAAGTTAAAACTAGCACTTTGTATTTTGTCCAGTAACCTATTGGCAGCCAGTGTAGCTCCATCAGTAAAGGAGTAATGTGGTCTCTCCAAGATGACCCAGAGACCAACATGACCGCCACATTCTGAACCAACTAAAATTTCCAGACTATGTACAAAGGAAGCCCCACGTAGAGCGCATTACAAAAGTCAAGTCTGGAGGTTACCAACAGATGTACCACTGTTTTGAGCTCATTGATCTTGAGAAACGGGTGCAGCTGACATATCAGCCGGAGCTGATAGAAAGCACCCCTGGCCACCGCCTCAACCTGAGAAACCAGGAAGAGGTGTGGATCCAGGAATACTCCCAGACAGTGAACCTGTTCCTCTTGGGGAAGTGTGACCCCATCTAGTACAGGAAGATCAAAATCATCTCTAGAGTTCTGATCCCGCACAATAAGTACCTCCGTCTTATCTGGATTCAGCTTCAGTTTATTCTCCCTCATCCAGTCCATTACTGCTTCCAGGCAGGCATTTAGGGAGGGTATGCCAGGTCCTGAAGAAGTTGACATAATGAAGTAGATCTGGGTGTCATCAGCGTACTGGTAACATCCAGCTCCAAATCCCCTGATGATCTCTCCCAGCAGTTTCATGTAGATGTTGAGAAGCATTGGAGAGAATATGGAGCCTTGAGGGACACCATACTTAAGCTCAGATTTTGAAGAGCAACAATCTCCAAACGACACCATCTGGAATCTATCCAAGCGGTAGGAACGGAACCACTGTAAAACAGTGCCTCCCACCCCCAACCCCCTCAGACTTTCCAGAAGGATACTATGGTCGATAGTATCAAAAGCCACTGAGAGATCCAAAAGGACCAACAGAGTCACACTTCCTCTGTCAATTCCCAATTGGAGATCATCCATCAGGCTGACCAAAGCAGTCTCCACCCCATAGCCCACACTAAAACCAGTTTGAAATGGGTCTAGATAATCAGTTTCCTCCAAGACCGCCTGGAGGCGAGACGCCACCACCCTCTCAATTACCTTGCCCAGTCATGGGAGGTTGAAAACAGGCCTATAATTGCTCGACTCTGTGGGATCAAATGCAGGGTTCTTTAGAAGAGGTCTAATAATTGCCTCCTTGAGACAAGGAGGCATCCTGCCCTCCCTCAGAGAGCCATTTATGATTTCCACCAGGCTGTCTATAGCAGGCTTCTTGCTAGCTAGAACAAGTCTTGTTGGACAAGGGTCAAGAGAACAAGTGGTAGGCCTTACTGCTCCAAGCAGCTTGTCCACATCCTCAGAAGTCGCAAACTGAAACCAATCCAGTCAAATCACATAAGAGGAGGAGTTGGGCACCTCCAGTTCAGACATCAAATTAATTGTGGAGTCTCCATCTAGGTCTGTCCGAATCCGAGAGATTTTATCTGCAGAAAACTCTTTAAACACATTGCAGCGGGTAACTGATGCCTCCAAATTCTGGTTCAAGGGAGGGGGAGCATATACTAGTTCCCTCACAACCCTGAACAACTCCGCTGGACGTGAACTCACGGAGGCAATACGGGCAGAAAAGAATTGCCTCTTTGCCGCAATATTGCCTGAGCATAGATCTTTAGATGTACTCTATGTCGCAATCTGTCTGATTCGAGTCGAGTCTTTCTCCACTTGTGCTCCAGTCGCCTACCTTGCCGCTTCAGCCCCTGTAGATCTTCCGTATACCAAGGGGCCAATTTTGAAGCAGGTCAGAGGGGACGCTTAGGAGCAACCGTGTCTACTGCCCTGGTGAGCAAGTTGTTCCAATTCTCAACCAGGGCATCAACAGGATCACTGAGCTAACGATGAATCCCTCCAAGGCTTCTTGGAATCCTACTGGATCCAATAACCTCTTCAGGTGGACCATTCTAATAGGCCCCTTGCCCCTACAGAGGTGGGAAGTGTTTGTAAGTCCAAACACTTAACCAGGTGGTGGTCCATCCATGACAATGAGGAAATCACAGGAGTCCCCACCCACGGAAAACCACCCTGAACAGAGTAAAAGACCAAATCAAGCATGTGACCTGCAATACGTATCGGTCCAGAGACCACTTGGGATAGGCCCATAGTTGTCATGGCTGCTATGAACTCCTGAGCTACCCTGGACAGTTTGGTCCTGAAATGAACATTGAAGTGCACCAGGAGCCTGGGAGACTCCAACGTGAATTCCACAACCAAGTCCATGAGCTCAGGAAGGGATTCCGCTGGGCAGCAGGGCGATTGGCACACCAACAGAAGTCCCAATCTATCTCTGGTCCCCAAACTCAAGTACATACATTCAATATGGTCTGATACCCTAACAGGGACCCTGGTAAAGGAGATGTTATCCTTATAAACCACAGCCACTCCACCTCCCCGCCCACGTCCCCTCACCTGCTCCTCTACAGAATATCCTGGAGGGAGAAGCTGGGACCAAACTGGACCACTAGCCTCCCCCAACCAAGTCTCAGTAATACATACTAGGTCGGCCCTTTCATCCATGATCAAATTGTGGATGAGTTCAGGTTTATTTTGGAGTGACCTGGCATTGCAGAGGAGCAGGGTAAGGCTATGTGAGTTGTTGGCAGTGTTCCCTGAGGTCAAAGAGCTGGCAGGGCATCTGGAAGAGGAGACAGCTATTAAGTTTCTGTCTAACCTTCCCCTGGAACAGCCTGCTGACCTGCCAATGTTACTTCTTCTATTCCCCTCCACCACCGAGATAACTGCCCCATAGTCAATGAAGGTGCCCCCTTCTACAGATGGTCACCAACCTGGAGGAATTTAAAAAGAGCTTAGAAAAACTGATGGAGAACAAGTCTATCGTTGGCTACTGGTCTTGACAGTATAGGTTCCCTCCAGGTTCAGAGGCAGATCCATCCAAACACCAGTTGCAGGAGAACAACAGCAGGAGAGGAAAGATATCTTCAATCCCTGCTTGAAGGCTTCCAAGAGGCAACTGGTTGGCCATTTGTGGGAAGTATGATGCTGGGTTAGATAGGCCTGATCGAGCATGGCTCTTCTTAGGTTCTTATGACCAGGGGTGTGGCAAGGTTGGAGGGGGCCCAGAGACAAAATTTTAAAATGGGCTGCTCGCTGATATACACACAAAAACACACTTCACAATATATAGTGCACTCACACTCACATCCCCATTATGAATACAGTGAATATTCAGTTCACATTGAATCTAGTTTTTTTACTCTCTGCTCCCACTGATCTCCAAGAGACTCAACATAATTCATAGGGGGTGCAACATGGGTGGGTGGGGAGTCATGTGATGTGCCTCTGGGGGGGCCCCTCGAGGCAGTGGGGCCTCCTCGAGGCAGTGGGGCCACAAGACGACTGCCTCCCCTTGCCTAATGGTAGTTACGCCCCTGTTTATGACTGATGTGTGAGATTTAATACAAAACAATTCTGGAATGATACATTTTTGCAATATAAAGCATGATTTCTATTTTAATAAGACAATGCAGACTTTTAAAGGCAGGGAAAGTAACAACAAAACATCTCTGAAAACATGCCTTACAAGGGGTCAATAACATAGAGGAACAGATTAGCTTTCAATCAACTTGAAATGGGCAAAGGAAATAACTCTGACTTTGCAGAATTGTAAGATGAAAGATCCATCACTGTGCCTAAAAAGCTTGTTTCTGACAAGTCTTTAACAATATGGCAGAAGGAATATACCTTATAAAAACATGTTTACTCTCTAAAAACGTAGAAACCCATAAACTTCAAATAGTTGTTGTAGATTTATGTCATGTATGTCATACAAAGACAAGGCAAAAAAAGGCAGTTAATCTGGTTTAAGCACATTATATTTAATTCTGTGGGGAAAGGAAATTTGGAGTCTGGGGGTGTTTGGCATATGAATCATTCCGAACATGATTCATCCTAAATGTCCTAAACATATTTAAGAAGTTTCCTTGGATCACTGATTTCAGAAAGATCGCACAGCTTAGTATAGGTTCTGGGTCATTCATGAATTGTGTGGAGACCTGACAGATTTGATTTCCAAATGCATCTCTGAATAGCAAATAAGCTTTAAAGCTATTTAACTAATCTAAATTTGAACTAATAAACTGTCTTGTACATGTATTTACCATTATTTTTATGTGCTACCTGACATGGAAACAATCAAATCTATAAAGGGAAATACCAGATTTTTAACATCATATGTCTGTCTTCCAGTGGAATAGAAAATGCCTCGTTATCAACTCCTATGGTCTGTTCAGCACTGAAGGAAATAAAGCATTGGGAAAATAGTCTAAAGCACGTCTCCCTTTGCATATTTGCTGTTTTCAAAGGTAGGGAACACTACACACAGAGAAAAACAAGAACATGAAGACACAAAGCAACACTGATTAATAAGGTATCCCTTAAATGTTCTTGTTCGAAACGTCTCCTTGCTACCTTTGGTTTCTCCTTCAGCATCTCAAAAAGGTGTCCATGAACTAGGCCAATGATAAATGGAATTTTCAACCCTTCCAAAATTCAATTCATAACTCTAGGAAGATTTAGTATCTTTGCTATAAAAAATTATTTCCACTTGTGAGAGTGATTTGTCGGAAGGAAGTATTTTTAGAAATGCTTACAAGTGCCTTTCGAGAAGCTTCCTTTCCAGTCCTGCTTGCCTTGTTATTCCACAAAGCTGGGTTCCATCTGCTCAGGGTTACAGGTGTGCGTTTTACTTGCCTGCTATCTTGCTCATTTGGAAGACAGTGTGCAAAGAGCAACAGCAAGCATGCATTAAAAAACTGATAGAAGTACATATTTTTGAAAAAATGTAGTGTATAATGTGGATACTTTCTTTGACATTCCTACTTGCAAAACTGAAATTGAAGTGTGGGATAGTAAGAGGATTTAATAATTACTAGGGAGCAGATATCTGTTTTTCAACTCCATGTTTAACAATTAAATGGAAACAATGCAAGTAGATATGCAAATCAGAGTGGATTCATTGTTTGTCATTGAGAATGAATCCACTCTCATTTACTACCAGAGAATCTACTCTCAGAACACCTCAGAAACAACAAAACCAAGGCTTGTGGGTATGGGGGTGGTTGGCACCCTATGTGCACTACACCACCACTTGCTCTGGGCTACCCCAGTGCCCCCCAAGTAGAGTTATGGGGCTGCTGAAATCCCCAATATTCCCTGTGAGGGGAAAGCTTAAAGACACACAAACTTCACAAATTCTTTAAAAATCACCCCTTTCATCAATTTCTTTGAAATCTAGAGGGTAGCAGGCGCCCTTTGGGGCACTACTGCCTGACCCACTCTTCTGCCCCTAAAACCCTTTTTCTGCCCCAAATCTACCACAAAGACATGCCAACTTCAAAAATCATTTAAAAATCACCCCTTTGCCCAATTTCTCTTAAATTTGGGTAGTAGCTTCCACCCATTGGGCACTACCACCACCACCACTCTTTTGGCACTAGGACCCTTTTTTAAAAATCCAAATCTATTCAGATTCAGACCCAAAACAAATCAGGGGTGTTTTGATTCGGGTACAAATCAAAACAAAAAAATGATTCATGCACATTCCTAGTATTTATACTTTACAAATGCCTGGATATAGACCTTCTGGAGAAGAAATATATACACACATACACACTCCTGTGGTTTGGAGACTCTCTGGTAATTGCTTACTCAGGTAGCTGTGCATGGATCCCATGGATTATCTGAATACTGACAACAGGAAGTTCTGGCTCCAGGGTCTAGTTTACCACTATTTCAACAATCGCAGATGAGGTGGTAAACCTGTGCATGAAATGTACTACAGTGAGTGAAGAGAAGGCATGGGGAGACCTTTTGGTATTGCTGTGAAGATGCTGTTTTCTGCAATGGGTCATAACCTGGAAAATCTGTGATGCCTTAAAATAGAAACTAATCTAACTAGAAATGAGGTCCCAGAGCTAATTTGTCCATCAAAGCTCTGTTTCTGTAACAGCTGCAGAGAAGAGAGGTCATTGTCCCTTTGGTAATTGAAAGTATGTTTTGAGATAGAGCAATCTGCCCCATTGTTTTTCCCCTAGGAAATATACTAAAATGTCATTAATCAAGAAATTTTTATCTCTGGCATACTTCAAAAGAAACTGACAGTCATTTCACTGACCCAAACTTTAAAACTGGGAAAAATTCACTTGGCATCAACTTATCTTGATGCTGCAGTGATAAAACTTTAGCACAAGGTAAACATCACAGGTTTTTCCTTGCCTTTTAGGTTTTCCATTTTTTATATTATCAAACATATCTGTGACAGTATCACTGTGTTCCAGAAGAGCAAATGAGATAAGCCTTCTTCAGTCATTCAGAAAGTGAGCAGGTGGAACTGGTGCATTGGCTAGCCATGTCCACCAATGCAGACGTGCTCTGTGGCCGCCACCACCCCTGATGTCATGAAGTTCAGCATTGCCTGCAGAGGCAAATGATTCGGCCACTCAGCATTCCAAATCACAGGAAGAAAATATTCTCAAGCTTGGTGCTTCCTGCTTCAGGCAAACACTGGGCTATTGTATCTCAACAGGTCTGCCCCAAAGCCAGAAAGCAGAGGAGTCCAGAGTGGTGAACAAGCACTTCTTTATTGCAACAGAACAAGGCACTGTACAGCATGACCAAACATACAGAACTGGTTCCAACCATACTGGAAGTGAAACCACACCCACCTATTAGGAGAGAAGAGAAGTGGCAACCAACTACACATATTCCTAAAGCAACACACACACACACACAACCACACTGGGAACACTGAACCCACTTTTTGAATTATCGAAGAGCACTTTAATCTGCAGCAAAGGCCTCAGTCCAACAGATAGTTAAGACATACCTAGTCAATTCCCATGTTGGGTTGGAGCCCAGTATGGTTCCTCTTGCTCCCCACTTCCTCAAGTGGTAAGAAGTTTCATATTACTACCCAGATTCAGTTCCAGCAGCATTGCCCAACACTACTCTGGCTGAGAGGTCACTAGGGGCTTATTATGTCATTTTAATATTTAGTTTATTTATAAATATACTAGTTGAACATCTGATGGAGGGCAAAGCAATAGGCGCTCCTAGCAGGTCAGCAAACATATGACATCAGATCTCCAGAAAGACACCCTAAAGTACCTTCTATCTGCTTTCAGATTTGTCTCCCTCAGCTTATCAATTCAGTCTCTGCCTGTCTGTCATTTCTTTACACTGACACCACACACACACACACACACCTTGGCTGGTGTGAGGTAGAGGCAAGATGAGTCACCCATTTTAGCGGGGGGGGGGGCGGAATCTCTACAGAACTCTCATCTGCTTACCCCACATTCAGAGACAATATGCAGTCATTAGCAGGAGAAACATGAACTTCTCAGCCATTAAGGAATACAGTATTTACATTCCTTTGTCAGATTACAGGCACTCTGATCAGGATAAGACCATTTCTCAAACCCCTAGCTCATAACAATATGGTAGGTCAGTGTGACATCACATTCATATTCCTTGTGGTTAACCAGCTCAAATAAATCCCTCGCAGAATCCTACCATATCATGTACTTTACATCAGTGTGGAGGTCTGCCAGTCTCAGGACATATCTGTGCACAAGGGATGTGCACCATGGCTAATAAGCCAGGGATTTATCCCCAGGATGGTATAGGGGCTGCAAGTTACAGAGCACCAGCACCCATTGCTGATGCCCAGAGGGCAGGCACAATAGCTGGGTAACCCATCAGCATCATCTTAACAATGCCAAAAGAGACCACCTCATCTTATTCTCAGCCTGGACAGAGAGGCTGAAAGGTCTCTTTTGTCACATCTCCTCAGTTCAGGGGATTGAGAGGTCTTGAGAGGCAAGTGATGGGCAGGGTTAGCCAGCACACTTTTGTTCTGCCTGTATCTGACTGTATGACCGGAAAGAGCCATTATCTAATCAAGGATCAGCAAACAGATTGATAACCTTATTTCAAGTAATCACCAGAAGGCTGGAATTTCTACAGATAACAGTCATGTGATAGTTCCCCAGATCAATAAGGATCATGAAAATGCCCAGTCCCTCATCTTCACAGAGTCCCCTGTATCCAGCAGACCGTTAGTCCACTGAATTCAGAGAAAACCCTTCTTCTTATCTTTTCCATCCTTGAGAGAGATTCATTTTGTATCTGTTTTTATCCATATAATAATAGCCATAAACATAATTTGTTATTGTTTATTGTCAGTATATTTAGATATTTTTCATAGACAAGTGGTATATAAAGATTTTTAAGAATATATAACGATAATACAGGCAATATTCTCCATGCAAGGCGAAGGCTTTGTTTAAATTTGTCATGCAAGGAAATTAAAAAACCCAGTTAGCAATCCAGTGGCTTGCTTCTCAATACCCTTACTGCAGCAGATAACACGCCTGTGAGAAACAGGGCAGCTTCACATCAGGTACTACTTCAAAGCTTCTGAACAGCCCCCAATTTCCTTCATCTCCCTTCAACCTCACTTCAAGGGGGCCCACTTTGCTTTGATCTGGACCTTTCAGCAGCTTGATGTGGAGCTTCACCCCCCACCTAATAAGAACAGCCCTGCTGGATCAGACCCATGGTTTATCTAGTCCAGCAACCTGTTTCACACAGTGGCCCATGCCGCTGGGAGCCTACAGGCAGGAGTTGAGGGCATGCTGTCTCTCCTGCTGTTACTCCCCGGCAACTGGTATTCAGAGGCATCCAGCCTCTGAGGCTGGCCTTTAGCCCTCCGACTAGTAGCTGTTGATAGACCCCTCCTCCATGAAGTTATCCAAGCCTCTCTTAAAGTCATTCAGGTTGTTGGCTGCCACTACATCTTGTGGCAGAGAATTCCACAAGTTAATCATGCATTGTGTGAAAAAGTACTTCTGTTTGTTCGTCCTAGATTTCCCAGCAATCAATTTCATGGAGTGACCCCTGGTTCTAGCATTATGGGAGAGGGAGAAGAATTTCTCTCTGTCCACTTTCTCCACACCATGCATGATTTTGTAGACCTCTATCATGTCTCCCCTCACTTCAAACTACTTACTAGGTCTGTCAAGGGCAAGGAGACATGTCTCTACACCTCCTCTTTGCTCCCCGCTGTAAGGGAGCCAGCAGTCACATCCTGCAGTATGACTTCAAAAGGCACTTATTTCTCTTTTCCCATGGAGTCCCAGGAAATGAGAACGTCTCATTTTAAGAGAATGTCTTCTTCGTCATGAACCCCACCACCCATTGAGATCATCAGGAGAGGTCCGTCTGCATTTGCCACCAGCTCATCTGGTGGCTACTCAGGGACAGGTCTTCTCCGTTGCTGCCCCGAGGCTTTGGAATGCGCTCCATAGTGAAATAAAAGCCTCCCCGTCTCTGACAATTTTTAAAAAGTCTTTAAAGATGCATCTGTTCACCCAGGCTTTTAACTAATATTGTTTTGATTGTTTTAATGTTGTTTTTAGCATATTGTTTTAAAATTTTTAATTGTGTTTTAAATTTCTTGTTTTTAAATTTCTTGTTTTTGTTTTTAATTAATGTTTTGTTTTTGTTTTTGTTTTGTTGTAAACCACCCAGAGATGGAAGTTTTGGGCAGTATAAAAATTCATTCAATCAATCAATCAATCAATGGTGTGGTTGCGCCTGAGATTTGTAGTCTTTTCTGAGGCTGCAACAATAACACCTGCTGGTCCTGATAAGTAGGCTGAGGGGTGGGGGTGAGGGGAATTGAAGCAAAGCAATTTGCTTCTCTTTGACCCCACTTCAGCCCCCAGACACCATTCTGCTTCAGGCCAAAGTGGGTCAAACACAAACAGGCCCACAAAGTTTTGCACAACCCTAGCAGACAGCTACGGTTGTACTTCCCCAAGGCAACCTAACCCCGTCCATCTCAGTCCATAGCCTAGAAATCCATATTTTGGGGTTCAGCTTCTATGACCTACTACTACTGTACTTTTTTCAAAATTGTCTATCTAAACTGTGCCCCATTGCTGCAGATCCGTCCTGTTGGTCTGTAATAGGAGGGATCATTCCCCATCCTAATAAGATTGTAGCCTCATGCATTGTACTCCATCAGGACTGGATATACTAGTTTCTAACTATTCCAGTTTAGAAGGATCCAGAGGGTGAAAACAAATGTGATGTTCTAAGCATGGTGGACAAAGTTTGGACACACACTCATTACATTCAGAGGCATCTGTTTTCTGAGCAGGGAATGCATGTTTAAACCATTTCTGTCACACTTAGAATGTATGTATGTCTCCAGCCTGAGGAAACTGCTTGCACACTGGACTACCTGAAATCTTAGCCCAACAGTGGTGGTCACATTCTTCAGAGCTAGCACAAACACTTGAACTCTTCCAGGAGTTTCATTGTTTATTTGTTTGTTTCTATGTTTGCTTGTTAGAAATATGTATACCTCGCCCCTCCAGTGCACTATTGCTCGGGGCAGCTCACAACATTTATTTCAATAATGCAATAAATACATTAACCTTCCACTTTAACAAAACAAAAACCCAAATCAATCCTGCTTCCTCAAAGGGCAGCTGGTGCTGGATGTCCCTGTGTTGTGAAAGAAAAAGCCCAATTGGAGCAGATATCTAGTCAGATGTCTCTGGGTGCTTCTCTGTATCTCTTTCCTTTGTCTCCCTCACAGAACAGTTTATGCTAGATGAGATTTGACTTATAAATTTCTGTTTCATAAATGAGTTTTCTTTCACAGACAGCACATCTAAACAGAAAAAGTACATGCAAATCATTTCATGGCAATGGTGTTATTTATTGAATGTATTTATGTCATATACCAGCAATTTCATCATGACAACTGTGTATGTGTTTGTCTAGCATAGACTACCAAGCACAGTATATCATGTGATCATGGAATAAAACAGAAGCATGTGTGATACACAGGAGCCCAATATCTGTTGAAACATTATCATATTTGAATCTATTCATGTAATTAAGATGTATAGGGTTGGGGTGGGGAATCAAAGCAACAAAACCAGACACACACACACACACATACACATACTCAACAACAGAACACTATGAAATGACAACTCACCCTCATTTCCCTACCCTGACTTCCTCTGCGATCCCTCCGACTTCTCTTTTAGTTGAATAGCCTGCTTGTGCAGAAGTCAGCACTCTGCTGGGCTGCCATCTGCCACAGATGCTGAAGCAGTTTTCTGCTCTGACCAGAAGGATTGGACTAGAAGACTTCCAAGGTCCCTTCCAACTCTAAAACCCTACAATTCATTATTCATACATAACAGTTTTGAGCATACTAAGGGCATGACCATTCCCCACACCATTTCATTTATACCTGGAGGTTAAGTCTGGAAATGGTGATTTGCTCAAAGCCCGCACTTATTACAGCTGAGCAGGGATGGAACGGCGGGGGGGGGGGGGGGCGCGCAAATGATTTAAATCAATATTCTAAGCACTGAGGCCAACCTTCGTAGGCATGCCTCAGTTTTTTTCCTGTGGGCAGGAAATGCTCAGCAAGTCATTTAAACTAAATAAGGATACAAAGTTACTCTAAGTTAAATTGTAAACCACTATTATAACTTTACTACTCATGTGCATGTCTGTGCGTGCACACATGCACATTAATTTCAGTAGGACAGTTGGAATATTGAGCAAATATAACTCTCCCCTCGTTATCTTGTTGAACAGTGTATAGATTAATATGAACTCTATCTGGAACTATTGATTCAGCGAATAATCCTGAAATGTGCTTTTCAATTACACTCAGAAATTGGTCTTTTGAATTTCCAAATTATGCAAGGCAAGGCAAGTTCAATTTAATTTTCACAAGGAGGAGATATATGCAGTAGCTTAGCATGAGCAGATCCTTTTATGCTAGTGTGGAGGGGGAATTTAAAAGAGCGGAGGAAGAATGTTGGGCCAGTTGTACTGTCTGTTGCTGCCCTCCAGTGACTAAACTGTGCAAATCAAATCAAACTATTCTCCACTGTAACTCAAGTTGTACCACTGGAAATTACAGGTATGTATTATTATTGTTGTTGTTGTTGTTAAAGGTGAATATATTTCCAGCATTTCTCTTGAGGGGAAGATACCAGAAGACCTACCATAACAATGTTCTTAGATACACAGATTTTTTTTAACACGGGCACAATCTGGCCCATATCATGGGTTCAGAAATCCTCATGAACAGCTCTTGCACACAAGTACAGCTATCAACATAGAAGGGAGGGCTAATGAGGGGATAGATAGCAAGAGAAGGTTTTGAGTGCCCTTCTGAGGGAAAAGCAGCATATCAATCTAAATATAAAAATTAAAAATTCCCAGTTGTGGAATACCACTCATGGCCGGCAAGGAAGGCGGGAGTGGATGGACAGAATTCTCTCCTGCAAAGCTATCAGTCCTTTGCTTAATATGTCTTCAAAGTGATTTAACAGAAACACATATACAATCCTTTTAACATGAAAAACAGCAAGCCCAAATAAGCGAAGTTATCAGTGCAAAAAAGTTTTAAACTACATAAACACAATTTATGAAGCACAAAATATATAATGCTTCCCAATCTCAAGATTTAGGTGTCTACTTAAACCAAACTATAGAATACATAATAATTTCAGTTTTCAATAATTTCAAGAGGGCATTTTCAAATTCTGATGTCTGTGCAAAACTGTATGCAAGACCATAGTAAAAGGCTCAGTACACATTTTAGAAAAATATAATTATCTATACTTTATTTTAATTTGTAGATACTTATTCTGAAGACTATTATTACAATGGAAGGTGCTAATTAAACATGTTGGTTGGTGTCTTAGTTTTCAGCAAAAAGCCATTCTACCTTGTATTACTCTTGCCCTTCTTTGACATTATTCTGGGGTATATTTAATTAAAATTCAAGAATGAGAGAAAACTACATTGCACATGTATAATTAGAACTGCTACATGGGAATAAATTTTCTTCCCTAATTTTACCTTTGTATTTGAAAATGCATTCAGACTCAATGTCATGTTTATACAACCAACAATGTGTGAGCCATGATTCTATCTTAGTGCATCAGGGTATTAGAAAAGATCAGACTTTATTATTTTGGTCCATATAACGAGTTTACAATGTTGCTGTACTAAGATAGAAAACAGTAATGGTATATAAGATGATTGTGCTAGGGATGTGCAAATTGATTCTACTCGTATCTGGCCGCTTCCAATGATTGGAGTTCAAATTGATTGGATTCTTACTGGAGTTCAGTTCTTACTTCTCCTTTAGAAATTCTATTTGGAGAAAAAGAGATGACTGTGGACCACAAACCACAAATGATGCAACCTTTGTGGTTTTGCAGAAGCAGGTAAACAGCTAGTATCCTTTCCAAGTGATACAATGTAGGAAGCTGGGCATTCAGCAGCAAGGAGAGGGAGAGATAGAGAGAAGAAAAGCATAACCACAGATGGAGATCAGAAGCTTCTGACATACAGCCAGCCAAACCCTAATATAGGAGAAGGAAAAACAGTCACAGACTCAGCTAGGAGGCTAAAGACTGTGAGTATAGTGGATAACCTGTGAACTATGAAGTTATCACAATGAGCAAAGGAATAACAAACACTAGCAGGACTTAAACCCAGTTTATGTAACATTTAGTGCAACAAATTAACACTAAGGTCCAACTCCAAAAATATGAAGTAAAAATGAAGACAGTACATATCTGTTGGACAAATTTTGTAAACAGGCAAACACAAATATTGAAACAAACTATAGTGTGTGTCTGTCTGTGTATAAATGTACAGTGGGTGTAGGAAAGAATCACCCCTTTGATAGACCTTAGATTCTGGTTCCCTTATATCCTGAAATGAAAACACAAAGAAAATTCCCTTCACCAGCTGTACTTATCCAATGCAACCTATAACATCCAACTGAAAAACATCACAATTACAGTCCAGAAAAAGTGTCAGAAATAAAAAACAATAATTACTGAGATTGAAAAAGGATCACCCCCCCCCCCATGTCAATATTTTGTTGAACCACCTTTTGCTTTAATAACAGCCTTGAGTCTGTTGGGATACTTCTCTATCAACCTTGCACATCTAGACGGAGCAATATTTGCCCACGCCTCCATACAGAACTGTTCAAGTTCGGTCACATTGGATGGTAGGTGTTGGTGGACTGCTATCCTCCCTGGATCCGGTCGGCCCTCCAAACTGGGTGGAAGAGCAAGGAGGAAACTGGTAAGAGAGGTTACCAAGAGGCCAATGGCCACTCTGAAGGAGTTAAAGGACTTCATGGCAAAGAGTGGTTGTTCTGTGCATGTGACAACAATTTCACGAGCGCTCCACAGATGTGGCTTGTTCGGGAGGGTTGCAAGGAGAAAGCCACTTCTCAAGAAAGGCCACATTAAAGCTCATTTGAGCTTTGCCAGAAGGCACCTTGAAGATTCTGATGCCAAATGGAAAAAGGTCTTATGGTCAGATGAGACCAAGATTGAACTATTTGGCCTCAACACCAAACAGTACACCTGGCATAAATCCAACTCAGCTCACCATCCACAACACACCATACCTACAGTGAAGCATGGAGGTGGCAGCATCCTGTTGTGGGGGTGTTTCTCTGCCTCAGGGACTGGGGCTCTCATTAGGGTAGAAGGAAAAATGGATGGGGCAAAATACCATCAGATTCTGGAAGACAACCTGCTACCCTCTGCCAGACAGTTGAGGATGGGCAGAAGATTCACCTTTCAACATGACAACGATCCGAAGCACACAGCAAAATTGACCACACAGTGGCTGAAGGAGAAAAAAATGAATGTCCTCATGTGGCCCAGTCAGAGCCCAGACCTAAATCCCATAGAAAATCTGTGGAGAGATTTGAAGATAACAGACTCAAGGCTGTTATTAAAGCACAAGGTGGCTCAACAAAATATTGACATGGGGGCGGGGTGATCCTTTTTCAATCTCAGTAATTCTTGTTTTTTATTTCTGACACTTTTTCTGGACTGTAATTGTGATGTTTTTCAGTTGGATGTTATAGGTTGCATTGGATAAGTACAGCTGGTGAAGGGAATTTTCTTTGTGTTTTCATTTCAGGATGTAAGGGAACCAGAATTTAAGGTCTATCAAAGGGGGTGATTCTTTCCTATACCCACTGTATATGTATATGTATGTATATATGTGCATGTATCTATATATGTATCTTCAAAGGACATTTCCTGTACCACTGAGTAGTCACAAACAGCCAGCCTCCAGCCATTCTGGAATTTGTGTTAAGGGCTTTCAGATTAGAGGAATGGTAATTTTTGGTTATACTTGTCTTTTCAACCATGGCAATATGTCATACTTATATTAACAGAGTATGATAAGCTTGATGATAAGAGCCCCTGGTGGTGCAGTGGTAAAAACTGCCACCCTGTAACCAGAAGGTTACAAGTTTGATCCTGACCAGGGGCTCAAGGTTGACTCAGCCTTCCATCCTTCCGAGGTCGGTAAAATGAGTACCCAGAATGTTGGGGGCAATATGCTAAAAATCATTGTAAACCGCTTAGAGAGCTCCGGCTATAAAGCGGTATATAAATGTAAGTGCTATTGCTATTGCTATTGCTATTGATGAAACTGGTACATTTATGCACAAGTTTGAAGAGTCACAACTGAACATTTATCACTTGACAATTACAACATCAAAGCATTATATGCATGTGCAAATGAGCCATCAAAGACCGCGCATCACAGACAGAGATTTGATATCATCTGACCTCACCCAACCACAATATTTGTCAATCTAGGAAATCTACATGTTAAGTTGTATTAGTCAGTGAATAATACGGGACCAGTATAAACTAAATGGCACATGCCAAAACTAGCACTGGTTAAAGAAAGGTGGCTTCACTACCATTCTACACCTTTTCTTCCTTTCCCATTTTAACATATCAGAGCTTGGATTTTTTTAAAAGTCTAGTAGATCAGCCGGTCACAGATCCCCACAAATAGGCATAGAGACCCCAGGCGCCTGCATGGAATTCTCTACAATTGACAAGGAAGAGTAGAGCAATACAGCAAACATTAGGTTCTTACCAGGGCAAGCTTTCAATCTCCTGACCACAGAGCATGCCCCGGGCGCCACTTGAAGGGGGTGCCATTTTTAAAAATAAAAAATAAATAAAAATGGCTACCAAAAACAAAATGGCCACTGCGCATGCTCAGATAGCCTCTGTGAGGACCAAGGCCAGGCCTCGCAAAGGCCATTTGAGCATGCGTGGTGGCATGGCCACCACACATGCTCAAATGGTCTCTGTGAGGCCCTAGAGGCCAGCGGGGGGAGGGGGAACCTTTGCAGACCACCCCCCCACGGCCCTTAGGAAGCCCTCCAAAGGGGCTACAGGTAATTTTAAAAAAATAGATTATAAGTCACTGTACACATATTTCGTTTGGCACTATGTACAGAGAACCAGGGCTTGTGAATACTGAGATGAAGCTTATGAGATAGGATTGTATTCATTTGCTCTTACTTTGCTTCTTGTGATAAGTGAGTTAAATGTGATGTCTTAGTAATATGGTTATTAATGGTGAGTTTGTCTTTGAATCAGTGTGAAATCCTTAGTATTAAGGCCCACTGGGAATTTCTTGCTCTCTTTCTCTCATTTTAACTGTCTTTCTGAAATACTAGAATAAATTCCAAGCAGTGACACAGTTTGCTCTGCATATCCCTTAATTATTTTCAGAGTATCTGGGAAAAGTCAAATTCTCCATTTATTTTTAAAACTTATGTTGTAATGATGCTACAATGCATAGTAGAGAATTAGACAGGCACTTCTGTTTAGTTTTCCAAGTACACCTCCACAAAGTATGTGGGTATTTCATGAGCCCCAGCATACTGAAATTTGTAGTTTTGCAGCATTTTTTGGTCTGGCTAAGTCCACTGCTAAATATTTTTTGAAATATTAAAAGATTAATGAGCTTGACTTGTGTTTTTCAGCTGATATTATGGCAAAGTTAACTGAAAGATGGGTGTCAGATGTTTGGACAGGGGGCGCAATTTCAGTGCTTGCCCTAGGCGCTATTTTCACTAGATACACCTCTGGTCCTAAATTTTGTGGCAATTAATTTCATGGGATGACCCCTGGTTCTAGAGTTATGTGAGAGGGAGAAGAATTTCTTTCTATCCAGTTTCTCCACACCATGCATGATTTTATAGACCTCTATCATATCTCCCCACAGTCATCTTTTCTCTAAACTAAAAAGCCCCAGGTGTTGTAGTCTTTCCTCAAAAGGAAGGTGCTCTAGGCTCCTGATCATCTTGTTAGCTCTCTTCTGCACATTTTCCAGTTCTATAACATCCTTCTTTAGATGTGGTGACCAGAATTCTATGCAGTTCTCCAGGTGTGACCGTACCACAGTTTTGTATAAGGGCATTATAATATTAGCAGTTTTAATTTCAATCCCCTTCCTAATGATCCCTAGCATGGAATTGGCCTTTTTCACAGCTGCCAAACATTGAGTTGATAGTTTCAACAAACTGTTCACCATGACGCCAAGAACCCTCTCCTGGTCAGTCACCGACAGCTCATATCCCATCAGCATATACTAGAAGTAGGGGTTTTTTGTCCCAATGTGTGTCAGACTCCCAGGGGACAAGGTGGGCTCCTAGAACTCCAGAACTCCAGAATGACTGGAGCAACCCCAAAAATGCCAGCCTCAGGAACAGCCAGGAATGGCCAGGGGAGGAAGTTACGTTGTCACCTGAATTCTCCTCCTGGCTTGCTTCATTCAGCCACTTTCCTCTCATGGAGAACTCCTGGTGCCCATACTCAGAAGCAGCTCCTCCTCATCAGCTGCGTTGTCTTTAAATACCCCAGTGAGGAGCTGAGAGGGCTTAAAACCTCCTTCCAGCCCCGCCTCCTTCCTGACCTTGCTTCCTGTTTCCTCCAATACCCAACCTAGCTGGCTCCCTAGAGCTGTTTCTGACAGTTCTCCCTGCCTTGCCCTCTCAACCCCACTGGGATCCAACCAGCCTGGGCCCTTCTCATCCCCACTACCCCCTAAAGGGAACGAAAGCCTCAGAGGAGAGATGCCACAACCTTCTCCTGCCTCCCCAGGGCCACCCAAGTGACCAGGTAACATGGCATCCCGACAATATGCATCACTTTACACTTGCCAACATTGAACCACTTTTGGCATTTTGTCGCCCACTCAGCCAGTTTGGAGAGATCCTTTTGGAGTGCCTCACAATCCATTTTGGATTTCACTACCCGAAAGAGTTTGGTATCATCTGCAAATCTGGCCACCACACTGCTTACCCCTACCTCTAGATCACTTATGAATAAATGAAAAGGGACAGGGCCCAGTACAGATCCCTAGGGGACCCCACTTCTTTCTTCCCTCCATTTTGAAAACCCTCCATTTATACCAACCCTCTGTTTCCTGTCTTTCAACCAGTTAGCAATCCACACATGTACTTGTGCCCTTATCTCATAACTGCTAGGTTTTCTCAGGAGTCTTTGATGAGGAACTTTGTTGAAAGGTTTTTGGAAGTCCAGGTATACTATGTCAACTGGATCACCTTGATCCACACACTTGTTGACACTCTCAAAGAAGTCCAAAAGGTTCATGAGTCAAGATTTACCTTTGCAGAAGCCATGCTAGTTCTTTCCCAGCAGGGCCTGTTCTTCTATGTGCTTTACAATTTTATCCTTGAGGATGCTTTCCATCAATTTTCCTGGAACAGATGTTAAGCTAACCAGCCTGTAATTTCCTGGATTGCCCCTGGATCTCTTTTTGAAAATCGTTGTTACATTTGCTACTTTCCAGTCCTTTGGTACAGAGCCAGATTGCAGGGATAAGTTATATATTTTAGCAAGGAGGTCGGCAATTTCACATTTGAGTTCTTTGAGGACTCTTGGATGGATGCCATCCAGCCCTGGCGATTTGCTAGTTTTTAGTTTTTCCAGACAGACATCATCTTTTGTCACTTCTGACTCAGTTCTTTAGCCTGCACCCCCAAAAATCCTTGTTCAGGAACAGGTATATGCTCAGTATCCTCTGCCGTGTAGATGGACAAAAAGAACTCCTTTATCTTCTCTGCAACCTCCATATTCTCCTTATTAATCCCTTTCACTCCTTCATTGTCTAATGGTCCAATCACCTCCCTGGCAGCTTTCCTGCTTCTGATGTATTTAAAGAGTTTTTTGTTATTCCCCTTGACCCTTTCAGCTAAATGTTCCTCAAACTCTCTTTTCGCTTCCCTTATTTTCAGCTTTCATTTCTTTTGCCAGAGTTTGTGTTCCTTTCTGTTTTCTTCATTTGGGCAGGCCTTCCAATTTTGGAAGGAAGTCTTCTTCCCTTTTATGGCTTCCTTGATGGTACCCGTTAGCCATGCTGGCATCCTCCTGGAGTTAGTAGTACCTTTCCTCCTTTTGGGTATACAATCTAACTGGGCTTCTAGTATTGTGGTTTTGAGTAAACTCCATGCACTCTGGAACAAAGTGACTCTCCTGATTTCCCCCCTCAGCTTTCTTTTCACCATATTCCTCATTTTGGAGATGTTTCCTCTTCTGAAATTCAAAATGTCTGTCTTAGACATCCTTGGTGATTCTCTCCCCGCATGTATGCTGAATTTGATGGCACTGTGGTCACTGTTCCCTAAAGGGTCGATGACACTGACATCACGCACCAGGTCCTGTGTGTCACTCAGAATTAGATCCAAGGTCACCTTCTCTCTGGTCAGTTCCATGACCAACTTTTCAAGGGCACAGTCATTTAGCGTATCTAGAAATCCGTCCTCTTTGTCATTACCTGACTGTGAATTTACCCAGTCTATGTGTGGGTAATTGAAATCACCCATAATTACAGCCCTGCCTCTCCTTGACGCCTCCCTGATTTCCTCCTGCAACTCCCAGTCACAGTCGGCATTATGATCCGGAAGGCAATAGCACGTCCCCAGTAGCACGTTCCATTTCAGGCTTTGTATTGTCACCCACTGGGTTTCTGTGGAGGACTCCAGTCCACTTAGGTTTTCTAGCTTGTTAGATTATATCCCTTCTTTAACATACAGTGCAACTCCACCTCCAAGGCACCCTTCCCTGTCCTTTCTATAGAATTTATATCCAGGGATAACAGTGTCCCACTGGTTCTCACTGTTCCACCATATTTCTGTTATGCCCACTATATATATTAGAATGTGAGTACTTTGGGGAAAGGGAGCCATCTTATTTATTTATTATTTCTCTGTGTAAATGGCCCTTAGCAATTTTTGGAAGAGCGGTATAGATATCGAATTAATAATAATAATAATAATAATAATAATAGAAATTGAAAAGTAAATTGATAATTGAAACTAGTAAATTGAAAGATATGAAAGACAGGAAGCTGAAGGATAAAAACACCAAAAAGTATCTGATCCAAAAATACCACCTAGATTCAAGGAAAATTAGAGATGTCCTGGAAATAATAAAGCAGCAAATAACAGCAGTGTCAAAGAAGATTAGCAGATATGAAGCCAGAATTACACAACACAGGCAGAATCTCCAATTCCAGTCGAATCAGAGACATTTCTACCAAAGCATAGAAGGAGAAACTGCAAGAAACGTAGAAACACCAAATAAAGAAGAAACAGTGCAATTCTGGGGGAAATTATGGGACAATCCAATAGATTATAATAAAAAAGCAGGCTGGATGAAAGAGGTCAAAAAATGTAACCAACAAATGCAAGATCTAATAATAACACCAGAATTAATAAGTGAAAGAGCAAAGAAAATTAAAAATTGGACTGCGTCAGGCGACGATGAACTGCATGGCTTTTGGCTTAAGCACCTAACAAGCCATCATAAACAACTATCAAAACAGTTCAATCACATTTTGCAAGGAGGTGATATTGAACAATGGCTAACAACTGGGAAAACTCATCTCATCATGAAAGACCCAGCAAAAGGTGCAGTTCCAAGTAATTATAGACCTATAACCTGTCTGCCAACCATGTTCAAATTATTAACTGGAAGAATAGCAGATGAAGTGATGCAACACTTATTAACTAACAAACAGCTTCCCGTTGAACAGAAAGGAAATTGCCCGAACACCAGAGGCACAAAAGACCAGCTGCTGATTGACAAAATGATTTTAGAAAATTGCAAGAGAAGAAAAACCAATCTAAGTGTTGCATGGATTGACTACAAGAAAGCCTCCGATTCATTGCCTCACACATGGATACTAAAATGTTTAGAAACAACTGGTGTCAGCAAAAACATTCAGATATTTATTAAAAAAAGCAATGAGCATGTGGAGTACACAGTTAACAATCAATGGCGAGACACTTGGACAGGTTAGCATTAGAAGAAGCATTTTCCAAGGGTACTCACTACCCCTCTGTTGTTTGTAATCGCCATGACACCACTTTCACAAATACTAAACAAAACAGGCCTCGGATACCAAACATCGAAAACATCACGTCAAATCAACCATCTGCTGTACTTGGAGGAACTGAAGTTGTATGCAAAGTCCAAGTCAGAAATTGAATCACTGCTAAACACTGTCCGTATATTCAGTAGCGATATAGCAATGGAGTTTGGACTAGACAAGTGTGCTGCATTAATAATGAACAGAGGGAAAATAAGAAAAACAGAAGGAATAGAACTTCCCAATGGAAGCAAGATCAAGAACCTGGAAGAGAAAGAACCTTACAAATACTTGGGCATTCTCCAGGCTGATAACATCGCACACACTGAAGTTAAAAGAAAAATGGGAAGTGAATACATCAGGAGAGTTAGAAAAATCCTCAAGTCCAAACTCAATGGCGGGAACACCATACAAGCCATAAACACCTGGGCTATACCTGTTATCAGATACACTGCAGGAATAATAGACTGGACCCAGGCAGAGCTAGAGACGCTGGATCGTAAGACCAGGAAAATCATGACCATCAATCATGCTCTGCACCCCCGCAGTGATATCGATAGGCTATACCTCCCTCGCAGCTCAGGTGGAAGAGGAATGCTGCAAGTCCATCAAGCAGTAGAGGAGGAGAAAAGAGGCCTTGAAAAATATATCTAGGACAGTGAAGAAGATGCACTTCAGTTGGTCAATAATGTGAAACTATTCAACACCAGTTAAAGAAAGCAGGCCTACAAGAAAGAACAAGTCAAGAACCAAGAAGAAAAATGGAAAAACAAGCCACTGCATGGTCAATATTTGCACAATATAAGTGGAAAATCAGACATCACCAAGACCTGGCAATGGCTTAAGAAAGGCAACTTGAAGAAAGAAACTGAGGGTTTAATACTGGCTGCACAAGAACAGGCACTAAGAACAAATGCAATAAGAGCCAAAGTCGAAAAATCAACCACAAACAGCAAGTGCTGCCTTTGTAAAGAAGCAGATGAAACTGTGGACCACCTAATCAGCTGTTGTAAAAAGATCGCACAGACTGACTACAAACAAAGACATCACAAGGTAGCAGGGATGATACACTGGAACATCTGCAAAAAATACAAGCTACCTGTAGCCAAAAATTGGTGGGACCATAAAATTGAAAAAGTTGAAGAAAATGAAGATGTAAAAATATTATGGGTCTTCCGACTACAAACAGACAAACATCTGCCAGATATAACTGTAGTTGAGAAGAAAGAAAAACAAGTCAAAATAATCAACATAGCAATACCAGGGGATAGCAGAATAGAAGAAAAAGAAATAGAAAAAATCACCAAATACAAAGATCTACAAATTGAAATTGAAAGGCTGTGGCAGAAAAAGACCCAAATAATCCCAGTGGTAATTGGCGCCCTGGGTGCAGTTCCAAAAGACCTTGAAGAGCACCTCAACACCATAGGGGCCACAGAAATCACCATCAGCCAATTACAAAAAGCAGCTTTACTAGGAACAGCCTATATTCTGCGACGATATCTATAACAATTGACAATAAAATTCTGGCATCCCAGGCCCTTGGGAAGGACTCGATGTCTGGATAAAACAAACCAGTCAATAACACCTGTCTGACTGTGTAAACAAGAAATAATAATAATATTTTTATTTCTGTGTTAGCAACCAAGCACTCCAGCTCACCCATGTTGGCTCAGAGGCTCTTGGCATCCTATATAATAAAAGGCTAAGTGAGTGGCCGTGGCTTTGGAACGTTGGGGATCTGCGTCCCTGCCTCCCTGGGCTGTTCTGGGCCTGCGCGAAGCGCAGGCCCAGAAGAGCCCAAGGGACACAGGACCTCAGACACCAGTGTCCCACAGCCACAGGCGGCCATTAGCCGGTGTGTGGCGGCGGGGGAAAGTGGCCGAGGCGGCGGCAGAGCCGCCGCCTCGGCCATGAGCTGCGGCACGGCGAGAGGAGGCCGAGACAACCAGAAGCGGCCGCCCTGAAAAAGGCGAGGGCAATGGCGGCGGGGGAAGACCGAGACGGGGGACAGGGAAGCTGGGCGAGGTGGCGGCAAAGCCGCCAACGAGGCCCCTGCCCACTCACAGCCGTCGCCGCCGCCTGCTCACCCGCCCTCCCAGCTGCCCAAAATCACCTTCCCCGCTCCCCCCCAAAAAAGATTAAGGGCCAAAATGGCCCATGAGAAGGTCGCCGCCCCCGCCTATCGCCCTCCCAGCTGTTGAAGACCACCTTACCCGCTCCAGCCCGAGGGAAAAGAGAGGAGCTCACGAGCAGAGCTCCTCTCTGTGCTAAGTCACTGCTCAAACTGCCGCTATGGACGCAAAGGACGCCTATTGCGTCCATTGCGACAGTATAGGCAGCAGCTTAACGCAGAGAATAGCTCTGTTTCCGAGTTCCTCTCTTCTCCTTCGGGCTGGAGCGGGTAAGGTGGGCTCCGGCAGCTGGGTGCGCGGGAGGGCGATAGGCGGGGGCGGCCACCTTCTCATGGGCCATTTTGGCCGTTATTCATCCACCCCCCCCCAAAAAAAAAAGTAAAAGCAAAATAAGGAAGAACAAAAACAGAGACAACAACAAAACAAAAAGAGAGAGGGGACAAGGGGGGGGAAGAGACAGAAAGAGAGAGAGAGAGAGACAGAAAAGATGGGATAGAAAGCTAGCGCCCGTTATCATAACGGGCTTAAAAATACTAGTTGGCATATAATCACCTATACACTGAATCTCTTACCTGGTGTAGGCTAACTTTCTTTTGACTCTTTGAACAGCTGGCACAGCCATCTGTCTGCTCTTTATGTGGTTCTGCTGGGCCGCCTTCTGTTTTATCTGAATCCTTTACACCTTCACACTTCAAAGGAAGGCATTTGCCAAACTGCCCAGCTCCTGTCGGCTATTCCGCAGGCATCATTTTAAAAGCTGCTCTGCAACTTTTTGGAGTCTAAGCGCCAGCAGTCTGGTTCCATCTTGGTTCAAGAGCAGCCCATCCCTGTTGTACAGGCCTTGCTTGCCCCAAAATGGATCCCAGTGCCTAACAAATCTAAACCCCTCCTCCCGGCACCAGCATCTCATCCACGCATTGAAACCCCTCAGCTCTGCCTGTGTCACTGTACCTGCGTGTGAAACAGGTAGCTTTTCTTAGAATGCTACCTTGGGGATCCTGGACTTCTATATGCTACTTATCAGATTAAATTTGGCTTCCAGGACCTCCCAACTACATTTCCTCACATTGCTGGTGCCAACGTGCACCATGACAGCTGTCTCCTCCCCAGCACTGCCTAACAGCCTATCTAGATGCTGCATGATGTCCGCAGCCTTCACACCAGGCAGGCAAGTCACCATGCAGTCAACACGTGGGTCACACACTCATCGCTCTATATCTCTAATGATTGAATTGCCCACTACAAGGAGCCCCCCCCCCCCAAGGAGTATCCCCTGTGTGAGAGGATATGGGCTCATCTTCCACGGAAGGGGTCCCTTCTAAATTTCCCTCTTCCTCAGACTGGTTTCGTCCTTCCCCGAGACCTTCATTCTCACTGACAGCAGAAGAGCTATCAGCCCTGGAGTGGGATGCCTCCACCACGTTCCTGAAGGTCTTGTCCATATGCCTCTTTGAGCTTCTCCAGATCCCCCACCTTGGTCTCGAGGGAACAAACTTTTTCCCTGAGAGCCAGGAGCTCCTTTCACTGAGCACATACCCATGACTTCTGCCCATGGAGCAAATAGTCATACATGTGGCACTCTGTGAAATACACTGGGAAACACTTCTCCTCTGCTGGCTATCTTCATACTGGTTTTTTTTTTTTTTTTTGGTTTGTTTGTTTTTTTGGCTGTTAACAGTATTTAGAAATAGTTTATTAGAAGGATGGGTCTCAGCTGTAATGGTTAGCTATTTAACTGTCCAGACAGCCTTTCTCAAGAACTGAGGTCAGTAATTATATGAGGAAGGGATTTTTACTCACCTTCTCTTCTCTACCGGGCTACTTGTGAAAACACGGGCTTGTTCCAGGCTCCCCGCACACTTCTCGCTAAACTCCTGCAAAACTCCAATGTCCTGTTTGCTATCCCTGTTCGCTATGCTCTCAGGCCTTCACCTCTTATGTAGAGAGTAGGCTTCAAACAGAGACACAGGATGTGTCTCAAAGGAATGTGGGGCCTCCCACAGCCCTAGCTGACTCCACCCCCTCCAGGCAGGGACAAACAAAAACATAGGAGTTTGCTAGCCCTGGCAAATAATACATACAGAGACTAGGACTTATACCTTAAAGAGAAACCAGCCACTCAAAATCTCCCCTCTTCCTGTTAGTTAGTTTGAAGGGAGGGAAGGCTAGATGTTCTATTTAGAAAAGCTTGCTCACCTCCTGAAGCTGCTTCTGCTCTTCCCAGAATAGGCTTCAAACAGAGCAATCCAGAGTAATCCTCAAAGATTATCTCAATTTATCCTTCTATTTTCAATTCATGATAACACCCTTATAGCCAGGCTGGGCACCCCTAACCCCCCAAGCCCAAGTAAAGTGACGCTCCCACCCAATTTGAACCCTGGATATGTGGTGCATAAAACTTCAACATCCATGATTGTCAGAATGATGCTTTCTGGGAGATCATCAATGGATTGTAGTTTCCTCAGGAAGCTTTTAACATTCTAACACTGGCAATTAAGCATGACTACAGTCAGACAAAGAGATATGAAAATGTCCACTAAAGAGGAAAGTACAGTGTCAGGGTCCCTCCATCTCAATTCTAGGGTGGTGACTTGTTTTCATTGCTCTATAACAGTTTAGTCTCTAGTTTCTGGGAATTCATTCAGCTTTTACTTTCCCTTGCTGCCACCACCATATACATTCTTGTTACCCTGCTTTCGCTACTCAACACCTTTGGCTGCGTAGCCTCACGAGCTCAGGATAGGCATATATGTTCAGGATACAAAATGAAACAAAACGAGGTATAAAATGAAAACAAGAATAAGTTTATTATTTACTGATTAGAATAAAGATTTCTGCAGAGCAGGGCACACAAGTTTCTCTACCAAGTTACTAGGTACATCCGCTGTTCAACTTTCTGAGTGTTTCCTTTCTTCTGGATAAAATTTAACATATTGGGTGAGATAACTGGGACAGAGATAATTACAACTGTGTTTGTAGAGTTAGTTACTAGGAGCTGCCCAGAACACTGCTGGTTCGCCAGCCTCCACACATTCACTTTTCAAGTTCCACACAACTCCCCCAAATAATCTCTCCTTTTAAGAATACACAAACCAGTCACTCAGCCCTCAGCCCAAAACACCTCCTACCCCCACACAACTAAATCCAACTCTCCCCCTTCTCTCTCTGTCTCCCCTGCCTTTATTTTAAATCCCTATCTCTCTGAACCTTCCATGCCTGGTTACTAGGGTAACCCACACACACTCACTGACCAGCTCCTATATATGCCCCATCACATACAGATATGGAACTACATTCAGCTCCAGGGAAAAAAGCTTTCTAGGCTTCAGGGATGGAGGAGGAATAGGGGCTTCTCTTCCTACAAAATGATGAGTACATCATCTTGTTTAAAGATATGTGTGGGGAGGTGTAAAACAAGATTAACGCTGTTCAGAAAAATTATGGAGCCTCACCTAATTAGAAAAAGTCTGATTTTTTATTTCACTAGAAAAATAAATCAGCTGTAGTATATGAAAGAAATCTCTTGTGTGTGTCTTGAACACTATCACCAGAACCATTCAGTTCAACCCAGAAAGACTGAAGAAGTACAATCTTTACAGTTATCAAGATGTTGGTTCCAGTTAGAAAATATGAGCTGAGCTGACCAACTTACAGCAAGTTCAGCAATTTAATACTCAATGGGGAAGAATGTTTGAGGCCTAACCACCTAAATTTAGGTTCCTAATTGTCATCCAAGCCACTATTAATCAGGTCATTCTTTGCCTCAAATGTTTTCACAGATTACATGTTATCAAGACAAATAAGCCAAAGGCCTTATTTTACATCGAAACTCTTCCAAGGGAACAGTTAATTGTTAACGGAATTCTTGTCCTATATGTTATTTTGTCCTTTGACTTTCAACTCATTAACTAATCTAGTTTTTCGCTGTGTCTGATGCAAAACTTAAAAATATTGCTCTACGTTTTTCAATTCCTGGCCACACCTCACTGGAAAGGAGTCCTGCCAGGCTTGCAAAGTAAATCAGACGATGGCTGAAAACTACAAATGTCAGCACATCACTTTCTCCACTGAATCTAAATTTAACCACCCAGCGTCTGTTAAAGATAATATTACATCAAATGAGTTGTGTCCTGCTATACCGCAGGACTCTTTCTGATGCTTCCTTTGTAGACTTTCAGACTCATTAGCTGGCACACGATTGGCTGAAGGAGCGCCTCAGTAGCCATTATGGTCTATGGCAGAGCTAACGTTCCCCAGAACTTTTAAACTAATACATGCTCTACTGGAACAGAGCCATCATGTATCTGATATTCTGATGCTGCAGCAGATTGTGGAAGTTAACTCTTCTCTTCCTGTGTTCTATCTAGAATTGAAAGTGATGGTAAGAAAAAGAGAGAAGGACAAATAGTGCCAAGTCATGCTCCATTTCAACATATTGAGCCTCTACACATGATCAAGGTGTAGAGCTTCAAAGGGCTCAGCGGGGAGAGCAGGCTTAGCAGTTGGAGTGCTCGCTCCATTAAGCTAGTTTAGCAGGAGGAGTTTTTAGGCGCCACGAGTCCAGTGGTTCTGACGATCTCTAAAAAACGGGGTGGGCCCCCTTAGCCTGGTTTCTAATGATCATGGGAATAGCTTCAATGAAGTGGATCCTACACTTAATATACTATTAAGAAATTTGCTAGAGCCAATGACGATGTTAGTATATTTCCCAATACTCAAGATATTATATGACCTCCAGCAAACCTCACATCATGTAAGATTGCAGGGAAATATATCTAGCTTAAAGAATGTTCATTCTCCCTTTAAAACACACAACACATACACCTTGAACATTGTCAGCAATCTGATATCAGACTCACTTCTAAACATAAACCGACCGAGCATATTCAGCTTCCAGTATCCTGACACCGAGTATAGCCACATCAACTAGGGATGCACATTAATTGTTTTGCCGCCTCTAATTCAAGGAGCTGAAACAATTTAAGTTCCCCCAGCTGAAACCTTTTTTGGGGGGGAGCGGGTGCTTTAAATGGAGGGAGACAGGTCTTACTTGCCCCTCCTTCACTCCTCCACTGCCCCAGTGTGGCATTGTCCATGACAAACACTGCTGAGCACTTGAGATTTGCATGATGATGATGATGCCCATGGGATGCTGGGAACCGGGAACTTCCTGTTCTCAAACAGGAAGCCCCTGCACAGAGTAGCTCATAAGACTGGACAGTGGGGCTGTTTGTTATGGACAGTGCTGCGCTGGGGTGGCGGGTGGTGACAGAGGAGCAATGGAGGGGTAGGTAAAACCTGCCTCCTTCCATTTAAAGTGCCTGCTCACCGCTGCTCTGGGTGCGCACAAAGTGCTTTGTGCACATCCCTAACATCAACAGCAAAAGAGGAAGACATTTGGCAAGTGTCCTTGTGAGTTAGGCTTGTCATTTGCTTGGCCTTAAGGTGAATTCCAGGACCCTTATCGCAGAGGATGCTAGGGGGCAACCCTTAGATTGCTCACTATGTAACCTGAACACTGTACCTCACCAGCTTCTATGGCATCTAGGGTCTGGGTGCATCTTTCCGTTCACATACTATGTTGTAAACCTATGGCACTGTTCTTCATTGTGTGGCCCGCTGGAGTGGCCAAACCCCAGTGACCCCCACCTCTGACCTGACTCCCCCCCCACTGTCCCCTCTAGTCACTCTGATCACTGTGCTCACATGCACACATCTTGCTACCCCCTCCTGCCCCTACCGCTTTGCTCTCTCCCCCCTTCTGCTTCTGCCTCTGTGTACCCACCCATTCTCTCTCCCCTCCCCTGGTCATCACACATGCTGTCTGTCTCACACCCCACTGCGATGGCCATGACACTCACACAGGCTCTCTCTCTCTCTTATTCCCGTCTTCCTCCTCCTGTGCTTCCTCTCTCAACTTCCGGCCCCACTGCCATGGCCACAACCCGTGTAGGCCTCTCCCTCCACCCTGCTGCTGTGGCCACTGCCCTCATTCTCCCCCTCATGGAATGATCCCTCTCAGCGGCTGCAGGTCCCACTCTAAGAGTAGTGAAGATCACTGCCTTCTGGAATGTCTTTGGTTGTTTGTATTTTATAGCTGTCCTTGCCCTTGCCATATGTTCTTTTAAGGGAAATTAAGCTGTGTTCTGAATTCACAATGGAAGCATTTCAGGATCAGAGATTGCCCAACTGAACTACGTACTTACTGTCCTTACCATCTAAAGTGGATTATTTATATGTATAATAATGTACAATATTCAGGCCTTAATTGTTGGATAGTGTAGCTGAAGCTCTCAGGTTGGTTCACTCTTGAAGAAACTATCATAGCATTGAGCAAGCGCGATGGTGCAATTTTACATATTCACGCAAGACTATGCTTGCACAACAGTGCTGGCTTTGTTTTAGATGCCTGCAGCAGTGATGGCAGTGCAGAACCACTCACAGTACACTAAACATCATGTCAGCCACATTCTTCGCCTAATAATAATACAACTTAAAATTAAGTTTAATAATTTTTGCTCCTTCATTTAAAGTTTGCACTCCATACATCTCTGAAGGATATCTGTCTGGACATTTAACAACAGAAGAGGAGAGTATTTCCTTTAGAAATATTACTTAAATGTTACTGGGGAAACAATTTCAGCAGAGCACGTCTGCTCCAAAAATCCTTTCCTCTGACAATACTGTATGGAAAAAGCTTCATTGTTCAAGAGTGAAATGCTGGTATTCATTTCACTAATGCTTAATACAACCAAGCCAGCTACTCTAGCCATATGTGTCGTGCCCCTGTACAACCTGCCAATGCCCATTATTCTTCTGTTCTAATTCAATTCCAAGATTTTAGTCACAAAAAGCATCCTTTAAACAGACACCATACTTGGGGTACGCATTTTCATGTATATCACTCTCCAAATGAGTAAAACAGAGCATCTCATTTGTACTCAGAGAGATTTTGAAACCTTTAGCAAATTGTAAAGCCAGGGATGTGTAATGGTATATGGCACTATTAACTTTCCAGAGTTCTAATCTAATAGCAGTACATGCTCTAGTAACCTCAATATTAGACTACTGCAGTGCATCACAAGTGTGGCCATCTTTGAAGACTACATGAGAAGTTAGCCCACTAGCAGTTAGTCCATTACTAAATAGGTCTGGTTATTAGAAACTTCTCACAGTACTTGTTTGTTTGTTTATCATATGTTTATACCACCTGGTATGTACATCTCTAGGTGGTGTACAAATTTTAATATTAAAATCACAGATTAAAATATATAAAACACAATAAAAACAATATAAAACAAGTTATTAAAATCATTAAAATCAATTCTAATTAAAAGCTTGTGAGAACATGAGAGCCTTGAGGAACTTCCTGAAAACAAACAGAGAGGGAGATGCTCTTATTTCAGCAGGGAGCATATTTCAAAGCCCTTAGACAGTGTCACTGGCTCCTCATCCATTTCTGAGCACAATACTGGTGCTTGCCTTTAAAGCTCTACATGACCTGGGTACCCGAAAATAGTCTATTCCCACACTAACTTGGGGGCAGTATAGAAATATGATAAATAAATAAATTGAATAACCTGCTTGTGCACTGAAATCATCTCTGGAAACTAGGTACCATGACCTGGCAGGTGGATCTGCTGAAAGGGCCTTCTTTGTTAGCCTGCTCCACTTAAGGAATTCTTTCCACAAAGAGATTCACCTAGCACCCATATTGATGTCATTTGGCATCATGTGAAGACTTTTAGTTCCAGTCTTTTTAACAAGTAATGGGACTATCTTAATGTTGCTACTCTAACTGCTGTTTTATTGTAAATTAAAATTATTGGGCTTACTATTTCATTGGGCTTACTATTTTTTTGTGAACTCCCCTGGAATAATCAAGGGGGAGTCTCTCCCTCTCCCCCCATTCCCCAAATAACATGTAAAAACAACATGAAGCCTATTATTTAGTAAACTTTAATTCTGTAATATTGGTTTTATATTGGTATATTTATATTGGTATTTTTTTTATATTGGTATATTAGTTACACACACACACACACACACACACACACACACACACACACACACACACCAACAATATATTGGTTATATATTGTTAATGTTTTAATGCTGGAAGCCACTTTCTGCTGTAATCTCTACAGAAAAAGAGGGATATTTTTACAAAACAAAACAAAGCATGCCACTGTTTGAATCCTTGCATAGTCATGATGAATCTCCCTGGGTAACCTGGGTCAGTCACTAAGGATGTTCTCACGAGCAGCCTAACCCAAGCCAGGGCAGCCCAACCTGGGTTAGGCTGCTCATCATGTGCAGTGCTGGGATCCATGCAGATCCCGGTCCAGCCCACCCGCCTAACCTCACTTTGAAGCCCAGCCTTGCAGCCTGAGCACACACAGAGATGGGTGCCTAGAGCACACAGGGGTTCCCCCCAGTGCATGGTAAACTGAGAGATATCTGGAGGCTGGGAAAACAAGTCCTGGTTTTTTAAGATCTGCGCTGCCTGGTCCAGAATGGATTGTCAGGGCGTGTGGTGGCACACCGAAAACTCAACAAAGGATCATCTAGAGGGGAGGTAGGTAAAGCCCTGCCTCCCCACCCACCCACCATAGCAGGGATCGTTTGAATCATTTCACTGTCTCCTAGCCTGATCTACTTCACAGGGTGATGAGGATATGGGGAGAGGTAACCGCAGTGTGTCACATCCTGACATACATTTTGTGTCATCGCATTAAAGAAAGGAGGAATGCAAACATGATAAAAACATAATAGGAATAAAATATGCTTTTCTTTCTAGGGATCTGTTTGCACACTACACCCAGCCACATGCAAGCTGATGAGAAATGATTTCACGTGTCATCACCTCCATCCAGGCCAGATTCTGAATCATGTTGAGCCTTTCCATGTCAGAGCCATACATTCCTGTGGTGGCTGACACTGGCATGGAGACGCTTCATAAAGAATCTTCCTGCCACTGCCAGTCACCACAGGAATATATTATTCTAGCATGGAAAGACTCCTTACAAATAGAAGGATGTACATGGAAAGTGTCTGTGTAATGGACTGGATGAAGGCTAATAAATGGAAGCTCAATTCATACAACCAGTTCTAGATGGGAACACACTGTTCCTTAAAGATCAGAATCAGAGCTTGGGGGTATTTGTAGATCTAGCATTAGTTATAGAAGCTCAAGTATCTCAACGTGCTATGAACTGGAGCAGAGCAGTGGTGTGGTGTTAAATACTGTACCATTTTCCTGGTGTAAAGCATCCTGCTGAAGTGTTTCAGGCTCAGGCTAACATGACTATCCTATTTTACCACTCCATTGGAAGCATTTGGGCAGTTGAAGGATGTTAAAGGATGAGGTACTGGCAGCACAATGCTTCTCCCAGTGGCTGCCACTTGGTGTGCAACTCTTTTCTTCTTCTTTGCCCATACACACACTTCTAACAAGCACATATATAATGCACATATCACTTGTCCTCTCTAGAGCCTGAGTGTTGTGGGTAGGTGCCAGATAACAGGACAGGTGATAGCCCACAGGGTAGCTGGTCATGGTCCCAGGTTGGTATGCCCCAAATTAAACATAGTTGTAGACATGAATATGATGAAACAATACGATAGCCACATCGCACCAGTATGTAGCTCTGCAAGATATATTATCTACAGGAGAATTCTCCTGCTTATTTTTTCTACCTTTATTTCCTGAATTTTTTTTTTTAATGAAATGAAGGGTAACATGGGAAAATAAAATAAAAATCTTCTAAAGTGAGTCATTTCTCTGGTAATGCTGATGCCAGAATGAAAAGTCTATTAAAAGATAAGCAAGTCTACTTGCTAAGCACTTTTGCTGACTTTACATTTTGAAAAGAAATGCTTAGTTGCAACAAGTCTTCTTATATATAAGAATAAATGTTTCTGCAGTACTCACTTCAGAACTCTCTCTCTCTCTCATGATTAATTGAAATGGACAGTGCCAAGGTTTTCCCCCACTCCTAAATTCTTTGAAGTTGGAAATAGGGCTGCCTTATCTGTATCAGATAATAAGACACCAAGAGCCAGTCCCTAATTTGGAAAGAGATACCGGGCAAATTCTATAGATGAGCCACATTTTTTTATCCAAGGGAAACAATTAGAGTAGTCAGGATTTGTCATTTTTTCTATCTGCCTTGCAGGTTATCCTTTGAAGATACCATGCCAAGGTTTTCTAGATACACCTGTTATTTTTATAAAGGTGCCTGTTTCCTGAGGCAGCCCTCAGGGAATGTTCCGGGCTGTGTCAGAGGTAATCTTACTGCTCTCCTGAGTTGGGAAAAACAAAAGAGACTGAGAGAAAAGGAGGAACAGTTCACTAAAGCCACCCACACATGTCTGTGCTAATGGGCCACTATATTGCTTTCAACAAGGGGACAGTATTACATTTCTTCATCCACCTGGAAATCGATGGCAATTAAACTCACTTTCAACAATGAGTGGTATGCCTATGAATTGTTTGAGCTGCTAAATGAGCCATCCCAGTATGATGGATCGGCTTCCTAACCCTCACAAGCCATGATCAAAATAACAGAGCAAATTCTCTTTGTCTTGCTCCAGCTTTCACCCGTTGCTAACACAAAACAGGTGAAAATTAAAGTAACAGAACGCATCAGACATCATGCCAAATTCAAAAAGGTTTGGTGATCAAAGAGTCAGTTGAGAGGATCTGGAAATACTTGTATTCAACCAAGGAAAGTGTTTAAAAAGACTTTTTGCATCTCCAAAGAGAGACAGTTAGACAATGGGGAAATAACTGTGTCCAGTTCTTCAGGATTGTACTACTGATGGTGATTATTATACAGTTGTAAATACTTCCATTTTACTTCTGGACCGAGTGGAAGTTTGTGGGGGGAGAGTAAAATGGGATTGTCAATTTTTATTTATTATATTATTAAATGGCTAAGAACACTAGAAGGGCCTCTGCTCTCTGTGCTGATGGTGAGAGAGGTCTGGCTGTCGAGCATGCAGGACAGACATTGCCCCAGTCTTTGGAATGCTCTCCCAGCTGGCATCTGCTTCTCAGCCTCCATAATAATTTTTAGGAAACAAGTAAAGACCTGGCTCTTCACCCAGGCTTTTAAATAGAAGTATAGAAGTATTGTTTTTACTGCAGCTGCTTTGTGTTTTGTGTATTACTGTTTTATATAGGTTTTTAAACTTTTATATACGTTTAAGCTTAATATTTGTACCTTTGTATCTTAATTGTGCATTGTTTTAATTATATTGTAAACCACATTGAGATTATTTTTTAAACGGTAAAGAAATCAATCGATCTAGATAGATGGATGGATAGACAGACAGACAGATAGAAAGATGGAATTCTAATACAAAAGCTTTACCATAGATTTCTGTAGAAGGGGATTGTAACTTCCACTTGGACTATGCTGTAGTATGTGTGGGTTAATTCTTTATTACAAGAAGGCATAGTTTAATTAGAAAGGCCACTTTAAAAAATAATTATCCTCTTAAGTTTAAAAAGAATGACAAAAATAATGGAACTGATGTAGTACAATCATAAACCAGATCCTCAGAGTGCTCATTACCTTGTCTCCATAAGGGCTATGCTAAGTTATGATGAGATCATGGCAAATCCAATACGTACTAGGAAATATTTTAATGACTGACAGACTGAAAATAAATTCCAACTGGAAAAGTAGAATTCCATCAGTTACACTCATCATGGCTTTTCAACCATTGAACTGTCATGGAAATGAAGAAAAGAGCTTACCAATTGCACAGCTTTGGCCTCTGAGCTGTTGTTGGACTGCAACTCACATAATCCCTGACATTATGTGAATTATCTATCTATCTATCTATCTATCTATTTGAAGCATTTAATATACCGCCCACTCCAAAGACTCTGGGCGTTGTACAAAAACATGCAAAGCAAGACAGCATTAAAATTACATTCTAAATTAAAAACTACTAGTCAATACATTAGTCATTTAAACATTAGAAATTTTTCACATTTTCTTGATATGGCCAGGTTTAAGTTGTGTCATATAGAGGCAATATTTTAGTAGCTATTAGACAAAATATTTTGGCTGTTTTAAGTTTCAGTTTAATCTTTCCCAAAATTAAGAATGTAGTCTTCTAATGTAAAGGGTAACAGCTACTAATTACTATAATAAACAATAAGAAGGTTTTGGCAATTTGTGTTAATCTTTGAAAAATGTGTTATCTGAAGCCACAGCTCTAGGAGTTTGGTTATGATTTAATTCTTCTACTGGTTATGATTAAGCTCAGCTATTTTAGAAGTGTCCATTTAATAAAGTTCAGCTCTTTATGTGACTCAGAATTTAAAATGCCTTATTCAGTTCCTATAGTACACTTTCAAAAAGTAAAAATTAAGTTTGTAAAATGCTCCTTTGAGGTATGTTTATACTGATATAGTTGACATGTAAATTGAAATTTTTGATGTTTTAGATGATATTTTAAAAAAGCTGGGGGACCAACAACGTAGTGCATCCACCAAAGCACTACCTTTCTGTGCAAAAGCATTTCTGAATTTTCCTTCCTTGAGTCTTAGGTATGCCTGAAAATACAAACTCCCCTCCGTTTATTTCAAAACTATGCTTTTTATAATATATGTGCTTTAAATATATTAAATATATTTAAATATATAAATATTGCTTGCATATTCTTTGCATTACATGTTCTCATTACATGTATTTGCATGATATTGCATATACATGTTCTCTCCATGACCCAAGCTCTGTATATAAACCAAGAGAGAGCAATGAGTACGTGATATGCTCAACATAAATCTAATCTAAGAAGGCAGAAGGGTTCAATTCTAGAAAAGAAATAATAAGAGGGAACCTACACCTGGATGTCCATCTCACTAGCTGACATCCAACCGCTGTATCATTCAAAAATGAAATCCACTTAGGCCTTTATGCAGCACTGTCTTCAACAACTCTAACTGATGGCAGATGTGTATAAAACACCTGAAACTCACAAGTTCTACCTTTGGGGTCCCATTTGGAAGGACAGAGACATGTATCCACTCCCATGATACTTGTGATAAATCACGTCTATTTGCCCAAAATGTGTATTTTATTTTTTTTGAATTAACAAAAGTGGAGCCCCAAGCTCTGTAAAAACTAAATGTCTAGCTGCTGATGAAGTGCAATTAATTGCACTTCTTTCATCACACAGAATGCATTGTGATGGAGCAGATTATCTGGCTGGAACCAATAAGACCTTAATTGAAACCAAATATCTGAATTTAGTAGAAACACTTATTACCAGGAAATTGTCTGAGTAAGCAATGCTCATGAGTGATGAAACTCATATGCTGACTCTGCTTTCCTAACTTCTAGGGAGGATTTCTAGCCATGTCTCAGCTAATAAATAAATCAGTAAATATAGTTAGCAAGCTCACTCTAAAATGAATACTATTAGCAAGGTCAACCTGAGATAGTTAGTAAACTCAGAGGCAGGGGCGTAGCGAAGTTGGAGTGGGCCTGGGAATGATATTTTTAAATGGGTCCCTCACTGCAGGCTGGCAGAGGCCCTGACTGCCACACTCGCACCTGGCACTCACATGTAGTTTCCCATTCAAATGTAAACCAGAGAGGACCCTGCTTAGCAAAGGGGGCAATTCATGCTTGTTCAGTAGCAAGAGGTTGCTGGTTGGAATCCCTACTGCTGGGAAACACCTATATCGGGCAGCAGTTATATAGGAAGATGCTGAAAGGCATCATCTCACACTGTGCAGGAAATGGCAATGGTAAACCCCTCCTGTATTCTACCAAAGAAAACTACATGGCTCTGTGGTCGCCAGGAATCGACAAAGACTTGATGGCACAACTTTACTTTACCACAAAAGCAAATTTCCTCCCCTTCTCTGGGTTCCAAAGGAAGCTTTTGTTCCAAGCTTAACAATTTTTGTCAGGGCTGTAGCCAGTGTTCCCTCTAATTCTTTTCATCAGTGAGTGGAATGAGTTTTTTTCTGGGTGGTAGTATCAAGACAGTGTGTGCACATGTGCATTATTACATGCCACTATAAATATAACACACACACACCATAAATATGGAAGGAAAGGAGTGTACTTTACAATTCTATTTATGTGTCTTCTGTTTTAATAGCACTTGTATTTGACATTGATGGTTAAAAGTGGCCTATAAAATAATTTTAAAAATGAATCTGTTTTGTTTATTTAAGTTTGAGTTCATCCTTGTTTTCTTGCTCTTAGCTGTAAAATGTTGATTGCCTAAGTATTAGTTGTCCCTACAATTGGATAGTTAGTCACAGTAGGCCTCCCATTTCCTTCCAAATATCCCAGAGATTGGAGCTAACACATGCCTTAGATTAATCAAACTAGCTGCTTGCCAAAGTCAGAGTGTTAAATAAGGTCCTTAATTGTAGATTTATTAATGTGTGCGGTATTGTTTCATCTTTTGGAGCTGATTCAAACCTAAAGGCAGGTAATAATATCAGAAATTTATATATAAACATAGGAATATAGGAAGCTGCTATATACTGAGACTATTCTCATGATGTGGGGAAACCAGGGAGCCCAGCCAGGTTTTCCTCCATCGTGAGAAGCACCTGGCTCATGGGCATGCCCAGTTGTTCTCTGGTGGCTAGCCTGCCAAAGTAGGCCATCCCTTAAATGACGTTAGCGTCAGCTAACTCCATTTTGGTGATCATGAGTCGCCATGGTGACTCGCAAGGAGATCCCTGCTGGGAACCTAAAACAAGTATCCCAGTTTTAGGGGTTTCCCCAGGATGCTCTGCACATTCGCATGGGGCATCCTGGGTCTTCTGGGGGGCCAGGTGGCCCCAGATTCCTGCAGGCCCTACTGGCTCCGTGACAGAGCTGGTAGTCATGTGGTTGGCCAATCCGGCCACCCAGGGCTCCACGGGTGATCGTCTGTGGGGAGAGCAGGCTAAGCCCTCTCTTACTGCTGAACCCCATCTGGTGCTTCACACGGATCGTGTGAAGCATCTTAACTGAGTCAGACCATTGGTCCACGTAGCTTAGTCTTACACGGACTGGCAGCAGCTTCTCCAAGGTTGTAGGAAGGAATCTCTCTCAGTCCCATTTTGGAGATACCAAGGATGGATCTTAGAACCTTCAGTGTGCAAGCATGCAGTACTGAATCCATATACACACGCACATTGTGTCTTGTCCCCTCTCCTCCTCAACACTCCCGTGACCTCCACCTCTGGATCCTCTCAAGTTTCATACTGGCAGCTTAAGCAGGGCCATACACGTGCTCTCTCTGGTCCTCTCTCCCAGCGCTGCTGCACTGGGGCTACTGGCAGAGGTCCCTCCCCCGGCTTTCCTATTAGACAAGGAAACCTGGAGGGAGCCAGAAAGAGGGGGTTGGGGTGAGGGAGGCAGAAGGGATGGGAAGCTGCTTGCTCTGAGCTAACAACATCCATGGAACATGCCCGGAAGCAGCTGCTCAGCAGAGGAGCAGGGGGGCTAGCTGAGGGGCCTTGGGGGCCCCTCATACCCTGTGAGACATACAGTTGTCTCCCCTTGTCAAGGAGACTGTGCCTATGCTCAGAGGCTGTTCTCACGCGCAGCGTAACCTGGGGTAGGGACGCCCAGCTAGTTAGGCTGTGCATGAGAACTTCTGGGATTAGGCCCAATCCTGGTGGGACAGCACCGTCTAACCTGGCTTTTAAACCCAGCTTTTTGCCGAGGTTGAGCACTCCCTTACCCCCGGCTACCTGCTCATGTATGAGCACAGGCTGCTTCCAGTCCAGCCACACAAAGAGACAGGCACCTAGAGAACCTGTCTCTTGGGGTAATCCCCCAATGTTACACGTGTGATGCATACTGCATTGTGGGCTTCACAGAGGTTGGGACAATGAGTCCTGGCCTCAGATCAATCCACCCTCCTCCACACAGGGCTGATCATGTAGGAGCGTGGAGAGTGCTCCCGCCAAGCCACCAAGGATTGTCTAGGAGTAAGGCAAAGTTTGGGAGGCCTCCCCCCACCTGCAGGCCTGGTAGGTGGTGTGAATGGCCCCTCACCCTTCTTTATCTTACCTAAGCAGAACCAAATTTCAGAGGGTCGCCACTTACAGGGTCTGTTTCCTTGTCACAAGAGAGAGTATTAAGAGACTTACAGTGTTTATTCATAGATATGTGTGTAGATCCAATTAGGAGCAGGGAGACTTCTGCAGCAGGAATATACAGGTGGCCCTCATTATCTGCCGAGTCTGTATCTGTGGTTTCACATATATATGACTCGGTCTTAGAGACCCAGTTTCATTATCTGCATGTAGAAAATAGGCTATATTTGCCGATCCACGGTTTTGAGTGGCCGGAAATGACCCAAAAATGACTTTCGATGTCATTTAGAGCTGCCATTTTCCAACAGAGAACCAGCAGAGAGGGGACATTGTTGGAGAGCTGGAGAATAAGGTGCTGTCTTTTCTTCTCTTATTTCTGCCCCCTTTCATTTTGGGCCCTTATCTTTTTTTTGGTTGGGAACCTAACTCCCCCCCACATTAATATTGACTCAACCATTATTCGTGGTTTCTGTATTTGTGCCTATAGGCAGGAATGGAACCCCCACGAATAACGAGGGCCACCTGTACTACTGATAGTGTATCAGATGGAGGATCTACAAATAGGAACCACAACCCAGGAACTGCAGAAGAAAAGGACTGGGGCTGAAACACCAAAGGAAAGTGTGGGTGTATGGAAAGTGTGGGTGAATGTGGGTGTAAGTCTGAAGCTAAATTGAAAGTGAGCATAGTATGTGAGACTATACAACATATTTACTGCTATTATGAATATAGCCTGTTTGGGAGCTCCCTGCAGCACCTCTACACTTGATTTGGAGCTACAGGTTGGTAGTTTCAATCTTTTACTCCGAACTCAAGGGATTGTGGGCTCACTATGTGTTTAAATGGGCTGACTCTCATGGGTACATCGCTTAGCAGGTAGCATGGGGAAGGTAACCCCAGGAGAAGCCCAACATGCAACTGAAAGAGGGGGATAAACCCCATGCTCTCCTCTCTGTTTAAAATCAGGTGAGGATGCTAAAACAGACACAAGTTATTTAAGAGTTATTCCTCAAGCAGGAATAACCAAGTACCCCCCACCCCCTGTTGACACATTGGAGTAGCCTCCAAGCTTATCACAAGGAGAACAGAGAAGAGGTAACAGGCTCAGCTCTCTAACAAGAAGCCTTAATGCCCAGCTTAAGGCTTGGGAGGTACACGTGTTAACACATTCCAGTCACCTATCAAGGTTTTCCTGACCACAAGATAAACCCTAATGTGCCCATTCACACCATCCTACACAGGTTTCTAAAACCTATTCACTTCATTGTGCTGTTAGAGGACACCACCAAAGTATGAACAAGACAAAATGTATTCTTTTCAGCAGAAAGATGTGGTCAACACTTGGTCCCCGGGCAAGATGTTGCCTATTTCTGTCCTCAAGACCACCAATCAGTGTGTCTCTTCTCTGGATTCACCTGCTTAGTGTGAGTGCATCTGGGCACCAGCTATGCCATTCTGCTGTGCTTTGGCTTTCATGCCCCTTTCACTTTTCATCTCCACATCAGCCCTGCTTCCAGGGCCAATCTGTGCAGCACGCTTGCCTGAATCAAGAAACTGGTCTCCTGAGATCATGTCTTCTTTGGGCTTTTACTTGCTGACCTACAAGTGGCACACAGGTTCCTACTTTTGCATCCTGTTTCCCTGCTTGTTCCTGGAGAGAGAGGTCCCTTGGTATCAACCGTGCAACAAGTGTTCAAACACACCACCAGAAGGCATTAGGTATATTAATTTCTGTTCTGAAAACTCTTGCTCCCCTCTCCTCCTACTCACTTTAAAGTCTGAAGCTGTTCTCTAAAACTGTTTCTCTGGTCAGTCTTGAGTTTATTTAATTTGGATCTCAAGCCAAAAATACCTCTACGTGAGTTTCAATATAATACTATTGATAGTATTAGCCTGGTTAGTTTTGCTAGTTATGATTGCTAATCAAGATTTCCTTTCTGAACCCCTAAAACCCTAAATAAACCTAATTGCATTTGACTTTAACTCTGTCAGTCATTTCCAAGACCGAAGCTTGGCACAAATTTATTATGTAATGAACAGCTCACTCTAGAGTTGCTGATTCCCCACACAAGCCCAAAATCTAGTCAGGGTGGTTTGCCAATACCCGCAAGAGCAGTTTCATTAACACTGCTTACATGGCCTAGAAATAAAAGTGGGTGCCTTAATTTACACTTTCTTTCTTTCTTTTTAGGCATGAGTGAATTTGGAAGTGTCTTTACTCTTCTTTTAGACAAAAGGTGTTTTTGATTCTAGAATTATTGATAACATTTAAAAGTAAGCCAACTATGAAACTATTCACACGATCATACAAAACCAGGCTAAGGGAGCCCCATCCGGTTTTGCACGCTCGTGTGAACCCACCTAAGACAAACCTGCCTAAGTAGCCTCCCTCTTAAATGAGGTTAATGGAGCGAGCACTCCCTTAACCTCATTTTCTTGATCATGTGTCAGCCACGGCTCAGGGGAGGGTGGAGAGGGATCCCAATAATGCACTGCGCACTTGCGCGGTGCATTATTGGAGCTCCAGGGGGTGACACACAGCAGCGTGTCTCAGAACCCCAACCCCAGGAGCTGCATTGGGAGCCACTGCTCATCTTGGCAGCCAATCTGCCCACCCATGGACGAAGAACTGTTTGTCTGCAGGGAGGGTGAGTCAAACCCGCTCTCCCTGCAGACCTCTATGGAGCTCTTCCCACTGATTGTGAGAAGAGCTCCAATGAGTTTCAAAAAAGAGGAAGACATACTTGTAAATTACAAGTGACCTTTTAAAAACATCTTCTAATTTTTCACATAGACAGAGCATTTTCTACAAAAAGATGCTGTGAAATAATGGTTAATGGTTTCCTGCCTTCTTCTAAGCCAACAGCTGTTTAAATCTCATTTTAGGGCATGGATTGTTTACTTTATTACATACTGCATTTTTATCTCACAGTGAATCATGTGAAAGCTTTCTAGAGTTTTTCTTTTGGGGGATTGGGAGGTTTTCTCTTAAAGTCTCAGTATCAGTTTGTTGTGCTTGGAGTGACAGTGTTAGAAAAGAGATTACAGCGTTGACCTAGACATAGAAGATAAAGCAGGAAATATCTGGTTTATTTCAGAACTCCACCCATACCCTGCCCTTAGTTGAGGATTTTCAAAAAGTGCACCATCTATGAAAATGGCTTAGAACTCTTGGCCTTAATTACTGTATATAGGAAAGTAGAGAACTATGCCCTCAGGTTCAACTTCTGGAAGGATGTGTTAGCAACATCCCCCTGAGGGTAAGTGATGTTTCTGCAGTCTTACAGAGCCCTATAGGAGTATGGGGAGCATTCCAGGCTCTAAGGATTTTTACACAACAGTGTGCATGCAGGGGGCTGGGGGAGTTGCATGAGGGCCCTCGTCGCACCCCTGCAATTTCTCAAAGTGTGCATGTTTTGTCATTTGGGATATCATCAATTATCTTGCATCATGACAAGCAAAAATTAGATAACCCAGTAATACAAGCTGGCTGATATGCTTTGGCCTACTGCTTTTATTAATAAACCTGCCACTGCTATGGCAAATTTGCTGGTTAGACACACACACACACTACCATACATTTCAGTGGCAATGCATACAATGCATGAACTGCTTTTGTCACCAACTGATTGTGATCAAGTTGAATTTGGAGGTTATCGATCAGCCATTTGAATAACTCACTGTAGATGAGCCCATGTTGAGCTAATTCATTCATTTGATTTCTATACCGCCCTTCCAAAAATGGCTCAGGGCGGTTTAATAACAAATAAATAAGATGGATCCCTGTCCCCAAAGGGCTCACAATCTAAAAAGAAACTTAAGATAGACACCAGCAGCAGTCACTGATTTATCAATCAGCTAAAGTTGAATTTGCAGGTTATCAATCAGCCATTTGAATAATCCACTGTAGACGAGCCCATGTTGAGCTAATGAATGCTTTAGTCTAGGTAGCAAAGTTAAAAAACAGTAAAATGGTCATAACTCTCTCTTAACAGACATGTGAGAGAGTGATGTAATGAAAATTTCTCAACAGAGATGCATGGTTCTTCAGAAGGGCAGTGCAGAAACATGTGGAGAGGGGAGAGAAATGCTAGGCTCAAGTACAGCATAAGAGATCTTGGAGTGGAGGAAACTAGCAACATTGATAGCCACTGTTAGGGATGTCCTGAATGAATGGTTGGAGGATGCTTGGAAGCAGAGAAGATAGCCAAGAGACCAACAGATTTGTAAGAGAGAACACTCAACAATACATATAGAATCTCATAGAAAGAACACTCAGCAATATAGGACTTCTCTGAGGGTCTATTATACTTTTTAGACAGCAAAGTTTAGCTAAAGATGTTAATGGTTATCATTGACATTTTATAGAGCAGAAAATTGGGGGGGGTGTATGTGTACTCATACATGTGTTTGTATATGTATTTGTGTTTGTGTGTTTATATATGTGTGTGTGTGTGTATATTTACACACACACGTATGTACGTACACACACAGAGAGAGTATTACTATGATGAGTGAGTGTGTGTGTGTGTGTGTGTGTGTGTGTAATAAAATAGTTCCCTGTCCCGATAGGGCTCACAGTCTAAATTTCACACTAGTAAACCAAATCAATGTAAAATCTTTATTATGGTCAATGACCAGTAAAGCTCCCCCGCCAAAAAAACATATACAATACCAACTTCACAATACTAGTAAACAGGCTTCCAGTTTGCAAGCATTCCTCCTGTGCCAGAAAATGCCACCTAGAGATATATGTATCAAGTGGTATATAAATACTCAGAGGAGTGAAATATCAAATACCACAAATAACACGAGAAAGAAAGCTAGCAGGAAAAAGATCAAGAGGAAGGAGGAGGAAAGGATGGTTGATAACCTTGGAAGAATGGCTAGAAATTGACATGGCTCTTTTGACCCATATGCATTAGCTGTTTTACTCACTTCCGGAGATTTAACTTAGTGCTGATAACTATCTATATTCCACCTTTAGGCTCTCACACCCTTGTTAAGGAGATCTGGCTAAACTTAGAAGCATTCATCTCCCATATCCAGATTTCACAGCATGATTTACATTATGTAGTGGCGGGAGATTTCAATGCTCGTATTGGTCTGGATGACAGTGCTCTTTATGCCAAATTCCATTGTTACCCTCCAACTGTGGAACCTCCATTCCCTTTACTCGTTAGGTGTTCTAAAGACTCTAGAGCTAATGCCCCTGGTTTAAATTTACTCCAGTCATTTAATAACCTGGATTTGTACCTTCTCAATGGAGCGGTCCCCACTGATTTCCCCGCAGAGTTTACACACTGGGCGGGAGCTAGACCTGCCCTAATTGACTACGTGGCTATTTCTCATGGCCTGGCCTCAGTTAGGAACTTTCAAGTTGCTAATCGACCAGAGAGCGATCACTTCCCCCTGCTTCTGAATATTGGTTGGAAAGGTCTTGTTAGGTTAGACTGCAGACAAGCTCTTTGCAGGAATGATGGACCTATACTCCAGCGAGCGAGATAGTCCCCTTTCCTGCTTAAATGAGTCAATTTGCTCCTAAATTCTCATGATGCCATCTCCCTGCGAGATGCTCAAACTGGGAATGGATTGCAGACTTCCTCTACATCTATCTTAGATCTTTATGACAGTCTAATTGGCCTTCTTTCATCTATGCTCATCAACTCTTGCCCTCCAGCTAGTCAGCGCCATAGAACCCCCTCCCGCTCATGGTTCAATTCCAAGTGCTGTGCAGCCAAGAGGGCCCTCATTCAGGCCTTTAAATCCCATACTGAAGGTACCTTTGTACTTAGCTCACAGGATTTACTTAATTTGAGGTGTCAATATAAGAAACTGTTGAAATTCAAGAAATTCCAATCCACGAAAGAAAAACGATCTGAACTAATTCATGCGGCTAAATCGAGGAATCAATCAAGGTTCTAGTGACTGATCTCTTCATCTCATGTGAGAGCTCCCTCCTTGCCAACCTTTATTGTCCCCGCGTAGTTATGGGAGCTTCATTTCCATTAACTCTATAGTCAAATTGATTCAACAGAAGCTAAGTTAGAACTAAATATTCCTGACCTTTCCCATTGGAACCCAGTTACATGCTCAGAAATTGAGGCCCTTGTCAAACAAACTAAACCTGGTAAAGCTCCTGGGATCAACCTCATCATTATTGAGATTATACGCTCTAACTTAGATTGGTGGGCCCCTGTTCTTGCTTCACTATTTTCATTTATTGATAATACTGACAAAATTCCTCAGGATTGGGGAGTTGCTTTAATTATTCCTATTTACAAAAAAGGTAGCAGGCAAGATCCCGCAAATTACCGCCCAATTAGCCTTCTGAGCATTATTTCCAAATTATATGCGAAACATCTTCTGATAAAATTGGTCAACTGGATTGATGCCTATAACATCCAGGCCCCCGAACAAACTGGATTTTGCGATCGACCATTGAGCAGACTTTTATACTTCAACACCTGGTTGAGAAATACACTTGCAAACCTGGTTCTGCCCTCTATTTATTGATTTAAAATCTGCTTTCAATTCCATCTCTAGGGGCTGCCTTTGGGTAAAGCTGAGGGATTTATCTATAGATAAGCGTCTCCTGTTATTAATCTATAAGCTACATGAAAATACAGCCCTAAGAGTCTGTTGCAGTGCACGGGGTCACTTATCTGCTGAAATTCCCACACATAGAGGTGTCAGACAGGGGTGCATTTTAGCCCCTGTCCTGTTTAACATCTATATTAATTCTATAGTAACCCATATGAATGCTCCTTCCATCCACCCGCCCAAACTGGCACATAAACATATATCAATTTTGCTGTATGCCGATGACATGGTTCTCCTGTCACTGACTCCAATCGGCCTAAGGCGGGTGCTTGCATCACTCAGCTCTTTTTGTGCATAGGAGGCCATTGAGGTGAACTACCAGAAAACTAAAGTACTGGTATTTGCCAATCGCCCCAAGCCCCATGCATGGAAAATAAATGGCCAATTAATTGAACAAGTTAAAATATTTAAATACCTTGGCATAGTCTTCCATGCTTTGGGAGGCCGCCAGACCCACCTGAACTATGCCATACAGAAAGCCCAGCATTCGGCCAACTCAATTAGATCTTTTTATTTCACGAAGGGCGCTGCATATATACCTGCTGCCATTAAACTCTTTGCAGCTAAAGTACACCCACAGCTTACGTATGGTGCCCAATTGGGCCCTTTTTGCAATTTTTCACCTTTGGAGGCAATACAGAAGAAATTTCTCAGATCCATATTTCAGGTCCCAAATAGTGTTGCGAATGCCCCTATTAGAAGGGAGGCAGGCATGGAAATGTATTTCCTATTCTGGTTAAAACTGAAGTTCTTACAAGTGGGATTAGCCCCTCTCACTATGACTGATTCCTTTAATTCTAAATGGAAACAGTCCCTTAAGATAAAATCTCAGCTTTACGGGATCCCGCTTGAAGAACTTGCTAGGATGGGCTTCACCACAGCTATGAAGGTCATTAAACAGCGAATAATCGATACTGACCTACAGGTTGAAGCCTCTAAAATACCTAGAGGTTTGTATATAGGCAACCAGCTTTTCAATCTCATGCCTGCTGATTACCTAAGTAATATAGCATTTCCTAAATTAAGGCGTGCCTTGACTCTCGCACGTCTTAATGCTCTTCCAACAGCTGTTCTTAAGGGAAGGCTCAAGGGGACTCCTTACTCTTCACGCCTTTGCCCTTGTGTCTCAGGTGCTATTGAGTCTACTGCGCATTTTATTCTATATTGTTACCTCTACAGGGATATTCGTTTAAATTTTATTGCACCTTGGCTGAAGTCTTTTCCTGGCCGTTCGGATGACTGTTATCTTAATTTACTAAATTTGACATTATGTGTACTAATTCTGTGGCCAAGTTTTGTTATATTGCATGCAAGCTGCATATCACCATTTTATGATGTCTTTTTCTTTTCTCTTTCTGTTCTGGTCATTGATCGAAATAAAAGCTGACTGACTGACATAGAAGATGTCGTCCACGATTCTAGGGACCACAATGTATGGCTTTTGCTGGCCACCAACCTCCCAGTCAAAGAAGGCACATGAAGAGAGAGATATAAATACTGTATGATAAGTAAATAATTTTTTTTAATGACCATGAACTCTTCCTTCCTTCATTGCTAGCTGATGTCAAGAAGAGTTTATGTATTTAGAAAAATATATTTATATCTGCAGCACTAAAACTTTGTGTTTTTCAATTTCTTAAGGGGAGGTAGTGACGAAAAATGACAATACAGGACTCTCTCAAGGCCCTGTAATTGGAATGAGTACACTTTAAATCCTTTAACGAGGATCCATTGGAGGGCAAGTCTGGTGCCAGCAGCCGTGGTAATTCCAGCTCCAATAGTGTATATTAAAGTTGCAGCAGTTAAAAAGCTTGTAGTTGAATCTTGGGATCGAGCTGGGGGTCCGCCACGAGGCAAGCTACCGCCTGTCCCAGCCCCTGCCTCTCGGTGCTCCCTTGATGCTCTTAACTGAGTATCCTGGGGGTCCGAAGCATTTACTTTACTTTGAAAAATCAGAGTGTTCAATTTCTTAAGTTAGTTTTGTGGAAATCCGACACAGATTGAAATGCAGTGAACTGGAAAAATATAGCTTGATTGTTGCTTCATAATTCAGTGAAAGTCCAGACTTTCTGTCTCAAAAAGTTTACCAAGTTTACTAAGAAAACTGCCAAAGTTTGTCAAAAAGTACAATTCCCATTATTTTCCAATGGAAGAGTTTTCCTGCATTTTTTGGAAAATTAATCAATTTTTCTGGGATTTTCCATTTTTTGGGTAGTCTGGGCTAGGTCTGGAACCTACCTGTAAAACAGCATGTTTCTATTTTTCACAGTTTTGTCTGGAAGTTTCACATCAATCAATGAGCGCTTTCTCATGTTCTGTGAGAAGGGCTTGGTAGGCAGGCGGGGAGGAAGGTTCACTAACCTTTCTTCTCCGCAGATGATCTGTCGAAAAAGCTGGATGCTTGGACCACGCACCAAGACAATCCTCCACTGCCCCAGGCAGCTCAGAGAGTCGGGAGCCAGGACACATTGTCCCGGCCCCTGGAAAACTCATGATGCACCACGCAAGTGCACAGTGCATTCTGGGTATCTCCGCTGACAATATTATATTATTATTATTATTATTATTATTATTATTATTATTATTATTAATTCGATTTCTATACCGCCCTTCCAAAAATGGATCAAGGCGGTTTACAAAGAGAAATAAAACAAATAAGATGGCTCCCTGTCCCCAAAGGGCTCACATTCTAAAAAGAAACATAAGACACACACCAGCAACAGTCACTGGAAGTACTGTGCTGGGGGTGGATAGGGCCAGTTACTCTCCCCCTGCTAAATAAAGAGAATCACCACAGTAAAAGGTGCCTCTTTGCCCAGTTAGCAGGGCAGAAGCCCTGCAGTCTTCCCACCCAGCTGCAGGCAGCTAATGCTGGCAGACAATTGAAAAAACAGGGCTAAAGGAGCACTCACCTCTTCAGTGGTTTTGTCACCATAGCACCACCGGGATTGGGTGCGATCCTGCCAGTTCTTATGATCAGCCTCAAAGAGTGAATGAGTCAGTCAGTGAGGTCCAAGCAGCTTTACACACACACACACACACACACACACACACACACCCCAAATGGCTAACCCAAGGTCACACATAGGGGCTATTCTCACAATCACAAAAATCGGGCTAGGAAAATCCTATCCCAATTTTTGTGATTGTTAGAACCACCGGGCTTGCAGCCGAGCCCGATGGTTCCAGAGCGGCTAACCCGCTCCTGCAGCCCACCCCTTAGCCCGGGTTTGCGGAGCAAGTGCTCCGCAAACCCGGGCTAACTGTTCGTGAGTAGCCGCAGCACGGCTCTGCGGCAACATTGGCTACTTGTGTGTAGACCCCCGGCCAGGAGGCTTAAAAGCAGCCTCCCGGCTCAGGGGTCTCTCCAGTATGCCTTGTGCGCTCGCGCAGGGCATACTGGGGCTTCCGGGGGCCGCACGGCCCCCGCTCCTCCCACACCCTGCCGGCTGTGTCTCGGAGCCGGCCATTGTGTGGGCAGCCAATCTGGCTGCCCAGGGCTCCCTGCGCGCTCGTCTGCGGGGAGAGCGGGCTTAGCCCACTCTCCCCGCAGTTTTGACAAAACCGGGTCTCACGGATCGTGAGACCTGGCTCATAGAATTTTTAGCAAATCTGGTAGCCAAATAAAGGTGTCCAGCCTATGGGCAGTGTTCAGTCAACTGAACATAGCCTCCCCATCAGCTTGGGTTCCAACTCTGACACTCACTTGACCTTTTTCGATTATGCTGTTCCCATATTATTATTTTCTTTACACACTTGTGCAGCACCTACTTCTGTTACCAGTTCCTTTTTATTCAATCACTTTGTTTTTCCTTGGGGGTAGTGGTTAGGTCATGAATCCACAATTCTTTGAAGTTTGAAGTGGACTTAAACATGTGCTGAAAGGCAGTGCCCTTGCCACATTTATAATGTAAGTGAATTTGAATGGCTATTGAAAGTAAATCTGTTTCAGTGTTGATATTCAATTGTGGTATCATACTGGGGTTGGTGTGTTGGTAGGAAAGAACATATACATAGGGAAATATCACATTTACAAATGCCAATCAAGCAGGAAATGCTATGATATTCAGGGCACATTCGTCTAGTATTTCAGGGTCTCTGACATCATATTTCCCCCCTTCTATCAATTTAGCTTATTTACATCTGAGAGCATTAAGGTAAAAAGATTTATTGAGGAGGGGGAGGTTTCATTGTTCATACTTTCTGCATTAGTGTGATTATACTGCTTCTGTTACACGGTCACCAAAGGAAGAGCAAAAAGACCAACATAAATTCTACTTGGTTCCCTTCAGTTCATGTTCAAAGACTCTAAATATTTGGCATATATGATCTATGTACCAAGGTGATACTCTAACAGAGACAAATTATGTCAAGACATCTGAAAGTCATCATTTCAACGCACATGTATGCATTTTAAAAAGAAACCTACAAGAGGATCAAAAATGGAGATTAAGCCACATCTGTTTGGGTTTAAACTGCATTGTCTACAGAGTTCAAAGTTGTTTCCTTTTGTCTTTTTAAAAAAGAACCCTCCTACCCAGCTGCTTTTTATCTTAAATTCCTCACTACTATCAAAGAAGTGTTTTCATTGGACGGACCATGTTATTTCAAAAACCTGAGCTAGTTAAGGAAAGGAGCTAAGTAAGAAAATATGCTTTATTCATCAAAGGTTTGCCCTCTCTGCCTTCACTTGGCATACACATAACAAAGACAATTTGGGGGAGAGGCTCTGTGAAGTCCTAGTGGGGGACTCTGTTATCTACTGTGTGTCATTATGCTATGAATTAAGGATCCAATCAACCACACAGTGCTCCCATGCAACCCACATTTCAAAACAGAGCATGCACAGAGGCCATAGTGAATGAATTCCCTCCCAGGACTTCATTTCTCTTACATAAGTCATTGCCCTTGTTCAAAATCAAGGAGGAAAAACATGTAACACAGACTGATTGGAAGAAGAGGCTTTAATTATATACATTTATCTAGGCAATGGTTGAAATACAAATTCAGCACTGTGGAGAACAGCATCAGTTATTTGAGAAACAGACCACAGCATACGGAAAAAGGCAAGAGCCTGACTTTTTTAGCTGACTTGAGAGTCCCTTGTGGTCCTCAGCTTCATCTGTCACATTTGATTAGGTCTTCTCGCCAAGATGAGCTGGGGGGCTACTTCCCATTCAGTGAGGCACTTCACACCATTAACGTGCTTAGCCCACTCTCCCAGCACACGAGCAGAGCACTCGCCCTGGACCGCCGAATCAGCTGCTCACATGACTACCGGCTGGAAGTCCCAGCATGCCCCGCATGAGTGTGTGGGGCATACTGGGGAGACCCCCAAGACCAGGAGGCTTGATGGGCCCTCCCAGTTGGGGGTCTCCTCGCGAGTCACTGTGGCACAGAGACACTCTGCAGCATCTCACGACCCAAAAACCTGAGTTAGCAGAGCATTCGCTCCACTAACCTGGGTTAAGGGGAGGGGTTTTTAGGCGGGTTAGCTGCCAGAGAACAACTGGGCTCACCCGCAAGCCCGGTGGTTCTCATGAGCACACAAAATCGGGCTGGGCTGAATTAACCTGCTTTCGTGTGGTCATGTGAATAGCTTCAGAGAGTGGGTGGAATAGTGTTTAGAAAACACTGCGAAAAGTTCTTAAACAAAGGGTTTAAAGCTCCATTCCCCAGTTCAACATGTGAGAACCTTCAACCCACAGATGGCCCAGCCAGCTATGACTATGCTTGCATTCTAATCCTGTATATATGCCCAGCTGTGACAACAGTGGCTTCTGAAGATGCAGCTATAGTTACATTTACTTAACAGCTACAGAAAATCCATCCTGCTATGCACGCTATTAGTTGCTTGAAATAAAATTACAACAAGATGGACACCAAATCCTAGGCACCACAAATCAGATGTGTGGGATTGCCCTGTAGCTCTGTTACACACACAAGGACCTTTACAAACTGCATTGGTAAGGTAAATTATCCCCATCAAGCGCCCTGCCAACCTCCTTCAAAACTTTCTAATACTATAACGCCCTTATACACAACTATGATGCGGCCACACCTGGAGTGCAATTCTGGTCACCACGTCTAAAAATGGACATTGTAGAACTGGAAAAGGTGCAGAAGAGGGCAACCAAGACGATCAGGGGCCAAGAGCAACTTCCTTATGAGGCAAGGCTACAACACCTGGGGCTATTTAGTTTAGAAAAAAGACAACTGCGGGGAGACATGATAGAGGTCTATAAAATCATGCATGGTGAGGAGAAAGTGGATAGAGAGAAATTCTGCTCCCTCTTACATAACACTAGAACCAGAGGTCATCCCATGAAATTGATTGCCACAAAATTTAGGACCAAGAAATGGAAGTACTTTTTCACACAATGCATCATCGACTTGTAGAATTCTCTGCCACAAGAAGTGGTGACAGCCAACAACCTGGATGGCTTTAAGAGGGGTTTGGATAACTTCATGGAGGAGAGGTCTATCAACAGCTACTAGTCGGAGGGCTATAGGCCACCTCAAGCCTCAAAGGCAGGATCTCTCTGAGTACCAGTTGCAGGGGAGTAACAGCAGGAGGGAGGGCATGCCCTCAACTCCTGCCTGTAGGCTTCCAGCAGCATCTGGTGGGCCACTGTGTGAAACAGGATGCTGGACTGCATGGGCCTTGGGCTTGATCCAGCAGGGCGGTTCTTATGTTCTTAATTCTGTTCCATGCAACAGGTTTGCATGATTCCACAATCCACATCTGGCAATAGAGATTTTTGGCTGGGTAGCAGCAAAATGACTCATGTTGCTTCACCCACATGATGTCCTGGGACACCTAGTAATGCCAGAGAGGCCAAATTTTGTAGTGTCTGTAGCAGAGCATAAAAGAGTGGAAACTCAGGCTTAAGTTTACTGAACAAAGTTACTAAGGTTTATTACTTAAGTATTATCAAATTATAAACAGTCCTACTCTACGTGAAATATCATCCTAACAGAAAAAACAGTCTCAAGCATCCAATAAAAAATACAAACTGACCAATTAATCCATAGAATTGATAACTGACACAAACTTTCAAAACTCTACCCCAAGCCTTTACACAGATATACATACAATACATCAGAGGAAAGAACAAAGACTATATACAGGTGAAACTCAGAAAATTAGAATATCGTGCAAAAGTCCATTAATTTCAGTAATGCAAATTAAAAGCTGAAACTGATATATGAGACAGACGCATTACATGCAAAGCGAGATAAGTCAAGCCTTAATTTGTTATAATTGTGATGATCATGGCATACAGCTCATGAAAACCCCAAATCCACAATCCCAGAAAATTAGAATATTACATGGAACCAAGAAGACAAGGATTGAAGAATAGAACAATATCGGACCTCTGAAAAGTATACAGTGTACTGTGCTTGATTGGCCAGCAAACTCGCCTGACCTGACCCCATAGAGAATCTATGGGGCATTGCCAAGAGAAGGATGAGAGACATGAGACCAAACAATGCAGAATTGCTGAAGGCCGCTAATGAAGCATTCTGGTCTTCCATAACACCTCATCAGTGCCACAGGCTGATAGCATCCATGCCACGCCGCATTGAGGCAGTAATTGCTGCAAAAGGGGCCCAAACCAAGTACTGAATATATATGCATGCTTATACTTTTCAGAGGTCCGATATTGTTGGCTATCTCTAGCTACACAATTTGGCTACACAATTTGGCTATCTCTAGACTGTTTGTTTGTTTGTTTGTTTGTTTGTTTGTTTGTTTTATATATCACCTAGTATAAAAATCTCTAGGCAGTGTACCAAATTAAAACATAAAATATAACACATTTAAAATTCATAAAAAGATAAAAATTATAGATAAACACACATTAAAAAATTAAAAATCGAATCTCAGTTGAAGGCCTGGGGAAACAAGTAGGTCTTCAGGGTCCTCCTAAAAGCAAACAGAGAAGGAGATTCTCTTATTTCAGCAGGGAGCGTGTTCCAAAGCTCTGGGGCAGCCACAGAAAAGGCCTGGACCCAAGTTGCCACCAAACGAGTTTGTGGCACCCATAGTCAGACCTCTCCAGATGACCTTAATAAGCGACAGGGTTCACGACAGAGAAGGTGCTCTCTTAAATACCCTGGACCTAAGCCATTAAGGGCCTTATAGGTAATAACTAGCACTTTGTATTTCATTCGGAAACCTGTCGGCAGACAGTGCAGTTCTTTTAGAATCGATGTTATACGGTCCCTTCAGGTAAACCCAGAAACCAGTCTGACTACCGTAGTCTGTACCAATTGAGGTTTCCGAACTATGTACAAAGGCAGCCCCAAGTAGAGTGCATTATAGTAGTCAAGCCTAGAGGTTACCAGCATATGTACCACCGTTTTAAGGTCACTAGTCTCCAAGAACAGACATATCTGGCATATCAGCCGAATCTGATAAAAAGCACTCCTGGCCACAGCTTCAACCTGAGAAACCAAGGAGAGTTTGGGGTCCAGGAGCACTCCCAGACTTCAAACCTGATCTCTTAGGGGGAGTGTTACCCCATCCAGAACAGGATCCCAACCCCCTACAGACAGTACCTCCTTCTTGTTTGGATTCAACTTCTGTCTGTTATCCCTGATCCAGCCCAATATCGCCTCCAGGCAGGCACTTAGGGGGGTCATGCAATTTCCTGATGAAGTTGGTATAGAGAAATAGATCTAGGTGTCATCACTGCCTGACCTGTGGGACTGTAGGCTCTGGTAGTGGCTGCTTTGCAGGAGCAGGGCCCAGAGTGACTAAGCAGTCCCTGATTTCCATCTGACCAGGGTGGTCATCTCTGGCCCTATAAAGGGACGCTGCTTGTGGGCCCGCCAACGGTAGGGTTGCCACTGAAGAAGCCACACCAAAGGGGGTCACCCCTTTGGAATGAGCCATTTCGGGGGACATCGAGGGCGAAGGCCAGGCCTCCTGGCCCAGGTATTTGTATGTGGGGGGGGGATTTAATAGTGGGGCTTCTGTTTTAATTAGTGCTGGGTTAGATTGTTTTAGAATGTGTCTGGGCTGACCTGGAGATGGGGAGACGGAGGGCGTGTCCACTGACTGTGGGGCAGCAATTCCGGTGGAGGTAGGGAACAGAAGATGTAACGTTGGCAGGTCAGTGGGCCATTACAGGGGAAGGGGACTTGGAACTCTAATAACCGTTTCCCCTTCTGGCTGTCCCGGCAGCTCTTTGACCTTGGGGAGCAGTGCCGATCACCCTTGGAACCTCACCTCTGTAATGCAAGGTTGGTCCAGAACAAATCAGAAACCATCTATGATCTGATTCTGGATGAAGGCGCCAACCTGGTATGTATTACAGAGACCTGGCTGGGGGAGACTGGGGGCACAGTGTAGTCCCAGCTTCTCCCTCCAGGGTATTCTGTTGTGGAGCGGGTGAGGGACTGTGGGTGGGGAAGTGGAGTGGCTGTGGTCTATAAGAATAACCTTTCCCTTACCAGGATCCCTGTTAGAGTGTCAGACCATATTGAATGTGTGTACTTAAGACTGGGGACCAGGGATAGACTGGGACTTCTGTTGGTGTACCAATCACCCCACTGCTCAACAGAGTCCCTAACTGAGCTGATGCACTTGGTCTCGGGCTTGGTGTTGGAGTCCCCTAGGCTTGTGGTTCTGGGGTACTTCAATGTTCACTTTGGGACCAATTTGTTTGGTCAGGAGCTCATAGTGGCCATGACGACTATTGGCCTATCCCAAGTGGTCTCAGGGCCGACACACATTGCTGGTCACATGCTTGATTTGGTCTCTCACTCTGATCAGGGTGGTGTTCTGTGGGTGGGGAATCCTGTGATTTCCCCATTGTCATGGGCGGACCACCATCTGGTTAAGGTTGGACTCACAATCACTTCCCACCTTCACAGGGGTGAGGGACCTATTAGGATGATCCGCCTGAGAAGGTTATTGGATCCAATAGGATTTCAAGAAGTCTTGGAGGGATTTAGTGTTGGCTCTGCCGGTGATCCTGTTGATGCCCTGGTGGCAAATTGGAACAGCAAACTCACCGGGGCAGTAGACGTGATTGCTCTCAAGCATCCTCTCCAGCCCACTTCAAAAGTGGCCCCTTGGTATACGGAAGAACTATGGGAGCTGAAGTGGCGAGGTAGACAACTGGAGCGCAAGTGGAGAAAGACTCGGCTTGAATCCGACAGACTGCAACATAGAGCTCATTTAAAGACCTATGCTCAGGCAATACGTGCAGCAAAGAAGCAATTCTTTTTTGCCCATATTGCATCCGCAAGTTCACATCGGGCCAAGTTGTTCAGGGTTGTGAGAGGGCTAGTATGTGCCCCTCCTCCCTTGAATCAGAATCTGGAACCATCGATTACCTGCTGTGGTGTGTTTAGCAAATTCCTTGTGGGGGGAAATCTCTAATATTCAGGCTGACTCAGACTCCGTCTCCACAATTACTTCAGTGTCTGATGTGGAGATGTCCAGCGACTCCTCTTATGCGATTAGGTTGGATCAGTTCCAGTTTGTCATGCCTGAGGATGTGGACAAGCTGATTGAAATGGTGCGACCTACCACCTGTTCTCCTGACCCTTGACCAACATGTCTTATACTATCTGGCAGGGGGGTTGTTGTAGAAGACCTGGTAGAGATTATAAATGCGTGTCTGAGGGAAGGTAGGATGCCTCCTTGTCGTAAGGAGGCAATTATTAGACCACTTCTGAAGAAGCCTACCTTGGATCCCTCAGAGCTGAGCAACTACAGGCCTGCCTCCAACCTTCAGTGGCTGGGCAAGGTAATTGAGAGGGTGGTTGCCTCCCAGCTCCAGACAGTCTTGGAGGAAACTGATTATCCTGTCCCATTTCAAACTGGCTTTCGGGCTAGCTATGGGGTGGATACTGCCTTGGTCAGCCTGATGGATGATCTCCAATAGGGAATAGACAGAGGAAGTGTGACTCTGTTGGTCCTTTTGGAACTCTCAGTGGCTTTCAATCCTATCAACCATAGTATCCTTCTGGAGCATCTGAGGGGGTTGGGAGTTGGAGGCACTGCTTTATTCCACTCCTACCTCTCGGGCAGGTTCCAGATGGTGTCCTTGGAGACTGTTGTTCTTCAAAATCTGAACTCTTGTATGGTGTGCCTCAGGGCTCCATATTGTCTCCGATATTGTTTAACATCTACATGAAACATGTAAGGAGAGATCATCAGAAAATATGGTGCAGGGTGCTATCAGTATGCTGATGACACCCAAATCTATTTCTCCATGTCAGCATCATCAGGAGAGGGCATAACCTCCCTAAATGCCTGCCTGGAGTCGGTAATGGACTGGATGAAGGATAACAAACTGAGACTGAACCCAGCTAAGACGGAGGTACTGATTGTGTGGGGTGGAAACTTGAGAGACCATTTTGATCTGCCTGCCATTTCCCTAGAAGGAACAGGTATGCAGTCTAGCGGTGCTTCTGTATCCAAACCTCTCCCTGGTGTCCCAGGTTGAGGCAGTGGCCAGAAGTGCCTTCTATCAGCTTCGGATGATATGCCAGCTGTGTCCGTTTCTTGAGATGAACGACCTCATAACAGTGGTACATCTGCTGGTCACCTCCAGACTGGATTACTGCAATGCGCTCTATGTGGGGCTGCCCTTGTGTGTAGACCAGAAACTACAGTTGGTCCAGAATGCAGCAGCCAGGTTGGTCTCTGGGTCATCATGGAGAGACCATTACTCCTGTATTGAAGGAACTACACTGGCTGCCAATATGTTTCCAGGCAAAATGCAAGGTGTTGGTTATAATTTATAAAGCCCTAAACAGCTTGGTACCTGGGTATTTAAGAGAACGTCCAAAGCAGGTTTCTTCAAATAAGGTCTAATAATAGCCTCTTTAAGACAGAGGCATCCTGCCCTCCCTCAGAGAAGCATTTATGATATTTACCAGACCCTCTCTGATAATATGATTATGAAGTGAAATAAGGCAAGCTGGGCAAGGGTCAAGAGAGCAGGTGGTGGGGCGTACAGTCCGAAGCAGTTTGTCCACATCATTAGAAGTAACAAACTAAAAATGATCCAGTTCAATCCTACAAGAGGAATTGCTGGGCACCTCCATGATAGACTCTGTAGTAACTGTGGAGTCCAGTTCAGCGCGGATACAAGATATTTTATTTGCAAAAAAGTTGTTAAATACATCACAGCGAGTGACAGATGGTTTCAGTTTCAAGGCAGAGGGGGCATGAACAAGTCCCTTCACAACCCTAGACAACTCAGCTGGATATGAATTTGCAGAAGCAATGCAGGCGGAGAAGAACCACTTCTATGCCATCTGCACTGCCAGAGAATAGATCCTCAAATGAGCTCTGTGTTGAAACCTATCAGATTCATGCCAAGACTTCCTCCACTTGCACTCTAGTTGTCTCCCTTGTTGCTTCAGCTCCTGCACTAAGCTGCTATGACACTGCTTTGGCGTTGTAAGTGTCCCAGGATATCAGTGTAGTTGAAACTTTTGTAGTGGAGACTTTTGCACTACAGAATTGAAGGTGGTCATTAAGATGCCCTGCAAAACGGAGGGCAAACATGGTTCAACCTTCAAAGGCAAATACCTCCAATTCCCCTTAACAAAGGTATGGATTAGGCTGAAATGTAAGATTGCATTCTGAAGTGTAATCAAAGGGCTATCACATGGCATGTCTATGCAAACAGTTTAAAAATATATAAAACATGCCAAAGAAAAATAGTACCACAGGATAAACATCAGAATTGTGTTAAAACTCAATAAATCCACAAAATGACTATAAATATATATATAAGAAAACGTACAAATTTTTGTTTAAAATCCAGCCATATAGCAGGACTAATAAACACCTTAAGCATATGCTGAACTATCTCCCCAGATCTCTGAACCATGAAGCAACATGAGCCAAGTGTATGATTGTGATGAACGATTTCTTCAGCCAACTTTCTCTAGGAAATTGTGATCCCTTTCTCATGATCCGTGAAAGGGCTCAAAAGGGGCAAGAGGGGAAAACCTTCAAAATCTTACCTCCTCCACAGATTACCCTCTTGAAGAGTCTGGGCATGGAGATTGCGCACCCAGACATGCAGCTGCCTCCTCAGGCAAGTGGAGGTTTGGGAGGCTGGGAGCATCTCCCCGCCCCTGGAACTCCCATAATGCCCTATGTTAGTGCACAGGGCATTATGGGGATCCCCCCAATACCGGCCAGGAACCCTGCAGTCTCCCGTCCCCAGATGCAAGCATCCAGGGCCGGCAGATACTCACCAAAAAGAGATTACAGAAAGGCTTGCTCCCTTAACCTCATATTGTAGGCTGGCTCTGAAGGCAGGCTTGTCCCGGGGCCGCCACCAGGATCCAAGTGGCTCCCAGCAGCAGTTCTCACACACAGGTGAGACAGGGCTGAGTTTCCTTAGCCCAGTTTCACCCATGTGTGAGAACTGCCTCGCTGCTATCTCCCTTCCTTCCTTCCTTCCTTGGAAGACTATTACATAGAAAGGCCTGTTCCATATGGTTATCATTAAACTACCACTTACCCAGTGTAGGTCTATGCCCCAAAGTAAGTGATTCCTAAGTGTTCATTGCCACACAATTGTCTATGAATTCGAGTACTCTGGCTTAACACTGGGCCAGGTTTTGTGGTGGGGAGTCTATTATGTAGGCCAGATAGAAGCTTAATAAGGAGATGATCATGTTATTTAGTGTTCTTAAGACTGGTCCAGATGGAAGATCATTCCATGGATGATATAGCTCTGAAGTGCTTAATCAAAACTGTAAGAAAATCAGATAACAGCAGCAATATGTACAATACATGGCGGGGGGGATTTTGATACATTACCTCTTTTTGACTGCCTTATTTGTGCTGATCCTGCTAGTCTCTGTTCTGCCGTTTGAACTAGCCAGATCATCTGGCTAATTCCCAGCATGGTTTGTGAGTGTGAGTTGTGCTGAATCAGCAGGCCTGACACTAATAAACCCTGCATCCAGAAATGTTCTTTGATTTATAAGAACTCTTTCTAACATTCAGAGTTTCCTTTAGACTTTAAAGCAATCCCTCTTAGGTCCAATTCACACAAGTCTTAGACACATGGTTAGCTATTTATATGCTCTGCGGGTTGCCATATTTTGTCCAGAGTGTTTCTGAAAAAGGACACTTCTGATTATTCCATCCGAAGCACAAATTGATTCAGTGCAGCACCACAAAGAGAATAATTGGGCACTGACTCACCAAGCCACAGTTTGCACCTATGACAGTACATGCCAGCTTGGCAATAAGCACATTTGAGCATTATCTAATGACATAGGTAACCATCTGCCTAATATAAACATACAAGAACCTAAAATGACCATATATTAAAAATGCACCCACGGGGGGGAAACAACTCATGATCTTTTAAATGATTTATTTATTTACTTACTTATTACATTTCTACACCACTAAATCCAATGGCTCTGGGTGGTTTACAAACTAAAAGCAAAATATAATAATCCAAAGATCAAGCACAAAACCATAAAATCTGAACAATTAAAACAGTTTAAAACAGTTTAAAAACCCTGGAAGGCCAGACCAAACATATAAGTCTTAAGGGCTCTCTTAAAGGCCGATAACATATCTGAACCATGAATTTCTGTGGGGAGTGCATTCCACAACCTAGGAGCATCTACAGAGAGAGCCCAGTCCCAAGTCACCACTAGACACACTGGTGGCAGCTGGAGATGGATCTCTCCAGATGACCTCAACATGTGGTGGGGATCATACTGAAGAAGGTGTTCTCTAAGGAACCCGGATCTAAGTGAAGACCAAGTACTCTCCATAACCAAGGAGGCTTCCCCCCTCATATATGTCTGTTTCATACTGATGGCATTCAGCATAACCAGGCAGCATTCATAAATTCTCTGAGTGGTGCAGAGATTATTGTAAGAACGCAGAATTTCCAAGCTAACCTGGTCAAACAGCTGTGGTTAACCCACATTTAACCACAGGATAAATAACCTGGATAGATAGATAACCAAGATTAGATCTGAAGAGCTCAGCAATCCTGCTTAAAGCTTTAACCAGAATTGCCATAATTGTGTGAATATAGCCCCAGTGTTTGAAGTGTACATGGGCACCTGTTCCATGGGCACCTGTTCCATTATTACAAGAGCATTTTGTAATGCTTCTTTTCGACCTCTAGTGTCATATGCTAACTCCTGCTAACTTGGCAAAGAGGCACCTTTTAACGTGGTGATTCTCTTTATTTAGGGCGGGAGAGTAACTGGCCCTATCCACCCCCAGCACAGTACCTCCAGTGACTGTTGCTGGTGTCTATCATATATTTCTTTTTAGATTGTGAGCCCTTTGGGGACAGGGATCCATCATATTTATTTATTATTTCTCTGTGTGAACCACCCTGAGCCATTTTTGGAAGGGCGGTATAGAAATCGAATAAATAAATAATTAAATAAATATGTTCACAGTATTTTGCAGTGCATCAGGGGTTGTCCATATGCCAATATTCATATTAATAAATTATAAATAGTTAAAACTTACAATAGTGGGTGAAACACTACTGAACACTTAACTTCATTAAGGTTGATCCTGACTTGGACCATGGAGATGCAGAACACTGGACACAAAAGTTTTATTATTTGTTTTCCTGCTGAAAATAGGGTATTATCCATCTCGATTTCTTCAGAGGGTTAAACATTGCTCAGTGCTGTACAAAAGTTAAGATAAATAAGTTTTCTGGGAAGGAAAGAAACACTCTTTAAAGGTTGGGGGAGAGGAGTTAGCGAGGGTGGTAGTGGGTACCTGGGTTTAGATGTGAACAGACAGAGAGAGTCCTCTTTTCTCTAGTGGCTGGGTCCTGCTGGAGTCTAGAGGGAAATAGCCAAGGGGCAGTTGACTGATGGGAATGGGGGTCTCTCTTGTAGGGATGTGCTGAATGTTCTGAGTTGGAACGTTCTGAGCTCAGAACAGGCTGTTCTGAGCTTGGAACAGAATGCCTCTAAAAATTTCTTACATTTGGACCATTCCAAACAGAACGGGTTTGTTCCATGGAAACACCGGGTTACCTGGTGTTCTGATCAGAATGACTGGGCTGTTTTGCATTCCGTTCTGAGCTCAGAATGGAACACAAAACCTGTTCCATGCACACCCCTACTCTCTCACTTTCTCCCCGCTATATTGAAAAATGGCTGGCCTTTGATAAAGCTCACGAGGGGAGGGACTGGATGGCAGTTGAGCCAGGAAGGGAAATGCAATGAACTGTGTCCTCTCCCTCTGCTAAGTTACAGAGTTGATGAACATTTTTATGTAGATATAAAGATTTCTGATGCTCTCAGACCACACCCATAATTAACTAGCCTCCAAAGGCTGTCAGTAGAAATTGACCTATGCATATCTATCATCACTAATTCTGGCCAAGGATCACAAGTTGAACTAAGGACAGGAGATCAGTAAACAATCTATTCAGTTCTTCATCTACCGTTCATACCAATTCACCCTCCATAATTTAGAAGATGGATAGGTTTTGCTTGAGGTTTTTGAGGTTTTGGGACAAATGACAATACTTCTCTGTTCAAGTGGTTTATAATTCATGTTTGAAATTGGAGGAGGAAAGCCTTTTAAGACTCCTGGTCATAACTGCCAGGTCAGCATATATTAAGGATTTGTTCACAGTTTAACTGCTTTGTGCCTAGTGCAAGGCCTGCTATGAAAAATCCAAGTCTTGGCTATGTTCACTTTAAATTCAAGCTCTCTTCATTTTCTGCCGTTTTCCTGGCTGAGCAACCTTACTACACTCTCTCATCCAGGGAGTAGGAAACCTGTGATTTTGCACTGGCCAGATTGCGATCTCCAGATGTTGCTGAACCTCTCATCACTTCCAGCTCAGGGGATTGTTGCTGAGGGTGATGGGAGTTGTAGTTCAGCAACATATGGAGAGCCACACATTGCCTACCCCAGCTCTAATCCTTAACCACACTGTACTGCCGATCATCTACCCATTCTCTACCTCTGATGCTTTACAAAGCCTTGACATCTCTGCTTACTGCTGTGAGGGTCGAACTAGATAAAATACACAACTCGTCCATACATGCTTGGTTTCATTGTTATTGCTAAATAGCAGGCACAAGAAGCCCCTCTTTTGATCTGTTACATTTTGTCTAGTCAATATTTTGACTGGTCAAACTTTGACTTGTCTGAGTATTGTTAATGAGTGATTGAATCTGACAAAAGAATGCTGAAGTTTTTTTTAATGACTGTGGGTGTTTACTGAAGGGTCCATTCACCTGCAGAGGTGTGGCAGAGAAAACTCCTGGCTAATGAATCTGAAGTTTCCTCCACCTTTATTCCCCATATAAATCTGGTTCCCAAGTCATTCCACTTCACCATATACTAGTAGCTGTTGATAGACCTCTCCTTTATGAAGTTATGCAAACTCCTCTTAAAACCATCCAAACTAGTAGCCAATACCACATCTTGTGGCAGAGAATTCCACAAGTTAATTATGCGTTGTGTGAAAAAGTACTTCCGTTGGTTGGTCCTAAATTTCCTGGCAATCAATTGCATGTTCCGTCCTTGTGGAGACAGTGAGGATGGCACACCTGGTGGTAGCAAAGCCAGGGAGAATACTTGCACTCCTGCACATGGTGGATCAGATCAAAATATAAGTATCATTCAATTCAATCCCATTTATCTCTTGTTACCCTCATCTCTTCTCTTTAATTCTCTTCCTTTCTCTTTGTTGCTTCCCCCTCAAACAAAATACTAAATATAACTACTCAGACAAGAAACTGTATTTTTTTTGTCATCTTTCTGTGCCATGTACACTGATTATACTACATTACATTAATAATAACTGTCCAAAGCAGAAGTTTCCTGTTCTGAACTCATTATTAATAATGAATGAATGAATGAATGAAGACCCATTTGCTTCCATAGTCTAATGAAATTGCTACCGTTGCAGGAGGCAGCAGATAACTTCCTTTCCCTCTCACTTCCTAACTAGCTGGAGATTTGATAATGAAAGCATGCTTTCAAATGCCCTTTTTGAAATTTCCAGCAATCCAGTTCCAGGTGACTTGGCTTCCACTGCAACATCCCACATGTTCACACATATCATTTCGGGATGGTCTGGGATAATAACCGCCTGTGATTTCCTAAATGAGTTTCAAAAGATTTTTGTAGCATTTCATTTCATGGAAAAATCTGGAGAAATTGCTTGCTTGTGATTTTATTGTGGTCATTTGTTACTGAGGATGTTTCTGTCTGCTCAGAGATTCCTAGAAGAAATCTAAATGTACATTGGAATCCAGTAATGTCCAGTACCATTGATTGCCAGCAACTGAACCAGAATAATGTCTTTGACCCACCATCTTCTGCCATTTCTCCATAACCTCCTTCTGTGACCTCCACTCCATCACTTACTGCCTTGAGCACACTCTCTGGCAGACAGCCTCAACAACTTATGCTCACAAATGCACCTAGATTTCTTCAGGCTAGCACCTAGAGATACGGCTGTCTGAATTGGGGAGGGGCACTGAAGTCCAAAAGACTATTCTGGTCCCTTTCTAGCAATGACTGATCCCTTACTAGCACTTGGTAGGGTTGAAATGAAGGCCTTGGAAAGGATATTTAGATGCCATGACGTGACTATATCTACAAAGATTAGACTAATTCGGACAATGGTTTTTCCCTGTGACACTATAGATGTGAAAGCTGGACTTTGAAGAAGCAAGACAGAAAAAGCATTGACAGTTTTGTACTTTGGTGCTAGAGAAGACTTTTGAGGATACCATGGACAGCTAGGAAAACAAACAAATGGATCATAGAACAAATCAATCCAGAATTTTCACTCAAGGCACTAATGACCAAGCTCAAACTACCATACTTCTGACACATTATGCCAAAACCCAGCTCCCTTGAGAAGTCCATAATGCTGGGGAAAGTTGAAGGAAAGAGAAGAGGGTCTTGCAGAGGGTCTTGGATGATACGGATTATCTGGATCCTTTTCAATCTGGCTTCCGCCCCGGATATGGGACTGAGACTGCCTTGGTCGCTCTAGTGGATGACCTACACTGGGAACTAGACAGGGGGAGTGCATCCCTGTTGATTCTGCTGGACCTCTCGGCAGCTTTCAATACCATCGACCGTGGTATCCTTCTGGGCTGCCTCTCGAGTATGGGAATCGGAGGTACTGCGTTGCAGTGGTTCTGGTCCTTTCTTGGGGGGAGGGTCCAGAAGGTGGTGCTGGGGGACTACTGCTCGGCTCCGTGGCCACTGGCCTGTGGGGTCCCGCAGGATTCGGTCTTGTCCCGCATGCTGTTTAACATCTACATGAAACCGCTGGGAGAGGTCATCTGGGGACTTGGACTGAGTTGTCAGCAATATGCAGATGACACTCAGCTCTATCTCTCCTTGTCACATGATCCTAGGGAGGCAGAGGTTGTCCTGAATCGGGGATTGGCGACTGTGATGGGTTGGATGTGGGCTAATAAACTGAGACTGAATCCAGACAAGACTGAGGTAATGTTTGTCAGTAGGAGAGCCAATCGGGATGAGGTGATTCTACCTGTTCTAGATGGGGTTGCACTCCCCTTGAAGGAGCAAGTACGCAGCTTGGGGGTACTACTGGACCCGGTTCTGTTTTTCGAAGCTCAGGTGGAGGCAGTGGCCAGGGGTGCCTTTGCACAGCTTCGGCTAGTGCGCCAGCTGTGTCCCTTTCTCGAGAAGGCAGATCTGGCCACAGTTACCCATGCCTTAGTCATGTCATGGCCGGATTACTGTAACGTGCTCTATGTAGGGCTGCCCTTGAAGAATATCCGGAAACTGCAGCTAGTGCAAAACGCGGCAGCTAGGGTTTTATCTGGAGCTGCCCGGTGGGAGCACATCACACCGCTTCTGAAAGAGTTGCACTGGCTGCCAGTTCGTTTCCAGATCCAATTCAAGGTGCTGGTTTTGACCTTTAAAGCCCTTAACGGTTTGGGCCTGGGATACCTGAGGGACCGCCTGTTCCCAAGTGTTGCTGCCTGCTTGACAAGGTCATCTGAGGGGGCCCTGCTCCGGGTGCCAACTATGAGGGAGGCTAGGTTGTCCTGCACTCGAGACAGGGCCTTCTCTGTTGCTGCCCCCACACTCTGGAATGCTCTCCCGGTGGGTATCCGCTCCTAAGTCTCCATCACAGTTTTTAGAAAGCATGTCAAATCATGACTTTTTACCCAGGCTTTTATATTATTGTCTCCACTGCTGCTGCTTGTATTTTGTACTGTTTTTATGCTTGTGTTTTAAATTTTTTTAAATCAGATTTGTTTTTATATATTTTTAGCTCAATGTTTTAATATGTCTTTTTTATAATCTTGTTTTTAAATTTTTTTGTGAGCTGCCTTGGGATTTTTTTTTACAAAAGCCTGGGTATAAATTTAACAATAAAATAAATATAAATAAATAAGAGGACAACCGGATACAAGGTGGATGGACTCAATTACAACAGCTATGAATGCACCACTGAGAGACCTAAAAGGCCAAGTTCGACAGATCATCCTGGAGAGAATCTATCTATGTGGTTGCCAAGAGTCGACACTGACTTGACGGCACTTAACCAATCAATCAAACAAACTAGCAATGAAGAGAATCACACTTCCCTGCAGAGCTGCCAGAAGCAGTCAAGACATTCCTTGCCCCTCTAGGACAAACATTTCATTTCCCTTCTCCTCCCCCGCCACATGTGCACATTACTACTGCTGTTGCAACCAGTTGGCTTCCCCATCACCTATTCTTGAAGGCAGCCAAAGACCTCCTTGCCTCTCTGGTCACATCTCTCCTTTCTCCTTTCTTTCCCTATGTGCAGTGCTGCTGTGGCAGTAACCACATTGGTTACACCACACTGGAGATATGTGGCCTCCCCGTTAATTCTTCCTGAATGAGGAGAAGATGACAATGGAGAAGCTGGATGTCTGCAACAGCAGCATCACACTTCCCCATTGTCATCTCTTCCTCATTCAGCATAGAGTGAGGGGAAAGAAAGAGAAAAGGAGAGGCCTACCGTCGGGGCTTGGGGCACTTGCTTTTCCAAGCAGTTGTGTTAGGCCCCACCAGGCATTAGAGAGGCTCACTGGTTCTAATGTTTTAAGCAGCGCTCCTCCATATCTCCAATGTGGGGGCTAATATAATACGATTCAAGGGATTTTTTTGCCAGGCCTCCTTCATTCCCTTCGCTGAGCCAGGTATTGCCAACACAACACTTGCAGTGAGTGAGTGAAGGAAGGAAGGAAGGAAGGAAGGAAGGAAGGAAGGAAGGAACTCCACCAACTCCACCAACCAGCTCACCTTGGCCCTTTCTCCCTTTGGCTTTAGAGGACAGTGATCATGATTCCCTACTCTCTCTCCAATCCTTTCATCCTGCTGATTGAAATGAGCAGCCATGCAAGAAGAGTCTCAATTGTCTTCAGTAAAGGTGGAGAAGATAAGAGGGAAAGTAGAATTTGAGAGATCAGAAAATTTTCAAAAGGCAAACAGAGAGGAGGAGGAGGGGGGGGCTTGAGGGGGTTTCCTTCTGGCTCCAAGTGAGCTCTTTCTTTCACAATGTGATAAAGTGGCCAAGGTAGCAGCAATGACAGTCTAAAGTTGTCTGATACAGCAGGGTGGATTATTTCTTTAACAGGATAGACAAAATGAGCTGCAAAATCTCTCTCCACCTATCCTCCTCCCTTAGTTAGGATCACCAACTCTGACTTAAGATATTCTTAGCAATTCACCCTCACCCAATATTTTTATCAGTATCAAGCCATGGATATCTCCAGGATTGCATTTCAATCTTTCTTGGAGAATGATGCCAGTTTATGGAGACTCCAGGCCAATATCTGGAGGATTGGCAACCCTACAAGAGAAGAGAGCTGGTCTTGTGGTAGCAAGCATGACTTGTCCCCTTGAGCTAAGCAGGATTCACCCTGGTTGCATATGAAAGGGAGACTAGAAGTGTGAGCACTGTAAGATATTCCCCTTAGGGGATAGAGCCACTCTGGGAAGAGGCTCCAAGTTCCTTCCCTGGCATCTCCAAGATAGGGCTGAGAGAGATTCCTGCCTGCAACCTTGGAGAAGCCTCTGCCAGTCTGTGTAGACAATACTGAGCGAGATGGACCTATGGTCTGACTCAGTATATGGCAGCTTCCTATGTTCCTATGTACTTCTAATACATTTCCCTGTCATGGGTAAACAGTAGCCACTGAACTGTTTTTCAATGCACAGATTATGGGAGAGGGGCCCGGCCCCTATGCCCTTTTCTGCTGCCCTCCCCAGCTACTGTTCTTAAAAAGCTATGAGGAGGCAGAATTCAGCTCAAGTTGGGACATGTGGATTTCATTAATGCCATCCCCCAACTTTTCTCCTATAATTTGAACACTGGTTTAGCTGCCAGAATTGAATGAATTGGTGGTTTGGGTTCTTCCCCCTCTTAATGAAGACATAAGGAGAGACCTGCCAAATCAGACCAAAGGTTTTGCTACTTCAGCACTGTTATTTGCAGAATGGTAATCTGGAAGTCTCCAGGAAACCCATGAGCAGAACATGGAGGCAACAATCTTTATCTGCCCATCCTATCAAACTCATATTTGTCTGAAAATGAGTCTGGCTCCTAGATCCAAAGATAATGCGTCAGGACCTACTTTAAAATCTACAGTGTCCACCTTCAACTCATCCCTGTACTCAACTAGTGACTCATTTATTCATTCTCCCAATGAACGTATGTATCCCTCTAATCCCCAGACCTGACTCACACCTCCATTTAATACTCAAACTCTTATGATGCTGAATGTCTCAGGAGGAGGTTGAAATAATTAGCTAATTTTGTCTATTATAAATTCATCCTCTCCTCCTTCTCTACCATCTTCTGAACTAAGTAACGGTACTGTACCCCTCTGATTCCCTGAACATTGCAGATGGTGGAGAATGTGAAGTATTTATGCTCATAGAAAACCTCAATGTAGAGAAGTCAAGACACTGCCATTCTTAATAAAGACAATATCAAAAGAGCCCTCAAGAATCACTCAGGAGTGTTTAAGATCAAAAACGTGCCTCTCCTCTACCTTGAGAGAGCCAGTGTGGTATATAAGTTAGCTGTCAGTGTCAGATAATGAAGCTTTTCACACGAGTCTTTGGAAGACCTTTAATTCACATCTCCTCTGGAATGGAGGGGGTGCATTCACATATTGGCTAGATTTACTCAAAAGTCCCTGCGAGTTATCAGGGAGCAGTTCACACACAATTTGGGTTTTTCACTGATCATTAGAGTGTAGCCCGGTTTATACCGAGGGTAAAAAAATCCACTATTTGTGGCACTTCTTTGGGACAACAGTAAATAACCTTTTTGAGTTCACAGTAAAGCCTCCCTGTAAACCCATGGTAAACCCTACTGTGTGTAAAAATCCCAGGGAGACCTAAGTTCAAATCCCCACATAGCCATGAAGGTAATCTTTGGTCAGCCATTATTTCTCAGTTTAACCTATCTCCCAGAGTTCTTGTGAAGAGAATTTTAGGATAGGGGGAGAATCATGAATGTTGCAATAAGCTCGATGAAGGAAGGGTGAGATAGAAAAATAATAAATAATAACATAAGAACAGCCCTGCTGGATCAGGCCCAAGGCCTATCTAGTCCAGCATCCTGTTTCAAACAGTGGCCCACCAGATGCCTCTGAGAAGCCCACAGGAAAGAGGTGAAGGCATGCCCTCTCTCGCCGTTGCTCCCCTGAAACTGGTATTTAGAGGCTGCCTCTAAATACCAGTGCCTCTGAGGCTGGAGGTGGCCTATAACCACCAAACTAGTAGCCACTGATAGGCCTGTCCTCCATGAACTTGTCTAGGTAAAGGTAAAGTTGTGCCTTCAAGTTGGTGTCGACTCTTGGTGAATACAGAGCCATGTGGTTTTCTTTGGCAGAATACAGGAGAGGTTTACCATTGCCTCCTACCACGCAGTGTGAGATGATGCCATTCAGCACCTTCCTATATCACTGCTGCCTGATATAGGTGTTTCCCATATTCTAGGAAACATACCAGCAGGGATTTGAACCATCAACCTCTTGCCCGCTAGGTAAGTCATTTCCCTGCTGTGCCATTAGGTAGCTCTTATGAATTTTTCGAAGCCCTTTTAAAAGTCATCCAAGCTTGTGACCTTCCTTATGAGGCAAGGCTACACAATCTGGGTCTTTTTAGTTTGGAAAAGAGGTGAATACAGGGAGACATGATAGAGGTGTATAAAATTATGCATGGAGTAGAGAGAAATGAATTAAATGAATTTGTCTAAGCCCCTCTTAAAGCCATCCAAACTAGTGGCCATCACCACATCCTGTTGCAGAAAATCCCATAGATTAATTATGCACTGTGTACTTTCTTCTGTTGGTCCTAAATTTCCTGGCCTTCAGTTTCATAGAATGGTGCCTGGTTGTGAAAGAGGGAGAAACATTTCTCTCTGTCCACTCACTCTACTCCATGCATAATTTTATACACCTCTATCATGTCTCCCCGTAGTCACTTCATTTCTAAACTAAAAAGCCTCAGATGCTGTGGTCTTGCCTCATAAGGAAGGTTCTCCAGGTCCCTAATCATCTTGGTTGCCCTCTTCAGCACCTTTTCCAGTTCTAGAATGTCCTTCTTAATTTATGGTGACCAGAACTGCATGCAGTACTCAAAATGTGGCCACACCATAGATTTGTTTAAGGGCATTATAATATTAGCATTTTTATTTTCAATCCCCTTCCTAATGATCCCTGCTATGGAATTTGCCTTTTTCACTGCTGCCGTGCACTGAGTTTACACTTTTAATGAGCTGTCCACCACAACCCCAAGATCTCTCTCCTGTCAGTCACTGACAGTTAGAGCCCATCAGTGTATATGTGAAGCTGGGTTTTTTTGCCCCAATATGCATCACTTTACAATTGCTAACATTGAACCACATTTGCCATTTTGTCACCTTGAGATCTTGGAGAGATCCTTTAGGAGCTCCTCACATTACCTTTGTATGTGCAAATACATACCTTTGGTGCACCACTAATGCCTACCCCACCTAAACATGTTTGGAAGCTTTGTGCACTCCCGATTTTTGCTTGTGTTGAGAAAACTAGGAAGGAGGGGAGTGTCTGTATGTGAGGTCAGAGCTGGGTAGGACACCTTTTCCTCCTACCTTCGTAAAACACTGGGTGTGAAAGCTGGGTACGATACCACTGCCTTCCCCAGATCCTGCCTCACACACAATGACTCCCCCCTCCTCCTACCTAGTTGTTTGCTCACACACTTGTGAAAATTGGGAGTGCACACAGTTCTCAAGCCTGGGTAGGACACTTGTCCTACCCAATTTTTGACTGTGTTAACTGCCTACTGTCTATGTTGATCCTTGGTCCCTTCCCCATTCTTTCTTTCCTTTTTCAGCTCTCCCTACACCTTCTTCAACCTTTTGCTCTTGCTTGCTCCTCAGTTTAATTTGGATAGACAATGAGGCTATTTACACAATGAGAGAAAATCGGGCTAGCAGAGGCTAGCCCGATTTTCTACCATCGTGAGAACCACCGGGATCGGCTGAGAGCCCAGTGGTTCTTAAGCGGGTCACCTGCTTAAGTAGCCCTGCCCCTTTTTCTAATTGTATGTTGCTGTGGCACGGCTCCGCGCCGCAGCAACTCATGAGTGGACCCCTGACTGGGAGGCTCAAAAGCAGCCTCCCGGCTGAGGAGCCAGCAGTCGTGTGGGCGGCTGGTTTGGCTGCCTGGAGCAGACTGACTGCTTGTGTGCGGGGAGAGCGGGCTAAGCCCGCTCTCCTCGCTAACCCTCCTGAGGTTGGTCTCCTTGATCGTGAGACCTGCCTCAGTGCTAATGTCCTTGTCTAACTCCTCCATGTGCCCTCTCAATCCTATACACTCCCTACTCTTGGGTGCCTTCATCTCTATCACACAATAAACACATCCTTCTCCTACAGCAATAAAAAAAATCCCTCTCCTTGTCCATTCTCCATAACAATATCACCCAGCTCTGCAAAACAGGCACAATGCTGTCTTTTTATATTAGATTTCTCATTCTTCGATGTTCCTCATATTCATTGAGTCATGTACTTCTGCCTGTACAACATTGCAAAAATATGAACTTTCATCTCCATTCTCTCAGTGAAAATTCTTGTTCATGCTCTAGTCATTTTCTGTCTTGACTACTACAATCTGCTCATCTCCAGCCTCCCATTGTCACACTTAAGCCCTCTCTATCTACTGCCAAAATAATTCATTTATCTTGCCACATGATACTGTTCCTAAAATACCTAAGAGAGTTTCCGTTTGCTCCTGGATTGAGTGCAGAGATTTCTTGTCTTTGAACTCTCTGCCCTCCTGTCTTACTATATCCCTGAAACATAAGAACATAAGAACAGCCCTGCTGGATCAGGCCCAAGGCCCATCTAATCCAGCATCCTGTTTCACACAGTGGCTCACCAGATGCCGCTGGAAGCCACAGACAGGAGTTGAGGGCATACCCTCTCACCTGCCATAACTCCCCTGCAACTGGTACTCAGAGGCATCCTGCCTTTGAGGCTGGAGGTGGCCCACAGCCCTCCAACTAGTAGCCATTGATAGACCTCTCCTCCATGAAGTCATCCAAACCCCTCTTAAAGCCATCCAGGTCGTTGGTTGTCACCACATCCTGTGGCAGAGAGTTCCACAAGTGGATCACGCATTGTGTGAAAAAGTACTTCCGTTTGTTGGTCCTAGATCTCCTGGCAATCAATTTCATGGAGTGACCCCTGGTTCTAGTGTTGTGTGAGAGGGAAAAGAATTTCTCTCTCTCCACTTTCTCCACACCATGCATGATTTTATAGACCTCTATCATGTCTCCCCGCAGTCATCTTTTTTCTAAACTAAAAAGCCCCAGGTGTTGTAGTCTTGCTTCATAAGAAAGGTGCTCTAGGCCCCTGATCATCTTGGTTGCCCTCTTCTGTACCTTCTCCAGTTCAACAATGTCCTTTTTAAGATGTGGTGACCAGAATTGTACACAGTACTCCAAGTGTGGTCACACCATAGTTTTGTATAAGGGCATTATAATATTATCCGTTTTATTCTCAATCCCCTTTCTAATGATCCCTAGCATTGAATTTGCTTTTTTCACAGTTGCCGCACATTGAGTCGACACTTTCAATGAGCTGTCCACCACAACCCCAAGATCCCTCTCCTGGTCCATCACAGACAGCTCGGATCCCATCAGCATATACTTGAAGTTGGGGTTTTTCGTCCCAATGTGCATCACTTTACACTTGCGAAAATTGAACCGCATTTGCCATTTTGTCGCCCACTCCCCCAGTTTGGAGAGATCCTTTTGGAGCTGCTCACAATCCGTTTTGGATTTCACGACCCAGAAGAGTTTGGTATCATCTGCAAATTTGGCCACATCGTTGCTTACCCCTGCTTCTAGATCATTTATGAATAAACTAAAAAGCACCATTCCCAGTACAGATCCCTGGGGGACCCCACTTCTTACTTCCCTCCATTGTGAAAACTCTCAATTGATACCTACCCTCCGTTTCCTGTCTTTCAGCCAGTTAGCAATCCACACATGTACTTGTCCCCTTATCCCATGACCACTAAGTTTCCTCAGGAGTCTTTGATGAGAAACTTTGTCAAAAGCTTTTTGGAAGTCCAGGTAGACTATGTCAACTGGATCACCTTGATCCACACACTCGTTGACACTCTCAAAGAAGTCCAAAGGTTGGTGAGGCAAGATTTACCTTTGCGGAAGCCATGCTGGCTGACTCCCAGCAGGGCCTGTTCTTCTAGGTGCTTTACAATTTTATCCTTGAGGATGCTTTCCATCAATTTTCCTGGAACTGACATTAGGCTAACCGGCCTGTAATTTCCCGGATCGCCCCTGGATGGCTTTTTGAAAATCAGTGTTATATTTGCTACTCTCCAGTCCTCTGGTACAGAGCCCGATTTCAGGGATAAGTTAAATATTTTAGCAAGGAGGTCGGCAATTTCACATTTGAGTTCTTTGAGGACTTTTGGATAGATGCCATCCGGCCATGGTGATTTGTTAGCTTTCAGTTTTTTCAGACAGTTTAGAACATCATCCCTTGTCACTTCTATCTGACTCAGCTCTCTAGCCTCCATCCCTAAAAAGCCTGGTTCAGGAACAGGTATATGCTCAGTATCCTCTGCCGTGAAGACAGATGCAAAGAACTCATTCAGCTTCTCTGCAACCTCCATATCCTCCTTAATAATCCCTTTCACTCCCTCATTGTCTAATGGTCCAACCGCCTCCCTGGCAGGTTTCCTGCTTCTGATGTACTTAAAGAAGTTTTTGTTATTCCCCTTGATACTTTTGGCTAAATGTTCCTCAAACACTCTTTTTGCATCCCTTATTGTCACCTTGCATTTCTTTTGCCAGAGTTTGTGTTCCTTTCTGTTCTCTTCATTTGGGCAGGCCTTCCAATTTTGGCAGGAAGTCTTCTTCCCTTTTATGGCTTCCTTGACGGTACCTGTTAGCCATGCTGGCATCCTCCTGGACTTAGTGGTACCTTTCCTCCTTTTGGGTATACAATCTAACTGGGCTTCTAGTATTGTGGTTCTGAGTAAACTCCATGCATTCTGGAGCGAAGTGACTCTCCTGATTTCCCCCCTCAGCTTTCTTTTCACCATACTCCTCATTTGGGAGAAGTTTCCTCTTCTGAAATTCAAAATGTCTGTGTTAGACATCCTCGGTGATTCTCTCCCCGCATGTATGCTGAATTTGATGGCACTGTGGTCACTGTTCCCTAAAGGGTCGATGACACTGACGTCACGCACCAAGTCCTGGGTGTCATTCAGAATTAGATCCAAGGCCGCCTTCTCTCTGGTTGGTTCCATGACCAACTGTTCTAGGGCACAGTCATTTAGCGTATCTAGAAATCGGACCTCTTTGTCATTACCCTACTGTGAATTTACCCAGTCTATGTGTGGGTAATTGAAATCACCCATAATTACAGCCCTGCCTCTCCTTGACACCTCCCTGATTTCCTCCTGCAACTCCCAGTCACTGTCGTCATTTTGATATGGAGGGCGATAGCACGTCCCCAGTAGCACGTTCCCTTTCCAGCCTTGTATAGTCACCCACAGGGTTTCTATGGAGGACTCCAGTCCACTTAGGTTTTCTAGCTTGTTAGATTCTATCCCTTCTTTAACATACAGTGCTACCCCTCCTCCAAGGTGCCCCTCCCTGTCCTTTCTATAGAGTTTATACCCAGGGATAACAGTGTCCAACTGGTTCTCACTGTTCCACTATGTTTCTGTTATGCCCACTATATCTATTTCTGCGTTAGCAACCAAGCACTCCAGCTCACCCATCTTGGCTTGGAGGCTTCTGGCATTGGCATATAAGCACCTATATGCTGAATCTCTCCCCTGATGTATGCTATTCTTTTGACTCTTTGACCTGCTGGCACAGGCTCCCGTCTGCTCTTTATGTGGTTCTGCTCTGTCCCCTTCTGTTTTATCTGAATTCTTTGCACCCTCACACTTTAAAGGATGGCTTTTGAGCCCCTGGTGGCGCAGTGGTAAAACTGCCGCCCTGTAACCAGAAGGTTACAAGTTCGATCCTGACCAGGGGCTCAAGGTTGACTCAGACTTCCATCCTTCCGAGGTCAGTAAAATGAGTACCCAGAATGTTGGGGGCAATATGCTAAATCATTGTAAACCGCTTAGAGAGCTCTGGCTATAGAGCGGTATATAAATGTAAGTGCTATTGCTATTGCTATTTTGCCAAACGGGATACTGCCCAGCTCCCATCGGCTGTTCCCCAGGTGTCATTTTAAAAGCTGCTCTGCAACCTTTTTGATTTTAAGTACCAGCAGTCTGGTTCCATCTTGGTTCAAGTGCAGCCCATCCCTTTTGTACAGGCCTTGCTTGCCCCAAAATGTGTCCCAGTGCCTAACAAATCTAAACCCCTACTCCCGGCACCAGCGTCTGATCCATGCATAGAAACCCCTCAGCTCTGCCTGTCTCACTGTACTTGTGCATGGAACAGATAGCATTTCTGAGCATGCCACCTTGGGGGTCCTGGACTTCAATACACTACCTATCAGCCTACATTTGGCTTCCAGGACCTCCCGACTACATTTCCCCACATCATTGGTGCCGATGTGCACCATGACAGCTGTCTCCTCCCCAGCACTGCTTAGGAGCCTGTCTAGATGCTGCGTGATGTCCACAACCTACGCACCAGGCAGGCAAGTCACCATGCGGTCAACATGTGGGTCACAAACCCATCTCTCTATCCCTCTAATGATCAAATCACCCACTACAAGGAGGCCCCCACCCCCCAGAGGAGTATCCCCTGTGCGAGAGAATATGGGCTCATCATCCACGGAAGGGGTCCCTTCTAAAGGAGCATTTCCCTCTTCCTCAGACTGATGTCCTCCTTGCCCAAGACCTTTACTCTCCATGACAGCAGAGGAGCTACCAGCCCTGGAGTGGGATGCCTCTATCACATCCCTGAAGGTCTCATCCACATGCCTCTCTGAGCTTCTCCTGCACATGCCTTTGTTCCTTTAGCTACACTACCTTCAATCATCCAAAAGTTGTCTTGTTCCCTCAGTTTACACTGCCTTTTTCCCCTCACTGCCCCTTATTCCTGGAACTCCATTCCAGATCATCTCTATGGTGCCACCTCTGCCTCCTCCTTCAAATCTCTCCTCAAAACCCACTTTTTTGTGAAGTCATTAAGGTCATCCACACAACCTAATTGTGTGGGGCTGGGGACGGGGAAAGGCAGGATCGTACCTATGTTCCCCCCAGACAATTCTCTTCTTCTTTTTGGCCTCACAGCTAACGCACTCACAAGAGCTGCATGCTGGAAGTGGCGTGGCATCTGGAGGCCGGGAAAATGATGTCCAGCTTCCAGAATTCCCACAATGCATGATGCAAAGTGTGTGGTGCATGTTCTACTGCTGTTCCCTTCTCTGTTTCCTCCCTGCTGCTTCTCTCTGGGTTAAAGTTTTTTTCCCCAGGGCAGGGACCTTTATTATTATTGCTGCTGCTGCTATTGTTGCTGTTGTTGTTGTGTAAAGCACTATAGACATTGATTATGTATATAAATCACCCTGGACATCTGGGTAGATGGTTACAGTTGCTACTGGCCAAGTTGGTGGTGACTCAAAACCAGGCCTTTTCTAGAGTTTCCCTGGGACTTTGGAACATGCTTCCTGACTAAATTAGAGCCTCCCCTTCTCTGGGTGTTTTTAAAAAGGACCTGAAGATATACCTGTTTAGACAGGCTTTTAGTTTATAGTTTTAAAGTTTAAAGTTTTAGAGTTTTAATCTGTATTTTAAACTGTTTTAATTGTCTTAATGTTTTAATTGTTGTTGTGTGTTTTTAGGTTGTGAACAGTCCAGGGACTTGTTTATGGAGTGGTATAAAATGTGTTAAATAAATAAAATAAAGATTCTAAAAATGGATTTTCATTTTGGTAGTTTTGATGGTCAAAGCATAGTAAGAACCAATGCATGGCTGTATGTAAAGTCTTTTCTTTTGTTAGACTAAATTTTCAATGTGTCCATATGGAAGGAAATGGGTACAATATAATCTCATACTTCAGAAAACATATGGAAGCTAGGATTAAAGCTGTTCCAACCTATTAAATTTATGGAGCCGAAATCCTTTAGAGAATGTCATAAATTCACATCCTTTCTTGAGTGCTAATGCTTGCAGAGGGGCTTTTACATTTGCAGATAGATGTACAAAATACATTTGTGTTGCCATCTCTGTGGTAAAAGATGAGAGTACAGAAGAGGAATATTATCTTATTTTCTTTTCCCATTCTAAAGATGGGGTTTCTTTGTTTTGTTTTTTAAAAAACCCTCAGTGTAAACAGTCAAGTTAGAAGCATCCAATTCTACCTGAATATGTAGTTAAATAGAGAAGTTTCCAAGAAGAGTGACAGAGTGGAATAAGAAGATTTAGAAAACTTAGGATTCTGTAGATGACCTAAAGAAAATCAAAGACAGTGTATAAAAACAGACTGAAGATAATTAGTATGTTCAGTTTAAGGTCTCTTCCAACATTACAAGCCACATGTAGCTGTCCATGTTTATGCAAGCATGAGTATTCACAAGTGGTCAACCACAGCATAATTTGAGCCTAGGCTTGCCAGATTTTATACTAAGAATCAGTGGATACTTAGATACTGTGCCTTTTGAACTATTATTCTTCTGACCCAGTACGATGGCTTTTATGTCAGAAAGCATGACCCACTTCATCAGCTCAGCTGGAACCAATTGCTATTCAGCTCCTTCTTCTCCAGGACTCTTTAGCCCTGTCCAGACATTATGCTGAGAACACACATGAGTATACAGTGAACACAGGCACAGATATCTACACAGGTACAGTTAATCAGACATTATGTTGAATACAAGTATAGCAGTACACTTCCTATCTCTACCATGCATTTGAGGGATCTTTATCCAAGTTCACTTTTAAAATTAACACACAAACATGTACAAGTGTACAGACAGCTGTACACTTGTTCAACATAATGTCTGAATGGGGCTTTTCTAAGCAGCCATTCCACTTGGATGCATCTGAAGGAGAGGTGGGGCAGTTCACACCACTGGGCTGACTAGAACTGTCTATTGTTTGGCACAGCACTGTCTCCTCAGTGGTCGTTACACCTGTCAGTATGTAACCTGAAAGTATGGGTACTTGAATTGACTGGTTTAAAACCTGAATTGTTTTAAATTCTTGTCTGTTATACTGCAAGCCTATGTGCAGGGCCTGTGTTGTTTTTCAATCTATGTACAGTGCCTAGAAAGTTTTAGTCACTTTATAAATAAATTCACCTTTCCCATCACTCAAACCACTTCACCTTCCCCCAGTCTCTTTACTCGCTTCTATCCACTCCCGGTCCAGAACGAGCACCTTGTCCTCACCTTCAAAGCCCTCCAGAGTCTTCTTCCTCCTACCTCTCAGAGCTCATATCCCATTACACTCCTTTCCATTACCTTCACACCTCCTGCTCTAACACCTCAACAATCTGAAGGTTTCCCGCTTCCTCAAATGTGTCTGCCATTTCTTCCCTTGCTGTCCCTTTTGCTTGGAACTACCTACTGAAAACACCTGCATGCCTACTTCCTTCAACCCCCTTCTTAAAAACCATATTTTCTGTAAAGTCTTTAGCATAGCAGCCTCTTCCCTATTGTACCTAAGTATTGTACTTTTTACGCAAGTACATGTAACTGAAACATTTACACATTCTTCCCTGCTTATGCCTGCCTCCATTTTCCTCTGCTTTCTCAGTTTTCACCTCATGTACATATCTAGATTATAAAACCCTCAAATCTGTTCATTCTTTGTACAGCACTACATACATGGATGCCACTAAAGAATAAATGAATAAATCAAAGACAAACTTTATTGCTTACAGTCAAGGACCACCAGAATTGAAAACCAAAGACAGTATATCCAATATATATGAAAAACAGATACCTTGCCTACAAGTTAAAAGCAAACAGATTCTCTTCAGTCTCTACAAGAATTAAAATGAAGACACAAGGGTGACAGAGACAAGTGACAAAATCACCAAATAATAAAGCTACATGATTTAGAAAGCAAAGGACAATGAAAGAAAGAAGAGAATCTTTCTAGTACTGAGCACCCAATAGTGTACATAAAGTTGAAAAACATCCCAACCACTCTGTGTGTATATTTTTTTCCTCTCCTGCTGCTTTCTAATGCTATTTCTCTGCTATTCTTCTTCCCAAACACTTAACCAGAATGCACCTCAGCCACCATGTTACCAGAAGATGGCAGTGTTACAATCACTATTAATGCACCCATAACAAGCTAAAAGGGATGGGTAACAGCTGTCAATAGTCAAAATTTAGTCTTAATATTGACAAATTGCACATCAGTTGCTCAATTAATCAGCTCAGCTAGCATTAGCACTGCGACTGTGTCCTTTGGCTGCAGCACAGGACTTTAAAATAAAGGTTTAATAATCTTACTCATGTAGTGCTGAAGAATTAGTCAATAAATTTCCACTGATCAGCATAAACTTTACACAGTAGAGCTGTACTCGGCCCATAAATGTTAAAAATATCAGCACAACACAGTTTCTAGTGAATCAGAAGAGAGTGGAAAACACTGCCTTACGCAGGATACATTCAAAGCTTCCTCCCTGCCTTACTCACCCCTTACTCGGGTTAAATTCAAACAATTATCTTTTTCAGAGATTTTTAAAGTCAACATCACTTTTACAATCAACCTGGGCTGTATATGTATACCCTGCACCTGGGAATACTCCACTGGATTGTTAGATAGTGGGGCCTTTCTCACAATCAAGTGTGAGGGAGGGAGGGATGGCAGGCAAGCAAGCAAGCAAGCAGAGAGGAAGCTTTGGAAAGCTTATCGCCCCTGCAGATGATCATCCTGTTGGTGCTGGGTGCGTGAATCGCATGCCCAGACACTCTACTGCTGCCCCTGGTAGCACGGAAACTGATGTGCATCATCCTAGCCCCCAGAAATCCCACAATGAATTGTGTCAGCACACAGTGCATTGTGGAGACACCCCACCTCCCCCAGCAACAGGCAGGTGCCCATGAGTGTTTCAGTGCTGCTGAAAGCAGCCGGCATTGACTCACAGTTAGGTAAATAGGGTAAAGGGAGCACTCGCCCCCTTAACCTTGTTTAAGAAGTTAAAACAATGAAATTGCAACTTTTAAAAAAATGGTTTCAGCTGATTAATTTATACAGGTTGCATCCAAAGTAGTGCTTGTGTCAGAAAGTTCTCTCTCTCTCTCTCTCTCTCTCTCTCTCTCTCACTCTCACTCACTCACACACAGTCTTCTCTGCCGCCGCCTCCCGACAGCAGTCTCCCTAAAAAGCCCAATTCTGTATCCCAGTGTTTTCTTTACACTTCAGTTTAGGGGCACAGCCATCCACATGCACACATCCCAATTCTGTGACATGATAATAACCTTCGGGATCCAGATGGATGCAGAGTAACAATTTGCCTACAATATTCTGGCTACAAAGTCTAAACTTTCTTGTGATCTTGTTGCAGATTTAGGAACTTTAAAGGGCCAAACTAGAGGGCCCTACTGACAGTATAAACCATCAGCTGATAAAATAACCACCTGAAATGCATTAACTTTCTCTGCCTGACCTCCTTCTGGTTGTCCATTTGATGTCAGTAAATAACCTGAAAAACAAAAGAAATGATCAAATCATTATCCTCCTGGGAGTTTCTAATTGCAGTGTGGTTTTACATGTAAAGGTTCTCCACCATGAGCAGCTTACCACTACACAGCACAAATGAAACAACAGCAGTGGTTGGTGAGGTGAAGTAGGCACAGGTTCCTGTCATCAGCAACACAAGCAATGATGTAGGGTAGGAATGTACAGAATGTTTTTACCTCAAAACATTCTGACACAAAAAGGGCCATTTTTCGTGTTTTGAGCTTGAAACAAAACACCCTTTAAATAAAGAGCGTGTTTCGGGCTTTGAACAAAACAACCCCATTTCAAGTTGAAACATTTTGTCCTTTTGAGTTCCATTTTGGAGGCCTGTTTTTCCCTTGCTGTTTGGTTCTCTGGCACTGGCTTCTGATCGGTTTGTTATCTTCTTGCTTCTTGGTTGACTTGTTATGATACAAATCAAGTGTTGTCATGGGCAACTGTGCCCCCATTGGCTGTGGGAAGGGGGGAAGGAGGGGGAACCCTAAAGGAGGAAGTTTCAAAATGCATAGGGACTGGAAGGCAGAGAGAGCCTTTATAGTGTGCCTCTCTTGAAGAAGATACAACAGGATGAAATTAAGAAAGGTTTGATTTTTTGGTTTTCTCAGTACTGGGTATAATATTTAAGAAAGCACTTTCTTTGTCATGAACCCTGTTGCCAACCAAGATCATCTGAAGAGGTCCGGTTACATTTACCACCAGCTCATTTGGTGGCAACCCAGGACCAGGCCTTATCTGTAACTGCCCCAGGGCTTTGGAATAAACTTCCTGTTGAAATAAGAGCATTACCTTCTCTGTTTGTTTTCAGGAAGACCCCAGGACATACTTGTTTTCTCAGGCTTTTAGCTAAAGATGTTTAAATTTAATGTGTTTTTATCTGTGATCTTGTTTTATTAGTTTTGTGAATTTTAACTGTTTTAATATTTGTTGTGTTTTTAATTTGTACACAACCTAGAGACACTTATATCAAGTGGTATAGAAATATGATAAAGAAAGACTATGCTATGCTATTGCTGCTATAACTATATACTGGATCTCAAATTGACAAAGGCAGAACTTGGGTGCCTGCCTTTCTTAAGTTGTGGTTTGTTTTGTTTGTGATAGAAATAGACAGTAGCAGCTCTCTCTCTCTCTCTCTCTCTCAGTCTCTCTCTCAGTCTCTCTCTCTTTCTGTAATATTTCTTGGTGATTGCTGTGATAAGCTCTATGTCCAGCCTTGAGACTTACTTGTGCTTCACTCACTGCTCTGGTCTGCTCTGAAAACTACATTGCAAGGTGTACTCAGTCAAAATGTGGCTGAAGTTGCTCTAGTTGAACTATGCTTGCTGCTAAAGGTACTGCTGTGGCAGCTGTTGCAATGCAAGGAAGTAAGGAGTCATAATTGTGTGCGAGAGAGCAACTTGGGCCAATGATGTTATTGCAGCACAGCCGCTGTGTCTGGGAATGGATTCTGAGTCTTTAATTCTTTTTTGTCCATTCATGGACTATGTTTGAAATGTGTGTTCTGTGTTGGGAGGGTCAGATTCCCATTTATTGTGTGCTTCTGCAGTGTTTTTCAAGGCAGGGTTACACGATGCATTACACTCCGTGAGTGCAGCTTGTTCTGGACATAGGGAAGAATAGAGAAACTCAAAATACCTCATTGTTCCCCACGGGGACACCGAAGTGGGTTGTGGTAAGGCATAATGGGTCCTACCTACCATCCAACCCACAAAAGTAATGGGCAAGTGGGCAAAAGGTTAAAATGTGTTGAAAATCTCCTGCTTGCCCATTTCTTTTGTGGGTTGGGTGGTAGGTAGCACCCATCATGGCCTATCACACAGCCCACTTTGGGGTCCCTAGGAGCTACCCATGGGGAACAATGGGGTATTTCAAGTATCCCCATTATTCTTCATGGCCAAAACACTCAAAACACTCAAAACATCATTACCCCTGCTAACTGGGCAAAGAGGCACCTTTTACTGTGGTGATTCTCTTTATTTAGCAGGGGGAGAGTAACTGGCCCTATCCACCCCCAGCACAATACTTCCAGTGACTGTTGCTGGTGTGTATCTTATGTTTCTTTTAGAGTGTGAGCACTTTGGGGACAGGGATCCATCTTATTTATTTATTATTTCTCTGTGCAAACTGCCCTGAGCCATTTTTGGAAGGGTGGTATAGAAATTGAATTATTATTATCATTATTATTATTATTATTAAACATTTTAGGGTTTTGTTTTATTATTATTTATTTTATTGTTCTATTTAACATATGTTATATCGCTCAAAACTCAACAACTAAAATGTAAAATGTTAAAACTATTAAAACACAATTAAAACAATATCTAATTAAAAGCCTGGGTGAACAAATGTGTTTTGATTGCCTTTTTAAAAGTTGTCAGAGATGGGGAGGCTCTTATTTCAGCAGGAAGTGTGTTCCAAAGCCTCGGGGCAGCAATGGAGAAGGCCCGTCCATGAGTAGCCACCAGACGAGCCAGTGGCAACTGCAGATGAACCTCTCCAGATGATCTCAATGGGCAGAATGGTTCATAACAAAGAAGACGTTCTCTTAAATACCCAGGGCCCGAGCTGTTTAGGGTTTTATAGGTTATAACCAAAACCTTGTACTTTGCCCGGAAACGTATTGGCAGCCAGTGTAGATCTTTTAAGATAGGAGTGATATGGTATCTCCGAGATTACCCAGAGACCAATCTGGCTGCCACATTCTGGACTAACTGCAGTTTCCAGACTATGTACAAAGATAGCCCTACATAGAATGCATTGTAGTAGTCAAGTCTGGAGGTGACCAGCAGATGTACTACTGTTCTGAGGTCATTTATCTCAAGAAACAGATGCAGCTGGCGTATCAGCCAAAGCTGATAAAAGGCACCTCTGGCCACTGCCTCAACCTGGGACACCAGGGAGGAGGGGCACATATTAGCCCTCTCACAACCCTGAACAATTCCGCTGGACGTGAACTTGTGGATGCAATACAGGCCAAAAATAATCACTTCTTTGCTGCCCATATTGCCAGAGCATAAATCTTCAAATATGCTCTATGTTGTAGTCTGTCAGATTCGAGTCGAGTCTTCCTTCACTTGCACTTCAGTTGTCTACCTTGCCACTTCAGCCCCCGTAGTTCTTCTGTATACCAAGGAGCCAATTTTGAAGTGAGTCGGAGAGGATGCTTAGGTGTGATCATGTCTACTGCCCTGGTGAGCTTGCTGTTCCAGTTCTCCATCAGGGCATCAACAGGATCACCAGCAGAGCCTTTTGTTGAAACAGCCAATTTGACTGCTGTTTTGACGAAACATTTCAGCTGTTTGTGATTCGTTTCAAGCTCAAAACTAAATGCAAAATCCGTTTTGTGCACATCTTTAATTTGGGGGCACTGCTAGCCAATTAGCTGTCTTAACGCCAACACTGACACTAGTAAGAACATGGAGGCCCTGACGTTTGCTGGTCAATGACCGAATAAACTTATAACCTGCAGGCCCTGACTATTGGTCATTAGTCAGTGTTGGCACTGCAGCCATTTGCAACCTGCCATACCTCTGCACCAATCACTACCTACCCGAATGCTCTTCCACATCTCTGCACATAAAGAGGTAGAAGGAGGAAGTTGCTGGGCAAGAACCATTGATAGTGTTTGTAAAGAAAGACTAGCAGCCATTTCAGAAGCAACAATACTGAAGAAGAAGCCTCCCAGGGGAGGTATCCCTTCTTTTATTTTACTCTTTAAACCTTTAAGCCTGTAAGTGCTATACACTATTATGCCACACTGTTAACCTTAACCTTAATGTGCTAGCCTTTCATGTGCAGGGTTTATTAACACAAAAGAGTGTTGAATCGTGTGATCCCTAACCCTTCCCTGAACATCTGAATGGCCTTTAAGATTGTACTACTTTTCTTTTTGCTGTTTAGGCTAGCTATTGGCATTGCAATCAGGTCTGAACAGCTTTGCAGTACTCCCTCTCCCTACATCCACTCCAATTTTGTTTTGTAAGCTTGTTGGAGTAGGGAGCTTTCTGCTTGCCTTCCTCTGGAAAGTGCCGAATTCACTGATGATCGGGATGGTGGTAGCAAATAGAAGAAGCAATGGGGTTTTTTAATCATATTTTTATCATACGAAATTGCCTTCAGATGAGGCAGAACATGGGTTTATTTAGCTCTGTCTTGTGTATATATTGATGGGCATCAGCTCTCCAGAAATTTAAGCAGGGTTCTTTCCTAGTCCTACTACCTAGCGATGCCAGGGAGTAAATGTGGGGCTGTCTGCATGCAAAGCATGTGCTCTGTCACCAAGGTATGGACACTTCCCCTGAATCCAGGAAAGTTCAGGATTCCTAACAATATATCATGATCTAGTGAGGCTGTTCTTATGAAGGAAGCCAAGCCCAGTCTTGGCCCAGTGGTGGTGTGGAAGCAAACCCACCAAAGAGATTGTGAGAAAGGGCTCAGTTCTTGCTTTCTCAGCTTTGGTATTGAAAACTGAATCATGGCTGGCCTCTAGTAAGCTCTAGCACTCAAGGGTGTATCTGGGGTAGGGCAGGCAGGGCACATGCCCTGGGCGCCACTTGAAGGGGGCGCCATTTTAAAAAATTAAAAAATGGCCACCAAAAACAAAATGGCCACCCACATGCTCAAATGGCCTCTGTGAGGCCCTAGGCCATGCCAGGCCTCACAGAGGACATTTGAGCATGTGCGGTGGCCATTTTGTTTTCAGCGGCCATTTTTTAAAAACAAAATTTATTTTTAAAAATGGCACCGCCCATGCTAAAATGGTCCCTGTGAGGCCCTAGAGGCCAGCGGGGGGAGGGGGAACCTTTGCAGACCCACCCCCGCACAGCCTTTAGGAAGCCCTCCAAAGGGGCTACAGGTAATTTTTATATATATTATATATATATATATATATAAATATAAACAACTGTACACATATTTAGTTTGGCACTAACAGAGAATCAGGGCTTGCGAATACTGAGCTGAAGCTTATGAGATAGGATTGTATTCATTTGCTCTTACTTTGCTTCTTGTGATAAGTGAGTTAAATGTGATGTCTTAATAATATGGCTATTAATGGTGAGTTTGTCTTTGAATCTGTGTGAAATCCTTAGTATTAAGGCACACTGGGAGTTTCTTGCTCTCTTTCTCTCATTTTAACTGTCTTTCTGAAATACTCATTTTAACTGTCTTTCTGAAATAAATATATTCCAAGCAGTGACACAGTTTACTCTGCATATCCTTTAATTATTTTCAGAGTAGCTGGGACAAGTCAAATTCTCCATTTATTTTTAAAACGTATGTAATAGTGATGCTACAATGCATAGTAGAGAATTAGACAGGCACTTCTGTTTAGTTTTCCAAGTACACCTCCACATAGTATTTGAGTATTTCATGAGCCCCAGCATACTGAAATTTGTAGTTTTGCAGCATTTTTGGTCTGGCTAAGTCCACTGCTAAATAGTTTCTGAAATATTAAAAGATTAACAAACTTGACTTGTATTTTTCAGCTGATATTATGGTAAAATTATCTGAAAGATGGGTGTCAGGTGTTTGGACAGGGGGCGCAATTTCAGTGCTTGCCCTCGGCACTATTTCCCCTAGATACGCCTCTGCTAGCACTGCCATCACCAGCAAGATTGTGGATATGTTTGTGGTCACATGCGTCCCTTCCCAAATGCCCATGATCCAGCCCCTTACCAGCATATGTACAGAATCAGCAAGGAACCATGCAAGAAGTTTTTCTCCTTAGCTGAGTAACCTGAGCTCAGATGGTCTCATGCCTTTACTATGGATTTTGCTTAATACTAGAAAAACACTGTTTGCTGTGATCTTGCAAGACATGCTTGGTCAACCACCTTTCATGCTCTAAATACATCAAGTTGCTACACTAAGTGAAACCAAACACATGAACACAGGGAGATTAACAAAGCTCAGGCCACAAAGATGGGCAACTCTTTTATACTTTTCTTTCCAGGACATCCCAGCAAAGGAAATATACCACACACAATCACAGTTTGATGAGTTAAGCCTGGACTTGGTCAATTACATAAGCAGATATTTTTCTTCAGCATTGTCCTGTCTCTCTTTTTCTACCCCAGATTTAATCTTGGGTTTTGTTGTACTTCTGTTGCACAATTTTCCATTACAAATACACTGAGCAAATGTGTGTGGTGTGTGGGGGGTGTGTGTGTGGGGGGAGGTGTTGTTCTTCTCCTTCCATGCTGCGTTGATTTTTTAGGGCATGAGCAAGGATGAAGGCAGCTGCTGCAATCAGTCTGTACGTTTTATATGTCTGTTATAGTGGCTGATGGCATAGCAGAAACAGCAGATGCTGAGTATATTCAGCTCTAATTTAATCACTTTAGGATCCCTTTTTCCTGTTAAAAATATCTGGCCAGCTTGCACTGACTTTGGCTACTTCAGAGTAAGCTACTTCAGGAATGCACTGTGCATGTCACAAGCTGTAGCTAAAGCAGGGTTGGCTAGGAAGTTGGACTCAACCAGGTTTTAAATTCTAGCTCAGTCATGGGCTCATTGAGGGCCAGCCTAGACATGACGCGAGAGCTCCACAATTACTCCCCATATCTTTTTTCTTTTTCAAGTAGCAGGTGTGGTGCGGAGTCCAATTTAGATCCGTTTGGGGGGAGGGAGACTAACCCTTTTGCAACAGGGCAAAATATGTGCCATGTTTGGCACTGTGGCCAAGCGGCCACAAATTGGTGGCAACTGTGTGACTGCTGTTGTGCTAGCACAAGCTGAGGCAGAAGAGGGATAACTTTCCTAAGGCCACTTAGCAAGTTGTAGGGAATAGGAGAGATTCATAGTGCAGCCTTCTAGCTAGTGCTCATTTCACTTTGCAGCCTGGAACAGAGCACCAAAAAGCAGCCCTCCCAGCCTCCTTTTTCATATTAAAAGCACACACCCAATGTCTTCCTTTTTTCTCTCTTTTCCTTTCTTTTTTACTAGAAAGGGAAGAAGAAGAAAAGTCTTGGGATGCCATTTTGCCTTCTGTCCTCTGAAGGGCTGCTGCTGGTAAGCTGCTGTGCCATCTCTAACTCACAATCTGTCTCCTGAAGCAACTTATTTCACCCTGCTTGCTCTTAACCTCTTAGATCTCACTAAAGCCCAGTTCAGACATGATGCTGTACAGATGTCTGCACACTCATGCACATGTCTGTATGAATGGCTGTGCCTGTGTTCAAAGTGAACCTGGATACAGGCCTTTCAAATGCATGGTACAGATAGGAAGTATACTTCTCTACCTCTGCATGCAACATAACATAACATGTAAATGGCTATAACTGTATGTACAGATCTGTACTTGTATACACTGTACACTTGTACAAGTGTTGAACATAACAAAGTGATTCTCAAGACCAGCCCTACCCAAGTGGGGCAGTGCTAGCCCAGGTAAGGGTGGTTGTGAGAGCTGCAGGGATTGCTCCTGATCCTGGCGCTCCTACGCCAGGTGGCCTGCGCTCTAAACCTGAGCTAAAAATGAGATAGGAAGATGTGTGCGTGCCTGCTACCCCACTTCCCAGTTGTGTGGGTGAGCAGGTAGCCAGAAGCCATCTTGCCCAAAGAAGCCAAGGGAAGGAGCGACCAAGCAGCCTGTAGGTATCCCAATGCACCTCGCATGGTGCATTGTGGGATATCTGGCGGATCAGCTGTCTTTCCCACAGCTTCCACTTGCTATGCCAGTCACCATCGTATCAATCACCTGGGCACGCAGCATGGCAGAGCCCTCTGCTGGCTCAGGTAGTATGGGGAGAAGGAAGGTAAGCTCCTGCCTTTCCCCTAGCCTCAACGCCTATGGTCATGTGAACAACCTTAACATATAAATGGACCTTATAAGGCCTTTTTAAAAATAGCTTGAGAATTCACCACTGCCACCTCAGGCAATGCCAAGGCTTTAGCCAGCAGGAGGCTTATGAGAACCTGACTCCCTCAAGAATATCATAGACCACCTCCCTTAATTTTCAACTTTCAGTGAAGTATGTTTCGCTAGCCCTTTTACTTGTAGATAAAGCATGCAAGCAGTGTTTGACCCAACTGGTGACGAAAAAGCAATACAATTAAATCAGTTTAGGCAACCAAAATTTATATTCTGGCTTTTCTGCAATGATTATCCACCTCACAACATTTCAGGCTATAGGCCTGAGTGTCTCTCTTCAGTATTAGCCCTTAACAAGCTCTGACTGAAACACTGATTGAAGAAGCATAGCTATAATTGAGCAGATGGGTTCAAAGAACCCAGGGCCCCCAGCTCCATCCCTCCCTATTTTCTTTGTTATGTCCCTCGCTCTGAGGGGCCGCTGGGAAGAGGGGCAAACACAACCCCGCCTCTCCCCTAGCTATGCCCCGACCGATTGAATTACAAACAAAAAATCAGCAGATTTGAGGCCACAAGTCTGCGATACAGTTATTTGGCATACCACACGAGAGAGAGAGTGAGAGAGAGAGGTGTCATTTGAGCTCATGCAGTGGCCCAGCCTACCCATTTCATCTAAACCATAGCTGATTGCTGGTCAAACAAGCATTCCAGCCAAAACATTTGCCAAAGGACTGCTTTGTCCCATGCTTCACAGAAGAGCAGGGAGTAGACATACACAAACACTTTACACTGAGTCAGACAAATGTCCCATCTAGGACACTACTGTTAACTTTTTTGCTTGCGTTGAATCATAAACTCAGCTCTTCAGAACTTCAGGCAGAGGTCTTGCTCAGTCCTGTTCAGGGGCAGAGCCACCAATGGGCAAATGGGTTCAAAGAACCCGGGCCGCGCCCAATCAGCACGGCCCCAGAGATGCCCCCACATCTGACGTCTGACACGGGGGTATTATTTCACTCCCACGGGGGTATTTTTTCATTCCTCCTGTTTAGGAGAGAGATCGGCCCGCGCTGCATTGGGAGTATGGCTGAAACGGCTCTCCCTGCCTTTAAGGCAGGGAGAGTCAGTCCAGCCCATGCTGCTTAAAGCAGCATGGTCCAATGCATGGTCCGTGTGGCCCCATTAGGAAGGGAGACCACGCCCCTGCATCTGATGTCAGACGTGGTGGCATGGCTAGCCAGGTGCGTTTGATGTCAGACATAGGGGTGAGGCCAGGGTGCCACGGCGGCGGCCACACACGGGCCGCTGCCAGCCTGGCTCCACTTCTGGCCCTGCTGCTTTTGAATGGACTGACCTGGAACCTCATGAATGCAAATCTACTACTGAACTGTACCTCTGGGACAGCTTCCTAGGATCTTTTATTTTCTTGGTAGAGCAGGTATTGTTATCTCCTTGCATGCACATAATTTGAATCTCATTCAAATTATACACATTCAGTAGCTGACTTCCCCCAGGAGCTTTTCATATCTCCGTCATCCTCCATCTAGTTTCAAGTACAGTACAGCTCTGAATGAAGCTATTTCAAAAGAATGTGCTCTTTATGTACTCCAGGTGTTGCACAGCCTCTCTGAAAGTTGCAGCACTAATGTCTGCTATCAGACAAGCTTGCAGTCAAAAGAAGGCTCCTTCCCTTCTTGGGCATGAAAAGGTTAATGAGTCCTCCACTAGTCCAAGCAGCTCCCCTCCCCTCCCCCCTCCTTCCTGAGTCAGCAATAAAGCACATAACAACATGTGACTGCCTGGATTAAAAATGGAAAGAAAGAAAAGGAGGCAAATGTGCAAGTGCCCAAATGGAAGTAGCACACAACTTATGAAACACTTTGTGAAGTGTCACTTTACAACATAACTTGTGAGGTCTGTGGAGGTGATGACATTCACACTCTCCCCAAGCAGGATTTCAGTCAGGAAGACGCTGGGTGAAACTAGCAATAAGAAAGGAAACTGCAATTCCAGACTGAGAGGGCTCCTGAAACTTCTAACATTTCTGTAATATTTCCACTTACCCCATCTTTCTGCTGTTGGGATTTTAATTTTGTATCTTGAGATATTTCTGGGTGGATGGGTCACTGTCATTAGGTATTCTACTCAAAAGCAGCAACCATAGAATCCCAGTTTACATTATTTTGTATTCTGAAGAATTCACATGTTACAATGGTGGCAGGGGGGTTACATGAGCTTTTTCCATATGGGAAAATACTACAAGGCACCTCAGCCAATCAGCAGTTCCCTTTCACTTTGTTCTTCTATTAAACGTGTGTTCCGAAACATGTTTCCTACAAACATGTGTTCTGAACTACTAATACTGAAATATGTTTTTAGTATGTCGGATAACAGAACACCATAAAATATGAGTAAAGCAGCCCTAAAATGTTACCAAAAGTAGTTATCAAAAGTCTTTTTATTTTTTGGAGGAGAGAAGGACAAGGAGTTCTAATGGGGTGGCTTATAAATAACCTCCCGATGTGCACATGTCACTGAGAGGGTGAGGACAGTGGGTGCTGGTCAAAACTTTTACAATTCTCCACTTAGCCAGTCACTGTGCTGTCCCAAGCCTCTGGCTTTGGTAAGATGTTCAAATAAAGATTTAAAAAATACTGAAGGCAAAATTTTACTAGAGAAAGAGCATTCTTAGGGATAAGGGGAAACTAGAGCCATAAAGGTATCAGGGGGTCAAATTTATAGGTCTAATACAATCTGCTCGGCAGTAAGTGTGATAAGAAGATCCTGCTTCCAAGGATCATAACAAGAGATAATTCCCATTAGCTGCCTCCACTGAATTGCAATTGGTTTTAGCATAAGATAAGCTGTTAATTGACAACCTAACATATTACCAATTATCTCATGGATGAAACAACCAAGTGTGTAACACCTTAGGCATACCAATCTGTGAAGGCCAAGAAAGAACAAAGCAGCTCAACCTTTTCGAGCAAATCTAGCAAGCTGATACCAGCAGGGGACAGAGATCTGAAGCTCACATTGAGTGGCGAACATAATAGTATGTGCCTTTCAGGACCAAAACAAATGGGATGTGGGAGACCTGATCAGATCTCCCAAAGTTGCTCTTTTATGTTTGTATTGTAAAACGGTCACAGGGTGCTCCAATTATGATGAAAACACCACCACTAGAGAAAAAGGTATATTATCCCCTGTGCTGTCCAGTCACACGCCACAGCTTCTATGAGTCCTGCTGGGAAAATACGAGCACTATGAATATTTATATACCGCTTTTCAACAAAAGTTCCCAAAGCAGTTTATGTAGATATAAATCAATAAAATATGAAAAAATGAATATATTTTCTAGGAAAAATATATTCATAGAGCTAATGGAAATTTGGGGAGGCATTTAGATGGATGAAATGACACTGACAAAAAAAGGGTTAAGAATTGTTGTTGTTGTTGTTGTTACATTTATATCCTGCTCTTCCTCCAAGGAGCCCAGAGTGGTGTACTACATACTTGAGTTTCTCTTTCACAACAACCCTGTGAAGTAGGCTAGGCTAAGAGAGAAGTGACTGGCCCAGAGTCAACCAGCTAGTTTCATGGCTGAATGGGGAATTAAACCTCCTCCCGCCTCCAATGCTCCTCCTCCTTTTAAAATTGTCTACCCCAGTGCCCAATGGGAGAAATGAACCTTAATGAAATCCACAAATTCTACCTCCTGACTCACTCAGCTTTAACCATACCATGGCATTCCTGTAGCATTCTAAAAACAGTACCTAAGGGGGTCGGCACAAAAGGTAAAAGGGCTTTGTCCCTCCATATCCCTGTAATTCTAGAACCCACTCCCAGTTGGCTGATTTAAAGTAACAACAAATCTGTTGGGGATCCAATCATGGCTCTCTCATGACCCTCCTAGTTTTTGAGTATCTTTTTGGTGACCCGGTAGGCAACACGAGCTTTCCAAGCCCATAACAGGGGCATACAGAAAAACTTCTGTATGCATGTGGAAGCTCCAACCTACAGCCCATTAAGTCCTAGTCTTATTTATTCAGCAATTATTCTGATTCATTGGACAACAAACAATACTTATGAAAAAGCCTGGTAATATCAGGCCTACTGCTTCTTTAACTGTGTGAAATGCAGTATATTACTATTAAAGTACACTTTAAGGCATGCAGGCCTTTAAAAGTGTAGGAGAATTCACAGTGGGATCCTTAGGCATTATTAACTTGAAGGTTTAAGAGCCCTAAAAGCTACGCTACATATGGAAAGTCACATTAATGTGTCTCCATATATACTGTAACTTTATAGGCTTTTATTATAGAAAAGCTATAAAAAACAGATTTGTCTGAAATTATTGATTATTTTGTTCTATGTCTGGTGGAGTTAGTTCCTACCATACGTCCTTAAATGAAGCTTTAGGCTACAAATGAAAATATGTACATTCAATTAAACTGTAAAAAGATACTACAGTGTCATATGGACATGTTATTGATGCAATATAATAGCCGGCCAAAAGGAGCCAGGAGGGAATGAAACTTGCTGAGTTGGGAAAAATGTATTATGTTAGGGAGGAAAGAGGTAAAGGGGGAAAATAAAACAAAAACTCAGCTGTTACACTGTAAAGCCCATTCTGTCAGTGAACAATGTTTGTGAATTGTATTTTGGGGATCCTCCAAATGCAGAATTATAGCTGACATAAAGGCTAAGTCTTTGTTAACACTATAATTGCAGTGACTGCTGCTACTTAACATTTATTTAGCACCAACAGAGTGCTAGATGATGGCTCAGTTCAGTTATATTTGTATGCAAAGCCTTTTTGAAATCAAATAGTATCATATGGGGAAAGGCGAAGGAGGATAGCGGATCTCAAACGTTAAGATGTATAGTATATAGATCTGCATCAAACAATGGGTGAGGTGCAAACTCATTTACCTCTGGCACAGTTACTCTTTATTATTGTTGTTTAGAATATTTATATAATGATTTTCAACAACAAAAAAGTTCACAAAGCAGTTTACATAGCAAAATAAATGAGACTATATCCCAAAGGGGCTCACAAGCTCAAAAGAAACACCAACAACAGCCTTTGCAGGGATGCTGTGTTGGGTGGGGATGAATAGAGACATTTGCTCTCCTACTGCTAAATATAGGGCAGCCACTACGGACTTGATTAGCAAGCCAGAGCTTGCCAGTTCAAATCCCCACTGGTTTGTTTCTCAGGCTAGGGGAATCACCTACAGTATATCGGGCAGCAGTGATACAGGAAGATGCTGAAAGGCATCATCTCATACTGCACGAAAGGAGGCAATGCTAAACCCTTCCTGAATTCTACCAAAGACAACTACAGGGCTCTGTGGTCACCAGGAGTCGACACCAACTCGACAGCACACTTCACCTTTACTACTTTAAATGGTGCTTCTGCCCAGTTAGCAGTGGTTCTGTATTGTTCGCATTAGCTTGTAAATGGTCATACGTATACAGTTGGATAAACTGGCTGCCCTCTTCAAACAGGTCTCAGAAAGATAATTTCAACAATACTCCTGATATCTAACTTATATAAATAACTCATGCAAGTAGTCTATTGACATAAGCAGTGGATGTAACGTTCAAACTGTGGGTCATCTTCTTAAAGAGTTAGTTCATTTAAAGCAAACCCTTTATAAGCTACTGAACTGCAGAAAAATATAAGAGACTATGGTCTTGTCACCCGATAGGCCTGGCCTTTTGAGCTAGTCTCGTGACAGTCCAAAATACAAGACCTGATCCTATAGGAAAGCCCACAGGGAGTGAGATATTCTCGCAACTTTGTGGATGACTAACTCTATGGCACAGGAATTGCAATTGTTCTTTTCACTGGAAAAGGAACTACAGTCTCGAGTAGTTTTTACTTGCGTGTTACACTACTCAAAAGAGAATACTGCTTGTATGAATGTTTATTTTGCAAGGCAGTATTACTGGAACCAATTCTGAGTTTTCTGGCATATATGTAACATCCAGCAACAACCTGGATGTATGAAGCTTTTCCCCCAACACTAGTTATTTTGGTCCTAATACAAGATCCTTTGTGGATTCGTCCAGCAAAATAATTGCTCATGCTGAACATTTGTACAATGTACTGTGTTACCCCTGCTACCTGAGAAAAGAGGCACCTTCTAAGCCAATTCTCTTATATTTAGCAGGGGGAGAGCAACTGGCCCTATCCAACCCAAGGACAGCATCTCTCCAGTGGCTGTGGCTGGTGTCTACCTTATGTTTCCTTTTTAGATTTGAGCCCTTTGGGGACTTGGAATAATCTTATTTATTATTTATTTTTCTATAAACAGTTCTGAGAACTTTTGTTGAAAAGCAGTGTACTGTGTAAATATCCATAGCAGTACTAGACAAGCTTGTAACATACCACAGATTGACAAATCAAATTCACAAGTTACAGTGCAAATCTTCCCTTGCAGCCCATCTTGCCTTGGTTTATCAAAGAGCGCATGCAGCTAGTTTACCTTATTTTTCTGGTGTAACCCAATATTTTACACCTAATCAAATAACTTGCTTATTTCAAAGGGGGAGTGTGTGCAAATAAGGAATTTATATATATGCAGATAGAGCACAGGACAGATATGGAATCATTTCTCAAGCAGAAAGATTCCTTGAATATAGTTGATTTATAGCAAGTCATTTCCCAGTTGTGAACATATTATTATACCCTTCCTCAGACAGTTCAATTGGCTGCCTCTTAACTTTGGATTCAGCTCAACATTTTATTGTAAGAACATGAACCTCTCAATATGCATTCCCTCTTAGTCTGTCCCCTTCATCTTCCCCTTTCTTAACTCCCTGTGTGTTGGATTTTAGGTTGTAAGTTCCTCAGTTCTTTCCATTTTTTTCCATATATGCCATATAGAACCATGCACAGTTATGATAGTATTTTGATTTACCGGGGTCCCGTGCTTTGTGCCATCTTGATTAATCAGCAGAGCAGGCTCTTCTCTCACAACCTTATTTATTTATTATTATTTATTTTTTAATCAAATTTGTACACCGCCTCAAACTTTCATCTTTGGGCAGTTAACAATAGCATAAAACAAGTTAAAGTATATACAAAAACTTAAAACAATGTAACAATTTAAAAATCACCTACAAATTAAAACCTTAAAATTTTAAAGAACTGAAAAAGGTTGGATGAAGAGGTGGGTTGATAAAAATTGTCAGAGATGGGGAGGATCATATCTCAGTAGGAAGCACATTCCATAGTCTCGAGGCAGCAACCGAGAAAGCCCGTCCCAATGTGGCCACCAGCCGAGCTGGCGGCAACTGGAGATGGATCTCTCCGGACAACCTCAGTGGACAGTGGGTCTCATAATGAAGAATACGTTCTCTTAGATACCCAGGGCCTAAGCCATTTAGGACTTTATAAGTTATAACTAGCACTTTGTATTTTGCCCGGAAACCTACTGGCAGCCAGTGTAACTCTATCAACAAAGGAGTGATGCGGTCTCTCCGAGATGACCCAGAGACCAATCTGGCTGCCGCATTCAGTACCAACTGAAGCTTCCAGACTACGTACAAAGGCAGCCCCACATAGAGCCCATTACAGAAGTCAAGTCTGGAGTTTACCAACAGATGTACCACTGTTCTGAGGTTGTTCATCTCAAGAAAGAGACGCAGCTGGCGTATCAGCCAAAGCTGATAAAAAGCCCCTCTGGCCACCGCCTCAACATGAGATACCAGGGAGAGATGTGGATCCAGAAGTACTCCCAGACTGCGAACCTGTTCCTTTTAGGGAAGTGTGACCCCGTCTAGAACAGGCAGATCAAAATCATCTCTGGAGTGCTGACCCCGCACAATAAGTACCTCCGTCTTATCTGGATTCAGTCTCAGTTTATTCTCCCTCATCCAGCCAATTACTGCTTCCAGGCAAGCATTAAGGGAAGTTATGCCATCTCCTGAAGAAATTGACATGGAGAAGTAGATCTGGGTGTCATCAGCACACTGATAATACCCTGCTCCAAATCCCCTTATGATCTCTCCCAGCGGTTTCATGTAGATGTTAAAGAGCATTGGAGAAAGTATGGAGCCTTGGGGGATGCCATACGTAAATTCAGATTTTGAAGAGCAACAGTCTCCAATCAACACCATCTGGAATCTGTCCGAGAGGTAGGGCGGAACCACTGTAAAATAGTGCCTTCCACCCCCCAACACCCTCAGATGTTCCAGAAGGATACTTTGGTCAATAGTATCAAAAGCCGCCGAGAGATCCAAAAGGACCAACAGAGTCACACTTCCTCTATCAATTCCCTATTGGAGATCATCCATCAGGCCGACCAAGGCAGTCTCCACCCCATAGCCCACTCGAAAACCAGTTTGAAATAGGTCTAGATAATCGGTTTCCTCCAAGACCGCCTGGAGCTGAGAGGCCACCACCCTCTCAATTACCTTGCCCAGCCATGGGAGGTTGGAGACAGGCCAGTAGTTGCTCAACTCTGAGGTATCTAATGCAGGCTTCTTTAGAAAAGGCCTAATAATTGCCTCCTTGAGACTAGGGGGCATCCTGCCCTCCCTCAGAGAGGCATTTATGATTTCCACAAGGCTGCCTACCACAGCCACTAGGCTAGATAGAACAAGCCATGTTGGGCAAGGGTCAAGAGAACAAGTGTTAGGCCTCACTGCTCCAAGCAGCTTGTCCACATCCTCAGGAGTCACAAACTAAAACCAATCCAGTCGAGTCACATAAGAGGAGTGGTCTGACACCTCCAGTTCAGACATCAAATTAATTGTGGAGTCTCCTTCTAAGTCGGCCTGAATCCAAGAGATTTTATCTGCAAAGAAATTCTTTAAACATATCACAGCGGGTAACTGATGACTCCAAATTCTGATTCAAGGACCCCCTCACAACACTGAACAACTCTGCTGGACGTGAACTCGCAGATGCATTACGGGCAGCAAAGAACCACTTCTCTGCCACCCGTATTGCCTGATCATAGATCTTTAAATATGCTCTATGTCATAATCTGTCGGATTCGAGTTGAGTCTTTCTTCACTTGCACTCCAGTTGCCTACCTTGCCGCTTCAGCCCCCATAGATCTTCCGTATACCAAGGGGCCAGTTTTGAAGCAGGTCGGAGGGGACGCTTGGGAGCAATCATGTCTACTGCCCTGGTGAGCATGTTATTCCAGTTTTCTACTAGGGCATCAACAGGATCACCTGCAAAGCCAACATTAAATCCCTCCAAGGGTTCTTGGAATCCTACTGGATCCAATAACCTCTTTGGGCAGACCATTCTAATAGGTCCCTCACCTATTATCTTGGATGAAATCACAGCAGAACTTGTGATAGGACGGACGTCTTCATGGTAGGTCTCATCTTTCAAGAAGCTGTCTTGAGGGGAAGGGGGCACAACAGAAAATACACATAAAACTTCCTTTTATTCTTGAAGGTGCTATGTTATCAACCATTTTACAAAATGGCAACAGTTCTTTTTCAACCATTCCAAGCTTGAATACTGGAATGAGTGTATGAGACTATAATACAGTCTCATTTATCCAAGTGGCTCAAAAGAAAACCTAAAAGCAATTCAGACAAGTGGGATAAATCATTATATAGAACTAAATTAATAACTAGGTAGGTGGTATGGATAAACAGGAGTTTGATAGCCAACATTTGTACAACAGGGGTTCTACTGTCCACACACAATACAATCAAACTGAGAGATTATTTAATCTTTTTTGTATTTAAGAATCAAATGATCTTTCTAGCCCAACCAGCCATTTAATGATACCATCTGTGCAGCAAATCTGTAATAACTGAAGTTTCATTAAAAGAACATGGAAAAAGGTTTGTCTACTATGAGACCTGTGACAGGGAGAACTGCAGAAACAATAATAATGAACAGCTTAATATGTACTGTCTAAAAAGAAGGAAAAGTGGCTAATCTAACAAGAAACATCTGACTTTTGTATTTCATTGTGACGTCAACATGTCTTTAATGGTGTCCCAAGACAATTCAAAATTTTATGAAAGAGGCTCAACACACAAGCAATTTGTAGAGCTGAAAGGGGGTTGCAAGGAGAGTGGGTGTGACCCACTCTCTCTGCAGATGATCAGGGAGCCCTCCATGGGTGGCTACATTGGCCACCCAGACCACTGCCAGGAGCCGTGTGGATCTCGTCACGTCTCACGACCAGCCGAAACCAGGCTGGGCTCCCTTAGCCCGGTTTTCGCAGGTCTTGAGAATAGCCTTATTGGTTACATTGAATATGGGGTGTGTGGCTGGATGAATCTAGAAGTGGGCAAGACAGGGTTTTATATTTCTTCAAGATATTATTATTGTTATTGTTTACACAGTCAGACAGGTGTTATTGACTGGTTTGTTTTATCCAGACATCGAGTCCTTCCCAAGTACCTGAGATGGCTGGATTTTATTATCAATGTTGTTGCTGTTGTTATTATAGATATCATGGCAGAATATAGGCTGTTCCCAGTAAGGTTGCTTTTTGTAATTGGCTGATGGTGATTTCTGTGACCCCTATGGTATTGAGGTGCTCTTCAAGTTTTTTTGGAATTGCACCTAGGGTGCCAATTACCACTGGGATTATTTTGGTCTTCTTCTGCCACAGCCTTTCAATTTCAATTTGTAGATTTTTGTATTTTGTTGTTGTTGTTATATTTATTATTATTATTATATTTTATACATTAATACAATCATTTCTATAGCTATTCCACTCCCCTGGAATGTTAATAAACCGTTTGCAATGTTCTTGTAAGAGTTAAGGACCAGGAAAGGTGGTCAAACATTATTCTTTTTTCCAGCACAATTTTCATGCCGTTGATCCTTTTATTAAGCAAATTCCAGACACTATGGGTTAAGGCTTACATTTGCTTGTGCCATTGTTTTGCATTAGACAAGGGGAGAGAGAAGACAAGGAAGGGGATGTGTTTTACTCATAAGCTGGAGGGTCATACAAACATAATATGCATTGGACCACTGGGAGAGATATAGAAGCTATTCCCACAATCACTGGAAAGCGGGCTAAGGGAGTTTAATCCACTTTCCAGTGGTCATGGGGAAAACCGGGCTCGCAGGTGAGCCCGGTGCTCCCAAGGCGCTAACCCACCTAAGCCACCTTTCCCTTAAATGAGGTTAACGGAGCAAGCGCTCTGTTAACTGCATTTTGTTGCTTGTGTGTTGCCACGGTGCACAGCGACACATGAGTAGCCTCCTGGGCTCGGGGGTATCTCTAGGATGCCCTGCGTGCTCACACGGGGCATCCTGGAACTTCTGGGGGCCACGCAGCCCCCAAACTCCACAGCCCCTGCCGCAGCTCCATGATAGAGCCAGCAGTCATGTGGGCGGCCGATCCGGCCACCCAACTACAAGTGGCTGCTCGTCTGTGAGGAGAGAAGGCTAAGCCCGCTCTCCCCATAGAACCCCCTCAGGTGCTTCACATGTGTCATGTGAAGTGCCTCATAGTCTTGCAAAGCATTCTTAAGAAAAAATGCAAACAAGAACAATAAGCTTTTCAAGGCAACTAGGCAAAAGTAATATGCTCTAGTAGAAGAAAACACTCCTCTTGGTAGTTTGTCCTTATCTGATCATCTCTGCAGTCTTGGGCAACTCCATACCACTTCAGGCCCTTTTGCAGTAGGGCCACCACTGCCCCATGCCCAGCACAAGTATAAAAGTAGAGAAAATCCCTGTGTGCCACCAATCCACAGACCGGATGCCACAGTCCACCAAATGCAAGTAACTACGGTATGCTGAAAGGCAAGGAAGAAACCATTTATTATTTTTCTTTTTTCTCCTCAGAACAAGACCTGAGTCTCTACCCAGAGAGTCAAAATGTTACCCCACTCTCATGAAGGCCTCAGAAAACACCTCAGAACAGTCCTACATACCAAGGTGTGGAGGAAAATTGCAAAGGATTTCCCTTTCCCCCAATCATTCCAGCACAGCATCTCTGCATCTTGCACCTACACATCTCTGGAAGCATCTCAAACTGGTCAGGTGTGGATGTTTTGTACATGACTGGAGCACCACACAGAAAAATACCTGCAAATATTTCCTCTGCCCCCTGACCTGTTACTCCCAAGCATTTTTGGTGAATTCTACATGGGACAATGGTGAAATCATCCCAGTGCATATGAAGCTAGGACAGAGTGAGTAATGCAGATTAATATGAACAAAAGTTATAATAGTTGGCTTCATAACTTTCTTCTCTATCATTGTTGTTTTGCAAAAACATAGGAACACAGGAAGCTGCCATATACTTTTAAAGTCATACTGTTTGGTCCTGAGCCTGACAGCATAGGCCTTGTAAAAAAGGTTATTTACAAGCAGTTGGTTCAGCGATGCTAGAACGGCTCAAAATCTGAAAGGAGACATTCAGTTCCTGGGTGCATTATTTATGAATGAGACTGTCAAAATAGAAACATGCCCCGTTTCAGATGCCTCTCAATTTGTTCAGCTAATGTATACATGTGAATTCTTATTTCTATAGTTCCACTAGATCAGGACTTTGTGAAAGAGGAATAAATTCACAGAGGCAGGATGCAATGTAGTGTCATGAGAAAAAGCTGGCAGGCTCTCTGGGGATGTGTTTATTAAAAAAACACTTTGTTGTGCTGTTTAAAAGAATTTCCCCCTTGAGACTTTCTCTTCTTAGAATGCCATTGTGAATCTGAAAGACACCCTTCTCCAGGGATTATCCCTTCTGTGCAAACATAACTGGAGGGGAAGTGGTGGAAGGGGAGGTCTTTTTCATGAGCCATGTTTTTTATTTTAAGTTAGCTACATTCCACTCCTGATATCCTTCTAGAACTTAAGATATGGCAACAGTGGCTACGGTTAGTATGGTAGAAACAATGCCAAGTAGCTTAATTTCTTTTTTCTTTCTTTTCTTTTAGAAACCTTCTAATCCTTTGCTTTATTACAGTTGATCTCCGTGATAAGTATAACTTCTTATTTTAAGTTTACTTTCACTAATTATTGTGTTCATGATATTAGGAAGGAACATACTTCAATCACATCATGTGACTTCCTCTTCAATCCTCCTTGCCCGACATTAATTGATCTTCCCAATTAAGCATGTTTTTGAAGAAAGCTGAATTAAGCTTGTTCATTTGGCTTCTTCCAAACTCCACTCAAACCCCACACAAACATGGACAGTCTTGGAATATACAAATGAAGTACTATTTTTTATGCATCCATACACTCCAAGACTGCCTATGGATGGGGTTTGAAATAAGCCAATAGGCAGCCAATGTGCACAAACGGAGCCAACAAGGAGGTAGAACACACTGAGGCTGTTCTCACAGGCACCTAGCCCTGGTTTTAAACCCAGCTCTTAGCCAGGGTTAAGGGCTCGAGTGAGCCCTTAACCTGGGCTCCTGGATCATGTGTCCACTGGGGCTATATTCAGTGGACAAAAGATGGGTGCCTAGAGCACCTGTCTCCAGGGCAACATCGTGCATGTCACACAATGCATTGAGGGATATCCTGAGGCCAGGACACATTGTCCCAGCCTGCAGAGCTCAGCACTGCATGGATCATCTGGGAGTGCAATCGGCCCTGCCTGGCCATGTGAATGACCTCACTGTCTTGCAATTCCCTCCTATTTATTCCATTAATAAATAGATTTATATATATTTTTATCCCATCGTTCCTTCAGGAGCATGGTGCGGTATGCTAGGTAAAGGTAAAGTGTGCCGTCTAGTCGGTGTCGACTCCTGGCGACCACAGAGCCCTGTGGTTGTCTTTGGTAGAATACAGGAAGGGTTTCCCATTGCCCTCTCCCGCGCACTATGAAATGATGCCTTTCATCATCTTCCTTTATCATTGCTGCGCGATATAGGTGTTTCCCATAGTCTGGGAAACATACCAGCAGGGATTTGAACTGGCAACCTCTGGCTTCAAATCAAGTCATTTCCCCGCTGCACCATTAGGTGTGGTAGCCCTCCCATTTCCCATATCTTTGCAAGATCAACAACTCTGTGCAGTAGGTTTGGCTACAAGACAGCAATAGCCACCCAGGTTGAGCAGGAATTTCAACTCGGGTCTCTCCCAGCTTATGCCCAATACTCTGTCCATCATACCACACTTCCTCTCTTTCACCTGGGAGTGCAACCCTAGAGTAAAATCATCCTCGAGGTTAAGGGGACCCCACATACTGCTTCCTGCCCTGAAGTACAGCTTTCTTGGGGGGAGGAGGAGGAGGAGGAGGAGGAGGAGGAGGAGGAGGAGGAGGAGGAGGAGGAGGAGGAGGAGGAGGAAGAAGAAGAAGAAGAAGAAGAAGAAGAAGAAGAAGAAGAAGAAGAAGAAGAAGAAGAAGAAGAAGAAGAAGAAGAAGAAGAAGAAATAATAGACATAGCAATACCAGGGGATAGCAGAATAGAAGAAAAAGAAATAGAAAAAATCACCAAATACAAAGATCTACAAACTGAAATTGAAAGGCTGCGGCAGAAAAAGACCCAAATAATCCCAGTGGTAATTGGCGCCCTGGGTGCAGTTCCAAAAGACCTTGAAGAGCACCTCAACACCATAGGGGCCACAGAAATCACCATCAGCCAATTACAAATAGCAACTTTACTGGGAACAGCCTATATTTTGCGACAATATCTATAATAACCAACAGTTTTGATGATAAAATTCAGCCATCCCAGGTCCTTGGGAAGGACTCGATGTCTGGATAAAACAAACCAGTCAATAACACCTGTCTGACTGTGTAAACAAGAAAGAAATAACAGTGTAACCAATAGTGGTAATCCAGTTTGCATTAGGCTCTAGTTAGATCTGCTGCATTTAAAAAAATCAATCAAATTTATCAGTTATATTTTCTTTATGAAAGCTATAGTTAACTTTATTCACAATCCAAAGTGCTTTTTCATTCTTCAGCAATGCTGACTGGTGAATGTTGGAGTTGATGGTGCTGCAATTGTTGTCTATGTGTGCAATGCATTTCTTATATTCACACATGGAGCACTTTCCACTTCAACCCATTTTTCTTGTGCCTGTCCATGCTTTGGACACATTAGCCCACCCAGTGAACAATCACAGCCATCCACACCCCATAAGGGATTATATCTACCAAGTCTCTAGCTACACAGGGGCAGATTAAGCTCTTTGCCACCCATAGGCAGCCAAAGATTTGCCGCCCCAGTGGCAAGGAAGGTAGGGGGAATTTAATTCAATTTATAGTTTAATTAAAACTGCCACCGCGCAGGAGCGCTGCAGCATGAGCTCCTCGTGCACCCACCCACCCATCTCCCAAATTATGACGGTGGCGGGCGGATGCGTGCCATGTGGGATGCAAAGGGGCAATGGGGGGCAGCAAGGCAGTGATAGCCAATGAGGTGGAGGAGCATGCGCACAGAAAGGCGATCACTCTCATTTGGGAGGTAGGCAGGCTTGGGATAGGACCTATCGCCACCTTCTCCACCTCATTGGCTATCGCTTCCCCGCTACTTGCCTGCTCTCTCTGTCCCTTTGCATCCCGCATGGCAGGCAACCGCTGCCATGCCATCAAGTAAAACGCCTCTGGGGGGATATTTGCCAACGTCGGCAGCCGCCTCCACTGCCTCTCCCATAATCCGCCTATGGAGCTACATTAGCATTACCTGGGACTTTCCAGGCAGGAAATTGCTTCTTCTACCACAAATATTTATTCACCGCTTTTCAATAAAAGTTCTCAAAGCGGTATACATAATAAAGATAAATAAATAAAGAAGATGGGCTCACTGTTTAAAAACAAACAACAAATATTTATATACTGCTTTTCAACAAAAGTTTCCAAAGCGGTTTACCGAGAGAAATAATAAATAAAGAAGATGGATGCCTGTCCCAAAATAGGGATGTGCACAGAACCAGTTTGGAGACCCTTTATGGGGGAGGCCCTTCAAGCCAGTTCGAAGGCAGCGGGGGTCTCCACTTTCCCCCACCGGCATCAATTTTTTTTAAAGCCCATTGGAGTCGCAGTGTACCCCCCTGCTGCCCCAAGGGATGTGCATGGTCCGGAGCAGTCCGGACCGGCACCGAAGGGGGGCCTTCCTTTTAGGGTGGGGAGGGCTTGCTTACCCCTCCCGCCTCTTTGCCCCCTCCAGCGCCCATATTTTACAGAGTAATTGGGGCACTGGAAACCAGCCGCCCCTCCCCCCGCGAGCGGATTAGGGGCAAAAAAAACCTACTGCCGCCTTCCTGCCTTCGCCGGAGGCCCAGTCTACCCGCCGGGAAGAGGCCGGGTAGACCGGGCCTCCGGCGATCAGAGGCCCAGTCTACCCGGCTTCTTCCCGGCGGGTAGACCGGGCCTCCGGCCGAAGTTCCATTAGCTGAGGAGTCCTATCACGCATGCGCGCGCACCCAAGGCCCCAGTTAGGCCTGAGACTTTGGCGAGAGAGGAGCTCTGTTCGCGAGCTCCTCTCTATTTTTTGCAAACGATGTGGTGAGCACTCAGGGGGGGCGGCGGGTGGGAGGGAGGGGGGCAGGAGGGCAGGAGGGCGGCAGTAGGTTTTTTCCCCCTAATCTGCTCGCGGGGGGGGTGGGGGCGGCTGGTTTCCAGCGCCCCAATTACTCTGTAAAATACGGGCGCTGGAGGGGGCAAAGAGGCGGGAGGAGTAAGCAAGCCCTCCCGCCCTTAAAGGAAGACCCCCCACCCAGACCCGGACCGGCCAAGTCCGAACTGGTCTGGAAGTTCGGAGGCCTTTAGAATGGCCTCCAGACCGGTTTGGACACAGCCCTAGCTGCCCCATTGTCCACATCTTCCGGATATGACCAGAAGTTGCCGATGTGCCTGACTGCGCTGGCATGGGCATGCGCACGTCATGCACATATGTGCCGGCACACTTTTTAAAAAACTAATGCCAGCGGGGGGAAAGCGGCAGGAAGGGTAAGTGCACCTTCGCCACCTTCGAACCACCCTGCTGTGGTTCCGTGCACATCCCTATCCCAAAAGGGCTCACAATCTAAAAAGAAACATAAGACAGACACCAGTGACAGTCACTGGAGGGATAATATGCTGGGGGTGGATAGGACCTGTTTCTCTCTCCCTGCTATATCACCACATTAAAAAGGTGCCTCTTTGCTCAGTTAGCAGGGGTTAAACCTTTAAACCCCTGCTGTTTAAAAATAAACATAAGGTAGACACCAGCAACAACCACTGGGGGTAGTGTTCCCTGTAGGAGGGAATCCCAGATGTTGTTGACTACAGCTCCCAGAATCCCTAGCTGCACTGGTCTTTGACTGAGGATGCAGGGAGCAGAGGCATATCTAGGGGAAATAGCGCCTAGGGCAAGCACTGAAATTGCGCCCCCGGTTCAAACATCTGACGCCCATCTTTCAGATAACTTTGCCATAATATCAGCTTAAAAAATACAAGTCAAGCTCATTAATCTTTTAATATTTCAAAAACTATTTAGCAGTGGATGTAGCCAGACCAAAAGATGCTGGACAGAGAATGCTGATTCTCTGTACATAGTGCCAAACTAAATATGTGTACAGTGACTTATATTACATTAAATTTACAAAATATATTTTAACTGTAGCCCCTTCAGGGGGCTTCCTAAAGGCCGTGAGGGGTCTGCAAATGTTCCCCCTCCCCCGCTGGCCTCTAGGGCCTCGCAGGCATCATTTGAGCATGTGCGGTGGCCATTTTAAAAAATAATATTTTTTAAATGGCCACTGAAAACAAAATGGCCACCATGCATGCTCAAATGGCCTCTGTGAGGCCTGGCATGGCCTAGGGCCTCACAGAGGCCATTTGAGCATGCGTGGTGGCCATTTTGTTTTCATTGGCCATTTTTTAAATTTTAAAAAATGGCGCCCCCCCTTCAAGTGGTGCCCGGGGCGCGTGCCCTGCCTGCCCTGCCCTAGATATGCCCCTGGCTGGGAGTTGTAGTCAAGAACATCTGGGATTTTCTTTAGAGGAAACACTGACTTGGGTTGCTGTGCTGTGGTTGGATAGGGACATAGGAAACATAGGAACATAGGAAACTGCCATATACTGAGTCAGACCATTGGTCTATCTAGCTCAGAATTGTCTTCACAGACTGGCAGCAGCTTCTCCAAGGTTGCAGGCAGGAATTTCTCTCAGCCCTATCTTGAAGAAGCCAGGGAGGGAACTTGAAACCTTCTGCTCTTCCCAGAGTAGCTTCATCCCCTGCGGGGAATATCTTGCAGTGCTCACACATCAAGTCTCCCATTCATATGCAACCAGGGCAGATCCTGCTTAGCTATGGGGACAAGTAATGCTTGCTACCACAAGACCAGCTCTCTTCCCCCTTCTAAATATATGATAATTACCATATTAAAAGGTGCGTCTTAGCTCAGTTAGCAGAGGAATTTATGAGTACTGTACATTTCCCTAACCATTGAATAACCAAGCCAGGTGCCTCCACTCACTCATCATACCTACCAAAACACAGAACAGCATCCTTGCATTGCTGCTCTGAAAAGGTTCAACAGTTCAGCCTTTTATCATTCCTTAACTAGCATCTCAACTATAAGTTAAGATGGTGGTTAAATGTATATACTTACAGCTCGTTCAAAGATGGAACATGCAAGTTCACATGCTTGAAGAACAACAACAATAGAAACATGCTAAGATAGTAATGCAGTATCTTTAGTAAAATGAAGGTTCACAGTGTGCTATATGAGTTTTGAGTTACACAGAACCCTTTCCTCAAACTGAACACAACTAAGAAGGGGGAAATAGATTTTTCTGGGAGAGCATAGCATTTTGCTCAGCCTGCGGTCTCTTTTGTTCTTAAAATAACAGTAGGAAAAGTTCTTGCAAGGCAATTAAGAACTTTTTATTTAACTAAAATATTTCTATACATTTTTTTGGTCAAGGCAGCTCATCCAAGTTGTTTACTCACATGTAACTTCATAAGAAGGTTATAAACACAGACATGAAGAACAAGAAAAGCAAGTTAGGAGCATGTTCCTATGCATCTACTCAGAAGTAAGCCCCATTAGTTTCAATAGGGCTTACTCCTAAACAAGTGTTCTCTCCAAATCCTGCCTTCATTACCAGATTCTGTCACTAACATCAGTGTTCAGGGAACCCAAGGGTTAATTTGAGTCAAAGCTAATCTAGCTGAAAAGGATAACCTGGTTTAAATGTCATGGCTCAAACACACACACACACACCTCTGAGCATGAACAGAATACCTTTCTCCTTCACCATCATTTAACTCTAAGAGCCAAATTTAGAGGCTCTGAAAGAAGAGTTTGGGAATCATGGGAATAAAACTAACAAGGAGCCGATTTGGACAAGTATCCAGGGGCTCACATTTTGAGGGCGGGGACACACCAAGAACATGCCCACCCGAACGTCACTGAAGGATGTCCTGATGCACTGCCAGGACATCCTTTAACTGCATAAAAGGAAGGTTCGTACGAATCATCCCTCTGTCATGACAGTACGTCAGGACATCCTCCAGTGACATCAAGAGAGGCACGTTACAGTGCAGTCCTGTCCTGCTCACGCATTGGGGTCACTGTTCCCTCTAACAGGGATTCCCAGATGTTGTTGACTACAACTCCCAGCATCCCTAGCTGCAATGGCCTTTGGCTGGGGATTATGGGAGTTGTAGTCAACAACATCTGGGAATCCCTGTTAGAAGGAACATTGATTGGGGTTCAGGTCATCTGAACCAGCCCAAGGACAGGAAGCAATAAAGGGAAGGATATTATCTCTCTCCCCTGCAAAATGCTAGCATAACAATAGCCCTTCTTTTCCTCTGTCTTTTAAAAACTTCATGTAAGAGTGTCATATTTGTAAATCCTTCAAACTCAGAAGAAATCCAACAATGTCTGTCCCTGAAATTGTTTGTTTATTGAATTTATATACTGCCTAGTATAGAAATATCTAGGTGGTGTACAGAATTAAAAGATATAAAACTTTTTAAATGGAGGAGAAAAACCCCCAATCTTACTGTTCAGGTTTTCTCTCTCTCAAGGGCCTTTTGGCATAACTGAGCATGCTCAGTCTGACCTTTTTGCTCCTTTTGATATGACACCACTCACTCTCACAAAAAGTGGCAAATGCAGGCAGCTTTTCAAACCAACAGCAACAACGGGGGAAAGCTTTCTGTAAGGATTACAACCATTGGTTGAAGAAGCTTCAGAACTAAGAGAAGGAGATGCACGTGTTGTGTGATATCACAAGTCATGCCACAGGTGTGGTATGTGTTGGAAGTGTGAGGCTGCTAAATCTGGCAAGAAGTCTTTGTCACGTGATTCTTTCTTCAAGAAGGACAGCAATGAGAAGAACAGCATGATTGGTTAGTGGAAAAAATTTATTTTTTAAAATACCTTACCCTTCTCTGCTGGAATCTGGCAGAGCCACACAGTCCATCTCCTGCTCTCTACCCAGCATGTATCTTGAAATCTTTCTGGCTCTTGCTGTGCTGCCCATTTATGATATAACTTGATTCGTGTTAGTCCAGGTCAATGCTATATTTAGTATCTGGACAAGCCAAGCAACAAGCTAACCTTTCATTCCTCCTGATCCAATTTCTGTGTTATTAGCTGAACATGAACTGAGGACCAGTCTGTTCGAACCCAGTGGACATATCTTAAATGAGCAGAACCTTGTTCCTTCTTAAGAAATCACAAGGTAGCTGTTCTGTATTCTGTAAGACAAACAAAGAAAATTCAACAGTGTATTAAAAATAAATGGCTGTCTGGCTTCCCTCCGACTTTCAGTGGGAACTTTCTAGGTTCACACATTTTGGCCTTCCTAAACTGAGGGCTAGTTTCCCACTCCCACCTCCAAGTTTTATCATTCTGCTGGGAAAGAGAAAGATACTTGCTTACCAAATGGCTGGCTGGTGACTCATATGCTTGTTTGAAATCTACTGAGCATATGAATCTCCCTTATCTCACCCTCTGTGTTTTCAATCTGTTCTAATGAAAACACTTAACCACTGACTTTTTGCTGACCTCCCTTTGCCTGTGCATATTCTGTGTAGGCCAAGACATTTGTACTGGTATAATTGTTGAATCAAAGGAATAGTAAGGAGTTAGATTTACAGCAGGAGTAGTTGGCCTTGCCTAAACAAACATCCTCTATTTCAAATTGTGAATGGCCGGAGACATCCTCCTTTTGAATATCCCCCTCTCCCAATTTACCAGTGCATGCTTATGATCCAAAGCCTTTCAGCCATATAGTCACAAGCGAGAGAGAGCAAATCTGTTTAATTTATGATAGAATGGGCCAATCTGGAACTCTGAAGATTTTATTTTTTTTGCATTAAATTTTTATTGATTTTAATAATATCTTAAACATCTCATTACATTCAATTAAACAATAATTGACTTCCAGCTCACCAATCCGCGCAAATCACTAACTATACAATTAACTCTGAAGATGTTTTGACGTGTTATTCAGGCAACCAATGTTAAAACAACATTTGGAAATCACAGGCACATAGCACCCAGAATAATCTGGCAGTAGCACAGATGCTGTTGTGCTAGCCTATGGACGTAGCAAACGGTCGCTGCGTGAAGAAATTCACCTTTGTTTCAGATGAAGTCCTGCACTAGCACAACCTGTTGCACAACCTTCTATATGCACAAATGGCTGCGTATTTAGCATATAGAAATGGGGAGCTTTGGGGATTATTCCTCTTCTGCTAGCAGTAGAGCAAATTTACAGAGCACTGCAGTTGCACAAGCCCTTTGGAGAGAGCCACAGTGGATGCTGCACAATGGGTAGTACCTATATCTTCCAACAGACCTTATTATTTTAATGCTTACTTATTATACAAATATAAATTCAACAAAAATATCAATATATGCATCAAGACAGTATTAATGCATAACTCGTGATGCAGTTAATACCTTTGGTATCATAGTAAAGAAAAATGGTTGGTTTATTTATTTATTGTTCAATTTTCATACCACCTTTCATAAGGCATACCAAGATGGTTTACAAAGGTTAAAATACAGTAAAATTTCATAAAAATCACATTTGAAACCTTAAAATCAGTTAAATATTAAAAACCATAAAACAAACAAAAAAGCAACCATAAAAAAAGATTAACAAAAGCAGGAAAGCTGAGAAACCTGGCAGCCCCTAAGGGGTAAAAGCTTGAACAAATAAAAAGGTCTTTAGTTGTTTTTTAAAAGCAGCCAGATATGTCAAAGTTCAGACATTCACTGGGAGAGGATTCCAGAGCCTGGGGGCAACAACAGAGAAAGCCCTGTCCTGCACAACGATTTAGCCTCTCTCAACTGTCGCCCCACAGAGCAAAGGCCCCCCTGACGACCTTGTTGGGCAGGCAGAAACACTTGAGAGCAGGTGGTCCATCAGGTATCCAGGGCATAAACCGTTAAGGCTTTAATTGTAATAACCAGCACTTTGAATTGGATCCAGACACAAATTGGCAGCCAGTGCAACTCTTTCAAAATAGGTGTAAATATGCTTGTGGCGAGCAGTTCCAGAGAGAACCCTGTCAGCTGCATTCTGCACCAAGTGAAGTTTCTGAATATTCTTCAAGGGCAACCCCACTGAGAGCGCATTGCAGTAATCCAGCCGCTACATGACTAAGGCAAGCGTAACCGTGGCCAGATCTCCCTTCTCGAGAAAGAAGGTATGATAATAGGGCTGCCTATTATATTTTGCTTTGCATTCCAGTATTCTAAAGCATTTTCATTCTTTCTCAAATCTATCTGAGGGAATTTTTCCATTTGGAAAATACCTAGCAGGTAATTTTATTAAATGTGGCCAGATCCCAAAGTATAACTCGTCATTCTCTTAAACATCATCTCTCTTTCACTTTCCAATATTTCAGGTACAGTACACCTTAAGTGGCGCAATGGGGAAATGCTTGACTAACAAGCAGAAGGTTGCCGGTTTGAATCCCCGCTGGTGCTATATCAGGCAGCAGCAATATAGGAAGATGCTGAAAGGCATCATCTCATACTTCGCAGGAGGAGGCAATGGTAAAACCCTTTGTCTCTACCAAAGACAACCACAGGGCTCTGTGGGGGCCAGGAGTTGAAACTGACTTGACGGCACACTTTACCTTTAGCCTAAGCTAGCTGCTACAGTCATATCAAAGAAAAGAGTTCTGTTCAGTTTCAGAAGCATAGGAAGCTGCCTTATAGTCAGACCATTGGTCCATCTAGCTCAGTAATGTTTACACAGACTGGCAGCAACTTCTTCAGGTTTATAGGCAGAGCCCTCAGCCCTGTCTAGAGATTCCAGGGAGGGAATGTGGGACCTTCTGCATGCAAGCATACAGGTGTTCTTCCCAGAGCGGCCCCATCCCTTAAGGGAAATATCTTACAGGGCTCACATTGAGTCTCCCATTCATATGTAAACCAGGGCAGACCCTGCTTAGCAAAGGGTACAACCCATGCTTGCTACCACAGTACCTCCTCTCTTGGTCTTAATGAGAGGGTGATAGAGGTTTCCTCCAAAAAGGGCCTCTATCTTTAGTGTGAAAGCCATAATATAGCTTTTAAGAATAGTCTGAAATGGGTTTTCTATGGTGCCTAATAAACTAGGCATTAACTCATGGAACCAGTCAGTGATCTGCTTCAGACAGTATGCATAGCAATGCAAATATAAGTCTGGGAGCACAATGCCTCCTTACCAATTTTTCCATACTTTTTTTGCCCAGAATTTCAGACCTCATATGTCCAGATAACCTACTGAAGTTTGCTTAATATGGAAGTTGACAATAACTTCAATAGATCTTTGTCCGGTGCTATTTGATAAAAAATAGTGATTCTGTTATAGAGGGTATATCTTCTACCCACTGGCCTTACCACAGTTTGAAAATGTCAGCTATAATGCTGTCTGAATCTATATTAATAAGAACTATGTCATCTGCATATGTGCACAATTTTACCTCTTGTGTTTATAACCATTTTATCAGAGTTGTTCCTTATTGTTAGAGCAAAGGGATAGAGATAAAGATTAAAGGGAGCTACCTTGTCTCGTTTTTCTTTACAGTCTAACCCAACAAGGTATTGATTATCATTTGAAACATCTAGGGCAATTTCTAGGAAGTGACAGTCCTTCCTTAAACTAAATAAGAGACACAAATGTGACAAGCTATATGTTCTGCCATTTTGAATTCTCAGTGTAGCATCTATGCATCATAAAATGTCCTTGATTAAGAACATAAGAACAGCCCTGCTGGATTAGGCACAAGGACCATCCAGCCCAGCATCCTGTTTCACACAGTGACCCACCAGATGCCTCTGGGGAGCCCACAGACAAGAGAGATGTGCATGCCCTCTCTCCTGCTGTTGCTCCCCTGCAACTGGTATTGAGAGGCATCGTGCCTCTGAGGCAAATTTTCAAATGAAGCTGCACCATCTTATCGCACATATGTTGTTCATTCATTGATTGTTTGATTAAATGCTGTCAAGTCACTGTCGACTCTTAGCAACCACATAGATACAGGTGAAACTCGGAAAATTAGAATATCGTGCAAAAGTCCATTAATTTCAGTAATGCAAATTAAAAGGTGAAACTGATATATGAGACAGACGAATTACATGCAAAGCGAGATAAGTCAAGCCTTAATTTGTTATAACTGTGATGATCATGGCATACAGCTCATGAAAACCCCAAATCCACAATCCCAGAAAATTAGAATATTACATGGAACCAAGAAGACAAGGATTGTAGAATAGAACAATATCGGACCTCTGAAAAGTATACAGTGTACTGTGCTTGATTGGCCAGCAAACTCGCCTGACCTGACCCCATAGAGAATCTATGGGGCATTGCCAAGAGAAGGATGAGAGACATGAGACCAAACAATGCAGAAGAGCTGAAGGCCGCTAATGAAGCATTCTGGTCTTCCATAACACCTCATCAGTGCCACAGGCTGATAGCATCCATGCCATGCTGCATTGAGGCAGTAATTGCTGCAAAAGGGGCCCAAACCAAGTACTGAATACATATGCATGCTTATACTTTTCAGAGGTCCGATATTGTTCTGTTCTACAACCCTTGTCTTCTTGGTTCCATGTAATATTCTAATTTTCTGAGATTGTGGATTTCGGGTTTTCATGAGCTGTACGCCATGATCATCACAATTATAACAAATTAAGGCTTGACTTATCTCGCTTTGCATGTAATGCGTCTGTCTCATATATCCGTTTCAGCTTTTAATTTGCATTACTGAAATTAATGGACTTTTGCACGATATTCTAATTTTCCGAGTTTCACCTGTAGATTCTCTCCAGGATTATCTGTCTTCAACTTGGCCTTTAAGGTCTCTCAGTGGTGCATTCATTTCTGTGGTAATCGAGTCCATCCACCTTGCTGCTGGTTGTCCTCTTCTTCTCCTTCCTTCAACTTTTCTCAGCCTTATGGACTATGGACGTTGTTCATAGACACTTGAATTTAATGAGAAAAGCCCACATATTCCAAGCCCAAAAGTGTTCTAGTGTGATTCAACCATGCCCCTTACTGGCCATCAGAGGTGCACCTAGGTAATTTTGGAGCCTGGACCTAAAGGCCTTTGGAGGGCCCCCCTCCCCTGAAAATTAAGCGTAATTATGCTCCACTGGGTGACCAAACTGTGGAGGCCCTGGACATCAGCCCCGAAGTCCAGGTTTAAGGGCACCTCTGCTGGCCATATGAGCCATTAACAGTTCACTGTGAGCCAGTTCATACAGCAATTGGCATCCATGCAATTTTATACCTGTAGACCCACTCAGTCCTGGGAATGACTGGCGGGTGGGTTGCAGCTGGTATGAATGGGCCCTGACTGTCTGTAGAGATCACAATCAGAATTTAAAGGAGGTGCTAGGGATCAAGTCTCTTTAGATAGCAGACCCTTCATCTGAAAGCCTTCTTCAGAAACCCAGATGAGAAGATGAGCTATGACTACTTGTTGGTGGGTAAGTGTTTTCTATATATGCCCAGTGAGACAGGGCCCGCTCTAAAGACCAAAAACAGGGTAGGAGGCATGTCCAGCCAGACACCAAGCCCCGTCCATGCACCCAAGAACTGGTTGTGTGTCAGCAAAAATTGAGATAGGAGGAGGGCAAAGTGATCAAGTGCTAGCCATTATTTGGGTAGGATAGTGGTGGCTGGCTAATCATGATTGTTTACCCAGCACAGAGGAGAAGCATGGCCCGTGCCATCCTATTCAGATTGAGGCTAGCACATGATCACTTTTCCATCCTCCTACCTTGATTTTTGCCAACACACAGCTGGTTCACAGGAGCACACACGAGGCTTGGAGCCTGGCTGGATGCCTCCTACCTTGCTTTTGGTTGTGGGAATAGACTTACCATGTGCTCATGTATAAGGGGGGCTGAGCTCTGGCACTGAAATTAATTTTCAGTTCTTATGAGCCCAAATGATCAAATGAAATCCTTCTATTGTTAACCAACCACACCACTTACCCTTGAGTTACGACTACGACGGATATTTATATACCGCTTTTCAACATAATGTTCCCAAAATGGTTTACATAGATATCAGTAAGTAAATAAATGGCTCCTTGTCCCCAAAGGGCTCACAGTCTAAAAAAAAAAAAAGAAACATGATAGACACGAGCAACAGCCACTGGATGGATGCTGTGCTGGGGATGGATAGGGCCAATTGCTCTCCTCCTGCTAAAGAGAATCACCATTTTTAAGAGGTGCCTCTTTGCTCAGTTAACAGTATTGAAACAGAGATGAGTCAAAGAACTCTTGGCACTTTTCTTGATGGAAGTTATTCCAACTTGCTTCAGTGTTTTTGTAAAAAAATCATCTCTTCATTGTGTAAACAAACTGGAGGCTGAAGTGAGTTCCAGAGTTTTGTCCCATAGGTGATTGCATAAATGGGCCAGTGGGTTACCACTGCTGGAATTATATTACTAATGTACTCAAGAGACCTTCATGCGAATAGATGAGTGATGTTAAGAGAGCAGCTTAACTAGCTTCTCTGCTATGAGCAAATGTAGAGATACACTGAGAGAAAAAATGCATGATTCTTCTGGGGATTAAATAGCCGCCAAGTGAGATGAGATAGTCTGAAACATTTACTGTTGCTTGTCTTGATGACAATGATAATGATTAATGATAAACGCTATCCTGCTGTTAGGGTTGCCATCTTTTTTTACTGGCCTTGATCCCATGGCTTTCTTGCAGCCTGGCAAGAAATTAATCAGGTGAAGCTTATCTCATCATTTGATGTCTATACCAGGAAAAAGCTTCATCATATTAATTTCAGCATGTCAGGCTGCTGTTAATACTCTGTAAGTTCATTAGTTAAAATAGAAACAGTTCAATAAATAAGATTGCCAATTTTTATCTTTTGGCAAGGCTCCTGCATTGATAGAAAACTTCACCTGATGCATTTCTGCTTGTCACACGATTTTAAAAATGTCAATAGGCTGCCATGTTTACAAAAAAGGTAACAGTTCTAATAGATAATGTGTGGTGTAGTAGTTAGAATGTTGCACTAGGACTGGGGAGACCCGGGTTCAAATCTCTATTCATCCATGAAACTCACTGGGTGATTCTGGGCCAGTCACTCAGCCTAACCTCCCTCACAGGGTTGTTGTGAGGGTAAATATAACCATGTACACCACCCTGGGCTCCTTGGAGGAAGAGCGGGATATAAATGTAAAAATAAACATACATTTCTTTCTGTTTGGCAGTTTCTTATTCAAAACATGACTTTCCAATCTCATCTGTTGTCAAGGCCATCTTCTTCAGGTTGTGTTAACAAACAAATTGTTTCGGAACTAAGATTATGCTTCTGAACTTGCAGCTTCTTGGCAGTCCCATCAGATCCTGTCAGTGACAATAAGCTCCTCAGTTCCAAGGAGCCTGAGTTGGTGGTGTCATACTTAGTAGCCTTTGCTGTTGCTTCCAGACTTGAAAGGGAGGGGCAAAGTCGGGGGGGGGAGCCCTCGTAAACTTTAAGCAAAGTTCAAAGGAAGCTTTCCTGAAAGCAAGAATGGTTGGGCTTTGAGCATTCACATCAAATCATTTTTGCCTTTCTCACAACAACAAAAATTGCTGAAGGCTTACGTTCTGTAACCGCAGACACCTATTGCAGTTTTAAAGGGCAGTCATAGCAAGACATGTCTCCTGCAAATTTTGTCAGGGTCTAAGCAAGGCTACTCATTTTTTTCCATGGCTAAGCTTTCCCAGGTTTCCATAAACTATCTGCCCAGTGTGGGACTATCAGCTTTTCCTCTGGTAAGCAATAAGGAATGCAAGGAACTCATTCTGACTGACCACATTTAATAAAATGACCAGCAGTGTCTCACAAAGTTAAAACAGACAATAACCCAATAGATTCATTTAATCTTGGGTTACAATGTGCTTTGACCACAAAACAAAATATTTTACTTTCTTTTTTACACATCTGATGTGCATTTTTGCAATCTGGAAAAAACCCAACACATTTGGGTTCAAAAGCATGCTGCTGATCTTGGTTTATAGTCGCTTCCAATCCTAGGTATTCAAACTGTGGAGTGCTACCTACTGGTATGCAGGACACCTGGGGGAATGCAGTGAGGGAGAGGAAACCAGACCTTCCTTCTCCCACTGACCAACTGAACATGTGGTGGATTTAAGTAGCCTACCTTTTTTCCTTGAGAAAATTCAATGATTAAGCTTCCTTAACCATTGCATACCTTGTAGAAATCACACTTCAAACAGTTTATGTATTTATTTATTTATTTATTTATTTATTGCACTTATATACTGCCCTATATAAAAACTCAGGGCGGTTTACAGTCCATTTTATGTTTATGATAGATGTGATATAGGTATCATTTCTACAGAATCCGTGCCAAGTGATTCTAAGAGGTTTCAGTGTATTTTCTGAAGGCATATCCTTCCTTAGCAAGAAAGCTAATGATGGAGAAGGTGCCTTTCTGTTGCTTCATTTCTGTGTAAATCCTTTGATGTACATCTGTGAAATACTGCCTGTGTCCTCTGTTTAATATCATGTGGGGTAGTAACTTGCCTAGGGAGCAAGAGGTTGCTGGTTTGAATCCCTGCTGGTATGCTGGTATGTTTCCCAGACTATGGGAATCACCTATCTCGGGCAGCGGTGATATAGGAAGATGCTGAAAGGCATCATCTCATACTGCAGGGGACGAGGCAACGGTAAACCCCTCCTGTATTCTACCAAAGACAACCACAGGGCTCTGTGGTCGCCAGGAGTCGACACCGACTCAACGGCACCACTTTACCTTTACCATACTTACTACTATCAGCTTCTTATACCAGCACACACACACCCCACCTCACCAAAATAACAAGATGTCTGGCCAGAGGTATCAAACTGCAGCCCTGCTGCAAATGTTGGCCTACAACTTCCATCATTCCTGGCTACTATGACTGGGAGTGATGGGAGTTGTAAGCCAACAAGAGCTGGAGGATCACAGTTTGACACCTCTGCATCATGTAATAGCTAGACCGATCAATGTTCATTTTACTGTACTAAAGCTGTCATTCTTATAGGGTTTTTTTTAAATTGTAGATTATTTAATATGGATTATGCATTATTTAATGTTCTTCTTTTGGGAAAACATGGCCAGCATCCAGAGAAATGAATCATGGCTTCAGCGACCCCAAGTTCAGTGGCACAGGCTCAGTCCTCAGGGACACATTTTTGGAGTTCGTGATTTCACAGGGAAGGGAAGATTGACAAAGATCAACCCTCTCCCATAGCCCCAGGGCACATTAGCATCACCAGCACTTCATTAGTCTGGATGTTGGCCTTTATATTTAAGTTACTTAATGACTCTATCTTAATTTTTATTGCAATCGTGTCTATCGTTTTAATGGATATTTTAATTCTTTGCTATCTTTTGCTATCTTAAAAGTCTTTAAAGTCACATCTGTTCACCCAGGCTTTTAAACTGATATTGTTTTAATTGTTTTAAAGTTGTTTTTAGAATATTGTGGGCTTTAAATAATAATAATAATAATTGTTGTGTTTTACATTTCTTGTTTTTGTTTTTAACTAATGTCTACCTTTGTTCTTTTATTGTTGTAAACCGCCCAGAGATGCAAGTTTTGGGTGGTATAAAAATATGTTTAATAAATAATAAATAAATCTTTTAGTCTAAGAGGCTTTCATAATTTATAACTTTATTTATTTGATTCTATGTTCATCTCTTATTCTAGACATAAATGAGCCACAGAACTTGCTTGCTCTATCCAGCCTTTGGTATGAGAAGGCGGTGCATCTCCAACTATAGCTACCCTACCACCTTTTTGTACAGATGATGATGATGATTATGATGATGATGATTTATTCACACAGACAGATGTTATTGACTGGTTTGTTTATTATAATATTTTGTTGTTGTTTGTTTATTTATTTATTTAACATATTTGTATACCACCCAAAACGCAAGTCTCTGGGTGGTTTACAACAAAACAATAAAAACAACAGATAAAAAGATTAAAACATTACAACAATTAAAATTTAAAACATCAAAATTATTAAAAACACAATTAAAAGAATATCTAGTTAAAAGCCTGGGTGAACAAATGCATCTTGACTGCCTTTTTAAAAATGGTAAAAGATGGGGAGGCTCTTATTTCTGCAGGAAGGGTGTTCCCGAAGTCTCTGGGCAGCAATGGAGAAGGCCCGTCCCCGAGTAGCCACCAGATGAGCGGGTAGCAACTGCAGACAGACCTCTCCAGATGATCTCAATGTGCAGTGTGGTTTATAGCAGATACAAAATCTTAGGCTATTTTATTTCCAAGTGAACCCAAGCAGCATTCATGTCCTCCTCAGTACTACTCACGTGTTTCCAAAATTGGTATGAACTATGAGAAAGGAACATTTTGGTGTGATCCAGATCCTTAATTACACTAACTAGAGAAAGGGTATAGTTAAGTATAAAAGCTATGTTTAGTCAGGGAATTACATTTTTAAATTGTTGACTGGCTCCAAGAGTAATATTGCAATGTTCTTCCCCTTCCCTTATTCCTTCCAGCCACTTCTGAGTCCTAAATATGCCTGAGGGGCAATATTCACCTTGAAGTTCCTCTGTACATGTCCTATTTATTGAACTGAACGGCACCTGTGCACGCATGCTTTTGCACAGCTCCCATTCATTCTAGTGGGATTTGCAGAGGAGAACTTCTAGATGGTTTGTACTTTGTGTGTTTAATTTATAGTACTGTTCACTAAATCATGAAAAATATTCATCATTCAGCTACTGTTAACCAGCATCCTTTTGTCTACCAGAGGCCAAGGGACATGGAAATGAAACTTGAAAAAGGAGAATGCTTTCGGGAATGTAGGTTCAAAGAAATGGACCTTCTTTTTTTTTTTTAACTATAGCTGAAAAGTTGTCTTGGGACTGCAGATTTATGAAAAGCGATAGCTTGCCTTTGTTTAATGGAACAATGTGCCTTTCTTTTCTTCATTTGCCCCATGACTGTTTAGCTGAGTCAGCACTTCTTCAGAACCCTTTTTTCTTTCTAAATTAATGAAAGGTTACCTTACTGCTGTAGTGCTCTGTAATGTCTCTGCCAAGCCTATAGTCAAAGAGAAAAATATTTAGATTTCAGATTCAATTTACATGGAAGGGCAAAGGTCAGCAGAGCAGAGACAAAAATAATTAAACTACGCTGTAGAAAAAGCATAAAGGAATCATGGCTCTTGACAAAGTGGGTCAGCAGGAAGCATGTACTATGACTAATTTACTTTTATCTCAGTTGATCTGGCAACCCCAACAGTTGTTGCCTTTTCTTCTGCATCCGGCACAATGATCACAACTGTCTGGCAGTGGCAATATGGAGTTATTCAGCTATCTGGCTACCGTCAACAAGACCAGAATCTGTAACAATTGTGCTGGTTGCCCTACTGGTAAGATCACCATGTTTGTGATTACAACTAAACAAGCTTCTAGTCATAATCAGTAGTGGAGATAGGCTTTGCAACCAGAATTCCTCACTCGCTTGAACATACAAGCCCATTAACATTTGTGTGACCTGAAAGCCACAAATCAGTGATGCAAAATAGACAATATGGTGAAGGCATATATTATAGACACTAGTATTTTTAAGCCCGTTATGATAACGGGCGCTAGCTTTCTATCCCGTCTTTTCTGTCTCTCTCTCTCTCTCTTTCTGTCTCTTTTTTCCCCCCTTGTCCCCTCTCTCTTTTTGTTTTTTGTTTTGTTGTTGTCTCTGTTTTTGTTCTTCCTTATTTTGCTTATACTTTTTTTTGGGGGGGGGGGTGGATGAATAACGGCCAAAATGGCCCATGAGAAGGTGGCCGCCCCCGCCTATCGCCCTCCCGCGCACCCAGCTGCCGGAGCCCACCTTACCCGCTCCAGCCCGAAGGAGAAGAGAGGAACTCGGAAACAGAGCTATTCTCTGTGTTAAGCTGCTGCCCATACTGTCGCAATGGACGCAATAGGCGTCCTTTGCGTCCATAGCGGCAGTTTGAGCAGTGACTTAGCACAGAGAGGAGCTCTGCTCGTGAGCTCCTCTCTTTTCCCTCGGGCTGTAGCGGGTAAGGTGATCTTCGACAGCTGGGAGGGCGATAGGCGGGGGCGGCGACCTTCTCATGGGCCATTTTGGCCCTTAATCTTTTTTGGGGGGGAGCGGGGAAGGTGATTTTGGGCAGCTGGGAGGGCGGGTGAGCAGGCGGCGGCAGCTGTGAGCGGGCGGGGGCCTCGTTGGCGGTTTCGCCGCCACCTCGCCCAGCTTCATTTTGGGCAGCTGGGAGGGCGGGTGAGCAGGCGGGGGCGACGGCTGTGAGCGGGCGAGGGCCTCGTTGGCGGCTTTGCCGCCACCTCACCCAGCTTCCCTGTCCCCCGTCTCGGTCTTCCCCCGCCGCCATTGCCCTCGCCTTTTTCAGGGCGGCCGCTTCTGGTTGTCTCGGCCTCCTCTCGCCGTGCTGCAGCTCATGGCCGAGGCGGCGTCTCTGCCGCCGCCTCGGCCACTTTCCCCCGCCGCCACACACCGGCTAATGGCCGCCCGTGGCTGTGAGACACTGGTGTCTGAGGTCCTGTGTCCCTTGGGCTCTTCTGGGCCTGCGCTTCGCGCAGGCCCAGAACAGCCCAGGGAGGCAGGGACGCAGATCCCCAACATTCCAAAGCCACGGCCACTCACTTAGCCTTTTATTATATAGGATGGTAGCAGAACTGTGCTTTCACTTCAGAACTGGCCATGTTACAAGGTCCGCCTTTTTGGTCTAACTTGATTCACACTTTGAGTGCCTAGTTCCTGAGTTCAATTTCTAGACCAGCTCAGGTTCCAGAGAAAAAAGAGGGCTTTCCTTTAGACTATAGTAGATAGATTGTTGTTTCAAATATCAACTCATCAATGAATAATGCTCACTAGATGCCTTCCTCACTGTTTGTGAGATTAAAATGAGATAATCATATGTACTCTACCCTAAGCTTCTCAAAGAAAGAGTAGGATAATATTCTATGAATAATAAAATGCATGACTACTTAATTATTATCTACAGTTTTTATTTAGTATACTATGAATATATATTATGGAATATACAATGTTCCTAAGGAATATACTAAGGTCATTCTCACAAGTAGCCCTACCTGGGTATGGAGTGCCAGGATAGGTCCCGATCCTGGTGCTCCGCACCAGGGTAGCCCAGGTTTTGTACCTGGACTAATAATTTTATTGATTGATTGATTGATTTGATTTGATTTGATTTGATTTATATACCGCCCTTCCAAATGGCTCAGGGCCATTTAATAATGAGGTAGAATGACGTGAATGTGCCCTTCTATCCCATTCCCCAGTTGTGTGAATGCTCAGGCTGCCTGCGGTGTTTTTCTAATAGCTAGTTGGGGTTAGTTCACCAGTTCTTGGGCAGGGAAGAAATGAAGCTGGGAAGTGAAAAACAAGAATCTCTAACTCCAGTGAGGTGAATATTGTAGAAGACAGAACATGAAATGCAGTGGTCTCCCACCACTAGAAATCTGTTCCAGGTGAGTCCATACTGAGGAGAGTTTCAGAGTCAATACTGCGTAAGAATAGCTTAAAGTTCCCAGAAGTGCTAAAAACCCTCTCTCTTGATTACAAGACAAACTCATAACACTGTGTGTTGATTTAGGTTGAGACATATGCCCATTTCAAGTGTCACAACAAACAAAAAGGGGAGTAATGGCAGGAGAGAGGGCACACCCTCAACTCCTGTCCATGGCTTCCAGCAGCATCTGGTGGGCCACTGTGCGAAACAGGATGCTGGACTAGATGGGCCTTGGGCCTGATCCAGCAGGGCTGTTCTTATGTTCTTATGTCCTTAATTGTGCCGAGAATGGACCATAGTGATCCTCAAACTCATGTACTGCCCTTCTCCTCTTCTTTCCCCCTTTCTGTGTGAACAGAGGAAATAGAAGCTTCTATTGGCAGTTTGTAACATACCGGTTTCCCATTACATTTGAATAATGTTATGGACAAACCACTGTCTGTTGTTATGTCCGAACCAGATTATTGTGACTTATTTCAGACTACCTATTTGGTTTCTTGGCTTAGCAGGATTTGAATCTGGCCCTCCCATGTCCAAAACCCAATAGTTATTGACACCCTCAACTAATGCTGTGTCTGTGCTTCTAGCAACTGTCTGATAACCCCATGCTTCTGAAGCACAGGAGCTCTTGCACAAGAGCATGACTATTTTTAGCATTTCGCTCACACTCTGGGGGCACTCTGTTACAGCAGAAATACATTCCTAAGAGTTGTGTACAGAACTATATATATATTTAAAAAAAAAAACCCACCCAAATGCCATGATCCCAATCCAAAGAACTGATGAGCTGAATATAGAAGACAAAATGGAGATAAAGTAGACATGGCAGAGAGATCAAGGAACACAGCAGTTAGGCTGCTCATTTAAGCATCAATTGACTCCAAAATACAAGGAGAGAAAAAGCAGCCCAACATGGAGAATTCAACCAATTACTAAACCACCTATTTGCCATAATGCTACAGGTTTTCTAAGTGGTTCTCCAGCAAACTGGCCACATGAAGAACAAACCTACATTGACCTATGCAGAGGTTTGGGAGGAGGAATGATCATGTCATGTTAGAATACTTAATCTTATGTGCAGCTAGAGATGAGCATGGTCAAACAAGTACCTTGGATTTTCGATAAGCTGATTTTAATAAGCTCAGAGAAGAGCTAGGTAGGATTCAATCCTAGGTAGGAGAAGAGCTAGGTAGGATTCAGTGCCATAAACTAATGGGCAGTGGTGTGTGGGACTTCCTGAAGAAGTATCTACAGGTAGATACTAAAGGTTCTGAACTAAAGATCCAATTCCAATGAGAAATCTCAATTCCAATGAGAGAAAAATTGGAGACATCTAAAAAAAACCATTGTGACAATACAAAAAGCAGATCTGAAAATAAAAAGGAGTAGGTATAAAAGCCCCCCCCCCCAAGTCCTGCTGTGCTGCCTCATCATGGCAGCGGGGGGGGGGCGTGTTAATGGAAGGGATGTGTGAAGTATGCCGGGAGGTGTACTCCCAGTAGGGTCAGCTAAAGCATGAAGGTTATCCCAGCTGCCCAGCTAAAGCAAGCAGGCACCTATATTGGGCAGCAGCAATATAGGAAGGTGCTGGAGGCAGACGATCACTTCAGTGACAACAACAAAGGCATACTGTGCAGAAGAAGGCAATGGTAAACCGCTCCAGTATTTTACCAAGAAAACCACATGGATAGACAAAATAGAATGATTGTTGATATAGTGCCAGATGATGGGCCCCTCAGGTTGGATAGTAATCAACATACTACTGAGGAAGAGCTGAGGATCTCTCAGAGTACCGATGGTGTTTATGTAAACATCGGTATGTTTACCGATGGCGGTTAGACTAAAGCCTTTTGGACGAAAGCCTTTTGGTTAGACTAAAGCCTTTAGCAGCTGATGTTGCTGTGCAGAGGGGAAAAATCCAAAACTGCAAAGACAGAATTGCAAAGGGAACATGGAATGCAAGAAGCATGAATATGGGAAAGGTCTACACAGTGAAAGATGAAATGAAACGATTACAGATTGACATCTTGGGCATCAGAGAATTAAAATGGACTGGAATGGGACACTTTGAGTCAGAAAATCATACCGTTTACTACTGACATGAAAACCAAAGGAGGAACGGTATTGCCTTCATAGTCAGGAAGGATATAGCCATGACAATACTTGCGTACAATGCAGTTAGTGCCCGACTAATATCAATTAGATTTCATGGACAAGCCTTTAACATGACAGTTCTTCAATTCAGTGCCTCAATGACTGATGCAGAAGAAGAGGAAGTTGATGAGTTTTATGCTCAAGTTCCATCTGAAATGGACAAAACATGCAAGAAATATGTGCTGCTGGTGGTTGGAGACTGGAATGCCAAAGTTGGAAAAGGTAAGGAGGAAAACACAGTTAATCTAAATGGCCTAGGAAACAGAAATGAAGCAGGAGAACAACTTATTAGTTTCTGCCAAGCCAATGATCTCTTCATTGCTAACACATTCTTCAGACAACCAAAGTGGCACTGATACACATGGACATCACCAGATGGAGTACACAGAAATCACATTGATTACATTATTGGTGCAAGGAGGTAGAAGAGCCCAGTTAAAACAGCAAAAACATGGCCAGGGGCCAATTGTGGAACCGATCACGAACTGCTCGTGAGCAAGTTCCAAGTCAAGCTAAAGTGGAAAAACAAAGCTATCCAGCTTCCACGATATGATCTTGAGAATGTACCCACCATTTTCAAGGAGAACATCAAGAACTGCTTTGAAGTTCTGAACCTCATGGATAGAGAACCAGAGGAACTATGGAATGAAATCAAAGAAGTTGTTAAGGACAAATGTGAAAAGAGACTGCCAAAGACCAAGAAACAGAAGAAAGAAAAATGGATTTCAGAACAGACGGTGGAAATTGCCAGGAGGAGAAAAAGCCAAAATCAAGAAAGATAAAGACCTCAAGAAGGAACTTAACAGGGAATTTCAAAAAGCTGTTAGAAGAGACAAGGAGCAGTACTACAATGACATCTGTAAAGACCTTGAGGATGGAAATAGACATGGAAAAACAAGTTTTGCAAAAGATCTCTGAACTGAGAGGGAGATTCTACCCTCAAACTGGTATGTTAAGGGATGCCAAAGGACAGATAGTAACTGATTCAGAGAAGATCAAACAGAGATTGTATTGATTGATTTGATTTGATTTGATTTGAATTGATTTGATTTGATTTGTATACCGCCCTTCCAAAATGGTTCAGGGAGGTTTACAATTAAAACACACCACTAAAGCAGTAAAGAGCTAAAACAAATTAAAAAACAATATCACAATTAACAATTTTAAAACAATTTAAAACAATTAAACAATTACAGTGATTAAAAACCCCAAAATTGGGTTTTTATTTATTTATTTATATTTTTTACATTTATATACCGCCTTTCGTTAAAGAGATAACCCCAAGGCGGTTTACAAAAGTTAAAACATACAATTAAAAGGCAATTAAAACATCAAGCTAAAAAATATAAAAACAGGCATAAAAACAATACAACAGGTTTTGAATTTTAAAATAAACCAGAAATTAAAAACCCCACAGTTTAGGAAGCTGATAAAGCTTGGGTGAAAAGAAGGGTTTTCGGGTGTTTTTTGAAAATTGCCAGAGATGGGGAGGATCGCATCCCAGCAGGGAGCGCATTCCACAATCTTGGGGCAGTAGCCGAGAAGGCCCGTCTCTGTGTCGCCACCAAATGAGTTGGTGGTAACTGGAGACGGACCTCCTCAGATGACCTCAATGGGCGGTAGGACTCATAACGAAGATGACGCTCTCTTAGGTACCGAAGGCCTAAGCCATTTAGAACTTTGTAAGTTATAACTAGCACTTTGTATTTTGTCCAGAAACATATTGGCAGCCAGTGTAACTCCATCAGTAAAGGAGTAACATGTTCTCTCCGAGATGACCCAGAGACCAACCTGGCTGCCGCATTCTGAACCAACGGAAGTTTCTGTACTACGTACAAAGGCAGCCCCACGTAGAGCGCATTACAAAAGTCAAGTCTGGAGGTTACGAGCAGATGTACCACAGTTTTGAGGTCATTGATCTCGAGAAACTGGCGCAGCTGGCGTATCAGCCGGAGCTGATAGAAAGCACCCCTGGCCACCGCCTCAACCTGAGGAACCAGGGAGAGGTATGAATCCAGAAGTACTCCCAGACTGCGAACCTGTTCCTTTTGGGGAAGTGTGACCCCATCTAGAATAGGCAGATCAAAATCGTCTCTGGAGTTCTGACTCCGCACAATAAGTACCTCTGTCTTATCTGGATACAGCTTCAGTTTATTCACCCTCATCCAGTCCATTACTGCTTCCAGACAGGCATTTAGGGAGGATATGCCAACTCCTGAAGAAGTTGACATGGAGAAGTAGAACTGGGCGTCATCAGCATACTGGTAACACCCAGATCCAAATCCCCTGATGATCTCTCCCAGCGGTTTCATGTAGATGTTAAAAAGCATTGGAGAAAGTACGGAGCCTTGAGGAACACCATACTTAAGCTCAGATTTTGAAAAGCAACAGTCTCCAATCGACACCATCTGGAATCTACGGAGAGGTAGGAGCAGAACCGCTGTAAAACAGTGCCTCCCACCCACAACACCCTCAGATGTTCCAGAAGGATACTATGGTTGATAGTATCGAAAGCTGCCGAGAGATCCCAAAGGACCAACAGAGTCACTCTGTCAATTGCCAATTGGAGATCATCCATCAAGCTGAGCAAGGCAGTCTCCAACCCATAGCCCGCTTGAAAACCAGTTTGAAATGGGTCTAGATAATCGGTTTCCTCCAAGACTGCCTGGAGCTGAGAGGCCACCACCCTCTCAGTTACCTTGCCCAGCCATGGGAGGATGGAAATAGGCCTATAATTGCTCAACTCTGAGGGATCTAATGCAGGCTTCTTTAGAAGAGGCCTAATGATTGCGTCCTTAAGAGGCTTCCCTCAGAGAAGCATTTATGATATCCACCAGGCTGTTTACAACAACCTCCATGCTAGATCGAACAAGCCATGTTGGACAAGTTTCAAGAGAACAAGTGGTAGGCCTCACCGCTCCAAGCAGCTTGTCCACATCCTCAGGAGTCACAAACTTTAACCAATCCATTTGAATCACATAAGAAGAGTCATTAGGCACCTCCAGCTCAGACATCAAATTAATTGTGTAGTCTCCATCTAGGTCGGCCCGAATCTGAGAGATTGTAGCTGCGAAAAACTCTTTAAACACATCACAGCGGGTAACTGATGACTCCAAATTCTGGTTCAAGGGAGGGGGGGCAGATACTAATCCCCTCACAACCCTGAACAACTCCGCTGGACCTGAATTCGCAGAGGCAATACGGACAGAAAAGAACCGCCTCTTTGCCGCACGTATTTCCTGAGCATAGATCTTTAGATGTGCTCTATGTCACAATCTGTCGGATTCGAGTTGAGTCTTCCTCCACTTGCGCTCCAGTCGCCTAACTTGCCATTTCAGCCCCCGTAGATCTTCTGTATACCAAGAGGCCAGGTTTGAAGCAGGTCGGAGGGGACGCTTAGGAGCAATCATGTCTACTGCCCTAGTGAGCAAGTTGTTCCAATTCTCAACCAGGGCATCAACAGGATCACCAGCAAAGCCAACATTAAATCCCTCCAAGGCTTCTTGGAATCTTAATGGATCCAATAACCTCTTCAGGCAGACCATTCTAATGGGCCCCTCGCCCCTGCAGATGTCGTAAGTGGTCGTAAGTCCAACCTTAACCAGATGGTGGTCCGTCCATGACAATGGGGAAATCACAGGAGTCCCCACCCACGGAACACCACCCTGATCAGAGTAAAACACCAAATCAAGCGTGTGACCTGCAATATGCATCGGTCCAGAGACCACTTGGGATAGGCCCATAATTTATTTATTTATTATTTATTTATTTAGTTAGTCGATTTTTATACCACCCTTCCGAAAAGGCTCAGGGCAGTTTACAATTAAAAAGAGAAACCATTAAAACCAATAACAATTAAAACAGATATAAATATTAACAGCAATTAAAAACATCTTTAAAACTATCATAACAATTAAAACCCTGAAAATCAGGTTAGCGTTAAAACAATTAAAACTAATTAAAACCCTAAAAGGCCAGGCCAAACAGATGGGTTTTTAGGGCTCTCTTTAAGGTCAGTAAAGAATTAAGATTACTAATTAGTTGTCATGGCTGCTATGTACTCCTGAGCTGCCCCGGACAGATTGGTCCCAAAATGAACATTGAAGTCCCGCAGCACCAAGAGTCTGGGAGACTCCAACACGAGTTCCTCGACAAAGTCCGTGAGCTCAGTAAGGGATTCCGCTTGGCAGCGGGGTGATCGATACACCAACAGAAGTCCCAATCTATCCCTGGTCCCCAAACTCAAGTACACACATTGAATATGGTCCGATACCCTGACAGGGACCCTGGTAAGGGAGATGTTATCCTTATAGACCACAGCCACCCCACCTCCCCGCCCACATCCCCTCACCTGCTCCTCTACAGAATATCCTGGAGGGAGAAGCTGGGACTAAACTGGACCACTAGCCTCCCCCAACCAAGTCTCGGTAATACATACTAGGTCAGCCCCTTCATCCATGATCAAATCATGGATGAGTTCAGATTTATTTTGGACCGACCTGGCATTATAGAGGAGCAGAGAAAAGCTATGTGGGTTGTTGGCAGTGCTCCCCGAGGTCAAAGAGCTGGCAGGACAGCCAGAAGGGGAGACCGCTATTAAATTTCTGACTACCCTTCCCCTGGAATGCCCCGCTGACCTGCCAACATTACTTTTTCTATTCCCCACAACTACCGGGATAGAAGGAGTATACTGAAAATCTGTACAGCAGGGACATTAACATCCAAGATACTGTAGAAGATATTCCCTACTTGCAAGAACCTTTAATATGGGAAGATGGTTAGATCAGCACATTACCAAGCTGGAACGCTACAGGAATTGATGGCATAGCTACAGAAATATGGCAGGCAACGGAAGAAGCATCAGTCAAAGCTCTAACCAAACTACTCCAGCAAATTTGGAGAATGACACAGTAGTCAACAGATTGGAAGAGGTTAGCCTACATACCCATACCAAACAAAGGAGACTTAACAGATTGCACAAACCATCATATAATATCCTTAATTTCACATGCTAGCAAAATAATACTCAGAATAATCCGATGCAGATTAGAGCCCTATGTGGAAATGGAAATGCCAGATGTTCAAGCTGGTTTCAGAAAAGGCCGGGGAACAAGAGACATCATTGTTGATGCATGCTGGATAATTGAGAAAGCCAAAGAATACCAGAAAGAAGTCAATATTACTTCTGCAATGCGTTCTTTGTGGGGCTGCCTTTGTATGTAGTCCGGAAACTTCAGTTGGTAAAAAATGTGGCAGCTAGGTTGGTCTCTGGGTCATCTTGGAGAGACCACATTACTCCTTTGCTGATAAAGCTACACTGGCTGCCAATAGGTTTCCAGGCAAAATACAAGGTGCTGGTTATAACATTTAAAGCCCTAAACGGCTTGGGGCCTAGGTATTTAAGAGAATGTCTTCTTCATTATGACCCCCAACGCCCATAGAGGTCGTCTGGAGAGGTCAATTTCCAGTTGCCACCACCTCGCCTGGTGGCCACACGGGGGCGGGTCTTCTCGGTTGCTGCCCCAAGATTGTGGAATGCGCTCCCTGCTGAAAAACAATCCTCCCCATCTCTGACAATTTTTTAAAAGCATTTGAAAACCCACCTCTTCACCCAAGCTTTTTCAGCTTTTTAAATTGTTTAGGTTTTTAATCTGTGTTTGATTTTAAATTGTTTTAAATAGTTTTAAGTTTTTGTGTATGTTTTTATCTATCTATCTATCTATCTATCTATCTATTAGATTTCTATACTGCTCTTCCAAGAATGGCTCAGGGCAGTTTACACAGAGAATAATAAATAAATAAGATTTTTAACCCATTTTTATGTTATTGTTAACCACACAGAGACAGAAGTTTCGGGCAGTGTACAAATCTGTTAGATAGATAGATAGATAGATAGATAGATAGATAGATAGATAGGTATTTTATTGACTACAGAAAAGCCTTCGATTGTGTCGATCATGTCAAGTTTTGGAATACCCGTAGGAAAATGGTGTCAAGGTCTGGCCAGCTGCTAGGGAAGTTCACGAAGCAAGCGGAGCTGCTGAAATCAGATATGGCTTGGCTGAACGCTGTCGGCAAGGAATGTTGACGAACGTTGATTCTCAACAATGAGTAGGAGGCTGGAGCTGTGATTTATAGAGCAAGCTGAGAGCTCCCAGCTGGTAGGAATTCATGGCTTGTCAGCCCTCAGCAATAGGCGTTTGCTCCTCCTAACAGCCTCTAATTGTGTTTTACGTCTCATGAGCCTGCGCTGTTGTGGAGTCATTGGTGTTTCATTACATAGCCCTTCTTCGCATTGGTCCCTCACGCCTTCTGCTGACTCAGGTTGCCGTGCCGGCTCTAAATCATTAGTTGGATCTACCACAGCCATTTCATGAACGCTGACAGCTGGGCTCTGCCCCTCAGACACTCCTGAATCGGCTGGAAAGTTGACAGCTTCCCCTTCCTCCTCGCTGTTGGAGCTCGAGGGCATGACAAATGGGCGTCCCAGAACACCTCATTGTTCACATGAGAAACCTATATGCAGGACAGGAAGCCACAGTCCAGATGGATCATGGTGGAACAGACTGGTTCCAGATCAGCAAAGGAGTAAGACAAGGCTGACTACTTTCTCCTTCTTTATTTGATTTAAATGCTGAACATATACTTAGAGAAGCTGGATTGGAAGAAGATGAGCATGGTTTTAAAGTTGGAGGAAGAAACGTCAATAACTTGTGCTACGTTGATGACACCACTCTGATAGCTGAGGATGCAGATGACCTGCAAGCTCTAGTAGTGGAAGTCAAGGAGCACAGTGAAAAAATGGGACTACGGCTAAATGTAAAGAAGACTAAACTAATGACAACAGGAACAGCAACCAACCTCAGAAGTGATAATGAAGACACTGAAGTGGTGGATAGCTTCTGCCTTTAGGATCAACCATCAACGTGGAGAGGATGCCTCTGAGTACCAGTTGCAGGGGAGGAACAGCATGAGAGAGGGCATGCCCTCAACTCCTGCCTGTGGCTTCCAGAGGCATCTGGTGGGCCACTGTGTAAAACAGGATGCTGGACTAGATGGGCCTTGGGCTTGATCCAGCAGGGCTGTTCTTATGTTCTTATGTAATGTAAAGGATTCAGAGGTCTTTCTCTTCCTGTAACTCCCCAGTTTTACTATATAAAGCTTTGAAAATAAAATCATGCCTCTCTCCTCATTTCTGGTACATCAGAGCTGCTTAAATTACTACTGGGTCAGAACTGCACTCCAAGTGGGCTAATTTCCCCCATGTAGCACAAAAGCATACCTAAGTATCTAGCCATCACTTCCATGCAGTTCTGGTATCAGGAAGGAAGAGGAAAGCAACAGTATGCCCGCTTCTTAGTAAGGATGGTGAAATATTAATGTGTGACAAAGAGAAGACCAAATTGCTCAGTTCCTATTTTGCCTTCATCTTCTCCCAAAAGAAGGACTCTGTGCAACTTCACAAAAGCAGCAAGAACAGTGAGGGGACAGAACTGCAATTCAAGATTAATAAATAGTTGCTCCGGAAACACCAGTCTACCTGAAATGAATTCAAGCCTTTAGGGCCAGATTAGCTGCATCCTAGAGTACTAAAGGAACAAGCTGATTTTCTCTCAGGACCTCTGTCAGTCCTCTTTGAGACATCCTGGAGACTTGTTGGAACATAGGAAGCTGCCTTATACCAAGTCAGACCACAGGTCCATCTAGTTCAGTATTGTCTACACAGACTGGCAGCAGCTTCTCCAAGGTTGCAGGCAGGAATCTCTCTCAGCCCTCTTTTGGAGATGCCAGGGCGGGAACTTGGAACCTTCTGCTCTTGTCAGAGCAGCCCCATCCCCTAAGGGCAAGATCTTACTGTGCTCACATGTAGTCTCCCATTAAAATGCAAACCCCTGGTGAGAGCCCCTGGTGGTGCAGTGGTAAAACTGCCGCCCTGTAACCAGAAGGTTACAAGTTCGATCCTGACCAGGGGCTCAAGGTTGACTCAGCCTTCCATCCTTCCGAGGTCGGTAAAATGAGTACCCAGAATGTTGGGGGCAATATGCTAAATCATTGTAAACCGCTTAGAGAGCTTCGGCTATAGAGCAGTATATAAATGTAAGTGCTATTGCTATTGCTATTGCTAAACCAGGACAGACCCTGCTTCGCTAAGGGGACCATTCATGCTTGCTACCACAAGACCAGCTCCCCTCTTGAAGTGCCTGGGGGTGGGTTAATGTTGTCCTGATCTACAAAAGGAGGGGGGAAGGAAGATTTAGGAAGCCCAATCAGTCTGAATTTAATATTGGGGAAGATACTAGGACAGCTATAAAGCAGTCAATCTGTAAGCATCTTGATATAAATAAGCTATTCATAGGAGCCAGCATATTAGTCAAGAATAAATCCCACCAGACCAATGTTAAGGCTATCCACACAAGCAGCCCTACCCAGGTTAGGGAGGCCATACCTGTATAGGGCTGCTCATGTGCTGCATTAGGATATAGTCTGATGCTGGCACTGCCTCCCCCAAAAGTGCACCCTTTACCCCAGATATAGGGTTGTGTGTAAACTTGGGCTGCACACTAGAGCCCAAGTGCACATTGCACATAGAGTCCAATCATACACAGAGATGGGTATCTAGAGTTCCTGTCTCACAGGGGCTATCCCCCAGTGCACTCCACTCCACCAATGGGTATCCTCCAATGCACCGCACCACATCATCTTGGCCTCCAGAAATCTGTGCTGACTGGAGCAGCAAAGATCATCTGGGAGCGCAGGCCAGCCACACTTACAGCAACATTTCCTTCAGTGTCCAGGGGAAGTTTAGTTGAACTCTGCCTCCCCCCACCCCATGTGCCCACCCATTCATGTGAATAGCCTTATTATCTCTCTCTTGGGTGGTGGTGGTGGGGCAGTTATTATTAACTTAGTGGATTGCTGTGAAGTTTACTTTAATTTTAGCAAAGCATTTGAAAAAGTGCCCTATGATACTTTGATTAACAATCTGGTCAAACATGGTCTAGATCAGTGATTCTCAAACTTGGGTCCTCAGGTGTTATTGGACTTCAACTCCCATAATCCCCAACCAAAGGCCACTGAGGCTGGGGATTATGGGAATTGAAGTCCAATAACACCTGAGGACCCAAGTTTGAGAATCCCTGGTCTAGATTATAATTTCAGCAGGTTGGATTCACAACTGGTTGGAAAAACTGTACTCAAAGAGTGCTCATCCATGGCTCCTCATCGAACTAGAGGAAGGGTCCTTTCCTGGGCCTGGTACTTTTCAACATTTTTATCAATGACTTAGATGAAGGACTGGGGGAAATCCTTATCAAATTGCAGATGACATAAAACTGGGAGGGACAGCTAACATAACAGAAGACTGCAACACAGTTCAAAATAATCCTGATGGGATGGAATACTGGGCTGAAACTAATTAAATTAAGCAGAGACAGATGCAAAGTTCTGCACTTGTGTGGGGGGAAGTAAATGCACAGGCATAGGATGGGGACTAGCTAGCTTGGCAGTAGGACATGTGCAAAGGATCTCAGGACTGCAGTCAATCACAAGCAGTGTTCTCTCTAATTTTTTAATTTTTTAAATCTGTGTGTGGAATTAAATTTGTTCTGGGTGGCAGTATCAAGGCAGTGTGCGCAGACTGGGACCTTCCTGATTAAACCTGAGCAGGATCTAAAATTAACTGAGCGCACATCAAAAAACATGTGAGCGTGCGTGCACGTGCACGCCTTAGAGGGAGCACTGATCACAAGCCAGACAGGAGTTAGCAGTGTCACACAGCTACAAAAAAAGGTGAATGAAAAGGTTTGGAAACTAGAACCATAGTTTCCAAGTCACACGGAGTAATAGTTCTACACACTAGTCATATCTTCGCTGGAATATTGTGTCCAGTTCTGAGCATCAAACTTTTAAAAGGATATTGGCCAAGTAGAAAGGGTTCAGAGGAAGGCAACAAAGATAGGGATCTAGAAAACAAATTCTATGATGGAAGATTTAGGGGACTGGATGTGCTTAGCCTAGGAAAGAGAATACTGGGCTGTCACACAGAAGAGGGGAAAGTTTTGTTCGCTGCTGTCGCAGGAGCAGGACTAGATATAACGGACTTATGTTACAAGAGGGCAGATCTTGGTTGAACATTAGGATACACTTCTTAAGGGTAAAAGCAGTTAAAAATAACCAGTTACCTAATTGGCTCTCCATCCTTGGAAGTTGTCAAGCAGAGGCTGGACAGTCTGTGTAGACAATACTGAGCTAGATGGACCCTATGGTCTGATTCAATATATGGCAGCTTCCTATGTTCCTATGGCATCCATCTGTGGAGGATGCTCTAGCTCAGGATTTTCTCCATTGAGTGAGGGATTGGACTAGATCAGTATTTCTCAGCCACCAGTCCGTGGACTGGTGTCAGTCCGTGAGCAGTTGAACGCTGGTCTGTGCTGGTCCATGACGAATTAATCCCCACACAAAACTATTTCGAGCTGGTGGGGGCCTCTGTTGCTGGGAGCTCTCCGGAGCTCATTTCTAGGCAGGCAGCCCTCTCTGCTGGATAACGTTCATTTTGAAGAAGCTAAATGAGTGTTATCCCAGCAGCGAGGGCTGCCTGCCTAGAAATGAGCTCTGGAGAGCTCACAGCAGTGGTGCCACCCCCCCCAGCTTGAAATTGTTTTGAGGGGTGCCTGGGGGTGGGGGCAAGGGGGTGGGGGTGACCCCTTTACTAACTGCTGGTCTGGAAAACTGCGCACAAAGAATGTGACAGTCCATGACTCCAAAAATGTTGAGAAACACTGGACTAGATGGACTACAAGCCCTCCAACTCCGTGACCAGTTCTGAGGGTATCCAAACACACTGGAGGTATGCAAACAACCTTCTCATTTACAGCACTGCCTATAAAAACTAGAGCCCCCTTCCCCCTGCCCCTGCCATGTATTTCCCACATGGAAAAGTTGTTCATGCATCCTTTTATGGTTGGTAATGTCTCAGTTGCACAAATCACTGCATAAAATGATCAAGGCTCCCTTAAATTTAGTGGTTTCTTGAAGCTCCAGCCAGTTTTTGTTTCTGGGCAAAGCACCACACAGAGGGGAATCTACTGTGGGGTTTGGGTCAGCAGTGGCTATAAGAGCCAAAAATAAACAGCAGCTGAAATAATACAGCATATATGAAGTTCATTCTCTTTAACATAACCTAGCCATATGAAAGCTTCTATCCATAAATAAATGACCATGCAGTCTTTTTAAATGCTTCTCTTTCCATTATTTTCTGGTGGGTCACTCTTAGGGATGTACCTGGTATTTTGTTTTGTCTTAAAGATGATCACATCTGCCTTTCACATGCTACTCTATCCTGATCTCCTGGGTGCATAATTCATTCTTCTAAATATGCCAAGATTTTGAAAGCATTTTTATTTCTGATTTCACCCTGGTGGAATTACTACATGCCTCTATAGTTTGGCGATATAAAATCTGACAAGGTATTAGATAGATAGATAGATAAATCTTTATTGTCATTGTCCTGTGCAGAACAACGAGATTGAAAAGAATCTACAACCACTACTACAGGACCTAACAAGAATAATCTAAACATATACCCATACGCCCCCCTCCCATCAACCCACTAAAAACCCACTAAAAAACTCTAAAAACTAAATACAAAAAACCCCTCAGAAGCTGTGTTTTGCTGAGACCGCTTTTGGGTAGAAGCTACTTCTTAAGCGGCTGGTCCTGGTCTTTATGACCCTATACCTCCTTCTCGAAGGCAGAAGCTGAAAGAGATCGTTTCCAGGGTGCGTGGGATCCTGCGCACATTTGCATATGCCCTCTTGTCACCTCTGCTTTGCATGAGGTCTCTTGGGACAAGAATCCATAATGTACTTGTGCAATATAGATTTTGGGTAGAGAACTCTACATTAGACTGAGGAGCAGAACAGAACTGGATAACATGGAAAAGGAGCAACATCAGCACGAATGTGAGATAGTCCTTTGGTAGGACTGCCGTGTAAATTTCGGGGGAAATTTTCTGCTTTCCATCTGAAGCACCACTAAAATTATAACCAACATTTTAAGTAGTTCTACTTCAGCCAGAACTGAATATTGCCTGTAATTATTTTGTTTTGTTTCAGTTGTTGTGACAAAAGTTAATATATACAAGACCTTAATTCCTTAATCAGACCCCTAACCTCCATGTGTGTACAAGACACAGTGCCACAACCACTGAACTGAGCAGAAAGGGTACTACATTCTGATAGCACCAGCCTGAGGAGAACCAGAGGCAGCCAGACAAATGCCTAAGCACATAGACACATAGGTAAAACGACCTTCCATCTCCTTGCATTCGGGTGTATCCTTTCTTTCACCCATAAGCCACAGAGAACTTTATGTAATTGGTTTCAAAGGGAGTTCTGTGAGCAATCTGCTCATCGTAGCAAGATGTGTGATAATTTGGCACACGCGTATGTGAAGACACTTGTATGACTGTAGATCATATAAATGTTCATGCCGTGGCATCTGCTTATAATCTCCATGTTTCCTCCTGCCTGCAAAGGCCACATTTGCCACCTGAATTTAATATAGTTCTGATGCTATCACTTATATTCTTAACAGTTGCTGCATCTACTAAGAAACTATTTCTGTTGTTTAGCTTTAATTTGAAATCTTAGTAAGAATCGTCATAGTCTCTAATTCTACTATATATTCTATATAACATCTTGGTTCGCCCCTCCATTGCCCCTCTTTTCTCCTACACTCACTTTCTTTAAAGAACTAGGAGAGTCAAGACCTGGGAGTATAAGACCAGTAGCAATCACGACCAAGATAATGGTTGCTTCTTCTGCTGTTCCTCCTAGGAACTACTTATGTCTTACATCATTTTAAGAATGAACTGCCCTGGGACCAAGAGAGGTGGACGGAGCCAGGACCACATAAATGGTTGCCACCACTTAGTAACGTGTTCTCTGTAATGAACATATTATAGTTACCCTGGTTTTCTTGCCTTGATTTTTATCACAGTTTCTGACTGGCCAAACTGCGTGTTTATGGGAATTTAGGAGGCATTCTTCCAACTAGAAATGCTCCTATCACTCTCTTTCTCACACACACACACACACACAAACATACACACCAGCTGCAGGAAGGCAAATCTAGAAAGGGTGGGGAAATCTGGGGGAGGGTGGAAGATCCCTTTCACCCTGAGCCTGCTCAAAATCCACTCTACTTAAAATTGTTCTCCAGTGTTGGTATTTACCCCTGAAATGACTGTTTGCACCACAGGGGCAAATAGCAACTTGTAGCAATTTTTGGAGAGAAAACAATGCAAGGGGGAAGAGTAAACATCCTGTTTTGTATGCGCTGAAGTCCTGATCAGGCAAGGTATAGACTGGGAACTTCAGCATCAGTTGTAGGAGGCATGCACTTACATTTACTTCGTTTGCATTTGAAGATCTGCTTGCTGGTCTGTGCAGGAGCAGTTAGCTTCTAAATGGTCCTAACCCTCAGAAAGGCTTTGCTTCCTCTTTTTACTATAAAGTTTTCCTATAATCTGAACCTGATCAGGGAGAGACAAATTGTTGAAATTGGTGCCCCAGAAAAAGAGGCATAGAGGGGGAGAGGCAGCCGCAAGAAGACATCAGTTGTTTGTTCAGATCAAAGACTGATAAACAGATAAACCCAACAAAATGGTTGCCTGCAAACAAGAAGGGAGACTTTACATTTGCAATTCCCCCCCCCCTCTTTGGTTTGCTTTTTCAAATAAAAAGTTGTAAATGAAGTGTACTTTACCAGATGAGGAGATATTCTCACAGTGCAAGTTAATGTTCTCAATCTGTTTTCCTTTCCATGGTATGCATGGACAAATTCCACAGTAACATTTGATGATAAGATCAGACAGTAGTTACTGAGACATGTTTAAATCATATTTACAGTGTTCCCTCTGGGGCCACTAAAGATCAGGTCTATTATCCACAATCCACATTTATTGGCAGCTTTTTTGTTCAAATTAATGTTAATTTTGAGCCAGCCAAATCCTGCATCCCTCATGGAATCAGAGTCAGATAGGGATGATTGTCATGACTGAAGTAGAGGACAAAGGATCTGAACATTTTTCAAACTGCAAGATAAAAAGATTGCCTGGATATGGTCAGAGCTGTGGAGAAGTAAATTGCTACCTTTCCCCTGCATGATGAATATTGTTCCTTTAATAGCTGCATGTCAGGCCGAATCACAGGGTTGCAGGTGATCTTATAGGCCCTTTGTCTAATCCCTTCCTCAGTTCGGGAAATCTAGAAACAGAACATCCCCAACAGATGCCTGTTCACAGTCTTTGCTTGAAGAACTCCTCCAAAACAGAGCCTACCTCTTCCCTAGGCAACTGGTTCTAATAACAAACTGCTCTTACCTTGTCGACAAACTGCTCTTACCTTTTGCTCTTTCCTTTAGGGAAGAGTGACCAAAGTGCAATCAAATTCAGCATATATGCGAGGAAAGAAACACCAAGGAAGCATCTAACACAAACACATTGAACTTCAGAAGAGGAAACTTCTCTAAAATGAGGAATTTGGTTAAAAGAAAACAGAAAGGGAAAATCAAGACAGTCACTTAGCTCCAGAATGCTTGGAGTTTATTTAAAATCACAATAATAGAAGCCCAGTTAAAATGTATACCCAAAAGGAGGAAAGGTACCACCAAGTCCAGAATGATGTCAGCATGGCTAACAAGTAAAGGAAGCTATAAAGGGAAAGAAGACTTCCTTCAGAAATTGGAAGGCCTGCCCAAATGAAAAGAACAGAAAGGAACTCAAACTCTGGCAAAAGAAATGTAAGGAGACAATAATGAAGGCAAAAAGAGAGTTTGAGGAACATTTAGCTAAAAGCATCAAGGGGGATAACAGAAACTTCTTTAAATACATAAGAAGCAGGAAACCTGCCAGGGAGGCAGTTGGACCGTTAGATGATGAGTGAGTGAAAGGGATTATTAAATTGGATATGGAGATTGCAAAGAAGGTAAATGGGTTCTTTGCATCTGTCTTCATAGGAAAGGATACTGAGCATATGCCTGTGCCTGAATCGAACTCCTCAGGGACAGAAGCTAAAGGACAGAGGCAACAAGATATGACATTCTAAACTGTCTGGAAAAATTAACAAATTCCTGGGGGCCAGATGGCATCCACCTGAGAGTCCTTAAAGAACTCAAATACGAAATTGCTAACCTCCTTGAAAAAGTATGAAACTTATTCCTACAATTTGGCTCTGTACCGGAGGACAGGAAAGTAACCAACGTAGCACTGATTTTCAAAAAGGGATCTGGGGGGATCCGGGAAATTACAGGCCGGTTAGCTTAATGTCTGCTGCAGGCAAACTGATGGAAAGCATTCTCAAGGATAAAATTGTTAAACATCTAGAAGAACTGAAGGAGAACCAGCATGGCTTCTGCAAAGGTAAATCTTGCCTCACTAACCTTTTGGAGCTCTTTGAGAGTGCCAACAGGCATGTGGATAACAGTGTTATGGTTGACATAGTTCACTTGGACTTTCAAAAAGCTTTTGACAAAGTTCCTAATCAAAGACTCTTGAGGAAACTTAGCAGTCATGGGATAAGGGGACAAGTACATGTGTGGATTGCTAACTGGTTGAAGGACAGGAAAGAGAGGGTAGGTAGAACTTGACAGTTCTCTAAATGGAGGGGAGTAAGAAGTGGTATCTCTCAGGGATCTGTACTGGGACCAATGCTATTTAACTTGTTCACAAATGATCTAGAAGTTGGGGCAAGCAGTGAGGTGGCCAAATTTGCAGATGACACTCTCAAAAAACTCCAAAAGTTGAGTGAGGGAAGATTTACCTTTGCAGAAACCATGCTGGTTGTCCTTCAATTCTTCCAGATGCTTAACTATTTTATTCTTGAGAACGCTTTCCATCAATTTGCCTGTAACAGACATTAAGCTAACCAGCCTGTAATTTCCCAGATCCCCCTGGATCCCTTTTGCAGGCAAATTGATGGAGTAGTGAAATCCATGATGGATTGTGAGGAGGTCCAAAAATATCTCTCCAAACTGGGTGGGTGAGTGACAAAATGGCAGATGCGGTTCAATGTTAGCAACTGTAGTGTAAAGTGATGCATATTGGGGCAAAACCCCCTAACTTCACATATACGCTGATGGAGACTGAGCAGGGGAGGGATCTTGGGGTCATGGTGGACAGTTCATGGAAAGTGCTGGCACAATGAGGCTGTTCTCATGAGCAGCCAAGAATGGGCTAAGGCAGCCAAGGCCACTTTTAGCTGATCATGACAAGCAGCGGGTGGCAAGTGGCTGCTGCCACCACTGCGTCAAACCCACCTGCACAGCCCTCCTTCAAAATGAGGTTAAGAGAGCAAGTGCTTATCCCGGCCCCGGATGTGTCATCCCGGCCCCCGGAAATACTATGATGCACGGCATGAGAGTGGTATCTCCTCTCTGCTCCTGCCCCCCCCCCCCCCCGCAGTCTGGCAGCCATGGCTGCCAGACGATCAGAAAAATTGAGTTAAGGGAGCGCTCGCTCCCTTAACCTCATTTTGATGGGTGGCTATTTCGGCAGGTTTGCTGCCATGTTGCCACCAGGATTGGTCCGATCCCCACGGTTTACATTTGTGTGCAAAACAGGGCTGGGCTTCCTTAGTCCGCTTTTGCACACTTGTGTGAATAGCCTTGTTAGATAAATTCATGGAGGACAAGTCTATCACTGGCTACTAGTCTGAGGGCTATAGACCACCCCCAGCCTAAGAGGCAAGATGCCTTTAAATACCAGTTGTAGGGAAGCAACAGCAGGAGAGAGGGCATGCTGTCAGCTCTTGCCTGTGAATTTTCCAAAGGCATCTGGTGGGCCACTGTAGCAAGGTTATTCTGTCCCACACAACACTGCTGCCTTCCTCCATTACATAAGAACAAGGTATTTTGCTTCTAGTACTGGATCACAGCTAGTGTGAGCAGAATGTTACAGACAAAACTGTGCAAATTATTATATATAACAATATATTTGCAAAATCTGTTTCATTTCAGGGACATAATACATGACCAGGTGGAACTTACTCTTACAGTGCCTCTAGTCAATATTTGAGAGGGCATGCATTCCACAAACACAGCTGATCTCCCACCCTATAGTTTCTGATGTAGAAACTGTCCTACAGAAACTTGAGTTCAAAACTTCCACAAAAGGGATGCAGCGTTTTGGTACAAGGCCTAGGAGAAAACCCCTCCGGTGTGTCAGGGACTACTCATCACATGTATATGCAGCAAAAGAGACTAATGCTGTCATCACATGTGACTTTGTACATGCAATGTACGTACTGTACTCTCTGTGAGACTGATATCCTGGTAAGTAAATTGTTTTGTGTAAAATGGCCCCCGGAAGTCAGAGATGTTGGGCTAAATATAGTGGCCGATATCCTGACAAATGAAGCAGATATACATCAGGAAGAGACATCTGAGCCACCACAGAGCTTTCTTAGCAGCACAGAAGGTAATGCAACAGAAATATAGATCCTTGGGTGACATGACCCACAGGGACATATTTTTGTATTGCACAGGGCATATTCAAGGGAAGCGTGGATCAGAGAAATCCCCTCCCCCACATCTTCCTTGCTCCATGCTACAGTATTCTGGAAGCCTTCCACAGGTCAGGTCAACTTTTATTTTTCCTGGACCAAGGACAAAATTTGGATGAGCTCCAGCTCCAGGTTGGGAGAGCCCTCCGCTTAATGCACTTAGCTGCCCCTCCCCCCATCCAGCAGCAGTTCTTTCTCTCCCCTCCTCTATCTGCATCATGGATTAGGCAGTGCCAGAAGGAGCAGCAGGAGTCCCCCTTCTTCTTCAACTGATTTCTTCTTCTTCTTCTTCAACTGACTTCTTCTTCTTCTTCACTTTTCTTCACTCTTTTTCTTCACTCTTCTTTTCATGTTTTCTTCTCACGTTTTCTTCACTCTTCTTCTTCACTTCACTTCTTCTTCAACTGACTTCTTCTTCAACTGACTTCTTCAACTGACCTGGTCATTTCACTAACTCACCGGCCCAGTAAGGAAAGTGGTCAAGGAGCACAGCTAGAAGCAGCTGGGCAGCAGCTGCTCCTTTCCCCCCAACAACTGCTAGCCTGCCTGCCTTCCTGGGCAAAAGAACAATCAGAAGGGAGGGCAATCATTTCTGCTCCTTGTACTACCCTGGGCAACAGCTGCATCCAGCTCCCCTGGCTGATGGCTTGGCCATTGGAACGGCAATCAAGGAAAGCTAAGAGAAGCAGGTTCTTGGGAGAGCAGGAGAGAGTGGCAGCAGCCCTCCCTCTCCCTCTCCCTCTCCCTCTCTAGGGCAGCTGTGGGGACTCCTTCCACTGCTACCAAAGTAGCCACTGTCTGCTTACCAAAGCAGCCACTGAGGGTGGCTGTGACTGGGACTTCCTAGACTCCCTCAGTGCTACTTCCACTGCTCAGCTCAACATGTGTTTGGGCTGCAGGTGACAGATTGAGGAAAGGGGAGTCATCTCTGCCATAGATGGTGGTATCGGGCTAAGGAAGGGAGTGGCCATCCGCCACACTGGAGCATAATCCCTGGAGGACAGCACTGAGAGAGGGCAGACAGAAGTGGCCGCTGCTGCTCCTTCCTCAGGATCTAGTGATCAACTGTGTGGGGCACTGGGCCACAGCTGCCCTCAGATGCAAGCCCCGACCTGAATCATTTGCACCCAAACTAGAACAGAAAATTCAGGTTCCTGATAAACAATGAAGTGTGACTCACATCAAAACAATATGGTACACTCACTGGCCCTCATCAAAATGAATTCAGAGATATAAAACCAATGTCTCTGGAAGGGTGTTCATACAGTCGTATATTGTACACAGTATACGTTGCTGTTGCAAGTTCTATGAAATGTTGATAGCTGGTTTTATTGAACCAATTGAAGTAAGAAATTATTGAAAAGTTCACTCAAGTACTCAGTTATATTTGTGATGCATAGTTATTTATTGTGTGATTATTCTGCTGCTAACTAAGCACCGTGTATTAACAGCCATACTCTCTATTATACAGTTGATTTCTTGTTTTGTTCACGATACGGCTCATGTTCTCTTATATGGTCAGCTTTACAGAGATAGCAGATCTAAGCTCTCCTGAGAACTTGTTTCATATCCAGACCTTGATGATAATTTCTATTTAACCCTTCTTTTAGCTGATCAGAATGAAGCCAGATTATATAAGGCTGCCAAATTCTGTTATATTACTGGCTGGATTCGACTGGAAGTTATTAACAATACATAGTTTGCAGGAGGGTATGCACAATAATGAGAATGATAATTGTGTTATATCTGATGTGATTGCAACATTGTTTTTTGGCTAATGGACTCAGTGGTTGTGCTATAATTAGTCAGCGGCTTTTATTAATGTTAATTGCTATTTTATTATAAGTATTTGTTTATGAATTTATCTTACTTTACTTATTGCTTACTCCTAAATTTCTTCTACTTGTATTTTTGTCTTGTTTCTGGTCAATGACCATAATAAAGATTGACTTGACTTGGCTTATTTTGTTCATTTACATGTCTCCAATTATGAATTTATTTGTTTGTTTTATTGTTAAAACACACTGAAGCATCAGTAAAACAATCGTGTAAAGGTTTGTGTAATCATGAAATTAGACACTATAAATCACAAAAAGTCACAGTTTTATTATCAAGTGTTTATCAATTATTTTTGTCAGATGTTTATGACTGAGATTTAGTGTTCACTCCACCTGTGTGCCAAGTTACTGGGCTGGTGCACCATGTTTGAATAGCAAGGGCACCTACTGAGGGGTTCTCATAAATGAGATTTTTGTAAATGATATGCTTCGGCCTAAGCCTTTTCAGGCTGACACCAACCATTCTGCTTGGACTGTCTTTTAGCATCTTGGGTTACACTTTTAACACCTGATAAGGTTCATCTAGGCTCAAACTAGATGTGATGTTAAAAACATCATTGTTATTTTTTTATACTCTCAATAGTAGGGGGGAAATTTCAACCCCTGTTGAGCATTTTGTGCAAATGTTTTAAACTCTGTAATGTCCTTTTAGGACCAGAGGTGCACCTAGGTAATTTTAGAGCCTGGACCTAAAGGCCTTTGGAGCCAGCACCCCCCACCCCAACACCTGCCGCTGTAAGTTAAGCATTATTTTTTAACACATAGGTTCCTGAGGGCACAAACCACATCACGCAGGACAGACTAAAAAGGATTTTTTTTTTTTTTGCTGGGGGAGGGTGTGTGGAAGCCCTGGGCTACAGCCCCAAAGTCTAGGAGTAAGAGAGTCTCATCAAACAGAGGGGCTATTCTTATGATCACAAAAATTGGGCTAGGAAAATCCTAGCCCAATTTTTGTGATCGTAAGACCACCGGGCTCGCAGCCGAGCCCGGTGGTACTGGAGTGGCTAACCCACTCCTGTAGCCCGCCCCTTAGCCTGGGTTTGCGGAGCGAGCGCTCCGCAAACCCGGGCTATCTGCTCGTGAGTAGCTGTGGCGTGGCTCCACGCCGTGGCTACTTGCGAGTACACCCCTGGCTGGGAGGCTTAAAAGCAGCCACTTGGCTTGGAGGTCTCCTCAGTATGCCCTGCGTGCTTGCGCAGGACATACTGGGGCTTCTGGGGGCTGTGCAGCCCCCGAGCTCCCCAGCCCCCACCAGCTCCATCTTGGAGCCGGCCATTGTGTGGGCGGTCAATCTGGCCGCCCAGGGCTCCCTGCCCGCTCGTGAGCGGGGAGAGCAGGCTTAGCCCACTCTTCCTGCTCACGGCTAAGAACTGGGTCTCACTGATTGTGAGACCCGGTCCTGTGTCATCCATTGTCATCCACACCCCAGTACACAATATCATAAATGATTTTATCTCCATGGATGAAAAGGTGCCGGGATAACTTTGTGTTGTAGGCATGATTTGATTTTTCCTACTTGGATGCAAGATACACTTTCCCCTTTGTTGTAAGTAAACTAATGCCTCCTTACAGGACTTTCCTGGTCATGTCTGACCAGAATTTGCAAACATAGCTCCAGATGCATTCAAAATTCATTCACACTTGTTCTGTGCACTTGGTATCATCTTGCTGGCCCCATCTCATGTCCTGCTCTTGCAACATTTTTGCAAGATACCCCCTTGGTGACCTTTCTGTTTCCAAGATTAACCCCTGCTAACTTGGCAAAGAGGCACCTTTTAACATGGTGATTTTCTTTATTTATCGGGGGGAGAGTAATTGGCCCTATCCATCCCCACCACAGTACCTCCAGTGACTGTTGCTGGTGTCTATCTTATGTTTCTTTTTAAATTGTGAGCCCTCTCTGTGTAAACTGCTCTTAGCCATTTTTGGAAGGGCGGTATAGAAATCAAATCAAATAAATAAATAAATAAATAAATAAGCCATATAATTGGAAAACATTTCATTCACACCTGTGTTGGTAACATCTTGATGGACTCCTCTCTGTTAGAAGTGAGAATTCTAAAGCATTGCTCTTAGCATCACAGTAACTTCTTCTGGCCACTAGAGGCATGAAGAGTTATGTTAATAGGTCTCTCTTGGTCAGTTAAGAGTCAGTTAGAACTGTTCAGTTGTTGTTGAAGGCTCATGCCTGTTTGGATATGTTGTTCAATGTCTCGATGTTTAGTTCCTTAATAAATCTTTATTTGTTGTTGTTTTTAACTCAACCTAATGTCTTCAGATAATCTCTTGGGCTAAAGCTCTTTACCACCAGAGCATTCTCTGCTGTGTGGGGACTTTAATGTTTCTCCTCGCACCCCTCAACAAGGTTATGCACCCACGGCTTCGGGAATGGTGAAGAAAGTATTTAACTTGAATAAGAAAATGAGGTTTTCTCAAAGATGGAGTGCTATAGAGCAGGGATTCTCAATGTTGGGTCCCCCGATCAACTCCCATAATCCCCATAATTCAACTCCCAGTGGCCTTTGGTTGGGGATTATGGAAGTTGAAGTCCAATAACATCTGGGGACCCAACCAGTATTCCCTCTAAGAGGGATTCCCAGATGTTGTTGACAACAGCTCCCAGAACCCCCAGCTGCAATTTTTATTGATTGATTGATTGATTGATTGATTGTTAAAACTTTTATACCGCCCTTCCAAAAGGCTCAGGGTGGTTTACATTAAAACACCATTAAAATCAATTAATAATTAAAACAAAAATTATAAAGCATAAAACAATAACTAACAATTAAAATCATCATAAAACAACAATTAAATAATCAAAACAATTTAAAAACAAGTTTTAAAAAGCTGAGAAAGCCTGGTTGAAGAGATATGTTTTCAGGTGTTTTCTGAAAATTGCCAGAGATGGGGAGGATCGTATCTCAGCAGGGAGCGCATTCCACAATCTCGGGGCAGTAGCCAAGAATACCTGTCTCTGTGTAGCCACCAAACGAGTTGGTGGCAACTGGAGACGGACCTCCTCAAGTGACCTCAGCGGCTGATGGGGCTCATAGCGAAGAAGACGCTCTCTAAAATACCCAGGGCCTAAGCCGTTTAGGGCTTTATAAGTTATAACTAGCACTTTGTATTTTGCCCGGAAACCTATTGGCAGCCAGTGTAACTCCAGCAACAAAGGAGTAATGTGGTCTCTCCGAGATGACCCAGAGACCAACCTGGCTACCGCATTCTGAACCAACTGAAGTTTCCGGACTACGTACAAAGGCAGCCCCATGTAGAGCGCATTACAGAAGTCCAGTCTGGAGGTTACCAACAAATGTACCACAGTTTTGAGGTCATTGATCTCGAGAAACGGGCTGAAGTTTCCAGACTATGTACAAAGGCAGCCCCATGTAGAGCGCATTACAGAAGTCCAGTCTGGAGGTTACCAACAAATGTACCACAGTTTTGAGGTCATTGATCTCGAGAAATGGGTGCAGCTGGCGTATCAGATGGAGCTGATAGAAAGCACCCCTGGCCACCGCCTCAACCTGAGAAACTAAGGAGAGACGTTGATCCAGAAGTACTCCCAGACTGCGAACCTGTTCCTTTTAGGGAGGTGTGACCCCATCTAGAACAGGCAGATCAAAATCGTCTCTAGAGTTCCGACCCCGCACAATAAGTATCTCCGTCTTATCTGGATTCAGCTTCAGTTTATTCTCCCTCATCCAGCCTATTACGGCTTCCAGGCAGGCATTTAGGGAGGATATGCCAACTCCTGAAGAAGTTGACATGGAGAAGTAGATCTGGGTGTCATCAGCATACTGGTAACACCCAGCTCCAAATCCCCTGATGATCTCTCCCAGCGGTTTCATGTAGATGTTAAAAAGCATTGGAGAAAATATGGAGCCTTGAGGAACACCATACTTAAGCTCAGATTTTGAAGAGCAACAATCTCCAATCGACACCATCTGGAATCTGACCGAGAGGTAGGAGCGGAACCACTGTAAAACAGTGCCTCCCACCCCCAACCCCCTCAGACGTTCCAGAAGGATACTATGGTCGATAGTATCAAAAGCTGCCGAAAGATCCAAGAGGACCAACAGAGCCACACTTCCTCTGTCCATTGCCAATTGGAGATCATCCATCAAGCCGACCAAGGCAGTCTCCACCCCATAGCCCACCCGAAAACCAGTTTGAAATGGGTCTAGATAATCAGTTTCCTCCAAGACCGCCTGGAGCTGAGAGGCCACCACCCTCTCAATTACCTTGCCCAGCCATGGGAGATTGGAAACTGGCCTATAATTGCTCAACTCTGAGGGATCTAATGCAGGCTTCTTTAGAAGAGGTCTAATAATTGCCTCCTTAAGACAAGTAGGCATCTTGCCCTCCCTCAGAGAAGCATTTATGATATCCACCAGGCTGTTTACAACAACCTCCATGCTAGATAGAACAAGTCATGTTGGACAAGGATCAAGAGAACAAGTGGTAGGCCTCACTGCTCCAAGCAGCTTGTCCACATCATCAGGAGTCACAAACTGAAATTGATCCAGTTGAATCGTATAAGAGGAGTTGTCGGACACCTCCAGTTCAGACATCAAATTAATTGTGGAGTCCCCATCTAGGTCAGCCCGAATCCGAGAGATTTTGTCTGCGAAAAATTCATTAAACACACCACAGTGGGTAATCCCCAAGCAATAGCTTTTTCTTGGGGATTATGGGAGTTGTAGTCAACAATATCTGGGAATCCCTGTTAGAGGGGACACTGGACCCAATGCTGAGAATCCCTGCTAGAGAGGATTAAAAAATTACAAGTTCCCGATTTTGAACTGTGGTCTTAAAATGGAGATGCTCCTAAAAAACCATGGAATCAGCAGGGTCTTACGCACAGAGCACCCTATCAGAGAAGCAGAAGAAAGACAAGCCTGAGACAGTGAAGATGATAAAGCCACCGGGATAATTTATTTATCAGTGAGTGACTCTATGTTGGTGCATTTAAGACATAGACAGAATGCAAAGGACATGTGAGAGATTCTAGAGCAGTTGTATGAAAGAAAGTCAACTGTTTCCAAGGTGCATCAAGTTATAAATATGTGTAATAAGGAACTAAAAGAGGGAGAGGATCTGTCTAAGCATGTAAATGAGGTGTTGGAGACTTCAAGGCAGCTGCAAACACACAGAGTAATTTTGCCCGATACTGTTCAGATTGGATTGCTATTGAACAGTCTTCCTGAGCATTTTGAGCCTCTTGTAAATGTATTAGAAGCCAAAGATTATTTGAGTTTGTAATAAACCACTTGGAAGACTTCAATGTGTGCAATGGCAATGGCAACAACTAAAGTCAAGTGAAGAAAATGCTTTTAAAATATATCAAAAGAACAAAAAGTGTTTGGCTGTGGGAGTCCCAGTCATATGAAGGCTCAGTGTCCTCAGAACAAAGAATTTGCAGCTAAAAAGGATGTGAAAACACATTTCAAGAGGAGTGAGTCCCTAAGCATATAATGAAAAATGCATGTATGCAAGTGGACAAGTCTGACTAATATAAAATATTTGTTGCTAATACAGAAAATAATTGAAGAGCTAGTTCTACAAAAGAACTGTCCCTTTCGACCTGCTTTAAAAATGGCCCCTTGGTAAACAGATGAGTAACAGGGTCAGAAGCAGCAAGGAGGGGTGTGCACGGAACCGCCAACTGCGGTCCGGCACTGGGGTGGGGGGGTACCTTTAAGAGCGGCGGGAGGGTTTACTTACCCCTCCCGCTGCTTTCCTGCTTGGCGCCGTAATCTTCAAAGTAATTGGGGCAGCAGGACAACTCCCTGCCGCCCGTTCCCCGACATTGCTTGCAAAAAACCCCAGCAGTCCTTTGTGCACGCTTGTCTCTGTGACGTTCACGCGCGCAAAGGACTGCTGCGTTTTTTTTGCAAGCAACGTCGGGGAAGGGGTGGCAGGGAGGTGTCCTGCCACCCCAATTACTTTGAAGATTACGGCGCCAAGCAGGAAAGCGGCGGGAGGGGTAAGTAAACCCTCCTGCCACTCTTAAAGGTACCCCCCACCCCCGGACCGAACCACCCAGCTCCGGACTGGTCTGGGCCCATCCCTAGCAGCAAGGTAGGCAACTGGAATGCAAGTGGAGGAGAACTTGGCTTGAGTTTGACAGGACGCAGCATAGAGACCATTTGAAGGTTTATGCTGAAGCAGTGTGTGCAGCAATAATAATAATAATTTTGGTCTGCGTGCATTGCTTCTACAGGTTTGTGTTTGGCAGAGTTGTCCCCAGAGACTATGTTCTGCTGTAATGCCTTTAATGGGTTCTTTGCTAACAAAATGTCTTGTATTCAGGCCGACTTGGACTCCACTGTTTTTGCAGAGTCTATTAAGGTGGTGTCCAGCAATCCCCCTTGCAGTATTAGATTGGATCAGTTTCAATCTATGATGCCTGTTGACATGGACAAGCTGCTTGGGGAGGTGCATCCTACCACTTGCTCTCTGTATTCTTGCCTGATTTGACTGCTTCTATCTAGCAGGGAAATTGTTGGAGATGGCCTAGTTAACATCATTAACTCATCGCTGAGTGAGGGTAGGATGCCTTCTTGTTTGAAGGCGGCAATGATTAGACCACATCTTAAGAAGCCTTCCCTAGATTCCTCAGTGATGGGTAGTTACAGGGCAGTCTCTAATCTCCCATTGGTTGAGCAAGGTGATTGAGATAGTAGTGTCTAACCAGCTCCAGGCCGTTTGGGAGGAAACCGATGATCTAGACCCATTTCAAACTGGCTTTAGAGTGGGCTATGCGGTTGAGATGACCTTGGTCGGCCTGATGGAGGACCTTTATCAGGGAATCAAAAGAGGGAGTATGACTCTGTTGGTTCTTCTTGACTTCTCGGCAGCGTTTGATACCATCGACCATGGTATCCTCCTGGATCGTCTGGGGGAATTGGAGATAGGAGCCACTGCTTTGCAGTGGTTCTGTTCCTATGTCTCAGGCAGATTGGTGACAGTTGCTCTTCGAAATGGGAGCTATTATATGTAGGGATGTGTGAAACGTTTCAGATACAAAACGTTTTGTACCCAAAACAGCCTGTTTTGGGTGTTTTGTAGACAAAACAAAACACCCATTTTCCAGATCCAAAAGTTTTGTATACAAAACAAAACGTCCCTGTTTCGGCTACAGAACGTTTTGTTGTTTCGGACCTCCATTTTGTGGTGATCTCTGAGTCAGTCTCCATTTTGTGTTTGACATCTCTTTGAATTTCCCACCCTTCCTTTAGATCAGTGACCTAAATCATGGGCTGACCTGCTGACAATTCCCTCCTTGTTCCCCATTGGCCCTTTTGCTTCTTTCCACTCTTTACTGACCCCACATTGGCCAGGGGAAGGGTTGCTAACCTATGGGGTGCTGGGTTCTGCTGTTTCTGTGGTGTTCTGAGTGTAGATTCTCTGGTAGCATATGAGAGTGGATTCTTGTTTTTCACTGAAAATCTCATATGCTACCAGAGAATCTACTATGAACACCTCAGAAACAACAAAACCCAGTACCCCACAGGCTTGTGGGTGTGGGTGTGGTTGGCACCCTATGTGCACTACACAACCCCTCGCTCTGGGCAACCCCAGTGCCCCTCAAATGGAATTATGGGGTTGCTAATCCTCCATTATTCCCCATGGGAGAAATCTTAAAGACACATAAACTTCAACAAATCACAAAAGATCAGCCCTTTGCCCAATTCCTTTGAAATAATTCTGGAAGTTTCCTTGCCCCCATTGGGCACTACCACCTACCACACTTTGCTCTGGGTCATCCCTTTCCCCTTGATTTGAAGTGATACATTTGCTGGAATCCCCATTATTCCCTATGGGAAAATTCTTAAAGATGTGTAAACTTAAAAAAAAATCACCAAAAAAAATCAGCTCTTTGCCTAATTCCTTTGAAATTTGGGTGGTAGCTTCCACCCATTGGACACTACCACCACCCACTCTTTTTGCCCTGGGACCCTTTTTAAAAATCCAAATCGATTCGGATTCTGAAAATTTGGCTACAAAACAAAACAGGGCTGATTCAGATTCAGAAAATTTGGGTACAAAACAAAATGGGGATGTTTTGATTCGGATACAAATCAAAACAAGAAAATTCCAAAATGCACAACCCTAATTATATGGAGTCCCTCAAGGTTCTATTCTGTCACCAAAGCTTTTTAACATCTAGATGAAACCGCTGAGTGAAGTCATCAGGAGATTTGGTACAGGGTGCTACTAGTATGCTCATGACACCCAAATCTATTTCTCCTTATCAGCATCAGCATCATTGTTGTCGTCATCATCATCATCAGGAAATGGCATTCACTCCCTAAATACCTGCCTATGGGCAGTAATGGGTGAGATGAGGGCCATCAAATTGAAGCTGAATCCAAGCAAGACAGAGGTGCTCATTGTGGGGGATCAGAATTTGAGGGATGAGTTAGATCTTCCTGTCATTGATGGGCTTACACTCCCCCAGAAGGAACAGGAACACAGTTTGGGAGTAGTCTTGGATCCAGGCCTCACCCTGGTATCCCAGATAGAAGCTATGGCCAGGCATGCTTTCCCTCAGCTTTGGCTGATTTGCCAGCTGCATCCATTCCTTGAAGAGAATGATCTGAAAACAGTGGTGGATCAGCTGGTAACCTCCAGGCTTGACTATTGCAAAGTGCTCTATGTGGGGCTACCTTTGTATGTAGTTCAGAAATTTCAGTTCATTCAATATGCCAGACTGGTCTCTGGGACAATCTGGAAAGACCATATGATGCCTTTTCTCAAACAATTGCATTAGTTGCCAATATGTTTCCGGGCAAAATGCAAAGTGCTGGTTATTACCTTTAAAGTCCTAACCAGGTTACCTTAGAGAGCGCCTTCTTCTGTATGATCCCCATCGCATGATGAGATCATTTGGAGAGGTCCCTCCAGTTACCACTGGCATGTCTGGTGGCAACCTGGAGCCAGGCCTTCTTTGTAGCTGCTGCTGGCATATAGAATGCACTCCCGGGAGATATTCATAATCTGGGTTCATTGTTGGCCTTCAAGAAAGCCCTAAAGACTTACTTGTTTGACCTGGCCTTCTAAGGTTTTTTAATTGTGTGGGGGGGTTTTTTAGTATTTTTAATTGGTTTTAAATGACTCTGAATTATTTTAGACTTGTTTTTATATTGTTTTAACCTGTTTGTTTTAAATGTTGTTTGTTGTGGTATTTTTTACCTGTTGTGCACCACCCAGAGCCTTTGGATGGGGTGGTATAGAAGTGCAATAGATAGATAGATAGTACTAATGCTGGAATTTGTATTGATTTAGGTGCAACCAGCACTTTTCTCTTAAAGAAAGAGAAAGATTTACTAAGCTGGACACAAATTATGAAGTTCCACATTTTCTAGCAGATGGGATGCAGATGTTTGCTGAAAGCAGAGGTTCTGCAAGACTACACTACCATCTGCAAAAAGGAGAAACAGTGAAACTGACTGTTATGATGCATTATTTGTGCCCACACGAGTCCAGGCTGATGTCACTTAAATATGCTAGAGAGAAAGGTTATGAGGTCAAAAGAAAACAATGTTTTATCACAGATAAAGGTGAGCTGCTTATGAAAGAGACTTTGCAAGAGAGTGGCCTATTTGAAGTGGATTGTATTAATCAGTAGGCCAAAATTGCAAAGTAATGTTCACATTGAAAAAGATTTAAATCTATTGCATAGAATGGGACACAGAGATCTCAGTGCAATACTTCAACTGGAGAAGGAGGATCTAGCCAGAGGCCTAAATATAAGATACTGTAATGTGGAGTCCAAGTGTACATGCTGTGTAAGCACAAAGGGAACTAAATCCACTTTTCCTCAATACAGAGAAAGAGAGACACAGCAACCTCTTGAGCTGATAGACAGCAATATTTGTGGGCCTATGCAGATACATTCATCAGAGGAAAACAAGTATTTGTTAACTTTCGTAGATGATTGTTCAAGATATACACTTACTGATCAGATTAGTGAAAAGAACAAAGTATTTGGAAAAACTGAAGAAGTATGTTGCAAGATTATGCAATAAATTTGGAAGGAGGACTCAAATTCAGAGATTAGACAAATGGAGGTGAATACACAGGAAATAAGATAAATGAATAACATAAAAAGGAAGGCAATGAGCATCAGATGATAATGCCATATACTCCAGAACAAAATGGCATTGCAGAAAGAAAGAATTGGTCCTTAGTAAAAATGGCCAGATGCATACTGCTGGATACAACACTACACGGTGATGCAGTTCACACGATTGCTGTGAAATGCCTGAATGAGGTCTGCGAGAAGAGCGGGCTTAGCCCACTTTCTGCTGATTGTGGGTATAAGCTTAGTAAGTTTTGGGGAGAGGCAATTATGACTGCCACTTATTTACAAAACAGACTGCCTACTATAGTTATAAATACAGCACTATTTGAATTGTGGCATGGAAAGAAGCCTAATATGTAGGACATTTGAGTTTTGGGCTCAAAAGCATATGCCTTTGTGCCAAAGTCTAACAGAACCAAATTCAACTGGACGTGTGAGGAAGGGCTATTAGTTGGCTATGCAGCAGGATGTAAAGGGTACACAATGCTTGATCTTGCCATGGAAACCATAAAAATGTACCATGTGGTGTACTGTACACCACCCAGAGCCTTTGGATGGGGCAGTATAAAAATGTAATAAGTAAATAAATATTTTGATGAAAAAGAAAAGCCAACTGCTGATGAAGTACCAGAAATTAAACTGGATATTCAGATACAAAAAGCTTGAAAAAGAAAAATCAGAAAAATAAGTAGATGTAAATTTGTGCCCACTAACTATTCAGAGCAAAACGAATACATTAAGGCTCAGTCAGACATAAGGTGCTCAGCAAGAACCAACAAAGGTATTCCAGCAAAAAAGACTCTCATATATTACTAGAGAAGAAAATGTACAAGAGCCTAGGACATGGGAGGATATCGATAAAGTGCCTGCTGACCAAGCTTGCAATTGGAGAAAAGCTGCAGAAGAAGAGATCCAATCTCTACATAAAAATAATTCTTGTATACTTATGGAGCTTCCTATGGGAAGAAAAACTGTAGGGTGCAAATGGGTTTTCAAAGTGAAGCGCAATGCAGAAGGAGATGTCCAACACTATAAAGCAAGGCTAGTAGCTAAAGAGTGTTCTCAGAAATATGGTGAGGATTATAATAAAACGTTTGCTTCATAGTAAAAAAACCTCTTCTATAAGAATGCTCCTCTGTACTGTAGCAGCGAGGAAAATATATGTAGATCATTTAGATGTCAAAACTGCATTTTTACATGGTGGTATTAAGAAGGATATTTACATGGAGCAACCACCATAGTTTGAGGAACCTGGTAAGGAGGGACTTGTGTGTAAGTTCCAAAAGAGCATGTACGGTCTAAAGCAAGCAGCAAGATCCTGGAATACAAAGCCAAATCAGTTGCTAATTAAACAAGAGTTTATTCAAGGAAAAGCTGACACTTTTCTTTATTCAAGGTTTAGAAACAATGATTGATTGAGTGAGTGAGTGAGTGAGTGAGTGTCAACTCTTAGTGACCACATAGATAGATTCTCTCCAGGATGATCTGTTCAACTTGGCCTTTTTAGGTCTCTCAGTAGTGCATTCATTGCTGTTGTAATTGAGTCCATCCACCTTGCTGCCAGTCGTCGTCGTCTTCTCTTTCCTTCAACTTTCCCCAGCATTATGTACTTCTCAAGGGAGCTGGATCTTCGCATAATGTGCCCAAAGTATGATAGTTTGAGCCTGGTCATTTGTGCTTCAAGCAAAAATTCTGGATTGATTTGTTCTATGATCCATTTGTTTGTTTTCCTGGCTGTCCATGGTATCCTCAAAAGTCTTCTCCAGCACCAAAGTTCAAAAGCGTCAATGCTTTTTCTATCTTGCTTCTTCAAAGTACAGCTTTAGCATCCATAGAGTGTCATGGTGAAAACCATTGTCCAAACGATTCTAATCTTTGTAGGTGTAGACACGTTACGGCATTTATATATCCTTTCCAAGGCCTTCATTGCAAACCTACCAAGTGCTAGTCCGTGGCGTATTTCTTGACTGCTGGATCCTTTACTGTTGACGGTCAATACTAAAAGGCAGAAGCTATCCACCACTTCAGTGTCTTCAGTGTCCATTCTGAGGCTGGTTGCTGTACCCGTTGCCATTAATTTAGTCTTCTTTGCATTTAATTGTAGTCCCATTTTTTCACTGTGCTCTTTGACTTTCATTACTAGAACTTGCAGACCATCTATTCTCAGCTATCAGAGTGATGTCAACAGCATAGCGCAGGTTATTGACGTTTGTTCCTCCAACTTTAGAAACAATAGATGGTGTTATATGCAAATATTTGTTGATGATTTGATTGTTGTCAAAACAGAGGAGATAGTGATGAGATTGTAAAGCATTTCAACAAAGAAATTGAAGTAAAGAAACTGAGGAACATTTCCTATTATCCCAGAATACAAATAGAAAGCGAACAAGATGGAGTTTATCTTCTTAACCTGAAACAAAAGATAAAAGTTTTTTTAGAATGTTTAGGTCTCACAGATGCCAAGGAAGTCAGCACTCCAATGGAAGCTAACTTCTTCAAGCAAGATGCAAACAGTGAGCTCTGGGGCATAGCTAGAGAAGAGGGGACCCGTGTTCACCCCCCTCCCTGGCGGCCCCTTGGGGTGAGGGAGATAATGAAGAAAATGGGGAAGGGTGGTGCTGGGAGGCCCTCAGGAACTGGGGGGCCTGGGTTCTTTGAACCCACCTGCTCAATTATAGCTACACACCTACTGTCTGTGATCTTCTTCCAGAAAACAGACAATACAGAAACACAATTGGAAAACTTATATATCCATAGTCCTCAGTAACTAGACAAGAAATCACTGGAGCTCTGGAAATTTTAAGCAGAAAAATGAGTACATTTTTTTTTAAAAAAAAAAAGACTGAATTGCAATTAAAAGACTGGGTAGGTACTGTAAAGGTACAGTTCATCTAAAACTTAAATTGCCAGCAAGTAATAATCCTAGACTAGTGGGTTATGTGGATGCAGACTGAGCAGAAGACAGAACAGATCATAAATCTACAGGTCGTAAATGTTCTTTTATGGAGGTGGAGCCAAAAGCACCAAAAGCAAAACACTGTAGCTCTTTCTTCTACAGAAATGGAATATGTGTAAGCCACTCAGGCTTGCCAGGAGCCGGCATGGATACACAAACTGTTGCAAGACTTTGGAGCTGATGAACCAAAACTAAATTAATTGTTTGAGGATAATCAAAGTTGTATTTCTCTTTTATAAATGGAGAAGACAAAATCCTGAACAAAGCATTTTGAGACAAAATACCATTATGTATGTGATGTACAAGAAAAGGGTCTCGTAGAGTTATAATACTGTCACACAGAGAAGATGATAGCAGATGGACTTACAAAGTCATTGCCAAGAGATCATTTTCTAGCATTGTGAGAGATGATGGGAATTGTTGACTAATGCTCGAGCAATGAGAAGGAGTGTTAGAAGTGAGAATTCAAAAGCATTGCTCTTAGCACTGCAGTAACCTGCTTTCTGCCTAATGTCTCCATATAATATCTTGTGCTGAACTTCTTTACCACCAGAGTTTACTCTGCTGAGTGAGGATTTTAATGTTTTTCCTCACACCCCTCAATAATCTCACACCCTCTTTTTGTAACATTCTTGCAAAATACCCCTTTGGTGTCTTTTTTGTTTCCAGAATGTCATGCCAGCTCACACCTTGAATTTGACTCTGGTAGAGTGGGGGTGGGGTGGGGAAGGATGGCACATGGTTCCCTCTGCCCTAGCAGCTCCTGCCTTCTTTCCAAGATGTGGAATGTGGCTTTTGTGTTTTCCCTGCCAAAATTTGCACACAGGCAGCTTGCAGAGGTATGGGATATACATAAATAGGTTTTGTTTACATGGTGTTGCCCATGCATGCTCAGACACCATGTGGATGGTGACAGCATGTGGGGTGTTTTGGGACAAGCACTGCCGCAGCAGGAAGCTGGAAGGGGTGGCAGAAAGCTGGTAAGCACCAAACTAGAAACTATTACAAGAAACTAGGAGCAGAGGCAAACTGAAACTTTAAATAGCAGTCAGAGATGCAGCCCATCGTGAACCTGGAATGTTCCGGCCTTAAAGAGCCTGTGCCCTCTTTCCCAGGTCTTGACAAAAGTGGATTACTGGTGGGGATTATGATGTCTCTGCTTCATCCTCCAAGTCAGAAGACAAGGGAAGGGGAGCACTGAGGTGATCCTGGTGATGGAGATGGAGACCCCTTGAATCCTGCAGATGGGGTCAGACCCGAGGCTCATGACCACTTCATCCTGAGAGTCCACTGCATCAGATACAGAATGACGCTGGGGACAAATGTCCCTGGACTGTGGGAGGGTGGTCTAGGGGCCACCAGAGTGCCCCCTTGCCTCATGCAGAAGACCTCCTTGCCCCTACACTCCGACACCCAGCCAATGAATGAAGTATTTGCTGGCTATGAGAGGCAGATGGATACTGGCCATGCCCCCTTCGCTGACATCAGAAGCATGTTGACGCAGTGAGTGTAGAGAGCATTGAGCCCGGGAGCACTGCTAGTTGGTCTCTCCTAGCAACTAGTGAGCACTTTTTTTGCCAATTGGCTGCTCCTTTCTCTCCCTTACTATGCTTCTGATGTCATTGTAGGGGATGTGACTGGTGCGAGAGCTGCTGCAAAGGCAGCCGTTAGCCGTTAGGGGCAGCCGTTAGCCTTCCTACAACCCAGCTCAACTTCTTGTCCACCATCCCAAATAGAAATATTAGCATTGCAATAGATCCTTCTTATTATAGCACTACATAAACTCTTGCAAAAACACGTGCGCAGGCATTTGTGGGAACAGTGCAATAGCTACTATTTCCCTTCCATTCATTGTTCTTTGGATCAGATTATCATATTTTTAAACCACCTTATATGTACATCTTTAGGCAGTGTGCAAAATTTAAAGCACAATATAAACAAGTAAAAACAGTTAAAATTCCACAAAACACAATAAAAACAATCTCATAGAATAAAACAAATTAAAATTAATTTCAATTAAAAGCCTGTGAAAACAGTGGCATCTTAAATCCCATGTGTTTTAGATTGCAGCCTGACATTTGCTCTAGGGAAAGGGCTGCCTACGGTTTATATAGATAAATACAATGTAGGTCCAGATTGTTATTAAATTATTCCCATAAAATGCAGCTAGTACTACCCAGCACCCTGTTTGCGATATGTTTGTACAACTCTGAAGATTCTACTTCCCCAAGTGCCACTTCAATTGGACAAGCTTCTTTAACTGCCTTTATAGCCTGTTGTACAAGCTTGCCCTTAGTTGGAGGTTCCCATTTGCCTCTGAGCTAGTGTTTTGTTTTGTTCTGTTTTGTTTGGTTAAAGATCCTTTTTATTTGCAAAGCCTAAATGGATTTTTTGGCATGAAAATATTGGATAACTAGAAGATTATATTATTTAAGATTATTGTTATCACACATTATAAATGTTGGGCTTTCCCTGAAGACAAAGATGTAAGCGTTTGAAGTTCTTTCCTCCCTTGGCTCTCCTGATTGTCAGCTTCTTTGCTAAATTTAAACACTCTTTTATTCTTTAGCTCCTATTTTATCTCTTTACTAGGAAGTTTGGCATGCAATGAATCAAAGAGGAGATATTTATACCCATACTGTGAGAATGTTTACAGTGTTTGGCAAATTCTGTCTGTGGTTTGGTCTTTGTATGTTTTCAGAGCAACCAACAGTTTTCCAATGGCATTGCTGCTGAATCCATGGGGCCTGTATTTATGAAACTAAAAGGCTTTTGTTTGGATCTATATAACACATTAACATTAAAAATATGTTGATGAATGAATCCAAGCAGTGCAGCAAAGATTTTTTTAATTTTCAAAATTAAGATTTCCTCCTACCCAATCAACTCCTTTGTAAAAGTATAATTAAGCTGCTTCTCTTACCAAAAATAATGTTGGTACTTTTATTGTCATTGTTTTAATAACTGAAAACCTGATTTCCATTATATTTTTGCATGAAATGAATATGGTCATTCATTCATTCATTTATTACGGTCCACAAACAGCCAGCAATTACAATAATCATCAGTTACAGGCAACATGAGTTAAAATACTCCTATACTAAATAATAATGAATAATACTGAATAATACTAAACTACCAACCCACCATCAGAATAACACATGTACCGAATATGGTAATTACTGCATATTCCATTCCGCTCCTGCTATCATATTCCAAGCAGATTGAATTTCTTTATAAGCAACCTTTTTAATAATTTTCATATGGGCTCCCAGTGATCTCTCAGAAGTGTTATTTAAAGCCTGGAAAGTCTTTTTCATGTCTTTTTAAAGGACAGACTGAGACTTCTGTTGGTGTACCATTCACCCTGCTGCCCAACAGAGTCCCTAACTGAGCTGACTTGATTGCAGAGTTGGTGTTGGAGTCTCCCAGAATGGTAATTCTGGGAGACTTAATGTGGAACCAATTTGTCAAGATAATTTGTCATTTTTGGAGCCATTTTGTCAAGATCAGCCCAGGAGTTGATAGCAACCATGTCAACTATGGGTCCATTCAAAGTGGTCTTGGGGGCAACGCACGTTGCTGGTTGAAGCAGTGGCCAGGAGGGCTTTCTATCAGCTTTGGCTGATATGCCAGCTATGCCCATTTCTGGAGATAAACAACCTTAAAACAGTGGTGCATATGTTGGTAACATCCAGACTTTACTGATGCAATGAATTCTATCTTAGGCTGCCTTTATACATAGTCCAGAAACTGCAGCTAGTACAGAATGCAGCAGCCAGGTTAGTCTCCAATGTTACCTGAAGAGATCATATTACATGTATTTTGAAAGACCTACACTGGCTGCCAATATGTTTCCAGGTGAAATACAAAGTGCTGGTTATTACCTATAAAGCCATGAATAGCTTGGGTCCAAGGTATTTAAGAGAATGCCACCTTCTTCATAAACCCCACCACCTATTAAGATAATCTGTGGAGGTCCAGTTTCAGTTGCCACCTGCTTGGTTAGTGGCTACTCCAAACTAGGCCTTTTCTTGGGTTGCCCTGACTCTTTGGAACATGCTTCCAAATTAAATTAGACCCTCCTCATCTCTGGATGTTTTTAAGGACTAGAAAACATACATCTTGAGTAAGACTTTTAGTTTATAGTTTTAAAGTTTTAAATTTTAATGTTTTTATTTGTATTATAAATTGTTTTAATTGTTGTGGTGTTTTTAGATGGTGAACTTCCCGGTGACTTACATAAGGGGTGGTATAAAAATGTGATAGATAGATAAATAAATGTCTCAAAGCTTTGGTCAGTTATATGCCTAAACCTGAGGAGCAAAACAATATTAAGGGTCTTAATTGCTTTAGCAACAGGTGCTGATTGAAATCAGATATTGTATAGGAGGACACAAATAAATCACATTGACAGCATCAAGCTTTCCATGTGCTTTCTCAAATATCTGGCATTTCCCCTTATGTTACCATAAGAACATAATGAAGCTCTTCTCACGATCCATGAGAAGAGCTTCTGTCAGGTCTGTAGGGAGAGCGGGCTTAGCCCACATGACTACTGGCTCCATCACGGAGCCGGTGGGGGCTACAGAGATAGGAGGCACGTGCGCGGGGCATTCTGGAGAGACCCCCAGGGCCGGGAGGCTTATGTTAGCCTCCCTTGTAGAGGCCACCCAGAGGTCTCCTTGTGTGTTGCTGTGGAGCTGCGCCGCGGCAGCACATGATCAACTAAACAGGGCGCTAACCTCGTTTAAGGGGAGGGGTAGTTTTGGTAGTTTGCTGCTGGGAGATGCGTGGCTCCCGTGGCAGCAGACGACTGGGAGAGATCAGGCTAGGCTCCCTTAGCTGATCTCTCCTGGTCATGTGAATAGCTTCAACAATTGCTTGTGCTGAAGCCTATTCATGCATCAACTCTCTCTTATTCTGTCTCTGCCATTGGTTGCTTCTGGATATTTTAGAAGTGTATAATATAAAAGCATGGTAGGAAGTCTGCTGAATCGGAGGATCCACTTTGTTGTCTTTCTTAGAATGCTTGAGGTCAACCAAACCTGGCATAAACTTAGCTAGGTGGACAGACCCAGATGCAGAATGGAGGAACCCATGAATCATACATTGGGATCTTAGGACCAAATGAGACATGATTTTAAATATGTTCCTCCTCCTCCTCCTCCTCCTCCTCCTCCTCCTCCAGGGTTTAATATGGGTTACTGATTATTAGCATGAATGTGTGGACCTGCACCAAGGTGGTTAATGGCCCAAGATGAACCTGAAAGGTTGTAAGCATGACCATGAGAGGGCAGGGAGGGTGAGTTGGTGGGGAGGTTTGGGTTAGGATGTGGGGGAAGGCAAGGATGAACCTACCTTTCCCCGAGAAGATCCATGATCTCCTCTTTGGTGCACCATCACACACCCACACGATCTGCACTGCTCCCAATAGCGCAGCTCACTGGAAGGTTGGAAAATGAGTCTGGGCCTCCAGGAATCCCAAAATTAAGGATGTGTGAAACAATTTGGGTACAAAATGATTTGTACCCAAATCTGGCTGAATGGGTAGATTCCACCCATTGGGCATTACCACCCACCCCACTCTTTTGGCCCTGGGACCCTTTTTTTAATCCGAAATGATCCGGATTCAGAAAATTTGGTTACAAAATACAATCTGGAGTGATTCGGGGGGGGGGGCAGATTCAGACCCAAAACAAATTGGGGGTGATTTGATTTGGGTGCAAATCAAAACAAAAAAATTGATTCGTGCACATCCCTACCCAAAATGGATTCCTGGAAATCCCAAAATGGATTCCTGGCCTTCAGGAATCCCAAAAATCCCATTGGGGGCATACACTCTAGGTACCCAACTCTGTGTATGCTTAGGCTGTATGCAGCCCAAGCATTCAAACAATCCCAGATCTGGGTTAGGGGGCATGCTTGCGCCCTTTAATCCAGGTTAGAGGCCGGGTTTAAAACCTGGACTTCTGGGGCAGGCAGCATTTGAATTGCCCTTAAATTAACTAAATAAATAAAATTAAAAATCCTGGCGGTGCACACGAGCAGCCCAACCCAGGTTAGGCTGCCCTAGCCTGTGATGGGCTGCTTGTGTAAACAACCTCTAAGATTCCCACACTGGTGTAAATTCACAATATCACTAATGTTGGTAATCCACATTAAACCTAGATTTGAATGATTGTGTGAACCTGGTCAAAGTTTACCTTCTTGTTTCACTTTGACATTTCCCTCAAGGGCCATTGTGTGTGTGTGTGTGTGTGTGTGTGTGTGTATAAAAATACCTTAATTTATCATTTCCAAATCACTGTTTTTATAAATTTCTAATAACCGTAACGTATAAAAAGTGATGGTTTAAGCTGCATTTCCTGAATAAAAAAATAAACTCTTATTCTCTCCCATGAACATATCTCCTAAAGTCAGAAACATATTGAATTGAGCTGGGTTCAGAAAACACATTTGCCAGCCGATCCTTGATGTATGTGAGAGGAACATGGGCGTTCAGATCTCTCCTCTTATATAGTGCACCATCTTGTCTTGCCAAATCATGCAAGGATGACTATCCAAACCTCCTGGAAATGCATAAATGAAATTCTATATTTAATGGGCAGTTCGGATTGTGATTAGGTGAGAAGAGGAAGATGCATGAGGTGGGAAGGTGGTATGCTGCTTTCCCTTGCATGTAGGTCATGCCAAAAAACCTTTTGTCCAAACTGACACATTTACAGTTCCCTTCAAGTATTTTAAGGTACATTCTCTCTCTCTCTTTTTTCCAGTGTGGAAAAAAACATTTTGGGGAAAGAGAGAATGTACCTTAATCTGCTTAAATAGATTAAACTATTTAATCTAAATAGTTACAGGAAGTTCTAAGTATAACTTACAGAACCTACCTTCTGCCTTTTTTCAACATGAATGAAATAGCATTTCAGCAGGTCCCAGTTTCATGACAAAGGGCTCCATTAGAAAAGTCACTGGAAACATATAAGTTCTAAAAATTTGGTGCTAACAATTTGAGTAGCCGGCATCTTGTGGACTGAAATAAAAACATCCCTCTCAAGATGCACTTGGATCTCTTCCCATGTGCTGTGGGTTGGGTTTGTATAAACACTATAAACTAGGGATGTGCAAAATGTTTTCAACGGGCCATTTCAAGTGCTTCAAGTCTAAAACAAAACACCCTTCAAATAAAGGACTTGTTTCAAGCTCAAAATAAAACAAAACAAAAAATCCTGTTTCAATTAAAACCTTTCAACATTTTGAGTGCCATTTTGGAGGCCTGTTTTCCCCTTGCTGATTGGTTTTCTGGCACTGGCTTCCAATTGGCTTGCGATCTCCTTGCTTCTTGGTTGGCTTGCTATCATGCTAATCAAGTGTTGTCATGGGCAACTGTGCCCCCATTTGCTAGGGGGGAGCGGGGAGGGAGGAGGAACACAAATGGAGGGAATTTCAAAATGTCTTCACAGGGACTGGGAGGTAGAGAGAGCCCTTATGAGGATACATCAGGAGAGAAGGAAGGTAGGTTTGATTTTGTTATTTTCTTTTCTCAATACAGTATAATATCCTGTTCTATTGCTGCTATAACTATCTGTTTTTGCAGATTGATAAAGGTAGAACTTGAGTGCCTACCTTCCTTGATTTGTGGTTTGTTTTGTTGGTGAGATAGTATTGTGACAAGTAATGGACAGTGGCAGCAGTGTGTGTGTGTGTGTGTGTGTGAGAGAGAGAGAGAGAGAGAGAGAGAGAGAGAGAGAGAGAGAGAGAGAGAGAGAGAGAGAGAGATTTCTTGGTGATTGCTGTGATGAGCTCCATGTGATGGCCTTGAGACTAAATTGTGCTTCACTCCTCTGCAATCTTCATTGTGAGGTGCACTCAGTCAAAATGTGTTAGGATGCACTTACTAAAATCTATTTCCGACAGGTTGGAAACGCTGGAGAGGAGTGAGGGCTCGTCTGGCCCTGTTGTTCCTGCTGAGCCAGAGGATCCTAGATTGGCGGTTCTTGGCGCTCCTTTTCCGGTGGTCCCTTTGCCTGCAGCTCCAGTGTTGCCAACGCCTTTGGATCCATCAGTGCTTCTGCCTTCGGATCCGCTGGCACCTATTGCACCCAGTGAGCCCGTTGCACCTACACCTCCCGGTGGTACCAGCCAGTGGTCTTCTTTGCCCTGGTCGATATCTGCCATGGGGGGATGGAGGTATGCCCCATTTTGGACACCATACACACAGCCATGGGCTACGGGTTTCACGATGGGGGTTCCAGGGGTTGCATAGCAAGTTTGGCTAGGTAACAGGTTCCCCTTGGGTCCCTTGGCCACGGGCCCGGTGGCGCTACAAGCGACATCCGCGGGTGCGGCTGGCAGTTTGGGGTTTTACCCCATGGGGATTTTGCCTACACCCCAGCATGCCCCCTGTGGTACAATGGGGTTGCCCTTAGGTGACCATCTGCCCCCAGCTACCAGGGAGAAGATCTTAAAAGGAGAATACGTGGCCATATTTAGTTTGTTGTTTAGGGAGCCGGAGGTAAAACATAAGGAAGGTGAGTCATGTAAGGAGCATGAATCTCATTGTTTCTCGTTGTTCTGTACAAGACAATGACAATAAAGACTTATCATACTGTATGAAGCCACAAAGCATAAGCCAGTAGAAAAAACTTGGAATAAGTGGCTTTCCAGCTTCACAATCTATATGGGGGTGATATTGCAGGCTCAGCCTGCTAGGGGGCCTGTGCTTCTTAAATACATGGATATTATTCACCGGGCTGTTTTGGATTTTGCCAGCTCAGCTTGGATTAGATATGATGAAAGTTTTCAAATGTGTGCAGCGCTAAACCCCACCCTTCTCTGGGCCATGGGTTTGCAAAAGCTTTGGCTAGTGATTATGTCTCCTTCCTGCCCAGTCGACAGGGATTGCTCAGACAGTGGACACTTGCTTTCTAGGGTGCATGTGGCTTCATCTGCCATGGAAGTGGGCCAACAGTGGGTTCAACCCCACTTGGTCTGCTGGGAGTTTAACAATGGTGGCTGTTGCTCCAGGCCGGCATGTCGCTTCAGACACACGTGTGGGCTCTGTGGTGCTAAACATCTGAGTTCCATCTGTCCCAGGGCCAAGCCTGGGGGATCAGGATTGAAGTTCAGGGGAGGTGGCACTAAGAAAGGGGGTCCCCCTCCACCCCCTATGGGAAAAGGGCCCCAGCCCAATCAGGCTTGAGGTCTTGGAGCACTTGTTCTTGCATTATCCAGATAGGGAGGCTGCTCTTTATTTAATTTTAGGTTTCAGGGATGGTTTTCAGATTCCTTCTAGTTCTCACCGAGTACTGGCTATGTCCTGCCTATGTCCATGAGGCCTGTTGTCATTAAGAAGATTAAGAAGGAGGTGGACGCTGGTAGGGTGATGGGGCCGTTTCCCTGCCCCCCCTTCCCGGAGTTGAGGGTTTCTCCCTTGGGGGTGGTGCTCAAGAAGGTGCCTGGGGAATTCCGCTTTATCCACCATGTGTCACACCCTAGGGGTTCTTCCGTCAATGACGGAATCCAGGATGTGCTCTGCACAGTGCACTACACTTCTTTTGATGCAGCGGTCCATTTGGTCAGGGACCGTGGGATTGGGGCATTATTGGCCAAGTGTGATATAGAGTCTGCCTTCCACCTGCTGCCTGTTCATCCTTTAGATTTTGATTTGTTGGGCTTCGCTTATGCAGGTCAATTTTATTTTGACCGTGCTTTGCCTATGGGCTGCTCTATTTCATGTGCGGCCTTTGAGGCTTTTAGCACCTTTCTGGAATGGGCAGTGGGGTGGAGGGCGGGCTTAGTATTCACGGCTCACTGTTTAGATGATTTTCTTTTTGCAGGGAGGGGCGATTCTTTTGAATGCCAACACCTGCTGCATTGCTTTATGGATTTGGCGCGGGACCTGGGTGTCCCCTTGGCCAAGGACAAGATGGAAGGGCCAGTCACACAGCTGTCCTTTTTGAGAATCAAACTCGACACCTTGGTGGGTTGCTCTCATTTGCTGCAGGCTAAGTTGGCGGTCCTGCTGGACTTAGTTAGGGCTCTTGGGCGTGCCCATAAGGCCACTCTGAGGGAGCTTCAGGTGGTGGTGGGCACCTTAACTTTGCCTGTAGGGTTATAGTTCCTGGCAGGGCCTTTTTGAGGGGCATTTGCAATCTCATGATGGGGCTTCGTGCCCCACACCACAGGGTTCATATTACAGAGGGTGTCAGGGCAGACTTGGCTGTCTGGGAGACATTTTTGCAGGGATTTAATGGTGTTTCATTTTGGAGGGGCGAACAGCTCCTTGAGGCCGACCTGCAGGTGCATTCGGATGCTGTGGGTGACATGGAATTCGGGGTGTTCTTCAGGGGTCAGTGGTGCATGGCACGCTGGCCTGAAGATTGGGCCCAGCGGGGGGTAACGCGAGACTTGACCTTCCTGGAGTTTTTTCCTATCGTAGTGGTGGTGCACCTTTGGACCGAGGAGTTTGCCAATTCCATGGTTCGGTTCTGGTGCGATAACCAGGCAGTAGTCCAGGTGGTCAACTCTCAAACCTCCCACTCTAAGAGGGTGATGGGGTTAATGAGGGTTTTTGTACTGCAGTGCCTTTGGGCCAACATTTTGTTTTTGGCCAGCCACGTTCCCATGATCTGAAACGACATTGCTGATGCCCTGTCTCGCTTTCAGGTGGACAGGTTCAGAGAGTTAGCGCCCGAGTCAGCTCTGGATCTGGATCCCATGCCTGCCTTTCTGTGGCATCTTGGGAAGTAGAAGCCCAGAGGGCCATAGCTGCTTCATTGGTGCCGGGCACTAGGGCGAGTTATGCTGCTAGGATAGCTGCTAACTCCAGCTTTCAGAAATTGGTGGGCTTAGAAGAGGAGTGGCCTCTACCAGTAGTTCATTTACTGCAGTTTTTGGTCCACTTACATGGGGTGGGACAGGCCATGTCCATGTTAGGTGACTATGTGGCAGTATTGTCCTTTGAGGCACAAGCCAGGGGGGTGGAGGATTGTTCTAGTGACCCCAGGGTATGGAGGATGTTGGAGGGTTGGTCCCGGGGACTTCCTGTGGCCAAGGATAGCAGGCTGCCATTTACCCTTGATCTGGTGGCGGTGCTAGTCAGGCACTTGCCGGGCTCTTGCGGGTCACCATGAGAGGTCCTCCTTTTTCAGGCAGCCATGCTGGTGGCTTTTTTCGGAGCCTTTAGGCCATCGGAGATTCTGCCATGGAGTGGCCGTTCCCCTAGAGACCGCTGCTTACAGCTTGCCGATTTGTCATTGACGGATGGGGAAGCGCGGCTGTTCCTACGATGTTCCAAGACAGATCAGAGGGTCAGGGGTCAGGTGGTTAGGCTGGCGGCAGCCAGCAATCCTACATTTTGCCCGATAGCGGCTTTAAGGCACTATGTGGAGCTGGACCCGTTGTGGGTGGATGCCTTTTCATGCACGAGAGTAAGGATCCCCTGACCCAGTATCAGTTCTTGGCAGTTATTAGGAAGGCCTTGGCGATGTAAGGAGTCCCGATGGGTGGGCTTATGTTGCATTCCTTCTGGATTGGGGCCACCACAATAGCTGCTCACATGGGGATGCGGGAGGATGTGGTTCAGCGAATTGGGCGGTGGAAATCCGCGGCAGTGAGGTGCTATGTGTGCTAGTTGAAATGGTTGTTGCCATTGTTTACATTTTCTTGGCAGGTGCTGATGGGGCAGCGGCCCCAATGTGGATCCTTGTTTGCAGCCATTCGCTGGTCTTTTGGGCATTTAAGAGAGCCAGCACCTCGCAGTGGGGCACTCAGCTTGGATTGGGGAAGCGTGCCTCTGTTTATTGGTTGGGTATAAGGGGTATGGTTTGAAGCCAGTGCTCCCTGACATTTGGGATCATATAGCTAGGTTCCCTAGCCCCAATTGCATAGTTATTCACCTAGGTGAAAATGATCTTGGCAAGCAGACTGATCTCTCGCTTATTCAGCAAGCCTCCTCTGATTTTTCTGTTTTGAAGGGCTGGCTTCCTGGCATTCGCATCCTTTGGATTAGTTGGCTGCAACGCAGGGTTTGGAGGGGGTTGCAGAATGTTCGGAGCATCAAAAGAGCACAGTGCAAGACCTCTGCTACAATTGGCAGATTGGTGGCAGCGGACGGGGGGCGGTGTTGCTTCAGCCTGGGCTCTCGGCCCATTCCCCGGAACTCTTAGCCCCGATGGGGTTCATTTGTCTGAAACGGGTTGTGATTTGTATATCCAAAACATTCGGAGGGGGGCCTGTTGGATTTTTGGAGAGGTATGGGGCAGGGAGGTCAAGCTAGGCTAGCCTCCCTGTGTGGCGGGAATAGTGCGGGCTGGGTGGTGATTTCAGGGATATAATATTGGTGAGCACCTTTGGATATTTTAAAGGTGGATTGGTCAATCACTCCCTTGTGGTTTGTGCGGCCCAGGAAGAATGGTTGGCCAGGAAACCAGCTTCAGGACTTCACCAATCCTTGGGCTGAGAGGTCCGGAGTGGGTGAAGCCCTAGAAGTATCCACGCCTCTTCACAAAAGGGGTTGGCTTTGAAGGAGGTGGGCAGGTTGCACCTGTGTGTTTCTTGAGCCAAGATGTGTCGCCCTTGCAGGGGTGGAGAAGGACGACAGAGTCCTAACCTGGCCTCGTTAGGCCCGCACTGTTGGTTAAGGGGGATTAATCCCCTTGTTACCATCCGCTATGCCTTGATGTTATTAATTAATAAAGTTGTGGCTCTTTACCCAATGCTATGTCTCTGTGTCTTTTTGGGCCAGGGGTCCGGGGACACGCAAGTAATTTTAAACAAATTTTTAACCTTTTCCCCAAACCCCCATAGGATCTCCATAGGATCCTGTGGAGTTTGGGGAACAGGTTAAAATTTTGTTTTAAATCACCTGTTTACCCTTTCCTTTTGTGGGTTGGGTGGTAGGTAGCACCCATCATGTCCAACCATACAACCCACTTTGCTAACCCTAGGAGCTACCCATGGGAAACAATGGGGTGTTTCAAGTTCCCTATTGTTCCCTATGGCGAAAACATTCAAAATGTTTCAAGTTGTTTTGTCAAAACAGCCAGTTCATCACTGTTTTGACAAAACATTTTGGCTGTTTTGTGTTTGAGCTCACAACAAAATGCAAAATTCTTTTCATGCACATCCCTACTATAAACTTCTGAGTTCCAAAATGGTGAGTAGCCACCATATTGTTTCAGGACTCCTTAGGACCCTTCCCCGTGTACAGTAAATTTGGGTTCCATTGGACTGTAAACACAAAAGTTATTAGGAGGGAGAGAGGGAGAGAGGGTGATCTCATAAGCCATCTTTCCTTTGGAAAGTAAGCTAAAAATAGAACACGATTTCATCTCCGTAGTTACTAGTATTCCTATGTTTTATGAGTTGGTCTAGCATTTTCTTTGAAGCATAAGGTTTTACATATCGGTTGTGATGTAAGAAAAAGTGTTGCTTTTGCCTGACCATGTGTTAATTTGCTCAAGTGCACTCTGATTTAGTCCTCTGGTTTAGGAATAATTCACTCAATTTTTGATTCATGAAGTCAAGCCAAATTGATTTCACTGAACAATAAATCTTTCATGTGATTATTTCAACATGTCTCACAACTGCTTGTCATTGTATTCTTAAAAACTCTCCAGAAGTGCATTGACCACAGATGTGGTACCCTTAATTCAAAGAGGCATCTCTTCCATTGTTCCGAAGAACTACAGACTCTGTTTTGTAAACATTAGCCTAGCAATGAAATATGTATTTTGGTGCATTGTTCTGAATACTTAAGCCTGATTAAGAGTTCTGTATAACCTAAAAGCTTGCTTTCAGTACTTAAAAGACTTTAAAGACTAGTTGAGCAATTTAGTTTCAAAATACAGTTGGTCCAATAAGAGTTTATATTATTGTTCATTGTGTTTCTCATTTTGAGGCCACTATGTCTACTAAAGCACTTGATATGAATAATAAATGTTTCCACTTCAGTTTTTACAGCCTTTCTCATTTTGTTAATGAATATTTTAAAACACTCATAACACAAAAAGTGTCCTTAGCTGACCCACCACTACCCTTATAGTTTCTCAGCAATTAACTAGCAACTGATCAGTGGAAGGACATTATGTTTTACATTGTAAACCCAGCCCCCTCCCCCTTCAAAAGGCAGTTTGTGCATTTTCCGCCTATCTTTTTTATTATCTCCCACCAACATTTTAAAATTTTAAATTTAATACATCTTTCTTTTGATTTTATGTATTGATTTTCAGACTTCATTTATGTTGCTTACTCTGTGCCAAAAATGTTACTTGCCAAATATAAGTTTAATTTTCATATGCATCCACTGACACTAGCCTAGCATATACAACGATATTTCTAATGTGTTGGTAATGGGATTAAAAAATGGCTGCTGTTTCTCCTGCTTGTGGAATGTTGTAATATCTTTTGTTGTAACTAGCTTATCTGAATCTTTTCCAAACAGAAATCGAACACAACACTTAGTTGGGGGCAGGGGAATTCATACGAGGGAACCATTTTAACAGTGATGTCAGGACAATAACAGAAGGTGCCTTTCATACAGCCAGTGGCATTATTCAGCTTTTCTCTGAGCATCCACAGATAATGTGTGCAGGATTACCCCCAGATTGCACATCTGACCTTTGAGGGGGACTGCAACCTCATCTAAAATGAGTTACATGCTTTCACCCAAATCAGCAGTCTTCCCAACCTACAGCACAGAACCGCTTCCAACCAGGGTATCAACTATCTCTCTCAGAATAATTGGTAAAAAGGAGAAGTAGACCTGAACGTCATCAGCACACTGGCTGCTTTCCCATGGTCCAGGACATTTTGTATTACCCCTGTGGTACATGAAGGCCTAATGTTTCAGCAGCTCCCTTAGATCTCAGATTCTTGAAAACCCACTCCTGCTTTACCTGCAGCATCTTTACTGAACAGCTAGGTTTCCTTAGGGAAATAAAAAACTTCAAAGGGACTTCAGAAAACTGCCTCTTCTTATGCTAGACTGTTCTTGTAGCTCCTGCAGTCCCCCCAAAGTTCATCTAATCAATTTTAATGCAACACAATTTCCCCCTTCCACATTTTCAGTGGATCTGATGAACAACCTTGTCAGAGAGGCTCCCAGGATTCAAATCACTGCTGCCAGAAAGTTTACAGACCTGGGATGTTGGCATTTGTATGCTGTGCGATAGTCTGAAAATAAAGCAGTGCTGTTGGCAATGAAAGAAAATTCCAGGCATCATTGTGGCAACTGTATTTATTTAAAGAGGAACTGTATAAGCACAGACATATTGGGGCCAGGTGGCTAGTGGAGAGGCTGATGTCAAGAAGAACCATTCTTTGAGCTTAAACCTATTTCCCAACTCACAAGGAACTCTTAATTTTACCCTGTGGATTCCCTAACAGCGTGATCTCTGTGATGCATTTCCAAGGAGACAGAGGTGGAGTGGGTGCAGTTAATTTCATTTTGCATGTAACGTTAAATCAAAGTAGCCACCACATGTCAAGTCAAGACCCATTTGCTCTCTTTATCCTGTTGTGACAAAAGAAGAACCATTAATGTTTTGGAGAAGACAGAGACTGAAACTGAAGTACGAGCCACAATGTAAGCTAAGAATCACTAGCTTGTCTATTAAGTTCAGTAGCTGACATGATGAGGAAAAGTATTCAATGTAGTCCCATTAAAAGGACAAGTTAGACACTGCCTAACTTGGTGGTGTTGTTTTTAAATTTCAGTGGGACTACATGGAATAATTTTCTTCATCATAAGCCTGTTCTTAGAACCCGGGCAATTCTTGTTAAAGGGTTAACTACAATCACCAAGTTCGGTACACCACCACAAAGCATGATGTGAGAACCCACGCTGTACTAGGCTTCCCACCACGGTTAATTAGGATTAAACTACATTCAACAACTACAATCTGATTCTAGTTAACCCTAGCAGGGGGACTATAATTGCCGGTACAACTCAGGTTCTCATGCCACACTCTGCCAGAGCACAGTTTGCTTGGTGATCATTGTTAACCCATTTACGATCACTCATGTAATAAGAACAGGCCCCACTTATCAGCCTATATGTATAGACTTGAGAAGAATGCAAATCATCTAGGTTTTATCATAATTTGGTCTTGATTTTCAACCAAAGATCAATTGCTGACGTCTGTAGCATCTAGTAATCAGGGGCATATCGCCTCTTAATGTTCAATGCAAGTTTTTTCTTTCTTTCTAAAAACAATGGAGTTTGCAATGTGCTTTGGCCAGCACAGAATTTCCTTCATCTGCTCAGAATCTCCTTCATCAGGTACAAATTTTGGGTGTGTAAACTGAATGGTAAAACTATGCAAACAGTCAGCTAAGCATACTTTAATCATCCCACAACAAGAAATCCACATTGACTTTGGGAGGACAAACTATTTTCCTGCAGCCCAAGGATGGTGAAATATTGTCAGCTCAGTAGCCTAGAAAAGCTATTCCTTTTCTTGGCTTTTACGCAGCAGGAGACAAATAGACTTTGACATCTTATTTCAACCTAATAACAAAACGGAGATAACAAAGGTGCTCCATATGCCAGTGCTGCTGATTCACAGAGAAGCCAGTGATCTGTTGAGGACAGCTCTGCCCTTTCCCGAGAACTTAGGAGTCTCCTCTGTTTATACAAAAGACTTGTGTTTGTTCATTTCCAGAGACTGATTTATTTCCACTGGGCATTACCAGGTAGCAGAAATACTATGTGACACTCAGTGCAATCCATTAGTAAAAGCAGAGTGATTGCAGATATGACTGAAAATGGTTTGATGCAGTGTCAGATCCAGGGATGTTGGGGGGCCTGACACGGGGAAGTCAGAGAAGCTACAAAACTCTTCCCAGGGTCTCAAGATGCTGCTTAGGAACATAGGAAGCTGCCATATACTGTCAGACCATTGGTCCATCTAGCTCAGTATTGCCTACACAGACTGGCAGTGGCTTCTCCAAGGTTGCAGACAGGAGTATCCCCCAGCTCTATCTTGGAGATGCTGCCAGGGAGGGAACTTCAAACTTTCTGCACGCAAACATGCAGATGCTCTTCCCAGAGTGGCCCCATCCCCTGAGGGAAATATCTTACAGTGCTCACACATGTAGTCTCCTGTGAAAATGCAAACCAGGGCAGACTTGGCTTAGCAAAGGGGACACAAGAGCAGCTCTCCTTTTCTTAAATAGACTTCTTAAACAAGTTTATTTATGTATAGAATTGAGTCTTGCTGCTGCTTCTAATGGGATGCAGTGGTATATGGCTTAGCCTGCTTCCTATTGGCAATGATTCCACCAATATGTACTTTTCACATTCTTTTTTCTTTGTCTAGCACAGGCCGGGAAAAACTGAAAATATAAGCATGACATTGAGATTCTGCTTTATGTTATTGCATACAGGCAGGGAATTAAGGATGCTAAAAGGTTAATACCATCCATTGTGTAAAAAGGTTGTTCTTAATGTCACACAGTGGCCAACATCCTGAGTAACAAAGCATGCCTGCAGCAAAGCAAGTGTGTGGGCATTTGTTGGGGTCTAGAGAAAAACAGTGAGGGGGTGATTTTCCCCAATCTTCCCTTCCATTGAAGTGCCCTGTGACCCCATGAAAAAAACTATGTCCCTGAAAGTCGCACAGAAACATATTTTTGGAAATCACAGAGCAATTCAGAGGGAAGGAGAGATTGGCAAGCCACTGCTTCAGGTACAAGCACCTGCACTGACCTTATGTGGTGTGGGTAGATATGCATTTATTTCATTATGAATTTAAAATAGAAATGAATGGGGTCCATGCTTTTGTTTCATGTGTAAAGAAATAACTGGTAGAGATACAAATGAGTTCCAAATGGCCCTTGTAAGCAACCTACTCACCATTCGTTGCAGAGAAAGAGAGAGCAGGAAAATGAAGAGTGACACTGTCAACTGTCTAATATCCAATCCAAAAATATTTTGCAGATTTGCACAATATAATGATAGCTTTTCTTTCCACACAGAACCTTCTAATCACAGTGGCAAAGGGAGAGACTTGGAAGTCAACAACAGAATGACCTGAGGGCTTGCTTTTGCCTGTGCCAAAGTTGGCTGCTGAAGCCTGGTGCCTAGATCTGCTCAGCTGCCATTTCAAATGCTGCTACTGAAGTCTAGTATCCAGGGCTGCTTCCAGCTGAAGTGTTTGCTCTGGAATTGCTTAAAGTAAAGTGTGCTGTCAAGTTGCTTTCGACTCCTGGCACCCACAGAGCCCTGTGGTTTTCTTTTGTAGAATACAGAGGGGTTTACCATTGCCTCCTCCCCTGCAGTATGAGACGATGCCTTTCAGCATCTTCCTATATCACTGTTGCCCGATATAGTACCAGCGGGGATTCGAACCAACAACCTTCTGCATGTTAGTCAAGCATTTCCCCGCTGCACCATTTAAGTTGACTCTAGAATAGCTTAGTTTATTCCTTTTGAATAAGGGATTCAGATTGCATCATCTGGCCTTCTCCCTGTACTAAACTTCTTTCTTTTGGACCTTAGAAAATCTGACTCTGTGTGTGTGTGTGTGTGTGTGTGTGTGTGTGTGTGCACACATGCACGCAAGGAATGGGACAGTAGTATAGGTATAGGTAAGAAAAAGAGCAACTGAGGTGCCTCTGGGGAGGAAAAGTGGTCTGAGAAGCAGTTGGATAACACAAATGGAGATGCACTACCTTTTTTAATAATAATAATAATAATAATAATAATAATAATAAATAGTTGCTGCTGCTGCTGCTGCTGCTGCTGCTGCTGCTGCTGCTGCAAAATCACTGAAGACCAGGCTAAAGAAATTGCATTGCTTGACATGCATTTCCTGGTTGCATGATCATTTCATATTGTTTGAAACTGTCCTCTCCCTTAGTCTGCCTTTTACTTTAATTTTTTAAAAGAAAGAAAGAAAAAGAAAGAAAAAGTCCCCTGCTAACTGAGCAAAGAGGCACCTTTTTAAATTGGTGATTCTCTTTGTTTAGCAGGGAGAGAGCAAGTGGCCCTATCCATCCCTGGCACTGCATCCCTCCAGTCAGAGGCGTAACTATAGGGGGGGCAGGGGGGGCACGTGCCCCAGGCGCCATCTTTTCTGGTCACGTGGGGGGCGCCGCCATGACAAAAATATATATATATTTTTAATTTTTTGTTAATACAAATGTTTCCTGCTCAGTGCAGCAGCACTGCAGCAGTCAAGGGAGCACGTTGGCACCCCCTCCCCCACGAGCGGTCCCTTCCTCACCCCCCACGCGCCCCCCCCATTGCTTTGCTGGTGCCTGGCGGCCAGTCAGTGGCCTGGCTTGGCGGCGGCAGCAGGCGCTTGTGAGGAAAAACCTAAGTATAATGTAGTACGTTGGGGGGGTGGGGGCGCAGGGGGGCGCCATTTCAGTGCTTGCCCCGGGTGCCGTTTTCCCTAGTTACGCCTCTGCCTCCAGTGGCTGTTGCTGGTGTCTATCTTGCTTTTTTAGATTGTGAGCCCTTTGGGGACAGGGAGCCATTTTGTTTGTTTGTTTGTTTGTTTGTTTGTTTGTTTGTTTGTTTGTTTGTTTCTATGTAAACCACTTTGGAAACTTTCATTGAAAAGCAATTTATAAATATTTGTTGTATTGCATTGTTGTATTGAATTGAAAGAAAAAGAAAGAAAAATCTTATTTCAGTTTTTGCAACTGCACAAATACAAATTCTTCCATGAAGTGAAAAAAAACTAGCTCACCTCTGGCCTGTCTGATTCTACTGGCTACCACACAAAATTTGGCTACATTATATGTAACAATAGAGTCATGGTCAACAAGAAGGAAACAAACAACAAACTCATCTGAACAACCTGGAAAATTTCTTAGTAAAGGAGCTATAAGAGAAATACGAGAATCGTGTTTTAAAAGTACAGTATAAATAAAACATGAGCTGAAGACTCAACTGCTCTATCTCCACACAGGCATACCCGTTCCTCATAAGGAATCCGCTTAAATTTACTGTCTAGAACTGCTGATGAGAGAGTATTAAAACGTGCCAATAAGAACATTCTTTTATACTTAGGCACTGTTAGCGTACTAAGGTACCTATCTGGTTTGGAGTTATATATTTGGTTCCCAAGGTAAAACTTATTTGTAACATAACATATATCATTTTGTTGTGCAGTATCTAGGAGCTTTTGTTTGAGGGCTATCTTGGCCCCACGCTATCAATAGCTCAGGAGAAAACCCAAGTAAATAGAATTTCTTCACTATTGGTAATTCCGATTGAAATTGAAATCCATCCTTCAGTATCAAGTGTGCCAGACCCTTAAGGAGAAAAATAAGCTTCAACCATAAATTACATACCACTAGCCAGACCCTAGTTTCCACACTTGATACACCTGCCTCTAAAAATAAAATTGAATTAGGCACACAGCAAGGCACTTGAAATAGGCTTCTTAAGAACTTGGTTTGGTTTGCTTCTAAGGCCATGAAATTGGAATATAAGGTGATCTGGGCACCATATAGGATATGGGCTAATGCTTTAGCTTCGTATTTGTACAGTTTGATAGCAGCCGGGATAAACTGTCCACTTCTAGTTTTTTTAAAAAACCAAGATTGCTGAAATATTTATTTTGACATTTTGCGTAGCAAACTCTTTTTGCTTGGAAAACTATTTAAAACAGTCAGCTTGCTCAATTTTAAACCCATCAGAACTCCAATTCAACTTCTTAAGGGACTTTGCAAACATCATGGTTTTAGTTTTTTGGTAATTAATCTGCAAGGAATCTTCCCTGCAGTAGCATGCAAGATCCCACAATGTTCTTAATCGAATGAGAGAAAGGAATATAATCACAGTTTTATCTGCATAAAGGAGCATAGACATGTGCTTAGATGCTAATTTTGGTGATCTAAATTACTTAGCCTCTCCACCAAAGGATTTATATAAAAATTGAACAAAAGTGGGGCTGTTATGCAACCCGGCCTTACACCTTTCTGTGTAATAATCTCGTTGGAAAGCTGTCCATGTGCCTTACATGTAACTCGCAAGTATATGTTCTCATACAATTTGTAAATAAGAAGAAGCAATCTCCAATCAGTCACGGAAGCTTTAAGTTTTCTCCATAGTTTCTTCTGTGAAATTACATTAAAGGTAAACTTAAAATCCACAAAAGCGGCATATAAAACCGAATTGGAATTTTGAGTATATTTTTCTACCAAATGACGATGGACCAGACACTGCTCTAAGAGTGAACAACTGGACCCAAATCTGGTTTGTTCTTAAGTATCAAACAAGTCAAGGAATTTTTTCATATATATGGTGAGCATACATCTTACTAATGATGTTAAATAACCTTATTGGGCAATAATTAAATTGGATCATCTCTCTTGACCTTTTTAAATATGGGGATTATTGTGGTCAATTCTCATTCTTCAGGAATCCAGGCCACCTGATCAATAAAGGTAAAAAGAGAGGCTAAAATAGAGGCCCACCACCACTCTAAAATATTTTTAATTATATCAACTGGAATAATATTGCTCCCAGGAGCTTTGCCTGGTTTTAACTGAGTTAAATTGGCTACTTATGCAGCCGAATTGGAGGCCACTCAGGGAGAAAAGCAGACCCAGACTCCACCTTAAAGGAACTTTCTCCTTCCTCTGTGCATAAATCACAAAAACACGCTTCCCAGACTGCAGCTGAAATATGGCAGTCCAAACAGAATGGGCCATATGCAGATCTCTCTGCAACAAGGCACCAAACCTAGCTGAATCTTTTGCCTTAGCTACAGTGATCAATTGCTGCCAGACAGCTTTCCCTGCACTCTTATTTTTACTCAGCAATAATTTATATATGGTTTTTTCTGCAGTAATAAACTTTGAGGAGGCATTAAAGCTGGATTCTTCCTATATTCTTCAAAAGCTCTAATTAAGATTATCTTCGCATTATAACAATCTGAGTCAAACCAACCTTGAGACCAATATGGCTTAAGCCATGGTTTCTTTACAGATGTACTGTAAATAGGTATTGAAATATGTATTACTAGCTGACCCTGCACGGAGCATCTATGCAGTTGTGCACTGAGCCTGTGGCATCCCCCCGCAGCACTATCACTCACTGTCCCCACTGCAGTGCTCTCACTCCCCCCGCTGCACGCTCGCTCCCCCGCAGTACGCTGGCTCGCTCCCCCTGCAGCTCGCTCCCCCTGCAGCTCGCTCGCTCATTCCCCCCCACAGCACGCTCGCTCATTCTCCCCCCTGCAGCGTGATCGTTCGTTCTCCCCCCTGCAGTGCACTCGCTCGCTCTCTCCTCCCGCAGCATGCTCACTCAGTCTCTCCCCCCACAGTGCACTTGCTCGCTTCCCCCCCACAGCTCTCTCCTGCCGCAGCTCTCCCCATTGGGCAGGCCAGGGCCAGGCCATCCCACCACCACCTTCCACCACCTCCTCCTGGCTAGTAGGGCTTTGCCCGCCATCTGCCCACCTCCTCACAGCCGCCATTATTTCTCCCTGCCACCATCTCCTCTTCCTGGCCAGCGGGGCTTCGCCCACCATCCACCCACCTCTTCTGGCAGGAGGGGCTTCGCCTGCAGGCCCTCCACCTCTGCATACTGACCGCCACCATTATTTCACTACACTTCAATGCTGGAACTCTTGCATGCTCTAGAGCATCTGCACATTAGTACTTGATTGCTCCCCTCACCTCAGAGATCTCCCCACCCTCACCTGAGCTGCACTCCTGGTCCTCCTCCATCCTGTTGCTTCCATTCCCCTCACCCTTCTTGGTCATGGCTACAGCATTGCTTTCGCCTATTGGCCAAGCTGCAGCCCCCTATCACCAGAGACCTTCCCACCCTCACCTGAACCCCGCTCCTGCTCCTCCCTCCAGGAGCAGCAGCAGTGGTAGACCAGGCCTTTCCTCTCTGCTGCCACCACCATGGCCGCTCGTTCCCCTCAGGCCGCTGACAGGCCCAAGCCAATCCCTTGCCTGCCTGCCTCCCTCTGAGAATGGCCTCGGTAGCCCCAAACAGCAGCAGTGGTTGACTGGGCCCTTCCTTGCTGCTAGTGCTGCCATGGCTGCTCATTCCCCTCAGGCTGCTGACAGGCTTGGGTCCGTCCCTTGCCCTTCCTTCTGTCTCTCTTCCCCCTCCCTTCTTTTTCTCTTTCTCTCTCCATCACTCGCTCTTCCCCACTCTTTCTTCCCCCTCCCTTCATGTTTTTTCTCTCCCTCCCTCCTTGAATTAACAGGTTTTGTTCATCTTATTTCCTCATTTAATTCCCACAACGGCATCCTCCTTCTCCTGAAGGGGCTCCTTCCTCCTTCACGACCCGTCTCTTTGCATACTCCTGCCTGCTATCCTTTTATATATAGATAGATTCCTCTCCTCTACAATCAAGAACATCTTTCAACCAGTAACATTTGCATTCCAACTGTCCTTAACCATCACAGGCTCCTCCTACTTATTTGCATAGGGAATCCCCACTGCCCAATCACCACAGTGCCACAGGCTCCTCCTCCCTATCTGCATATGGAATCCCCACTGCTCAATCACCATGGTGCTTCTGCTGTCACAGGCTCCTTCTCCCTATCTGCATATGGAATCCCCACTGCCCAATCAGGTGCTTCTGCATGCAAACTCTGTCAGCCAATCGCCTCCTTTCTATCACGTCCCCACACATGGCCTGCTTGGAGAATTAATAATATAGATAATATTGTATTGTTATATACAATATTGTATAGAATGTATTTTAATAAGAATTTATTATAATAAACATTTGTATTATAATACTGTAAATAGGTATTGCAATATGTATTATAATATTGTATTATTATATACAATATTGTACAGAATGTATTATATGTTTATTATAATTATAATTATTATTAATAATAATAATAATAATTATTATTATTATTATAAAACATTTGTATTATAATACTGTAAATAGGTATTGCAATGTGTATTATAATAGGTATTGAAATGTATGTGAAAGCTTGCCATACTGTAACAAAATACCCACCTCTGACTCAGATGTCAAAAATGAGCGAATTTGTAGAAGCCTCTCTGAGTTCAAAAATATTTTTTAAAATTCTAGTTCACCTGTTCAGACCACCTTATTTGGGAAAGTCTAACCTCCACAACTGTATTAGGTCTATTAACCGGATCTGCAAACAGTTGGCTGCTAATGGGGTTCAAGTACATAACTGCTGGAAAATGGTCACTCTGGATGTGAAACAATTTTAAATTTATCCAAAAAGATGAACAGATTAAGAGATAATACTATATAATCAATAGTATTTGTATGGCAGCCACCACAGAAAGTAAATTCTTCAGGACAATAATCCTTTGTATTGCCATTTAACAAAACAGTCAAAGTTATTAAGAGTTTGTGCCAAGCAAAAGCCTGCATAATTACAAATGACATCTGGAGAGAAAGTAGGAAGGGGATATCTTTTTGATCCTGCGGATTTGTGAATAAGGCATTACAATCACCCACCAATATTAAGGACACCTAAGAATGGGAAGCTAAAAACTAAAAGGCTGGAGACATAATTGCTAGATTTCTTCCATGCTGTATCTCTACAATCTGGAGAGTTATTACTTATTGGAGTTATTACTTAATACTTATTGGGAGAAAATAAACATTAATCAGCAACAAATTATGGTGCTTAAATTTAATTAGAACTGCAACTGCATACTGATCAAAAGCTACTAACCTAGATTTCATTGCCAGGAGAGAAGTAAAAATAAATATACCCAAACCACCTTTAAGTCTTCCCCTTCTGCAACCCAGGGAAATGCCTAATGAAAAATATATAAAACCATCTGCTAACAGCTCATTCAAAAAGAGAGTCTCTTGGGGAAAAATAATATCAAACTTTGAAACATATTTTATAAAAGCTGGATCCCTTGATCTACATTTCCATCCCACAATATTCCAGGACATCAGCACCAATGTGCACTGAGATTTAAAATGTCAATCAGAAAGGCATGAAGTAGATTCTAAATTCTGCAGATCCTCCAAGGGCTCAAAAATTAAGGGCGGAGAGTCATTCCTCTCCAGCTGCTCAGTAGGGATGTTCCAAAATACGATTCGGAAGCTGAACCTGCTGACCATGCAAAAAACCAGCACACATGCAAAGAGACCATGTGTGTGCCAGCGTCAGGCACAGACAAGGCTGGAAAACACTCCACCAACATGTAGTTAATTCTGGTAGGAGCACCAGATGTACAGCAATGGTGTCGATCAGAGGAGCAGGTATGCTCTCTTCCTCTTTAAAGGAGTTGGGAAAGCCATACGAACATAAGAACATAAGAACAGCCCTGCTGGACCATCTAGTCCAGCATCCTGTTTCACACAGTGGCCTCCAGATGCCACTGGAAGCCTACAGGCATGCCCTCTCTCCTGCTGTTACTCCCCCGTAACTGATACTCAGAGGCATCCTGCCTTTGAGGCTGGAGGTGGCCTATAGCCCTCCGACTAGTAGTCGTTGATAGACCTCTCCTCCATGAAGTTATCAAAATCCCTCTTAAAGCCATCCAGGCTATCACCACATCTTGTGGCAGAGAATTCCACAAGAATTCCACATTGCTTGTCCTAAATTTCCTGACAATCAATTTCATGGGATGACCCCTGGTTCTAGTGTAATGTGAGAGGGAGAAGAATTTCTCTCTATCCACTTTCTCCACACCATGCATGATTTTATAGACCTCTAACATGTCTCCCTGCAGTCATCTTTTTAATAAACTAAATAACCCCAGGTGTTGTAGTTTTGCCTCATAAGAAAGGTGATCTAGGTTCCTGATCATCTTGGTTGCCCTCTTCTGCACCTTTTCCAGTTCTACAATGTCCTTTTTTAGATGAGGTGACCAGAACTGTACACAGTACTCCAGGTGTGGCAGCACCATAGTTTTGTATAAGGGCTTTATAGTATTAGCAGTTTTATTTTCAATCCCCTTCCTAACAATCCCCAGCATGGAATTGGCCTTTTAAATAGCTGCCGCACATTGAGTCAACACTTTCAACGAGCTGTCCACCATGACCCCAAGATCCCTCTCCTGGTCAGTCACCGACAGCTCAGTTCCCATCAGCATATACTTGAAGTTGGGGTTTTTCGTCCCAATTTGCATCACCTTACACTTGCCAACACTGAAGTGCATTTGCCATTTTGTCCCCCCATTTGAGAGATCCTTTTGGAGCTCCTCACAATCTGTTTCGGATTTCACTAACTGAAAGAGTTTGATATCATCTGCAAATTTGGCCACCTTGCTGCTTACCCCTGCTTCTAGATCATTTATGAATAAATTAAAAAGCACCAGTCCCATTACAGATCCTTGGGGACCCCACTTCTTACCTCCCTCCATTGTGAAAACTCTCCATTTATTCCTACCCTCTGTTTCCTGTCCTTCAACCAGTAAACAATCCACACATGTACTTGTCTCCTTACCCCATGACTGCTAGGTTTTTGGAACTCCAAGTATACTATGTCAACTGGATCACCTTGATCCACACACTTGTTGACACTCTCAAAGAACTCCAAAAGGTTCGTGAGGCAAGATTTCCCTTTGCAGAAGCCATGCTGGTCCTGTAATTTCCCAGATCACCCCTGGATCCCTTTTTGATAATTGGTTTTACATTGGCTACTTTCCAGTCCTCCAGTACAGTGCTTGATTGCAGGGATAAGTTATATAGTTTTGCAAGAAGGTCAGCAATTTCACATTTGAGTTGTTTGAGGACTCTTGGATGGATGCCATCCAGCCCTGGCGATTTGCTAGTTTTCAGTTTTTCCAGACAGTTTAGAACATCATCTCTTGTCATTTCTATCTGACTCAGTTCTTTAGCCTCCATCCCCGAGCAGCCTGTTTCAGGAAGAGGTAAATGCTTAGTATCCTCTGCCATGAAGACATATTCAAAGAACTCGTTGAGCTTCTCTGCAACCTCCATATCCTCCTTAATAATCCCTTTCACTCCCTCATTATCTACCTCCCTCCCTGGCAGGTTTCCTACATCTGATGTATTTAAAGAAGTTTTTGTTATTTCCCTTGATGCTTTTATCTAAATGTTCCTCAAACTCTATTTTTGCCTCCCTTATTGTCACATTGCAATTCTTTTGCCAGAGTTTGTGTTCCTTTCTGTTCTCCTCATTTGGGCAGGCCTTCCAATTTCAGAAGGAAGTCCCTTCTTATTGCTTCCTTGACGTTACCTGTTAGCCATGCTGGCATCATCCTGGACTTAGTGGTACCTTTCCTCCTTTTGGGTATACAATCTAACTGGGGTTCTAGTATTGTGGTTTTGAGTAAACTCCATGCATTCTGGAGCAAAGTGACTCTCTTGATTTCCCCTTTCAGCTTTCTTTTCACCATACTCCTCATTTTGGATTAGTTTCCTCTTCTGAAATTCAAAGTGTCTGTGTTAAACTTCCTTGCTGATTTTCTCCCCACATGTATGCTGAACTGGATCGCACAATGGTCACAGCTCCCTAAAGGGTCAATGACACTGACATCACACACCAGGTCCTGAGTGCCACTCAGGATTAAGTCCAAGGTCACCTTCTCTCTTGGTTCCATAACCAATTGTTCTAGGGCAGTGTCATTCAGTGCATCTAGAAAGTTGACCTTTTTGTCATTACCTGACTGTGAATTTACCCAGTCTATGTGTGGGTTATTGAATCCACCCATTATTACAGCCCTGCCCCTCCTTGAAGCCTTCCTAATTTCCTGCTGCAACTCCCAGTCACTGTCACCGTTTTGATCCTGAGGGCGATAGCACGTCCCCAGCAGCACGTTCCCTTTCAGGCCTTGTATTGTCACCCACAGGGTTTCTGTGGAGGACTCCAGTCCACCTGGGTTTTCTACTTTGTTAGATTCTATCCCTTCTTTAACATACAGTGCTACTCCACCTCCAAGGCGGAGGTCCTTTCCTTTCTATTTAGTTTATATCCAGAGATAACAGTGTCCCACTATATCTATTTCTGTGTTAGTAACCAAGCACTCCAGCTCACCCATCTTGGCTCGAAGGCTACTGGGATTGGCATATAAGCACCTATATGCTGACTCTCTTACCTGGTATGTGCTATCTTTCTTTTGACTCTTTAAACAGCTGGCCCAGCGTTCTGTCTGCTCTTTATGTGGTTCTGCTCTGTCCCCTTCTGTTTTATCTGAATCCTTTACACCCTCTCACTTTAAAGGATGGCATTTGCCGAACTGGATACGGCCCAGCTCCTGTCGGCTATTCCCCAGGCATCATTTTAAAAGCTGCTCTGCAACCTTTTTGATTTTAAGCGCCAGCAGTCTGGTTCCATCTTGGTTCAAGTGCAGTCCGTACCCTTTGTAGAGGCCTTGCTTGCCCCAAAATGTGTCCCAGTGCCTAACAAAACTAAACCCCTCCTCCCGGCACCAACGTCTCATCCACGCATTGAAACCCCTCAGTTCTGCCTGTCTCACTGTCCCTGTGAGTGGAACAGGTAGCATTTCTAAGAATGCTAACTTGGGGGTCCTGGACTTCAATACGCTACCGATCAGCCTACATTTGGCTTCCAGGACCTCCCGACTACATTTCCCCACATTGTTGGTGCCGACGTGCACAACGACAGCTGTCTCCTCCCCAGCACTGCCTAACAGCCTATCTAGATGCTGCATGATGTCCGCATCCTTCGCACCAGGCAGGCAAGTCACCATGCGGTTAACACGCGGGCCATAAACCCATCTCTCTATCCCTCTAATGACTGAATCACCCACTACAAGGAGGCCCCCACCCACTGGAGGAGTATCCCCTGGGTGATAGAATATGGGCTCATCATCCATGGAAGGGGTCCCTTCTAAAGGAGCATTTCCCTCTTCCTCAGACCAATGTCCTCCTTGCCCGAGACCTTCATTCTCCCTGACAGCAGAGGAGCTATCAGCCCTGGAGTGGGATGCCTCTACCATGTCCCTGAAGGTCTCGTCCACATGCCTCTCTGTCTCTCTGAGCTTCTCCAGATCCACCACCTTGGTCTCGAGGGAACAAACATGTTCCCTGAGAGCCAGGAGCTCCTTGCACCAAGCACACTCCCATGACTTCTGCCCATGAAGCAAATAGTCATAGATGCAATACACTGAGAAGTGCTCTCTCTCCTGCTGGCTTTCTATCTTCATACTGGTTTTGTTGTTTTCTTTGTTTTTCTTTACAGGCACATCTCTACGCCTCAGGGGATATCATGTCCTCAGTTTGTTGATGCTGTGATTGCCCCTCCCTTATGCTAACCAAACCAGAAGCCCAAGATGGAAACAAGGTTGGGTAGGGTGCAGAAGACCCAACCAGAGTTTATACATAAGTTATTGATTGAATTCTCCCACAGGCATAAATAGCAGAAATAGCTTCATAAAGGAGTTCCAATACCAATGATTTAGAAGACATAGGAGATTGCTGGACATAAGGGGAACTTCTATAAGATCTTAAATCCAAGTCAAATGTTACCAGCTCCTTATCTATCTGGAGATCTAATGACAAAGCTTTGACTAATACTGAAGATGTGTCGGAAGTGTGGGCCTGATAGACAGTCTCGGAAACAGTTGGCTGAATACTCAGAGAGCGTGAATGTCAATTCTTGAAGGCAACAAGGCTTTCTGGGGAGTATTCTCTGCAGGCCTAGTTAATAGTATAGACATCTGTAGAGGATTATTATCAGAAATGGGTGAAGGTAAAAGCTCTGAAGAAGAAGCCCGGTCTAGCTGGCTGTTTCCAGTTGGTCAAATACACATTATTTGGCACATCAAGCAATATCCCTAAATGTCTGCCTACAGGCAGTAATGGGCTGGATGAGGTATAATAAATTGAAGCTGAATCCAAGCAAGATGGAGATGCTCATTGTGGGGGATTGGAATTTGAGGGATAAGTTAGATATTCCTGTGCTGGATGTGGTCACACACACACACACACCCCAGAAGGAACAGGTACACAGCTTGGGAGTGCTCTTGGATCCAGGCCTCACCTTAGTATCTCAGGTGGAGGCTATGGCCAGGAGCACTTTCCATCGACTTTGGCTGATTCGCAGCTGCATCCATTCCTTGAAGAGAACAATCTCAAAACAGTGGTGCATCAGTTGGCAACCTCCAGGCTTGACTGCTGCAATGTGCTCTATGTGGGGCTGCCTTTGTACGTAGTTCGGAAACTTCAGTTAGTTCAGAATGCGGCAGCCAGACTGGTCTCTGGGGCAACCTGGAGAGACCATATTTATCATCATCATCATCATCATCATCATCATCATCATCATCATCATGCTGTTATAAAACAGTTTCACTGGCTGCCGATAAATTTCCGGGCAAAATACAAAGTGCTAGTTATTACCTTTAAAGCCCTGAATGGCTTGGGTCTGGGCTACCTTAGAGAGCGCCTTCTTCTGTATGATCCCCATCACACGTTGAGTTCATCTAGAGAGGTCCATCTCCAGTTACCACTGGTACGTCTGTTAATGACTCTGAACCAGGCCTTCTCTGTAGCTGCTCCTGGCCTATGGAATGCACTCCTGGCAGATGTCTGCAGTTTAGGCTCACTGTCGGCCTTTAAGAGAGCCCTAAAGACATACTTGTTTGGCTTGACCTACCAAGGTTTTAAAATTGTTTTTTAAGTATTTTCATTGGTTTTAAATAGTTCTGAATTTTTTAAAATTATTTTTATATTGTTTTAAGAAGTGCATTTTAAATGGTGTTTGTTCTTACGTTTTTAAAAACTTGTGCACCTCCCAGAGCCTTGGGATGGAGCAGTCTAAATAAATAATAATAAAATAAATAAATATACATATATTGTAATGAAATTATGAACATGGATGCGTCTGAGAAAAGCTGCAGTGCTAACCAAACCATCTTTATTGGTGAGTTATAAACCCTGTAAAATCTATATATTTTGACATATCAACCAAGTTCTCACAAGCAGAAAACCTGGGCTTCTCTGTCCATGAGAACTGCCGAGCTCCCAGCACTGCTGCACCGCCAAACCCGGCTCTGTAGCCCAGCTGTTAGCCATGATTAAGGATGTGGTCACTGGCTGCCAGGATTGTGTGCCTACTTGGGCTGCTGCATTCCTAGCAGACACAGAGATGGGTGTATAAAGCATCCATCTCCTGGGGGAATCCCTCAATGCACCATGCTTATCTTGCAGTGCATTGAGGGATATCCGGAGGCCTGGATGCACTGCCCCAGCCTCTGAAGATCCACACTTCTTGGTGCAGCACGCATCTGGAAACACAGTCCACGCTCCCAGGCAAATTGACTTCATTGTCTGGGGGACAGGAGAGTTGGACTCAGTCTTCCCCCATCCCAGCCTCCCCCTGCCTGTCTGGCTGTGAGAAAGGCTTCATCCTCTGCTTTAATTCAGTCATTCTCAAGCACCAGCAATAAAACTTAGAGGACCAGGGCCAGCCCTACTACCAAGTTATTCTAGATTTTCAAGAGCAGCATTTTGCAGAAGGTAGTGTTTCTGCTGCAGTGCCATATCAGATGGGATAGTTGTTTCATTTCTGACACCGTTTTGTTGTCAGAACTTGACAACAGAACCTCCCTGTCAACTTATGTTGTTATATTGACGAAGGGTAATGGGAAGACAGAAGATCTGATTAGACATGAAAGGAATGAAGGGCCATTAAACAGGAAAGGAGCACTGCTTCTTTTTTAGATTAATTTTCCATGTAATTCTGTAATGTTTCTAATCCTGTTGGTTCCTTTGCTTGCTTGCTTGGCCTTCCCTGGTCTGTGTCCAGGCACAAGGAGCCAGTGCACAACAGTAATGTGCTCAAAGTACAAGGCCTAATTAACAACTTGGTCACTGCATTTTGGACCAGCTGAAGTTTTAAAATAGTTTAGAAGAGCAGCCATATGTGGAGTAGAGCACAATACATAATTCCAATCTTGAATTACCAAGGCGTGGATATGAGTAGAAAGATCTCCCTTTCCCTAGCCTAGAGAGAATGCAGCTAGCACAACTGCCAAAGCTTATGGAAGGTACTCAAGGCTACAGAGGTCATATGAGCATCCAGGAACAGAACTGTGTCCAGTAGTAGTCCTATACAATCCCAGCCAGAATAAGCTAACTCTCCGCTCTGAAGTCAACTGAGCTTTCATTATCAACATCCTCATTTTGTCAAGATTGAGCTTCAGTTTGTTAGCCCTCATTTAGCCCAATAGGACAAACAGAGGTGAGTACCATCAACATATTGATAGTAGCTCACCCCATATCCCCAGACATACTCCCCTAGCAGTCTCATTAGACATTAGACAGCATGAGCGGCACATGGAACTTTACCATGGAGTGGAGCAGAAGTCTGGCCCAGTATCATCTTCAGAAGCTTTCTTCTGCCAAGTTAAGTTCAAAGGCACAGCCATGTCGTGCTTCCAACTCCCAATCCAGACAGGTGGACCATAAGAAATAAGGATGTCATGGTTAATACCAGAAGCTGATGAGAGATCTGGGAGAATCAACAGTTACACATGCCCTATCTATCCCTCGGCATAGGTCATCACTGAAGGCGGCCAAGGCAGATTCTGTCCTGAAACGGGGCTGTAAATCAGATTATGGGCACCATTTTAATTGTTTGCCCAAGGTACCAAAATATTGAACACAGCTGTGCACAGAAAAACAACTTGTACATTGGAGCGTAGAGGCTACAGATGTTCTGGCACATCTGTACAAGCTGCTTATAAAAGAAAGCATGTAATTGGACATATACAATATAGGCTGGAGGAGGCTTCTAGGCAGGCATCCAAATTCCTCCAGAAATCATACACCTATTTTAGTCCTGGAAAAGTCACTTTACAGATTTTATATGCCTGTAGCATACAGGACCCTATTCTCAGGACACACACACACACACGGGCACCAGCGTGCTTAAAAGCATTGTTTAAAAAATGAAGTTGCAAGTCTAAAACTCCATTTCAGTCTAGCTTCATCAAGCAACAGTGGATCTTAACAGTCTGCAAAGGAACTTGATCTCTTATCAAGTGGAAAATATATTGAATTACTTAAGGCATGTTTTCAATATTCATAGGAAAAGAACAATCACAGTGCAATTTCAAGAAAAGAAAAGAGCATATGCAAAATAAAACGAATTTTCAACCAAACATTACTTAGGCTGTGGTCCTGCGCATGCTTATTAGGGAGTAAATTCAACTGAACTCAATTACTTACTTCTGAGTAAATACATTAGGATTTTACAGCACAAGTAAAAGTATCTGTACAGTAAACACAGCTGAGGAATAGGTTTTGTGTTTTTTTTAAGCACAGCAGTAATGTTTGCTTCCTGTGAAAATGCGTAACATGCAACAAAATTGTACAGTGTTCTCTATTATTAGATTAAGCCGTGCAGGAGAAAGAAAAATAAGTAATTAGATTCACATTACCACAGATATCGGAAACAAGTGGTCCTGTGACCGTATAGGATAACTGTATCACTGTATCTTGAATAATTTGGTAATCACGTGAAATGTTTCCACCTCATGTGCCTCAGCCTAGCTGGAGATAGAGAACACACTTGGATGCTCAGACTTTAAGGAGCCCATTTGCAGGTGGGAAATCATGAAGGAATAAGAACAGCCATTCAATGTTGCTTAGCTTCCTTAGTCTGGTTCAATGAACTTAACATTTATCTCGCAATGGAACTGTGAGGCAGTTTAGGTTGATAGATATGACTTGCCTGGAACCATCCAGTGAACTTCATAGCTCAGTATGAATTTTAAGTACAGTGTGTTTATGTGTTCTGCAAATAAAAATAAGGTGCTCCGATCTTCAACAAAAACAAAAGGTACAGTAAATTTCCTTACAAGTGACAAAATGAAAAGAAAATTGCAAAATGCAAGAAGGTGGAAATTCAGTTGCATCTTTCTTTCTACTCTATTTTTCTCTGTTATCCCATATAACATTTGCTTTCAGACTAGATACCATGTAAATATAGAAAAATAGTAAAAATAGAAATAGATATATACTTCAATTCATATATATCAAGATTCAATGTACAAATATTCATGAATATGGAAAACATATAAACCGCCTTGGGGTTAGTTTTATGAAAGGCGGTATAGAAATTGAACAACAAATAAATAAAAATAAACTTATTTTGTTTTTCTGAACTTTTAATACAAAACAATTCCCTATGTTCTATAATTCTAAGAGAACTTTAAAATACGAGTCCTTCTTTAAAAATATACTTTTTAAAATGGCTGATATCCAGACTAATGCTGCATAAACACAACAGTATTTTGCAAAATGCAAGCAGGGGACAAATTTCAGTGATCAATCCCTTAACTCTGCAGTCATATCTGCCTCCTGAAAATAGATCCATGACAGTTCTGGACCTCAGGCATATATTGGGGTGCATAGGCAGCTGTAGAGAGAAGAGGGATTGCTGGATATTGCCTCCCTTTTGCATAACAGAAAACACAGTTGCACCACATCATCATTAGACTGAATGTTGACTAATGCTTTAAAACATCTGTTTGTTCAAAATATGTATCTCCCACCTTTCCCAGGCTCAAGACTGTTTGCATAAAAATGCAATAAACATATACAACTAGAGTTTAAACAACAAAACATGACTCAAAAAACATCAAATTTGGCATGTTCAGCAGCCAAAAAATAGCAGCTCAGAACAACTTGTTTTGACCTAGAATGCATGAAACGTTGGTACTTAAATGCAGATATTTGCTTCAATACTGTAACAAAATGCACAGGTCTGACCTCTTGAAAGATTTCTGTTCATTACTGATCATCTTCAGACCACACTTAGGGAATTGCTGCATCAACTGTTACCATTAAAGGCTCTGCTGTAATCTAGAAGGAGGTGGATCCTAGTTTGGTAGGAAGCCAACCTTCTTAGCAGTGTGGACAGCCTGCCAAGGACACCCAAGTAAAACCAGATGCTGTGTTTTGGAAATGTGCAGAATGGAAAGCAAGCAAGCAAGCAAGCAAGGAAGTAAGACAGAAAGAAGTGCTGGACAACCTATTTTGGCAAAAGTTTGTGGGAATCAGATTACACCTATAAAAAGGAGAAAGGACAGGGCCCTCCCCATCTCTGACAGCTTTTTAAAAGGCAGTTAAGACACATTTGTTCAACTAGGCTTTTAATTAGATTTAAAGTTTTTAATAGTTTTTTAACAGTTTTAACATTGTGTTAAATTGTAAATTCTTTGAATTTGTACTGTTTTTATTGTAAACTGCCCATAGACATTAGTTTGGGCCAGTATAAAAACAAAATAAAGTAATATTAAATAAATAAATATATACATAAATAAAATGATGGCAGAAATAAACAAAAAAACATTGATCCTTGTGTTCACTGGCATTATTGGGTTTAAAGCAGGTATACGATTCTCTGGAAATTGTAGAACCTGATGTTTATAGAAGAGATGTTCAAGCATTTGGAGGAATAATTCTGAAATTATTTTGAACCATAATGCATTTAAGAAATAGCCTGTGCTTGTCCTATAATTACAATATGCTACAAAAGAACTACACATCAAATACCTTATAATGGCAGATTGCATAGGAAACTAGGCTTGTAATTGTAAAAAAAAAAAAAAAAAGGCTGTCCACATTTCATTAAAGCTGGAAATAAAAAGAAATATTTGAGGGTGGGTTTTTTCCTCTCTTTAATTCTCCTATCCCACACAATACAATAACCTTTGCCTTTAAAAGAGCTGTAATCCGATAAATGATTTAACTTTTATACTGACACTTTTGCCTTTGGCTTACTTCATCAGTTTGACTCCTGTTATTCAATGATTTTACTCAGTCATGGGAATTCTCCCTTGACAGGCTTCAAATCTATCACTTCAGGCTTCCATAATATCCTGAAATATAATTTAACTGAACAGGTTCTTGATTTTTTTCATGTCAGTTCACAGATTATTTTGCACACATTAAATCAGCCCACATTTGCCTGTTCATGTTTGTTTTGCAAACAAGTTACAGTTACAAAACTGTAGAAGATAACTGATTGTAGAAATAGGAAGGGGCACCTACAAAATTTTGGAAAATTAAAACTCTAAGTGCCCGCAGATCAGAAAGATCCAATGTTCAACTACATGTGGTGTCTCTCAGTGACATTATGTTCCATGTGTGTTTGTGGTGGTGGGAGGGAGTATTTGCAGGATTGTACTTCCACAGACAAGCAGATTTATACCAGTGGCTTCCTTCCCCGCCCCCTGCTCCCCTTGGATTGCTACACTTATGTTTAACCATTGGCTTTTAGTTGAACATTTGTGAAGTCCATCAGCAGTATGCACAACTTCAGCCCTCCTGCAGATGTTGGACCACAACTCCCATAATCTCCAACTATTGGCCACTGTGACTGGGGATGGTGGGAGTTGTAGTCCAAAAACAGCTGGAGGGCCAAAGTTGTGCAGCTCTATGGTCAGGGGTAGATTATCAAGGGAGTTCTGCCAGGAACACTCTAAAGTTTACAGTCTGGCCAGGCCTTCTGCAGTGCAGTGCACCAGCCATTCTTTCCAGCTAAATATCCTTTTCTGGGTAGCAAAGATTGCAAGTGAAGTATGGAAAAACCTAGTAATGGGCTTTGCAAATGCTCTCTAATGGAAAATGAGTTTAACAGAACATGAATAAAAGCTGTAGAGAGCAATCTTATTATATCTGTATTACTAAAGAGAAGCACAAAAGCAGAAAGACTCAACCAAGCAGCTATTTCCCCTGCAGCAGAAAACTACTGCAGTCACACACAAAAGGATTCACAGACAAGCATATGGTGCTTATTCATTGGTTCTGCCTGGCTCTGATGTTGTTGAGCAGAAAATTGTTATGTAACTATATAAAGATTAGTTGACCTTCAGGCACTTTCTTCAGGAGATAACTGGTGAGCTAGCACACTATAGTGCTATAGCATGGATAAAGACAATAAAGGGGGGGGCAGATTTTTGTGAGCATTCATTTTCAGGGAGCTTCTTTTCCATTGGAACTTGTCTTCCATCTTAATCCTAAGCGCATGAATGTAAGGCATGTTGGTCTTGAAATGAGGTTCTAACTTACTTTGTATGCTATTGCCACACTAATTAGGTCACTTTGGATCACAAGGAAAGATCTTGTCCTGTGCTTCAGCCAGCAGGCTGAGGTACTTGAAACGAACCTGCTTCCTCTTGGTGCTGTTCCATTCCACAAGCCATGTTATGCATAATGGCTTGCCATGAAGCATGGTTGGTCTCTACACCTCTGTCCACCCTCTCCACTCCATGCACAATTTTATACACCGCAATCATGTCTCCCCTTAGTCTCCACTTTTCCAAGGTAAAAGAGCCCCAGATGCTATAGACTAGCCTCATAGGGAAGGTGCTCCAGGCCCCTGATCAGATGTGTGGGTGAGAAAACCGAAGCTGAAGGGACCTCGGGTTTCCTGTTATGTCTTAATTCAGCCTGTGCCATAAATTCCTAATCTACCTACCGACCACGACAGGAATATTCAGTGGTGGCATGGCGAGACAACTCCCAAAACAGGAGACAAGAATATGAAACCGTGCATGTTGGCTTATTTGCTGCATAGAGCAGCCAACACATAAAGACAATTGTGTTGCTGTCTTGTGTAGGCAATTCTATACTGGCTTATAATGTATATTGATGATGCTAAATAAACAAATATATGAGACTGAATGTTCTGCTACAGGGGTTCTCAAACTTGGGATGCCAGATGTTGGACTACAATTCCCATCATCCCCTTCAGATTGTGGCTGGGGATGATGGGAATTTTAGTCCAACAACAACCTGGAGAACCTAGGTTGGGAGCCTCCATTCTAACAAGTTACTTCCAGCTGCTGACAGATGTTTCAGACAAGATGTTGTTGTTGTTAATTCGATTTCTATCCCGCCCTTCCAAAAATGGCTCAGGGCAGTTTACAAAGAGAAATAACAAACAAATACGATGGCTCCCTGTCCCCAAATGGTTCACATTCTAAAAAGAAACATAAGACACACACCAGCAACAGTCACTGGAAGTACTGTGCTGGGGGTGGATAGGGCCAGTTACTCTCCCCCTGCTAAATAAAGAGAATCACCACGGAAAAAGGTGCCTCTTTGCCCAGTTAGCAGGGCTATGAAAGAAGCTGTACATTAGAAACACTGGTTTTGTGGGGGTTGGGGGGCTTGTTTCAAGAGAGAAACATATCCTTATTTGGACTTTTAACACACACTATAATGTGAGTTGTCCTACAAACCAGAGAGGACTTTAACACACACATCCATATGAAATATCATGCACATGCATGATTTTGTAAGGCCTACAACCCAGATAAGACAGCTCATACATATGTGATTGGCTGGCAAACCAGGCAAACATATATACTTGGATAACAAGGAAGTATTTAAATTCATGAGTCCCTACATGAATATCGTCTTGAAAACAAGATTTGTTGGAAGATTACCCTGGCAGGAAGCCAGAATTTTAGCTAGTGATTCCAGATCTGGGCTGTCAAAACCCTCCAAATATATGTTTCAACCTCCACGTTCTCAAAACACCACAGGGAAAGGCTTCCTTAAAGAAGCTGAACACTTGCCAGAAGAGGAATGTACTCCTTCCTAACTTCTCCTCAGCTTTTTCTAGGCCTCTCATTCCACTGAAGTTTAGCCACACATGTCTAAGTCCCACTGAAAGTAAGAGGATTTAAATTAGTAATTACTAACTTCCTCTATTAGTTTGAATGGGACTCAGTCATGACTAAAATTCATTAGACTGGAGCATGGTATGCAGCCTGCTGTCTCTCCCAATCACCACAACATATCACATGCATAGAAACAATGTTTTACATCCTACATTACAGACCACAAATCACCTTAAGTTGCATTAGGAGCACTTCCATGTAGTTTTATTGAGCCCAATTAGATTTTGAATGAAATGTATGGAAGTTGTAAATAATAACAGTTGTTTATTTTTAAAAAAAACACAAACTCCTGTTTTTAAATAAAGCATTTGTGTTTTAGATTTATGATTTATAGCAGCAATTGTACCGCATTACTGAATTCCAAAAACACCTTTTCCTCTTGAATCAAGAATAACTCTTGAACAATGGTGTTGGGTTGGATTTTAACTTGAGCAGAAGGAAATTCATGCAAGGGGACTTTCTTGCCCCTTCCTCACCAGTGTAGCTCTCTGCCCCCACCCCAACTCTTCCTGAAAGTAAGGAAACCCTCTGCTGTTAACCGTGAAGTTCAGGAATGCAGAAGTGAGGAATTCGATGAAATCAGGTAGAGGCCCTAGTTGTATTAGTAAAAGGAAATGCACACAAGGTGCCTCCATCTGATTTGGGCTGATTTCCCCTACAGCTCCCTAGATCCTGTTCTATACCATACAGATGGCCTCCCAAGTCTCAAAAATAGCTTTTCAGGGGGCTGCAGTGGAAAGGAGATGGCAAGCTTCCTTCTACTCATATAAGGATTCAAGCCATAACATATACATAACATATACATAACATATTCCTTCTACTCATATAAGGATTCAAGCCATAACATATACATAATTTCAATTATTTTATTTGCACACAGTATTATTTTATTTGTTATTAAGGTATCAGAACCACAGCAGCAAAAACATAAATATAACAATCAGAATTATATAAAGTTAGACAGACTTACAAAAACCTCCGATATTTTAAAATGTTAGGCAAAACTTTAAATATAGCTCTGTTTATGAATGAATGTGCAACTATCGACTAATCAACACAGAAAATGTATATGTATATATAAGCAGGGGGAATAATTTCTAATTGTCTTCATTATGTAATCTCTAATTGTTTTCATCCCAACTAAACAGCCTTCTAATTTTCCAAAAGCTTAATTTTGTTTCCAGGACATATTTAATACTGTAAAGCTATAGAAAGGAAATAAAATATCTTGGACATGACTAAGCCTACATTTGGAAAGGAAAGACAAGAAGAGAATTAAAACATTAAGAAGTGCTACAAGGCATGTTTCCAATTAAAGGGGAATAGCGATGGATATCAACATTTAACAATATAATTAAAACAGATCAGTTACAGCACATTGTGCAGAAAAAATAGAAATACATTGATATACCGATAAGAAAAATGTTTCAGAATATGGACCCTTTCATGAATAGTGTTTTTACATAATGCTGATGTAAAGAGGTGCTCATTAATTCACTTTCCAGAATCATAAGCTTCAGGAACTTCCTTCTGTGTTGCTGACTCCTCATTTAAGCCTTTATTTGTCCCAAATTGCTATGCTTGTTGCTATGTATTTGCCTACTCTGAGCCAATGCAAACCAACTGAAGGCCCAGTCCAAGATTTGCTGCACAGCCACAAGCTTAGTATTGGAAGAGAGAGGCTACCCTTTAGGTAACAGAAGATGAGATGAACTGTTCCTCTTGTCCATGCTGCTGTAAGTTACACAGCTGCTGGATCAGTTAAAAATGCATGTATAATGCACGCCTTTGTCATTTTAACATCACAACACTCAGTTTCCCACCTCTTGCAGAATTGCAGAGCCAGTGTGGTGTAGTGGATAGAGTGCTGGACTAGGACCGGGGAGACTCGAGTTCAAATCCCCATTCAGCCATGAAACTAGCTGGGTGATTCTGGGCCAGTCACTTCTCTCTCAGCCTAACCTTCTTCACAGGGTTGTTGAGAAACCTAAGTATGTAGTCCACCGCTCTGGGCTCCTTGGAGGTAGAGTGGGATATAAAATGTAAAAAAATAAAAAGTTAAACTAGAATGATTTTATATTGATATCCATTGAATAATAGAAGGCTCTAGAAAAATTTACTCTTCTCAGACTTGCCTTCCTAACTTTATTTTCACTCTGTTTACAAAAGAGCAAAGAATGTTTGCGAGTATAATAGAAAGAGATACAGAAACAAGGAAACGAGGAAAACACAGTCATCTGCTATAACTTCTTTATTTTATGGAGACAGAAATGGAGTCCTGCCTGGAATAAAAGCAGAGATTCTGAGGACACCCTTCTTCTCACATAATCACCCCCACACTTATTGAATAAAGTTGGGAATGGGGGAGGGCAGGGCCATGCCTCCTGTCAGTGTATTCCCTCAGTGCTGAGGCACTCATGCAGATGCATTCACTGGCCATGGCCCCACCAGCAGCCATATGTTCAGCTTTCATAAGAAAGGGGTCCTACCTGCATACTTCATGTGATGGGAACCCTGATCGTCCAGGGTTCCCACTCTCATGGAGTAATCAGGTATGTATGTACGTACGTATCATATTTGTATTCAACCCCTAATGTACGTCTCTGGCTGGTTTACAACAACATATAACAAAAATTAAAACTTTAAAACAGTTTAAAACCACTCTTCTAAGTTAAAAGCTTGGGCGAATAAATGCATCCTTAAGGAGTTTTAAAAAGCTGTCAGAAATGGGGAGACTCTTATTTCAGCAGTGAGCAGATTGCAAAATCTTGAGGTGGCAATATAGAAGGCCCATCCCTGAGTAGCCACCAGGTGAACTGGTGGCAACTGCAGACAGACCTCTCCGGACGATCTCAATGGGCAATGGAGCTCATAGTGAAGAAAACATTCTCTTAAATACCCTGACCAAAGTTGTTTAGAGCTTTATAGGTTATAACCAGCACCTTGTATTTTGCCCAGAAACGTATTGGTAGTCAATGTCATTCTTTTAATATAGGAGTAATATGGTCTCTTCAAGATGACCTGGAGATAACCTGGCTGCCACATTTCCCACCAGTTGCAGACTACGTATAAAGGTAGCCCCACATAGAGCACATTGCAGTAGTCAAGTTTGCAGGTTACCAACATATATACTACTGTTCTGAGGTCATTTATCTCAAGAAACAGATGCAGCTGGCATATCAGCCAAAGCTGATAGAAAGCTCCTCTGGCCACTGCCAAAAAAGAAGCTGATAAAAAACACCTCTGGCCACAGCCAGAGAAAAGGTAGGGACCTTTTCTCCTGAAAGCAAAAAATAAAAATAAACAATGGCCATCAGGGAGCATGCTAGACAGGTGCATTGGCATAAGGGTGCAGAGGTCAGTCTCCTCCAGTAAATGGGAGACCATTTATTGGATTCCATGAGGACTCCTATCTTCCCATGTACATTACTGTTCCATGCAACAGGAAATGACTGAAATGGGGGCTGTGTGTGTGTCAGACATTAGTATTTGACATGTCAGAACACATTTCTCACCAGGCAATAGCATCAAGATCACCACCGCAATACAGGCTTGTTCACCTGACTGATGGATGAACTCTACTTCCCTCTCATTTGCATGCAGTTTTTTCCTTGTTATTTTATCTTTGATATTTTTTCCCCACCAATTAGGCCATCTGGTGCCCACTACAGAGATTCACAGTTCAATAACTTAAGACCTTTCTCTTTCATGCAGCAAAACTCCACCATAGAATGTAAGCTCCTGTAACCCAATCTTACAAGGCCAGGTGTTGCACCAGTTGTATCAATCAGTGCACAAGGACAACTAGATAATCATACCAGGTATAGTGCCTGGCAGATCAAACGGGCAAGTGTGCCAACTGTTAAGGTGCTCTGGTGGAAGCTAAAAGCCCTGCAAAATGAGGATTTTCTCCATTGACATCCAGTATCAACATTCACACACCATATGTGGAAAGAGAAAGGCAGCTTCCCATGCTACAGTGATGAGGGAAGAAGGTACTCTATTTTCAAAGCTTATTAAAGGGCACATAAGAATTGGGTAGAAGGGAGCAGTAACTATGGTGAGCCCCACCCCTCCTTTTGATAATCTGGTCTTAGATAAAGGCCTCAGGTTCAGTAGGCTTATCTATCATATTATTGTTCTCAGCATCAGGGATAGGGTCAGGTCAACAAATGGTATTCTTAGGGCTAATGCTGCCTCCTCCCCTTGCCCCCACAATTGTCAGCCCACTGTCTCCCTTCTTCTCCTTCTCCTTCTCCTTCTCCTTCTTGACTATAAGAATGGAAGGCTGGCAGTGACCAAAGTGCAAGAAGGAGGACCTACTCTCATTCATAGCTCCCCCTTCCTCTCCACGTTTTGCTACCCATCTTTAATTATTACTGGAAGGGATGGGAAGTAAGAGAGAGCTGTAGAGAACTAATGGCTGAGTTTGCCAGAGGGCCCCATGATGTTGGAGAAGGTGGTGGGGAGCTTGACTCTCTAGCATTCCCAACAGTCCCATATTATACAGGAAGTCTCATATGTGAGGCAAAAATCTCTTGTCCCAAACAGGATGCTGTTTTTCCCATATTACTGGCAGAGCTTGGGGCTCTCCCTCATTCCTCAATGCATTTGATTGAGCCCTTTGAAGTCTGGGTGATGTCCATATTATAATGTAAAAGAAACAACAAAGTTCACAAATGAAGCCCCAGCTGCTCTGCAACCTTGCAGGAGCAATTGCCTGGTTTTATTTACATCTTGCAAGTTGCTAATTAGTTACTTATCAAATGTAAATAGACCTACAGACTCCTGCTAATGGACTCACCACTTCTGGCAAATAAAAAAGCCTTTCACTGAGGCTTTCAGTGGGGAAGGTGGAAGGATGTAGCTTGTGTGTAAGCCTGGGGGATTCTCTTAATTTTTCACTTGATACTTGCTCTATGTCTATGTGAACAAGAAGCTTTTTGAAACCATGGGGCTTGTTTTGTTGCTGTTGTTACAAATGCATTGCTACTCAGGCTTCTAGGATGACCCCACCCACAGATGACACTCCCTTCCCACTTGTGTTCTGAATTCAGGCAATGGAATGTTGGCAACCCTAGGCCCTCTGTCCTCAGTGAAGGTGACCCAGCAGTCTTAAATCTAACAACCAACATTAATTTTTATGATCAACATTAATCTGATGACCTACCTTTCTATATTCTGATAATATCAATTCTAGATTATCAAGGTCACCAGAATAATCAAATTCATATTGGTCATAAGATTAATAACACAGACATTAATTGTGTGTGTAGACGGTGAAACATTTTTAACCTAGAATGCCAATTTTAAATGGATTTTTTTAAAAAAAATTAAATAAAACAAGAATGCTGACATACAGCCAAAATTACTCATGAGTAGTTCTGAAATTAATGGAACAAGTTAGTCATCACCAACTTGCCCCATTAATTTCAGTGCAACCACTCATGAGTAGTTTGTTTTGGTTGTCCAATATTTTCCCATTGATACCTAGAAATGAAAAATGTGACTTCGTTTCTCAAAATCACTGGGAGGGAGACATTTTTGGCTTGGAAAGAGATAGAGAACAATTCCATTTTCCCATGGGATATTTTTGTGCAGTAAGCTTTAGTTTCAGAAAGAGGCCTACTTCTGTTCCTATCGATAGCAATAGGAATTATGTCAGGGACTTCAAAGAGAAAGGGGCAGCGCTCAAAGCCTTCAGAGGTAAATAAAAACCTACCTTTAATCCGAGGTTTTTGACCTTTTAGGTTCTGACTGTGTTTGCATTGTGAGCTATGATTTCAGTGTAAGCAAGTGCCTAGATAACAGTTGCCGAAACAGAGATGTGCTGAAGGCAGGGCTGAGTGCCTGAGCTATTTTAAAATATTGTCTTCTGCATTCCACTTGGTTGCAAAGCAGGGCCCATAATAAATGTTTTATTTAAACACTATGGTGCAATCCAGCTGTGTTCAGCACTTTTAAGAAAGTATGTGATTAACTCACCCCTTGAAACTAATCAGACTTAAAGGTGCTTCTTGTAAGTGGCTCATGCCTGGATTAATTGTAGCTTGGATTTAAGACCACCATCTGAGGGAACAAACAAGGCGGAAACGGTGTCAATGCAGGACCTCCTGAACATCAGAAGGGTGCGTTTATTTATAGAGTACAAAAGAGGTAGTGCAAATGTATAGGGAGAGAGCGTGGAAAGAGCGGATTGGTTCTATTTTGCCGCAGTATGGGAGGAGTGCTTATCAGGGTGCGACCGCCACATTCCAGTATGGTATGCCAGTCCTGGGTGGGGTGTTTACCCTTATCAGCCTACATCTCCCCCTTTTCTGTTTTCACACGGTGATATGCATAATAAAGCTCTCGGCGTGTAGGAGCGTGTGGTCGGAGGAGGGTAAAAAAGGAGGGGACACATTGTATACAGCAACATAGCAGAACCCCGACACTCAATACACCGACGATAGTCAGGAGGACATAGCGAAGCCAAGGGAGGCCAGGCAACCAGTCCCAAAGCCAGGCGAAGGGATTCTGGGCGCCTGCCACATTATTTGTGATCAGGGATTGCAGATGAGCAAGCTCATCTTCAATTGTGCGGTTTAAATCATGGTAGTGTACCTGACAGCCAGAGGAGCCTACAACAGAGCAGAATCCTCCACTCTTAGCTAAAAGAAAGTCTACTGCAAATCGAAGCTGCATTTGATCTTGGTGGAGGCCAGCTAGTTCCTCCTGGAGGTCGCGAGCTATGCGTCCAGTAGCATTGATGGTTTTTTCTAAGCGGCACGTGAGGCCAATAATGGACCGCCGGTTTTCCTGCGCTATGATTCCTGGATAGGAGCCAAGAGTCAGAAATCCAGTAAACAAACCTGCGAAGGCCCGCCCGCCCGAAGAGCCCTCAGAGAGTTGAGGTCCCACAATGACCTCATCTTGGCACTGCGGCCCCATGGCCTCCCTACGGGCTCGTTGCGGGCTGGGACGGGTTGCTGCCGGTGTCACAACTTGCACCGGAAGCGTTAGGTAGCCCACTGCCGCGCACAGGTGTTGGCCGGGATGATAGTTTGTGGCAGTGGAGTTAAAAAAGAACCATAAGTTGGGGTCCTTGATTTGCCATCCGTTGCAGATGGAGCCCCCAGAGAGGCCAGTCAAGTTGGGAGTGAACATGGGGAAGGCGGTGTAAAGATCATCTAAAGAGCCATTCAAAGCTGTTACATTAAACACGTAAGAATTATTATACGTTCCATACAAGTAAAACCGATCAGTACATCCCGAGTAGTTGCCTGCGCCTTTTCTCCAATAGCCCACCTTTTTATGATCTTTCCACTTGTTATCCCAGGTGCCAGAATTATGGCAACAGAAGCAAAGGCCTGGGAGCGCGCGACGATACCGTAAAAGACGGAACGTCGTTGCATTCAATTCACCGGGGGGGTCGGAAAATAGCATGGACCGCTTAAGGTTCTGCATCTGGCCTACAATTACTTCCGGGCTATTGATGGGGGTGGGCAAAAAGGACAGGTGGGACACAGATAAAGGGTGCTCATATATCAGGGAGACATTGGTTCCATGGGTGTGAAACATATAATACGCGTGACGGACCCACATGTTGGGGTGTGAAAGGGAAGCCAAGGGCAAAGCTTCAGTAGGTACATAAAAAAGGCAGAAGAAATAACAAAACAGAATAAGGCAAGAATTTGCATTCAGGGCTGCAAACACGGCTGCCAGAAAGTTCTCAGGGGTCTTTTCTTTTTCCTCCTGCTCCAGGAGCACGGTCGCCTGCGCTGCCAGATTCTTCACCATTCCCCAGGTCACTGGCGGGTTGTTCTTCCTGTTGCTGCCTCGTTGTCGGGGCTGTGCCGGGAAGCTCTCCTTCAGGTGGAGACCGAAGTTCGGGATCGGGTTGGACAGACCTTGATGCCACGACATCCTGGGTGGGTCGAACACAGCGGGCAGGTACCCACAACGGGCCTGTTGGGAGATCCACAGCAGCATAACCCCGGCCCCAAGTGATCAGGGGAACAGGACCTTTCCACTGCGGGTCCGGCAGGCGCTTGTAACGCACCAAGGGCCGGGGGGACGGCTCGGTGGTGCGAAAGTGTTTTTGTACGCGGGATAAATAATGAGAATCAGAGAAAATAAGGTTTAAGTGATTAATAGTAAATAGAACATGTGCAAGCAGTTGCTCCCTGTCCGGCAAGGACAGGGGACTTCCCCCTTTCCTGTCTTGTCGAACCAAAGCAGCCTTCAAAGTGCGGTTGGCCCGTTCAACGATAGCTTGGCCCGTTGAGTTGTAAGGTATGCCGAAAGTATGACGGATGTCCCAACGCGCACAGAAGGAAGCAAAGGCCGAGGAACAGTAGGCAGGGCCATTATCAGTTTTTAAAGCGGACGGCTGTCCCATGACTGCAAAGCAGCGGACAAGGTGATTGCAGACATGGCGAGTTTTTTCGCCCTTCTGCGGGGTGGCCCAAATGTACCCTGAGTAAGTATCGATTGTAACGTGAAGCCAGCGCCAGGGAGCAAATGGGGGCCACTGCGTTACATCCATCTGCCACAACGCATTGGCTCCCAACCCCCTGGGATTTACCCCTGTGGACGGGTAAGAGGCTTGGCCTGAACATTGGGGGCACTGTTGAATAATGGCCTGGGCGTCTGTGAGGGGAATAGAGAACCTATGGGCGAGGCTGCGGGCAGATTGATGGTGCATGGCATGACTTTGCGCTGGGGAGACTGGAAAGGCGCGTAACAGCTGATCAGCTTTTGCATTTCCCTCTGCCAGCGAGCCTGGAAAGGGTTGATGGCTGCGAATATGGGCGGCAAAGAGAAGCGTTCTGCGCTGCGCCAGCAGACGTTGCAACGCAATAAACAAACCAAGAAGGTTCCTGTCTAGATTGTGAGAGACATAACTTCCTTCAAGTACAGTGAGGACATTATAAACGTACAAGCTGTCAGTGATTAAATTAAAACTAGAGTCTGCAAACACTGTGCAAGCCAGGACTACCGCAGCAAGCTCTGCACGTTGCGGAGATGTTTGTGGGGTAGTATATCGGGCTTTCCATTCACCATCCACCTGCCAAGTCATCACACCTCTGGTAGGTGACCCATCAGTAAAGACAGTGGGCGCCCCTTGGAGGGGGGCTGGGCTTAGGCAAGTGCCGAGTCTAATAGGCAAATGGGGGAGAAGTTGCAACCGTACATCCTTGGGAAGGTGGTATGCAACCTCTCCAGTAAAATCAGCTAACGCGAGTTGCAAGGCTAAGGAAGAACGGAAACCAGACTCCCAGTCACTTTGGGGGATGGGTATGTGGAGTCGAATAGGATCCATGCCAAAAAGGGCCAAGCAACGATCGCGCCCTTTGCGGAGGATCAAAGCTAGCATAGCCAATTGAGTCAAGACAGTGGTTTTTGGCGTATGTGCAAGGTGGAGCCACTCCAAGATATGCACCTCCGACGAGGAGACTTGAGCGATTGCTCCGGTGAACTGAGGTCGGGTTGCTACGATTAGAAGTGCAGGGGGCATATTTTCTATTGCACGATCTACCCAACGCTCTTTTAGGGCGATATTCACCTTCTTAATCACTTCTAACTGAGGCTGAGATAATGTAATGAGGTCAGCCGGTTGTCGGCCTTGCTTAAGAGCCTCAAAAAGCGGGTGGAGGTCATTAGTTGTCAATTTATAGTATGGCCGTGCCCAATTAAGGGTCCCTAAGATTTGTTGTAAGTGTACATAAGTCAGCTTTGGTGGCAAAATAATTTCGGGTAGTTGGGGCATGGCGTAGGCGCTCATCAAACGGTGGCCAAGATACAAAAAGGGCTCGGAGAGCTGGATTTTTTCAGGTGCAATTATTAACCCAAACTCTCTCAGGGACTGAGTTAGAATAGGTAACCAATTAAGAGGTAATCTAGGCCCCGATACCAAGATATCATCCATGTAATGAATAACTAGGAGGGTCGGATAACGCTTACGAAACTCCGATAATGCTTGATGCACGTAAAGCTGACACAGCACAGGGCTGTTCAACATGCCCTGGGGCAATACAGACCAATGATACCTTTGTGTGGGCTGGGCATTATTCAGAACTGGTACCGTGAAAGCAAACTTTTTCTTATCTTGAGGCTGAAGGGGAATAGTGTAAAAACAGTCTTTCAAATCTACGATGGCGACCTGGTAACCCGCAGGTATTAAGTTAGGATTAGGTAGTCCACATTGCAAGGGGCCCATGGGTTCAATAATTTTATTTACTTCCCTCAAATCATGTAAGAGTCGCCATTTCCCTGATTTTTTCTTTATCACAAAAACAGGGGTATTGTAGGGGCTAGAGGAAAATTCCAAGTGTCCAGCTTGCACCTGCTCCTTTACCAGGTGCAGCAGAGCCTCTAATTTGTCTTTTGGCAAAGGCCATTGCTCTACCCAAATGGGTTCTTCAGTTTTCCAGGTGAGGGCCAATGCTCGGTGCGGGGAAGCTACTCCCGCATGTTGATCCGAGTTCCCAGCTGTTGCAGGAGGTCGCGTCCCCATAGGTTAAAAGGGAGCGGTATTATGACTGGTTGAAAGTGAGCTATAACTGGACCGGCTTGACTTGCTCTCACCGCCAACCACTCAGTGCTCTGGCTAGAAGATTGTTCCCCACCCACTCCCCAAATAGAGGGGGCGGGCTCCTTAGGCCACTGAGACGGCCATTCCTTTACCGTAATGACCGACACATCCGCCCCAGTGTCCAACAACCCTTCGAGGCAGTGCCCATGAATCCAAAACTTACGAGTTGGCTTTCCACTGGCAATGTTCGTCTGGACCAGCGCAACCTGTGGGGATAACATAGAGGCCTTAGGCCCCACTGGGGTGAGGTTCCGTACGCTTAGGCAATGAGCCCACGAATCTCCCTGCTTAAGGGTCAGGGGCATGTGCCCCCAAACCTGAAGCATGATAGATGTCTGGGGAATGTAGTCAAGCAATTCCGGGACCACAAAAATCCCTTGAGGGCTCGCTGCTTGCGTTGGTAAAATAAGCAGTGGCTCAGGACCCTCAAAGGGAGTCGCTGGCAATGTGGGAACAAGTATAACTTCCCCTGGGAACACTGAGGTGGCATTCTTTTGAAGCACAAGCGCGACAGCACATCCGGGTGTCGGCAATGATTCCTCTTTCTTTATTCCGGGGCCCGAGGAAGGCCCGCTCCCCGGTTTCCCGGGGAGGTCTCTGTTCCTACAGGGTTAGTACGGCATTGGTTAGCCCAATGGTAGCCCTTGCTACATCTGGGACACTTCTTCGAGGGGCGACCAGCATTCTTCTGGTTCGATCCAGATTTATGTGCTCCTCCGCCTGGCGCTCGGCACGCAGCACGGAAGTGGCCAGGCTTCTGGCAGTTGTAGCAGTTCCCCGTGGGCTTATTGGATTGTTTCAAAGCCATAGCTAACAGGCCCATATCGTACGATTTTGAGCCGATTTCAGCACAAGCCTGAATCATGTCCGCCAGGGAATAAGTCTGACGGTGGATAACTCCCTGCAAGGCCTTTTTGCTGTCCGCGTTGGCATTCTCAAATGCCAATTTTTGCAGCAGCTCTCCCTGAGCCTCAACATTGTCCAACTGCCGAGCGATCGCAACCTTCAAACGGTCCACAAAGCTTGTGTATGGCTCTGAGGGTCCTTGCTTGATCACTGCAAAGGAGCGAGCCGGGGTGCCAGCCGAGGGCACCCTGCGGAGCGCTCGGAGGACACACATTCCAACCGCCTTAATGTGTCCATCAGGCAACTGGCATTGCATGGCCAGAGGCTCGAACTGCCCAGAACCATAAACCTGCTCTGCTGTAATCTGCGCTGTGGCGCCCAAACGGGCTGCCTGCTGGTATTCGCTATCCCACACCACATACTGTGAAGGCGTTAAAATCATACGAAACAACGCCTTCCAGTCGTGCGGGGTCATGAGGTATCCATTGTTAAGACCTTCCAAAATGCCCTGGACAAAGGTAGACTGGAGTCCTGAGTCCTTCACGGCTCGATTTAACTCCCGGAGGACCGAATACGGAAGTGGTTCCCAGTCCACGTGGGCGTTTCCTTGGCCGTCTACCGGACCTCGCATCACTGGGAACAGAGCTGGGTTCTCTCCAGCCCATTCTTCCCCATCTACCAGGATTTGTCCGGACTTTTTGGCATGATGGAGTCCCTCCACAACAACCCCTCGAAAGCCCAGCTTCTCCTTAAGAGCCCTGGAGTTCGGGGGCCCCGAGGCCGTCGGCGTGACGGCGGGCAGCAACACAGGGTATGGAGGGGGTGCGGCATCCACAACTTCAGATTTCAGGAGCACAGGCTCCCCACCGAAGAAAGCCGCGACTGCTTCCAGCACCTTTCTGCTGAGCAGGAGGTGCTGGATCGGAGCTCGTGGCTCCGCCTGCAGCTCGGTCCCTATCTTTCTCCAATGTTCTGCTTTCAATGTCCCTTTGTACGGATACCAAGGGCATTGACAATCGACCTCCCGTAAGAGATCAGCGAGATCATGCACAGGCACCACCTCCCCGGAATGTTGCCGGATAATTTTTTGCAATTCTTCCGCATGCTGTTTCTGATCAACAGAAAGACTAGAGCCCATACTTACGAGGGAGCCGAAGCTGAGTGCACTAAGAAGACTGTTCCAGTCGCGTAAGCAGGGTGCTGAGGGATCTGGATCACGTCGGGGTCACCAGATGAGGGAACAAACAAGGCGGAAACGGTGTCAATGCAGGACCTCCTGAACATCAGAAGGGTGCGTTTATTTATAGAGTACAAAAGAGGTAGTGCAAATGTATAGGGAGAGAGCGTGGAAAGAGCGGATTGGTTCTATTTTGCCGCAGTATGGGAGGAGTGCTTATCAGGGTGCGACCGCCACATTCCAGTATGGTATGCCAGTCCTGGGTGGGGTGTTTACCCTTATCAGCCTACAACCATCCTAAGCATACTTGCTTGAAAGTAAGTATTAGGTATGTGAGAACAGTGACACACACTAGACTCCTTTTGATAGCCATTTATTACTTAGAACTTGTTGGAAAAGGCTCAGGACAGAAACAACCTTACATTAAACAAACACCCTTATTTGAGAACTGTATCTGTGTGCTAGTCCATAGGGCCCAGGACTGCTCAGGCCCCTAAGGAGATCATACATGCCCAATCACTCATACAGATGTCTCCCAGTTCTCTCATGTAGTCTTTCTCATCCTGAGGATTTCTGGGCTTGGGTTTTAAAGAGGCAAAACACATCAGTAAGTGCCACTGAAATCAATGGGGCTTATTGTTAAGTAAATATGGTTTGGTTTGGTAAGGTTTGGCCTGTAAAGGCCCAACCACATGTGATTTTTTAAAAGGTTTTCAAGCATTCTTGTATGGGAACAGGGCTCTGCTTTGGACTGAAGCATCAAGGACCAAAGGAAAGAGAGTTTAACCTTTCTCTTTTGTTCTATTATTCCAGATCCAAATTATGCACCCAAAACTGACATTTAAGGATGCGCAAAACATTTTGATGGCAAAACCGTTTCAACTAGAAATGGGCCATTCTAAGTGCTTTTCGAGCTCAAAATGAAATGCCTCTAAAAATGGGGGGAGGTCCTCTTTTGAGCTTGGAGTAAACCAACCCAATTTTGACCAAAACGTGTTGACATTTCGACTGCCATTTTGGAGGCCTGTGCTGATTGGTTTTCTGGCATTGGCTTCTGATTGGCTTCTGATTGGCTCCTTACTTCTTGGTTGGCTTGTTATCATACAAATCAAGTGTTGTCATGGGCAACTGTGCCTCCAGTGGCTGGAGGGGGAGAGAGGAACACAAAAGGAGGGAAATTTAAAAGGGATTCAAAGGGACTAAGAGACAGAGAGCGCTCTTATGACCAGTGTTTCCTGTAACAGGGATTCCCAAATGTTGTTGACTACAACTCCCATCATTCCCAGCTGCATTGGTTTTTGGCTTTGTTGTAGTCAACAACATCTGGGAATCCCTGTTACAGGGAATACTGCTTATGACTCTCTTGAAGATGATAGATCAGGAGAGGAGAAAGATAGGTTTAATTCTGTGACTTTCTTTTATCAGCACTGAGTACAATATGCTGTGCTATCTATAACAATCTGTTTTTGCTGGATCTCAGATTGACAAAGGCAAAACTTGGGTGCCTCCCTTCCTTGAGTTGTGGTTTGGCTTGTTGACATAGCATTCTAGTAAGAAATGGACAGTGGCAGCTTGTGTGTGTGTGTGTGTAATGTTTCTTGGTGATTGCTGTGAAGCGCTCCATGTCTAGGGATGGGCCCGGATCGGTCAGGAGGCCATTAAAATAGCCTCCAGACTGGTCCGGACCGGTCCGGACCTGGGCGGTCCGGTTCGGGTGTGGGGTCCCTTTAAGAGCGGCAGGAGGGTTTACTTACCCCTCCCGCCGCTTTCCCGCTCTGGCACCCGTAATCCGTAGAGTAATTTGGGCGGCAGGACACCTCCCTGCTGCCCCTTCCCCGACGTTGCTCGAAATCCCAGGAGTCCTTTGCGTGCGCACACGTCACAGAGATGAGCGTGCACGTCTCTGTGATGTGCACGCGCGCGCAAAGGACTCCTGGGATTTCAAGCAACGTCAGGGAAGGGGCGGCAGGGAGGTGTCCTGCCGCCCCAATTACTCTACAGATTACGGGCGCCAGAGCGGGAAAGTGGCGGGGGGGATAAGTAAACCCTCCCGCCGCTCTTAAAGGGACCCCCCCCCACCCCAGTGCCGGACCGCAGTTTGCAGTTCCGTGCACACCCCTATCCATGTCTGTACATCACTCACTTCTCTGGTCTGCTCTGCAATCTGCATTGCAGGGTATAAGTCAAAATGTGGCTGAAGCTGTACTAGTTGAACTTATGGCTATGCTTGCTGCTAAGGGTGCTGCTGTGGCAGCTGTTGCAATGCTAGGAAGTAAGAAGTCATAATTGTGTGTGAGAGAGCTATTTATTTATTTATTTATTTATTTATTTGCCAATGATGTTACTGCATTGCTGCCACTGTGGCTGGTAGTGGATTCTGAATCAGTGGATCTTTTTTGGCCATTTGGACTGTTTTTGAAATCTGTGTTCTCTGTTGGAAGGGGCAGATTCCCTTTTACTGTGTGCTTCTGCAGTGTTTTTCAAGGCAGGGTTGCAAAATTGAGAAAATTTTGGGAATGCAGCTTCCATTGGGAAATTTTGGGGATGCAGCAAAACTGGGAATGCAGCTTGTTCTGACCATAGGGAACAATGGGGAAACTTGTTCCCCATGGGTAGCTCCTAGGGATAGCAAAGTGGGTTGGGTAGAAGGGTGCTACCTACCACCCAACCCACAAAAGAAATGGGCAAGTAGGTGATTTTAAAACTAAATTTTAACCTTTTCCCCAAATCCGCATAGAATCCTATGAAGAAAAGGTTAAAATGTTTAAAATCACCCCCCATTTGCCAATTTCTTTTGTGGGTTGGGTGGTAGGTAGCACCCATCCAACCCTAGGAGCTACCCATGGGAAACAATGGGGTGTTTTGAGTTTCCTCATTGTTTCCTATGGCTGAAATACTTGAAAAGTTTCAAGTTGTTTCAAGTTGTTTGAACCAGATGAAACATCTGGTTCAACTACTGTTTTGACAAAACGTTTCAACTGTTTTGCATTTTATTTTGAGCCTGAAACAAAATTAACCCCCAGTGGGGAGGGGGGGGGGGAGACAGGCATCTGTATTATGCCTGTACTTTTCATGCCATCATAGTACCAATAGCATCTTCTGGAGAAATGATGCTAAACATCTCCTTCCTCCATACGAACATAAGAAGAGTCAGTCTGGTCAAAACACAGTGCCTTCTCCTCACCTACACCCATTGCTTTAAAGGTGGTTTGACCCTAAGCATACTCATTAGCTGGGTTGACAATAGCTTTGTGATTTATTTTCTTAGTATTTTTCTGTCATAACCAAAAGACATCTTGTGTATCTGTTTCCCAGTATGGATACACACAATTTCTGTATCAGGAACTTGAAAAACAGGCATAGAAGCATGTCTCTTTCCTATTCTAGTTCCTATGCACCTCACTTGCTAGACCTCTTTAGACTTTATTTCTTCTGGGAAGAGTCGATATGTGAGAGAACAGCGCCCACCCCCCATGCTGAGGCACTCACTGGCCTTGTCCTCCTCCCCAAGCCTCTGCACTTTTGGCATTTGTCTACAAAGCACAATGCTAAGCATGGAGAGGGTTCTTCCATGTGATGTGAGAGTTCCGCATTGCATGGAGGAACCTTCCACACATCTGCTGCTGCCATCTGCAGGCAAAGACCGAATGTGTGGAGACCTGGGGTATGGCCAGTAACCAGTATGTTGGGGCCTGCTCATGTGTTGACTTGACCCATAAGTATATAATATCCGAACAGGCTATTGTTGCATCTGAAATAGCGCTCAGTTTCCACCCTCCTATTCAAAGCATGAGCTGTTAGCTCAATCACAAATGCCTTCCTAATTACTTCACTCTTTTGTCGAGCCAATGAACATGCCCATGAGTATGCAGCGAATAGCAACTTCACAATTAAAGGACTCTCTTTTCTTAGAAATTCATTAATGTGATGCCTGTGCCCAAGTGTCTTTTGGGAATATTGTAAAATTTCTGAGGAAAGGAACATTTGCTTTTAGGTGCTGGGATAAGGCAATTTGTACTTAGAATATTGATAAATGATTTATGTGTGTGTGTAGCTGAGTATACACAAACAAAGTAATAATAGGCCTTTAGTCTTTAACATTTTATCTGTTGTACTCTATATGCTTTTTTCAAGGTCTGCAAAGTCCTATGAAAGGTTAGCTTACTTATATGCCAATTGCCTAACAATATCTGCCACTTGCCTAATGGCAGTTGGTGACACAAATGTTAGGTAAAACATTCTCCCATCTCTTTTGAAGTGCTGAACTCCAAATAGGCTAGGGGAGAGGGAGGAGCCAAGTATTGACAAGTATTGACTGGTAAAGGGTTACGGCTCATAACAGCCTTGAGTGAAGAAGAGTTAGAAAGAGGCAAGTACTATAGGAAAGGATTTGTTTCCATGGCCCCATCACCAGCTTTTCCTTAGGTGTGTTTTTTTTAAACAAAGATGAAAAAAGGAAAAGAAAAGTTCACTAAGGCTGCTTTCCTTCTGAATGCAACAATAGTTTTGTCTCAGAATTGTGTAGGTGGATATGAAAACTGGGCCGCTGTCCAGGAGCGGAAACACCGAACAGGCTGGCTGAATGGGATTTGCTCTACAGATTTTGCTGCAATAGGGAATTCTGGCTTCACAGTAGACTCAGGCACAGAGAGGGACTTGAAAGACCCAGTGTTGAGGCTGTCCGCTTCACAAATAAAAAAAAAATCCTCCAAACAAACCAAAAACTCCTGCGTTGGAACTGAGCCGGTGCTAATTCCCAGGAGTATGACAAGGCACCCTCACACAACGCTCCTGACAGGATAGCAGCCTGGAATGAAATAGCTGTAACGGTTTAAGGAGTGGCTCCCACCATATGCGACCTCTAGACAGAAAGGGCTTCAGCATGATTGAATATGACTCCTCCTGTTTTTTTGGCAGCAAATGTCCACCTCTAATAGCAGTTAAAGTAGGAAGCAGAACTTTGGTCCGTTTCAAATCTTGGTTGGAAAAACAGAAAAGCAGAATGACATGCCTCCTCCCTCCTGAAAACCAAAGATGAAATGTTCCAACTGAGAACTCTTCTCTCCTTGCCCTGCAATGTATAACTGCTTTTCAATAAGGGATCTGAGCTATGAGCCAATGTGAGCTTTTCAAAATAAAGTGAAGCTAAATAAATGGCACATGGTGGGTGGGTGGCTTGGAAATCAGATTTTCTGTGTCTTATTCATAAACAAAAGCCTTGGCCCATGCTGAGATAATAGGCAAGCGTATCGCAGTTTAGCTGCATCAGCACTAGCTGTCTAGAGAGAAAGGTCTAATGAAAATACTTTTCACAACTATTACCCATATCTTCCATCCTGATATTTATATTGGCTCAGATAACTTTTAGTGAGCCTGCTTATCTGGACTGGATTCATCATTATGGTAATGCTAAATGTGCTGTAGACTAAAAGCCCCTGAAGTGGTGAAACTATCTGGGAGGTTTCCAGCAAAAAGCATATATATTCATTCCTTGTAAAATTCCCCCACACTAGAATATGATGAGTTTTTCCTTATCACAGGGCAAGAGACGGGACTGCCATGTTACACAGATGCTGTAAAAGAAGAATAAAAAGATAATTGAAATCTGCAGAACAGCAGCAGCAGAATGTTCATGTTCTCTGTACTGAGGCATATAAATGTGGTGTGAGGAAAGCCAGTGCATGAATTATGGGGGAGAGGTGGCGGAGGGGGGAGGGGGCTTAATTAAATCCACAAGCCACACCTCCTAAGCTGCCCCAATTTTAGCCCTTCCCACTCACCTTCCTAAGTCACATTCCTATTTCCAACAGGTGCTGTGCAAATTATACAGACATTTGAGTATGGAAACAAGAAGGGAGGCATCTAATGTGCCAAAAGTGACCACTTCGTACTACACTAAAACTACACTAAAGTTTCAGAAATAACTGTATTTTCATGAACGTTGTTTTTAGTGGTTGTTACACATACAGACACCACACACACAGAAGTTGGGTCCAGAAAGGGAAATACCTCTCTGCAATGCTGGGCTTAATCCATGCATAATCCCCAGGAAAGCATATCAACTGAGATATAGGGTGGAAGACACCGGATGGCAGTGATGCACAGTGGGTTATTCCTTTCACTAAACTCCTCTTAACAAAATAAACATCTGCACCACACTGTCTCCACACTGTGGTGGAGATACTTTTCACTGGGCAGGAATCTGTCCTCTTAATTTAACATCAGAATTTTCAGAAGCTCATTCTTTGCTTTCCTGCCCTCTGTTCTGGGCCCTCACATAGCAGAGGACAGTTAGGCCTGAGTATTTATCTTGCAGCAGAAGTTATGCTTTTCGCCCACTCATCCCCAATCCAAAAATTCAATCCTCTGTATGGTTCCTGGCAGCCATTTGCCTTGAACAGAGGTAGGGGGCCCAAATAATGACCCACAGTAGCTTTCTAAAACAGTTGTTAAGGGGACTTCATAAAGGCTAGGAGGGCCAGGGCCCCCCTGCAATTCAAGCACTGAGGAGAACACATTAGAGAAAGCACAGCTTCAGCGGAAGAGGACTTCTGCATTTAATGTCCTGCTTGTGGGTGTATTGGAAGCATTTGGTTGGCCACTGTGGCGAGCAGAATGCCAGAATAAACAGGCCTTTGGTCTGATCCAGCAAGGCTCTTCTTATGTTATCCAGTGCTATGATCACAAAACAGTTACTTCAGTTTCATGAGCTCAGAGTCAGCAATGGGAGGAGGGGAGTAAATTTCAGTGATCCCCTTCCCTTTGCAGATACCTGTCTCTCCCAAAATATGTCACTGAGAGTCTGCCAACCGCCAGGGACATATTTGTGGGGAACACAAACAGCTATAGAGGGAAGGGAAAGCAGTCAAAATTGTACACTCTCCCATGGGACAGAAAATGCTGTTGCATTAGTGCAGAATTAGTCCAGATGTCAGCCAGTGATTTTTAAAAAATGTTTTCCTATTTGGATTGGAGAGGAGACTTCTAAGATTGCATGTGTCCAAATTTCCTGCTCTCTGCACCTGGAGGTGGGTCTTTTCCCCCAGAGTGAGCTCAAAACCTGTTGAAAATCAGGAAACTGTTAGAAATGCTTCCACAACAGAAGCTGTGGTTTCTATCAGATTCCAGTCTAGCAAAACTCTGCCTCATGCCTATTTTAGCCTTCTGCTCATTAGTATCTGTATAGATAAAATATCCTTATTCCAATCGTGTGTTTCAATAGCTTAATAATTCTAGGTGTGTGTCATGCCTTTCTCCAGGTGCCTTTGCAATAATAAGTTTGATTTTGTGCACATATCATTCAAATAATCCACAATAGGAATAGTATTGGCTAATGATTGTTAGTTGAGCATCCACCGTACTTCAAAACAAGGCTTTTTTTAAAAAGAAAAGAAAAATAGGCAAATGCATTGCAATGGGAATATGAACTGTGAGCTCATAGCAGTATTTCATCCTCTTCACTGTGGTAGAAATAAGCATATTTTCCAGATCTAGATATCCTTCTGGCATGGTTTTATGTAGTAAGGTCTTGATTATACCTTCTGAATGACTGAAGATTATATATGCATAGAAACAGATTTTCCAAATATTAAGTCTTCCTTGCCTTAACACACACATAATTCACAGAGACATTAATGGGACAGTAATAGACCACACAGAGCACAAAATATTATATTTCGTTTTTCCATAAAGAGACACAGACATGCATGTGGAGTTTCTATTACTTCTTTGTGACAACTTAGAATCCATCTGGCAAAGTGAGGACTAGCAAGTGATGGAAGTGCTCCAGTTTACAAAGAGTTAACTGGCACCATCCTCTATCCATAAGCATGATTGCTTAGCAGTTCCATTGACTTCAGCTGGGCATCCTTCTAGGGATAATAAGAGTTACTAGTTGTGTAGGGCCTAAACTAAATAAAATACAAAATGTTAAAAACAGACTAGACCCTACTTGCAAGCTTAGGTTATCTTTTATACCCAGGTACAGCCACCTAATGGCAGAGCGGGGAGTCACTGACACGACGGCACACACACTTTACCTTTACAGATACTTGAATACATGGGCCCTAGTTCAGTGGTAGTGCATATACTTTGCATGCAGAAGATCTCAGGTTCATTCCCTAGCATCTCTAGTTACGGCTGGGGAAAAGACCCCTGCCTGAAACTCTGAAGAGCAATAGCTAGTCAATGTAGGCAATACTGAGTTAGATGGATCAATGGTCTGACTCGGTATATAGCACTATATAATTATGTTCATTCAAAAAAACTCATATTCTGGGTCCATTATTAAGGGTGCATAGATACTAGCACTCTCTTTTCTTGAAATAGCAACTGAGAAAGTACTGAGGCATGTTTCTGTGTTTCTTAAGAAATTGTAACTCTTGCACATGTCAAAACTGACATGACAGACATATGACAGGACATTTTGGTATCTGTATTTGAATGCTTTCAGAAAATGTACATGTGAGGACTTTGGCAGCTCTCCAAAGGGAAGACAATCTATATCCTGAAAGCAGCAGCTATCAAGAATGACACTCTTCTGGCATTCCTTTGGTAATTCTTCTATAGCTATATATCAAATAACTAGATGTCTTATAAGACTTAAGTTGTGTCAAACCGTCGCTTCATTTCATTTGGTGTTATCTACTTGACTCACAGTGGCTGTTCGCCATTCCAGCCCTGCTATCCACAAACCTTTTAAGAAGGAGATAACTGGAGTAGAACCCAAGACTTTCTACATGGTGACATATGTTCTCTACCGCTCAAATATGTCAAATGTCAAATGAGGTCAAGATAATATCTCTGTTGATCATAGTAGTTGTGATGGAATATAGGAGAAGAGGCAAGAACCTATAATATACTGAATCTAGACTCTTTAAGGCTTTTAAAGTCATATTGGCATCTTTCAGTGGCTGTACAGATTAGTATGGGACCCTGTATGGGACTTCAGAGTGGCATGCTTATTTATTCATTTTTAGAACATTTTATAATTTCAGATGTTAGGATATTTTGACATCAGGCCTAAGCTAGAGGAATAGAATACATTTAAAATAAAGAGAGAAAATGATCCATGGACTCTCTTTTGGTGCTTCCTTGTGCTTCTTCCTTTTACCCCTATTCAGTCCATACCTCCCAACCTTTGTAAACCGCCCAGAGAACTTGCGTTTTGGGCGGTATAGGAATGTATTAAATAAATAAATAAACCTGCATGGATTCCTGTGCTCAGGGGTGGCACTTTCATGAGGTGAGCTGAGGCGGTTGCCTCAAGCAGCAGAATACTAGAGTACCAGCAGGGCGGCAGAGTGCCACCTGTGGCCACCATCAAAGCAGCTCTTCAGAAGTGACCTGACCCTTGCAGCTCCCCCCACACTTCTTGCAAAGCTTACGGTCTTTTTAAACTTAAATAAGTCCATAGAAGACAGTTTTGTTCCACACGTTGCTCTTCTCTGCTCTACACCAAGACATTTCTACAGGAGAACATGAGGTGATGGGATCTTGCAGGTGGAAAGGACGATAAGAACCATTCAGGAAAGGAAGATAAGAACCATGTGCAGGAAGATATGTTGCAGAGCTGATAAACACTGATGGAGAAGGTCAGATAGAAGTTGCAGTGTCTAAAGGCTGTTTCCTGTGTCTGTCCAATGAAGCACATGAAGTAACTGCACACCAGCAGCTCCAGAGGAAATGCACGACTGGCATGGGGATGCTTGGCTGAACACATATGTGTAACCCAAATGTACTGTCCTGTGCCTTGGGAGACATGGCTTCAGAAAAGGGCAAACAAACCAATGAAGTGGTGATGATATAAATAAACAATGCAAATATAAAATTCAAATTAGCAATAATCCCTATTCCAATTTAAAATGGGTTGCTTCTGTTTTCTTTCTTGGTGTATTGACATTTTGCATGGAAGAAAGAGCCCCCCAAAAGAAGCTAAAAGACTCTCCTTCCTGTAAGGTGTGAATATGGTCTCCGAATCAAGATTTAACAGTGCTGTCAAGTCTTGAGGTTTTGAGTTTTGTGACATGAGTTGGGTGGGATGGGAGAGGATGTCTGTAAAATCTATAATCATAGCTGTGGGAATCCCAGTTTTCACCAAAATAATTAGAAATTGGAGACTTTGTGCATGTTGAAGAAAGTTTGTAAACTAAAGCTTAAAAACCAAAAGAATAAGCTGAGGGAACGCAAAAGCATCTGTTTAAAATCTTGAACATTTTCAAGCCGCCTTGTGATTTTAGGTAGGAGGTAAACCTTTGGTTTTCAGTTATGTGGAGATAGCAAGTCGTAGTATCTGCTTAAAGTTTAGCCTACCCCCAAACTCTTCATTTCACCAAACAACCTACACTTGCCCTGTCTCTTCCCCAGTCCTTTCATAACTAGTCATATAACTCCTTTTCCTATGGACACTTAGCCACACTTATAATATAAGAAGGGTGCTGGTTAAGGGATAAAATGTATTTCTTTTTACCCAGAGGTCTTTTTACAAAACTTCCTGTCCTGACCCCCAGTACCTGCCTCATGAGTCTGCAAAGGACTGTTTTTTAAAATGCTGCAGACATTGTCCTTTGACCCTAGTCTGCTGCCTTCCCCCCACCTCCACAGTCTGCTAGGAGTTGGAGAGGGTGAACAAAGACACTTTTGTCACCCCATATGAAACATGAGGGTACAGGATAGGTAGCCAGATGTCCTATATTTTCAAAGCCTGTGTTATGTTTCAAAATCCCACAGCTCTGCAGAACTCTATAGAGCAGAACCACCTCTGAACCCTATGTTACATAGCTCTGTAGAAATGACACCTCACAGTTCCATATAATAATGCTACATATGATACTGCCCCACAGCGTTCGAGAATGCCTCACATCCCTCCAGGAAAGATGTCTCCAAAGCTCAACGGAACACATGCATCTTAGTTCCACTCAGGGAATCTCATTGTTTGCAGAACACAAAACACAAAAACTGAACAGAAGAACTTAATAGAACATTCTGCACTCTAACAGAATGGGGCACTGTACTGCTTCTCCAGCAGAAGTCACAATTCCAGACAATCCAATAGGCAGCCTGAGAGAGAGAGAGACTCTTGCATAAACACACAGATCCATTGAACTTCGCATGCCTCAAGAGCTTCCGAAAACAGAACCCCCAACTCACAGAGCAAAGCCCCACAATTCCAGACACCCACAACTGTGCAAACAGACTTGCACAGCAATATATCTGACTTTACAACTCCTCCTTTCCCCATATACCCAGCAAGCCTTAGAGCTGGTTATGTTCATGAATAAACAGCATTCTTAGCTGCACCGAACCAAAAAAAAAATATTAAAATTAAATTGAGCCAAAATATCCGAGAGCAGGAGGAGCTGGGAAAGGCTGTGTAAGGGAAGGAAGGACGGAAGGGGGTGGGGGGAAAGAAGGAGAGGGAAAACTCTGCGCTTTAACTAGAATCAATGTGGTAGAGGATTCCTCCCAAGCCTTTTCAAGGAAGTCTGAGGCAATTAGTTCAGTCAGTAGACAGCCTGCAGCCAGCCAGTCTGGGCTGTTCCCAATGACTAGCAAGGAATCAAAAAGGAGAGTGGTTACAATAATTTCCTATGATCTCTGCAGTTTGGGCTTCTCTTGAGTACGACCCCCCCCCCCTTTGGAGGGTGTGTGGTTTTGGGTGGGTGATTTTTCTCTTTTTCGGCTGCAGTTTAAATCTTGCTTTTGGGGGGCTGTGGAGTTTGTGCGCGTCTGTGTTTAAAGTATTCGTCGTCCGTCTGTCGGTGAAACCGGAGAGCGATGGGCTTTGAGCTGGATCGGTTCAACGGGGAGGTGGATCCCGATTTCAAATGCAATCTGTGCAACAAAGTTCTGGAGGATCCTCTGACCACCCCTTGCGGTCATGTGTTCTGCGCCGGCTGTGTGCTGCCCTGGGTCGTCCAGCAAGGCAGCTGCCCAGTGAAGTGCCAGCGGATCTCCACCAAGGAGCTGAACCACGTCCTGCCCTTGAAGAGCCTCATCCTCAAGCTGGACATCAAGTGCGCCAACCGGGCGCGGGGCTGCGAGAAGGTGGTCAAGCTGCAGCACTTAGCCGAGCACGCCGAGATGTGCGACTACTCGCCCGCCAAGTGCCGCCACAAGGGCTGCGCCGAGGTGCTCAACTTGCGCGACGTGGACGCGCATATGCGCGAGAGCTGCGAGGCCCGGCCGGTGGGCATCTGCGAGCAGGGCTGCGGCTTGGTGCTGACCCACCGCGAGCACAAGGCCGGCGCCCACTGCTGCCTGCAGGCGCTCAAGGCGCACAACGGCGCCCTGCAAGCCAAGCTCGCCGGCCTGGAGAAGGAGCTCAAGAAGGAGGCGCTGCGAGCCGGCAAGCGCGAGAAGTCGCTCCTCTCGCAGCTCTCGGCCGTGCAGCTCGAGCTCCAGATGACAGCGCTGCGCTACCAGAAGAAGTTCACCGAGTACAGCGCCCGCCTCGACTCGCTCGGTCGCAGCCTGGCCGCCTCCTCGCCCAGCAAGGTGAGGGGACGGGGAGGGAAGCACGACGCCGGGCGGGTGGGCTGGCTGCGTGGAGCAGGGGGCCCAAACGCTCGCGCAGCATCTCTGCTCGGCCCGCCACCCCCCTTCCCTTCCCTCCTCCAAGGGCACTCGTCGTCCTGCAGTGCACCCTTTCTCAGTGACTTGCCGCATCTTCGAGGCGAACAGATTGATTGTGGCGTAAGCTTTCGCGGACTGACATTGCACGCCTCTGAAGTGGCCTCTGGGCGAAAGCTTATGCCGCAAATGCGTCTGTTAGTCTTCACAACGGTGCCAGACTCTTGGTGGTTGTTTGCTATGAGGGGCGAATTCCGTTCCTCCTTTGGAATTTGTCTCAGTTTTGATGAGGTCCCTACTCCCGTCCTCTTTTCATTTTCACATAGAGACTGCCCCCGCCCCCCCCTCCAAGGACGAACTCTTTGAGAAAAAACTCCTTAGAAGGGTTCACTGTCACAAGCGGGCGAAGCCAGAAGTTTGGGATTGGGAGGGGACAGATGTTTCGGTGAGAGGAAGTATCTCTTGGGAGCAAAACGTCTCCATCCAAGTGCCTTTCTTTTGGCATCCTGCGGTGAAAGTGTGTGTGTTTGTGTGTGTGTTGGTGGGGTGGAGGCGGATGAGAGAATAGGCAGAAGGAGGTGGGAATTAGGATAAGGAGGTAGGATTTGTTTTTTGTTGGTGATTCCCCCCCCCCTTTCCTTATTAGTATGGTTTGAGAGTTTGCTAAGTGGTCAAATCCCTTGCCCCTCTTTTCTGTGAAACCTACTTTTCTCTCCCTCCCTCCCCGCCCACCTCTCTCTCTCTGCTTACAGACATGTCTGTCAGCTGCAGCTTCGGCCAGCTGGAGGACTCTGCATGAAGGGCAAATATTTACAGCTAAGCTGCTCACCAACAGGAGGAATAGGACCCACACTTTGGAAAGGAGGAAAGCGCATGGGGGGAAGAGGAGGAGGTGGAGGAGGAGGAGGAGGAGGAGAGAATAGTCAAAACATAACAAAACTTGTACCATACTATTGACGAGTACAGTAGGTCCTCACGGGAAGTATTTTAGCTGACATGTTTAGGTATATTTACTGCAGTGTTGTTCATGTGTATTTCTATCATGGATGCTATCAGTTTTCATAGCAATCTTTGTACATTCCAACAATTTCTCCCTAGTACTTGATGGATTTAGCAGTGTCAGTTATTTTGAATGTTGGTTCCATATTTGGTCTGAGGGAGAGAGAATACTTCTTGAATCTACTTACTTTGTGGGATCTACTAATGGAGACGAATGTATACTGTACAAGCATTCAAGTTTCCTGTGTTTGTTCTTGGTTCGTGATGATTTTTGTAAGTTAGTGTAGTCAAACCCTAAACATATTATTATGCTCTTACCTTTCAAAAGCTACAAAATATTTCTCTGGCTAATTCTTACAAAGCCATAATTACAAAGTCTGGCTCACTTAAAAAAACAACAACACCGGGTCACAATTTCTTTGCCACTTTTTTCTTCATAGAAGAAGATACTTGGATTTACCACAAATGATATTCTCAAGATTCAAAGTGATACTCAAAGTGAATTAAGAATTGGCTTTTAAAAAGCAGGATCACGGACAACTCCCTGGCCTGGGAGTTTTCCTAATTCAGTCATTCAATTACATTAAATCATCTCTACAGTGGGCTTAACATGGTATGAGGTCACCAGGATCAGCCATAACAGACTTCTTACATACATATTATTTGTAATCTACAGTGACTTCATATAATATAGATCTGGACAGCATAACTATGGAATGTGGTTCAGCTCCATACATTTGCAAGATTAGCTGGATCCAACTCCAGCCATACAGATGATCATGCCATCTTCTTTAAAAACAAACCAACCATCAAACCTCACTCAGGAGAATTAGATTTTGCCATTTTTCTGGACATCCTGTACAATTGCACAGTAGTTCCTTCAGTTAAGGAGTATTTCTTGATATGCATCCCATATTTGTTCTGTTGTCTTTGAATGGTGTGGAAGAGATCATCTGCATCAACAGGAGTCCTATTCTAAAAACTGTCACAATCAGCACATGGAGACAAGAGCAGAATTGCACCTACTGCTGCCCCACCTTCAACCTCCATGCATTGCTCATTCCTTGTACACAAGTTGTACAAGGAATGAGCTGTACAGACTGTATGCAGTCTGTACCTGTGCATAGGCTCTGTGCACAAGCAATGGTCAATTTGTGAACTGCAGGGCTTGCTGCTGCTGCTGCTATCCTAATCCTCCCTCCATATGTTGATTGTTTTGGATTTAAAGAAACTACAGAAGAGATTCACAGAGCAGGTAAAGTGAGATACATTCTTTGAGACAATTTTTTGCTGCCAAAGGAGAGTAAACATATGAAGTTGCCTTATACTGAGACAGGGTATTGACCCTTCTAGCTCAATAGTGTCTATCCTGACTGGCAGTGGCTCTTAGGGCTTCAGCCCTGCATAGAGATGTCAGGTATTGAGCCTTTCTGCCTGAGCTATGGCCCTTCTCTTGAATATAAGAGCACACGCAGTTCCAAAATATACACAGTGCACTACTTTGCAGAATATCTGCCTAGGAAAATCAGGCTTTGCTGTTGCTTAACTCATGATTTTAACCAGTCTTTATGGCCCATCCTTGTTCTGTCAGCCACACACTGAGAAGGAAGCAAGGGCTAGAGGTCCCTGGGCCAAATCAGCTCTAGCTGGCCCCCACTTCCCAGCGTAGAGGGAAAAGTGGAAAGAGTGATGGCTGTACTAATGAGAATTGTTGGGAGTCCACTTTGAAGGTCAGGCAGCTCCCTAATCTACCACCATTGATCCCTTCCTCAAAGTGTCAAAACTGGGTGCTGATTAGGAGAATACATTATCCACTTGTTTGAGAAAGAAATTGTAAGTCACATTGATACAATAATTTGGGCTCCATATTATTTCCAGATTCAGCTTCAAAGGACCAGTTTTGTTGTTCTAAAGTTCTGCATAGATTTACTCAATCCCTAATTTGTGGGTTGCGTATCTGTACTGTAGTTGTGTATGTTTTCCTGTCCTTTGTCCACTTTACTGGCACTAATCCAGTTCTGTCAGTGATGCTGATGGGTGATATCACTTGCTTCTACTTCTTATTTTTTCTGCATATTGTCGCATCACTGGCTTTATATTTGTTCAAGCTGGATCCTGATATGACTCTCCTCTTTTGACCCAAATGCATTCAGTTTGGTATTTGGGTCCAATAGCCAGCTTGAGAAAACCTCTGGTGCCTTGTGCCAGTGTTGACATCCAAGGTCAGCTCCATCATTGGTGTGGGAATAGGTAAAGATAAAGTGTGCCGACAAGTTGATTTTGACTCCTGGTGCCCACAGAGCTCTGTGGTTTTCTTTGGTAGAATACAGGAAGAGTTTACCATTGCCTTCCCTCATGCAGTATGAGATGATGCCTTTCAACATCTTCCTGTATCACTGCTGCCCAATATAGTACCAGTGGGGATTTGAACTGGCAACCTTCTGCTTGTTAGTCAAGCATTTCCTCACTGCACCACTTAAGGTGATGGTGTGGGAATACTTATAAGTTATTCCATGTCATAATATCTATCCCTGCCCTTATTGATGCATATGTTCCTCTGCTCATGGGGGAGGGGCAGAGTCCCTCTGGACTTTCTATGGGTCAGGAGCATAGAGACCAAGGATTTGTGCCACCTTACTTACTTGGAATAATTACCTGTGTTTACTTAAAGTGGTCCACATCACCATTGTAGATAAAGCCAATCCACAGCTGCTTCCTCTTTCAGGCATTGCATTTCTCACCAGAATAGCTCTTCCTGAAATGAAGCCAGCCTCTGTGTTTGTGTGTGTGTGTGTGTGTGTGTGTGTGTGAGAGAGAGAGAGAGAGAGAGAGAGAGAGAGAGAGAGAGATGCATGCAATTTCTTTAATATTCCTATGAATATTTGAATGTTTTGATGTCTTGATTTTGGAATACACAATTGCTAGGGAGGCAGGATATGTGTATCTTATTGCATATTTCCATGAGTGTCCAAACATGGAATGATCTCATCAATAGAATATGTTATGTCTGAATCAAAATTTTGTCCCTTTAACTGTGCTACAACATTATTGTCTTACTCTACCAAATACTTGTTGCTGGGTCTTTTTTCTTTAAAAAAAAAAAATGCATCTACAGTCCTGTGTGTGTCTGTGTGTCAATGTTTTCATCAGATTTATGGACACAGCTGGTTAACATGACTGTTTGTTTTCATCCTGTCCACAAAAAGGCTGTTATGCAGTTTCTAGAAAAAGGCAGCGTGTAATCTGTAGAAAGCCAAAAGGTGTCATGTCGCCACAAAACTCTGGCATGGCATTCAGTCAATTACATGTCTTTCACAGCCTTTTGGGCAACTTTCCAACATTAACAGTTTCAGCCTAGCCAGTTCCAAATGAAGTGCAATTAGAAAACATACATCTTTGTGCACTGGAGAATTATGAAGGAGGACCATGCTGGCATGGGGATCGCTGCATGGCTTACTGTGCTGATGGCGTGTAGGGATGGCTTGCTTCCAGTATTTTGATCCCTGGATTATTTAATCAGACAACGATGTCAACATAGTTCTGTGCAGCAAAGGGGAAAGGATATAAACAAATGGTGGGCACGAATCCTGGGCTCAGCAATTTTTAGATCTCAAAATATTCTGGATAATATAATATGAAACATAAAATACTGTCATTCCAGACTCCACCTTGTCAAAATGTGCTTGCTATGATTATCTTTTATTGTAATGATGATTGCTCCTCTTTCAGGTATTTACACTAAGCTGCAGTCACTCAGAATCAAAGTATTCACTGAACAATTTAGCTATAAACATATAAATATATTGTAGAATTTTTCTTCAGATACAACCTCTATGTGTGAAGGTTTTTTTGTTTTGTTTTGTTTTTGTTTTGCACTGTGATTTAATCAACACACTTATGTGCTGGTGTGCATCAGTAACCTATAAGAAAAGAAGGCACAAACTGAAAGCATGGGAAACAATATGGACAGTGGTCTAAATATTAAAAAAAGGGAAGAACAGTAGATCATTAATGCATCCGTGCTTCTCCAGAAATAAACCCCCAAATCCAGGGAGAAGGTTGGAGAGGTGAGGAAGAATTTTATAAGCCTTCTTAGCCAAATACCTGTAGACCTGAGCCTGTAGAGATCTGTAGTTTCTATTTATGGCTGCTGTGACCCAAGATATGTGACCAAGACTCTTTTAACTGTGCTGCATGTTGAAAACATATTTATTAGAAAAATGTTTTATCAAACAAAACCACTTAAGGTAAAGATAAAATAGATAGTTTCATGGGGCAGGATGCTACTAATGCTCCAAGAGGAAGAATATTTCACTTGTGCAATTGGGGAGGGGCAAATTTTGGTGATTCCTCTTTCTTTCTGCTGCCTCTGATTGATTAAGTGCCTTCAAGTCGGTGTCAACTCCTATGTAGAAAATCTACATAGATAGATTTTCTCCAGGATGCTCTGTCTTCAACTTAGCCTTTAAGGTCTCTCAGTGGTGCATTCATTGCTGTCGTAATCGAGTCCATCTACCTTGCTGCTGCTTGTCCTCATCTTCTCTTGCCTTCAACTTTCCCCAACATTATGGATTTCTCAAGGGAGCTGAGTTTTCACATAATGTGTCCAAAGTATGCTAGTTTGAGCCTGGTCATTTGTGCCTCAAGTGAAAATTCTAGATTGATTTGTTCTATGATCCATTTGTTTTCCTGGCTGTCCATGGTATCCTCAAAAGTCTTCTCCAGTGCTAAAGTTCAGAAGCGTCAATACTTTTTCTGCCTTGCTTCTTCAAGGTCCAGCTTTCACATCCATAGAGTGTCATGAGGAAAACCACTGTCTAAACGATTCTAATCTTTGTAGGTATAGACAAGTCATGGCATCTAAATATCCTTTCCAAGGCCTTCTTTGCAACCTTACCAAGTGCTAGTCTGCGGCGTATTTCTTGACTACTGGATCCTTTACTGTTGATGGTCGATCCTAAAAGCAGAAGCTATCTACTTCTGTGTCTTCATTATCAATTCTGCGGCTGGTTGCTGTACCCGTTGTCATTAGTTTAGTCTTCTTTACATTTAATTGTAGTCCCATTTTTTCACTGTGCTCCTTGACTTCCACTACTAGAGCTTGCAGGTCATCCTGATTCTCGGTGTCATCAGCGTAGCACAGGTTATTGATGTTTCTTCCTCCAACTTTAAAACCATGCTCATCTTCTTCCAATCCAGCATCTCTCAGTATATATTCATCATATAAGTTGAATAAAAAAGGAAGAAAGTAGACAGCCTTGTCTTACTCATTTGCCGATCTGGAACCAATCTGTTTCACCATGTTCTGTAACTTCCTGTCCTGTGTATAGGTTTCTCATGAGAACAATGATATGTTCTAGCTCATTTTCCTAAGGATATTCCACGACTTGACATCGTTGATGCAATCCTGCCTTTGATATCCCCTGGAAATATTTCCCTGGTGGTACTGCACCCTATCCCACCCTGTCATACCCTGTGTTGCTTGGTTTGTGTAATGCCGTTTATTGTTTTTATGCTGTTACTTCACATCTGGGAGCAATGGTTGCTACTAACATAGGATGCTACTTTCTTGGCATTAAGTTCTGAATTGCGCAGTGCATGCCACTATGCATGCTGAGAACAATGAAACTGTTCTCCTAATTTAATTGTAATCATCAGCTCCCACCCTGGCTAGCTGTGCAACACCTCATAGGATTGGGCCATGCTGTTAGAGCCCCTGGTGGCGCAGTGGTAAAACTGCCGCCCTGTAACCAGAAGGTTACAAGTTCGATCCTGACCAGGGGCTTAAGGTTGACTCAGCCTTCCATACTTCTGAGGTCAGTAAAATTGAGTACCCAGAATGTTGGGGGGCAATATGCTAAATCATTGTAAACCGCTTAGAGAGCTTCCAGTTATAGAGCGGTATATAAATGTAAGTGCTATTGCTATGCTATTGCTATTGCAGCTTTTCAGTTTTCCATTCTCTCTCTCTCTCTCTCTCTCTCTCTCTCTCTCAGTATACATTACTATTTGGGATGAGATTCCCAAATTGTACTTTTAGAAGTGTTATCAGTAGAAAAGGATAGTGGCGTTGATTAGTTTCCAGACAGTTATATGGTTGGTTCATAGAATCAACATGGCACGTACTTAGAGAAGGGAGTGATGTCTGATTTGGATATTTATTTATTTATTTATCTATCATATTTATATACTGCCTGATATATGTATCTCTAGGTGGTGTACACAATTTAAAACACAACAAATATAAAACAGAGTAAAAACAATTTCACAGAATAAAACATTAACAATTTCATGGAGATAAAAACAAACAGTTTAAAACTAATTTCAGTTAAAAGCCTGAGAAAACAGGTGTGTCTTTCTAAAAGCAATTAGATGGAGATACTCTTGTTTTGACAGTGAGCATATTGCAAAGTCCCAGGACAGTCACAGAGAAAGCCGGTCCCGAGTTGCCACCAAACAAACTGTTGGCAACTGTAACAGGACCTCCCCAGATGTCCAGATGTTTGAATATAAGACATTTTGAAATAAGCTATTTTTGTTTAATAACTTTAATTTGGATGATTGGCATTCATTTAGGGGAAGGCAGGAGAAGGCAGGAGAGGAGAGCTGGTCTTGTGGTAGCAAGCATGACTTGTCCCTTAGCTAAGCAGGGTCCACCCTGGTTGCATATGAATGGGAGACTAGAAGTATAAGCACTGTAAGATATTCCCCTCAGGGGATGGAGCTGCTCTGGGAAGAGCATTAGGTTCCAAATTCCTGCCCTGGCTTCTCCAAGATAGGGCTGAGAGTGATTCCTGCCTGCAACCTTGGAGAAGCCGCTGCCAGTCTGTGAAGACAATACTGAGCTAGATAGACCAATGGTCTGACTCAGTATATGGCAGCATCCTATGTACTAAATTATTCAAGAGCAGTTATTTAAAAGAACATTAATGCCAACATGTATATCTTTCACAGTTCAGTGGGGTTGTTGGAGTAACATATTGCTAGTCTCTTGTGCCTTGATGCTTCAGAAGCACATATGGTAGAATTATCACCCTGGTTCCTTCCCTAGTACCACTCTGTTAAAATGCAAACAATGGATCAGTTATGAAACTGCAGTGAGAACTAACAGGCATTTATTAAAAACCTCGGCAATAAGACTGTTGGACAATGTTTTCAAGACTTCACCCAAACCTTTTATTTTGCTCATTTATTTTTTTTAAACAAACTGGTTAATGTATTGTGGATTTCTGCCCCCAAGGTCTTTGATTTAAGAAACCATTCAAATTAGTTGTGGTAATGGAAAACTTTTTCTCAAGCTTTAATTACAGCTACTATTCTGTGTGCAATCTAGTAATTGTTTCTTGATTGCCTTAATTGTATTTTCTCCCTTCTACAAAGGAAAGGATACGAGAGAGGATAGGTTTTGCGACAATGACATTCTTGTGTTTCCAATTTTGAACTTATTAGACCTTAAAAGTGGTCTCACAGGACTGGACGTTTTTGCCTTGAAATATTATCTGATGTCTGGGTTTGGGGATTTCCGGGAAAACAGCTTTCACCTTTTTCTTCATTGCTCTACTTTCAAAAGAGCTGAGCATGCACAAAGCCAGTTAAGGTAGCAGAAAATAAAAGATCTCAGCACCTCTTGAGGCTAGATCTGGATGTACTTAAAATTATATGCAAGAAAGAAATTAATGTTCTAATGTGCCACACATTATGTGAAAGTGAATCTCATTGAAACCAGAGGGACTTTTTTCTAAGAAAACATAATAAGGATTGGGGTGTAAGAATATGTGAACTTTGATCTACTTCAAAATTATGAACTGCTGTACAGTTTTACAAGTTAATTGAAATCTCTAGAATTCTGTAATATATACCAGTTGATTTCAGCTTTCATTAGAGTGACAGGAAAATATGATAGTTTGACCAATTCAACAGAATGTTTCTAGGTATCAATGTAGTGTGATTGACAGTTTCAAATTGACATGTAAAAGTGGGGGGTGGGGCTTGGAAATCTGCATTGCATTATTAGGCAACAATTGTAATAGATGTCATTAACTGATTATGAATACCAGATGTGTAAAATAGTGTCCTCAACCGCTTTTGTGTGTTCTTGCATTTTCACCTTTCCGAAGCAGCATAAAGGATAGTGTTATCGTTTGATCGCACACTACTTGAGTCCCAAAGTGTTCACCTTGTATTATTTGATTCAGTAAGGTTTTGTCACAGCTGTTAGCTAACATGACTGAGGCTAGAATTAGGACTGATCTGCACATGAACCAGCATGAGATATAGAAGCTGAGGTGCTGGAATGGACTAAGCCACTTCAGACTAAGAGTGAGAAATTTAATTTTTGAATGCTCCCCCTGCATTGAAGAACTTCCTGAAATCAGCACAGCAGGCAAAGGGATGAGTTTTTCGTTGTTGTCCTACTTTTCTTACTTTATTTATATTTATATCTCACCCATCTTGGGTCTGAATTGGCACAGTCCATTCCGTGACCACAGTATTATATCACTTCCTTCGGTAGCAAAGGACTCCTGGCTGCTCCAGAAGAGGGTAGCCGGACTTCTTTACCTGGAGTTTTAGTGAGGTAAAATGAACTTGTGGTTCGTTTTACCTTGGTAGGTGATTGTGTGAATGATCCTCCCTTGGTAAAAAGGCTTCTGCCCAGCCTGCTGTCATTTCTGGCAGTGAGCCATGGGGGAAGAGTGACTGAGCTCGTGGTGCAGGGCACGCTGGGATGTGAGATGGGGGGAGTCCTCCCACTCCCAGCTTTGTCCTTCATCGTGCCACCACTTGTGTGGGTGCGCGGTGCAGCAAAGGCAAAGATGCTGTCAGGAAGGCAGGCGAACTCCTGCCCTTCTCGCAGTCCTCCCGAGTGGCGGTGTGAGGTCATGAGAATGACCTCACTGTGTGATCTTCAAAAAGATATTGTGTGATTGTCAGCAGCAAACACTAATGATATACACATGTATGTAACAAAAATCAGACTGAAATGTGCTATTGTTATCAAAAGAATGTAATTTGAGATAAACTACACATTCTCTTCTCCATACAGAATGACATCATTTTGTTTTGCTTTACTCCCTCTTTATTATGTTCATGAAGTGCCATGACACACACAAAAGTGCACTCAGCCAATCATGCCATTTATGCCTGTTTTTAAATCATAAGAAGGAAGCTTGTTCTTACAGCAGCTTGAATGATGTATGACTTCCTCCAGGTATCCAAATAAGTTTAAATTTACAAGCCATGCATGGCTTGAGCCAAAGCCTCTTGATGCAGATGGAAGTGTTCCCTGTTATTTCAGTAGGTTTTTTAAAATCTGGCTGTTATTCTTTATATTATGGATAGTAAATGCTTTTTGTTTTACTCCCTAGGCTGCTTTGTGGTAACCTCAGTTTTTGCTAGAAAGTGGTGAAAAGTGGGGTGGCATGAAAATGGAAATGTTTAAGGTGCTCCCAGGAACAAGAAAGAAAGCTAGTGAAATATTTTTGTCATGGTCTTTCTTCCCTTTGTATATAGACATAATTTTTATAATTATTTAAGGCAAAGTTGGAGCAAAATGAAGATGTGGGGGGAAGGAATAATACATACAGAGAGATAAAAAAAATAATGGAAAGCAGGAATTGGCAAAGCGCTGGAACCAGCTGTTCATGATATAGTTCTGCTCATTCTAAAGGATGCTTATTTTTTTATTATCAACATTTGTTTTTATAGAAAAAACAGAGGCAGGGCTCAGTGTTACTGACCTGCACCAGTTTATATTACCTTCTCCAGATATATACATGCCTTGATTTCATTTTTGCATTCCTCCACTTTGTAATTTCATGAAAGTCAAGTCAGTGAACTTCCTTTGGCATGAAAGTAGAGGGAAACAGTAGTCAGTCAGTTGTATTCTCTGATATTATTTGTGGGAGATTAAAAAGTACTAGAAATCCTCCAGGCCTCCAGGGAATTAAAATGCCACTACTTAATGAATCAGATCAATGGCTCATCTAGCACAGTAATGTCAACCCTGAGTGGAGTGCGTCTTGAACTCTGCTCTCCAGGGTCTCAAGTAGAAGTTGTTCCCTACCCTGCTACCTGATATCCTATTAAGTGGAGCTGCAAGAGCTCAGTCTTGAATCCTCATACATGCAAAGCATTCATTCTCCTTCTGAGCTATGGCCTCTCCCTTTGAACACTGGGAAAGGATGCTATATCAGCAAATGGCATTCCTATATTTGGGAACAATCTCTTCTGCTGATTTGGATGGGTCAGTCAGGAAACACTTATGGTTTCATAGTTGCACAATATTTATGTGTTCATTATATCCACAGTTTGATAAATATATTTGATTTGGGCATTACAGAGTCCTAACAGAGATTGTCAGTAGGATCCAAATAATGTATTGTTTGCTGCTGCAGCACTAAGAAGAATTTTCTATACAAATAATTATAGAACTTATTACACTCTTTTGTAAACTAGGGGGAAAGGTGTCATATACAGGTTCATTTCCGCCCTCTGATGTTTTAAGTGATGCTTACTTTCTTTATTTCATTTCATTCGTGCATTCATTCAGTTTATATACCACCCTTCCTAAAGTGCCTCAGGACAGTTTACATTAAAATCAAAAGCACATAATTAAACAATTAAAATCAGAAAACATTTAAACCAGATTAAAACGCATTAGAGTTAAAATACAAACTAGATCCCATTAAAACCCAGGCTAAAAAGATAGGTCTTTAAGGGTCTCCTGAAGGCCTCCAAGGAAGACAGTCCTCTTATATCCACATGGATTGCATTCCACAACCTAGGGGTGACAACTGAGAAGGCCCAATCCCAGGTTGCCACCAGATGAACTGAAGAGAGCCAGCGTGGTGTAGTGGTTAGAGTGCTGACTAGGACTGGGGAGAACCGAGTTCATATCCCCATTCGGCAGTGATACTTGCTGGGTGACTCTGGGCCAGTCACTTCTCTCTCAGCCTAACCTACTTCACAGGGTTGTGAGGAGAAACTTAAGTATGTAGTACACTGCTCTGGGCTCCATGGAGGAAGAACGGGATATAAAATGTAAAAAATAAAAATAAATAAATAGTCCAACCTGGAAGTTTCAGGTCATTCTCCTCAAGGAACGGGCAGAGTTGTCGAATCAATTGCAGCTGGTAAAAAGCACTCCTGGCCACAGCCTCAACCTAAGGCACCAGGGTGAGACCTGGGTCCAAGAGCACTCCAAAACTACGAACCTGTTCTTTCTGGGGGAGTGTAACCTCGTCCAAAACAGGAAGTTCTAGCCTGTCTTGCAGATTACGACCACCAAGAATGAGCATTGCCGTCTTGCTTGGATTCAGCTTTAGCTTGTTATCCCTCATCCAGGTAGTAACCTATAGTCAGGCATTAAAGGGGCTGGTGCCATTTCCTGATATTGATGACAAGGAGAAATAGATTTGGATGTTTCCAGCATATTGATAACACCCAGCAACAAATCCCCTGATGACCTCACCCAGTGGTTTCATGTAGATGTTAAAAAGCATTCTTTGAATTGTGTCCACAACCAGTCTCCAGTTAGTGGTAATAGTGTGGCTAAATGGATAATTTATGCAGAAGTCTGATTATTTAGTCTGATTATTGTCTCATCTGAATAACTACTCTAATTCTTGCTTACAGTGCCTTATTGTCAGTCTTGATGCCTCTGGTATCAACTGCTGTTTGTGATCTTCTTGAAATCTTACCCTGTCACATACAAACAGATGTATTACAAATTCCATGCAAATGTAATAAATAATAATACATAAAATGCGTATTGTCAGGAAGTAGGGTGCAGAATGGATGACAGAAAGAAGAACCAAAAGATGTCTGAATACTGTGATTGTCTGTGAAGAACCTTGTTATGTTCACTGGCTGACATCCAGAGTAATGGCGTGTGGACATGCCAGGAAGATGCATCTATACTACAGGGAGATTTCCTAGCTGTGCACATAAAGTGCACAGTGTGGGAGAAAGAGTGAATTTCAGTGCTTTGCTCTGCCTCCAGAAGTGTCATGCACCACCCCAAAAGATGCCCCTAAGGGTTGCATAGTCCTCAGGGACATATTTTTGGGTGACACAGGGCACTTCTGGAGACACAGCAAAGCATCAGAATTCAGCCCCCCCGCCCACAGTGTAAGCAGGGAAAGCTTTCTGAAGCACATATTTATCTTTCTGGCATGCACATGGTCTCTTACTTTGGATGTTTCTTTAGCCACTTTATTACTTCTGGAGCTGTAACTCTAATGGTGTTTATCACAACAAAGTAAGCTTTGGTGATCATTTCATCAGTATCACCACAGAAGTCTCTATGTAACAAATACCCCAACGTATCCCTTTATATAATTGCTATGCAAAAAGATTTAGTAATCATATATGTGACTTCATGTAAACAAGACAACTGCTTTCAATAATACATGAGCGAAATTGACAGCTTCTGCTACCAACTGCTCTATCTCAGAGCAAGAAGAATTTCAAGGTGAAAAAAACTAGTGACAGCATTGCATGAATATGAGCTCATCTGTTTGATCTTAAGTTCAAGACTACTTAAGGTTCTTGAACTTTTACAAAACATTGATCCTAAGTAATTTTCACTGACATTTGTGAGAAAAATGTTTTTATGATTCTCAGGGTTTCCTGGTAGTGAGACCCACTAAATATTTCATAAGGTTTTTCATTAATTAATCAAAATCTGAGCTGAACTTGTCAATGTTCAAAGGGTTAAATTGACTTTCCATGCTCTTTATAGGGTGAAGAGACTAAAGCGCTGACTCTTGTCCTTCATCGTGATTCTGGGTCTCTTGGATTTAATATAATTGGTGGCCGGCCATGTATGGTATGTTAAGAATTAAAGTATATTTGTCTTTGCTATTGATGGTGATACAAGAGACATTTTTAGGGAAAGGAATAAAAGTTATTGGGTGTGGATTTTGTTCTGGAAATTTTTTTCTATGCACAAATTCCATGAATGATATTGAACTTCATTGAGCAACCATTCCTCTCTCCTGCATTTGGGTATCTGCTCCTTCATGATGTTTTATAGTTAGAGATGCTTGCAAAGCTTTCTGTATCAGGGTCCAAATACGAACCATGAGTGGAGGGAGAGGACTTCTGAAGCACACTTCAAAGAAGAAGGGAGTATTAGAACACCCAAATTCTTCTCCAAAGAAGTATTCCTGGATAACCTGCTCCCTAAGTATATGCACGTCCAGCTCCAAATATACCAGTCCTCTGATTCTCTCAGTCCTTCTATCCTCCCCCTTAAACAGCATCTTTCCAGTGGAGAAAACAGCAGCAGCACTGCTCTGTCTGTAAGAAGGAGGCCCCAGTGGCCCTTGGGAAATGTAGTTTCAGGAAAAAAAATGGGGAAGGGAACTAAAGGTAGTAAAAGTTGATTGTAATTTTTTTATTCAGTAATGTAAAACTTTTATGCATTTTGAGCCTGAGACTCTTCTTTAGAGACAAATGTGTGAATATCCTTTTCAGATATTATCTGAGTATCTTTAGAGAATATCTTTTCCAGTCTGTTTGACTGAAAAGGGTTCAAAGCAGGGTGGATTTGATTTAAATCAAACTGATTTAAATCACGATTTAAATCACTAGCAGGGTGGATAAAAATAAAAAAAATCCGATTTAAATAAAAAAAATCAGATTTTTTTGTTTTAAATCGGATTTTTTTGATTTAAATCAGATTTTTTTTATTTTTATCCACCCTGCTAGTGATTTAAATCGTGATTTAAATCAGTTTGATTTAAATCAAATCCACCCTGGTTCAAAGTATGCCAGGCAAGATTTTTATGTGATTGAATAAAGAATTCACAATCAGCTTTATAGGACCTTTGGGTCTCTCCATCTTTGTTCTTTTTGAAACGTAGTTTCTCCAGTTGCTACTGCAACATCTTGCCCTCTTCCCAGGGCTAGAGCCCTTCAGACCTGGCTGGATAAGTATTGAGGGAAGAAGGATTGGTGTGGGGGGCTGGGATGGTCTTGCAGCGGGCTTGGGACTAAGTGGTTGAGTTGGTTTTGGAGGTGGGAAGGCAAATCCACACTGAGATAGGAAATAAGCAGAACAGCTTGCTTTATTTATAAGGCAAATAGCTCATCTTATTTCTGATCCCTGTTTGACACAAGCTGGGGCGATGTTGTTCACATCTACTTGCAATGACATATAAAGGCTATCACACAGGTACCCCTACTCAGGTTTAGGGAAGTCCTACTTGGTTAGGGCTGCTCTTGTGCAGCAGCCAGGATCGAGGCAGGTCCCAGTGCTGCCTTCCCTGCAAGCCCGAGTTTTGTACCCAGGCTTTTACCTGGGTTAAAGGGCTCAAGGGCATACAAGGAGTTGGATGCCTATAGTGCCTGACTCCCAGAGGAATCCCCCAATGCCCTGCACTCGTCACATGGTGCATTGTGGGATTCCTAGAGGCCAGGTAAATGAGTCCTGGCCTCTAGAGATCCGCACGGCTCCATGCAGTGCAGATCATGTGGACGCATGGAGGCATGCCTGTAAGACCTTCAAGGATCATCTGTGGGGAGGGTTGGTCGCCCTGCCCAACCAGTTGTGAGAATAGCCTTATTGCTGTGTCATATTTGGAATAGATAAATGCTGCATGTTTTTTAAAACCTTAACTTCTTCAAGTGTCTCTGATAATGTGGCTTCTTTAGGACTAAATTCTTCAACAGCATGGTTCAAAAAGAGATTTGTAGCTAAAAGCTACAGTAATTGGCAATCCTTTGTACTTTTACAGTCTAGAAAGATATTTCATATTCCTAGCATCCCATTTTTAGAAAAAAAGCATCAGATTTGTTAAGTTCTAGTTCTCCGATGAAAAATATACATATTGTAGGCAACTTAATTTTTGCATTTTTTTGTAAAGACCTCTGGGTGATCAGATACTATGGATTTTTCTGTCTCTGCTTAACAAAGGCTCTAGCTAGGAAGATTATTTGGGAGTCCCGACACTTGGTCTGGGCTAATGTTGGTTGTTCAAGCTTCCGGCAACTTTTTTTTTTTTTTTTTTAAAGAAAGCAGTCTTCCTAGTTGTCACCAGGCTATCTGAACAAACTCAGCAGACTTCTAATGCTCTCTGGTATTGAAAGAAAGGAGAGAGGCTGATTTTTTTTTGTATAAAGTCTTCTTTCTGTTTACAGACTCTGTTAAGCTTGAGGCGAGTGCACTTAATTAAACAATTTCTTTATAATTAACAGCATTTTAATTACACTTCTGTGGAATCTCTCAGATGCTGTTAAAAGTCCCTCAAGACTTTTGCTTTGCTCATGGAACAAAACAAAATTAGTCGGATGGGTTTATCTCTTTCACCAGTTACTGATGGGATTGTGGTGGGGAATTATCACTGAACCACAAATCTATCCCACTGTGTTATTTTAGATGCTGAAGGTTCCATGTTACAACCAAATTAATACCTTGTTCAGAACCTATAGGAAATTTTATTGGCTATATAGTAATGAAAAATAATTATGTAAAGCAAGCTCTGTTGCTTTCCTCAGATGTTAAAACATGATGAATATCAACACTTATCTTTGCTAATAAAAAAAGAGGGAGGGTTAAAATGTGGAAATAGTGTATTTGTGAAACAGTTTACTTGTACAGAACTATTAGGGCTGGGCCAAATTTCCTCTCTGTTTGTTTGTTGAAAGTAAAGGTAAAATGTGCCATTGAGTCGGTGTCAACTCCTGGCGACCACAGAGCTCTGTTGTAGTCTTTGATAGAATACAGGAGGGATTTACCATTGCCATCTCCTGCACAGTTTGATATGATGAGTTCCAGCATCTTCCTATATCACTGCTGCCTGATACAGGTGTTTCCCATACCAGCGGTGATTTGAACCAGCAACCTCTGGCTTGCTAGTCAAGTCATTTCCCTGCTGCACTATTAGGTGTAACCTGCGTTAAAAGCCCCAACCCCTTTTGATCCTACCTTTTCCATGACTATTTGCAATTGTTTAGCCCACAATACAGCTGCTTCACTGTCATCCATCCCTCCAGCTCCTTTTCATTGCTTCTCATGCACTCCCAACCAAAGATCCTGTACTAGATGTTGTGGCCAATCAATTGGCTGTGTGCTGGTCAGAGAGCTGTGTTGAGGCAGGGAGCCTTCAGATTGGTTGCCCTGCTAGCTTGATAAACAGGGCAGCATGCGGGGAGGGAGATTAGGAAGCAATTTTCACTTCTCTCCTTTTCCTACAAAAGTGCTGTTTACTGCCAGAAATATGTCTATGAAGGCTGCATTTTGTGGGGAGGGGAGAGAAGTGGAAATTGTTTCCTGATCTTCCTCCCTGCATGCTGCCCTGTCCAACAAGCTATCAGGGCGACCAATCTGAAGGCTCTCTGCCTCAGAACAGCTCTGACCCCATTGACAGATCACTGCCCATCATGTACAGTGATTTGGCAAAAAAGATGTGCACCTCTTTACAAAATCACAAAACTTAGTATATACAAAGGAAGCTGCTAAGCTCAAATGCATATTCTTGGAAGGAAGTATCAGTGAAAGGATATTTCCACGATCCACTAAAAGCAGGCTAAGGAGCCTAGCCCTCTTTTGGAGGATTGTGTGCTGCCATGGGAGCCGCATGGTTTCCGGCAGCAAACCCTCCTAATTCCCTCTCCCCTTAGATGAGGTTAGCGGAGCGAGTGCTCCACTAACGCATCTCTTTGCTCGTATTGTATTGTATTGTTGCAGCGTGGCTCCATGCCGCAGCAACACATGAGGAGCCCCCCCCCCACCGGGAGGCTGAAACTCTGGGGGTCTCTCCAGGATGCCCCATGCACTCGCGCGGGGCATCCTGGAACTTCCAGCAGCCATGTGGCCTCCTGTCCACGCCGGCTCCGTGATGGAGCCAGCAGTCATGTGGGCGGCCGATCTGGCCGCCCAGGGCTGCAGGAATGATCGTCTGCGGGCTAAGCCCGCTCTCCCCACAAACCCCATTCAGGCGAGTCTCGTGGATCATGAGACTCACCTCAGAGTTTTTATTCCCAATTGAGTATGCTTACCTTTACTTCCGTGAGGTGTTGGATAACTTTTAAGTGAGAAGTTTGACCGTATCTCAGAGGCCTTAGAATGAAAACATCTATCCTAAGGGCTCTGTGGCAGGAAGGAGCTCCACTATCAATGCTGTGGTCTAAATCTCGAGTAGGCAGACCTGTCAGCCGTCTGGCCATCTAAACCTCATTTTTGTCTTATATCCTTTTCTCCTTTCACTGTTGCTCTTGCATGCTGTCTTTTAAAACTGGACGCTCAAGGGAGTAAAGACAAATGCAGAGGGTTCCTGAATGAAAGCAAGGTCACAGAGCTGTGCAAGGTAGAACTGGAAAAAGTTGCTGCTAATTCCTGTGCTTTGATAAGATAAGCCAGATAGGCCCTATTGACCGGTAAGCGAGAGGGACATGAGAGGAGTGAGGAGAAGGCATCCCTTCTTCTCACCAGAGAAGTGAGAAGAAGGGATACTAGTCATGTCCAATTTTTTAAAATATCCATTTACAATAGGAGACTAGTCTCAGAAGGTAGAGTAAGTTTACAATGACAGATCAAATTCAGAAAGTTTTGAGAGAAATTGTCCTTGTTGTTAGCACTGCTTTTTGACAGGCTCCCAGAAGCCTCTATGTTTATGTTTGACATTGCATGCATATGGTTCTCACTTTTGACATGCTCAGGAGCCTCACAGTATCTCTCTCTCTCTCTCTCTCTCTCTCTCTCTCTCTCGGGCATATTGGGGATCAGTCACTTAATAGGTAGTGGGACAGTTACTCCTAGATTTAGCTGCTGCCAAAGCCAAATTGAAAGAGAACTAGCCTTGTGCCTTCCCCATGCTGGGATACCTAAGTAGATTCCCGAAGAAGTTAACTTGCAAAAGTTAACTCTCCAAAGTCTGTCTGCACGATTGACTTCCTTTGGTCTACCTCCCCTCCAAAGATGCCTCAAATGAGCTAAAAACCAATTACCTCAGCAGGGAAGTCAGATAAGGCTCTGCAATGCAAATTCCCTTCCTATCAAAAAGAACCCTAAAGTGGACAATAGAAACTCAGAGATATGTCCATTAAAATACTGATTAGTTTACGAGGTTCTTTTGACCTAAAGATATACCATGTTTACACGTCCCATTGTGTTATAATGCAACAAAGCAAACACTAACAATGGGATCATTTGAGATGATTGATTGAATTTCTATACTGCCTAAAATTCCCCGGAACTGCCCTATTGAAGAAAGAAGAGCAACTGGAATTATTATTATTATTATTAAATTTATATCCCGCTCTTCCTCCAAGGAGCCCAGAGAGGTGTACTACGTACTTGAGTTTCTCTTTCACAACAACCCTGTGAAGTAGGCTAGGCTGAGAGAGAAGTGACTGGCCCAGAGTCACCCAGCTAGTATAACGGCTGAATGGGGATTTGAACTCGGTTCTCCCCAATCCTAGTCCAGCACTCTAACCACTACACCACGCTGGCTCTTGCCCCTGGTTGTGCCAGTGTTCTCCACTTCGCCTCTCATGTGCTCCCTTGTGTACTCCATTTGGATCCCAGTGTGAGTCACTTACACCTTGGATGGTAGATTTGATATCTGCCTTTACGCTCCGTAGTATCTTGCTCTGTGTGCCAAGAACGCTTCCAGATAGGTCCTTTTGTCTGGTCCGATCTGTGCAGCCAGCCTTCCTGCCACCAGAAATTGGCTACTTGAGAACAGGTGCCTTTGGGATCTATCCTAACCCCCTTGATTCCTCGCTGCTGCTTGCCACCTACCTGTCCATTCCTGAGGAAAGAGGTCCTTTGGTTGCACCTGAGTTACAAGAATCCACCTTCCAATAAAGGAAGGAACAAGGTTGTATGATAATTGTTGTGCCCCTATCTGGGCTTCCTCTGTCCCTGTTTCTTTTCTCTTAAATCCAAGAGCTTGTTTCTCTGAGCCTCCTTTCTCTCGCAAGCTTGGAAGTCATTTCAATTTACTGTAGACACTAAACTAAATTTCCTCTTAGCAGTTATATGGTTAATCTTGTAACTTATTTTTAGCAAAAGTATTGCTTCAAGTGACTCTCTTAATCCATTGTACCCCTTACACTCAAATAAAACCTTCTTTGTTTTTGGACTTCAGCAATCTCTCTTTCAGTCCATTTTCCTGCCACCAATGCTTTGCACAAAAATTATTCAGATGTGGAACTGCTCCACTCTGAGCTAATTTCCCCACACAAAGCCCAAACACATTTTTGGGGTGTTCACCAATCACTCTGGGGCAGTTCCATTAACACCCTATAACTTTCTTGGTTTCTCAAAGTGTACACAATATTGAGCTAGATGGACCTATGGTCTGACTCAGTATATGGCAGCTTCCTATGTTCCTATGAAAGGTGGTATATACATATCCTAAATAATAATAGTGATAGAGGTGCTGTAGCATAACTGAAAAGTGGTGAGAGAGGGTGTGTGAATGACATTATTCCCACCTTTCTGGGTCTCATCTGAAATGTGGAGAGGCATGTCTGTCTCCTCGTTGCTTTTGAGCTGGAATATCCAAAGTAGCTTTTAGAATCATGGCATGATAAACACCAACTTAACTGAGTGAGGTTTAATGTGACATTTACCTGCAAAACATTTATATTATTATTATTATTAAATTTATATCCCGCTCTTCCTCCAAGGAGCCCAGAGCGGTGTACTACATACTTGAGTTTCTCTTTCACAACAACCCTGTGAAGTAGGCTAGGCTGAGAGAGAAGTGACTGGCCCAGAGTCACCCAGCTAGTATCATGGCTGAATGGGGATTTGAACTCGGGTCTCCCCAGTCCTAGTCCAGCACTCTAACCACTACACCACGCTGGCTCTCATAAATGCATTCTGGTTCTCTGGCATCCTGTCTAAATTTTGAACAGTGCCATGACTTCAACATATTTCAGACTTTACCAGTTTTTACATTATTTTTCTCTTCTCTCCTTTAAGGACAATCAAGATGGCTCATCTAGTGAAGGAATTTTTGTTTCTAAAATAGCTGACAGTGGGCCTGCTGCCAAAGAAGGAGGGCTGCAGATTCATGACAGGATTACTGAAGTAAGAACTTTATTGATCTCTTTTTAATAGACCGAGTGTCATCTCTGTTCTTTTGAATCTGCATTTCCAGCTTGGGAGAGTTGTGACATGGGTAACAGAGGCTAAAAGACAGGGCCGCTCAAATATGCATGACTTGCTTCAATGCTGACCTTCCTGGGTTTAGGTATAGTTCTTGTCTAAATATAGAAACCAGATTATGGAAGGTATGTGCTTGTCCTGGCATTTTGAGGAGCTAGCATCTACTTGGTATGCTGCAGTTATTTCTTTCTGAAGCTGTTGGAGACGTGAAAGTTGTTTAGTTAAAAACATATGTGAAATTAAGTATCTGTTGTGAGAACTGTGACTTTATTTATCTTGGTTTCTAAGGCGTTTTCTCTCTCAAGAAGACCAAAATGTTTTGAACAGATGATAAAGGACAGAAGCCTCTGTTAGCTAGTGAACCTTAATGCATATTGTGATGAGCCTTCTTCAGAAATGTCTTGAAGGGTTACTGTGCACTCTTTTTCGTTCATAGCCTGGAGTTCTTCCCGTTTTCCTTAAGTTTTGGCTGTTTGAAAAAGCAGTTCCTGTTGTAGAGATCATTGCCTAAGATGATTTCTGAGCTTTTTTTTAATTGTTAAGGAGAAAGTTTGATTTATGAAATGAAAGTGGTTACTTGCAAATCAGATTCCATTGTTGGTGATTTTAGAGTTAGAATTTGTTCATTTTCTTAATTGTTGTGAAAGTGGGGAAGTTAAGAAGCCTATTTTTTTTTTAAAAAAAAGATAAGTGTTGCTTTTGTTGCCAAAGATAGCATGGAACAGTCAGTTTCTCCAAGATGTGGAATTCCTTTGCTCTTATGTTTTGTAAATGAGCAATAAACAGCTGTTAAGGATTTTCTGTTGGCAAATTTCAATATGTATTTGCTATTTTCTTCACTTGTACAGTAAATTGCATTCACAACTTTTGTTAGGAATAGAAATTAATTAAGAAGTACTGTTCGTGCTCCAAAGGATGTTTACAGAAACAAATGGAGAAAGCAAATTTACAATTTGATTTAAAGTTATAATAAAGTATGAAACAGGATGTCTGAAAAAACAAATAAATGAGGTCTTTTCTACATAGCATAGATGTTTATAGATCTGTAGGACGTGAAAAAGTTTTAACACCCGTCTCCCTCCTCACTGCACTGCAGCATCATCCCTTGTATGCGTACTTGATTAAATGTAAGCAAACTCACTGTCATCCTGACTAATAGTGTGGAGGTACAGAGGGCAAACTGCCTGTGCAGCGTTTAATAATACAAAGTCATGCTGCACATGTGAGGAGTACAATTTTTGCGAGTCTCCATCACCCCTGAACACAGAAGTAGAGGCTGTGCACTGCTCAGGGACCTACTTCCAGGTCATAGGGAGCGTTTCCATGGGCAGAGGGGAATGATGAAGATTGTAGTGCCCGCATACACAGTGTGATCCTGCATTACTAAATGCTGCAGAGGTTATTTGCATGCCGCCCCTCCACTTTATCAGTCAGAATGTCAGCCACTGTCATATTCTCTTGTGCCACTCATTAACAACAGTATGAAAGGACAGAAGTGTATCATGCCTGAAAGTGATTCAGCCACATCCAGATGGGTTACTATATACAGTACTTCTTTCTCTGAATTAGACAGGGAACCTGTCCTTGACCACTCCTTGGAAGTTACTGGCATTTCCCTGATGAAGTTCTTCATTTTTAAGGCTGGCAACAGGCAGTAGAATATTTTCCCGCTAGAATGATGCAGCTGGTATGATGAAGTCATCGTTGCATGTGCTATGGACACTCATAGCACTTTAGTATTTGTAAACAGGTGATGCAGGATTACTGATGCCTTAGAAATCTGCCAAGTCTGTTCTGCCAGAGGTTAGTGCAAAAATAAATTAGTGTGTACATCTCAAGCAAAGATTATTCCATTATTTTAAAACTACTTTGTGTTTTAAAAAAACTTTAAAACCATTGTCTATCTTTAGTAGCCTGATCTAGAATGTGTTTACTCAGAAATAAGGTCAATTAAATTCAGTGAGCATTAGATTCCTACACTCTAGGAAGTGTGCTAAGGAAGTGTGCAGCATTAGTCTCCAGTTGTATAAGAGCAAACACATGTTGCTAACAGATACCTTGCTACTCAGAACAAATAGACCTAAGGGGCAAAAATCCTTGCATCATTTTTTAATTTTTTTTAAAAAATTACATTTTATATCCCGCTCTTCCTCCAAGGAGCCCAGGGCGGTGTACTACATACTTAGGTTTCTCCTCACAACAACCCTGTGAAGTAGGTTAGGCTGAGAGAGAAGTGACTGGCCCAGAGTCACCCAGCTAGTGGCTGAATGGGGATTTTGAACTGAATCATGGCTGAATGGGGATTTTGAACTTGGGTCTCCTCGCTTCTAGTCCATCATGGTAACCACTACACCATGGTGCCTGAGAGAAGGACGCTGTTCAATGAAAATGGTGGTACAAGCATACATTGAAGTTATGAAGGAATGAATTTCAAAACCATACTTGAATCTTACATGTGGTGGTAAGGTTTGAGCCAACCACTCCCATACACTGTGACCAAGCTCATGTTGTTGAGTTATGTTCCCAAAACAGAAGGAGAATCTCTTTACAAATTGAAGGAAGAATAGACATACTGATTTATTCACAGCTTATGAAGATTTCATTGAACATCATCCTGGGCGGTACTAATAAGTATTTTGCTGGAAGCTTGTAAGATTTATTCAGTTTTAATCCCTTTAAATATGACTGTAACTTTAGTCTGCAGTAGGCTTGTCATCTCCAAATAGTGGAAGAGTGTGTGTGTGTGTGTGTGTGTGTGTGTGTGAGAGAGAGAGAGAGAGAGAGAGAGAGAGAGAGAGAGAGAGAGAGAGAGAGAAGGTGTGTTTGTGTGCAAACACACACACATATGTGCAGCAAACTGCTAAGTGGTCCCAGGAAATATAAGCTAGAATTATCATCCATTTCCTGTGTGTGTCTAGCTTGCACAAATCTTCAGACTTCAAAGGTTCACGGTGAATTGTATAAGTTATCTTTAGTTTGTTGAAATAGCCTTAGTAGGAAGAGGGGTTTTGTGGTAGTTGAACATTTGAACTGTGTTTTATCTCTTTAGTTTCCAAACACATTAATGCTATCAGAACTCCCTCACACAATCCAATCTAAAGTTGGAGGTCAGAAGATACATTTCAAAGGTGAACTTGTGCAGTTGAAAAGAATGTGGAGTTTATTTATTTAATTCAATTTTTTACCGCCCTTCCAAGATAGCTCATGGCGGTTTACAATTTAACCCCCCCCCAATAAAACCAGTTAACAATTAAAACAGAAATTATAAAACAGTGTAAAACAACAATTAACAATTAAAACATCATAAATCAGCAATTAAACAATTTAAACAATTTAAAAACCCTGAAAACCAGGTTACAATATTAAAACCAATTACAACTATTTAAAAACCCTAGAAGGCCAGGCCAAACAATTAGGTTTTAATTTTAAGGGCTCTCTTGAAGGCCAATAAAGAATTCAAATTGCGGATTTCTGCAGGTAGTGCATTCCACAGTCCAGGAGCAGCTACAGAGAAGGCCCGCCTCTGAGTCACCACCTGACGCACCGGTGGTAGCTGGAGACGGACCTCTTCAGATGACCTTAACGTGTGGTGGGGATTACACAGAAGGAGACACTCTGTGAGATAACCTGGACATAAGCCATTCAGGGCTTTAAAGGTAATAACCAGTACTTTGTATTTTGCCTGGAAACATATCGGCAGTCAGTGTAGTTGTTTCAAAACAGGCATAATATGGTCTCTCTGCTGCATTTTGAACTAACTGAAGTTTCTGAACTACATACAAAGGCAGTCCCACGTAGAGCACATTGCAGTAGTCAAGCCTGGAGGTTACCAGCTGATACACCACTGTTTTGAGGTCATCCTCCTCAAGGAATGGATGCAGCTATCGAATCAGCTAAAGATGTTAGAAAGCAGTCCTGGCCATATCGTCCACCTGGGGTACCAGGGTGAGGCCTGTGTCCAGGAACACTCCCAAGCTGCGCAACTGCTCCTTCCTGGGGAGTGTAACTGCACCTAGCACAGGGAGATCTAACTCATCCCCCAGGTTCTGAACCCCTACAATGAACACTTCTGTCTCGCTTGGATTCAGTCTCAATTTGTTATCCCTCATCCAGCCCATTACTGTCTGTAGGCAGGCATTTAGGGAATGAACACTATTTCCTGATGATGCAGATGAAAAGGAGAGGTAGATTTGGGTGTCATCAGTATACTGATAACACTCAGCATCAAATCTCCTGATGACCTCACCCAGCGGTTTCATGTAGATATAAAAGCATTGGTGACAGAGTTAACAGACAGAGATGTCATAGTGATAATTAATCAATTAACAAAGGTATCTTCTACTGAGCAATTGAAGCCTATTATTATATACTAGCTGGCCCTTCGCAGACCATCCGTGCTCTAGTTCTCCATCTCTCACCCCTCTCCAGACAATCTGGCACCCTGCCCTGCCTTCCCTCCCCCCCCCCCAGGATGGCAGTTAAGGTGGCAAAATCTTCCCCACTCTCCCCCCACAACTCTCTCTCCCCACAGATAACTAACTCTCTCTATATATATCTTGCTCTCCCCCCACAACTCTCTCTCTTGCATGCGCTCACCCCACAATTCTCTCTTGCTCTCCCCCCACAAATCTCTCTTGCTCTCACTCCCCCCACAGCTCTCGCTCTCCCCCCACAACTCTCTGTTTTGCTCCCCCATAACCCTCTTGCTCCCCCCACAACCCTCTTGCTCCCCCCCCCACAACCCTCTCTCACTCTCCCCCATCCCTCAGCTTCCCCCCTCCTCTTCCTAGAGAGAGCAGCATTGTGGTGGCCTAGTTCGGCTCCTCCCACCAGCCTCCACCAGACCTAGACAATTTTCGGGAGATGTGCCACATATGTCCTAAGGCTTTAAAATAACTGCCCAGAGATGAAAGTTTGGGGCGGTATACAAATTTGATAAATAAATAAAAATAATAATAAATAATATAGTTGTATTGATTTGGGATCCAGCTTTATCAGCTTGACTTAAAAATCAATAAATAACAGGTTTTATTTGTTTATATATACCAGCTGCATGTGTACTTTAATGCTGCATGCATACTTTTGCTCCTGCTCTAGGCCATGCATTTCTGAAGTGAGGGAGCTCTTGTGCAACAGTACAAACACTTTGGAGTTCAGATCCATGGGTTTATGTTTTCGATCTAACGGAGCCCTTCCAGAGCTCTGGGGGGTGCCCTAAATTATTTGCTCTCTTGCCCAAGAGCACCAAATGCTTCAGGAGAGTGGGTATTTATTTGTGTGCTGGTATTTGAAGCATGCACATTATTTTATTTATTTATTTATTTTTACATTTTATATCCCTCTCTTCCTCCAAGGAGCCCAGAGCGGTGTACTACATACTTAGGTTTCTCCTCATAACAACCCTGTGAAGTAGGTTAGGCTGAAAGCGAAGTGACAGGCCCAGAGTCACTCAGCAAGTATCATGGCTGAATGGGGATTTGAACTCCGGTCTATAGAATAAAAAGTCTATAAAATGCCATTCAGCAGTGCAGGAGCAAAGGATGAAGTGCAGTCTAGCCTGTGGTGCTGCTGTGCAATTTATTTTAATTGGCTTCCACTAGAGGTTGTGCATCAGCAGTACTTCATGTGCAGTAATCATTGCTAGAGTGTCAGACTTGGGACACTTAGACTGGGAGAACCAGGTTTAAATAGTCTCTCAGACATGAAACTCAGTGGATGAACTCAGACCAGTTACTCTATCTCAGCCTAACCTATCTTATAAAGGTATTGTGAGGATTAAAGAGAGGCAGTCCTGAGTTCCAAGGAACAGTGTGTTAAAAATGTAACCAATAAATAATAATAATACTCTATTTGTTATCCTCCCCATAACAAATCGTTCTCTGGCCTGCTTACAACACAACATGAAAACATGAGATAAAAACACACAACCGATTAAATCATAAAGGTAAAGTGTGCCATCAAGTCTATTCTGACTCCTGGAACCCACAGAGCCCAGTGGTTGTCTTTGGTAGAATACAGGAGGGGTTTACCATTGCCTCTTTCTTCACAGTATGAGATTATGCCTTTCAACATCTTCCTGTATCACTGCTGCCCAATATAGTACCAGTGGGGATTCGAACTGGCAAACTTCTGCTTGTTAGTCAAGTGTTTCTCCGCTGCACCATTAGGTGGCAAAGCAGACCAAAAAGGGGGATGAATTACAAAATACAATACAAAATAATTTTATTGTTTCTTGTTTACACAGTCAGACAGGTGTTATTGACTGGTTTGTTTTATCCAGACATCGAGTCCTTCCCAAGGACCTGGGATGACAGAATTTTATTGTCAATTATTATAGATATCGTCACAGAATATAGGCTGTTCCCAGTAAAGCTGCTTTTTGTAATTGGCTGATGGTGATTTCTGTGGCCCCTATGGTGTTGAGGTGCTCTTCAAGGTCTTTTGGAACTGCACCCAGGGCGCCAATTACCACTGGGATTATTTTGGTCTTTTTCTGCCACAGCCCTTTCATCAGATGCAGGTGAGGTGGTGATTGTTCTGAATCTGTGTCTGGATGCAGTTATGGATTGGATGAGGGTGAACAAGTTGAGAGTCAATCCAGACAAGACAGAAGTACTGCTGGTCAGTGGTTCCTCTGCCAGGGTGAATGATTTTCAACCTGCTCTAGATGGGGTTGCACTCCCCCTGAAAGACCAGATTTGCAGTGGGGGTCTTCGATCCGGCACTGTCACTAGAGGCTTAAATGGCCTCTGTTGCTCAGAGCACCTTTTATCAGCTTTGGCTGCATGTTTCAAGCAAAGGTTCCATGACTACCTTTCTGCACCCACAAAGTGTCATTCAACAGTAATTCAAGTCGTAATTTTATATAGAATGCTAATGGACCCTGGAATGCAGATTCTAAGGTCTAAAATAGCAGTAGACACAGTAGCTAGGAAGCGTTCTCTCCGACTTGCCCTGTGGTATTCGGATGAGTTACCAGGGCTGAAGCGGCGAGGTAGACGATTAGAGCGCAAGTGGAGGAAGACTCAACGCGAGACTGATCAGGCACAACACAGAGCACATTTGAAGACCTATGCTCTGAGCAGTTCTTTTCTGCCTGCATTGCTTCCTCAAATTCATAGGAACATAGGAAACTGCCATATACTGAGTCAGACCATTGGTTTATCTAGCTCAGTATTGTCTTCACAGACTGGCAGTGGCTTCTCCAAGGTTGCAGGCAGGAATCTCTCTCAGCCCTATCTTGGAGAAGCCAGGGAGGGAACTTGAAACCTTCTGCTCTTCTCAGAACAGCTTCATCCCCTGAGGGGAAGATCTTGTAGTGCTCACACATCAAGTCTCCCATTCAGATGCAACCAGGGCAGACCCTGTTTATCTATTGGGGCAAGTCATGCTTGCTACCATAAGACCAGCTCTCCTCTCCAACACATCCAGCTGAGTTGTTTAGGATTGTGAGGGGGCTAGTATGTACCCCTTCCCCCTTGAATTTAAATTTGGAACCATCAGTCACTTGCTGTGACATTTTTAATTACTTCTTTGCAGATAAAATCTCTCAAATTTGGGCCAAGCTGGATTCTACAGTTGCTGCAGAGTCTTTTGTGGACTTGTCCCACAAGTCCTCTTATGGTGTTAGATTGGATCATTTTCAGTTTGTGACTCCTGATGTTGAGGACAAACTGCTTCAGACTGTACACCCTACAACCTGTTCTCTTGACCCTTGCCCAACTTGGCTTATCTCATCTGATAATCATATTATCAGAGAGGGTCTTGTAAATAGTATAAATGCTTCTCTGAGGGAGAGCAGGATGCCTGCTTGTCTTAAGGAGGCTATTATTAGATCACTTTTGAAGAAAGCTACACTGGATCCCTCAGAGTTAGCTAATTACAGACCTGTTTCTAACCTTCCATGGTTGGGCGAGGTGATTGAGCGAGTGGTGGCATCTTAGCTCCAGGCAATTTTGGATAGTGCACATTATCTAGACCCATTTCATATTGGCTTTCGTGTGGGCTGTGGGGTTGATACTGTTTTGGTCAGCCTGATGGATGATCTCTGACTGGCTGTCAACAGAGGGAGTGTGACTCTGCTGATTCTTTTGGCTCTTTCTGCGGCTTTCAATACCATCGACCATGGTATCCTTCTGGACCGCCTGCGGGAGGTGGGATTGGGTGGCACTGTTTTACAGTGGTTCCACTCCTACCTCTCAGGCAGATTCTAGATGATGTCACTTGGAGGCTGTTGTTCTGCTAAGTGAGAACTGAAGTGTGGAGATCCACAAGGCTCCATACTGTCTCCAGTGCTGTTTAATATCTACATGAAACTGCTGGGAGAGATCATCAGGAGGTTTGGTGCTGGTTGTTATCAATATGCTGATGACACCCAGATCTACTTCTCCATGCGGACTGCATCAGGAAATGGCATATCTTCCCTAAATGCCTGCCTGGAGGCAGTGATTGCATGGATGAGGGATAACAAACCAATAAGAATCCAAATAAGACTGAGGTACTGACTGTTTGGGAATAGGACCCTAGAGATGGTTTAGAAATGCCTGTTCTGGATGGGGTTACACAGCCCATGAAAGATCAGGTGCGTAGTTTGGGAGTGCTCCTGGACCCCAAGATCTCCCTGGTTTCTCAGGTTGAGGCGGTGGCCAGGAGCACTTTTTATCAGCTTTGGCTGATCCGTCAGCGATGCCTATTTCTAGAGGTGAATGACCTTTAAACAGTGGTAAATATGCTGGTAATCTCCGGGCTTGACTACTGTAATGCACTCTACGCGGGTCTGCCTTTGTACGTAGTCTGGAAACTACAATTGGTACAGAATGCAGCAGCCAGATTGGTCTCTGGGACAACACGAAGGGGCCACATAACACCGGTTTTGAAAGAACTTGCACTGGCTGCTGATATGTTTCCGGATAAAATACAAAGTGCTGGTTCTTACCTATAAAGCCTTTAATGGCTTAGGTCCAGGCTATTTAAGAGAGCGGCTCCTTTGTCATAAACCTTGCCAACTGTTATGATCTTCTGGAGAGGTCCAGTATGCCAGTGGCTCATTTGGTAGTGACCCGTGACTAGGCTTTTTCTGTGGCTTCCCACAGCTTTGGAAGATGCTCCCTACTGAAATAAGAGCATCTCCTTCTCTGTTTATTTTCAGGAAGAAACCTCAAGAATCTCCTGTTTTCACAAGCTTTTAATTATAATTAGTTTTAATAATTTTAAAACCTTGTTTTAGTATCTATTTTATTCTATTGTTTTTATTGCCATGTATTTTATTTTGTAACTTTTAAATATTTTAAATTTTGTACACCGCCTAGAGATGAACATATCAGGAGGTATAGAAATATGATAAATTCTGTAAATAAGGCGCTTCAGCTAAGATTTTGACATCAGAGCAACTGCAGTGGCCAATGTTCACTGGAAGAGCTTTAGTCTCCCTGACAGCAGAGGTTCAACATGTTATCAGTGACATCAAGAGATGGCAGAACTAGAGGTGAAAAGGGGGATGCCGGATGATCAGTAGGTAGGGTCAATGAAATTCTTCCTACTGTACTGACAGTCAGTTAGTAACAAAATAACTATGTTAAAAAATTAAAGGGAAACCCAGAGAATATTTTAACCCTTTTTTTGCATATTAAGAAACAACCTGAGATCTTATTATGAATGATTGTATGCAGCCGCATCAGAACTGGAGGCTTGGTGGTGTCCTGTTTGGTTCAGATGATAGGAGAGGAGAAGGTAAAATAGAATACAGCTGCACTTGAGAAATAACCCTTTGGGGGAATTGTGTCGTCTGTACCAGTGCTGTTAAGCTAGCAGGCATCTCATTCTCCCCTTCCCACCATAAGTGACAGTTTAGTGATGAGAGTAAAATGTTTAGTCACTTATCAATATTTGAGGATATAAACCATTTGGTGTGGCCACTGGCCAGATTCCGATGTAATGCTTGGTTTAGCATTACTAGCATGAACCTCAGTCTTGCACGCCTCTCTCTGTCCTTTGTGCGTGAGAGGAAGAAATTTGCAGCTTCTGTCCATGGTTTTAAACGAACCAAGATTTGTCATTGCATCTGAACCCACCCACTGTCACAGGTGGAAATAAAAGAGCTTAACTACAAGAACAGAACAGCATTAGAGTTCATCCGCATAACACCTGCTTTAGGCATAGCTCCTTCAAGTATCTGAATTAGCAGACTGAAAACTTTGAAGCTCATAAGTTCATATCCACAATTAATACCCTTATATGGTAATCTAGGTGCTTGTACTGTATCCATTTATTTAGTTACTTATGATCTTATTTGTATGCCTCTTTAATGCAGGTCACTTCTGATTTCATATGAATCACACATTACCACTTTTATGGCTCCTTTCACTGCTAAGAGCAGCCACAGAGCTTGTAAAGTTATTAGACTTCCATAAATATAAATGATAACAGGCAGATAATATTAGCAGATCAGCTCTTTTGGGCCTTTGCAAATGCTATGTAGTGTAGAAGTTGATGTTTTGAGGCCATAAGTATATATCCAAAACAAATCTATTGTCATCTCCATGTTAATTTGGCTGCTTGTGTACTGTTGGATTTTGTGAGTTAGGCCTTTACTCTCCAAGGGGCCACAGGACTGCCCATCCCAAGTCTACAGTACTTGAGAAAACACGAGGAAAATTGGAGGAGGAATGCAAGGCACCCAAAAAGTTCACCAGACAACCTCAGTTCCTTTTTAGGGTGGTTTTTAAATAACCTAGCTGTGATATTGAAACTGAATTGTTTGTTTTTATACCTTGTATTGTTGCTATATCTTATTGTTTCTTGTTTTATTATTCTGTATGTATGTTATCTTGTGTGGGGTGGCTGGGTTTAAAAAGCATATTACACTATTTCTCTTCAAACCCAATACAGCAGAATAAAGAAATTTATTGAGAAAATTGATATAGTTTTGTGGAACCAATACATTCTGAAAGCAGTACTGTACTGTCCTATTTAAGGTCATGTTCTCTGTCAGTTCCATAATGCTTGACCAGCATTGGAATCTCCTAACCAAAGGTGTTAGCTCCTTGCTAGTGTTTATGGTTTCATATCTTTACAAACAATGAATGGTTGTCATTCTCCTCCTTCCTTAGCCTGTTCCATGTGGAATCTCTTCTAAACTTGTTTGTTCATTTTTAAACTCCATTATAATTTAAGCCCATCCAGTTCAATTCATCAGCAATCATAATACAGTATTTATATTCCTTTCTTTTTGCATGCTGACCATTTGCACAGCACGAGAAGGCCTGAAGGACACAAGTTAACCCATTTTTATAGCTAGGAAAGGGGTATCCCTGGCCTATTAGTATTTAGGAGTGGGGGGACTAGGAGATAGTGCATCAACGTCCTGGGTGAGTGCTCTTTAAACAAAGGGCAGGAAGGGCTGAACAGAAGCTTTATTAATTGAATTGCCAACTGCCTGAACTTGCTGGAGAAGGATCAAGCTACATATCCCACCAGGATAGCAAAATATATTGGCCAGATGAAGTGGAACGCTCTAGCAAAGAAATACAGGGAGGCTTAGGTTGCATTGCATTGCAAGGCATTTTTCCTCATGTAGAAGAAACAGAACTCATGTAGGCATGGCAATGAATAAGGAAAACTTGTTAGACCTTTCTGGTCAAATCTGATGACAATTTGATTTTATTGCTAATATGTATAAGCCACTTGCTGTCAGAAGAGCACTAATAGGTGTAGCTGGAGGCTTGGTGGAATTATGCCCTTTGAGAAACAAAAGTCCCGCCTCTTGAATTTTTGTGCCACAAGAGTGCTAGCCAGGTAGAAAATGAGCTGCTATGTGACTTGCTGGCAGCTGAGCTTCTCTTTTGCTTCATAGCATTCAACAATACAATTGTTGCGTAGTGAGTAGAGACATCCTCTAAAGTAGTGAGAGAAGAAATATAAAACCATCAAAGGAGAGGGATAAATAATGGTGTTGCAACTTACAACCTTCCATACCCAGAGTACTGACAGCAGCTCTTTGCAGTGCTACCAATATCACAACATCCACAAAGTAAATGACATTCATATGTATAGTTTTTATGTTTGTATTTTATATATTTTAAATCAGATTTGTTTTATATTTTTGGCTTAGTACTTTAACTGTCATTTTAACTGTCATGTTTTTTTAACCTTTGTAAACCGCCTTGGGGTTGTTTTTAATGAAAGGCGGTATATAAATTTAACAATAAATAAAATAAAATCAATAAATTACTCAGAGGGCATCTCCTCTTCATGAGTTTTTTGAACATAAAGAGGCAGTGCCTAGCAAAGCCATGGGTCATATTGTTCTAGGTAGAACAAGGTGAGCAAGCACATGGAGAAGGTGGGTGGGAGTGGTAGTGTCTGGCCAGTGGCAGCAAAGGCAAGTGAGTGTGGAGGCAGGAGGTGTGAAGGTGGGAGATGGGAACAGAGCAGCCAGCAGGAGAGGGGTGAGGCAGTCTTGAGGGACAGAGTGGCCCATGCTCCAAGGGTGCCTTGGAACACTGATAGCTGCACCCCAGTAGTAACTGTGACTACCTAATGCTTTAGTTAGGTTAGGCTTTTAACTTTGGGCTGCCAGCAATGCATATGTCATCCTTTGCAATTCCCAAGCTGACCTCCTTACAAGTAAAGATAGGCAATATCAGAAAATCCCTTATAGCTCTCTTGATGCAAGCCAAATTCAGTTCATTATGCATGAGATTCTGGTTGGGTTTCAGGGTAGATGTCAATCAGCTGGATATCTAATTCTCACCCCATAATATATTCTAGAGGCTTCTGTCATTATGTTGGTAGAAGGATACCAGTGTAAAAAAGAAGTAAAAGTACTTCATACTTTTAAGAATTGAAAAATAATTTTGTAACCCAAATTTGGACTATCCCTTTTAAGACCTTACATGTGCTCTCATCTTAGCTCTGCTTGTACTCACTAGTTAGAAAGCTTTTCTGAAAAGAACTTGCTTATAGAGCAGACACTTTTCTGACCATCTGCAGCACCAGTAAAAAATGGTTTTTAGGAACCACAGTACTGGAAGTTAGCTGGGAGTTGTATCACAAAGCGATCATTTCAGTGTATGGATTTATAGATATAGATGTGTAGATATAGATATATAGAGAGAGTGTTCCTTAACTAATTGTTTTAAAAGCAGTTTCCTCTCTCAAAATCTGAGATGGAGAGAAAGCTGTCATGTTCTTGCCCCTGCTAACTGGGCAAAGAGGCACCTTTTTAATGTGGTGATTCCCTTTATTTAGCAGGGGGAGAGTAACTAGCCCTATCCACACCCAGCACAGTACTTCCAGTGACTGTTGCTGGTGTCTATCTTAGGTTTCTTTTTAGAATGTGAGCCCTTTGGGGACAGGGAGCCATCTTATTTATTTGTTTGTTATTTCTCTTTGTAAACTGCCCTGAGCCATTTTTGGAAGGGCGGTATAGAAATCGAATTAATAATAATAATAACAACAACAACTGTCACAGGAGTCTGCTAGAGGGTATGTAGAATAGAATGAGTCTGTTCTCACGAGCAGCCTAACCCAGGCTAGGGTAGCCCAGTCTGGGTTATGCTGCTCCCACTTTGAAGCCTAGTCTTTAGCCAGGTGCAGATTAATGCAGAGGCAAAGGCGGCATCTGACTCTGGTGGCAAAATTTGAGGAGTTGCACCTCTCTGATTCTGTGGTGGCAGCAGCATCAGGGGGTGAGAAGGAATCCCCCCCTTTACTTAATTTTTTTTTTAAAAGCTGCAATAGCTGCTGTGGGGAGAGGGGTGACCAGGCAAAGGGAAAGTTTCCCCTTTTGCCCCCAGATCACTGCAGTGGCGGTGGCTGAATGCAGGGAAGGTGGGGAGAGGAGGGAAGAGTGCCCGCTTTTTACCTCAAAGCTCACTGCTGTGTGGGCAGTGGAAAGCTCAGCTCTTTCCTCTTCCCCTCCTCCCAGGTGAGCAGTCTGCACACAGGTTCTGCTTTCTGCAACCTGTTCCCAGCTTTCCTTCCACGTGGAAGGAAATCCGGAAATGGGCTGTAGGTAGCAGAACCCGATGTGCAGTAACCTGGACAGAGGAAGGAGCTGAGCTTGCTGTTGCCTGCACAGCAGCGGGCTTTTAGAGGTTAAAAAGGGGGGGCACTCTTCCCTCCTTGCCCCTCCCCTGCAGTCAGCCACCGCCACCATAGCGCTCCTTTTAAAGGGGAAACATTCTCCTTGCCTGGTCACCTCCTTCCCTGCAGCTACTGCTGCCACTGCGGCTTTTTTTATTAATGAAAGTAAAAGGGGCTAACTTTCCTCTTCCCCCTCCCCACAGCTACTGCCGCCCCCACACAGTGGTAGATTTTTTAAAAAGTACTTTAAAAGTAGCTGCCCACACGACTGCTGGCTCCATCACCACACTGCGGTGCCACTCTGCAGCAATACACAATCAGGAAGCCCGGGTGAGCGGAGCGCTCGATCTGCTAACCTGGGCTAAGGGGAGGGCTACTTTGGCGGGCTAGCTGCCAGGGAACCACCGGGCTCATTTGTGAGCCCGCTGGTTCTCACGATGACTGGAAAGTGGGCTAAGAACCCACTTTCCAGTGATCGTGAGAATACCCTCATAATGTCTCTTTGCTACCTAAAACCTCCTTGTTGTTCCTAACATCCAAACAACTGGGCAACTGCTTCCTTTGCTCAAGGAGGCTTTGACTTTGTTTTTTCTTTAACAACAGCTCTCATGCAATATGGAAAATTGCTTTTGAAACTGATGGGAGTTTAAAAAACAATTTGGGAATATGGAAAGATCAATGGTTAAAGAAGAAACTTTTTTAAAAAAACTCAGTGGGCAAGTATAAGACCCTGGGCATACCTAAAAGTTGGTTTCTGGCTCCTGGTCAGTGTTTTTATAATGTCTTTGTAGATGTAATTCACAGAGCTACATCTAGATATGACCATTCAGTGCAAGAAACTAAAGGCATAATTTAAAGAGGCCAGTATGGTGTATGTGTGTGTGTGTGTGTGTGTGTGTGTGTGTGTGTGTGTGTGTCTCCATGTATACAAGGAAATAATAAAATTTAATTACAAATGCTGCAGTCTTCCATGTTACACTGAATGCTGCTGCAACCTTGCAAGGATTTACAAGGAGCTATAGAGAGAGGAGGACCTGAAATTCCCCAGAATGTGTTTTGGCCTTTTTGATCCTGGCCTACTTCTATTTCTTTTTGTATTGACATTTCTCTTTCTGCAATATTGCAAGTAGTTATAATGGCAATAGTGGAAAGGTAAAGTGTGCATTCAAGTCAGTGTCGACTCCTGGTAACCACAGAGCCCTTTGGTTGTCTTTGGTAGAATACAGGAGGGACCACTGCCATCTCCCGTGCAGTATGAAATTATGCCTTTCAGCAACTTCCTATGTCGCTGCTGCCCAGTATAGGTGTTTCTCATAGTCTGGGAAACATACATAGACACTTGAAAGACTTCTCTGCTGATTCAGGTTAGGTAAATATCCTGCATTACATTTCTGAGGCAACCTCAGAAGTTTGCTCAGCTTTACATGTCTGTTTATAAGCATTAATTGGCCTTTTTAATGTTGAACTCTTATGCACTATGTTTATTCTAGATCTCTTCCTCTGCCAGCATTAATGAATAGTTTTAGACCTTAAGGCATCCAACAAAAGAATCCAGAGATATACATATATTTTAAAATAATTATAATAAACTACACTCTTCAGTTCAGTTACATAAAGAACACTGAAGAGTGTTCTCTAAGAGTTTACTTTATTATAATTATATTAAAATATATGTATATATCTGGATTCTTTTTTCGGACGCCTTGACACATTGCTAAATCCATATAGGGTTTTGTTTTCAATAGTTTTGGATCTTAAGCCAGTATGACCTTTTGTAGCACTACAGTTGCTTCCTAAAGTATTGCATCTCTGCACACTCATGGGCATAGGTGCAATTGAACAAGACTGGGGGGAAGCAAATGTCCCTGGACACCTGAGGGCAGGGTGCCTGCCAACTGAGTGCCAACTTGATTTTTGCTCTCCCAGTCACATCTCTCTGAAGAAGAAGGTGGGAAAGAGGGGTCCATCTTCACTTTTTGTCCCAGGTCTCACCACACCCTTGTGCACAATATTAGAAGCCCCCTGAATGGTCAGAAAACTACCTTCCCCTTGTTCTTCCTCATTCTCTCTTGGCCGAGAAGAATTTTCGGCAACTAAAAACTTTGCTGAAATCCTTCACTGCTTTTAGTTTTAATCTTTTTGACTTTTTAGTTTAAAATGAAGAGCCAGTCTTGTGGTAGTGAGCATGAATTGTCCGCTTTGCTAAGCAGGGGTGCCTTGCTTTCTATTTGGATGTATGTCTACATCTAAGCACTGCCTGCTGTAAGATATTCTCTTTAGTGGGTGGGGCTGCCTGTAGCTCATAGGTGGAGCATTTGTTTTTATGTAGAAGGTCATAGGTTCAATGCCTGGCATCTCCAAGTAGGTCTGGTAAAGAGATCTGCTGCCAGTCATTGTAGACAATACTGAACCAATGGTCTGACTTAGCATAAGGTGGTTTCTATGTTCCTATGATTCATTCTGTTTTCCCATCTCTGTTCTTATATCTGCCCTATGTAGGCAGAAAAATGATATTCCAAGTTTCAGCACAACCATTCTTCTAGAACAGTGGCTGTCAACTATTCCACTTTCTGGAGACACTTTCTACATCAGTTTGTCTTCCTTCCACGGAACCCCTGTATACTGCCTAGAATTTTGGAATATATTCTAGGGAGCATAGCTATTTTACACTGAGCACTGGCCAGGTCTGCTGGGTCTCATCCTTAACTCATGTGAACTGGGAGTGTGCCCTATTACTGATCTCATAAGGAAACCTCAGATAAGCTTCCAAGGAGGCTTAGAATAAAGTCCCAAGGGTTATCTGGAATACAGTTTGAAAACCACTATTGTGGAATAATTGGTTAAAGACTGTTCCTTAGTTTCCAGTCATATCATTGATTTTGAAAAGAATACTTTTATGGACCTCGTTCTACATGATTCCTCTGCCCCCAACAATCCTTTTCTGCTTTCATTCATTGATGACCTTAGCAAGTCACTTAAAACAAAAGAAGTGGGGTGGGGGAGTGCAGCTGAATGGTAAATTAATAACGGCCCACTTCCAAGCCATCTTGTTTCATTTTAAACTATTTCCACATATGAATGTTGCCCGTTTTTATGTATCGCCTATTGTTTCCCTTCATATTGGCATTTCTTCAGCTGCTGAAAGCTTTGAAGGTATAGTCTGCTCTGCAGCAGGGCCGTTATTGGCTCCTTCCGTTGCAGACCTTTTCAGTAAGTGGAGCTGCCTTTTCCTAGTTTTAACCATCCTGTGAGCTATTACATTCGTTTTCCATTTTGTCCAGTCTTGGAGCATGTTTCTTTGCTACTATGGGGATGGCACAGTTAATAGGTAAATGACATTCTTTGTAAGCATTTGAAGCACCAGACTCCAAAATGGTTGGGAAAAGAAAAGAGGAATGCTTACAAAGGTGTCAAAATCAGATAGATAAATATTAGCCTCCTATTGAGTCTAGTAAATCTCTTGGTTTATGGACTATTAAAGTTGCTGTCCCTGAGCTTGTGCATTGTAATACTGTGCATTCAAGTTACAGTATTCTCAGCTTGCCTTCTCTCCTTTGCTTGCTTCTTTGTTCCTTTGGACATATGAGGGCAACCAGTAGTATCCTGGTAACTTAACAGACGAGGATAGCATGTTGTTCCTAAGATAAATGAAGTGCTGTCTTGTGGATAAGCTAAGGTGCTAAGCATAAAGGAACCATTTTGTTTGATACCTTTCCAGATTTGGATAGGACCCTCTATTCCCAGCCACAGTTATGTTTCTTTGGTCCAAGGATTCTGTCTTTCATTTTGAGTGTTAATGTAATGATATCAGAAACTTAAGCAATTTTCCAGGAGTCTGTTAATGTAGCTCCTGAAGCCTTTGGCACTTGGCACTATCTAATGCTGTGAATGCCGAATGCTCAACATAACAGTTGGAATCCATAGTTGGGTATATGAATAGGGCTCTCCCTTTCATTCAACTATTCCTTCAGCAAGCTCAGGGTAGCACACACAGTCCTCTCTCCAGTCTATCGTTGCAACCATCATAAGAGGTAGGTGAGGCTGAGGGTGTCTCGCCCCACGTCATCCAGTGTGTTTCATGGCTGAATGGAGATTTGAACTTAGGTACCCCCAGTCCTAGATTGACACTCTAGCTGATATGCCACACTGGCACTTCTGTTCTTTTCTAATAACAATGTGTACCATGCTTGTGTGCATGGTACTGCTTCACTAGATCAAGACCAACTGTAGAAATCACAATTTATTTGAATGGTGTTTACTTCAGTATCTAGGATTGGGATGTCCTCCATGAATTGATGGTAGTGGTCATTGTTCTCTCTTAATTTTTTTCATCTGTGTGCGGAATGTGTTCTGTTCTGGGCAGCAGTATCAAAGCAGTGTGCGCGCACATGCATTCAGAGTGGAGAGTTCCTGATTCAACGTGAGTGGAATCTAAAATTAACTGAGCAGATATCGAAAAACTTGTGAGCGTGCGCACATGTGCACTCTGTAGAGGGAACACTGGTGGTGGTAATGATGATTGTTAACATTGGCTGACATCCTGATTAACAATCAGCAGTGCAACAGGAGAAGCACCAGTATAGCACCAGTGCTGAGGAGTTCCAGACTAATGCTGAACCGGTGCTAGCGTGTGCAGGGGGTGGGACCAGGCGGGAGACAGAAATAACAATGGAACAGCCTTCTATTCCTCGGAAACCCTCTGTGTTAGCCAAAAATATGTCTCTGAGAATAGCACAACATATTTTCAGGAAGTACAGTAGGTGTTCTGAGAAAGGGGAGGTTATTTAAATTTGCCCCTACCACTGAGCCAAAAGTGGAGCTGAGTTGGTTGAGTTTTTCAGAAGCACTGGTGCTTTGTTAGTTAGGATGTCAGCCACTGTTCATAATTCAGAAGGGTAGTGAAATTTCTTTATGCTTATGTGTGTGACATTATTTTTAAAACATTTCGTTCATCTCATTAAAATGAACATTCTTAAGCTTTGTCACCATTGCTGTTAACCCACCCACCTCCAATAAACATTTCCTTAGTATTTTCAGGAAGTCTTGCCTTTATCACATATGCTTAATTAAACTGAGCTGTCAATGAGGCGATAAACCATAGCAGAGCTCACTTGGGAGCAGAATGCAAATTTGAGCTATAAACAGAAGGTCTTGGGAAAGGTCTTAACTGCTTTTGCCAGTCCAATTATCACCTTAGTTCATTCATATTCACACTAAATTAGGTGAAAGAGATCATTTTCCAAGTGTGAAAATTGAGGAAAGCTGCTTGTTTATATTCAATCCTGCTGCCTAAATCCATATTCTTATAAGGGCAAACTAGTGGGTTTTTAATTGGCAGATTGTTAACTTAATGAAATATCAGTGTGTGAGAGTGCATGCATGCATAGATGTGTGTGTTGAGCAGGTTCTTGAAGTCTCTTGGGCCAATTCATGAGGCTCTCATGACTTCATGTATGCTTTAATCATTATGGGCAATTTTGATTTGGCATAGTGGATGACATGCAGAGCAAAGAAGCATCAGTGCAACGAGAGGAGCAGATTAACAGAAGTTCCAGACTAAGAAGCTATTCTCACGACCAGCAAAAACAGGGCTTGAGGTCTGAAGGCGGGGTTAGCACTACCGTGTGGAACCTCAGCAAGCTCTCAAACAGGGCTCTGTCAAGAGAGGGTCACCCAGGTCCCAGCCCCTGCTCTAAAACCAGGTTCAGCAAGCAGGGGAGGTTGCCTACCCCCTCCCAGTGCCCGTGTGGAGCCACGGAACGATGTGGGACCTAGCTTGAGGCTCCCTCCCTGGGGATACCATAGAGACTGTATAACAGAGTGGGCTGCAAAGCAAGCAGAAGTTTGCTTGGGGAAAGCCTCTCCAGCAAACAGCACTGAGCTTCCTTAAAGTGGCAGGCACCTTGCAAATGAGCCCAAGGGAAAACATGAACATAGGAAGCTGCCTTCCACTGAGTCAGACCATTAGTCCATCCAGCTTAGTACTGCCATAGTACTGTCGACACAGACTGGTAGTGGCTTCCTGAGGCTCTGGCAGGATTCCCACTCAGCCCGACCTGGAGATGCCAGGCAGGGAGCTCAAATCCTTCTTCCTATAGCAGCCCTATCCCCTAAGGGGAATAGTTGCACAGAAACATGTTATACTATTCATTCATTTTACATTTTACTAGCTGAACCTGCACAGGGCATCTGTGTGGTCTTGCACTGAGCCTGTGGCATTGCACCCCTACAACGCTCTTGCTCGCTCTTGCCACTCCTGCAATGCTCTTGCTCACTCTCGCCTACCCCGCTCGCCCCCGCAAGTCTCTTGCCACTCCCGCAACACTCTCACTCACTCTCGCCACCCCTGCTCGCCCCCGCAAGACTCTCGCCACCCCCCCGCTCCCCCCACAAGTCTCTCGCCACTCCTGCAATGCTCTCGCTTGCTCTCGCCACCCCCGCTCTCCCCCGCAAGTCTATCGCCACTCCTGAAATGCTCTTGCTCGTTCTTGCCACCCCGATCTCCCCCCACAAGTCTCTCGCCACTCCCGCGACGCTTGCTCTCGCCACCCCTGCTCTCCCCTCGCAAGTCTCTCACCACTCCCTCAATGCTCTCGCTCACTCTCGCCACCCCCGCTTCCCCCCGTAAGTCCCCCCCGCAAGTCTCGTGCTCATGCTCTCTGTCCTCCATCTTTCTATCTCTGTCTCGCAGTCCTTGCTTCCCCCTGCCACTCCCAGGGACTGTTGCCTGCTCGCCTGACAGCCTCTGAGCTCCCTGCTGCTTCACAGCACCCCCGATCCAACTGTCAAACTGCTTTCCAGCCACCCCGCAGGGCGTATGGCCCATCTAGAAGAATTAATAAAATAGAATATCCCACTCTTCCTCCAAGGAGCCCAGAGCAGGATACTACATACTCAAGTTCCTCCTCACAACAACCCTGTGAAGTAGGTCAGGCTGAGAGTGAAGTGACTGGCCCAGAGTCACCCAGCAAGTCTCATGGCTGAATGGGGATTTTTTTGCTCCTTCCTGTCCCCTGCAAGTCACTGGACAAGAGCAGAAGTGTCCCTGCCCTTGCCTGCAGCTGCCCTTGCCTGCAGCGTGGTGTAGTGGTTAGAGTGCTGGACTAGGACCAGAGAGACCCGAGTTCAAATCCCCATTCAGCCATGAGACTTGCTGGGTGACTCTGGGCCAGTCACTTCTCTCTCAGCCTAGCCTGCTTCACAGGGTTGTTGTGAGGAGGAACTTGAGTATGTAGTACACCGCTCTGGGCTCAGCCGGTTCGCTGGAATGACTGTCCGTGCAAGGGTCATTGGTTCGGCCTCATGGCGGCAATGGCAGTGGGGGGGGGGAGGCTCGTGGTGGCAGCAGGGGGCTCACAGCAGCGGCGGAGGGCCTCACAGCGGGGGCAGTCCAGGTGCCCAATTTGCCTCGGTGTGACACTGTCATCAAGATGCAGAGGGTAGCAGTGCCAATGAGGGTTTGCAGGTGTGGGTGACACTTTGCCACTCACTCTCCCACCCTGCTGGCACTGCAAGAGTGGCAAGTAGCAGCATCAGGGCAGGTGGGTGATGGGGACACCCTCCCCCACATGCCCACCCTCCTGCGCCCAGAGAGGCTAGCAAGGGGTGGCAGTGGCGGATTGATGGGGAGGCAGAGTTGCCACTTGGCTATGGCGGCAGTGGGGGGGTGGGGTTCTCCCTTTTACCTTCTACACACACTATACAGTGCGGTGGGGGTGGGGTGCCACGGAGGCCACAGCTACAGCTGTGGGGAGGGTGAGCAGGCGAGGGGAAGGTTCCCCCTTCTGCCTTCCCAAACCATGCTGCGGTGTACGGAGTGTGCCTTGTGCCTGGGCTACTTATGGGGGCATCTTGCAATTGCTCTCATCAGCAACTGGCAATTGCTCCAGGGGGCATCTGCTGTGTCTCTCCTGGATCTGAGGAGTGCGTTGGGGATGTGTGTGACTCTTTGTTTGGGGCTGGTTGGCAGCTGCAGCTGCTCTAGTCTTCTCTCTCCTTTTGGGCATCAGGACGGAGTTCAGTTCCTTTGACAGTGCTGCAATTGCCAGGAAAGGGTTAACTGAGGCTACCAATCAGGGAGCAGCAAAGAGGGACTGCAGCTTGGAGCCCTCTGAGTGGTCTCCTTGGGTCACGTGCTTGCTCTGTCCACTCACAGACTGCTGTTGCCATGGGTGGGGCTGGAGGACCAACAATGCTAGCAATGGCTGAGAGAACCTTAAGATGTTAATCGTGTGTCGCTCACACTCCCTGCCGGGTTTTCAGCATGTACCCATCTGTTTGCTATGAGGTAAAAATAGGGTTCTATCTGCTTTCAGAATGTAACCCTATTTTCTGCTCGTCTGAATAGCTTCTAACTGTACTGGTACACTGGAGAAGGGGCAGTTTTTGACAACCTATCTTTCTTCAGGAAGCCATCTGAAAATATGTCTCTGAAGGCTGTACAGCCTGCAGGGACATATTTTGGGGTGGTGCAGTCTGAGGGCTCCCTGGAGAAAGGGAAGTTGTCAAAACTTGCCTCCTCCCCAGTGCACCAGTGCAGTTGGGCTGGAAGTGCTGTTAGCCTGCTCCTCTCATGGCAGCTTCATTTATCTGCATGATAGCAGTTATTTCTTAGTGGTGGGTTGGGAGGGTGGGGTGACCACAGATGAATCATAACTGCCCATATTGTGCAGTTTTTATATGGTATAATGAAACATCAGTCACCTTCTTCCGTGATTTTTGCACATCCTGTGAATGTTCAGCATGTGCCTAGAGACAGTGGCTGACATTCTTCGCAGTGTTAGAACTATATAACAGAAGCTGCCTCAGTGGAAGACTCTGCCTCACAGCTCTGCCTGGCATGTTGCCAAGCAGGGAAACACACACAGAGGTGGAGGGTGGTGTGATTTTTGCTGCTTTCTCCTCCTTTCAAAAGGACTTTTTGATTTCAGGAATACTCTATGTCCTTGAGGACCTATTGATTGAAGAGCATATAACTGCCCATACTTTGCAGCAATTACTGGAAACTGCAAAACACTGACCATCCCTGATTTTCCTTGTAGAACTCTTTAAGAAGAACAGTTGCTTGGCATTGTGATTGCGTTCTTTATTTCCACCCCTAATCAGTTTTCTCTCTAAAAAATGTAAATAGGTTCTTGGGTAACCCAATTAATGTAACAAAGTTTGTCTCCTTAATTCCCTGGAAGTTAATGGCTAAGACTCATGGTTAAACATTTTCTTTTGGATAGGTGAACAAAGTAGTCAGTGTGTAAAGCCAAGGTCAATGGTAAAGTAAGAGTTCGGAGGTTGGCCTTCATTTAAAATTTTATGTTTCTTGGCAAGAGTTAGTATCTGTCAGTTCATAGTCCTTGTGCTACAATATATTGCCATGTGCAATTTTAAGCATTAAAAGCATGAAAGTGCATCCCTAAAAACAACAAATGGGCTTACTTGTTCTTTTCTTTGAGAATTTATAATGCTAGACAGAGAGGATGCTTTAGTCTTGTCAGTGAAAGGAACACAAATTCAAGCATTAGAAAAGGAAGCATAAAGCTCATTGTTCATAGTTTAATGTTTCAGACCACCTACTCTGAGAGGCGTGTGTGTGCGTGTGCGCATGTGTGTACGTACACACACACACACACACACACCCTGAATGAAATGTCAGACAACTTAAAATCTTTCCAGTGGATTAGTTTTGGAACAATTAAAGAAAAACTAAAGAAGAACAATGGCTGACATTCAGACTACTGAGTAGTTTATTGATATTAGGTAGTCCCTTAAAGTAACTTGTGAGACTTACTGTTGAGTAACTTAATCATGATGTCAGCCAATATGCAGATTTTCTAGAAAATACTGTATCAGCATTTATTTTTGAAAGAGATGAGCATGATGCTTGCTTGCCATTTGATATCAAAATGAGACTTTTGAGCAAGGCAATTAAATATCTCCCATACTTTATCAGCAGTTGCTAAAGAGCTAGCTGGTATATTGAAAACCTATTCTCTAAGCAATGCAGAGCATGCTTTTCTGTATAGAATAAATGTGGTGTGGTTTGCTTGCAGATAATTATTTCATTCAATAAGTCTATACTCGCGATCATAATGGGATGGGGAGATTGGATGGAAGGGAAGGCAGGGTCCAACTCACCTCCACCCCCCCCCCCCCCCCGGACAATCATTACAATGCTTCTGGGAGCATGGCTCATACTCCCAAACATTCTGCACTGCTGCAAGCAGCACAGATCCCTGGAAGCCAGGACGATGTGTCCTGGTGACCGGATATCCCATAATGCACTGCACAATGAGCGCACTGCATTGGGGGTTACCTGTCTGAGACAGGTGCTTGGATTAGGCACCCATCTCTGTGTCTGCTCAGGCTGCCTGAAGCCTGAGCAAACATGCAATCCCAGCTGCAGGTGCGCTCATGCCCTTAACCCTGTGCTCTGGAATGATATGTTTCTATGATAAGGTGCCGGATTGTCTGCTTTTGAATGTTACACAGCCAAAGAGATTTTTAGAGGGCATTCACACAATCAAAAACTGTGTTCTACTTGGGTTTGGGAGCTGTGTGTGCTCCCAATTTTTAGTTGTGTGGAAGCAAGGTAGGAGGAAAATGTGGGTAGAAGTGATTGTGTGGAAGCAAGGTAGGAGGGCAATCTGGGTAGGTTTTCCTACCCTGCTTCCACACAATCACTTCTACCCAGGTTTTCCTCCTACCTTGCTTCCACACAACTAAAAACTGAAAATTGAGAGCGCACACGTCCAAGTAGAACACAGTTTTTGATTGTGTGAATGACCTCTTCATTTTTCTACTATGTATCTGTGAACTGTAGTTCCAACCAATTCTGTCAAGAAATCAATCAAGCAGGCAATTCATGATAAACTTTAGGAGCATCACCTGAAGACCTGCTTTATCCTGGAAGCACTTAAATGCAACAGTGACAATAGACCAGTAGCTAAATGAGGTAGTGTGTCTAAAGTGGTGCTGCCAGATGTTGAGTTTCTTCAGCTGCCATTGCAGTGTTGACCCTGGCCTTATCCTACACAGGACTGCATCTTCATGGTCAGCTTTTTTTGAAGAATGATATTGTACATGCAATGTGTATGTACTTCTGATGACCGTCGGAATTCTGCTCTAAGCTTGCATGAGCTTGCATCTACCACAAATAGGTTCAGGTGAGTGAGACCAGTGCAGTGCATGTGGGAAACCAGACTATAGAAAGATTATACATCAAGCACCTCTATATACAGCATGTCAGTAACTGTGCCGGTCCCACAGGACAGAACCACACATCCTTTTTTGCCTGCTATGTGTTGCAAATGGACAAATGTCTCTGGTATTAGCTTGTAAAGGCCAATGAATTCAATAGAACATAAGCAAAGTGATGATTGATTTTTAACAGGTGCTGCAATAAGCATTTTCAGTTCTGATCACTTCAGTTCACAATGCAATTTCCATCCATCTCATTTTCAGATTTTGTTATGCCAAAAATGTGCATATTTGTATCAGAAACAATACAGACCAGATTTGTCACAGAACTGGACTGTCTGCATATTTAAAAGTGCAGATCTAGTTAGGAAGCTCTGCTATTTCCAGGTGGGGCTGTGAGTGTTGCTCTCTGGAATGCCTTTCCAAGATCACTTTTATTGGCAGCTTGGGCTGTGGAAAGGCTATTGAGATTATTCATGATTCCTTACAACAGGTGGTAGAAATCAATCTACAGTTCATAAAATTTGCAATCTTTCTAACATTTCCCTTTCAGCTGCACAAAAATGTTTAATTTGGTTAGGTAGGAGCACCAGAAATTCAGACACATAGAGGATTATGCAATAACCAATTGCAAATCAAAATTTCTGCCTATGCCTTACAGTTGTCTATAAAATTGAATTGATGACTAGTAGCATGGCTACTCTCTGATCCCTGATTAACTGGGATCATGATCCCAGCCAGTTGGGGGAAGGTTTCAGCCATGGAACTAGCTGGGTGACTCTGGGCCAGTCACTTCTCTCTCAGCCCAACCTACTTCACAGGGTTGTTGTGAAAGAGAAACTCAAGTATGTAGTACACTGCTCTGAGCTCCTTGGAGGAAGAGCGGGATATAATTGTAAAAAAAGAAAGAAAGAAAGAAAGGAGAATAGATTAGGAGGATGAGGAGATAGTTTAAAAAATGGCACTAACAATGAGTGCTGAGAGAAGCAATGAACAAAGATAAGCAGGGTAAACAAAGCTAAATAATGGATATTTTAAACAAATATTTCAGGGGCCTCAGAATGACCCTTTCATTTAAAAAAAAAAACACAAACATTCAAATCAGTGTAGCTATATATGGGGTCCCAATGTCCATGTATTTATTTGTTACATTTGTATCTATGCTTTCTTCCAAGGAGCTTGGAATGGTATTTAGCCTCATAATGGTGAAGCAGCTTAGAGTGAGAGATAACGTTCAAGGCCACCTAGGGAGAGTAATAGCTGAGTTAGATTTGAACCGGAATCCCCCTGTGAGGGCATCAACTGCTGCATCACACTGGCTCTCAGTTTAGTGGACTGAAAGCTTGTGCACCCTGAACCTCTCTTCTTAACTGTCCAGTTAAAAAGCTTGGGTGGCGGAAAAAAGTCTTTAGAGACTTTTAAAAAATTGTCATAGATGGGAAGACTCTTATTTCAGCAGGGAATGTATTCCAGAGTCTCAGGGCAACAGCAGAGAAGGCCCGTCCCTGCGTAGCTACCAGACGAGCAGGTGGCAACTGCAGACAAACTTTTCCAGATGATCTCAATGGGCAGTGGGGCTCATAGCAAAGAATACGTCCCATTCAATATTTAAATGCCCAGGTCCTAAGCTGTTTAGGGCTTTAACCAGCACCTTGTATTTTGCCCAGAAACATATTGGGAGCCAGTGTAGCTCTTTTAGTATAGGAGTAATATGGTCTCTCTGAGATGACCCAGAGACCAACCTGGCAGCCAAATCCTGTACCAACTGCAGTTTCCAGACTAGGTATAAAGACAGCCCCAAACAGAGTGCAATGCAGTAGTCAAGTCTGGAGGTTACCAGTATATGTACCACTGTTGTGAGAGAATTCATCTCAAGAAAGGGGCGCAGCTGGCATATCAGGCAAAGCTGATAGAAGACATCTCTGTCCACCGCTTCAACCTGGGACACCATGGAGGGAGAAGTGTGGATCAGGAAGCAACCCCAGACTGCGTAACTTTTCCTTTTGGGGAAGTGTGACCACATCCAGAACCAGTAGATCAAAATAGTCTCCCAAGTTTCAACCCTGCACAATAAGTACCTCCATCTTATCTGGATTCAGTCTCAGTTTATCTCTCATCCAGCCCATCACCACTTCCAGGCAGGCATTTAGGGATGTGATGCCTCCTCCTGATGATGTTGACATGGAGAAATAGATTTCTGTGTCATCAGCATACTGATAACACCCTACACCAAATCTCCTGATGATCTCTCATTACATGTTTCATGTAGATGTTAAAGAGCATTGGAGACAATATGGAACCCTGGGGGATGCCATATAAAAGTTTATATTTTGAAGAGCAACAGTCTCCAAGGGACACAATCTGGAATCTTCCCTAGAGGTAGGAGCAGAACCACAGCAAAACAATGCCAACTCCCAACCTCCTCAGTCACTTCAGAGGGATACTATGGTAGATACTATTGAAAGCCGTCAAGAGATCCAAAAGGATCAACAGAGTCACACTCCCTCTGTCATTTCCCAATTTGAAATCATCCATCGGGCTGACCAAGGCAGTCTCCACCCGAAAGCCAGTTTGAAGAGGGTCTAGATAATCAGTTTCCTCCAAGACTTCCTGGAACTGGGAAGCTACAACCCTCTCAATTACTTTGCCCAACCACAGAAGGTTGGAGACATGCCTGAAGTTGCTTAACTCCAAGAAGCCTCCAAAGCAGTCTTCTTCAGGAGAGTTCTAATAATTGCCTCCTTAAGGCAAAGAGGCATCCTGCCCTCCCTCAGAGAAGCGTTTATAATATCTACCAGGCCTTCTACAACAACCCCCCATCTTTAAATGTACAGGCCTTTTATAACACCCCCCCCATCTTTAAGGCCTTACCAGGCCTTCTACAACAACCCCCATCTTTAAGTGTAGCTAAACATGTACTGCTTACTGATGCAATGTTTGTAGGTGAAAAGTAATACACTAATGGTATCAAGAACTTGCCAATATTTACTTTTTAAATTAGCTCAATGAGATCTTAACTGTTAGGCATGAAGAGAAGTGAGTCAGGACAATGTGTGCATAGCACAGACTCCAGCATCACACAGTAACCAATGTAAACTCTCCCTTGCTTATGTGGGAAGTGTTAAATGTCTGGCAGCTCTGCAACTGGCTTGTTATTTCCGACAACTGTGGCAGTAGAATAAATAGCATTTGCTCTTTCCATTTTGGGGTTTTTCACACATCCTTCACACCACTCATGGTTAGAGTATGTGCTAACAAAGTAGTGTTCCCTTATTCCAGAAGTACAGATGTGCCTGTCTCTTATGTGAGTGAAAATATGGGAAGAGGGGGATCTATCCAGACCTCACCCCAAATTATGGTTTGGTGAGATGTCTGAATCAACAAGCCAGAGTTACTAGCATCACTCCACCTCCAAAGATGCAGTATAGAGACAAGTGGATGCTTATGAACTTACGAAATGGAGTACTGAGAGGATGAAAGGCTAAAGCAGAGACACAGCTCTAAACTACGGTTTGCCTTTTGCATATTTGAAGGTTCAGACCACAGACACCTTTCCCATGGTCCTGTGTGTGGGCTTGAGGGTGGGTTGTGGGGAAGGCTGCAGCGTCTTAACTTCCCCGCATGCAATCTAGAAGAGTTGCTGGGGGCATGGACCTTGCATCCAGATGAGCCATTACAGCCCCCGGCAGCATGGAGGTTTGGGAGCCAGGATGCGTTGTCCACAATGTACTGCATGAGTGAGTGATGTATTGTGGGGATCCCCCTGGCTATGGCTGGGAGCCTGGGAGCAAGCTGGTACACACAAGCTGGTGCTTGGACTCTTAACCTTGGCTAACTGGTTTGCTGTTAAGGCCCCATTGAGAGCCACACAGATCCCCATGGTTCTCACAGGCAGCCAAGCCAGGGCTTAGCTGCCCTAATCCCGTCTTGGATGCTTGTGAGAACAGTCTAATAGTTTGGGTTCTAAACTAAGTTCACTTAAATTATAATTTGGCGTGATATTTTAATGAGCCACACTTTTATGGAGTACTACAGAATCTCTTGAATATGAAACGTGTGTGTGTGTCTGTGTGTGTGCGTGCACGTGTGTGTCTTTACAGGCCTGGCTTCATGTTGGCCAGGGGTTTATTTCTACAAACACTTTAAGATGATTGCTGAATGTAAGCCCTTTCACTTTGTAACATGAAACTTAACATTAAGATTTTATAAAGCTGGTAATGAATGCATCTTTAATTGGACTTCATCATACATATTCTTCGTTTAATGTTTAGCATGAGTGCATACAGAGGTGCACTTAGGTAATTTTGGAGCCTGGACCTAAAGGTCTTTGGAGTCCCTCCCACTGCAAGTTAAGCATCATTTTTTAGCATGTAGGTTCTTGAGGGCACAAGCCACATCACCCAGGACAGAGTAAAGAGGATTTGGGGGGCCCCAGTGGGTGTGGCGGCCCTGGACTTCGGCCCTGAAGTCCAGGGGTAACAGCACCTCGGAATGCATAAAAATATGCCTTACCTGGGATTTGCAGAGGTGGTGTTTCCAGTCTTAAGTTCACAGGTGAAGTTTTGTTCAGTGGCAGAGCACTTTATTTGCAATCCCTGGAAATTCTTAGTAAGACTAGAGAAGACCCTTGTCTGAAACCCTGGAGACTGACTGTGACAGTAAGCATCTACAATATTGAGTTAGATGGACCAACTGTCAGACTCAGAAGGAGATAGTGCCATATGTTCAGCATTCTGTATTGGGATCAGGCGCTTATGACAGACAAGCCAATACCAACTAATCAGCAGATATAAAGTTCTTAAAATTTATTATTTATCTTTTCCTAACATTTGCATTTTACTTATGAAACTACAGGAATCTTAGAGTAGCTAACAAAAAACCCTTATTGATAATAAGAACATAAGAACAGCCCTGCTGGATCAGGCCCAAGGCCCATCTAGTCCAGCATCCTGTTTCACACAGTGGCCCACCATGTGCCGCTGGAAGCCGCTGGCATGCCCTCCCTCCTGCTGTTACTCCCCTGCAGCTGCTACTCAGAGGCATTCTGCCACTGAGGCTGGAGGTGGCCTATAGCCTTCTAACTAGTAGCTGTTGAGAGACCTCTCCTCCAGGAAGTCATCCAAACCCCTCTTAAACCAATGATAGACCTCTCCTCCATAAGATATTAACAACAACAACAGCGGCAGCAGCAGCAGCCTATATTCTGTGACGATATCTATAACAACAACAACAACAACATTGACAATACAATTCAGCCATCCCAGGTCCTTGGGAAGGACTCGATGTCTGGATAAAGCAAACCAGTCAATAACACCTGTCTGACTGTGAAAATTATTATTATTATTATTATTAATAATAATAATAATAATAAATAAATAATTTGTGCCTCTCCCATCAACAATATGGTGAGACGTAACTTTAATAAATCTATATCGGATCGGTTGTCTATACTGGATCGGTTACTGGAAGAAACGTCGCTTAACCGGAAAAAATATACGAAAAACGCCAACAAGGAAATAATGATCTGCTATAACAAGTCTAGTCCAACTAGAAGAGGTTATTTAAAAAGAATGTACCAAATTTGGAAAGAGAAGTAGGGATGTGCATGGTCCGGAGCAGTCCAGACCGGCACCGAAGGGGGGCCTTCCTTTTAGAGCAGGAGGGCTTGCTTAACCCTCCCGCCTCTTTGCCCCCGCCAGAGGCCGTATTTTACAGAATAACGGGGCGCTGGAAACCAGCCGCCCCCCCCGCCGCCCCCCCCCCCCCCGCCGCGAGCAGATTAAGCCCAAAACTACTGGTACCACTGCCGCCGCCGTCGCCCGCCAGCCCTCCCTCCCTCCCAGCCGCCCGCCCGCCCGAGTCCTCACCCGATGATGCCGTTGAAAACAAAGAGAGGAGCTACTGAACAGAGCTCCTCTCTCTATGAAGTCCTGCCGGCTACTGAGGCTTTGCGCGCGTGCATGCACGCGCCGCAAAGGATGCTGATCGCCGGAGGCCCGGTCTACCCGCCGGGAAAAGGCCTGGTAGACCGGGCCTCCGGTAAAGCCAAAAGGGAGAGAAAAATAGGGGACCTCGTGTCCTTTGAAGCCACGAGACTCAAAACAGCCAGAAGAACCCAATATCCCACTTCTGACACCAAATATGTAAGAGATTTTTGACACCCCAAAACTCCTGCAACCAGGAATAAATGAGGACTCCAAAAATCCTCACACTAATAGAGACCGTGGGTTCTTTTGATGGTCCTGGCTGTCAAGAATCCCAAGACCCAAGAAGACATGAGGAGAATAAAGAGATTATATTTAATAAAAACAGATTTATTTTCTTACCAAAATTCGGTGAATCACAGCATACAGCATGCAGCAAAATTACTTCTTTCACACAAAGCAGTCACAAAACTAACAGCCTTGAGATACTGACAGGACAGCCAGACCCTTGCGGTCACAATATACTATACCCCAAGGGAGCCTCGACGTTCCTCTTTTTGCTAGATGCTAGGTGCCGTCAAATTGATTGATCGGATCAACTTCCTCCTTTCCTCCTCCTGTGTGCTGTGCCTGAGCCACCCTCCCTGAGGGAGAGAGCGGTCTCTCTTGGATCCCAATAGGGGATTTTTGTACCATTCTACGATTCACCCACACACTGATTTCCATAATTCCTTGAAGATAATTGTTCAAAAGGGGTTTTTACCAATTGGCCTATAATTCAATTTGCTGATACCCTTGGCATTTAATATCATTGGTCAAAGGTGGCCTGTGCGTAAGGGAACCGAAAGGTACAGAGTCTTGGCAGCACCAATTTTTCTCAAGCGTGATATTTGTGGTTAGCTTACTCTTACTTTTTAGACTATGCTTTTCAGTGAAAAATGAGGAAGTTTGCCTGAGTTGACAGGCTGGGTCTCTAAGATTAGACGAGAGAGAAGGTGGGGGCTTTCTTGAACAGTGAGCGGAAAATTACTCACTTTGCACTCTGTATAAGCTCTGGAGGTGTGTGTTCAACTGTAAAAGGATATCTAATTTGAACGTAATGTGGGAGAACGGGACTCCACCGAGGTGGGAGTATATGTATGGAACTGTGAAGAGGATATCTAATTTGGACATTTGGGAATTCACCTATTATGACAGCATTTGCCCACGGTTGAGGCCCAGACTGCCTCAAGCTAACAAACCCATGTCAAGCATTTATCTAACATAATATGGCTGACATATCTAATACTTATTCAATATAAAAATGATCCCAATTGGACCTTACATCTGACAGGCCCAGCCCCATCCCTTGCTTGCCTCCCTCCCTTCGCCAATGGCCTCAGTAGCCCCAAACAGCAACAGTGGTTGACCGGGCCCTTCCTTGCTGCCGCCACCATGGCCACTTGTTCTTCTCAGGCTGCTGACAGGCTCGGGCCCATCCCTCATCCTTTCTTCTTTCTCTCTTCTCCTCCCTTCTTTTTCTCTCTTTCTCTTTCCTCCACTCACTTTCCCCCTTCTGTCTTCCTCCCTCCCTTCTTTTTCCCTTTCTTTCTCTCTTTCTCTCTCTCCCTTTCTGAGTTAACAGATCTTGTTCATATTATTTTCTAATCTGATTCACATAACGGCAGCCCCCTTCTCCTAAAGGGGCTCTTTCCTCTCTCCTTCTCTTCGCAGACCCTTGTCCACTATCCCTTTATGTATATAGATTATTCTCCTCTATAATCAAGAACATCTTCCAACCAGTAACAGTTGCATTCCAACTGACCTTAACCATCACAGGTGCCTCCTCCCTATCTGCATATGGATTCCCCACTGCCCAATCACCATGTTGCCACAGGCTCCTCCTGTGGATGGAATACCGCCACAGGAGGGATTCCTACATATGGAATCCCCAGTGCCCAATCAGGTGCTTCTGCTTGTGAACTCTCGCGAGAGTTGCTACGCACTGGATTAACCACAGGTATGTTTTAGAGAATTTTTTATATATATATATATAAATAAATAAATAAATAAATAAATCCTGGCTAGCCTCAGCTCAGCTCAGATCAATGACTGTGTAAGCTGCAGGAAAAGAAACATTCTAGGAGCATCTAGGATTTTGCAGTTAGTGTTTGGTGTCTTAACTGTGATGAAATGGGGCCAACCTTAGATTGACACTGGCCCAGCAATGATAAGGCAAGCCAATATCTCAGCCATGCAAAGGATTTTAAAAAACAACAGCCCCCAAAGCCCTTCTTCATTTCTTGTGCTCCTGTCTACTCCCAGGAACAGCAGCTCTGATATAAATGCTCTTATTCAGGGATTGTTCCTGTAAGATTCCAAAGAAACATTGTTTCTTTGCTGTACTTTTTTGTAGTAAAATTTGAGTCACATCATTTAGTTGTTTTCTATAGTGTTTTGATACTAAGATCCGAGCCCTCTTTTGAGATAAACCAGGGTATGTAACCAAGCATTCTCATTCTGGGGCACAGCTATATCAGTCTGGCAGCTGTTACTTTGATTGAAAAGGTATGCTTGACAGCTCAGGACAAGTTTCATAACAAATGGCAGCCGCTCCTGAAGCGGGGGTGGGGGGATATTTCCAGAAGAACCAGCTCAAAAGCCTGTCCTCGTTAAGGATTTCAAAATTTCCTCCTTCTAATAAAGTGCAAATGGGAACTATTCCAACAGGAAGGTGAATCTCTTCAACTTTGGGAATTTACAATGAAGGCTAAGATACGAATGCCTTGAAGATATGAATATATATATATATATCTTCTTACATTGTGGCTTGTATTATCTGAAGATGATACAGAGAGATATTGTGGCTTTTTATTTGCTCAGGAGAAGCTGACTCTGGTCTTAAGCTGTAAACTGTCATCTCATTTTATTAACTTTGAAGTGCTTTGGTTCTAGGACTGCTTTTAAAAGAGGGATGCTGGATAGTTTCAGTGCAGACTGGATGTTTAGAAAGATGTAGAGGTAAAGTTAGACCCAAGCTTTTGTAACATGTTGGTGTAAGTATGGCACATGTCAGGCTGTCAGTGGTCTAAATAACACAAAGAAGAGATGGAAAAGGTCATTCTTGCATTCATGCTCCTTCCTTCCTTCCTTCCTTCCGTCTCTCTCCTTCTCTGTCCACGCAGCCCCTTCTCTGTATTTTGCAGATGCTGAAAAATTTCTCTACCCATGTCATCTTAACCTGTCAAAAGGGTTAGATGAACTCCAAAAAATTCACAATATTATTATTCATATTTTGCAGTCCATTGGTGCAGTAAAAGAAATAATATATGTTGTCCTCTCCATTTGTTATTTATTATTTTTAACATAGGTTAAAATAGCCACAATAAAACATTTTGGCTGACATTCAGACTAACACTGCAGAGTGCAAAAAGTTTGCGCTACTGCAAGGATGTTGCACTAGCCAGTTCTACTACATCAGGAGCTTGCATTTCAAATTAGTGTTGTGCCAGGGCAAAAGGGTGTCCTTGCCCTGAAGTCTCTTCCTAAGTCCCTTTGCGTGCTGGGAACAGTGCAAAGCTGTTTGTTATCTTTGTTGCACAAACAGACTGAGATTGCAAGAGATCACAACCACAAGAGATTGCACAACTTTGAGTGTCTGCTCATCTACACAGCTTTCTTGCAATGTGCATCTATGCTCATTGCACTAGTGCAGCATTCATCTGGATGGCAGCCTTTATTTTAGAAGGAAAACGTTTTGTGTTACAAATGTGTATGAAGAACTTTAATTAATTTTGTATTTGTGGGATGATTCAAATGTAACTACAAGCAAGCCTTGAAGGACTCTTGAGCTTGCATGTCCTTCCTTCTCCACTCACACACGGTGATTCCCTTTCTCCCTTATGATTTGTGGCTGATTCATCCAGACTGGTAGACTGTGAGGCTGTTCACATGCGCAGCAGAAACTGGGCTAAGGGAGCCTTGCCTGGTTTCTGCTGCAAGTGAGAACTGTTGGGAGCTGTGCTGTGGCACAGCGGTGAGCCCTCTAAAGTAGCCCACCGCTAAACCCAGGTTTGGGGCACGAGCGCACCCAAACATTGGGTTAAACTATTGTGTGTCAACCGCGGCTGCTTGCAGCCATGGTGAACCTATTCGGGGAGAGGGAGGAGATTCCAAAAATGCACTGCACACTTGCATAGTGCATTATTGGGGCTCTGGGGGGTGGGACACTGCACAGCGGCGCTTCTCTGCACCTGACCCCCAGGGCTACCTGGTGAGCCGTGGCAAGACGTGGGTGGCCCGCAGGAGAGCTGCCGCTTATCTGGGTGGGCAATCCATCCACCCAGCCGCAAGAAAAGGGATCATTTGTAGGGAGGGTTGGGAAAACCTGCTCTCCCCGCAGACCTCGAGGAAGCTCTGCTCACTGATTGTGAGAAGAGCTTCTGTGGTTTGCATGTGTCCCTGCAAACTCGGATTGGAAACCAGGTTCAAAATGTAGTATCCAGTCTTAATTTGCAGACAAGTACTAACACTAGTTTTCTGGTTCAGATGAAACGTGAATGCTCCAGTACTTGTACAGATTATTACTCAGGGCTGCTTCTCTTCATGTACTGCACTTGGATATAAAGTCTGATTAGAAAAAACAGAAACCATATGTCATCATTACTTTCTATGACACACCAGTTTTGGAAGATTTCCCAGGACACAGTACATTATGACCTCGTCACATGCCAAATCATGGGGAAAATCTTTACCACATTTAAAAATGGGTGTGTGAATAGGTGCTAATAGATCACCTATTTCCCACCCCTATCCCTGGTCACTGCTTTGAAACAAAGAGATGGTGGCAAGCTTGATGGATTATGCCTGTGGTTGACTTGGCTTTTGTAAATATGTCAGACACATGGTAGAATCTGAAGTGATGGATATCTATTACTGTGATAGTTCCATGCTTTATGTTGTTACTTGAGTTTTACATTTTCACCCCTCTGTTTCATAGTCCATAAAGGGGTCAGAGGGCAAATAGGTTATTTGATTTTGCAAACTCGTAAACTCCAGGATCTGACCTATACCCTTAGCCTTCCCACTAAGCACCTGTTAGAATTAGACATCCCATCTGGACACAGCAGTATAAATAGCAGGGACTTGAATTATAGAAACTCTTAACTATTTCCCTTGATGACAGTCAGAACAGCTGAGGATAATAATGGAGAAAGCCACTCATTTCATAGGATTTGGTCTATTCAACGAATGACATACAAGTATGCTAAATATACCTAACCATTTGTTAACCTTTATACCTTCTTTTCTTGATCTCAGAGGGAAAGCGGTCTCATGAAAGCCAGTTAGCAGGAAAAATAGTATGGTGAGCAAGGCTTTGCACTATGTGAATTACGGGCTACAACTCTGACTCCTGGGGAGACTCCCACCCTTTTGGCTCTGGTCTTCTGCTGGAGCAAGGAGAAATGGCCCCCAAATGGTTTCTAGTGGTCCCCACATATGATTCCTTTTGTAATTGCTCTGGAAGTTATAATTTTATCCTGGGTCTGGTGAGACAACCATTTCCCATGGATGTAACACTTGTCCTGTTAATTCATAGGTTCCTTATTACTTACTTCGGTGATTCTTATTTCTATCCTGATGTGTGGTGAACACTTTATGTTGAAAAAGGACAGTTGCATGCCTTTTGCATTGGATGCTAATTAGGATTATATAGGATAGGATTATATAGGCATTTAAATCTTCATGTCACTTTACTATCCTAATTCACTTCCCATAATAAAATCTATGAAACGGGCAATTAATATCCCAATGTTTGTTCATATGCAGGATGTTTTTCTTGACTATATCTTAAATCTTGTATGCCAGCCTATTTAATGCAATTATGTGGCATGTGGCACCTTTTGGTAGTGATTACTTTGAGAAGGATCAGGAAAGGTTGCCAAAAATGGAACTTGATTGGTTGCCAGGAGATTCCAAGCCAACACCACATGTTGCCATATCAAATGATTCACGCTGAATTTTTCAGTGCCTGAAGAGTATGGGGTAGTGGAAGAAAAAACGGTTAGTACAAAAGCATAGGCTAAATTGTTTTCTCGTTGTTGGCTTGCTCAGGCATTCTTTACGAATACACACACAGAGTTTCAAAATGAAGCGAGTGGGAAATTTGGAAGCACAATGTAGGATCAGCTCTTCCAGGTTTTGGACTGAAGCATTCACTGACTGATGCACAAGGGGGGGGGCCTACATTATTCTACTATTATCCTCAATATAGTGCACCTCTTTAAGAAGGGAAAAAACAAAACAGGCCTATCTGATCATAATGAAAGTAGGTTACAGGGAACTGGATTAAATGGGTCCAATACAGTCATAAAATATCCTTGAAGAACTTTAGAGATTTCTCTGCCTAGGCAAAGAAAAGCCTGCATGCCTGGGCAAAAACATCACTTTACAATGTCATCAGCTTATTGTGCTTAGGAAAAAGAAGACGTTAATAGAATAAGAACAAAACAAAAGTTGGTAGGCACTGAAGTGAAATAAAATAGTTTCAAATCTCATAGCATCTCAGTTGATGAGGCTTTTCCTGGAAACAAACATCACACAAAATCCTGACTTGCACCTCTGTTTATTTAAATATTTAAAAACTAGTGCATAATATAGGAATTTTAATATCTTTATGACACATGATGTAATAGTTTGATAGTGGTGTAACCTTCAGTGTAGCATACAAATATTCCAGTGTTTCTCAGAAGTCCTGCACTCAGAGAACTGTTCCTAACATAGGCGTAACTATAGGGGGGGCAGGGGGGGCACGTGCCCCGGGCGCCATCTTTGTGGGTCACATGGGGGGCGCCGCCAGATCCCAAACATTTTTTTGGAAAAAAAATATTTTTTTTTTAAAAAAAAGATTTTTAATACAAATTTCTCCGGCGCCCCCTCCCCCACGAGCGGTCCCTTCCACGCCCGTGCCCCCGCATTGCTTTGCTGGCCTGGCTTTCCGGCTGGCGCCATGGCGGGCGCCTAGTTCCATGCTCTTGCCTTTCCTTGGCTTGCGACGGAACTTATATCCAGCCAGAAAGAGGCCCTCTAGTGGCTTGCCAGCCAGGGTGAGGGAGGGTCTCTAGTCACGCACGCACGTGCGACTTGGCCGGCGTGCCGAGTCACGCTGCGCATGCGTGCGTCCTCCCAGCTCGGCTCGCCTGCACATGGCGCGGTCGCGGAGGAGAGCGTTGTTGCTGGGGCTGGGGCTGCAGGCGCAGGCAGGAGGACACGGACACCTGGCAGCACAGACAAGAAAGGATTCGGCCGGTGGGTGGATTCGGCGGGCGGGTGGTCACAACAAGGTGTGTGTTTTCTCTTCTGTCGTGTCGTGTAGTCTTCTTATTCTTATCAATCCCCGATTCCCCGCCCGTTCTGCCACTTACTTACTTCTGCATCTCAGCCTTACATGATCTACGAACAGCAGCAGCCCAACCCCTTGGTGAAACTTGCGGCCGCCCCCCCTTCAATCTCGCTGCTTCCCCCTCCATTTGAAACCTTTTCTGGTGTAAATAGCGTGCGGTTTTGGAAAAGGGGAGTCTTTCTTTAACAGCGGGAGAATAAGGAGTCTTTAGCACTATCACCCTAGTCCCTCGAATTACTCTGGAGTCCTTGGTTTTCGTTTTGTTAAAATACATACAGTCACTCACAGGGTTGTTGTGAGGAAAAACCTAAGTGTAATGTAGGATGTATCATCATTCATTGCATCATAATTCTGATGTTTGAGATACAAGCCAACTTCACAGGGTTGTTGTGAGGAAAAAACACATGTGTGTCAGTCAGATGTATGTTGGGGGGGCGGCGGTGGGCGCAGCGGGGGGGGGGGGGCGCAATTTCAGTGCTTGCCCCGGGCGCCGTTTTCCCTAGTTACGCCTCTGGTTCCTAAGTCAAATCATGTGCTGACTTTGCCTTGCTGCACTTCTGCTTGTTTCAGAGGATACTGGGGCACATTATAGGGCAATGTATACAGATGCTGGTCAGATCTAGTATACTGAGTAAACTCAAACCCACCCACCCCCACCCGGGCCTTCTATTTTGCCTTTATTGCCTGCATACCCTCCATAGCACAGATCTCTAGTCTGATTTTAAGAATTGTTGCAACAGCACATAAATACTTAGGAAGGTGCATACATATTAAACTTCCAGTGCAGCACCACAAGCTGTAGATTTTATGCTATCACTGCAGTAGCATTATGACAATGCAAATATTTAGTACTTGATGGTGCCACAATCTTTGTTTTCCAGAGTTTTGCATAGTGAACTTGTGACCACAACTGAAGACTCTCTTGTCTACTGTAATATAAATTCTGTGTGTATGACTAATGTATATGTGCATTTGCTCTTAAATACCAGATGAGTTAACACAATGTTTTTTTCTGACACACATGCTTTTGGGACGCAAGTAATGCTTTCTGGTGTGTTGCATTGTAGGATCTACAATATCAAGAATGCTGCTAGCAATTTAAACTTCCAAGGATACAAAATAAAGTTTTACTCCTGAGTTGTTAATGCAGTGTTTTCTCATAGGCATAATAAAAAAATCTGCTGTCTGCCTGTGCTGCAGCTGTCTGCCTGTGTGGATGTAAGTGTACATTGTAGAATGTGCTTTTGTTTAAGGTTTAAATGGCTTTTGCAGTCAAGTGTTGTAATCCATTAGTGATAAGTAAAGGTATTTGTCTATCGGTTGCGGCTAACTGAATTCCTGCATTAGCAACAATTTATTCTCTAACGTGAAATGGGCTCAGGAAATTGTTTAGAAGGAGTCTGGCTGCAGCGATGGAAAATTAGAGTCCCCTTCCCCAGCGCAATGGGATGTATAACAGAATAGTGACAGCTAACATCTTAACCTTTAAAAATATCTTGCACTGAGCAACACTGCAGGCTTTTCCTCCAAGGACTTCAGAAGTTACAGCCAATAAGTCCAGTTAAGTAAACCTGAAATTCATGTTTAGTAAGTCTTTAGTGGCTTATTTTAGAGAATCGTTTGGCTTTTATTATTCTCCTTTCTTTCCCTTCCAGGTCTTTCCAAACAGCACTTTTTGACGTCACTCATGTTCCTTTAGGCACACTCATCCAGATTTTCTGGACAAAATATTGGATACTTTCAAACAGCAGGAAAAAGTTTTAATTTCCTGAAAAATATGACTCATAAACATGAAAATATATTATTGTGACCAGTGGTCTGTCTAGTCCTGTACAATTATTCCAACCATGGGGGCATAATAGAGAGCTGTAGTCTACCCAACTCCAAAGGTGATGGGTCATTCAAAACCTGGATCAACGCTGCTAATTGCATGTATTTTCCCCCTAATGTATTCAGATGGCACACTTTCATATACTTTTTCATGGCATGCCTTCTGGTTGTTATGAGTTTTCTGCCATTCAGTGCAGTCTTACTTTATCATATATTTATACTTCCCCCTATATAAAATCCGAAGGCAGTCTACAATTTAACCAAACAACGTATATAACCTAAAAATCATATAAAAACACATTCAAATTACCACAAATAAAACTTTAAAACAAATAATCTCTGATGAGATCAGGGGGAATTAGTTCCGATATAAGTAAAAATGTAGAAGTATCACGTGCAGACTTCAGCACATTCTTGGTTGTAGAAGCACATGGAAGAAACATATAAGCAAACAGCATAGATTTTGACTATTGTAGAACTACTTCAATGTACTGTATTATCATATTTGTTACATAAATATGTGTTCCAAGGCATGGTTGGAGGACATGATAGTGCCACTTTGCTGAAGTTCAGCAAATCTAGGTATATTTAAATACCTGGATGGATGAACAAAGCCACCTTGAGCTCCATGGTGGAAGAAAGGTGGGATATAAATACAATCAATATTTGATTTAGTAAAATGTTCATTAAAGGTGACAGCTCCTGGTCATTCCTCCTTCTTAAGGAATTCCTCAGTGAAACAGTAGGGCAGTTCACACACTCATAATTAGGGTAGAAGTTTCCTGCCCTAATTTGGGGGCTGTGCACATTCCCATTTGCCAATCATCTATCAGTTAAAACCAAAGGTGTCTTCCATACTTGAGTGCAATGTAGCAACTCGGTCAGAATACTTTTTCTCCTCCTACCTCATTCAGCATAGCCACGTAATGGCGCAGTGGGGAAATGATTTGATTAGCAAGTCAGAGGTTGCCGGTTCAAATCCCCACTGTTACGTTTCAGAGACTCTGGGAATCACCTATATTGGGCAGCAGCGATATAGGAAGATGCTGAAAGTTATCATCTCATACTGCATGGGAGATGGCAATGGTAAACCCCTCCTGTATTCCAACAAAGACAGTCACAGGGCTCTTTGCTCACCAGGAACTGACACCAACTCAACGGCACACTTTACTTTACCTCATTCAGCAGCTGCGTACAGCTGCTGGGTAGGAGGCAGCCAAACTTTGGCTTGATATCCTAGTTTGAGGAAGTGTTCTAATAAACCAAAAAGTTTTTAATGCAGCTGGGAGGACAAGAAGAATAGTAAAGAGGAGGGGGAAGATGAAATGTGTGGATACACACCTCTGTCCCCAATTTTACAAACAGTGGTTTGTTGGATTGGGAATATTACATCTGAATCAGGCCTTTGTGTGCATAGCTCGCCCGTGTAGGTGCATTGCTTCCAAAGAGAGTAGCCAATGAGAGAAGTATTATGTTCAACATTTACATGTTAAATGCATGATCCAAATGCTATAAGTAGAAAATCAATTCTGCTGCAGACCATAAATACGGTTTGATTAAAGAGTAGCTATAGGAGGGCAGACTTTGGACTCAAAATTGTAAACACAATCAGATTCATAACATAGTTTCTGGTTTTTATAAATGGCATTAGATTTTTGATATGTGATTAAAATAAATGTTTTATTTCTAGAAGACTATAGGTGGCCCTCATTATCCATGGGCCTGGCACCCACGGTTTTGCGAATCTGCAGTCAGGCAATGTAGACCAGACCTCATTATACATGGTTTAAAAAATAGTAAGAATTTGTCTATCTGTGGTTCCTGGGTGGCCGGAAATGACGTCCAAGGTAATTTATGGCCACTATTTTGCTGAATGGAGCCATTTTGTGGCTCTTTTGAGAAAAAAAAATCCCATGATTTTTCACAGTAAATCGGCAGAATTGGGTCGGCATTGCTGGACAGCAGGAGACCTAGAGAGCACAGTATGACACTTTATTTCTATTTCTGCCTTTTTAGCCCTCGTTTCACCTCCAGGTGCCTCCCCTCCCATTCCCATTGCCCCAAGGTCTTGTTATCGTGGTTTCATTATCTGCAGTTGTAGGTGAGAATGGAACTCTTGTGGAAAACGAGGGCCACCTATGCTTTTTTCAGCCAAACACTGTTTTCAGTTAATGAAGGTCTTTCCCCTCTTGTATGGAAAGTGCAGTTTGGCAAGTTTTAGCAAGTATTTTACTAACTCTCAGTACATATACTGAAGGGATGGTTTCCATTTATAGCAAAATGGATTATGCTGATTTTAGAAATATAGCATGTTGACAGTATTGCTTAAAAGCACATGACTTACTTGCTCCTTTTCTGCAGATCTAAATGCAACAAGAACATAAGAACAGCCCTGCTGGATCAGGCCCAAGGCCCATTGAATCTAGTATCCTGTTTCACACAGTGGCTGACCAGATGCCGCTGGAAGTCTACAGCAGGAGCTGAGGGCATGCCCTCTCTCCTGCTTTTACTCCCCTGCAACTGGTACTCAGAGGCATCCTGCCTTTGAGGTTGGAGGTGGCCTATAGCCCTCCAAATAATAGCCATTGATAGACTTCTCCTCCATGAAGTTATCCAAACCCCTTGTGGCAGAGAATTCCACAAGTTGATTATGCATTGCGTGAAAAAGTACTTCCATCGGTTGGTCCTAAATTTCCTGGCAATCAATGTCATGGAAGGAAATAAATGGTGACCATGTTAACACTGACTTTTAGAGCAATTACAACTTTAACAGTTTAGTAATAAAATCAATTTTAAAACCTGTCTAGGGGTGTAACTGAAAGGCTGTTTTAATATGCAAAGTTTTCTATTCATAAATATTTGTGCCATTAGAGGTGCCTGAAACGTCATCCTCAACAGTAGTGTAATGTCAGGAATTATGAAGCTGTTCATGCTTAGTGGTCATTGCACCCTATCCTATACACTTGTTTTTGTTTGTTCATACAGTAACTCACATAAGAGTCCTGCTGGATCAGAGTTCATGTTCATCTAGTCCAGCATTCTGTTTCCAGAAACAGACAGTTGCATGCTTCTGCAATCCAGCTGTGAGATTTGGTGTATGACTATTAAATGCTGAATTCCTAACATCAATGTTTAATATTTGCAAATGTCTTAACTTAGCTTTTCCATTGCTTTTGTACCAGTAACTATCTTAGCCATAGTGCAGAGAGAGAGAGAGAGAGAGAGAGAATATATGAATCGAGGTCAGTTAGTTTACAGTGTATACAATGTCTTAAAATTTGCCTTGTTCTGCTTTGTGTAATTAAATTGACATTCCAGAACATTATAATGCTGGAGTGTTTTGGCGGTATGCATTACCATGCATTTGTTTATTAGCTATGATTAGTCCCTTTGGGCTTAGTAGAAATTTTTGTGGAGAAAGCCACTGTTCATCATAAATAACAAGCTGTAAATAAGAATTTAATGTCCTGAAATTAGTGAGTAGAGCTGTATATTGCTGCATTTGTTGTTCATTAGTCTAGCATTTAAAACATGTTTGCTACAAAACAAAACTAGATGCTTTTACTGACTTAATATAGTATGATTGCTTTTGTGCAGAGGAATTTACCACAACAGGACACTTACTTACATGGGGTTATATCCAAAGGACGTTCATAATGAAAAAGTCCTATTGAAATTGATAGGACTTAAGTTAGTCATAACTATCTTGTCTCATTGATTGCAATGGTGTATTACCTTCAAAGGCCTGCAGACTTTGAAAGGGGTGTGGAGTGAGGAGAAGTGCCTGTCAACAGCCTCGGCTCCTTGCCAAGGGTTGGAGGGATCCTTGCAGGCTTTGAAAGGCTGCAGCAGCCTCCCTGTCGTGGTAGTGGTGGTGGTGGTGGTGGTGGCGAGGTGTCTTTTGGTACCTCGCATCAAATGCCTACTCCTATGCATAGAATGTCATATAACATTAAGACACGTGTGTGTGTGTGTATCATAGGAATGGATCATGGCTTTATGACCTTTGATGCATGGGTATGATCTTATGAGTGCACCCCTTTAAGAATCAGAGGAGGAAGAAGTACAGTTGCATGGCTGAGAGAACATAATAGTAAGCCAGGACATTCACAATAATTTTTTCCGATGGGATTTTGCTGAGAAATACAAACAAATCAAACTCATGGTACTCCAATAGGTTGGTACTGAATAATTTACATCACATTAGTTTTAGATGTATTATTCAAATTTAAATTTTAAAAAACTGTCTTTATTAGGTTTGCTGTTTATGTATGGAGATTGCTACAGAATTACAAGAGCCTGCTGTTGGGCCTCCAACATGTAAAATGGTCATATCTGAATATGTCTTTCCCCCACTATGATAATGTGTTACAGCTCGCAGCAAATGAATTACCTTAATTTTGATTTATTTCTATCCAAAACGTATTTCTTTCAGAATTTGTATGTGTAGGTAGAAGGGTTTGATTAGGTATATGACTGGGTAGAGAAATAAAGAATATAATTCTGCACTGAGAAAAAGAGAGGTTGGCTTCAACTCTGCAAAGTCCTGATTTTTAGAAACCCCACCCTTCCTGTACATATTCACTAGATCTTTATAGTTCTTTATATTTTAAACAAACACCACTGTATTCATTACTCCAGACGGCATGAGATTTTTCGAAATAACTAAAAACGTGCATGCCTTTTGAAATGGAAACAGATTTCAGTATTGGCTTGCTAGTGTTTATTACAGTAAATGCTGAGTTAAAACAAAACCAAAACTGGATTTTTAAAAACTTGCCCTTTAAAAAAATTCACTTAGTTTTAATATTGTATCTCATTTAAAACTCAGCAAGCTTCCCTGGAGTCCTTTAAGTAGGCCTCAGAAAACTTGCCTTTGACATCAACCATTGCACTGAATTCATAACACAAGAATGGCCCTGCTGGATCCGTCCCAAAGCCCATGTAGTCCAGTGTCCTGTTTCACACAGTGGCCCACTAGGGGCTGGATAGCCCACAGCAAGAACTGTGGGGAAGGCCATCTCTCCTGCTATTACTCCCTTGCAACTGTCTCTGAGGCTGGAGTTAGCCTAGTGTCCTCCAACTAGTAGCCGTATATAGACCTCTCCTCCCATTAATTTATCCAAACCTCTCTTAAAGCCATCCAGGTTGTTGGCTGTCACCACATCTTGTGGCAGAGTTTTCCACAAGTTGATTATGCATTGTGTGAAAAAGTCCTTCCTTTTGTTGGTCCTACATTTCTTGGCAATCAGTTCCATGGGATGACCCCTGGTTCTAGTGTTATGCGAGAGAGAGCAGAATCAACTGCTCTATCAACTTTCTCCACCACATCATGCATGATTTTATAGACCTCTCTAACGTGTCTCCCCTCAGTCTTCTTTTTTTCTAAACTAAAAAGCCCTAGGTGTTGTAGCTAGGGATGTGCACAAACCAGTTTGGAAGGTCTGGCATTTGGCTGAAAGGGGGGGGGGTACCTTTAAGGAGTAGAAAGGGTGCTTTCCCCCTCCCGCTGTGTTTCCCACACCGGTGCTGTGATGGAAATGGCTGGTGCAGAGCAGTAGCATACCTCTTTACTGTCTCAGTCAGTATCCTCCTGGAAGTGTCCCCCACACCAGTGATTTTATGACAGCACCAGTGGGGGAAACATGGTGGGAGGGGGTAAGAGCACCCTGCCCGCTCCTTAAAGGTAACCCCCCATCACTGACAAATGGTCACTGCAGTTTTACTATTACGAAAAAAGTAAGAGTGTGGGTCAAATAAATTCTTACTGGGTTTGCTGAAAGGGAGAAGGTGAGTGGTAAACATAAGGGACAAAGACAAACCACATGTTTCATGGTAGATATATAATAGTCTCTCTTCCATTTGTTTGAAAAGCAACCATTGGAGGCTGCAATCAGAAACCAAAAAACAAAACAGTGAGGGGAGAGCTCTAGAAGAGGTTTCATAACCCTTTCACCTGTATCCTTTTTCTGCTTTAAACCTACTCCCTTCAAGCTTCTTGGGGAAAAGATATGTTATCTTAATCAAGCTATTGAGCTCATCTGCCATGCATTATATGATTTGGCCCTGAGTGTTGGCCTATAAAAAGATCAGCTGCAAAAAAAGATAAAAGTATCAGCTGGAAGAATACATTTAGTGAGCCTTTACATTCAAATTCAGTTTGGGGTTTTTTAATTACTGAAAGCTAATACCCTGGATGCCTGCTTGCCTATTTCCTCTTGTTTTTGAAAAATGAACTGGGAGGTTTGCTCCTGTGTTCACTTGATGGAAAGCAAACATAAAGCCCATCATGTCTCTGTGTATATAGCTAAAGATATCTCATCTAAAGTATTGAGTGCCTGGTAACAACTATGATGATAACAAGAGACCCTATATGCCAACTGTGTTGGACTGAGGAGCTGTAATTGCCTTTCTTCTTTGCATAATCTTGAAGCAGAAAGATATAGTTAGAGAGGCAGTCTTCTTTTAAACTTTGGAGGTTGTTAGGTCTACAGAGAATCTAACCTTCATACACAGTTGTCACTTCCTAAAGATGTGATTTAGCATTCATTTGAAATTGAGGGATTTAAGAAAAAGCTATTAAAATGCCTATGATTAAATCTACTGCTGAGATATCATTGTGACCTGAGATGAAGTTTCTAGTGATCTCATTAATTATAATTGGGGAGGAATGCTATTTTTCAGTAACATTAATAGAGGAATAATTAGTCACCCTACAGTTATTTTTATCAAACACTGAAATGAAAGAATTTATGAAGGGTCTCTTGCCCTCACTGCTTCTATGGAAAATGTATGAATAATACACTTGATATGTGATCTCTCAGCTGCTCTATATGTTGAATTTCCATTAAATTCATAGAGCAGCATAATTTTGGATGCTGTGTTCCAGAAGAATAGCCTTAGTCTGTTATAGAAAAGACAATGAAGAGTTCTGTTGGAATTTGGGTGTCATGTGCTTTCATAGGCAAGTGCCTGTTCCCGCTGATGAAAAAGTGGATAGATATCATGAAAGCTGTTGAATATAGTGGGAACTCTGCTCTGCATTCCCAGTAAGGGAAATTGGTTGTCTCTTGGGAAACATGGTGTGATTTTCTGGGACCTGATTTTTCCTAAAGGGTGCATGAAGTCAAGTGGATAATTCTGGAAATGTAAAGAAACAATGTTCTATTGAAAACAGATTTAAAGAACAAGTGCTACAGATGATTTTGTAGTATCTTGGTACTAATAAAGAAAATGAGTTAATTGTCCAGCTGTTGCTTGTAACAAGATGCTTTATAGCTTAAAACTGGCAAAGAGAGGAAGTATCTGCAACTAAACTATAGGAGAGTAAATATTGGGAATATTATCAGCTGCTCAAAATTAACATATTAGATTCAGAGAAGGTAGCATAGAATATAAATCTGGAAGTATTTAATGTTTTGTATTATTGGGGAGAAAATGAAAGTATAGTTATTTTAGGCAAGGATGCATTGAGATGATATTGCAATATTTAATCTATAATATATGCAATTGATTTATTGTTAAATCTATTAAAGTCATTTTAATTGTTTATTGATTATAATGGTTTTCTATGCTATACATTTGTACATATGCATGTATGTAAAAGGAGTCAAGTCATGTTTTGAAAGAGAGAGAGAAAGAGAAATATAAAATGTGACAACTATCTCCATGCTGCTGGGGATTCCTTATTGTCTTCTGTGAGTAGAAGAACACAACTTGCATTCAGGATTTCTCATGCATGGGGCCTTTCTTTTCATAAACAAGAACAGGCACTCTCTTTGAGCATAAGGTTATTTTCTCAATCTCGTATTGAGAAAATAGTTGCTGCAATCCAGAGAGCTATGTCTGTATATCTTCCTGGAGAAGGCAGACTTGTCCGTCATCCATGCCTTAGTAGTTGTATCTTGATTGATCTATTCCAACGCATTCTATGTAAAGCTTTATTTGAAAATAATCAGAAACGGCAAACTGCTGTTGCTAAAGTTCTGGCTGGGACAAGTTTGCAGTAAGATTAATCTCCCCTATTTTACCAATGTTACTGCTCCTGGTACAATTAAAAGCACATTTCAGAATGCTGATCCCAAGCAATTTAGATGTTTTAAGGTAATCTTAGGCAGCTAGAGGCCCACATATCTAAAGTCCTGTCTCCTCACCCCCACTTATTTGAACCTGTCTTTTCATTAACATCTTCTGGACAGGGCCTGTTGTGTATCACTTCACTTTTGGAGGTTCAGTTGGTGAGGATTCAGGAGAGGGCCTTCTCTGTTGTGACCCCAAAGAAGAGGTTCTCCCTGCCTCAGGAAATCTAACAGCCACTGAAAGATCTAGGAGCCAATAAAGACCCGAGTCTTCCAGCAGACTTTTATGCTGGCTCTTATGTTGTTGTGCTTCAGTTTTTACTGCTGCATTTTATACTGTTTTGTTTCTTTTGTTTTATCTTATCAAATTTGATTCATAGTGCTGGCTTTTCTATTTTGTAAGCTTACCTTGAAGCTGTCTGACAAAAAAGTGTGAACTCTTTAAAATAAATTTGTGGGCTTTCCATTCATTCCGAGGAAAGGGCCCACAAATCTGCTTCCTCTATTGAAAAGAATGTTGGCTTATGAGCTTCATGTACATCAGCACTTCAGCAAGTTCTTGTGGGAACAGGATTAAGGCAGATATCTGTGAAATATAGTAAAGAATAATTAGCCCTTTCCACATGTTAGGTTCAACACATGTACAATATGTGTACAATGTACACACTTGCTGATCTATAACCAACGCACATACAGTAGTACACTTCTTGTCTGTAACTTGCACCTGAAGGGCACTGTTCCCAGGTTCACTTTTAAAATGAATGCATGTACAGGCATTTACACACAAAATGTATGTGTCTAGTCACCTGCACGTACATACTGTATACTTTCTGCATGGGGCTGTTGCAGCAGTGCCACTGCAATTGTTTTAGTTTCAGAATTCTATTGTGAACTGTGATTTAGATATCTCTTTAGAATGATTACTTCTAAGTTGCCTCGAGAACCATTCAGTCAAAAGATGGGGTATACATTCAATTACATAAATACCTACCTACTTCACTGCTGTCATTCTCTCTGTGGCCAAAACCTGGCTTTTCGGGGAAGCCTTACAGATTATTTAGCATGGCTTAAGGTGTTTATGTTTGGTGGCTCTTCCTGTTCTTTATTAAAACATCAATATTCTTTTTTTATTATTGATGTTTTTCAAATATGGTTTTCAATCATATTTATATTTTTACTGATGGCTTGAAAATATGGTTTCCAATGATGTTATTGCAAGCCAGTATGAATGTTGAACAGAAGTCAGGATACAAATATTTTAATAAATAATTGGGTACTGCATTCTTTATCATTATAGAATTTGGTGGGTTGTGAGGCAGGGAGTCACACCGAACCTGAACCCAAACCTAAAATATCTTGGTTGCCTTGAACTTGAATCAGATGTGAATCCCTAAACACATTGAGGCAATTTCCATGAACAGCAGAAACTGGGCTAAGGGCGCCCTATGGCACCCGGCAGCAAGTCCACCTAAATGCCCTCTCTCTTGAATTAGGTTAATAGAGCAAGTCTTTTGTTAACCCTGTTTTCTTGGTCGTGTGTCTGCCGCGGCTGCTTACTAGTCCATGGCATGGACTAGTAGTCCTCTTGGTGTTCAAGAAGATGCTTGTTCACTTGCAGCAGGCTGTCGTCCATCAGCAAAGACTCATTGTGACAATTCTTGATCTATGGCTGGAAGCTTCTTGTGTTTTCTTGGCATTGTAGTTCCTCTTTAATTCATTGTTATCCCATTTAATTTAGGATAAATTGCCTTTCATCCTAAACAGAATACATTCTTTGCTTTTTGGTTAATTTAGTGAAACTTCTTGAAAGAAAAGGTAGAGCCCTAAAGGAGGAGGAGGAGGAGGAATCCGTTTTGAAGTTTAGGATATTTAGAGGTTTTAACCCAATTAATAAAATAATCACTTTGTTGCTGTGCCTGAGGCCCTGGGTGGCTGGGCCTAAAGCTTTTCCCCTTTAGCTACTAAGGATAATCTATCCTAAATCTATCTCAGGATAGCATCATTGTGAACTGCCTGCTTGATTATTTTTTAGGTTTGTAGTTTTATGGTAGAGAAACTATTCATTGAACTACATGTAATATAAGTAGAGTTACTAAGGAATAAAACATTCATGTTGCTAGAAATATTGTTAGTTTCCCCATATATATATATATTTACAGTAAGATTATAACCACAGAGGTCCCAATCCACACCAGGTCTACAATATGTGAGGATAAGGTGCTGAGGCATCTATGGAAGCTTTTGTCCCAAGACCAATAGAAGCATTCGGGGCAGTTTTTGTTGGGTCTGTGGTGTCAAAGAGGTTAAATTAAAGAGGAGACAGAGAACACCATCACTGAACGTGGGGCAGCAATTCCGGTGGTGGTGGGGAATAGAAGTAGTAACTTTGGCAGGTCAGCATGCCATTCCAGGGGAAGGGTGGTCAGAAACTTAATAGTTGTCTCCCCTTCCAGCTGTCCTGCCAGCTCTTTGACCTTGTGGAGCACTGCCAACAACTCACATAACCTTATCTTGCTCCTTTGCAAAGCCAGGTTGGTCCAAAATAAACCTGAACCCATCCATGATCTGATTATGGATGAAGGGGCTGACCTGGTGTGTATTACTGAGACTTGGTTGGGAGAGGCTAGTGGCCCAGTTTGGTCCCAGCTTCTCCCTCCAGGATATTCTGTAGAGGAGCAGGTGAGGGGATGTGGGTGGGGAGGCAGAGTGGCTGTGGTCTATAAAGATAGCATCTCCTTTACCAGGGTCGCTGTTAGGGTATCGGAACATATTGAATGTGTGTACTTAAGTTTGGAGACCAGGGATAGATTGGGACTTCTGTTGGTGTACCGATTGCCCCATTGCCCAACGGAATCCCTTACTGGGCTCACGGACTTGGTCGCGGAACTCACGTTGGAGTCCCCCAGACTTTTGGTACTGGGGGACTTGAAAGTTCACTTCGGGTCCAATCTGTCTGGAGTGACTCAGGAGTTCATAGCGGCCATGACAACTATGGGCCTATCCCAAGCAGTCTCTGGACCGACACACATTGCAGGTCACACGCTTGATCTGGTCTTTTACTCTGATCAGGTTGGTGTTCCATGGGTGGGGACTCCTGAGATCGCTCTATTGCAGGCCTGCTCAACTTAGGCCCCCCAGCTGTTTTTCGACTACAACTCCCATAATTCTCAGCCACAGCAGCCAATAGCCAGGGATTATGGGAATTGTAGGCCAACATCTGCAGGAGGGCCGAAGTTGAGCAGGCCTGCTCTGTTGTCATGGACAGACCACCATCTGGTTAAGGTTGGACTTACAACAACTTCCCACCTCCGCAGGGGCGCGGGGCCTATTAGAATGGTCCACCTGAAGAGGTTATTGGATCCAGTAGGATTCCAAGAAGCCTTGGAAGGATTTAATGTTGGTTCTGCCAGTGATCCTGTTGATGGCTGGGTTGAGAATTGGAATAACTTGCTCACCAGGGCAGTAGACATGATTGCTCCTAAGCGTCCCCTCCAACCTGCTTCAAATCAAGCCCCTTGGTATACGGAAGATCTACGGGGGCTGAAGTGGCAAGGTAGGTGGCTGGAGTGCAAGTGGAGAAAGACTTGACTTGAATCAGACAGATTACGACATAGAGCACATTTAAAGATCTATGCTCAGGCAATACGTGTGGCAAAGAAGTGGTTCTTTGCTGCCCGTATTGCTTCCGCAAGCTCACATCCAGCGGAGTTGTTCAGGGTTGTGAGGGGACTAGTATCTGTCCCTGCTCCCTTGAAGCAGAATTTGGAGTAATCAATTACCCACTGTGATTTGTTTAAAGAATAGTTCGCAAATAAAATCTCTCAGATTTGGACCGACTTAGATGGAGACTCCAGAATTAATTTGATGTCTGAATTGGTGTTCACCAACTCCTCTTATGTGGTTCGACTGAATCGGTTTCAGTTTGTGACTCCTGAGGATGTAGACGAACTGCTTGGAGCGGTGAGGCCTACCACTTGTACTCTTGACCCTTGTCCAACATGGCTTGTTCTATCTAGCAGGGAGGGTGTTGTAGGAGGCCTGGTGGAAATCATAAATGCTTCTCTGAGGGAGGGCAGGATGCCTCCTTGTCTTGAGGCAGTTATTAGATCTCTTCTTAAGAAGCCTGCATTAGATCCCTCAGAGTTGAGCAACTACAGGCCTGTTTCCAACCTCCCATGGCTGGGCAAGGTAATTGAGAGGGTGGTGGCCTTTCAGCGCCAGACAGTCTTGGAGGAAACTAATTATCTAGACCCATTTCAAACTGGTTTTCAAACGGGCTATGGGGTGGAGACTGCCTTGGTTGGCCTGATGGATGATCTTGAGTTGGGAATTGACAGAGGAAGTGTGAGACTGTTGGTCATTTTGGACCTCTCGGCAGCTTTCGATACTATCGACTATAGTATCCTTCTGGAACATTGAGTGTTGGGGGTGGGAGGCACTGTTTTACAGTGTTTCCGCTCCTACCTTTCAGACAGATTCCAGATGGCGTCGATTGGAGACTGTTGCTCTTCAAAATCTGAGCTTAAGTATGGGGTCCCTCAAGGCTCCATACTTTCTCCAATGCTTTTTAACATCTACATGAAACCACTGTGAAAGATCATTAGGGGAATTGGAGCGGGGTGTTATCAGTATGCTGATGATACCCAGATCTACTTCTCTATGTCAGCTTCTTCAGGATCTGGCATATCATCCCTAAATGCCTGCCTGGAAGCACTAATGGGCTGGATGAGGGAGAATAAACTGAAGTTGGATCCAGACAAAACGGAGGTACTTATTGTGCGGGGTCTGAACTCTAGAGATGATTTTGACCTACCTGTTGTGGACGGGGTCACACTTCCCCAAAAGGAACAGGTTCACAGTCTGTTAGTACTTCTGGATCCACACCTCTCCCTGTTTTCTCAGTTTCAGGTGGTGGCCAGAGGTGCTTTCTATCAGCTTCGGCTGATATGTCAGCTGCGTCTGTTTCTTGAGATCAGTGACCTCAAAACAGTGGTACATTTGTTGGTAACCTCCAGACTTGACTTCTGTAATGCACTCCATGTGGGGCTGCCTTTGTATGTAGTCTGGAAATTTCAGCTTGTTCAGAATGCGGCAGCCAGGCTGGTCTCTGGGTCATCTCAGAGAGACCATATTACTCCCTTGTTGATGGGGTTTCCAGGCCAAATACAAAGTGCTTGTCATAACTTATAAAGCCCTAAATGGCTTAGGCCCAGGGTATTTAAGAGAACGTCTTCTTCATTATGTGCCCCACCACCCACTGGGGTCACTTGAGGGTATCTGTCTCTAGTTACCGCCAGCTCGTCTGGTGGCCACACAGAGACGGGACTTCTTGATCACTGCCCCATGATGCGCTCCTTGTTGAGTTGTGATCCTCCCCTTCTCAGACTAAACATCTCAATACCCATCTCTCCACCCAAGCTTTTTAGCTCTTTAAATTTGTAGGTTTTAATTTTATACTGATTTTAAATTGTTATTTTGTTTTAACCTTTTATATGTATTTCAGTTGTTTTTATCTCATTATTAACCACCCAGAGACGAATGTTTGGGCGGTCTATAAATTTGATTATTATTTCTTGTTTACACAGTCAGACAGGTGTTATTGACTGGTTTGTTTTATCCTGACATCAAGTCCTTCCCAAGGACCTGGGATGGCTGAATTTTATTGTCAGTTGTTATAGATATCATATAGATGATGATGATGATGATGATGATGATGATGATGATGATGATGATTAATATAATTAACTGAAATAATAGCAGATGAAGTAATGCAACACTTATTAACTAATAAACAGCTTCCAGTTGAACAGAAAGGAAATTGCCTGAACACCAGAGGCATAAAAGACCAGCTGCTGATTGACAAAATGATTTTAGAAAACTGCAAGAGAAGAAAAACAAATCTAAGTGTTGCATAGATTGACTACAAGAAGGCCTTCGACTCATTGCCTCACACATGGATACTAAAATGTTTAGAAACAACTGGTGTCAGCAAAAACATTCAGATATTTATATTTAAAAAGCAATGAGCATGTGGACTACACAGTTAACAATCAATGGTGAGACACTTGGACAGGTTAGCATTAGAAGAGGTATTTTTCCAGGGGACTCACTATCCCCTCTGTTGTTTGTAATCACCATGACCCCACTTTCACAAATACTAAACAAAACAGGCCTCAGATACCAAGCATCTAAAAGATCAAGTAAAATTAACCACCTGCTGTACATGGACGATCTGAAGTTGTATGGAAAGTCCCAGTCAGAAATCAAATCACTGCTAAACACTGTCCATATATTCAGTAGGGATATAGCAATGGAGTTTGGACTAGACAAGTGTGCTGCATTAATAATGAACAGAGGAAAAATAAGAAAAACAGAAGGAATAGAACTGCCCAATGGAAGCAAGATCAAGAACCTGGAAGAGAAAGAAAATTACAAATACTTGGGCATTCTCCAGGCTGATAACATTGCACACACTGAAATTAAAAGAAAAACTGGAAGTGAATACATCAGGAGAGTTAGAAAAATCCTAAAGTCCAAACTCAATGGCGGGAACACCATATGAGCCATAAACACCTGGGCTATACCCATTATCAGATACCCTGCAGGAATAATAGACTGGACCCAGGCAGAGCTAGAGACGCTAGATCGTAAGACGAGGAAAATAATGACCATCATTTATTTATTTATTTAATTAATTCGATTTCTATACCACCCTTCCAAAAATGGCTCAGGGCAGTTTACACAGAGCAATAATAAATAAATAAGATGGATTCCTGTCTCCAAAGGGCTCACAATCTAAAAAGAAACATAAGGTAGACACCAGCAACACTCACTGGAGGTACTGTGTTGGGGGTGGATAGGGCCAGTTACTCTCCCCCTGCTAAACAAAGAGTCATCATGTTAAAAGGTGCCTCTTTGCCAAGTTAGCAGGGGTAATCATGCTCTTCACCCGCACAATGATGTTGATAGGCTATACCTCCCTCGCAGCTCAGGTGGAAGAGAATGCTGCAAGTCCATCAAACAGTAGAGGAGAAAAAGGCCTTGAAGAATATATAAAGGACAGTGAAGAAGATGTGCTTAAAATGGTGAATAATGAGAAACTATTCAACACCAATGAAACAAAGCAGGCCTACAAGAAAGAACAAGTCAAGAACCGAGCATAAAAATGGAAAAATAAGCCACTGCATGGTCAATATTTGCACACTATATCTGGAAAATCAAACATCACCAAGACCTGGCAATGGCTTAAGAATGGCAGCTTGAAGAAAGAAACAGAGGGTTTAATACTGACTGAACAAGAACAGGCACCAAGAACAAATGCAATAAGAGCCAAAGTCGAAAAATCAACAACAAACAGCAAGTGCCGCCTTTGTAAAGAAGCAGATGAAACAGTGGACCACCTAATCAGCTGTTGTAAAAAGATCGCACAGACTGACTACAAACAAAGGCATGACAAGGTAGCACGGATGATACACTGGAACATCTGCAAAAAATACAAGCTACCTGTAGCCAAAGATTGGTGGGACCATCAAATTGAAAAAGTTGTAGAAAACAAAGATGTAAAAATATTATGGGACTTCCGACTACAAACAGACAAACATCTGCCACACAATACACCAGATATAACTGTAGTCGAGAAAGAAAAACAATCGACATAGCAATACCAGGGGATAGCAGAATAGAAGAAAAGGAAATAGAAAAAAATCACCAAATACAAAGATCTACAAATGGAAATTGAAAGGCTGTGGCAGAAAAAGACCAAAATAATCCCAGTGGTAATTGGCAGCCTAGGTGCAATTCCAAAACAACTTGAAGAGCACCTCAACACCATAGGGGCCACAGAAATCACCATCAGCCAATTACAAAAAGCAACCTTACTGGGAACAGCCTATATTCTGCGACGATATCTATTATAATAAAAGCAACAACATTGATAATAAATTCAGCCATCCCAGGTCCTTGGGAAGGACTTGATGTCTGGATAATACAAACCAGTCAATAACACCTGTCGGACTGTGTAAACAACAACAAATGCCCTTCTTGCTGAGGCTGCAATCTTACTGTAATAAAAATTACGAGATAACTAATAATGTTTCTAGCATCATATTTTGTATTTTAAATTGTTTTAATTATGGATGACATTACCAATGTTTGTTTGATACAGTCTTCAAACTCGAGACTTTAACCTTAAGAGATGTAGCAGTGTGGGGAGATAGTTTTCCTACTCAGAGATATTACTAAATATGGGTGTTTGTTGTGAAAACATATTAGTCTCCAATGCTGAAAATACTGAATTTATTGTTACTCATGCTGAAATATTCTAAGGAGTTTGATGCTGCAAAAAACCCCACAAACAAACCCATTTTGTTGGACTTTTAAAGATATAACTGGAAATGGTGGTGGCTCGTGTCCAGCTCCCATTTCAGTTAGGAGGAATTAAGTTGAATATGGCCCTGTGTGACAGCCTTACATCTGATAAAATAAATTGTGTGTTAAACGTTAAACTGAAAAGAGGCATTTATTATTATAATAGTTATTTATGCACAGATTATAATTTAGAAATTATTGATGTCATTTTATTATGGAAATTGTGAATCACATTTCCAGATTTATTTGTCAACATTGAGCCTTGAATGTTAGGATAATATTTAACAGATTACTTTGAGCATGCTCACATGGCCCTAATTAAAGAATCAGCATGCTAAGACCAGGAACATTTCCCCAGTCCCCACCAGTCTTCACAATTGACCTAGATGTTTGAAATATGAGCATGGTATTTGCAGTATGCAATGTTGGCTTTCCACTTTGAGCATGAGGTCTCTCAGGGAAAAGGTACTTGTCTTTTCCAAGATCTTAATATTCATGCAGTTACTGAGCAATATACCCAGCACATATGGCAGGTTAAACAAAAAACAAAAAACCAGTAACGATTTGTGATCCTTAAATATAATGTTTGATGCATGATTCGTTTAACAAAATGAGGCTGTTCTCAAGAGCAGCCAAGCCCTTGGCTGCCCGTGAGAACTGCTGAGATCCATCCGGATCCAGGTGGTGCCTTGGCATAAAACCCTGCGCTGAAGCCCAGGTCTTATCCAAGGTTAAGGGTGAAAATGTGCCCTTAGCCTGGCTGCTGGGATCGTGCTACTTGCTACTTGCAGCTGACTCTGACACAGAGCTGGGCACCTAGAGCCAGCGCGTGGGGGGGATCTGTTTTAATTTGTTTTATGTTGCTGTGAACCATCCAGAGATGGGGCTTTGGGGCAGTGTGTGAAAGTAAAAAAAATGAATAAACTAATCGTTTCTGAGACCCCACCCCCCCTTATTTGGCTGTGCGGAGTTAAAAGGCTATCTTAATGGTTATTGGTGTCAGGAAATTGGTTTTATTTTGAATTTCTTTGCACATTTTACATTGCTTATTGTAGGGGCTCATTGTGTGGGATCAGAATTTGAGGGGTGAGTTAGATCTTCCTGTGCTGGATGGAGTTACACTCCCCCCAAAGGAGCAGTTGTGCAGCTTGGGAGTACTCTTGGACCCAGGCCTCACCCTGGTATCTCAGGTGGAGACCATGGCCATGAGTGCTTTCTATCAGCTTTGGCTGATTCGACAGCTGTGCCCATTCCTTAAAGAGGAGGACCTCAAAACAGTGGTGCACCAGCTGGTAACCTCCAGGCTCAACTACTGCAGTGTGCTCTATGTGGGGCTGCCTTTGTATGTAGTTCAGAAACTTCAATTAGTTCAAAATGCAGCAGCTAGATTGGTCTCTGGGGCAACCCGGAGAGACCATATTATGCCTGTTTTGAAACAGCTGCACTGGCTGCCGATATGTTTCCGGGCAAAATACAAAGTGCTGGTTATTACTTCCTAAGCCCTGGACGGCTTGGGTCCAGGTTACCTTAGAGAGTGCCTTCTTCTGTATGATCCCCACCGCACGTTAAGGTCACCCGAGGAGGTCTGTCTTCAGTTACCACCGGTACGTCTGGTGGCAACTCAGAGGAGGGCCTTCTCTGTAACCGCTTCTGGACTGTGGAATGCAGTCCAGAAGCAGAAATCCGTAATTTGAACTTCTTATTGGCTTTTAGGACAGCCCTTAAAACCTATCTGTTTGGCCTGGCTTTCCAGGGTTCTTAAATTGTTAAGGGTTTTAATGTACCTGGTTTTCAGGATTTTTAAACTGTTTTTATTGTTGCTTTACGTTATTTTAAAATCTCTGTTTTAATTGTTGATTGATTTTAACTGTTTTTGTTTTATCTGTGTACCACCCTGAACCATTTTGGAAGGGCAGTATAGAAATTGAATGAATAAATAAATTAATAAAATAAATAGTATAAGAGAATGGAGCCACTTAATGGTGCAGCAGGGAAATGACTTGCCTAGCAAGCAAGAGGTTGCCGGTTCGAATCCCCGCTGGTATGTTTCCCAGACAATGGGGAACACCTATATCAGGCAGCAGTGATCTAGGAAGATGCTGAAAAGCATAATCTCATACTGCACAGGAGATGGCAATGGTAAACCTCTCTTGTATTCTACCAAAGAAAAACCACAGGGCTCTGTGGTCGCCAGGAGTCGGCACTGACACGACGGCACACTTTACTTTAATATAACAGAATAGGATCATAGACTAGGTTTATCTCTGTCTTATAACACTCTGGCCAAATTTCAACATAATGACTGCTTTCTGTTGGACAGAGACTGTTATGTTTGCATTTGGTGCTGAGCAAATTGTTGCTCCTCCATTATAAATGCCCAGAACATGATTTATTATTAATATGGTTGCCAGGTCAAGCTTTGAGAACTGTTTTGTCTCTAACAACCTCATAGCAAGGAGGGAACAATGATGCATCTTTTTACTCATCCTTCTTATTTCTGTTCATCGCCTGCTGTGAAGGAATGAGGCCTTAATCTCCTCTTTTTGTATATTAGATTCTGTAATACAATTGTTTTGCTTGCTCCCTATGTTAAAAAACTGTGCATGGGTCAAATGTTCACAGCTCCTTTTCAATAGTTTGGTTATAGAGGGAGATTAATTATATGGTTTGATTTTGGAGGGGTTTGATTTAACTGGGTATGTTTTGAAAATGGAGGGAGCTTTAGTTGTGTTTGTTGGGTGGTTTGGAATAATGGGAGGAAAGTTAGAGAATATAAGGAGGCTTCAGTACAGTTTAGAGAGTTGAAGTGCAGTTCAGACTGGAGAACTGAAGAGCCAGAAGTCAGAGTGAAGATCAAGTGGACATAAGAGCTGGAAAGAGTTGAAGAGCTGGAGTGGGAAAGAAGAACTGAAAAAGAATTGCTGATACCGAGGGCTAAATATATCACTAGAAGAGAGTCAATCTCTCTGGAGAGCTGAATCACTCACCAGCAGTCTGGGACTGAACCCCCAGAACTGTGAAGTGAGAGCAGGACTTAAGGCTAAACAAGGGACAGGCTGGGTTTACTGGAGAAGCTGAGGTGATTGCAGAAGGCTCTGTGTAAAGACTTTGAAGTTAGGGCCTGGTGTTAGGTCAGTTTGGATGCGTTTTGATCACATTTTATTTCTTCCTTTTGCCCATTTGGTTTGGTTTTGAATTGAACTGTTTTCAAAGTAAAATTGCTTGTTTATATTTAAGTCTGTAGCTTCTGTTTGTTTTCTTCACCCCTATGCCTAAAGCCTTTAACACAAGACTTAATTTTTAATACAACAGAAGCTGGAAGGCTAGTTTCAGTGGACTCAGCCAGAGAAAGCCTAAAGGTCTACTTGGTGGCAGGGGTTATACTTAAAAATCATGGGGCTGGTTGAAACCGGGCTGTGACATGTGGTGGCAGCACGGTGGGATCCGTGACACTTGCCTACTGTGCTAAGACTATTCAAAGCTGCAGCTTTTCACCAGTCCTTCTTAAGAACATAGGAAGCTGCTTTATCCTGAGTCAGACCATTGGTCTGTCTAGCCCAGTATTGTATATACTGACTGGCAGTGGCCTTCCAAGGTTTCAGGCAGGAGTCTTTCCCAGCCCTTTCTGCAGATGCCAGGGATTGAAGCTGGGACTTTCTGCATGCAAAGCAGATTCTCTGCCACTGAGTTACATTCCCATTCCCAGCTATGCTGCTCTTAAAGTGAAGATGGTTCTCCAGATCTTGACATTACTTGACATTAATGAGAAGACACAGGTGAACCATTATGCTAGCCTAGAACCATTATGCTAGCCTAGCATATACATATAAGGTGCCACATGTACCCTTTATAAGCTAATTTAATTGGTTCTATCAGGATCTTAATTAAATTTGATGAACTCTTGGAAAGATCCTAGTGATTTCTAAATAATTGGGGGGGAAAGCTCTCCCAGATGTAGAAACCTGGCATATAAATGAGAACTCTTCTCATTTATATGCCAGGTTTCTACATCCGGGAGAGCTCCCCCCCCCCATTTATTTAGAAATCACAAGGATCTTTCCAAGAGTTCATCAAATTTAATTAAGATCCTGATAGAACCAATTAAATTAGCTTATAAAGGGTACATGTGGCACCTTATATGTATATGCTAGGCTAGCATAATGGATGCTTACCTGTGAAGTTTCGTAGAGCATCCTAGAATAACAAAAAATTCCACTTGGTTCACAAGATCTCCTGGGAACTGAAGCATTAAGCCCTTTCCTCCTTGCCTCCCCTCAAGCTCAGATGCTTTTTATTAGACTATATAGTCACTTTTGCCAATAAAGAATAATCTTGAGAGCGCTGGTTTGGCTCTTGCATGAAACATTTAAGAAAAACAGGCTCAGTTTCAGCATTCCTGTGGTGGTAGAACAATGCCTGCTAAAATTTAGATATAAGGAGTACACATTATAGGACACGCTTATAAAATAAGTTGTTTTAGTGTGCATGGTGTTCTCAGTGAATAAATATTCTTAGCATTGCATTTAATGAAGCAGTCTTACAAAATTTATTCCTGTGCTTACCTCAAGTTGCTCTTTTTGAGATTTAAAACTCAGTGGTCTTTTTCAAGCACTGAGTTAGGATACTTCATTCACATGTTTATAATGCTCCAGGTCTATATGTTGAGTAAAATTAAAAAGCAAGGGTGATGGGAAAATAGCAACTCAGGAATGCAGGAGTGCACAAACATAATCCAATATATTTCTACACTTAAAATATTTATTGAAAATCGAGCCTTTCAAAAGACACCAAGTCAAACACAGTATTCTCTTGATGGAGTAATTTTACCAAGCTTTCAATGAGGATAGACAGTTTTAAAGTTTACACACAGACCTTAAATATAATCTGTTGCATTGATTATGGGCAAATTCACACGACTGGTGGAAAGTAAGGTGACAGAAATTGGAGGCTGCTGATGAGCTTGCTCTTCTAGTATGAGCCGCAAGTTGTGTGCACCTTCATGTCATCTGAAGCCAGAACTGTCAGGCTGCCAAGCAACACTTTCCTCCAGGAACCCAACATCTGTGAACAACATTTGAAGTTAGGGCAGTGGATACCTCCTACTACGAGCCCTATTTCATCTCTTGTAACTTGACTTTTAAAAAGGCAGTCAAGGCACATTTGTTCACCCAGGCTTTTAATTAGATACTGAGGCTATTCACACAATGGGACAAAATCGGACTAGCCTCTGCTAGCCTGATTTCATACCATCATGAGAACCACTGGGCTCAGCTGCAAGCCCGGTGGTTCCTAAGCGGGTAACCCGCCTAAATACCCCTGCCCTTAAACCAGATTTGTGGTGCGAGTACTCTGCAAACCTGGTTTTAAAAGTCGTGAGTAGCCACAGCACAGCTCCGTGCCACGGCTACTCATGAGAAGGCCCCCGGAGGGAAGGCAAAAAACCGCCTCTGGGCTCTGGGGGTCTTGCCAGCATGCCCTGCATGCCCACACAGGGCATGCTCCGATCCTCCCAGCCCCCGCTGGCTCCATCACGGAGCTGGCAATTGTGTGGGTGGCCGATCCAGCCGCCCAGGGCTCCTGCCCTGCTTGTGTGCGGGGAGAGCGGGTTTAGCCCGCTCTTCCCACTTAGCTCCCCAAACCGGGTCTCACTGATCGTGAGACCCGGCTCACCGTTTTAATAGTTTGATTATTTTAAATAGTTTTAATGTATTAAATTTTAAATTGTAATGTTTTAACTTTTTTACTTGTGTTTATTGTTTTGTTGTAAACCTCCCAGAGACTCGCATTTCGGGTGGTATACAAATATTTCTAAATAAATAAATAAATTTCTTATCTGCCAATGCATGTCTTACCCATTTATTACCTTGTTTTCTGTTCCCTTCCTTGTTTTGTGCAGTGGCTGTCTCACTCCTGGTCCTAAGTATATGGGATGTTGTAAGGGGTTGTAAAGTATAATAAAAAATGAACAATGCAGATTACTCATTTAATAACAAAAGGTTATTGACTTATTTTTTTTGAAAATTCTAAAGAGGAGACTTTAGCTGAAACTTGTTCTTTTAAAAAACGTTGCATGGGATTAGACCTCGATGTGATTAAGGATAAAAAATAGCAAAGCACCTTTTGCGAAATTGTTTTCCTCCTTATCTGAAAACACATGGATAATAAGATGACATGGATTTGCTCAAAGATGCTGCTTACATTTTGTTCTTCCTTGGATTTGGCAAACCCTCCCCCCTTTCCCCACACACATACTTGCAAGATTAGTTAGGAAAATGTTGGCAGATCTGCATTCTCTTCATGACCTTAAAAAGAAAAGAAAGAAATTCCCAATCTTCATCCACTCTGCAGCTTAGTGCAAGTGGAGTTTAAATTTTGACCCAAGTTTTTAAAAATACTTGCAATGTAAAGAAGGGAGGACTGTAGTTTGAGAACAAGAGCAAACAAAGCCCAGCTGTGCATGTACAATCCAAGCATGCACCTTAATGGTTTTTCTGGCTCAGGAACTGGAAGAATAATTCAGACTTTAGAATAAGGTGCTAAGGGAGTATGACTTCCCTCCTTTAAAGAATGAATTTGAAAGGCATTTGTTGGGAGCATTTTTAGATATAAATATCCTATCTCAAGATAAGCAGTTGAATTCAAGATAAATGGAATATCTTCCAGTTCTCTGATATATTACGTCTGTCTGATGTTAAAGGATGAAGGCACAACACTGGTTTGGATGTAGGCCATTCATTGCTTTCATCCAATAATTAAAACATATTGGGGCCATTCACACATCTTGCTGGGTGCAAAGTGTGCTTCCACATGATCAGCCCTGCTCCAAGCAGCGCAGAATGTGTTGATCAGTCCCAGCCTCTGTGAATCCCACAATGCGTTGGGGGATTACCCCAGGAGAAGGGTGCTCTAGGTGTCCATCTCTGTGCCCGCTAGAGTTAAACATAGTCCCAGTGAACACATGAGTAGTTAGCTGGGGTTAAGGGAGTGTTTGCTCCCTTAACCTTGGCCAACAGCCAGGTTTGAAAGCAGGGCTAGGCAACGCTGCCCTGATGGGATTGGGCCCGATCCCGATGGTTCTCACACACAGCCTAACCTGGGCTGGGCATCCCTAGCCCGGGTTAGGCTGTGCATGAGAACAGTCTCATTATTTAAATAATTGTGTATTATTCATTACTGAACACTCTATATACATATAAAGTGAAATACCAGATGGGTCACACCGAAAAATGTTAATTTTTAACAATTAGCAAGCAATTGCTAGCGAAGGATGTGGATACTCTCACTGGCCATTTCTATAGCTAGTTGCTAGAAACATGTTAAGGGTGGGGAAATTTCAAAGGGGACTGGCTGTACTCAGACTAGCTGTTCAGTCTGACCCAAGAGAGCAGTTGAAGTAGAAAGGAAGGGAAGACCTTCATGGGGTTTGCTGTTTACAAGCCTGCTTTGACTACCGGAGACCCTCCGTATTTGCGGGGGTTCTATTCTCTGCTGCTCCCGCAGATACTGAAATGGCAAATCCAGAGGCATTGGGGAAAGGGTATAGTGGGGGGTAGGTTCCTGGAGGTCGGGGGAAATGCCCTTAAAGGGGGGAAATGGCCCTAAAACTGTGCAGGAAGTGACCTACCATGATCTGTGGGTCCCCAGCAGCCCAGCGATGCCCTCCCCAATAGGAAAAAAACCCAGCCAAAAATCATGGATCTTGGCATGGCTTTTTTTCTTCAAAAAGAGTCATTTTGAGGCTCCTGATTACAAAATGGCAGGCGGAAATGACCTCCAAGGTTGTTGCCGGTGAGCCCCAGCCTGCGGATATGCAGAAATTAACCCCTTAGTTGCCTGTTTTTTTCCAGGTATACCGAGGTAGGTTGCCAACTCTCAACTGCGGATACCTGAAATTGTGGATATGGAGTCTGCGTACAGGTTCTACTGTACTTCTAGGAATCAAGTGTTCAGGAAAGAAGATATTGAGGCTCTTTCCATAATCAATATCCCTGGTAGCTAGGGAGCGCTGGCAGTAAGGCAGGAACCTTCCTGTCTTCCCCACATGATCAGACACTTGTTAGAGCTCTGCCGCGCCACACACCTACTCGGTGTGGCAGAGCTGAATGCATAAGGGACTGGAAAAGGAAGTCTTCCACAATGCTGCAGTTCCCAGCTGCCAGACCGCTCTTTAAGCAGCATTCTGTGATCCTCAGGGAGCCGGGCTGCCGGGCAGTGTTCTCTCTAATTTTTTTCATCTCTGTGCGGAATGTGTTTTGTTCTCGGCTGCAGTATCAAGACAGTGTGTGCAAACATGCATTCAGAGTGGAGCCTTCCTAATTCAACCTGAGCGGGATCTAAAATGAACTGAGTGGACATCTAAAAATGTGTGTGAGCATGCCTTAGAGGGAACACTGCTGCTGGGAAACATCCCCGATCTCCCACATGATTGAGGCTGGCGAGGTGAGCTGGGGCTCTGCTCCTTTAATGTCAGTTTTAAGCTGGGTTTCCCAGCTGGGTAGCCCTGCTCTGGAGCAGTCGAGTGGGAGTGGGTTCCAAGGCTCCACATGAGCCTCACAACCCAGGTTTTCCTGATCCTGCCCCACTGCAGCTGGTCATTCCTTAATGTAAGTATCATGAGAGTACGGAGAGTGTATTGTTTGACTGCATTTTGTAAAAGTGCCCTAGGCAACAGCTGGCCTAGGACACTGTATAAATACAATTATTTATGTTATTCACACTGACTCAGCCATGATTGATAATATCACTATGTAATTCCATTGATATTGTCTAGTGGTTCACATAGCTAAAGCACAACAGTGTCAGAGTAGCTAAGTAAATAACATTTTGACCTAATGGTTCATAGCAAGAATATTTAGGTAGGGAAGACTAAGAATATTTCAATAGGGTCAAGGTCTCTTATGAGCCATTTTCAGATTAAGAAAACTCTGGAGAAACATAGAAACAAATGAATATGTTCAGCACAGAACTACTCAAAGCTTTGTTTATGTTTTATTATTTACATTAAACTTTCTCTTTAAGAGGGAGTGTAACAAAGAAGGTGATTTTGGGTTGTCCATTTAAAAAAAAAATCCATCTACTGTCTCAGCTGTTTACATGTTGTCCCTTGAAGTTTGTCAGCTGAAGCCCTGGTTTCAGTATTCACCTCTACTAATGGGAATTAAGGCCAAATTGTGACCACATGCTCAATTTTTATTACTGAAGTCCGAATCGGGTAACATGCTGGAGGAAATTGGATCAGAACTGTTCAGTGAAATGTTTTCAGTCTTCTGATGATCAGGTTCCAAGAAAAGATAATTCAAGTTTCATAAACTCAGACCAGCTGCTTTTCTTTAGAACAGCATAATATTTTTCTTCATAAATGGGACAGCCATTTTAAACGTAGTGAAGAATAAGGCCTTGGAACTGTTTTTTTGAACAGCTGTTTTTTATCTTCATATTTCTTAGTTTGAGAAATTATTGGAATAAGGCCTTCAATCTATTTAATTTACACTGTAACTGTTCCCTATAATTGTGTTCCCTATAACTGTGTTATGAAGAAAACTGTTTGTTTAGACATAAATATATCACACAAAATATTATTATTAAAAATATTTATACAGTATACCCATATTTACCTGAATAGGACCCTGAATTTAAGATGACCTCATTAAAAATAGAGGTTAAGTAGAAGTTTTAAAAGTCCCACAGTGCTGTGAACTTATTTATTTGAGCCCAACGCGTTTCGGCCGAAGCCTTCTTCAGGGGCAAAATCTTATCCAATGTTATCCTGTTTAAAAAAAACCTTTCTCCAAAAACAGGAAACAATATCTTGGACTACTAAAGTTGATGGAGCACATTTGCTCCTATCTGACTTTTGTGAACTTGGATAAGATTTTGCCCCTTAAGAAGGCTGAAATGCTTTGAGCTCAAATAAATAAGTTCACAGCACCGTGCGACTTTTGTCTCTTCATTTGCAACTGTATTTGGTGCATCTTGTTTTTCTTCATCTATAAATAGAAGTTATGCCTATATTTACCCCAAAGGAAGAGAACTCTGAATTTAAGATAACCCCACCACCACCACCACGGATTTCTAACATCAATGAACTAGATCTTGGATGCAGGTAAATACAGTATCATATTTCAGCAGCTACGACAAAATTATCGAAGTATAAGGAACACCAGCAACAGTCAATAGAAGCGATGCCATGCTGGGTTGAGTAGGGACAGTTGCTGTTCACCTGCTCAGTATAAAAGAACTACATTTTAAAAGAAGCATCTTTGCTCAATTAGCAGGAGTTTCTTTGTTCAATCCGCAATACAGTAGAGGAGATAGATGGAGCGAAAAAGACCTCTCTGAGGTCCCTTAATGAATTGTTCTCTCCCCCCCCCGGGGCATCACAGGTGTTCATTCTGACATCAGTCCTACTGATGGTGTACTTATTTGTCCTCCAACCCTAGCGCTTGGCTTCTCCTCTGCGGGATGGGTACATCATGCCAATCTCTACCTCGAACCCCTAACCAATGGGTGTTCTATGATGGACTGGGAACAGAGGCTAGCTGATAATGCTCAAATGTCCTCTGCTCAGAAGTGCACGTAGTTAATTTTGGAGCTGGGACTTAAAGGCCTTTGGAGGCTTCTGCCCGCCCCCTTGCAAATTAAGCATCATCATGCTCAGACAGGCAACCATACCACTCGGGACAGACTAAAGAGGATTTGGGGGCCCCCAGGGACTGTGGAGGCCCTGGACTTCAGCCCAGAAGTCCAGGGTAAGAGAGCTTCTGCCTCTGCTCCCTTAGCTCATTGTCCAGGTTTAGCTTGGGATCAGGCAAAATATACAACAGGAGTTCAGTAAACCCAGTGGAATCTTCTGCATAGCAGGGCTCAGCAAGTAATGCCTAAACATCACTTACGAAATGTAAGAAACTGCTGAAGCAGACCAAAGGTCTATAGTTCAGCATCCCGCTTCATGCAGTAGCCATCCAGGTGCATTTGGGAAGATGGGGGGGTGGGGAATTAATCTCAGTTCTTGCCAGTTTGGTCTTTAGAGAGGGGAATTACTATGAATTTTATAGAGTATTTAGAAATCTGATATAGATAAGGCAGGGCTGCCAAGCAAACCATTCACAGAGGCTTCTCATTAGCTGTAAGCATCCCACTTCACGTGGGTTACTGCATTCTTATTCCTTGTTTCAACTGCACCCCCTTTTATGTCACCAAGCCTTGTATCTGTTTGTCGGATGGAAACTGGTCTCTGAAATTCTCCTTTTGGAAAGTTATGTCCTGTGAAAGCCTTTGAAGCTTTCTTTGAAGGATGAGCACTAATCATGCTAAGAGAACATCTAAGTATTGGAGAGATCTTCTGAATGAAGAACTCTGGTAGTGTCTTTTTGTTGACCATACACACTGCACCTAAAGTAGTACACCCTAAATTTCATCCAGCAAGTAGGAATTCTTTATCTTGCACATTCTGAAGACCACCGGATTACTTCAGTTTTGAAAATAGCATTGTTGATCCTCATAATGTAGGGATAATGAGATTTGTTGGCAGTCTCCTTCATGGCGCACTGTTCCACTATACTCCATCCCTGCCTTAAAATAGCTCTTGTGTAAAACTGGGGAAGTAGATGCATTAGAACAAGAGAAGGAGGAGCGAGAAAGGCCCATAAAGTTAAGTCATATAGAACTATCCTGATGTGCAGCCATTATTGCTAGATAGATATGAAGGCATGGATATAACTCACTCATCTGACATTTTGTTTGTTTGTAATGCAGTGAATCCGCTGAACATTGTGATACAGGAATGAAAGGTGGTGTGCACATAACCATTCAGATCAAAGTAGTAAATATCATGATGCAGCTCAAGCTCAACCATCACACACATCTTAGAGGCAAGTGAAGACTTTTAAACACTTTGAGGTAATTTACACTATCAAGAACTATGTTCTGCCTGGGTTTGGGAGCTGTGTGTGCTCCCAATTTTTGGTTGCATGAAAGTAAGGTAGGAGGAAAACCTGGATAGCTTTTCCTCCTACCTTGCTTCCACAGAATGTTTCCATCCTATGGCCTTGTGCTGGGGTATGGGTCCTTGTCTCACCCTTCAGCACAGTCCCAGGAGCGTCCCGATTGGTTGGGACCAACTAGGGAGTGGGGTCCGTGCACTGCTACCACGTCTTCTCCTCCTTTCCATCTCTGCTGGCTTCTACCCAGGTTTTCCTCTTATCTTGCTTCTACACAAATGACAATTGAGAGCACACTCAGCTCCCAGTCCTGGGTAGAACACAGTTTTTGCTTGTGTGAATGACCTATTTGCCTTTCAAGTTATTTATAGTTTTATCTATGAACAAAGATAATAATAATGTAGAAAGGTTGGTTCCTGACCCAATCATGAGTCACTAAATTTGGCCTTGACATCCAAACAAATATTTGTGATCTCCCCTAAGCAGTGGGTTTTGTACCTGATTTTGTGATGTACCTCCAAAATGCAGGGCAAGGTCAGGGACAATCCACTACTATTCCTGCCTGTGCCAGACTGGGTGGCATAATGTTCCTAGCCTTCCTCTCTACTTTGAAGCTGGAAAGACAGAGTGGAAACTTGTCAGTTTGTTATGTTTGTGAGGTTCCCTTTGCAAATGCAGTGACAAAAGCAAGCCCACCATCTTCCTCTTTAGCTCCAAGAGGGGCAAGGCAAAGAAGTTGTTGGTCTGGATTTGTGTTTGTGAGGCATTCTGAATGCCAAGCAAGCACAGACTAAACCAGGGCCCATGGGCTCTGAGCTGAAGAAGCAAGATTCTCTGCTTGCTAGGCACTTGGAGGGCTTCACAAACATAATGACCGAACTCTGTAGTAGAGAGGTGATCCAGATGCCTCAGCAATGCAGTGGCTTGACTCCCGGCCTTCCTCACAATCTTGGATCTTGGTGGGGGTTGGGGAAGTGCATTGCAACTGTGGGGGCAGTTCCGTTCTCCTTTTGCAGCTTCAAAACTGGGAGGAAGTCTGGGCATAATCACACTTAACAGATTGCAGCAGCACATTCGCTGTGGCAAAAGAAAATGTGAAACACTGCTTGTGATCTAGAATTGACAATGAGAATACAGCAGATGATGCAATGTGGGTAGCTTTTGCTGCATTATGTCTATTATCTCTTGTGGGGGGGGGGTCGTGGTTACATAAGCTACAAAAAGGTCTGTGGGAAAGACTCACCTCAGCCACAGCTGTGGAAATTGTGTGTGTGTGGTGGGGGGAGGGGGATTGCTTCAGTACACAACTATTCTGTCAGCAACAGCCCTAAATCTGCCACATGGGGGTAAAGCTGCAGACTAGCTTCACACTGGTTGCTTGTAAGAAGTACTTAGATAACATATATGCAGTATTTGAACATTTAAAATAAGCTAAATACATGCTAAGTATTATTATTCTAATGTATCTTTTTTAACTTGTTTGATTTGCATGAATATGCTGGTGTGCACTATTATTATTTCAATGATGTCTAAATGGAGGGTGGGTTGGGTCACACTGTGCCTTGTATCTGATGAGCTCAAGCAAAGAACTCTGCAGCTACTTACATTCAGAGATGCAGCTGGGTTTCATGTTTCTTGGCTTGCGAATGAGAATCTCTGCAGCTTGAAACATTCGCCTCAAATTCAAGGTGAGCATTAGAGCCCCAAAAGCTCTGTTCCAGTTTGGAATACAAAACAAGGTTTTGCCCATGTTCAGAGTGCTTTTTAACCCAAATCTATTTTTAGTTCAGTTTCTGGTCACCAGTTAGTACTCATATAGAGCTAAACAACCAATCTCAAAGGGAATGATTAAGCAGCCAAGCAAGCCCAAATGTCATCCCTGAGCTATCTCAAAGTATATGAGATGTAAGGCCAATTTAATATAGTGCAACCAACATTGCAAGTCAGTTTGGAACTCTTGGGAGAGAGAAAATTCCTGAAAGTACTGGTGATTTATGACTCATCTCTGAACTGAGCTGAGGGGAGTTTGCCAATCACTACTCATTTTTTGTTGAAGGCTGGGGGAGAAAAGGAAACTGAAGATGCTCAGTGAGTTGATTATGCCACTCATAGGCAGGTGTTATATCAACGGCTCTGAATGTTGGTTGGGAGGTCTGGATTATTCCAAAAGGAACTCGACCTGGTTTCCTTTTCTTGATTCTGCAACAGCTGTGTGTGCATGTCTCAAGCCGTCATAACATCCCCTGCATTTTGCACAACATGATTGTTTCCATTGACATCCTTGAAAGTGAACCGGACTCTGTTTTCTACACTTACTGCTAAAGACTGTTGCTTCCATATAGGCTTAACATTGTTATCCTTTTGGCAAAACTGTGATGGCATGATAAGCCTTTTGGGCAGGGTCCTTGTGACATTTGTGTACTGTAGTGCTGAAATTCAATTGAGATGCTCTTCAGCTCAAACCTGTTAGAGGTCACTGCTCTAGACTGCCTGCTCCCTGATCCAGATGTGTAGGATGTGACTGGTTGCTCAGTTGTGCGAAAAGTGCACTTTGTACATGCTCAAATGCACCCTCCATGTTACTGTTGTTTCACATATTCTTGAGATTCAAAATTGGTTCTGGGATTAAGTCTTAGCAGATCTTAGTTCTGTACAGCTCTTAGCACACTGCTGAACACTATGTAAATACTTAGTAACAGTAGTAAGCCAGGATGAAACAAAAGGTATTTAAAGGCATGAAGAAACAGCAGGGTGAATTAATGCCATTCTATTTAAATTCATTATTTTCTTTGAATTTTTCCTTCACCACCAACTCCAAAAACCCCATGGCATATTCTGAATAAATGTGTAGCCACAAATTAGAAGAGATGTTAAGTCGAGAGCCAAAGTATATGATTTAAATGTGGCATCATTCCTGCACCCCTAGGCTAGAACGTAGGGTATAGAGCTGGAGCTTGGTAATTGGGTCACTGTGTGTCACAGTAGGTATTTGAAGTGCTTAGAAAAGAACTAGTTTTCCTGGAGGGCTACTCTGAGAAGGTTGTGAAAAGTGATGGGCTAGTGCAGGGGCGTAGCAACGTTGGAGTGGGCCCAGAGACAAGATTTTAAAATGGGGCCCCCCTCACTGAAGCTCAGCTCATGAAGTAAAGAAATCTTAAATGAGGCTAAATAGTGGTAACAAAAAGCATATATCTATATCTATATCTATATCTATCCTATGTGCCACAATAGAACATCATCCTAAATTATTTATTTAAAGGTTTTGTAAATTGTGGATGCTGCAAATCATTTAATGGTACTAGAGAAAGACATGCTGTTCTGGTAGCTCCAGGTCTTAACACTCACATCAGTTTCGGAGGATAAAAACAACTGAAGGAAGCCCAGGTGGGTGCACGGCTGGGGGAGCCAGTCATGTGACTTGCCTCTGGGGGCCCCTCAAGGCAGTGGGCCCCCAGACAACTGTCTCCCCTTGCCCTATTGTAGTTACGCCCCGGGGCTAGTGCCTCCCCCCCCTCTTCTAAAATGGCCTGCTAGAAAGGATTTTTGTCATAGCTTTTATGAGGTAGTTCATGTGACCAGGTGGGAAGGGCGGCAGGTAGGAGGGGAAGCTGGTTGTTCTTACCTCCCCCCACTCAGACAAGCTCTGGTTCTCCACCAGACAAGCACTGCGGACCACGCTCCCAGACGGTCTACGCTGCATGCCACAATGTTGAGCTCTGGAGGCCAGGACAATGTGTCCCAGCCTCCAGTAACCCCACAATGGACCACATGCCAATTACAGTGCCTTGGGGGATTCTCCCTGGAGATGGGTCCTCTAGGCATCCAACTCAGTGTGCGGCCGGGCTGGAAGCAGCCCGGTTCACACACACGAGCAGTAGGCCTGGGTTAAGGCAGTGCTCTCTCCCTTAACCTGGGCTGATGGCTAGGCTGAAAAGCCAGGCTAGGCAGCAGTAACTCACGGGGATTGGACTCAACCCCCGCAGTTCTCACATGCAGTCTAGCCCAGGCTGGGCTTCCCTAGCCAGGGTTAGGCTATGCATGAGAACAGCCTAATTTTATCCATACCTCTTTCTCCTTTAGGCTGGAGGGGGCCTGGTAGAGAAGCAAGGGACTGTGTTTGGCCTAGGGGCTTTCGGTTGCTTACCCCCACTATATTCAACTTGATCCAAAGGCAGCAAGCATGCATCAAAGGCCATTCTTCAGAGCCAAGTAGAGATGCAGAAAGCTTTCCAACCCTACAATCTGTTAGTCTTTTTTATGGTGGTGTTTTGTGGTTTTTACAGTTTAACTGATTTTAAGATTTAAATGTGGTTTTTTTGGACTTCAACAGTATTTTAACTTTTGTAAATTGCCTTGGAATGTCTTATGAAAGGCGGTATAAAAATGGAACAAATAAATAATAAATCTAAAATCCTGTAATTGGAGATGCTGTGGATTGAACGGATCACCATATGCCTGCAAATCATCTGCTCTGCCATTCAGGGTGTGATCTGGGTGACCCTTCTGAAATCAACAGCATTTTTTTTTTTTAATCACAAATTGAAGTGGGAGGAGATCTCACAAATTTTCTTCTGGTTAATACAACTGCGTATGTATCTCTGGCCTCAGACCAAAAAGCAAGCTCTTTCATCATGCTGAAATGTGAAACCACCCATTCGGGTTCATGTCAGTTACTAGTCCTCCCCTAATGAGCAGGCCCCACAAGGCCACAATTAACTTATGGGCACAGTGCCATTGCACACAAAGATAGTTAGTAAAGGAAAGCAATACTTGACCCACTACAATTAAAAGATGACTTTGATGAGAAAAGTAAAAACACCAGGCAGAAGGAACATGGGCTGTGTACACAGCAGTACCCGTGTCACTCTAACCCGGCAGTCCTATGCTCTAGTTAGGCCAGCATGCCAGCTGCACAGGGCTAACGTCAGCCTAATGTAGTCAGGATTCCAACCAGTCAAGCATAAGGCAGGAGGAATAAAGAAGAGCTGAAATAAAACAACAACAACAACAACCTGTGAATTGGGGTTGAATAAAAAACCTTTTATCCCCTGTGAGGTACAACCATGCTAGCCACTTCCCCAGTGACATGCTGATTATCCTCCCTATGAACCACTCCATGGAAGGAGCCAATCTGCCAAACAGGGATAGGCCAACACCCCTATCCTAGTCATAAAACACACAATCTGCCTGATGCAAGAATGCCAAGCATTGCATGAGATACAGTAAAGCAGGTAGAGAACCAAGGTAGGACCCTTGCAGTGTGGGATTTGAATCTGCGTATACCACTCACACATATACCACTATAGATGCTATAGAAGGGGAGAAAGACAGCTCCCTTGTGAGTGGGGGTGGCTTATGCAACAAACACACAGGCCTCTCCTGGGCAAGAGAGCAACACCTATCTCCAGGACTATACACTTTTGCCAGAGAGAAGCCACAAGGGGAGTTCCAACTGCACTCATACAGGAAAAATACTGGTAGCTCACACAGGATGGAAACAAGGCAAGCCAGATCTGAGCCCAGGCAGGGGAAGTGGTAAACCAAGGCTAAACTCACTAGCCTACAGTAGTTGAGTAGTTGTCTGGTCTTGATCCTGCATTGTGCAGTCCACAGAGCAGCTCTCTTAACTGTCCAGCTCCAGATGAAATAAAAGAGAGAGACATTATGGGCCTTTTGTCCTTTGCCTTCAAGCTGCTTTTCCATTGCTTATGGACAAATGGTCCCAGGTGTGAACCATAGATGTGATTCCCCACTGAAAAGGGCTGGGTGGGATGCATAGTGAAAGACTGCAATTTCTCAGCCAATCTGGCTCACACACCACACAGCTCACTCTTTGCTTCAGCCATCCCATCCAGCTATGTACACCCTGTCCTCATTTGCTTGATTGCATGGCTGTTCTGCAGCCCTTCTCATCTCCCCCTCTCCCCCTCAACTGACTGCCTCATTCACCACGGCAACTATTGTGACTGCTTGTGAGCCTTGAGAAGGCTGCTCTACCAAAAACCAGCTCACCCGGAAATAAGCTGTTCAGCAGGTGAGCAGGACTTGCACGGCAGCCTGCATGCGGCTCCTGCAGCAAGGGCGAACTGGAGGTCTTGCTGAGCGAAACAGGGTGAGAACCGGCTGGTCATACTGCAAATATTCTGCCTCAGAAGAAATCTAAAGCCTTCTGCTCAGTGCTATAGAGGCAAGTCTCAATCATCACTAGTAAAAAAAAAAAGTAGGGATGGGGGGAGTAGCAGCCATTTTATTTCCTTTTCCCAGTCCAGTAGCCATTGCCCTGCTACTCAAGTCAGGTCCTCAAATCAAGGTCTTCCTTAATCTTAAATCGAGCCCTCCTAGTTGGTTGGATTAATTCTGCTGCAACAATCCTAAATAGACTTTCGATAGAGTAAGGGCCATTGAACAAAGTGGGGCTTACTTCAGAGTCAATGTGAAGAGATTAGCCCTATCTGAATAATTTCTTCTCTAACTGCTCTATTCCAAACAGTGGGCTTTGAGCTTTTCCATAAGAACAGTCCTGCCAGATCAGGCACAAGGGCAGAAGGCCCATCTAGTCCAGCATCCTGTTTAATACAGTGGCCCACCAGATGCCTCTGGGGAGCCAACAGTCAAGAGGTATGTGCATGCCCTCTCTCCTGCTGTTGCTCCCCTGCAACTGGTATTGTGAGGCATTGTGCATCTGAGGCTAGAGATGGCCCACAGCCACCAGACTAGTAGCCATTGATAGACCTGACCACCATGAATTTGTCTAAGCCCCATTTAAAGCCATCCAAGCTGGTGGCCATGGCATTGAAATCCATAGATTAATTATAGGAACATAGGAAGCTGCCATATACTGAGTCAGACCATAAGTCCTTATAGCTCAGTATTGTCTACACAGACTGGCAGAGGCTTCTCCAGGGTTGCAGGCAGCACTCTTTCTTAGCCCTATCTTGGGCGGACCTTGCTTAGCTAAGGGGAAAAATCATGCTTGCTACCACAAGACCAACTCTCCTCATTATTATGCGCTGTGTGAAAAAGTACTTCCTCTTGCCGGGCCTAAATTTCCCAACCTTCAGTTTCATGGGGTGACCCCTGGTCCTAGTATTCTGAGAGAGGGAGAAAAATTTCTCTCTGTCCACGCTCTCCACTCTACCGTGCCTGGCTTTTTCTGCCCTCTCCACCCTCTATTGATACACCCCTCAGCCCCACCCCTCCCAAGCCCCAAATATGTGTTCCTTATTTGGGCAATGAAATGTTGGCAACCCTAAGGCCAGTGGAGGTAAGAAACAACTAGGGTAGTGGTGAGGCATCCTTCTCTATTAGCCCCTGGTAGCAGCAAGTAGTGCCAGTAGAGTGTTCATGCAGTGCCATGCTTCGTCCAGCCCCAAGTTCTTGTCCCGTCTTGAGGGAGAGAGAGCAGTGTGTGAGATAATACCATTCCTTCCATTCTATTCTGCGTTCCAGTATCTCTTGTTCATCACATTTTCATTCCTCATTACTTCAACAGTCTCTCTACTTAGCAGTACCCTTGCCTGTTGTCTAATCATTTCTTGTCTCTCTCCTACCATTGCATCATCCAGCATTCCTCTGCCTTCTGCTGCATGTGTGGTGAATATCAAGGTGTCATTCAGAAGTGTTGCATCCCTTTTTCAGAACTATCTGCCTATATTTTTTGTGCCCTAAGCAAGCTCCTGGTGACTCCTGGCTTTGCCGGTAATGAAAACAATATGATACAAGACTTCTGGAAATGTATACACTAGGTAAATGAGTTATTAGTTAATCATGTCCTTTATTTTGTAGTCTCATCTACCTCCTTGATTTCAATATCAGCATCAAAGGATTCCTGTAGAGGCACAAGCAATTACTGAGGGAGACTCATAAAAACATAAGAAGAGCCCCACTGATTAGTCCAAATGTCCATCTAAGTCTAGCATTTTGTTTCCAGCAGTGGTCAGCCTGGTACTTCTGGGAAACTGACAATGTATTAAGCTTTTCCCTGCTGCTGGACCCAGTATCTGATACTGATGTCAGGTGGCTCTGAATATGACTGTTCCATTTAGCTGTCCTGGCTAATCACCATGAGTTATCCTCTGTTAACTCATCCCAACTTGAAAAAACAAACCCACAATATAAACTAATCACCTTGACTAAATCTGTTGGTTCTGTAAGTTATGCGTTGTGGTGGTGTTCTGAAAGAAATGTGTTGTGTGACTTGAGCCTTTATTTATTATTTATTTATTACATTTATAAACTGCCCCATCCAAAGGCTCTGGATGGTGCACAACTCAGTGGTTTCATGTATTTAAAAAGCATTGGTGACAGAATTGATCCCTGAGGGACTCCATGTAATAGCTCCCGTTTTGAAAAGGAAAAGAACCAACAGAGTCAACGCTCCCTCTGTCGATTCCCTGCTAAAGGTCATCCATCAGACCGACCAAGGCAGACTCAACTCTATAGCTCTAAAGCCAGTTTGAAATGGATCTAGATGCCTCCAAAACCCAGTTTATTTCTTGATCCAGGAAGTAGAGAATGAGCCCTCTCTACCCTTTCATAGACAAAGCAGTGTGCCTTCATTAGTTTTGTTGTTTGGTGCAGGGACCTGAAGGAGCAATTCCCTATGCCTACCGGCTTCCTTATTTCTGCTGCTCTTGAATGCTTTTTAGGGACACACAAAACTTTCTATGAATATGTGCTGCCCTTCTTCATGCATTTTCTATCCCATCTCCCTGGGTTGTACAAATCACTTTAGCTTTGTCTTAATTACTTTTGGGGAGGCTTACGATGACAAATGCAGAGAATCCCTGTTAATAACTGTGAGAATGAGAGGTCTAAGCCCAGCCAGATGCAGAAGCCCACTGGTGCCCTGAGGCTGCCCCTGACAACTGATGCAAAGATGCCTTCCAAGGTATATGTTCAACACAAAGCTCTCTGTGGCAGAATCCCTGACTTAGCTCCAGGGAGTACATCTACTGTATGCTGCCGTCCACAGATTATTACAAATTGCAGTGCTTGCGAAACTCCAGAGTTCAGTGGGACTGAACACTGCAAGGCTGCTGGCTTAAATATATAGATAATTGCTTTGCATATTTTGTCTTAATAGAGAGTCAAGTTAAAATGGTTTTTCTGAGCTAGTAGCACCTGAAAGTGGCTGTGAGTGACCTGACCTGGGCCATTGCATAAGAAAGATTTACATGAACTGGGCTATACAGAGATACAGCCAGTAGCAATTTCTGCTAGTGCTCTGCAGTATTTCCCCCCCTGCAGCCATAATAGTGGAAATGGCTGTGGCTGTATATCTGTGTGTAGCCTAGTTCATGCTAATGTTTCCCCACACAAGCCCCATTTTGAGGATGGTTCACAGCTGTTATTGTGGGAACCAGCATAGCATAGTGGTTAGAGTGTTGGACTAGGACCGGGAAGACCTGAGTTCAAATCCCCATTCAGCCATGAAACTCACTGGGTGACTCTGGGCCAGTCATGTATCTCTCAGCCTAAACTACCTCACAGGATTGTTGTGAGGGTAAAAATAAGCATGTGAGCTCCTCGGAGGAAGAGCAGGATATAAATGTAATACATAAATATAAAATACAAATAAGATGAATTGACAGTGTGAACTGGCTGAAATAGTGGTGAGTAGAGGGAAAATGGCATAAATAAAACATCCTGATACCTGCATGCATTAGAAAAACCTACATTTTCCTTCTTGAGCAATTGGCAAAGCATTCACCAACTGTACTGCCAGTATAGTCCCTTTGGGTTTTTTTTAACCATGTCTTGTTTTTTTAAGTCTTTTAGTTGTAACTTTCCCCATGCCTTTGGTGATGTTATCTTTTAAAACTCTACCACTTTTCCAAAGTTGAGATATTCAGTGCCTTGATGGGGGAGCAAGCAGCAGGTTCTGTCTTCCAGTCCTCGCTCATGGCCCCCGTGGCTTCCTTGTTATAAACAAGAGGCTGCCCAAACCAGGGCTGCTTTTTGAAAATAAAAGTACATCTAAGAATGCAACTGTGTTAGAAGACACAGGACTGTAGTTCTGCTCTGCCTCTCTCCTTCCCCTCACCCCTCCAGGGGCAGCAACGTCTCTGGACGTGCTCAGCTGCTGTAATAAGATCCCCCTGCTGCTTGCTGCTGTGGAGCTTGTTTGTCTTGGCACACCACTCAGGGAGGCACTTTAAAACAGACAGCCAGTCAGAGAGTGCTTTGGGTTATTTCTTCGCCTCTTCTGCCTTCTTGAAATAGTTTGCAAATAAAATGGTGATGTTATCTTTGAGATGCTTCCAGTTGCAACAGGGAACGAGGAGCTTTGAGTAGGGTTTGTGTTAGGCATGGAGAGGGAAAGGGGCCAATCACATGCCTAGCTTCAAGCTCCATTTTGGGCAGCAGTGTGATATATCCCAGTAGATCATCTTGTGCATTTTAAAAAATAAACCCGTTATGTCATTTCTTTGTTCAGCTACCTTCTAGTTATTTGACAACAGCCAGGCTCTGTGCTTGCATTCGGAGAACATGAAGCTGCCTTTACTGCATCAGGCTTTTGGTCCCTGCATCACAGTATTGTTTATATTGACTGGCAGTGATTCTCTAGAGTGTCAGATAGGGGTCTTTCTCAGCCCTACTTGGAGATGCCAAGGATTGAACCTTGGACATTGTACATGCAAAACACGTGCTGCCCAATTCCACTCCCCCAAAGGCGTATCTAGGGAAAATAGCTCCTAGGGCAAGCACTGAAAATGCACCCCCCACCCCCCAAATATCTGACACCCATCTTTCAGATAACTTCACCATAATATCAGCTCAAAAATAAAAGTCAAGCTTGTTAATCTTTTAATTAACAAATTATGGCACTAACAAAATTATAACGACACCTTACGTGCGTTCACTGATGCAAATTGCAGAGGCAGCACAGATATAGCCTTCTTCAGAAAGCAGGAATCACACCTATCAGCTATTCAGAGAGGTACTGGAGACTGGATGGAGTCCTTACATTCCCTGATCAGCATGTTCATTGCATTCCAAATCCAGCAGTGTGTATTAGCAACCCCCCTGCCCCCACCCCGCCAGCTGCTATCTGCCAGCAAGCAGCAGCATTCACATTTTTTCTATCCCGCTCTTCCTCCCAGGAGCCCAGAGCAGCGTACATACTTGGGTTTCTCCTCACAGCAACCCTGTGGAGTAGGTTAGGCTGAGAGAGAAGTGACTGGCCCAGAGTCACCCAGCAAGTCTCATGGCTGAATGGGGATTTGAACTCAGGTCTCCCCAGTCCTAGTCCAGCACCCTAACCACTATCAAGGCAGTGTGCGCACACCTGCATTCAGAGTGGGGCCTTACAGCCTCAGTGCCTCCTTCAAAACACAAGTCAGCCTACATGCACATACAGCTACAACATGCAATAAAACAAACAAAAAACCCACTCCATCTTAAGAGTAAGATACACAAAATGAGCAGGCAGGGCTATTGCTGGGGAATCTCAAGGTTAGGGCAAGGAAGAGAGAGAAACTAATAAATTATTTCATAAGGGGTACACTTATGAACAATTCTGGAATGTTAATCAAACTGTTCCCTCCTTTCCCCTTCCAATAAATCAGAGCAAACAGCATAGGAAGAGAGATTTTGTTTATCCATGTGCCCATTTTTTAAATATATATTTACACTTATATCCCACTCTTCTTCCAAGGAGCTCAGAGTGGTGTGCATGGGTTTTTTTATCCTCAGAACAGCCCTGTGAGGTAGGTTAGGCTGAGAGATACATGACTGGCCCAAAGTCACCCAGTGAGATTCATGGTTGAATGAGGATTTGAACTCAGGTCTTCCCGGTCCTAGTCCAACACTCTAACCACTACACTATACTGGCTCTCAGGAAAAGTCACAAAGAAATCCATCAATTACACCTGTATTCATCCGCCTCATAGAAGCGGTCTCTGCATATTAAGCTTTTTAAGGTTTCTTTTGGTGACTGCATTGTTTATGCACATTAATACCAGTCTATTTCTACATTTGTGTGTATGCCTGGCAGTAAATGAAAAACTTATTGTAAATTCTAGAAAGTGTCTTCAGCTTTCAGATGTAAAACAACCTTTTTCACTTACATTTACAATTACAACCCTTTTTCAATTACACATGATTTACTGCACATTTTAAGTCAACTCTTTTAAGAGACAAGACTTAAATCACAAAATCAATTTTTAAAAAACTAAAAATGCTAATGTTAGCTTCCAGCATATGTCCTTTTTATGACCTTTATATTTAAATATATTTATTCTCAACTTAACCATATTTTGATTTTGCATTTATTTTCATAAACATGCACCATCACAGGCTATTGCCAATTACTGAATAAGCCTCCCCTCCTTAATGGAACGGGGGCTGCCTTAATAAAGCACATAAAGTAATGAAGTTGCAGACAAGGTGCAGAACCCTAGAAAGCCATCCGTAGTCCATATGCCCCCCCTCATGATTTTACCTTGTAGGAGAAGCCTTAGCCCTTTCTAATTGCCTCATAGATCTGGTGGAGTGGTAAACTACCCACTCAACACCCCCTGGAGGAAGCAGAACACAGTGCTACAATCCAAAAGGAAAAAAGAAAGCATTGCAGAGCATCTATAAGTGTCAAAAGTTGCACGCTGAGAATGGTTAGTTGCACTAACAGCATTATCAGCATTATGCAATAGATGCAGGTACCAGTCAACTCAACTGTTTTTCTTTTTTAATTAAAGTCAGCTACTGAAAAACTATACATCTGAGCAAAGGGACAAAAAGCAAAGGATCATGATATTTCCCCCCAGCAGTTATTTTTTTCCTCCATAATTTTGCCCTCTCAGGGCTCCTTTTCCATCCATGTGAAAAAAAGCAGCCAGAGGTAAAAACACTCCACCCATTTCTCTGCTGAAACTCGCAGCTTCCAGTGGCCATGTGCAATTTGAATCACAACCACCCACACCCAAGAGAGTATTACCTGTGTCTGCTGTATAAGGCACATCTTAGCCCTGAGACTGCTTCCACAGCTAATATGTGGAATGAAGGGGGGGAAAGCCCTCTAGCATTTCACCATCAACTGTTGACTGTCTGGACACACACAGCATAAAACCCAGTGCAAACAACTAAATACAGTTTTATAATACATCACTAAAGATGAACCATGACCACTACTCGCATAAGAGTTATGCCTTCTACAAAATAATTAGAAGCAATTTATTTTTGCAAATCCCTATTCCACGAAAGCAGACAGCAAAGCTATTACCCATGAGCTGCTGGAAGGGCAAGCCAGCACAGCTAAGGACCTACTCTCCCCCCCCCCAACTTTCTCCAATAACAGAGCACAGAGAAAAGCCCACCCAAAGAAAGGAAGATTGGCTTTGAACTGGATGGGGAGAGGGGTTGTCTGCAAAATTTTGTTTACTGAATAAGGAGCACACCTTGGAGTGAAGAGATGCTTTCACACAGCAAGCCTGCCCTGAAATGAGACTGAAGAGCTCGTTCCGGCTCTTTAGAGCTCGAGGCCACGCCCCCTTTGCATGTGATGTCATCATGACATCACATGCAAAGGGGGCGTGACCTCGAGCTCTAAAGAGCTGGAGCGAGCTCTTCAGTCTCATTTCAGGGCAGGCTTGCTGCCTTGAAAGCATCTATTTTCCCTTTCTCTCTCTCTCTGGATGGAGAGAAAGGGAAATAGACGCTTTCGGGCAGCAAATGCTCCCTGAAAATAATCGGAAAGTCAGTGCACGGGGAGGCTGGGGGCGAGGGTGCAGGCTCTCCACCCAGGACTCAGATCTCTGTCGTGTGACTTACACGGCTGAGTGGGGGCAGCAGCGGGCACCGGGGGATGGGGGATTTTTTTAAAAAAATCACCCCTGAAAAAAACACACACAACTGTGGTGGTTGGGGGCGGGGCATGGCAGGCACTTGGCGCCCCCCTGCAACTGGCGCCTAGGGCACGTGCCCTGCCTGCCCCAACCTGATTACGCGTCTGCCCTCCCCTCCCACGGATGACCTGAAAAGGAAGGACGGCAAATAGGCACCATACTGTTCTTTCTGTTTGTAGAAGGAAATGGAAAAGATTTTAAAGAAGAAAGGAATCAGAGGTGCCATTTTCATATGAAAAACAACAGGGAGTAAAGGGGGAGGCATTTGGAGCTCTGCTTCAGGCAGCAAAATGTCATTGGTTAGCACTGTTGAGAATACTTGGTTTGGTTAATTAAATCTGACCCACCTTGAAATTTCATTAAAATAATCTGATCTTAATACCAGTACGGGGGGCGATGCCACACAGCGGGCCATCACCACATTCTGGCACAACCTTTTCTGCCTATTTGAAGGCATAGTTCCCTATGCCTTCAAAAATATGTACAGTTGCACAGCCCTCTGGGGCATGTATTTGGAAGGCAAGGGGCACTTCGGGAGGCAGAGAAGATTGTCAAAAATTACTGTGCCCCCACATGCAATGACAGTAGAGAAGCTCTCTACAGCATGGACCCATCTTCCTAGCATATCCTTGCTTCCTTAGTCAGGATGTCAGTCAGTGAACTTTGGCTCCTTACTTGAATCCTTGGGTACGTTCACACTTCCTTTTTCAAACAGCAGAACTTTACTGCCCTATTGACTTCAGAAGCAAAATACTTCTGTAAAGTTTGCACTGCTCCTTCTGTGGGGATTAATGTACTGCTGTTTGTCTTTGCTTTACAGTGATGCTAAGAAAAAACAACAGTGACTAAACATGGGCCAAACTAAACAAGGCATGGGTGTTTCCGGTTGTAGTTTCCAAATGAGACCTGGGCTTATATCCTTCATGCTAGGAATGGAGCCAACATGGGAAATCTGTTGTTTGTCCCATAGGGATAAACATACAAGTGCCTGTATATTTTGCTCTGTGGCACAAATAGCAGCTTGGGGAGGATCTTAGTCAGGAAGAGGATGTGGCGGAGTGGGAAGGGGGGAAGCGCTGTGGTCCCAGTCTGAATCCCATGGCTACTACTAACACTTCTTTAAAGAAAGAAAAGAAAGATATCTATTATTCATGATATGATAACAGCAGCACACTTCATCTAATAACTTGATTCTTTATTGTTAATTCCCTGAAATAGTCCAGTCCAGTGCATAATACTTAGACTGATGAGGGCTTCAAGTACAATTTGACTGCCGGTGGTCTCTTTACTTTCTGATCCATCTGGGCCTAGGACTGTTCAGGCCCCTAAGAAGATTATCCAAATCTATCTACTCTCATGGGCTTCTGCTACAAAATAGACACCATTCTCCCAGTTCTCTTATCTGATTCTGAGGCCTTCTAGGTTTGCCTCATGAGGTGCTGTATATAATATATGAATTTCTCACATCAAGTCTCATTTAGCCCTGAGATTCTCTTGCACTGAGCAAGGAAGTTTATGTAGTCTGATGTAGTCAAATATGAGCCTGCTGCAGAGCCATCCTGCAGTAATCTCAGTACTAAAATTCGAGAGCCAATGCATACTGCAATCCCAAATCCACTGTCTTTGAAATAGTTCTCATAAGGACTTACTTTCTAATGGATGACTTCACGACTGGGATGCTGCCTTTTTCAAAGGTACTCTAGTACACAACTAATTCTACCCAGAATGATAGAAGTAGGTATACTCTACTTTCAGATCAGCTACACTGCCTTTTTCTGGTGTCTCAGAAAAAACAGTGGTAAATTGCTTCTGGATTTTTGCAGTGTAACACAAAAGTACTACTGATTATGTGCAAATCCTCAGAGGAGAGGACCTATCCAACAGTAGCTTGAGCAATAATCAAATGGTAAATAGTCAGTGAAGCGATCCTCACGATTGCTGCAGGATGCTCTCGCCGTCTGTGGGGAGAAAGCCCGAAAACACTCCCCCTCCTGCCCACAGATGATCACTGCCCACTCTCTGGGCGGCCAGATCGAAAACCCTTTGTTTTTCCTAACATGGCAATCCTCTTCTGCATTGACAAGGAGTTTGCGGGAGTTGCTGCCACACACTTTGGATGAGTGTCCTAGGTCATCTCATGCCACTCCCAATTAGGCTTTTGGTTGAATATAGTTTGTGGTCTGTGTGCTCAAGGATAAGTTTCATTTTGACATGGAACCAGGTATACTGTTCTGTAGGCTCATTTATAGTCCTGCTGCATTCCTGTGCCATCTTGGTAGGTACACAAGGAGGCTATTCACACGAGCATGCAAAACTGGGGTAATGGAGCCCAGCCCAGTTTTGCACGCTCATGTGAAGCACCGGGATCACTCCCGATCCTGGTGGCTACATGGTGGCAAACCTACCAAAGTAGTCTCCTGCTAAAATGAGTCTGAGGTGTGAAGCAGACACTGTGATGATGTACCTCCTCAGAGGTTCAAACCATAATCATGGATTTCCAGGCCTGATAAGGCTGCTTGCAAGTGCAACATCACAGTGCCCATGTGATGTCAACTGGGCCCTTCTCTCTCCTCAGTCACAGCTCAACAGTGGCAACCAGGAAGTTCAGTGTGTGGCACCCCTTCCACTCATATGTTTGGTAGCTCTTCAGCTCAAGACATGGTTGCTTTACTAATTCTGAACCTTCTCCAAACGAACATCTAACACTCATATAATCAAACAATGAAATAATTATGTTCCTCTATGCAATACAGTTTTCCAGTAAGAAGCAGGAATGAAAGAATATTGGTGTTATGGGTCTTCGTTAAAATACTGAAACTATGTTCTAAATCCTCAAGGCCATACATTGGAGATTACTCTTAAAAGGCTAAAATGAAAGATTTATGGCCAATTTTGGCAAAGGAAATGAGAGGTTCTTGTTCTGGATTACTTAATGGGATTCAGAGCTCTTCACATCATCGTCTTCATCAACATCGGTTCAACCCCCAGCCATTATGCATTGCATCTTAATATAGTTACTCTTTGTTGTTTCCCCATGTGGTATGTGAAATAACGTACTGGGAGGTGCTCACAGAATACAGTTGTAAACATGGTTTCTTTGACAACCTGAGCAGAAGGTAGAAACATTATGCTGTTCATTATTTATTTATTTGTTTGTTCGTTCATACATACATACATTTATTCATTCATTTCTATACCGCCCTTCCAATGTGGCTCAGAGTGGTTTACACAGAGAAATAATAAATCATTTCTACTTTATTAAAGTAAAGTAGGTATTTGGAATAAACAGGGTTTCACTGATGGACCTTTTTCTTCTTGAAAAGCAGCTTGAGGAGAGAAGAGTTGGGGGTAGAGAAAGTGTGTGTGTGTGTGTGTGTGTGTGTGTGTGTGTGTGTGTAATGGCCTCCACCTGAGATACCAGGGTGAGGCCTGGGGTACTCCCAAGCTGTGCACCTGCTCCTTCCGGGGGAGCGTAACCCCAACCAGGAGGTGAACTCTCCCTGTGGAAGGAGAGTGACATCATATTCCCCCTGTTGTTGCTACTGCTATGGCGCACGCTCTTGTTCTCTCTCTCTCTCTCTCTCTCTCTCTCTCTCTCTCTCTCTCTCTCTCTCTCTCTCTCTCCTGCTCCTCCTGCCGCTCTTGCAGCCCCCCTCCTTCTGCCATCACATTTGTGGTCTCTCTCTCTCTTCCGTGCTTTTCCAACTTTTGCTGCTGGTGTGGCTCCTACTCCTCACTCTTTTATTTTGTTCCTGCTGCTCCCAGGCTTACAGTCTCTCCCTCTCTCCTCCTCCCCACACCATGACCAAGAGAGAGAGAGAGAGCAGAAGAGAGGGGTTGGGCCAGTGTTGAGAGGGCTAACACCATTGCACAGTGGTGGGAAGTGCACCCCCAAAGCGGGGGAGAGGCACCTTGGGCAGCTTGGTGGCAACGGACCGCACTTCAAAAATAGTGAAGATCTTTGTAATAGTGGAATATAGTTTTTACACTTCACCTTAACTATACAGTGCCTGTATAATGTATCAGCTTTCTATTAAATTTAAAATAGTTCCTGTGTATCTAAACAGCAAGGTGTCTACCTTATCCAGTTTCTTACAGTCTAATAATTTATAATATGTAACATTTGCTGAGCACCTAGTAATCACTGTAAACTATAGGTCAAGGTTGTGATGTCATGTGAAAAAGAGTGAGGGCAGTTTGAGCTGCATGAAGAAGCATAATATCAAATGGTAAGAAAGTCATGGTTATAATTTACTCCACACTACCCAAACGTATTTTGAAAGACTGTGTTCAGTTCTGGAATTCCTCATTCAGGAAGCATGTTTAAAACTGTAAACCAAATAGAGAAAAGCTACAAGGATGTAAAGCTGAAGTTACTGAAGATCAGTGGTTTGAGAAACCAAGGAAACAATAAGGCGATTCTCACGATCAGTGAGAAGAGCCGTAAGGGGGTTTGTGCAGAGAGCGGGCTTAGCCTGCTCTCCCCGCAGATGATCAGAAGGCATCCCTGGGTGGCTGGATCAGCCACCCACATGACTGCTGGCTCCGTCACGGAATCAGCAGGGGCTGTGGGGATCGGGGACTGCATGGCCCTTGGAAGTTCCAGGATGCCCCACATGAGTGCATGGGGCATCCTGGAGAGACCTCCCAGCCTGGGAGGCTGCTTGCAGCCTCCTGTTCGGAAGTTTACTCATGTGTCGCCATGTGCTGTGGCAACTCATGAGCAAAAATACAAGGTTAACGGAGTGCTCGCTCCGTTAACCTCGTCTAAGGGGAGGGGTATTTATGGTGGCTAGCTGCTGGGTAGTGATGTGCACGGTCCGGAGAAGTCCGGACCGGCACCGAAGGGGGGCCTTGTTTTTAGGGCGGGGAGGGCTTGCTTAGCCCTCCCGCCTCCTTGCCCCCGCCAGCGCCCGTATTTTCTAGTATAGGGGCGCTGGAAACCAGCCGCCCCCCCAGCCGCAGCAGCGGCGAAAGAACTCCCAATGCCAGCCCTCCCTCCCTCCCAGCTAGCTGCCCGCCCGCCCGCTCACCGCTCACCGGATAGGAAATGAGAGGAGCTCCGGCACAGAGCTCCTCTCGTTTGGAAGGCCTCCGGCAGAATGGTGTTTTGCGCGTGCCGCAAAGCACGCCGTTCGCCGGAGGCCCGGTCTACCCGCCGGGAAAGGGCCGGGTAGACCGGGCCTCCGATCGCTGGGTAGACCGGGCCTCCGATCGGAGGCCCGGTCTACCCAGCGATCAGAGGCCCGGTCTACCTGCCGGGAAAGGGCTGGGTAGACTGGGCCTCCGATCGCTGGGTAGACCGGGCCTCCGGCGATCAGAGGCCCGGTCTACCCAGCGATCGGAGGCCCGGTCTACCCGGCCCTTTCCCGGCGGGTAGACCGGGCCTCCGACGAACGGCGCGCAAAACACCATTCTGCCGGAGGCCTTCCAAACGAGAGGAGCTCTGTGCCGGAGCTCCTCTCGTTTCCTATCCGGTGAGCGGGTGAGCGGTGAGCGGGTGGGCGGGCGGGCGGGCAGCTAGCTGGGAGGGAGGGAGGGCTGGCATTGGGAGTTCTTTCGCCGCGGCGGCGGCGGCGGGGGGGGGGCCGCTGGTTTCCAGCGCCCCTATACTAGAAAATACGGGCGCTGGCGGGGGCAAGGAGGCGGGAGGGCTAATCAAGCCCTCCCGCCCTTAAAGGCATACCCCCCACCCGGACCCGAACCAGGCAGGGCCGGACCGGTCCGGCAGTTCGGCCATTCTTTGGAATGGCCGCCGGACCGGTTCGGGCACACCACTACTGCCGGGAGCTGTGCAGCTCACATTACAGCACGCAAAAATGGGCTAGGCTCCCTTATGGCAATAAGGCTCCCTTTTGGGCAATCATGAGAATCGCCTCAATAGTTATTACCCTAGAGGAGAGGTTCCATATAGCTAAAAGAAGGATAAGAATGAGTTTGCCATAATCAGTAAGGATAAGATTAGAAGCAATGAGTTTAAGATACAGGAACACAAAACCCAATATAACTATTGGACTAAATATTAAAGCAGTACAGCTCTTGAACAAGCTGAATGGAAATGCTGTTTTCTCATATTCTGTGTAAGTTTTGGAAAATGCAGCTAGAGGCAAAACACTTTGAGTGTGGTATATTGTTGTGCAGGTCAAGGGCTTGGACTTTCATGGTCCTTTGTGTCTATTCTGTGTGGATTGTTCTGTTATTTTATAATGAATTAGAATAAAGGAAATGCATCAGCTTTCATTGTTCCAGCCTTGATAGATATCCTCATTAACTAGTGCCATCAAACTGTCATCTTTTATCATAACATAATAGGGAGTCATATATGGGGTCAGTGTCAATGTAAGGGAGAAAGCCGCAAGTTCGTGCATTGATGAAACAGTCTGGTCAGAATATTTGTAATCTAGGTTGCTGTACATTAGGATGAGGTTAAACCCATACCTATGCTGTCCATCTGTCTTGGAGCCAGAACAGGCAATAAATACAAACATTTGTCTTTCATTAGTAATATAATAAGCTATTATCATTATGTTCCTGTTTATTTCAATAGAACACTATATGCTTGTGTTGTGGATGGTTGTCATTAAGAAAAAACAGTATGTGCCAAGATCAACTATAAGGTATTTCTGAAGAAAAAGGCTTTAGGATAGGACTATAAAGTGGGCAATATTTATTTGTGTTATTACACAGAATAAAACTGAAGCCAACAAAAGAAATTACTTTAACTGTACTTTCTAGTTTCTCTAAAGCAATAGTATTGACTGAATTATCAAGGTTGCAGCTTGAAAAATAGACCTGTGAATGATACCTCTGAGGTTTTCCTTATTGGAACAAAAATACTGAGAGAGTATGGAGGAGGATGAGGGCAGGGAAGATCTCTGATTTGATTAGGTGACCGAGAAATACTTACAAGATTGATTTAAACATTCCTTGGGGGACATAGACCATATAAACTTATCTTTCTCCACTTCATTTCTGCACTAAGGAAGTGCAAAACGTTTCAAGCTCGAAATGGACTGTTTCAAACTAGAAATAAAATGCCCTTAAAATAAAAGGCCTTTTTCGAGATCGAAACGGATGACCCTGTTTCAATTCGAAATGTTTCAAGGGTTTTGAGTGCCATTTTTGGTGGACTTTTGTTCCCTTGCCGATTGGTTTTCTGTCACTTGCTTCTTATTGGCTTGTAAACTCCTTGCTTGGCTTGTTAGCATCCAAATCATGCCCCCATTAGCTGGGGGGGGACGAGGGAGGGAGAGCAGTTTTGGAGGGCATTTCAAAATGTATTCAAAGGAACTGGGAGGCAGAGAGAGAGAGCCCTTATGCCTCTCTTGAAGAAGAGGATACATCAGGAGAGAGAGAAGAAAGGTTTGATCTTGTGGTTTTCTTTTCTGAGCACTGAGTATAATATGCTGTGCTACTGCTGCTATAACCATCTGGTTTTGCAGGATTTCAAATTGACAAAGGGGGAACAAAAAAGGAAGGAATTTCAAAATGTATTCAAAGGGACTGGGAGACAGAGAGAGTCCTTACATCAGGAGAGCAGAAAGGAATCAAGGAAGGTTTGATTTTATGGTTTTCTTTTCTCAGCACTAATTATAATATACTTGTTGGCTATTGCTGCTATAACTGTTGGTTTTGCTGGATCTCAGATTAACAAAGGCATAACTTGGGTTGCCTGCCAGACTTTCTTGTGGTTTGTTTTGTTTGTGAGATAGTGAAGCTATTCCCACGATCACTGGAAAGCAGGCCAAGGGAGCTTAGCCAACTTTCCAGTGGTCGGGGGAACCACCAAGCTCACAGGCGAGCCCGGTGTTCCCAAGGCAGCTAGCCCACCTAAACCACCCTCTCCTTAAATGAGGTTAACGGAGTGAGTGCTCCATTAATCTCATTTCATTGCTCATGTGTCACTGCGGTGCACGGCAACACATTAGTAGACCCCCAGCCGGGAGGCTGCAAGCAGCCTCCCAGGCTCAGGGGTCTCTCCAGGATGCCCCGTGCACTTGCACGGGGCATTTTGGAACTTCCAGGGGCTGCACAGCCCCTGATCTCCGCTGTCCCTGCCGGTTCCATGGCGGAGCCAGCAGTTGTGTGGGCGGCTGATCCGGCCGCCCAGCTTTGAGTGGCTGCTGATCTGTGGGGAGAGCGGGCTAAGCCCACTCTCCCTGCAGAACCCCCTCAGGTGCTTCATACGTGTTGTGTGAAGCACCTCAATGTTTGGTGAGGAATGGACAGTGTGTGTGTGTTGGTGATTGCTGTGGTGAGCTCCGTATCTGGCCTTGAGACTAACTTGTGCTTCACTCACTGCACTGCACTGCTCTGGTCTGGTTTGCAGTCTATATTGCAAGTTGTGCTGTACTCTCAAAATGTGGCTGAAGTTGCTCTAGTTAAGTGTATGGCTATGCTTGCTGCTAAGGGTGCTGCTGTAGTAGCAGTTGCAATGCTAGGAATGTACTGAGTCAGAATTGTGTGAGAGAGAACAACTTGTGCCAATGATGTTACTGCAGTGCAGGGACTGTAGCTGGCAGTTGATTCTGAGTCAGTGATCCTTTTTGGCCATTTTTGGACCTTCTTTGAATCTGTGTCAGAAGGGACAAATTCCCTTTTATTGTGCTTCTGCAATGTATTTCAAGGCAGGATTGCATAATTGTGCACTCTGCTTGTTTGGCCATAGGGAACAATGGGGAAATTGAAGCACCCCATTGTTCCCCATGGGTAACTTCTAGGAACACCAAAATGGATTGTGTGGTAGGGCAAAATAGGTGCTACCTACCACCTAACCCTCAAAAGAAATGGGCAAGCAGGCAATTTTTAACCAATTTTTTACCTTTCCCCTTATGGAAAGGAGGTTTGGGGAAAAGGTTAATATGTTTTTAAAATCACCCGCTTGCCCATTTCTTTTGTGAGTTGGTTGGTAGGTAGGTAGCACCCATTATGCCCTGCCACACAACCCACTGGTGTCCCTAGGAGCAACCCATGGGGAACAATGGGTGTTTTGAGTTCCCCATTGCTTCCTATGGCCGAAACACTTGAAACATTTTGAGTCTGATTCATCAAAACAGCTGGCTCTGATGCTGTTTCGACAAAACATTTCAAGCATTTTACATTTCATTTTAAGCTCAAAACAAAATGCATAATCCCTTTTTGTTCACACCCCTATTCTGCACTGAGTAGACATTCATCAGTGCATTTTGAAATCATACATACACTTCTACTGAGGCTAGCTATTTCTCTTTTCTTCAAGGTGATCCTTCACCCTGTGATGAGTAGGTCCCACTCCCAGTTGCTTTCAGCCAATAAGAGACAAGTATCCAGAAGGTCAGAATGGCTAAGGGCAAGCATGTACACACACTCTCCCTCATCTAGTTAACTTCCCTTGTTAACCTTAGTATTATCACTGGCACCAAGCAGAACCGTGTAAGCCATGTTGTGGACTTTCAGACTTCAAATACACTGTCATGTAAAGCATATTACAGTAATCCAACTTGGAAGTGACTAAATGTCTGCGAAGAGGTCCAAGTTTTCTAGGAGAGTTAGTGCAGCTGGTATATCAGAGGAAATTGGTAAAAGGCATTCCTGGCCACTACTGATACGTGGGCATTCAGGAGCAAGGCATAAGAAAATGGACTAGATGGAGCTCTAATGATCTCCAGAACTAATTCTGACATAATTAGGGTATCCAGATTGGAGTGGATACAAGTGATTATATCTGCAAAGTGCCTTGAAAAGTGTAGAACAGGTTTAGAACAGGTTGCTACTAAAGATACAAGAAATTGCTCAATATGAGTTTAAATGAAATAAGTTCATTAATAATGCTAAAAATACCTTTGCCCGGATAAAAGTGTTGAACCTAGTACTTTGGTATGTGGAAATTGAATAGAAGTGTTGTCTTATTCCTTTTCCTTTCTGTAGTAATCATTAATGCATTTTATAACAAATACATTTCCTTTTTTAATTTTTTAATAACTTGTTTCTTCTCTCTGAGTTTCCAACCATAGAAAGTGATCTGTAAGCTATTTGAAATTCTGAAGTCCTGACCATATTATTGTTGCCTCCACCCCACACTCGCAGCACAATTCCAATTTGTAATGTTCCATTTATGAGTAGGGGTGGCAGGCCTTATATGTATGTTGCTGGGGGGACAACCTTGCCTTAAATGTTTATATAAACATACAACCACACTTGTGGAATGTTGACATCTGCTTGCTCTGGAAGCTGTTAATTTGCACAGAAGACAGTAAGTTAAACTGAATTCCCAAGAAAGAAAAACCAAACTGTGCTTCATATTCCAAACATTCAACTGTGACCACATCTCGATTTTGGCCTGGGGATTCAAACTGATCAACAGCCATTCTCCTGGCAGATGTTGGGACAGACCAGATGCTGCTGCAGCAGAAACAGAAATATCTAACAAGGAAGGGACCTGCCCCAAAGGAATGGCTAGTAGTGAGATGTCAGATTTCACGCTGCAGCTACTGTTTTTAGCTCTGGTTACTAAGCATGACTTAGGCTGAAAGATTCAGCTGTTAAGCAGCACCTTTTCCAATTGTGTTTGTTGTAATAGATATATTATTCCCAAGTGGCTGGGAGAAAATTAGCAAGTGGGTCATTGGCTTTGAAGGGCAACATGGCACGAAAGACTGGAGAAATGATGAAAGATGATTTCCAAGTAAGATCCTGTGATTAAATGGTCTAGTCCTCTAGAAAACCTAAATATTAGTACATCTCTGAATGAAACATTGAAGAAATTTGAAAATACAATATGCTGCCCAGGAAAGGGAAAGAAAAAGCCTGGTACAGTGGATGAGGAGTTGGATATGGAATAACCAAATTCAAATCCCTGGGCTATTCCCAGTCAGTGATTATTTTACCTTTCTTCAAGGACAGGTGTGCATTTACATATTACCCAGATTTGCATCAAAGTCCCTGTGAGGTATTGGGGAGCACTCCATACACGATTTGTGTTATTCATTGTCCGATTTATGTCTGGGGTAAAAAAAATTCCACTTTTTGCATTGGGTTTTTGTACAAATTCAAAATATCTGATATGCCCCATAACTCACAATACTTCACCCCTCTTAATCCTGCTGTAAAGCCTGCTGTCTGGGAAACTCCCTGGGAAACCATGAAATTCAGTGGCTGGCTTTAAACAAATCACTGTGTTGTTATCTTTAATAACGTTTCTATACCACTTTTCAACAAAAAAAAGTTTAAAAAGTTAACAAAGTTGTTTACATAGCAAAATCAATGAAAAACTAGTTCCCAGTTTCAAAAGGGCAAATTCACCCACCTCATTGGGTTGCTGTGAGGATGAATTTAGAAAATAACACGCAGCAGTGTTCTCTCTAATTTTTTTCATCTGTGTGCGGATATGAGTTTTGTTCTGGGTGGCAGTATCATAGCAGTGTGTGTGCACCTGCATTCCAAGTGGGGCCTTCCTCATTCAACCTGAGCGGGATCTAGAATTAACTGAGCAGACATCCAAAAACTTGTGAGCATGCACACGCCTTAGAGGGAACGCTGACACGCAGCCTAACCTGCTTCACAGGACTGATTAAAAGTTTAATAAAGTATAATAATTTGTATGGAGGAAACTCAGTTGTGATACTTCCCAGGAAAGAACAGCTCACAGACAGAATTTTAGTTTCATACAGAACAATAAAAATACATGGTCAGTGTGATTTCATAAATTAATTCATCTTGTTCTAAGAATGTTTCCTAAATTTGGCCAGTTTAGGAAAATATTTAACAACAAAACAAAACTGCAATATTTGAAAATATTTTTTTAAGCCTTAGAAAATATCACCAGCAGAAATTAAGATGACTCTACAAGAATATCATGGAAGTGGTTAGATAATCCTTGATGAAATGTATGGCCTTGAAATCATTTCAGGACTGGACCCCTCCATTATTGTTAGTTACAGAGTTGTCGTGTTTTTAATAGATTGTTGAGAGCCCTACGCCTTTAATGTCTGTATGACGAGGGCCAGTTTGGATGATACTGTCTCTGACCATGTGATTAGGAATGCGATGCACCAAGAGCATGCCCATTGAGCCATTCACAGAAAATATCCTAATGTCCTCCTGATATCTCTCTTTATTGCATAGGGGCTCCTTATCTGAATGACCCCTCTATACACATTCCAAACACACTCGCTTGTGAATATTTGGAGTCCATATAGAGGGGCTATTAAGATTAGCAGCCTTCCACATGATAAAGGGATGTGCCATGTGTGAGTATTGGGACATCTGTGGAGGATGTCCTGACAGGCATGCTCTCAGTATATCTCCTCCTTAATTGCTTGGGCAGGGACAATACTCTGCAAATTGGTCCATGGCCACACATAAAATGTTCCCATCCTACAGCCTTGTGCTGTAGGATGGGTCCTTGTCCCACCTCCTCAGCACAGTCCCTGGGAGTGCCCCGACTGGTCAGGGCTTGTTGGAGGGCGGGGACAGTGCTTTTCTCCATCACCATGTCAAAATAAGGTTTATCTGTTCCATGTTCTGCTTCAAAAGATGCAGAGCCCCTTTCCAAAAGACGTGTCAGCCCTCTTTGAACAGTGTTACACGAATACATTTATTTAATTATTTTTGTTTGTCATATTTTTATACCGCTCTATATAGAATCTCAGGGCAGTTTATGATTTAAACTTAATTTAATGTTATCTTTCGGAGGGCTGTTCATCCAAATGACCCCTTTAAATACATCTTTAAACTATTTAAAGTGATCCAGCGCTTTCTATGAAGTGTTGACTATGAAGGATCAGCATTTGAAAATAGGCACAAGAATAAAAGGGTGAGAGAGCTTTCTTGAGGTTGGTTCCACTAACAAACCCCCACCCGCCCCCGCCCCCGGTGAACAGAAAACTCCTGAAGTTCCAGTTAAAGTAAGCAACAAGAAAGTAAAAATGCTTGAATTACAATGTACAAATTCTGTCTCAGGTCACTAAACTTTAAATCTTGCCAGAAGTGTTCAGCAAAACATAAGCTTAATTAAGACAGAAGGAGTGATGGGGGTATTGGCCTTACTTTTATAAATCCTTCATTGTTGCTTCATTTAGCTTTGCCAGTGAATCTTATTCCCTTTGATGTTAATGTAATAGGATTAAAACCATCTTGTTACGATGATGAGTGAGGTCACAGGAAGATTCATTAAGACCAGGGTTTGGTTAACATGGCTGCTTTTCTGAAAAAGTAGCACTTTTACAAAGCTTATTAGTCTGATAAGCCTTCACCTCTTCTTTCATGCATCACCTGGTTTTACTCTCTTGTACTGAATGGTATTTGTAAAACCAAAAGATTGTGGATATGACAGTCCGTTATGATTTTTTACGTGATCATCAGACAAAGATATACTTGGGATAAGATATGCCAACAACTTCACTAGTCAGCATCCCCTTAAAGTTCCATTATGCTGATAACAGTTTAGTGTTCTTCATTGTAAAGCCTAGGGGGAGGTCCTCATCAATCCTTAGTGAGGCCCCCTCACTAATTGTTTATTGGGCTGTGTGAAGCTTCAGCCAAAGCTGAATACTCTACACAGTTCCCCTGGCACCATGCGGAGGTTACCATTCCCACCATGCATTGCTGCACTTTGCCCAGAGGCCAGGGGGCTCATTTAAGGGAAACTGAGCCCTCTTGAGCCCCTACCCCCTGCACCATCATGGAAGGCATACTAAGAATGCAGTGATTGCCCCAACATGTTCGTGACAGAGCTCTTTGAAGAGAACTCCATCTCTCTTCAAGGGCCCTCCCAGCACTGAGAAAAGTGCAGTACTGTGTGGAGGTCAACACAGTGGGAAATGGCTCTCACACTGAAGCTGTTTTTTGGAAACATCGTCGTTTTTTTTGCCAAAGTGGCCTCTGCTTGAAAAATAGTGAAGATTGTCTTATGAATGCACCTTGGTCTTTCGGTTGAACATGGTTCTGGGGAGGGATGCATCCAGGCAGAAATTTAACAGGTACAGTTTTCCTAATCACTTCTTAGAGATGCCCTTTATGAATTTCTGCCTGATGCATCTCTGATCCATGCAAAGTATGGGTGCATGGAGCCTCATTTCTAAAGCCATCATCATTTACCATACTGTACAAAGTCTTTACAGCTCATATGGCATGGAAGTTAAGATAGGCACCTTAACTTGCAATTTCCATTCTTTTTAGAGCACGAGTGAAAATGTAAAGCATTTTCAACTGGAGATTTTTGGATTACTGAATTTTATCAGTTCTTCCCTAGCTACTTCCCCTTTCTGTCCCTTAATTGAGATCCATTAGAACTTGGTGCTAGCAATGATTCCGTGCTGGCATCAAAATTTGTGGTCATTTTTAAGTTCCATAGCTTTATTATACACTTGGGAAAAGTACCATAAATAGTTTAAGGGTGGGGGGATAGGCCCAGAAAAGAAATATCTGAGAATCATGTGGTCTGTTATCAGTACAATGGAAAGTTTCCCATACAATACATGAGATACATGAAGGTTCCTTTACAACACCTGTGAAATAGTCTCTTAAGAAACAAATTAAACAACTGTAAATCTCATGCTTCATTTTGTAATCTGTATTGAGTTACAAATTGTTATGTCTGTTTTACAAAAGTTTTAAGCTTGGTGTTTTGGCCACTTGCCTAATTAATACACAGGTTAGTCTAATTAATACTCTAATGTGATACGTACAACTTAATGCCCCTTAAATGCTTTAAGGGGCATGAGTGCTAAATGGTAAAATCTGTCTGTTAGTAATGCAAGAGGCAATGGATAGGAACAGGAGCAGAATTTGACAAGTAACGTTGAAGTAGGAATTACCAAGCATTCAGTTGAGGATTAAACAATGTTTAAGGAAATAAAATATTGCATTGTCTTTTGAGCCTTTTTCTTCTCCTGTAAATATTTGTTATATAGCTAGTATGTTACGAGAAACTTGAATTACTGATGATGTGGCATGGTCTCAGCTGACTCTAGCAGCTGTTGGGATTCACACCAGCTGTGGGTGTTTCCTGTTGACTGTTCATCTTAGCTGTTTAATTTCTTTCCAACCCAACAGTTTTGGTTTTATTACTTGGCTGTACCCATTTAAATATTTAGTTCATTAAATTGTGCAGTTACTTAAATTGCGGATTATGTCAATGAACTCTGTTAGCAATACTGTTCTTTTTCACCCTAAATATTCATGAAATATATTTGGAATGGGCATGACCCTTTTGTCCATTCACCGAGTCAGTGCCCTATCTTGCAAATGATCGCACAGTGCCATGTAATATTTCATGTAAAAAAAAAGTAGTTGAGGAAGAATACTCATTAGAGCTCTTCTCTGTGGGGAAGAAGGGTTAAATGTGCCTTCCCTGCAGATGATCCCCTTCAATTCCCTGGGCAGGTGGATCACCCACCCAGATGAGCAGCGGCTCCCACTGCAGCTCCCGGGGTTGGGGTGCTGGGATGTGTCACCTCGCCCCCTGAAGCCCCAATAATACACCATGTGAGTGCAAGCAGCCACAGCTGACAGACGATTAAAAAAACGAGAATAAGGGAGCACTCACTCCTTTAACCTCGTTTAACTGGGAGGCTACTGAGGCTTTGCTGCCGTGTAGTCACTGGGATCAAGCCTGACCCGTAGTTGATATGAGCTTGCAAAACTGGGCTGGGCTCCCTTAGCCTGGTTGTGCAAGTGCGTGCAAATAGCCTCATTGAGTTGTCTCCAGAAGTCTTGTTTAGTCACATTAAGGTAATTTTAACTGGGGAAACCATTTCTCAGAGGGGATCTGACACTGTTTTGTGCCTCGCCACTTGCTGAACACTTGGCAAGAACTTCAACCCAAACCTTCTAGGTCCAACATGTTTGTGACACAACTGCAAGTTAACTGTAAACTATGGATAAAGGCTGCATGTAGATGTAAACACTTTTGCCCAAAGTTTATAATTTTTAAGTCACAGATAATTAAATCAACATGAAAAGAAAAAGGCATCACTTTCTATATTACACACCCCTGTTTCTTTCAGCTGGCATCTCTTCTCAAACAGGATTTGCAAGTTTTTCAGAAACATACAAACCCTGTTTGACCAAGGACAAAAGTAGAATGGATGTATACACCACAAGCAGAGATTCCTCTTTCAAACTGCCATGAACTGTGGAAAAGGGAACATTGTCTCCAGTCACAAACTTCATTTTACCCTCATCTCCTAATTAAATTTATTTGTATATATTTGAATGAATCAACAAATGCATATGAGGAGTCACTCTTGCTCCTTTTTGTTCCTTCTGTACTAGTGGGGCAATAGAACTGCCCAAAAATATACAGTATATGCTTCCACTGTCATATCTACTAATCTGCTATGTATACTATTACTCTCCTATCCTGGTGAACATTAATGTGCATAATTTGATTGAGTTCAAATCTGCAGGTTCTCTCTTTGGCTGTGGATTTGATGTGCCCAAGGACTTGTGGTTTCATTAAATATTTTCTTATTGAAAAAGCAATGAGAAAAGGTGTCAGATATTTCCTGTTAATCTGGTTAGGCATGCAACTGCTTCAAAATGCTTAGCTAAAATGTGAGTGTGTGGGGGAAGAGGCCCAATAATCAGACTACCTTTCTCATCCCTTTTGCAGATTGCTCTAACTGTAGTAAAGATACTATCTATATTGATCAAATAGTTTCAATAATCCCTGTTAAATAATCGCCTGGCATTTACCTGAAACCATAAAAGTGATAAAATCCCAATATTTGTTTCTGTTCAAGTCCCCCAAGCAATTTCAGGCTTTGGGGGTAACTAGTTAAATCTGAACTTCAAAAAGAGTGTCAAGCCATTGTAATCTTTGCCCTGTACTGCATGAAAGCAGTAGCTGTGCTGTGTTTGAGGGATTAAATGGCTGGTGCTTTAAACTGGCCACTCCTGCTCCATAGTAGTATCCCAAGTCAAGTTTCAGCCAAGCATGAACTAAAGAAACCAAATGGGTAGTGAGCACTCCTACACTGCATGCTTCTTTGGTTTTTACTAAGGCCTTTCACTCAGAAAGACTTGAACTCTGACCTTGACCTTAGCAATCTTGAATCAGCAAGAGTAATTTGTTAAATGTTATGGTGTATGCATAATCCAGTCTGTTGGTCATTAGTTGCTTCTAAAACAAACAGCCAGTACGGTAGTTCTCATGTACTATAAAAGGAACTTGTCACTTTATTTTGGTTTTTTGTGGTTAGTACCTGCCTAGCCTTTTTCTTTATATTGAGTCCCTCCTTTCTCTTGAATATTTAAGAACAGATTTTACTCAGCTGTCCTGCCTCCTCCTTTCACAGATTAAATGTTGGCTTCTGCTAATTTCAGGTATATGTTGTTTATTCCAAGCTGTCTGTACCTTTTATCCCATAGGCTGACCAATCAAATCTTTATATAGTAGCCATATTTTTATTTATTTATTTGCTTAAACAGATATGCTGCCATTCTAGATGAAGGCATCAAAGAGTGGAGGCAGGGGCGTAGCAAGGTTGGAGTGGGCCCAGAGACAAGATTTTAAAATGGGCCCCCCCTCACTGAAGCTCAGCTCATGAAGTAAAGAAATCTTAAATACCCCTGTTGTACCCCTGCTAACTGGGCAAAGAGGCACCTTTTACCATGGTGATTCTCTTTATTTAGTAGGGGGAGAGTAACTGGCCCTATCCACCCCCAGCACAGTACCTCCAGTGACTGTTGCTGGTGTCTATCTTATGTTTCTGTTTAAAATGTGAGCCCTTTGGGGACAGGGTTCCATCTTATTTGTTTGTTATTTCTCTGTGTAAACCGCCCTGAGCCATTTGGAAGGGCGGTATAGAAATTGAATTATTATTATTATTATTATTATTATTATTATTATTATTATTAAATTAGGCTGTTTTGTAAATTGTGGACGATGCAAGTCATTTAATGGTACTAGAGAACGACATGCTGTTCTGGTAGCTCCAGGTCTTAACACCCACATCAGTTTAGGAGGATGAATACAACTGAAGGAAGCCCAGGCGGGTGTGCAGCTGGGGGAGTCAGTCATGTGATTTGCCTCTGGGAGTCCCTCAAGGCAGTGGGCCCCCAGACAACTGTCTCCCCTTGCCCTATTATAGTTACGCCCCTGGGTGGAGGTATAAATTGTGGTGTGATGCAGGTTTGAACCATAATTCCTCCCTGAATGCTCCATGTTGAATATTTTGAACTGATTAAAAAAGCAGGAAACTGGCACACCCACCTCAGCTTGTTAGTGGAATAGTGCTGTGCTCATGCCATTTCTGTCTCATTTTAGAGGTTTTCAATACAACACAGATTGAGAAGCCCAATTTTAAGTTTTCAAGTAATATAGATAATCAAGAAATCTGGAAGAACATATGACGTAAAAATGTATTTATCCATCTTCCGTATATCATGAAATTCTCTTTAGTATATTAGTTTAGCAATTTATGTTGGAACCTGCAGTGCTATTGAACTAAATTGGAAGAAGACAATGTAGTAATAAATGCATTTATGTTCCTCTTAAAAGTAATTGACAAATTAAAGGAATACACCAGATGGCCTTCACCTGAGAGTTGTTAAAGAGCTCAAAAACAGAGTTGACAATATTTTAGCCAAATTTAGTTAACACTAAAATTAACCATCATAAGAAGGTTGGAATATCTCCAGGGCTCAGGAAATCCACTAGTCACTTGTCTGTGACAAGTGAAAAATGATGACTGATGAGCAAAAAAAAAAATCCTGACGAGTAATATACCAACATAGCTTGTTGAGTAAAAAATATTTGTCTGGCTGGTGAACAGAGCTAGGTGGCCAGATTTGGCTTTTAAAAAGCCAAATTCTGGCTTACGGCCCATTTGACCCACGAGTATACCCCTTAGGTTCTGTCAGCTCTGGAACAGAGCCAACATTTCTTGACCCTTGAATACAGCCAGACTGTTGTTTTGTTATAAGGTATCTGGAGGGATCCAGAGACATTTAGGACTTGTCTCTCTAAATTCTGTTTCAAGTAAATTAGTGGGAAACATTAAGGCTGAAATTGTTAAACATATAGAAGAATGAACCTTCCTGTCATCGTGCTTCATCAGTCTTTTAGAATTATCTCAGAATATCAAACATACATATCAATAAGCTGTATTTCAGTTTGATTGGGAAGCTTTGTTGATCTTGGGATTATACAGTATAGTTCCTTAGCTCCCAAGGTTTGAGAGGATTCCTGAGCTGTGGATTAGTTCTGTATATTTTCAGGAGCCTAAAAGATCAGCCTTCTGTATAGTTCCTTCTAGTGTCCAAGCAGGGCCGACTCACTCATGAATTGTATGAGTGAGTCAGCAGACTGGTAGAGGTGGTGGCAGGTAGCACTCTGTGCCTGTCTCTGCTGGTTGCTTCACTGCTCAGTTAGCTGGCTGCTCTTATCTACCCAGCAGTGGCAGTATCTCTGCTTCTCCTCCTCCTCCTCCTTCTGCTGCTCATCCTGCTCTCTACCTTTTCAAAGGGAAGAAAATGAGGATTGGAGTGGAAGGAAGTGTGCATTCGTAGAGTGTGAAGGGGTAGATCCTCCACACTTGCTCCTGCTCCATTGCCAGCACTCTGCCTTTGGAAGAGACAAGGAGTGTGAGGAGAATGATGGCACCCAGATGAGGAACAAGATTGGAATGGGGGAAGGAAGATCCGAGTAGGGAAGGAAATCAGTGTGCAGTGTGTTCTGTATGTTCCCTTGCTGATTGGTTACTGAGGTGTGGGTGGCATCTTGTCACACAGACGCAGGCATTGGGGTATGTGTATGTGCTGTGAGTATATACAGTAGTACGTAAGTATATTGTTCCTGCTGAACTCCACTTGTAACCTTTTTGGTTTGCTGATTATTTCATTTTAAAACAATATTGCTTCTCATAGCTATCTAAAATATTGGTTGCAAATTCAGTTTGTTTTACCAGTTAAGAATGCTGCTGAGTGCTCTTAATAATAAATCTGAATAATTAAATAGTAAAATGCTAATAAAAGCAGCTCCTTTATAAATAAAGGACAGCTAGGTGGGTGTTGCCCATAAAAATCTCCCTTCTTTGGAATAACTTATCTTACATCAAAGCAACTAGTGAGGACCAAGTGCTCTTTCATTTTTTAATAAAGAGATTTTCTGCTCTTAAAGGGGCACACCTGACATTGTTTGCATCCATAGCAAGTGGTCTGTAATAAGTGGCCCAATGGAAGTTTTAAGCCTGCTTTCAAGGGTCATTGACTTTCCTGACTGGTGCTTGATCTGTTGATCTGGCTAATTTGCTAATCAGAGGAAGGCTTAAATCTTACCATGGTTGCCTGCTGAATGCTGTTGCAGCATTATTTTACATCTTTAAAAAAAGAATTAAGTATTAAGGTTTTCATAGAGCTGAATAATATTAAAAGTACCAGAACATAATCCACACTCGGTTGCATACACCTATTGACGCTGGTATTTTTCCTCTGTAATAATTTGCAATATCACCTTTTAAATCATGCATAGATAACTTATTTTAAGCAACACATCAAACCTGATTCAAAGAGTTAAGTTTAATTAATGTGTGTAATGCTTTTTATGAAGTCTGTTAAGACTGTACATCATTGCATGCAAAAAATATTATGTGCGGAACATCAGTTTTTCAGGTACACACTGATATAGAAATGCATACAGGTTCTGAGTGCAGGTTGGACCTTAGCTCCTCTAAGTCCTGGTTCTTGCTTCTATGGCTCAATTAATCCATTACACTCTCATTATTCAAAGCCATGGCTTGGAGAATTGAAAGTTTGTTTGGGCTCACATACTCTTTCCCTGTTCCTGTCTAGTGTGCAGATTTCTCCTTTCCTCCCATGGTTTGCATAACTGTAGCTTTCCATAACATCCAAATTGTGCAAGATATGGTTCACACTAACCAGGAACTGCCTCCAAACCATGATTTGAAATAAATTGAAACTATTCTCACGAGCAGCAAAAACTGGTCTAGGGAAGCCCAGCCCACTTTATGCTGATCATGAGAACTGCTAGGAGTCATGTGGCTCCCGGTGGCAGTGCGGCAGCGAGCCTCTTAGGTAGCCCGCTGCGTAATCCAGGTTTTGGTCGTGAGTATGCCCAAACACCGGGTTACTTGATCGTGTGTCTGCCATGGCTGCTTGCAGCCATGGTGGACACACTCCGGGGAAGAGGGCTCCCAGTAATACACCGCACACTTGTGCAGTGCATTATTGGGCTCCGGCGGTGATGCTTCCCTGAGTCCAAGCTCCAGAATGGCTGGGTGAGGTGAGGCGAGGAACAGGTGGCCAGCAGGATAGCTGCCGCTTGTCTGGGCAGGCAATCAGCCCGCCCAGCGGCGTCCTTCTGATTGTCTGTGGGGAGGTAAGTGTCTTTGGGCTTCCTCCCTGCCAAAGAGGGTAGCCATTCTCACCAATCGTGAGAAGAGCTTCATCATGATTTATGTGGGTTTAAATGAAGTTAAATGAAGTTAAAGGAGCGAACACTCCCGTTTAATTGACTGTGTGTCAGTACTGGCTGCTTTCAGCAAGTGCTCACACACTGATGGGCACCCTCCTCCCATTGCTGGGGGGATCCTCACAATGCACTGCACACTTGCATGGTGCACTGTGGGATTCCCATTGGCCAGGATGGCTTGTCCCAACCCCCACACCTCCACATTGCAGGTACACATTCCTGCTCATCTGGGAGAGCGTTTCACGCTCCAAACAGAACTCTGTCATCGGGGGGGGGGAGGTAAATTTACCAGGTCTCCTCCCCCCACCCCACCCCACCGCTTCACCCACCTGGGCATGAGAACAACCTTACAGGAGAGAGTGCAGGAACCCATGGCACATTCCCTGTCCTTCAAATCATGATTTGGGAATGTAATGTCTAAATTGAGCCTGGATGGTAATTGGGACTGGAATCATAATTGGTTTTTGTTCAAGGAAATAGATATATTTAGATTGGAAAGTAAGTTTGAAAAATCATGACTCCTGTCCAGACTTGGCTTCTAGAAGAAAACAGCTTGACAAAATATCAACTACAAGCAGGATGTTCCAAGCTGTTTTCAAAAAGGCAGGTATATGTTTAAGAGGCTACTGAAAAAATAAAGTGCTATTTTGGAAAGCCTCTTGGAAAGACACTTGACCTCTACTCAGCAGCATCTGGTTTCCAACTCAGTTTACACCCCTTTGGGTGCAATCCACCAAGACATACTCATTTCAGTCGAGCTTGCATGAAAGAGTGTTTGGTAGATTACCTTCTGTGAATCATCATGAATGATACTGAAGCTCTTCTCACGATCAGTGAAAAGAGCTTTGGGGCTAACTGTGGGGAAGGAGGGTTTACCTGTGGTGAATTGCCCAGCCAGATGAGCAGCAGCTCTCCCGCGGGCCGCCCATGCCTCGCCAAGGCTTGCCTGGCACCTCCAGGGGTTGGGCACAGGGAAGCACCTCCGTGTGGTGTCCCCCCCCCGGAGCCCCAACACAGAAATGCGTTGTGCATTTCTGGGATTCCCCTCCCCTCCCCTCCTGCTGAGTGTGTCGGCTGCAGCTGCATGCAGTCGCAGCAGACACATGATCGTGAAGCCCAGTTTTTGGGTGTGCTTATGCCCAAAATCTTGGTTAAGTGGCAGTCTACTTAAGAAGGCCCAACGGGAGCCATGCGGCTCCTGGCAGTTCTCACATGCAGCAGAAACTAGGCTGGGCTCCCTTAGCCCAGTTTCTGCTGCATGTGTGAATAGCCTCACTGTCTTATCAGTAGCGACTTACCTGTTAACCTGTAGCATCACTTCTGGGTGACGAGAGCTTGGAAAGGTAAGAAAACTTTTGCAAGCTGGAAGTGCTCAGTTCTTTGCTTTCTGGAGTCTGATTTAATCTAAGAGCCCTTTGACATGTTTATCCTCCTCACAATCAATATAAATCCTAGATATTACAATAGCATTTTTGTAATTTTATTACAAAAATTATTGCAAATAATTTTGTAATAATTTTGTAATATTCAAGAAATTTTAGCTTTGCTAAGCATCTTATTTCCTTTTAGCCTATCAGGCACTTGTGCCTGCAACCTGTTTATGTCATACATATGTGAGACCTGTGCCATTTTGTGTATCTTCTGACAAAATACAATATAAACTTTGATACATTTTAGGGAGAATTCTTCCAGCCAGGCCCACTTTTATACAGGAGACCCTTTGTTAATCTAAAAAGCTACATGATTAAAACCTGTTGCTGTTTGGTTTTGAAGTGTTTCTTGACTCCTAAGACTGACATTATTTTAGGGATTTTCTCCAAATCTACAGCCTTCAAAGTCTGTTTCCCAATCCCTTCATTTATATCTCATTTTATGGCTGAACCCAATGTCATTTTGTGTGGCAGTGTGCACACAAGGCCATAACTGTGATCAGACTTGCCTAATAGCATTGACTATGCAAGAGGAAGAAATCCTGAAGTTTATCCTTTTTAGATTTCACATCCAAGTGGCCTCCTTCCAGGGTTTGGAAAAGTACATTTAAAAACCTGAAGGGCCCCATGTTTTTTGTAGAATATAAAATACTGCAAGATTATAGAAAGGATCTTATTTCAGGGGTAGATTTCAGTGGATACACACGTCTGCATATTGATGTGTATTTAAAAGCAGAGAGCCATGACGTGTTTAGGGGCTCCTCACCCCTACTCCCATTATACTTACATGTCATATAAAAGACATGGATATTTTCATTCCACTAAAACATTTTCGATATGTATTCCTCCATATGTTTTTTCAACAGAAGAAATTGGAGATTGAACTGTGGGAATTTAACCCATGCACATAGTTAGAGAGAGGGGACTATTGCCAAGCCCTTTTTTTTTAAGGTACTGGTTCAGGAGCATGGGGCATTAGAAACAGCTCTTTTGCTCAGAATTAGGTGAAGTTTAAATATTAACTCTGCTTAGGAGAGTGTGGAGTTATGGGTGCCTACATGATTGTTTATCATTAGCCTTAATGGCAACATTTTATGATTCAGAACACACTCCTTGCTACAGATGCAGTCCACCCATCACTGCCACTCCGTTGCCTACATTCATTTCTGCTTGGCTTCTTAAGGACTCCTGTGCAAGCCCTGTTTGGATGAATGAAAGGTTGTGAACGCAGAACCATAAGATCACAGAGCCATAAGATCAAAGATGAGAGAATGTGCCACAGTGCTAAGAAAACCACATAACCAAAAATGAAAAATTTGCTTTGCTTTCTTGGGGAACTGCCCAATGCCTATTGTAGGTTTTATGCATCCAAAGTATTTGAGGGAAATGTTGGTGTCAGATTGAGAATAGATCACATTGCACATTGCACACTTTTAGCCCCTCTGCATTAATAAAAACTGTGAAAGAAAAAGAATTCAGACAGATCTGTTCCAAAAGTTACAGTACACTCACAGTGACGATACTTTACCACAGGAGCCCAGGTGTTTCCTGTCTGAAGTTTGGAATGGCTGTTCAGCTTACAGTGGGTTTACTGGGACATGCATTTTATATATGTTGAATAAGCAGCAAAGAAATCTTTTACTTTGAGTCTACCTCAGCAAAACACAAATGGCTAAAAGTACTGAATGAAGCCAAGTCATATAGCAGAAGCAATGTACAGCTAAGAAGCACTTCTGAACAATTGGCTGCATTGTGTTTTAATATATTAAGCATGTCTCTCTGGGAAACTGGTTTTAAAACTTAAAAAGAGTGCATGGACTGTGCTGCTGAATGTGCTTGCTCATCCAAATCTACTCTGCTGCTTGTTTAATCTGTTGTGCAGCTAACACCTCAGATTAGTGTCAGACAAAAATGTTAAAATGTGTATTTCTGCTACCAGAAATACAGTCAGGTTAATTTGACTGTCTTCTCTTAGGTTATGTAGCATTATAGTATTCAAGATCACTCAACAAGGATTAATTGCTCCTTAATCTACTTTAATCACTTGATTGTGCCAGCAATCAGGTTAGTGAAAAAGTAGTCGAAAGGTGGATTTTCCTGTGCCTTTACTGCACATTTAAGTGTAGTGAAGTTGTAATCTGTGCTAGTGATTGTGAACACTGATTCAGGATAGTTATTCTGGGTTAGTTCATTTGGAATGACTGGATTCCCTACTGTGAATGATTGTGGAACACAATTGAAAAGATTTGCTTTTCAGAACTATCCTCCAATAGCGTTTCAGACAATGAGAAAATGTGTGAAACCTGTTCCCAGATCACAGACTGCGCAACTGAGAGTGCTTTGTGCACGTGCCACAGACGTGTGCTGGGGATCTGTAGCCAGATTCAAAAAGTGCAGCTAAAAGAAAGTTATTATCAGGGGCGTAACAAGGCTGGAGTGGGCCCAGAGACAAAATTTTAAAATGTGACTTGCCTCTGGGGACTTGCCTCTGGGTGTGTGTGTGTGACTTGCCTCTGGGGCGGCCCTTGAGGCGTGGAGGCCCCCAGGCAGCCACCTCCCCTTGCCTAATAGTAGTTACGCCCCTGGTTATTATTACTCATGACAGTGTACACAATGAACAGCATCCAGACTAAGTTACTCAGTAGTATTACTCAGGAGATATTCTGTAGGACTACTTCATTACAATAGACTTTTCAGAATAATTTCGTCTAGATGCTGCCAGTTGATCCTGTGCAATATTTCCTTCTTCATGTAGTGATCTGGAAGGCTATGATATTCTAGGAAAGTTATAACAATTTCTATGTAGGGAGATTTAAGCAATTAAAGGGCCTTTTGTATGTATGATCTGATTACTAAAGTGTCAGCTTCTGTAAACATCCCTTTCACTAAAAAGTCAAATTGTTGGCAACAATAATGTGCATTGAAGTGAAGAAAGGTGAGGGACAAGTTTTGTGTAATTTTGTGCATATAAACTCACAAAGGTAGGTGGGACAATAACAGAAACCAAAGGAGTTTTATGGAGTTCAGATTGCTTTAATGAGTGATTCCCACACAAGCTTCTTAATCTGCCTGTGCAGACTTTCATAACCACATAGCTTACCCTAGCCAAAAGCCACTGTCTCTCATATTGTGATTTCACTGTCAGCATCAGTTCACATTTTTCCCAGTGCATTTGCAACATATTTGATTAAATTGCAAACTTTTTGACAGAGGCTGTTTTGTGTGGAAGCTAGCTGTGGTGCTATATATATAAGGAATTGCATCCTAACCTTGTATTCTAAGAATGGAAGTTCTTAAGGAGTGTTATATGAACTGAAGGGGACCTTCCATTAATGGAAGGGATACTTTTGTGAACAGAAGGAGTTCCAACGTTGAGATCCAACCCTAGATTTATATGCTTGTTTTTCTTTCATTGACCAAGCTTAGATTTGTATGCTTATTTTTCTTTCATTGGTCAGTCTGGCCTTCCAAACTTCCAAACAAGTGAAGCTTCTCCAGAAAAAGAATGGATACTTTATTATATTAGGATAGCATCACAGTTCAGAACAGACCTAACCACTCTCCGTACATATTAACATGAATAGTTCCATCTGCAAATTCATTATTAGGAAGCCATCTAGTGGTCATGTGTTTCATGACTTAGGCACTGATCCTAAGAATGGAATTTTGTTCCATTGAAATTGATGGTACTGGGACTCCAAACTACACATTACACAGAGTTCTGTCATTCTTTCCTCTACTTTATTGTTAACTATCAGCCTGTCACAACTGGACAGGTGTGAGTCACTGTAGAGAACAAGCAGATGGAGAGTGTGGCTTGAGCATCCCCTCCTGTTGAATCTCCTCTGATCCCTTGAATGCAAAATCACCTTGGCTGCGTGATTTAGAGCGAAAAATGCATTGGGGAAAATTAAGCAGCCTTTCTGTCTTGCAGCCTCCCCTGAATGATTTTGATGTTATTTAATAAATATAAATAAGGAAAAAATCATAGAATTTTGTGAATATGTGAGCTTGTGACGTACACTGAAGTGAATGATTTTAGGCTTGTGCAGTACATTACACATTATTTGACTATCTAGAAAACTTCAAGTTCCAGTTTAGGTTTCTGTAAAAAGAGAAGCAAAATGAAGGATCTATCTCATTTGAACAGCCCTCACTGATTATATAGACCAGGGCAGTTAAACCCCCGGCCCATGGGCCACATCCAGCCTTCACCGCTTCTTCTTCCAGCCCTCCAACCTTCCTTCCTTCCCCACACCATGCCGTGCAGCTTCTTTCTTTTCCCTCCCCCTGCAAAGTGCCAAAGCACCGGTGGCTTCCTTCCCACCCAGCCCCAAACACAGCATCACTCCTCCCTCCATCCCTCCATACAAAGTGCCAGCAGAATCCAAAGTGCCAGCCAACTTCTTTCTTCTCCTGGAGCTGCTCCCTCTTTCCCCCTTGCCCCACGCTGTGCCAAAGCACTGACCGGCTTCCTCCCTCCACCAGTGGTATTTCTCTCCCTCTCTTCCATACCCTTTCCCTCCCTCCCTCCCTCCCTTTTTTCACTCCCCTCTTTTCAATCCTGCTCCATCCCCTTTCCCTCTTTCTTCCCCTCTTGTCAAGCCTCCCCATCCCCTTTCTCTTTCTGTCTCTCTTTCCCTATCTCTCCCATCAACCTTCCCATCCCACTTTCCCACTTTCTCTGTCAAGCCTCCCCATCCCCTTTCCCTCTTTCTTTCCCTCTCTTTCCCTCTTGCAAAGCCTCCCCAGCCTCTTTCCCTCTCTCAATCCTGCCAAGCCTCCCCAGCCCCTCCCTCCCTCCCTCCCTCCCTCTCTCTCTTTTCAAGCCTCTCCCTCCCCCACCGGTCATTGGGAAGTATGATATCCAGAATTTCTTCCAAATTTTATCCCACAAAAAATAAATCTTCCCTGAACATATCCAGCTAATTTAAGTAGCAGGGCAAGAGGGTGGGGGAGAAAGGGAGTGAGAAAAAGAGCAGGGAGGAGGAGGAAGAGAGAAGGTGGTGCAAGGTGGTCATAAGGCAACAGAAGGTGGTTATAGGTTAGGTGCGGCACCCAGCGGTGGGACATCCAGAGGTGCATCAAAATCTAATCCGGCCCACCACCAGATTTGAGTTTGACACTCCTGATCTAGACGGTCCTGTTTTGGAGCAAAAAGTGCTTCTTTGGATTTGAAGCCATATTGGCATATCCAGACTCACTCTGGTACAGCTGTATCCTCATTCAGCTTTCTCTTCAGCCCTGCACAGTTTATATAAGACTCTGATGATTGCATTGTATATCTCCAGGGCATTTTATTAAGAGATAATTGAGCGGTCTGGAAACCAAGTCCTATTAAGAACAGTTGAGGGAGCTGAGTCTATGTAACCAGAAGAAGAGAAGGGTCAGGGGAGATCTAATAGCCACTTTCGAATGTCTGAAGGGCTGTTGCATAGAAGAAGGAGCATATACCGCCTTGAGATTTTGTATTGGGCAGTATATACATTAATTAAATAAATACATACATTAATTTGTTTTCTTGTTGCTTCTGAGGACAGGACTAGAACCAATGAGTTCTAAATTATAATTATTATAAATTATAAAGAAAAACATTAAGGCTGGACATAAGGAAGAATTTTCTTATTGTTAAGACTGTTTCACAGTGCAACAGTCTGCCTTATGCAGTGATAGGCTCTTCTGTAATGGAGGTTTTCTAACAGCAGCTGAACAACCACCTGTCAGGGATGCTGTAGGTAGAAGATTCTTGCACTGAGCAGAGGGTTGGGCTTGAAGACTCCAGATTCCTTCCAACTCTCACATTCTGCACTTGCACCCAGACCAGATAAGGATGCGAGACACCGTAGCCTCCATAGCCTTTGGTAAAACTTTATTGATTGACCAATCAGGTAATCAGATTCAAAGGGAATTGGCACTCCACCCCCTACAGAGCAGTACTTAAAGACTCACCACTCCATGCGAATCTGGCCTATAATGTGAAGGGCGAAAACACCTTGGCTCAAGACAGCATCCTGCCTAGAGCTGGTGCTGACCTTCGTGGCCAACCTAAGGTCAGGTAACTGCCTTCGCATCACCAGCCCCAAGCCATACAGCATTTTGAGCTGGTGATGTTTCTGCAGATTAGAAAAGCCCCTGACCAGCACTCCCTAAGCCGTACAGTGTCTAGGGACTGACAGTGACCCTTCTTAAAGTCCAACACGTGAGTAAGGTGCTCGTCAAACAAACTTGTGCCCAAATCCGCACTGTACCTGCCTCATCGGCGGGCCTAGCAACTCCTGAAGGTATCACCTATTTCAGTTATATTACCAGTTTTCTTTCAAACCACATTCCAGCCAGCTCTAGAGGACCCCAGTTTTAAACATCCCAAGATAATGATGAAAATTTATTCATCATATTTTTTTAATGTTGCTTTTAAAACAGTGGAGGAAAGCATATGTTGGTGCTTAATATTTTTGTAATTTAAACATTTGGTTCATCAGTAGCTTGGTGAAAAAGAGGGTACCCTAAACTCAATATCATTTTTGATGCACTGCATTGCCAGTTACTACCATTTCTTACTAAATGTCAAGGCTTTCGTAGGATTTTTTGTTTGCTTTTAAAAGACCCAGGAAATATTCACAAGAACATTTGCTTTAAGAATCAAGTTTTCTGAGGAGATTATATTTCAGAACTTAAAACATGGAAAAACAAGCATGTATTACTTGTGCAATAATCATTGTGAATAACAGAGATAATGTTGCATTCTTGAACTGTGAACCAATTTCTGTTCATAGGAGAAGACTTACCTGCCTCCTTTTTCCCACTAAAACACACTGTGTTTCCCAAAAGCTACCCCTGAAGCTTGGGTAAAGATAAAGTGTGCCGTCAAGTCTGTGTCAACTCCTGGTGCCCTCAGAGCCTGGTGCCCTCAGAATACAGGAGGGGATTACCATTGCCTCCTCCCGTGCAGTATGAGATGATGCCTTTCAGCATCTTTCTATATCGCTGCTGTCCAATATTGGTCTTTCCTCCCCCCCCCCTTTTTTTTGCATTTTAAAATTTTATTAGTTTTTACAATATCTTAACAATCCAATTACATTTAATTAAATAAAAATTGACTTCCCGCTTACCAGTCTGCGCGGTTCATGTTAGTTATACATATAAACCATTGCTATAGTAATTCAAAACACATATACTCCACATTGCAAACTCGATTTTACCCTACCCAACCTGCTGTTGTTACTAAATTTCAAACCCTGCTGAAAGGTCCATGTTAGAAAAATAGTTCTTTAAGTAAAGTAAAAATGGTTCCCAATCTTCTTTGAAACATTTCAAGTTTTCATCCCTTATAAGTGCTGTAAGTTTTGCCATCTCAGTGTATTCCAAAATTTTTATCAACCATTCTTCTTTTGAGGGCATTTTTTGGTCTTTCCACTTCTGCGCATATACTATTCTAGCCGCCGTGGTTGCATACATTAAAAAATGTTAAGTTTCTTCTGAAGAACTCTCCTTGCGTTATTCCCAGCAGGAAGGATTCTGGCCTCTTAGGAAATGTCATTTAAAAAATTTTCTTCAGCTCATTATATATCATATCCCAAAAGGCCTTTGCCTTCCCACATGACCACCACATATGGAAAAAATTTCCTTCACATTGTCCACATTTCCAACATTTGTTTGAAATATTTTTGTACATTAATGCTATTTTTTTTCGGTGTCAAATACCACCTGTACATCATCTTATAATAATTTTCTTAATATAGGTGTTTCCCATAGCCTGGGAAACATACCAGGAGGGATTCAAACTGGCAACCTCTGGCTTGTTAGTCAAGTCATTTCTCTGCCGCGCCACTCTCAAATGGCCTTTGTGGCACAAGTGGCTGAAACTGTGAGAGTGAAGTTAGTGGAAATCCCAGCCCATCCACCACCCCAAGCCAAAGTGCCTTTCTACTTATAGAGGGTACTATTGGATCCAACCATAGGACTATTGGTTGTTGAACTAATCTTAATTTTAGAAAAGAATTGCTTTTCCAGTTTGTACCATGGCTGTATATTTCTGATGTCTTTTCACTGAAATGCTAAAATATCTGTGTGATCTGTAAAATTGTGCAGTTCATGGTCATTGCAAGAGTTAAGGAAGTGCTGTTGACTCTTCAGCCAATCACCACAGTATTAAGCTGTTACAGTTGGATTGCTCTAGTTAAGTGAATGGAAACAGCCTTGATAAGCCATCAGGAACCACAAAGAGATGAAGTCAATGGAGCCTTTTCCTCCTTTAATTTAATACTACAGAATGTAATTAAGTCAAAGCTTGGGTGACTTCTCAGAGCTTGAAGTCCAGTGTGGCTTTTGTGATTTTGGAGATTTAAGAGAGAATGCTCTGGTTTTGTTTATTGTGTTCCCTTTCCTTTTTGCTTCTTTCCAAAGCAGAAATGTATTCATATAATCACACAAGAGCTTGCTTAATGAATAACACATTGTATTTTCCAGGCCTTGTCTGAGAGCAATCCCTTGTAAAGAAGGTATATTTGACCCTAGATCAAGAAACCACTTTTTTGAATAGCATCATTAAATATTGTATGATGTGTGTATGTAATTACTTGCCAAAATATAAAATACTACAGAACTTACACATATGACCTATGCTAATATAATTTTATGCTCAATTAAATAAACTTTTATGCCACTTTAAAAACATTTGCTTAGATTCCCTTGGTTTCTACAGTGGTTATTCCAAAGAACATTACAGCATTGGTTTGAAATGCCAGAAGGATTAGAAAAGAGCCAATGCACATTAAGTTGAATTCATAAGTCTCAGTGGCTGCAATCCTATACTCACTTACTTGGGAGTAGGTACTGTGAAAATCTGAAGGATTTACTTTTGAGTAAATACACATAGAGTTGTAAGTCTGATGTTGTACATAATCACTTGGACATTCTTAGGCAGAAGCCACTCTACTAAAAGACTTGCTGGTTAATAAACATATTATAAACACATCGTTAAGCTGCATGTTAAATGAGTTATAATATATGAAATGTTCATTGCAAAAAAGAAAAAAAAAATAGGATATTGTCTCTGTGTGTTGCCATGGAAACAAAACCTTTTTCTGGATCATAAAAAATCTTCCTGGCTGCTGACTAGACTAGCTCAACTATTTGAACAGGTGGTTTTCTCAGCAGACAGGTCAAAGCAAATATATCCTTCCACAATGTTTTCATTATGTATTCCCATAATAATGTGCTTTATTTCACTGCCATTGTAATTAATAGGCCATTATCAACTAATTAAATTACCCTTATATTTTATATGAGTTCATAAGTTACATGGCATTGACCTGTCAAATCTCTTCTCCTGGGCATGTGCAGCCTCACACCAGTTTTAATTAATAGTGAGGATGAGCATAGTATGCAAGCTAAACTCCTCAATCCGTAGCAATTCCCATTTTTGTGGGAATTGCTCAACAGGCTGCTCATTTTGTTTAATTGATTTATATCCTGCTCTATCCTATAGGCTCAGAGTCACTTACAGAGTCATTTACCATGATCAGTGAGAAGGGCTTGCGGGCACGCAGGGAGAAAGACTAGAAAAGCTTACCCTCTCCACAGATGATTGGTGCTCCATTGCTGGCTCTGGCAGTGCATCGTCCTCACCCCTGGAAATCCCATAATGCACCATGTGAGTGTGTAGTGAATTTAGGGGATCCCCACAGTGATGGGCAGGTGCCCACCACTGTTACAGTGCTGCTAAAAGCAGCTGGCTCTGCACACAGTTTAAAAATGGGGCTAAGTGAGCATTCGATCCGTTAACCTGATTTAAGAAGCTGGCTCCGCAGGCAGATTTCCTGCCAAAGTGCCGCTGGGATCAGATGCGATCCTGGCAGTTCTCATGCATTAGGCTTAGCCCAGGCTTGGCTGTGCATGAGAACAGCCTTGCAGAGGGGTGTTTTTTTAAAAAAAGTAATAATGTTCCCAAGGGGCTCACAATCTTTAATATTTATTCATTCATTCATTCATTCATTCATTCATTCATTCAGGTTTTATACTGCCTTTCTTAAAGCACCCCAAGGCGGTTTACAAAAGTTAAAATACAATAAAATTCCATAAACATCACATATAAAATCTAAAAACCACAAAACACACACACAAAAAACCCCACCCAACCATTAAAAAGAAAACAGAAACAGGAGAGTTGAGAGGTCTGGCAGCCCCTAAAGGGTAAACACCTGAACAAATAAAAAGGTCTTTAGTTGTTTTAGTTGTTTTTTAAAAGCAACCATAGATCTCAAAGAGCAGATATCCCTACCAGGGCTGCTCAGCTTTGGCCCTTCTGCAGATGTTGGCCTACAATTCCCATAATCTCTGGCTATTGGCCACTGTGGCTATGGATTATGGGAGTTGTAGTCCAAAAACAGCTGGGGGGGCGCTAAGTTGAGTAGGCCCATCCAGACAAATGATTAAAGTCATGACAAACAACTACATAACAAATCCATACAAGACCCAAGTCCCAAACAACCCCAAACAGGAAATATGGACAGGAAAAGGAAATGCCTAAAAGTCAATTGAATTTTACTGATTCATTGATTTAAATTGAATTCTGTGTTGATTTTGATGTTTGTTTTAAATTTTTGGCTGTTTTTATTTGTTTAACCACCTTGAGACTTTTGTAATAGGCAGTTTATATATGTATTAAACAAACAATAAAAAAATCAATATCAGTGCACACAATACTGAGGTACCATAATTGGCATCAATCATACATGCAGAATAACAAAGGAGGAGATCATGGACACTGCACTGGGTTTTTGTTCTGCATCCCAAAGGCTCGCTAAGAAAATTACCTGATATTTGAATATCAGGTTCTATCAATTTACTTGATAGAAATAAGATTGGGTTAAGTGAATGTGTTATATGTTATATATAGATATAGATATAGATAAAATAAGCTGGAGGGACACTAATTTGCATACCTAGTTAGTGGATATGTTACTCTTGTACCACAGAATTCTTTTTCAAAGCTTTTTATCCTTGATTGCAGAACCTGTTTCCATTCGTTTACCTCCCACACTGCTCTTGTAACATTTGAAGGAAAATGATCATGTGTGCTGGCTGAGAGGCATGTTACTTCCCAAGCTTGGCCTGGCCATTTGGCCATCTCCTTTCATATATTATGAAATAGCATAGGAAGCAGCCACAATACCGTGTCCCTGCTAACTGAGCAAAGAGGCACTTTTTAAAGTGGTGATTCTATTATATTTAACAGAGGGAGAGCAACTGGCCCTATCCAACCTCAGCACAGCATCCCTCCAGTGGGTGTTGCTGGTATCTTATTTATTTATTTATTTATTTGTCTATTTATTTTATTCATTTATTCGATTTTTATACCGCCCTTCCAAAATGGCTCAGGTATCTGCCTTATGTATCTTTTTAGACTGTGAGCCCTTTGTGGACAGGCAACCATCTTATTTATGTATTTATTTTTCTATGTAAACCGCTTTGAAAACTTTGGTTGAAGAGCAATATATAAATATTTGTAATAGTAGTAGCTACCATAGATCTTCCGTATACCAAATGGCCAATTTTGAAGTGGGTCAGAAAGGACACTTAGGATCAATCATGTCTACTGCCCTGATGAGTTGACTGTTCCAGTTCTCCACCAAGGCATCACTGGCAGAATCAACACTAAATCCTTCTAAGGCTTCCTGGAATCCTGTTGGATCCAATAACCTTGATGCTTATTATGTTGAATGCGATTGTTGCAGTAAAATGAGGTCTTTGGTTCAGCAAGTCAGTTTGACATTCTGTTTGTTTGTAATACAACAACTCTCTTCAAGACTGGGATCTCAGAATTAGAGTTGGCATGCACTTTCAGGTCACCAGGGGACCCCGTTTTAATTTGGGGCTTGAGTGATGTCTCACTTTGCTTTGGCCCCACTTGTATCCCTTCCAGAACCAGGCAGAGGGGCAGGAGACTTTCCCTGGAGGCCTGGGAATGACTGCATCTTCAGAAAAAGCTACACTTCCCAGGAGTACCATTGTTACTTCCAGAATGCTGAGGGAAGTAAAGGTGGAGGCAAGGCATTTTGAAAGACAAGCCACAGAAGATGCTGCCTGCTCAATCACTACTGAGAGCAAAGATACAATAAAGTGTTCTGTCTCCTTTCTCACCTGGTAACTACTTTTAGGAGTGATGGATCCAAAGGAAAACTTCGGGGGGCCAAAGAATTCCATCCAGTTTACTTTGCTTCTATCTCAAACAGTGTTTTTGCTGTGGGGTGAAGCTGAATAGGCCCCTGAAGCTTTACACAGTCCTAGTTAAGTCCAGCTTGACCCCTGTAGTTATTGAGCCAAGAAGGGCTTATAGTGCACTATGCTGCAAAATGTCCCTTCAGCATTGCAATATTGGAATGACATTTTGTATGTATGTTTACAACATAATTCTTCACTTGAAGTTCAGAAGTGGGTCAGCCCTAATGCCCATTGTCAGGGGAGAAAAAAAATGAAAAATATGTTCTATGTGATATCTAAAACTAGGCCTTTCAAATAATGTCCTTGTTTAGCTCAAACTGAATGTAAGGTGAAAAAAGAAACCGTCATGATTATCCATATGCTCTTTTTACTTTTTTGCAATTTATCTCAGCCCTGATTAATTCCTTGATTGCATAAACAAATATCCTTTGAATCACATTAACAGTTGCTTCAAAATTGCTGATCATATAAACAAGTCATGTAGTGTTTATATGAGGCAGTATGTTATAGTGGCCAGGTGCAAATAAATTTTTAAATACCCCTGAAGCATTTATATTATGCTCCTCTTGTTGTGTTTAAAAAGAAAACAAGAAATGTATACCGTGTGTGTGTGAGAGAGAGAGAGAGAGATTTTTTTCATAGAACCTTACCACATCCTTTCACTGTGACCATATTCTTTCACTAGATGGCACTAGAATGCCATAAACCTTTGAAGAAATTCTTAATATCTAGTATCTACAAAATGAGATTTGCCAGATGTCAAGAACTGAGCAGGGTGGTTCCTGCTTGAGCTAAATTAGAATGTGAGTTCTGAAAACATTTTGACAAGTCATATAATGGATTTTAAAGTTGTGTGTGTGTGTGTGTGTGTGTGTGTGTGTGTGTGATATTACTCTATTATGATACTAGTATAACAAAGTTGTCTGACAGTTTAGTGAACTTTTGCTTAGGGTTTAGATAATTCATATAAAATTGCAAGGCACTATATTATCTGAAACACACATAGGCAAGCAAAGTTAACGGAAACACATTTCAGTGGGAAGGAGAGGAGGAAGGGAAGACTGGGGGGGAAATTCTTCCAAGGAAGTGTAACATTGTAGATTATACCTAAGAGAGTAATTAGGTAGATTATACCTAAGAGGCAAAAATGTTAATAAAATGGAATAACAGACTGCCTAGTTTAATGCCACAGTGTAAGTACAAGGACATGACTCTAGCTGCTCAAGACAGATCTCTGTATGTAAAGACAGTCTTTAGCATCCACATGATGCTGCTTATCAATTCTCCTAGAACTGACTAGATGCATCTTTAATTGCAGATGAGGATCTGCAACCAGGTCCATTAGATGTTATACATGCCTGCCACTATAGCTTGAGCACGCGGACATAAATATTGGAACACACTGGTGTTTGGAACACACTGACAGGGGTGGACCTACAGTTTCGGGGGCCCTGGGCAAGAGTCATTTTGGTCCCTTAAATATGTGAAAGTAAGTCAGGCATTTTGGGCCTACTTTCCAGTAGGCTTAAGAGATCACCCTGCATTCGTTGTGTGTGCTCCCACCATCAACTTTGCAATGCCTGGACCAATATGAACCAAATTGGGTACAGTTGTAGACACATAGGGACACTTCAACAGTATAGTTTGTGATGACCTCATCCTCCCCAATTCAAGATGATGGACGCATAAACCTTTGAGGTACAAGTGGACTAACTTGTGGGCTGTCTAACAAATTTGAACAAAATTTGGTACACGTTTAGTCACACACACGGACACCTCAACAGCATAATTTGTGATTATGTCATCCACCCCAATTCAAAATGGCAGACGCGTAAATGTTTGAGCTGCATGTGGGCTAACTTGTGACCCTTCTATCTGATTTGAATCAACTTTGCTAGATGTAGGGACACCTTATTGACATAGTTTGTAATGATGTCATCTGCCCTGATTCAAGGAGGTGTACACGTGAATGTTTGAGGTGCAAGTGGGAACCAATTTGGACCAAATTGGGAACTGTTTTATGGGCACAGAGACACTTCAAACAAATAGTTTGTTGTGATGTCATCCTCCCCAATTCAAGATGGAGGACTCATGAACGTTTGAGGCACAGGTGGGCTAGCTTGTGAACTGCCTAATTGATTTGAACCAAATTTGATCTAGTCTGTTTAACATATTTCTATACCGCTCAAAACTTACATGTCTGGGTGGTTTACAATTAAAATCATTTAAATATTAAAATCATTAACATTAACATCATTTAAACCCCAACATTATTAAAAGTATTAAAACTCTTAATACATTAAAAGTTGTAGGGTTAGTGAAAGGAAAGCAGGCAAATTAGTTCTTACTAAAACAACTTGTTTTAAAAATAAATCACTGAACTCTATAAATAAAGCTGCAATGGAATTATGGATAAATGTATCATAATACATGTCTGTTCCTGGTAAGTAGGTAGAAAGCATTATTAAAGAGAAAATTAACAAGCATATAGAAGAGCAAGCCTTGCTGAGGATGAACCAGTCAGCTTCTTCAAGAGTGGGGGTATTCTCACGATCAGTGGAAAGTGGGCTAAGGGAGATCACAGGCGAGCCCAGTAGCCTCCCGGGTTTGGTAGTCTCTCCCCATGCACTTGGAATCCTGTAACTTCCAGGGCACACGGCCCCCGATCCCCGCAGCCCCCACCAGCTCCATGATGAAGCCAGCAGTTCTGGGTGGCCGATCCGGCCACCCAGGAATGCAGTAGTGAGCAAATCCCATTCCGGTGAGTCTCACTGATCATGAGACACCTCAATGAATCTTGTCTCACTAACCTCCAAGGTGGTTATATGTTCCTCCTCAGATATGGAGGGTCAATTCATAGAACACCCCACACATGTAATTAAAGGATACCCTGAGAGCATGTCAGGGCAGGGGTGCAGTAGTACATTTCTTTTCTTTACTGGCTGTTGATTGCTCTTAGACTCATGTATTGTGGCCAATAAAAAACCAAAACACCTCATGTATTACAGCACAAAAGAAAATTTAAAGAACAATCCACCATACATAATAGCAAAAAAGAAGAGAACATTAAGAGGAAAGAAAGCTAGGGAGGCTATTCTCACGATGGGTTAAAACCGGGCTAAAGAAGCCCAGTCTGTTTTTTCCCCATCATGAGAACCAGAGGGCTCACGGGTGAGCCTCGTGGTTCTTTGGCAGCTAGCCCGCCAAAGTAACTCTCCCCTTAGCCCAGGTTAGCAGGGCGAGTGCTTCGCTAACCCGGGTATTCGGATCATGTGCTGCCACGCCACGGCTCCACGCCACAGCGACACATGAGGAGACCCCCGCTGGGAGGCTGCAAGCAGTCTCCCAGGCTTGGGAGTCTCTCCAGGATGTTCTGCGCACTCACACGGGGCATCCTGGAACTTCCGGGGCCACGTGGCCCCCAATCCCCACCACCCCTGTCGGCTCTGTGATGGAGCCGGTAGTCGTGTGGGCAGCTGATCTGGCCGCCCAGCTACGAGCGGCTGCTTGTCTGCAGGGAGAGCGGGCTAAGCCTGCTCTCCCCACAGAACCCTCTCAGGCACTTCACACCAATTGTGTGAAGTGCCTCAGTATTTTGCAACTCTTCCCCTTTGGATCTTTTCCCCAGATTCCAAAGAATTGGAATTTCCCAATTTAACTGCAGTCCCACATTTCAGTCCCTCTATGGGAACTAACCAAATGAAAGTTTTTCCTCAGGCAAAGCTAACTAAGTTTTGTTGTAAACTGCCCAGAGACATAAGTTTTGGGTGGTATAAAAATATGTTAAATGAATGAATGAATGAATGAAATGAAATGAAATGAAATATAACAAAATGGTGTTCCAAGTTCAGCCAACCACAGTTCTAAGATATGGTCCAATCCCCTTTATTTCAGATGTCTTCTTTCAGTGACATCACCACCACCACCACAGTGCCCCGAGCTCAGGAAGATGATTGACTACCTGACCAGGATGCCACAGTCAATGTAAAGCAGGGCAGCATTCTACAAAAAGATTGTAGAATAATAAACAATAATAAATTAAGTAAAAACGAACACTTATCACCGATTAGTGTTAGTTTTTATGTAATTTATGGGCTTAGTCACTTAATATATATATTGGTTTGACGCCCCGGCCCCAAATAAACAAGATTACCTTGTAAATATATCTGGTAGAAACAAATAAGATTTCTCACTGATCAAGAGAAGAGCTCCTTCAAGATCTGTGGGGAGAGCAGGTTTTGTTCAACCTCCCCACAGATTATCACTCACCCTTCCCTGGGTGGGCAGATTTCCTGCCCAGACAAGTGGCGGCTTGCCTGGCTGCTCTGGGGTTTAGGTGCAGGGAAGCGCCACCATGTGGTGACCCCCCTGCAGAACTCCAATAATGCACTGCACGAGTGTGCAATGCATTACTGGGGTGCTTCCTTTAACTCCCCCCCCCGAGTGTGTAATCAATTAAATGAGGTCAAGGGGGCACTCAGTCCCTTAACCTCATTTACCTAGGAGGTTATTTGGGTGGGTTTGCCACTGTGTAGCCACCGAGATCAAGGGCAATCCTGGTGGTTCTCAAGAGTGTACAAAACTGGGCTGGGCTCCCTTAGCCCCGTTTTGCACGCTCGTGTTAATGGTCTCTTTGAGAAAGCCTTATCTTGGTAACTGGGTAAAGAGCCACCTTTTAAAATGATTTAGGTAAGGCAAAGCAACTATCTCTTTGTTGCATCCCTCCCAGTGGCAATGCATCCCTCCCAGTGGTTGTTGCCGGTGTTTGCCATGTGTTTCATTTTAGACTATGAACCCCCTTGGGACAGGGAACCATCTTCTCATTCTTTTTTTTCTTTTAAAACTGTTTCGAGAACTTTATATTTGTTGAGAAGTGATAATAATAATCATTAATAATAAACCTAGCTCTTTAGAAGTGCATTCACTAAAAGACACTATTGTGGCCTAAATATTCTCGATGATGATGACTTTGTTAAAGTGCATCACTGCTCAAATGTCCTCTCAGTTTACATTTCCAAATGACCAACCTAAAGATTGTGTCTTCCTTACAAAAATGTGTCTTGTCTGCCCCCCTGCTAAGTTTTATAGTAGATGTTACCCAATAATCTCATTAAAAAGCATGCAGTGAGCACAAAACCATAATTTACCTGGTGTTACAGATTCATTCAACATCAAAAGGGAACTTGATGGAGTAGAATAATCCTATTTTGCACCCTTCATTGAACAGTTTTATTCACTTAATTAGAAGATTTCTCTAAGTGAAGAAAGTGTTCTGTTAGGCTTTAGCAACCTAACAGAATTTGCATTTGTTATCCAAAGCGCTCACTATTTCTCTGTACTTAAGTGTACTAGATTGCATGCTGGAAAATATCTAAGAAAATTGGTACTTATTTTCAAAATGGTGTCATTTGATGTTCATTCAAAAGTAAAGGGGAGAAGGTCCCATTAGACTTTCCTATGTGCAATTTCCTCTTCAGCACTATGGATTAGTCACAGCAAACAATGACATTTAACTCAAAATTAAATGGGATTATTAAATATCTTTTTCACACTGGAAAGTCACATACATAGTACTTTCTACCAAGTAGCAGAGGACTGCAAATTAGTTAATTTTCCCATTCTCCTTAAGAATGACTTAATTCCAAATGCATAGCTGTAGTCTTCAGAAGTGTCTAGATCAGCTCAGTATGAAGGTGACATTCTTCCTGTGGTCACAACTTGCAATTCATGCTCCCCATGTTGCCCATAATGATAGTGATGGTAAGAGTTAGGATGCTACAATTCGCTTTGCTTTATCCTGTGTTTATAGTACTTTCCATCCCTTATATTTATGCTGGAGGGGAATGTTGTAGCGGTTGCTTTACAGTTCAACATTATGAGAAACTAATGCAGAAGACTACCTTTTGTTTTAGAAGTGTGAGGAAGAGAGAGAGGCCAAGCAGTCCCTCCTAGGCTGAATCATTGTCCTCTGGTTGTTAGCAGGTCCCAGAATCAAGCTCTATTTAGTCCACAAAGAAACACCGATATCCTTCTTCGAAAGAGGAAGTTTAAAGTGGCTGTGGCTGCAGCTCGGTGGTGTCTCTCCTTAATTCACCATCTTACTCTTTTAGCTGTGCCCGAACCCACACTTGCCCTAATTATATTCCCTAATCTGAAGACTGTCTTACCTCTCTTCTCTCCTCTTTGAGGATTTCCTGAACCACTGTAGCCTCATCTAACCTGTCTGTTTAATGTCAGTTGATTCTATATAATGCCATTCTCACTAGTTGTATGATAATTTCTAGCCTTCCCCTCCACTCCTGTCAAGTTTAGAGTGCAGCCTTCCAAGCAGAAATCACCTCATCTTGTTCCATATGGAATCAGCTCAAATTGTGACCCATCAAGTGTTGGGCAGTCCTAGCACAATTTTTGTGCTAAATGGGGTTAAATAATCAGAACAGGGTTGATAAAATAATAATATCGTAATAGGTTAAATAATAGTAATAGCAGTAGTAGCAGTACTACTACTACTACTACCATCACCATTACCTATGGATTCTCAATTTTGTAGGAAGTAGATAAAACATCTGCAGGCATGACTTTGGTTTAATTAATCCTCTCCCTAGCTGACTTCTTAAGATAGTTTTATAAAATGCTTTAATTTTCTGTGTGTTTCTTGTGTTAATGATACTGCTCCTGGGGAACTGACAAACACTCCAGACTACTTTTGGGGTTGGTGAGTAACTAGAGAATTGAGAGGGAGCAACCCGTTTCAGTTGTGCAAAACTTCAGTCTTGGAAATAACTGACAGAGAGTTGAAATTCAAAAATATAGTCAGGTTTATGTTAGGGATTTTAGGGGTACAGGAAAGAAATCTTGATTAATAAGCAATGAAATATTAACTAGTAAAATTTAACAAGGCTAATAAATCAAGAGTACTAAATTGATTCTCACGGAGAGCCGTTTTGGCTTGAGATCCAAATTAAATCCACTCAAGGCTGACCAGAAAAATGGTTAGTATACCTCACGTCCTTTCCTGGTGGTGTGTTTGGACACTTGATGCTTCATCGATGTCGAGGAACCTCTTTCCTCTGGGACAGGTGGGAAGGCAGAAGGCAGGAGCGGAGACCCAGACATGACTCGAGGGTAAGGGAGCCAGAAAAAGTCCAAAGGAGGTCTGATATCAGGGGACCAATCTCTCGATGCAGCCAAGCATGCTACACAAATTGGGCCTGGAAGCAGGGCTGGTCTGGAGGTGAAAAGCAGGATGATTACAAGAGCTCAGACAAAGCAAGATGGTGTAGCTGATGCCAAGACATATGAACATGCAATGGGTGGATCCAGAGAAGAGACAAATTGCTTGGTCAAATACCGTAATAAAGTTTATTTATCTATCTACTGCTTGGTGGTCTCGAGGGCTGAAATAGACAGCATCTTGCCTTGGGGGCAAATGTAGACCACAACTTTCTGCTGAAAAGGCTGATAATCATGATAGACAAAAGAACACTATGAGGTACTTCACACGATCAAAGTGAAGTGCCTCAATGTGGTGTGCAGGGGGAGAGGGCTTAACCAGCTCTCCCCACACATGAACAGAGCGCTTGCCCTGAGCGGCCGGATCAGTCGCCCACATGACTACTGGCTCTGTCATGGAGCTGGTTGGGGTTGTGGGGGCCGCCTGGCCCCCGGAAGTCCCAGGATGCCCCACGCAAGTGTGTGGGGCATTCTGGGAAAACCCCCAAGGCCAGGAGGCTTGTAGGATCCTCCTGGTCAGTGGTCTCCTCGTGAGCTGCTGTGGCACGAACTCACGCTGCAGCGTCTCACGACCAGGAGAACCATGTTAACAGAGCACTCACTCCATTAATCTGGTTTAAAGGGAGAGGGAATTTGGTGGGTTAGCCACCATAGAACCACTGGGCTTGCCCGCATGCTCGGTGGTTCTGACGCTCACTAAAAACCGGGCTGGTCTCCCTTAGCCCGGTTTCTAGTGATCGTCAGAATAGCTTCATTGTGTCCAATTCAAACTCTGCTGAGTGTGCTCTAATAGGTTGAGAAACCTGTGCAGGATAGCATGAAATGGGTGCATTAGAGCTTATCTTATGTAATTAGGAAAGACCTTGGGAGTGCTTTGGAATGTTTTAATAAGTGTGCCTCCCACTCCTTGAGCCAGCCATTAACACTTCTTGTTAGAGAGAGCCCGTTACCTCATATATTTTATGCCTTCCTGTGAAGGTGATAAGCTTGAACTGATCTGATGTGCCAACAAAGAGGGGAATATTTGGCCATTCTAGATAGAAGAATAGTGCTTAATTAACTCATGTCTACTTTGGCTTCCTCACCTGGGTTGCAATTAGAGAAGTGAGCAGAGGAATAGTCCTCTTACAGTAGTGAGCCACACTTGACCTAGAGTCACCTTTCCCATGCTACTTGCCAAGTGACATATCCCCATGTGTTAGCTCATGAAAGCCAAATGGTGAGCCCACAATCCCGTGAGTTCAGAGAGACAAAATTAAAACTGTAGTTCGAAATCAGGTGTAGGGGTGCTGCAAGGAGCCCTCAAACAGGCTATCTTGGTAACACTTGTTAAAATGCTTGGTTTTTTACATCATCACTTTATTATATGTGATTTAAGATCACAGCTTTTTGGCTTTATACTAAAACTCTGTGCCTTCAGTTTTTCCCTTAGAACAACAACAACAACAAAGTTCCTAGCTCTATTCACTGCAAAAAAAACACACATCAAAACTAATAAATCAATTTATAAAATAAATTCCTGAATTTTTTGTCTGAACTGTTTTCCTTAGTTCAGAACAAGATATTAGTTCTGAAGGTTAACGAACATGCGTCTCTTTCTGCACTATGGCTCCTTAGCACAACTTGAAGGAAGAATATAATCGTGGTTCCATAAATGTATTCCCCATTACAATCCCACAATGCTTTTCCCCTTAGCAAGGGCAAATATAAACATTTTTAATATTATTGCATATTTTCAGGCTTTATAAGAAGGAGACTGTCTTACCTAAATCAGTGCCACCATATTTGTATAATTGGAGATCATCCATCAGGTCATCCGGGGCACTCTATCCCATAGCCCACCTAAAATGGGTGTGTGCTTGGTGCAAGGAGCTCCTGGCTCTCAGGGAACAACTCCGTTCAATTGAGACCAAGGTGGCGGATCTGGAGAAGCTCAGAGAGACAGAGAGGCATGTGGATGAGACCTTCAGGGATGTGATAGAGGCATCCCACTCCAGGGCTGGTAGCTCCTCTGCTGTCAGGGAGAATGAAGGTCTTGGGCAAGGAGGACATCGGTCTGAGGAAGAGGGAAATGCTCCTTTAGAAGGGACCCCTTCCGTGGATGATGAGCCCATATTCTCTCACACAGGGGATACTCCTCTGGGGGGTGGGGGCCTCCTTGTAGTGGGTGAGTCAATCATTAGAGGGATAGAGAGATGGGTTTGTGACCCGCGTGTTGACCGCACGGTGACTTGCCTGCCTGGTGCAAAGGTTGCCGACATCACGCAGCATCTAGACAGGCTCCTAGGCAGTGCTGGGGAGGAGACAGCTGTTGTGGTGCACGTTTGGCACCAACAATGTGGGGAAATGTAGTCGGGAGGTCCTGGTAGCCAAATTTAGGCTGATAGGTAGTGTATTGAAGTCCAGGACCCCCAAGGTAGCATTCTCAGAAATGCTACCTGTTCCACGCGCAAGTACAGTGAGACAGGCAGAGCTGAGGGGTTTCAATGCGTGGATGAGACGTTGGTGCCGGGAGGAGGGGTTTAGTTTTGTTAGGCACTGGGACACATTTTGGGGCAAGCAAGGCCTGTACAAAAGGGACGAGCTGCACTTGAACCAAGATGGAACCAGACTGCTGGCGCTTAAAATCAAAAAGGTTGCAGAGCAGCTCTTAAAATGACACCTGGGGAACAGCCAATGGGAGCTGGGCAGTATCCCGTTTGGCAAAAGCCATCCTTTAAAGTGTGAGGCAAAGAATTCAGATAAAACAGAAGGGGACAGAGCAGAACCACATAAAGGGCAGACGGGAGCCTGTGCCAGCAGGTCAAAGAGTCAAAAGAATAGCATACATCAGGGGAGTGATTCAGCATATAGGTGCTTATATGCCAATGCCAGAAGCCTCCAAGCCAAGATGGGTGAGCTGGAGTGCTTGGTTGCTAACGCAGAAATAGATATAGTGGGCATAAAAGAAACATGGTGGAACAGTGAGAACCAGTGGGACACTGTTATCCCTGGGTATAAACTCTATAGAAAGGACAAGGGGGGCGCCTTGGAGGAGGGGTAGCACTGTATGCTAAAGACGGGATAGAATCTAACAAGCTAGAAAACCTAAGTGGACTGGAGTCCTCCACAGAAACCCTGTGGGTGACTATACAAGGCTGGAAAGGAAATGGGCTACTGGGGATGTGCTATCGCCCTCCATATCAAAATGCCGACAGTGACTGGGAATTGCAGGAGGAAATCAAGGAGGCGTCAAGGAGCGGCAGGGCTGTAATTATGGGCAACTTCAATTACCCACACAAAGACTGGGTAAATTCACATTCAGGTCAGGACAAAGAGGTCAGATTTCTAGATACGCTAAATGACTGTGCCCTAGAACAGTTGGTCATGGAACCGACCAGAGAGAAGGCGACCTTGGACCTAATTCTGAGTTACACCCAGGACCTGGTGCGTGATGTCAGTGTCATCGACCCTTTAGGGAACAGTGACCACTAGAGATGTGCACGGTCCGGACCAGTCCGGACCGGCAGCGAAGGGGGCCCCTTTCTTTTAGGGCGGGAGGGCTTTCTTACCCCTCCCGCCTCTTCACCCCCTCCAGCGCCCATATTTAACCAAATAACGGGGCGCTGGAAACCAGCCGCCCCCGCCCCCGCCCCCGCCGCCGCCGGCCCCCCCCAGCAGATGCACATAGAAAGGTGCCGCCATACCCCTGCCGCCGTCGCCCTCCCTCCCTCCCTCCCTCCCAGCTGCCCGCCCGCCCACCCAAGTCCTTACCCAAAGCTGGAGTAGTAAACGAGGGGAGCTCCCGGACAGAGCTCCTCTCGTTAGAAAGGCCTGATACAGAATGAAGGCGCTTTGCGCGCGCGCACACATGCGCGCACCACAAAGGACGCCGGAGGCCCGGTCTACCCGCCGGGAAAAGGCTGGGTAGACCGGGCCTCCGATCGCCGGAGGCCCGGTCTACCCGCCGGGAAAGGGCCGGGTAGACCGGGCCTCCAATCGCCGGAGGCCCGGTCTACCCGGCCTTTTCCCGGCGGGTAGACCGGGCCTCCGGCGTCCTTTGCGGTGCGCGCATGCGCGCGCGCAAAGCGCCTTTATTCTGTATCAGGCCTTTCTAACGAGAGGAGCTCTGTCCAGGAGCTCCTCTCGTTTACTACTCCAGCTTTGGGTAAGGACTTGGGCGTGCAGGCGGGCGGGCAGCTGGGAGGGAGGGAGGGAGGGCGACGGCGGCAGGGGTATGGCGGCACCTTTCTATGTGCATCTGCTGGGGGGGGCGGCGGCGGGGGCGGCTGGTTTCCAGCGCCCCGTTATTTGGTTAAATACAGGTGCTGGAGGGAGTGAAGAGGCGGGAGGGGTAAGAAAGCCCTCCCGCCCTTAAAGTTATACCCCCCCACCCGGACCCGAACCAGCAAGGGCCAAACCGGTCCGGCAGTTCGGCCATTCCTTAGAATGGCCGCCGGACCGGTTCGGACTCACCCCTAGTGACCACAGTGCCATCACATTCAGCATACATGCGGGGAGAGAATCACCAAGGATGTCTAAAACGTACATTTTGAATTTCAGAAGAGGAAACTTCTCCAAAATGAGGAGTATGCTGAAAGAAAGCTGAAAGGGAAAATCAGGAGAGTCACTTCGCTCTAGAGTGCATGGAGTTTACTCAAAACCACAATACTAGAAGCCCAGTTAGATTGTATACCCAAAAGGAGGAAGGGTTCCACTAAGTCCAGGAGGATACCAGCATGGCTAACGGGTACTGTCAAGGAAGCCATAAAAGGGAAGAAGACTTCCCTCCAAAATTGGAAGGCCTGTCCAAACGAAGAGAACAAAAAGGAACACAAACTCTGGAAAAAGACATGCAAGGTGACAATAAGGGAGGTGAAAAGAGATTTTGAGGAACATTTAGCCAAAAGTATCAAGCGGGATGACAAAAACTTCTTTAAGCACATCAGAAGCCAGGGAGGCGGTTGGACCATTGGACAATGAGGGGGTGAAAGGGATTATTAAGGAGGATATGGAGGTTGCAGAGAAGCTGAATGAGTTCTTTGTGTCTGTCTTCACAGCAAAGGATACTGAGCATATACCTGTTCCTGAACCAGTCTTTTTAGGGATGGAGGCTAGAGAGCTGAATCAGATAGAAGTGACAAGGGATGATGTTCTAAACTGTCTGGAAAAACTGAAAGCTAACAAATCACCAGTGCTGGATGGCATCCATCCAGAGTCCTCAAAGAACTCAAATGTGAAATTGCCGACCTCCTTGCTAAAATATTTAACTTATCCCTGAAATCGGGCTCTGTACCAGAGGGCTGGAGAGTAGCAAATGTAACACTGATTTTCAAAAAGGGATCTAGGGGTGATCCAGGAAATTACAGGCCGGTTAGCCTAATGCCCATTCTAGGCAAATTGATGGAAAGCATCCTCAAGGATAAAATTGTAAAGCACCTAGAAGAACAGGCCATGCTGGGAGTGAGCCAGCATGGCTTCCACAGAGGTAAATCTTGCCTCACAAACCTTTTGGACTTCTTTGAGAGTGTCAACGAGTGTGTAGATCAAGGTGATCCAGTTGACATAGTCTACCTGGACTTCCAGAAAGCTTTTGACAAAGTTCCTCATCAAAGACTCCTGAGGAAATTTAACAGTAATGGGATAAGGGGACAAGTGCATGTGTGGATTGCTAACTGGTTAAAAGACAGGAAACAGAGGGTAGGTATATAAATGGAGAGTTTTCACAATGGAGGGAAGTAAGAAGTGGGGTCCCCCAGGGATCTGTACTGGGACTGGGGCTTTTTAATTTATTCATCAATGATCTAGAATCAGGGGTAAGCAGCGATGTGGCCAAATTTGCAGATGATACCAAACTCTTCCGGGTAGTGAAATCCAAAATGGATTGTGAGGAGCTCCAAAAGAATCTCTCCAAACTGGGTGAGTGGGTGACAAAATGGCAAATGCAGTTCAATGTTGGCAAGTGTAAAGTGATGCACATTGGGACGAAAAACCCCAACTTCAAGTATATGCTGATGGGATCCGAGCTGTTGTTAACGGACCAGGAGAGGGATCATGGGGTCGTGGTGGACAGCTCGTTGAAAGTGTCGACTCAATGTGCGGCAGCTGTGAAAAAAGGCCAATTCCATGCTAGGGATCATTAGGAAAGGGATTGAAAATAAAACGGCTAATATTACAATGCCCTTATACAAAACTATGGTGCGACCACACTTGGAGTACTGCGTACAATTCTGGTCACCACATCTAAAAAAGGACATTGTTAAACTGGAGAAGGTGCAGAAGAGGGCAACCAAGATGATCAGGGGCCTAGAGCACCTTTCTTATGAGGCAAGACTACAACACCTGGGGCTTTTGAGTTTAGAAAAAAGATGACTGCGGGGAGACATGATAGAGGTCTATAAAATCATGCATGGTGTCGAGAAAGTGGAGAGGGAGAAATTCCCTCTCACACAACACTAGAACCAGGGGTCACTCCATGAAATTGATTGCCAGGAGGTCTAGTACCAACAAACGGAAGTACTTTTTCACACAACGTGTGATCCACTTGTGGAACTCTCTGCCACAGGATGTGATGACAGCCAACAACCTGGATGGGTTTAAAAGGGGTTTGGATGACTTCATGGAGAAGAGGTCTATCAATGGCTACTAGTCAGAGGGCTGTGGGCCACCTCCAGCCTCAAAGGCAGGATGCCTCTGAATACCAGTTGCAGGGGAGTAATGGCAGGTGAGAGGGCATGCCCTCAACTCCTGTCTGTGGCTTCCAGCGGCATCTGGTGGGCCACTGTGTGAAACAGGATGCTGGACTAGATGGGCCTTGGGCCTGATCCAGCAGGGCTGTTCTTATGTTCTTAAAAGCCAGTTTGAAATTGGTCTAGATATTAGTTTCCTCCAAGACTGCCTGCAGCTGGGCGGCCACCACCCTCTCAATTGCCTTGCCAAGCCACAGAATTTTGGAGATAGGCCTGTAATTGCTTAACCTTGAGGGATGCAATGCAGGTTTCTTAAAAAAAAATTCTAATAATTGTCTCTTTGAGACAAGGAGGCATCCTTCCTTCTCTCAGAGAAGCATTTATAATCTCTACCAGGCCTTCTACAACCACCACCCTGGCTGATAATATAAGCCAAATCAGACAAGGATTAAGAGAACAGGTTATCACAGTCAAGCTGTGATTGATCTACCTGCTCATCCATCCTCTTCTTCTACCACTCCGGCTTACTTTGGACTTGGATGGCGCTGGGGTTCAAGTCAAACAGCCAGCCAGTTGATCCCTGCGTATTCCTGTCCTTACAGGGGAACCCAGAATAAGACCAATGTTATTGCTGAATTTGCTAAATTTGGGCGGCTTCTGGGTCCAAAGCAAGTACTTCTGCATCAGTTGATCCCTCAGTAACTGATGCAAGTACTTCTGCATCAGTTGATGCCATTCACCCGCTCTGCCCTTCTGCAAATGAATACAAGCAGAGTAACTAATTTTCTGCTGTCTCTTGAATAGTATAAAGGAAATGGAAATGCTGAATTGAGTCTTGAAAGTACCTAATACTATTTGTTCTGATATATATTTCTTGTGGTACTTTAGATAATCCACTGATGGTTCAGTTTTCCAAGTGTTCCGTTGCATCCTCTCCTTTCTCTGCTCTAACACACACAAGAAATCTGTCTCCCTGATGTAATTTCTGATGCATAATGCTTCAGCGTGGTCCTGCTCTATTTCATTGTGATTCCTGGGCATAGATATCAATACATGGAGCTTTTGAGGGCTGCACAGTACTCTGGTATGCTTGCAAATGCTAGAAAAACATGATTAGGGCCAATTGTGTGGAAATTTACTGACAGAACCCTCATAGATCCTGGAGAGAATATGATGATCAGGTGAAGAAGAGCCTTGTGGTGCCAGTCTTTGTGTGCATTTTGCAGTTATCTGAGTGTCTGCTTGCAACGTGTGGAAGTTGCTTCCTTGCCTCTGTGGACATGTGAAGACAAACCTGATTAGTATGTCCTTTCAAAGCTAGGCATTTAATGGTTGTATCTGAAACAGCACATACCTCTGCTCAAACATCCTACTGAAGAATTCTTTCATAGAGCAACAGCCTTTAAACTTTCTGTTTTGGTAAACATAATCCATGGTCATTTTGGCATAAAGCTATATACTTCCCCCCCCCTCCAAAAATACTATTTCATAGGTTATAAATATTTCCTGCAATAAATGTTATATGAGGTGCTTTAGCATCTTTAATGGTGTTCTGTATGAGAGCTAATGACCTTGCATGCTGCAGGGATAAATTATTCTTCTGTACCTTCCCTTGAGTAGCTTTATGTAAATATGTACAGTGACTGCAGTGAGATATTCACTTGAAAGCAGAACGCAACTCTGCCTTTCATCCAGTTTCCTATACAATGTCTTGAGGTAATCCCATTCTATGAAGGAGACAGGATCCCAAATGACAAGTGTAAGAAATACTGTAGCTCTATTTTCAGCGTAATGTTAATTTCAAGTATTCTGTACTTTTATTTGACATAGAGGTCAGTTCTTCCATGTAGCAGCATATTTTTGGACTTGAATCCTAAACATTTGCACTGGCATTCTGTTTGCTCTAGCTGCTAATACAACAAAACGATATGGGGAAGCACATATTCTTTAACTTTCTAGGAGGATGGACAGAGCCATCCTGGTTAGGAATGCAGTCAGGTCCTTGTGAGTACTCCAGCCCTGCTCAGTGTCACTCTTTCCTTAATTTTGTGAGATCTGTTTTGCTTGTTTTCTAGAACGAACCCTGAGATGCTAGGTTACAAGAGGAGCCAGTTAGGAAATCCAGGCTTAGGTAGGTGGCCAGACTACATGTTATGATAAGCATATAAGTGACTCTTGCATGCTTGTTTTTTAACCCTCAGTAGTGGTGGTATTGAGGGAGGAAATTGTGACCGTAGCAGGAGCAAAAAACTCCAGCATACTGCAGTCCCAATCAAGATCTCAGCTTCCCTGATGCTGTTTTAGGGTTTCTTTTAAAAAAAAAAAAAAACAACCATGTAAGGGCCAGCCATGTGTTTGACACAATGTGTAGCTTAAAACTTAGAATTAAGCAACATAATGAGTTGGCTCTCACGATCACAGAGACCCACCTGAGGAGGGTGAGCGGGTAGAGCGGGCTTAGCACGCTCTCCCTGCACACGAGCAGACAGTCTGCTCTGGGCAGCCGAAGCAGCTGCCTACATGACTGCCGGCTCCGTTACGGAGCCGGCGGGTGCTGGGGGGAGCGGGGGCCGATTGGCCCCCGGAAGCTCCAGCATGCCCTGCACGAGCACGCAGGGCATGCTGGAAAGGCCCCCCGGAGCCGGGAAGCAGCTTTTCGCCTCCCCTCCGGGGTTCTACTTATGAGTAGCCTCGGCACAGAGCCGCGCCGTGACAACTCATGATTGCTAAAACCAGGTTTGCGGAGTGCTCGCTCCGCAAACCTGGTTTAAGCACCAGGCTACAGAAGTGGGTGACCCACTTAGGAACCACTGGGCTTGCAGCCGAGCCCGGTGGTTCTCACGGGCTGCAAAAATCGGGCTAGGCTCCCTTAGCCCGATTTTTGTAGACCATGTGAATAGCCTCAGCGACTCTGAGCACATTCATTTTCAGTACTAAGACTGAGCTCACAGTCCTGACACAGAAAATTTTTACTTCCCAAGCATTCTGCATTTCAGAAGCCTAATGTAGAATGTGGGTGAGGGGGAGGCCTCTTTTCTTTACTATTGTTAGACAATCAGGAGTCAGAAATCCTTACAGATCACCCAGAGATCTACCAGTGGGTCTGTCTTATAGCTGCTTTTACCCTAGGAAGGAGGTCAAGAATATACTGCTGTGAAACGTGTTTTGGTAGTACAGAGGTAGAGCACTGCCTGCTTAATAGCTTTGGAAAATTCCTATATCTATTCAAGTTTGTTCTTGTGAATATATAACTCTATTAGGTGATGGTAACATACCTAGATTCTAACCAACTTCTAGACAAATTAGAAAGACAAAATTAGCTATATTTATAGTTCATCTGCAGAAACTAATCAGAGCTGTTGTAGCATTGTGAATCTGGGTACTTAAAGGACCACCTCCTCCCATATCTGCTTTCCCATCTGCTCTTGTCATCTGAATTGAGGCAAATGTCCACTGGGATCAGGGTCTTTTCTTATGGTAGCACTGACTTTATGGAATGCCTTTCCATTGGAGGCTTGTATGGCACCTTCAGTATGCTCCTTCAGGAGCCGAATTAAAATGTAACATTTTTCATTAGCATTTGGAGAAGGTTAGTGTTATGATGACTACCAGAGGTTATATTGAGTGGAACATCGTTTTCTGGGCTTTGTTTTTTGTGGTTATTATTTTGTTTTGTTTTAATTATTTGCATTATTATTTAATTATTTATTGTGAGCAAAGTGGCTCACAATATGAAATAATTTAAAACATACGGTTTTAAAAAGCTAAGAACAGCAACCTAAAAATATGAAAAAGCAGCAGTCTAAAAACAAAATAAATGTTTCACAGATCTGGTCAGTTTATGAAGCAAAAGCTAGGTGAAATTAAAGGTCTTCAACCACCATTTAAAGACAGCTAAAGAGGGAGCTTTTCCCTGGGGGGAGTATTCCACAGATGTGCTGCCACCAAAACATCTCTGTCTCTTGGTATCTGCCAAGCATATTTCAGTTAGAGTCGGACCAGAAAGCAAGGGCTCAGAGACTCATCTAAGGACTTGGGCAGGTCCATATGGGAATAGGCAGTCCTGAAGGTAACGTGGCCTCAGATGGGGGGTGGGGGTGGCAGGTAACCAGTGCAGTTCATATAATATGAGTATAATGTGATAGGAGCTGATTGGTGCCAGCCAGTGGTGGATTAATGGAGAGGCACAGTAGGCATTTGCCTACGGTGGCAACATTTGAGAAGCAGCAAATGTTGCCCCTCCTCAAATTTTGCCACCCCCTCTCTTTGGGCAGCATTGGCTGCAGCAAGGGTGGAGTGAGCGAGGAGAAAGTACCCCCCTTTCACCTTATTTTTTAAAAAGGCAAACCTCTTTTGTTTAAGGTAAAAGGGTGGCAAAAGCCTTTTTGTCTATGGGCGGCAAAAAGCTTAATCTGCCCCTGGTGCGAGCCAACATCCTGACCATATTCTGCACCAATTGCAGCTTCCAAACTTCCTTCAAAGGCAGCACCACATCAACTGTGGTGTCTAGTGTGGTTACCTCTTATTTGTGATCCGATTCAAATTTCCACCCCAGAGCTGCTCTTTGCCACAAAGTGGGGGAACGTGCAGGAATAATATTAGAGATTGTATGTTTTTGTTTTTATCTCTGTACCTAATAGCAGGGAGACATTTTGCACTGGAGAATCAGTGTGGAGGAAAGGTTTAAGCATCTGATCCAAACTGGGACTCTGGTCCCCCGTGGCTGTTTTTGTATATATAAGAAAGAGAGAGATGCCTTAATAATGCATCTCTATGTAAATCAAATCCAGTTTGGCCCTAAGAGACTGAGCTACAAATCATGAAGTTCTTACTAGGAATTTCTCCTCTGCCATTAACTCATTACTTGATTATACACAATCACTCTCTGAGCCTCAGTCGCACATCTTCAGCATAAAGTTAATTATACAGACATACCTTACAAGATTACAACATAATTTATGTGAAGGTCGTTGAACACTCTAAAGAAATAGAGATGTTAAGTATTCTTTAAATTTGAGGCAGAATACTTACTCTACACATTTATGAAACAAAGAGCCAGTTTTGACATAAACTTGGTTCTGCATGACAGTCCCATACTTCAGCACATAGTCCCTCATCCCCTGCCCATATGAGCATCAAAAGGAGTCTCCTTCTGATTGTGGTTAAAAACAAACCAAGATTTGTCATGACATCCGAACTGACTGACATTATTTAGATAGTAAAAACAGAAGCTAATATTCAAAGTATTGAAATAGAAGGACTTAAAAGAGTCAACGGTCCCATGTACTAATCAAATTCAACATTAAAGGCCTGGGTAAAAAGCAAGGTGCTTGCAAAAAACTGAGAGGATCAAGAGGGTGATACATGTCTGGGAGGGGCATTCTAGAACCTAGGGGCAATCCCTAAGAAGCTTGTGCATCCCTAAGAAGTTGGTGCATGTCACAACAAACAGGATCAGCTGGCCTCACGGGCCAATCTCATGTGGTGGGCTGATTCTGCTGGGAGAGACAGTCCTTCAGACCCAATACTCAAGCTGTTTAGGGCTTTAAAAGTTAAAGTCAGCATCTTGAATTGAACCTGGAAGCTCACTGATACTCTTAAGATAGAGCCGGGAAGCTCTCCTCGCAGACAATCAGGGCAGGAGCCGGCTCCATGATGATTGCTGGCTCCGTGACGGAGCCGGTGGGGGCTGTGCGGCCCCCGGAAGCACCAGTATGCCCTGTGCGAGCATGCAGGGCATATTGGGAAGACCCCCAAGCCTGGAGGCTGCTTTTCAGCCTCCTGCTGGGGGTCTACTCGTGAGTAACCACAGTGCAGCGCTGTGCCGCAGCTACTCACAATTAAAAAAACCCAGGGTTGCAGAGCACTCGCTCCACAAACCTGGTTTTAGTGGTGGGCTACTTGAGCGGGTTACCCACTCAAGAACCACCGGGCTCACAGCTGAGCCCGGTGGGTCTCACGATTTTCTACAATCGTGTGAATAGCCTCAGCCTCTTAGGAATTTTAAGATACCCTTAGGTATCTTAAGTAAAAATACCTAAAGTTGTTGTAGTCTGGACGTGAACTGGAACCTACCTGCAAAAATGGCATGTTTCTATCTTTCATGGTTTGGTCTGGGAGTTTTATGTTAGTCAGAGAGGCTCTACACATGATCCGTGTGTAGAGCATAACTGCGCTCTCTCTGCAGACAAGCAGGGAGTTTGCCCTGGGCAGCTGGATGAGCCACCCATACAATTACCGGCTCCATCATGGAACCGGTAGGGGCAGCGGGGATCAACAACAACAACAAATATTTATATACTGCTTTTCAACAGAAGTTTTCAAAGCGGTTTACATAGAGAAATAATAAATAAGTAAGATGGATCCCTGTCCCCAAAGGGCTCACAATCTAAAAAGAAACCTAAGATAGACACCAGCAACAGTCCCTGGAGGTACTGTGCTGGGAGTAGATAGGGCCAGTTACTCTCCCCCTGCTAAATAAAGAGAATCACCATGTTAAAAAGGTGCCTCTTTGCCCAGTTAGCAGGGGTAAAGGATCGTGGGCTGCCTGGTCCCTGGAAGTCCCAGGATGCTCCATGTGAGTGCGCAGGGCATTCTGGGGAGATCCTCGAGGTTGAGTGGCTTGCTGCAGCCTCCCAGTCAGGGGTCTCCTCATGAGTCACTGCAGCTCAGAGCTGCGCCATGACAACTCATGATCAGAAGAAAGCGGTTAGTTGAATGTTCGCTCTGCTAACTTCATTTAAGGGGAGGGGTATTTGCGGAGGTTTGCTGCTGGGAGCTGCCCAGCTCCTGTTGCAGCACACGACCAGGAGAAACCAGGCTAGGGTCCCTTAGCCTGGTTTCTCCTGGTCATGAGAATAGCCTCAGAGAGTGACTCGATGAGGGCTTGCAGTTTTCATGTATATTAACATCTTTGCTCTCTGTGACTAGTCTTTTGCTATCTGTTTGAGGTATCATTCCTCATGTTTTCCAATGGGAGAGGGTCCCCCCCACCCATCTTTCCAGGAAAGTAATGCATTTTCCCGGAGTTTGGTTTTTGGTTTTTGGTTTTTTTTGTATTCTAGGCAATGTCTGGTTTGGTCTGGGAGTTTCATGTCAGTGAGTGAGTCGGTCAGGCTGAAGCAGTTTACTATTATGAAGAGAATACAAACATACATTTGATTATGTGTATTAACCTAGCAGGTCAAAGTATTTTGCTTTACAGTGGCTTCAGTCCTAGGCATGCCTAGTGAGGTGCAGGGGAGAACACATACACAGCTGTTAGGAGCACATACACAGGGGAGAAGTACATACTTGCAGCTATTTGCAAGTTTTTACTACAGCCAATCACTTGGCTTGAACAGCCAAGTCTATTTTAAACTGGTAAACAGCTTGTCTACACCAGTTGATGAGCTGCATTAAAATGTTTTAAGAATACTTCGAGCTGCATACTAACTTCTCCTTCATCATGCCGGCTGTCTAAGATTTCAGCCAAAGTGTATACATCTTCTTCACTATGAGCCCCATTGCCCATTGAGATCATCTAGAGAGGTTTGTCTACAGTTGCCACTGGCTTATCTAGTGGCCACACAGAATTTGGCCTTCTCTGTTACTACCCTGAGACTGGAATGCGCTGAAATAAGAGCCTCTCCATCTCTGATAACATTTTAAAGGTACTTCTTCACCCAAACTTTTTAATTTGACTGTGAATTTAAATTGTTTTTTAAAAAATTTCATTTTAACTTGTTTTATGCCGTTGTAAACTGTCCAGAGATAAAAGTGTGGGGCAGTGTACACATTTGTTAGATAGATAAGGGAAATGGTTTTTCATCAATGGCTTTTCACCAATATTCATACTGTTTTGTTTTTCCAACCCATTAATACAGAGCTTGGAGGAAACGTTCTAATTCTCAAACATGAAAAGCATGCTATCACCCCCCACCCCCACCCGCCTGCAACTGTGAGTTCTCATATTATGCTGTGTTTGACTTTTAAAAAAAAAAATGAGTTGAGGAAGAGAAAATTGAAGGGGCCTGTATTTTTCTCCTTAGGTCCTTTGTTTTCAGGAACAAACCTTGCTTTATTTTACTTTACCTCTTCAGACAGTGAAACCAGATAAGTCATTTTAACTAAGCGATTTCAAATTTTTCACGTTGAAACCTTACACTTTGTCTATATATATGTACTACAATGCAAATAGCAGTGCAGTGCCTTTGGATTATCATGCTAACAATGCACATACGAAATCTTATTTTTCAAATCAAGATGAAAAATGTTTCCTATGTATGTGCTCACCAAGATTCTCATTAAAGTGATGCCTCTTTGACCTATGCCATTATAAACCAGACTCAAAGGCAAGTAGCCTTGTACTAATGAGTAGCAAACATATCTTTGCCTCTCACAATTAGAATAAAGGCAGTGACAAAGCCAGATGGGTCCTTTAAAGTTACCAGCATTTATGTGCTGCCTATACAGAAGAGCCAGGAGTCAATCATGGCTTTGGAAGAAAAGAAAAACAGCAGCAATTGAACTAGGTCATCTCAGGAGGGCCTTTGTGGTTTTGTCTATTTTTATGAATATCAGTTTGTAAATTTAGATATTTAGCTTGCCCAATTCCAGAGCCTGTATATGTGCTTTTTTACAAACCTCATGGATAACTACATTAAAAAATAGTAACATGGACAAATACAGCACATACCAGCATTCACACCACTCAAAAAGCAAACATGTTACAGCACATTCAAAACATACTTAGATTGGAAGCAGGACTCTGGATCATGGACTGTTGTAGAACATAGGCATAGGGTCCATTGAACAAGGGAGGGCAAATGTCCCTGGGTCCACAAGGTCTGGGGGCCCACAAAGGGCCCACAAATAGAGGCCTCCTGCCTCCTGAGGGGGCTGCCAGTGATCTGGGGGCTGCCCCACTGCTGCTGCTGCCGCTGCTACCCCACCAATATTTCTCACATTAGAGCTGAACAATTAGAGCCCGGGGGAACGTGCCCATGCATCCGCTCCCTTTCTCTTCTGCAACGGCTGGGAGGGAGGGGGCTGCCAGAAGCTGGTGCAGCTCTTTCTGTTTGGAGGACACAAAGCAGCCATCCCACTGGCAACCGCACAGAGCTTGGTAAGGACTCTGTTTCCCTCCTCCCTTCTGAATGGAAGCACTGTTTTGTAAAGTGCCCTTGGATTTACCATCTCTGGACATCACAATGGAGAGGAGGAAGAGGCAAGCAGGTGTCCCCATCCCCTTGCATCTGATATCAGGCGCAGGGGGCATGGCTTGGGGTGCTAGGGCACTTGGGGGGGATAAGGACCCCCTTCCTGCTCTTTGTCCCCAGGCACTGCGGAAGTTCACTATGCCCCTGAACTGAACATCCAAACCAGGAGATCCCAGAGTTTTTCAGCAAGATCTCCCTTGACCTTGAAAAGTGAACCCACTTATTTCAATAAAATCTCATATTCATATAACTGCAGGAGCCCTCCATTTGGGTACATTTAAGAACATAAGAACAGCCCCGCTGGATCAGGCCCAAGGCCCATCTAGTCCAGCATCCTGTTTCACACATTGGCCCACCAGATGCCTCTGGAAGCCTACAGGCAAGAGTTGAGGGCATGCCCTCTCTTCTGCTGTTACTCCCATGCAACTGGTACCCAGAGGCATCTTGCCTTTGAGGCTGGAGTTGGCCTGTAGCCCTCTGACTAGTAGCCATTGACAGACCTCTCCTCCATGAAGTTGTCCAAACCCCTCTTAAAGCCTTCCGGGTTGTTGGCCAACCTTCTTTCCATAGTGTGGGAGGAGGCAAGCAATATCTGAACAGCTCCCTGGTGATTGTCTGTATGCAGAGGAAATACTTGTTGTATTGTTTTTATGCTTGTATTTTATAGATTTTAAATTTGGTTTGTTTTTATATTTTTTTAGCTTAATATTTTTATTGTCTTTTTATTATATGTTTTAACTTTTGTAAACCACCTTGGGGTTGTCTTTTAACGAAAGGCGGTATATAAATGCAACAATAAAGAAAGAAAGAAAGAAAATATTCTGAATTACAAGAGTATGATCCTGTGAAAATGGAACTTCCCTCTTTAAAGATGGTAGTCAATATCCTTCTGAAGCATACTTGCAATCACCATTTAAATTTTATTTAAAGGATGAATGTTTCATATAAAGGATGGAAGTGTATGATATAACGTTCTGTGTTCCGTTATTAGTCATCGCAACCATATATTCTTTCATTTTTGCTCATTGCCTTTTACTCCAAGCTGTCTTATCCTTATAGATTAAGATAAAATTATTGTGGATGAAAACTACTAAACAGTAGCCTATTTAATAGGTTTGGGATTCATTTAAGAAAATGGGGAGAATGAGTCACACGTAATGATTTCTAAATACATCAGTAATTACTTGATGCATTTTCTACATATTGCCGCCTTTGGCCCGTTTGGTGCTTATGGGAATGCTTATCTCTGTTCGCCTGTCAGCTTTTCTACATCCCTTTCATCCCCTCACTATGAAAAGTATGTAAATATTTCAGATTGAGATTGATAAATGTTCGTTTAACAAGACTGTTGCTTTATTGGATTATAGGCTGGTCTGTATTAGATATATCTGATTATATTGTGTTAGCGCAGCATTATTTGCACCCAATGTAATTATGGTTGTGTTGGTACCTGCATTCTAAAGTCCATCTTCATGACTGACGATATTTGTTCTTGCCCATGATGTGCCACACAGTAACGCTTTCCCAGGAAATGGTTCGAAAATAAAGGAAATTAGTTTAGTGGATGTTAAAGCAGCAAATAATTTGCTTTGTTTGCTTTCTGTTATAACTGGTTTTTAGTTATTCAGTTTATTCTAGAAAAACTAGATGCTAGCTTAAAATAATATGAATAAATATAACTAAAAGTAGCATGTGCAAATATCTTTTGCTTAGGAAAAATGTAGTCTAGTTAAAATAACCAATGGTATTTCCAGCATCAAATGAAATGAGGACTAAGATCTTAGACACACTGCCAGACCTGCATACTAACCTTCCATGAAAGTACTAGGTTTTTTAGGTTGCACAAGGAGTTAACAAATAATTTTTGGCGATCTCCCCTCCTTCTGCAGCCAATTGTGCTACCCAAAATTATCAGATTTTGGAGACCCTCAGACATAGTTTTGGGATACATAGATGGCTGCAGAGACATGGCCATTTATGTAGGACTAGAACTCATTTAATCTGAGAAAATATGTCGAGAATTAGGCTGTAAAGCTGTACAGGTGGACCTGATCATCTGTGGCCCCAACTCCTGTGGTTTCTCGTCTTCACGATTGGGCCATTTGCATGCATCATTGGTATACACAGTTAAACAAAGGGTTAATATCTGAGTATCCGTGCTTTCTAGTTGGCCATTTTGTTAAATGGAGCTGTTTTGACAACTTTTAAAAAAATCTTTAATTTAATTGTGGTTTTAAAGTGTTGTAAGGTTTTTATTTCTGTGCTTTAATTTTTTTATGTTGTTGTGAGCCGCCCAGAGACAGACATTTGGGGTAGCATACACATTTGATAAAATAAATAAATAAATAAATAAATAATAAATTCTGTGACTCTTTAGAAAAATCCCCATGGTTTTTCATGGAAAATTGGCAAAATTTGGTGTTTGAGGTACATTTCTGGACAGCTGGAAACCTGGAAAGCATGGTAGGGCACTTTATTTCTTGGATGTATGAAATTTTAAGCTTTTTTTTAGCCTCCAGGAACCTAAACCCACAATTGCCATTGACTCAATGGGGCTATTCCCATGACTGTGTGCACTGTGGGTGGCAGGCGGGGGGTGGAAGGCAGGGTTCAACTCACTAGACAATTGTTTGTAGCCCCTGTGGCATGCAAGCCACATGTCCACACAGCCTGCACTGCCAGGAGCAGCCTCGTTATCCCAGGGCACAGGCACTCTAGCCACCCCTCTCTGTGTTAGCATAAGTTGTAAGCAGGTTGCTGACACATAATCTCAGCAGCCAGGTTAAGGGTGCTTTTATCTCCTTGGACCTTGGCTAAGAGACGGGCTAAGGGAGCCCAGCCCAGTTTCTAGTGAGCATTAGAACCACCGGGCTTGCCCGCAAGCCTGGTGGTTCCATGGTGGCTAGCCCGCCTAATTCCCCCTCCCCTTAAACTAGGTTAACGTTATCTGTGTTTTTGAGGTTGTGAGAAGCCGCAGCATGGCTTCGCGCCGTGATGACTCTTGAGGAGACCCCTGCCAGAAGGCTCCAACAAGCCTCCCGGCCTTGGGGGTCTCTCTAGAATGCCCTGCGCAAGCCTGGGACTTCTGGGGGCCAGCTGGCCTCCGATCCCCGCTGCCCCTGCCAGCTCCATGATGGAGCCAGCAATTGCGTGGGCGGCCAATCTGACTGCCCAGGAACAGCTCCACGCACAAACCCTAATGGCGCTTCACACTAAGCACCACTATACATGCCCTGTTATACATGCCCTTCAATTAAACCCCATTTTAATATCCTTGTTTGATATTCTGTGTGTATCGAGTGCTTAAACAAGAATTCCTTGATATGGAAATAATACAGAAATATGGCTTAAGAAACCAGGATTCCTTCCTTTCAGCAGAGACATGAGAAGACAAAGAAATTGGAGTGGGAGGAGGGAACAAGTGATCTTGATTTTGATCCTGGCCTAACCATGATTTGTTGCACCAGAACGGTGATGTCGGCATTTGGCCACCGGTGCTGATTAGATAAAGAAACTAGATATATTTGTCAAGGCTATTTTATTATTTATATTGTTTAAATTCAGCCATATTGTTTCATATGGCTGAATTTATTCACAATTATTATGATACTTAATGTATGTGATTATGATATAATGAAGACCAGAATTATTGTAATGTTTAATTCAATAGCCAGCTTTACTGAGCATTCTTAACACTGTGATCTGGAGTGGTCTGGGGGCACTTGAAAGAGCTAAAACAGTTTGAAAGACAGATCATTCACTGCTAGTGATGCATATAGTCATCTCACAGTTGTACACTTACATACATTACACAACTATCTTACTATATTGAATGTGTGTACTCAGGTTCAGGGACCAGGGATAGACTGGGACTTCTGTTGGTCTACCGATTGCCCCACTGCTCAACAGAGTCCCTAACTGAGCTGACGGACTTGGTTTCGGGCTTGGCGTTGGAGTCCCCCAGGCTTGTGGTACTGGGCGACTTCAGTGTTCACTTTGGGACCAATCTGTCTAGGGCAGCTCAGGAGTTCATAGCAGCCATGACAACTGTGGGCCTATCTCGAGTGGTCTCAGGACTGACGCATATTGCAAGTCACATGCTTGATCTGGTCTTTCACTCTGATCAGGGTGATGTTCCATGGGTGGGGATTCCTGTGATTTCCCCATTGTCATAGATGAACCACCATCTGGTTAAGGTTGGACTCACAACCACGTCCCACCTCCCTGGGGCGGGGGGCCCATTAGGATGGTCTATATGAGAAGGTTATTGGATCCAATAGGATTCCGAGAAGCCTTGGAGGGATTTAGTGGAGTATCAACTCACCAGGGCAGTGGACACGATTGCTCCTAAGCATCCTCTCCGACCCGCTTCAAAACTGGCCCCTTGGTATACAGAAGAACTATGGGGGCTGAAGTGTATCTAAGCAACTACAGGCCTGTTTCCAACCTTCCATGGCTGGGCAAGATGATTAAGGTGGTAGCCTCCCAGTTCCAGAAGGTCTAGGAGGAAACTGATTATCAAGACCCATTTCAAACTGGCTTTTGGGCAGGCTATGGGATGGAGATTGCCTTGGTCAGCCTGATGGATGATCTCTAATTGGGAATTGACAGAGGGAGTGAGACTCTGTTGGTCCTTTTGGATCTCTTGGCAGCTTTTGATACTATTGACCAATGACCATAGTATCCTTCTGGAACATCTGAAGGGATTGGGGGTGGGAGGCACTGCTTTGCAGTGGTTCTGTTCCTACATCACATGCAGATTCCAGATGGTGTCCCTTGGAGACTGTTGTTCTTCCAAATCTGAACTTTCCTATGGTGTCCCTCAGGGCTCCATATTGTCTCTGATGTTGTTTAACATCTACATGATACCGCTGGGAGAGATCATCAGGAGATTTGGTGCAGGGTGTTATCAGTATGCTGATGATACCCAAATACATTTCTCTGTGTCAACCTCATCAGGAGAAGGCATAACCTGCCTAAATGACTGCCTGGAGGCAGTAATGGGCTGAATGAAGGATAATAAACTGAGGCTGAATTCAGATAAGACGGAGGTACTTATTGTGCAGGGTCAGAACTCGGAAGACAATATTGATCTCCCAGTTTTGGAAGGGGTCATGCTCCCCTGGAAGGAACAGGTCGCAGTCTGGGGTGCTACTGGATCCGAACCTCTCCTGGTGTCCCAGGCTGAGGCGGTGGCCAGAGGTGCTTATTATCAGCTTTGACTGATATTCCAGCTGCATCCGTTTCTTGAGATGAACGACCTCAAAACGGTTTTACATATGCTGGTAACTTCTAGGCTGGATTACTTCAATGCACTCTGTGTGGGGCTGCCTTTGTACATAGTCCAGAAACTGCAGTTGGTCCAGAATGCAGTGGCCAGGTTGGTCTCTGGATCATCTAGCAGAGTCCATATCATTCCTGTGTTGGAAGAATTATACTGGCTGCCAATATGCTTCCGGCCAAAATACAAGGTGCTGGTTATTGACTATAAAGCCCTAAACAGCTTAGGCCCTGGGTATTTAAGAGAACGTCTTCTTTGCCATGAGTCCCACCGCCTGTTGAGATCATCTAGACTAGAGAGGTTCACCTGCAGTTGCCGCCAACTCATTTGGCAGCTACTTGGGATGGGCCTTTTCCGTTGCTGCCCCTGGACTTTGGAATGTGCTCCCTGTTAAAATAAGAACCTCCCCATCTCTGGCAGCTTTTAAAAAGGTACTGAAGACACGTTTATTCACCCAGGCTCTTAATTAGTTGTATGGTTTAAATTTTTAAGGCTGGTTTAAAATGATTTTAATGTTAATGTTTTTAATGTTTAAATGATTTTAATTGTTTAATTGATTTAGTTTTGATTTTAACTGTTAATTGATTTTAATTGTTTTTATTTGTTGTAACCACCCTGAATCATTTTTTGGAGCGGCAGTATATAAATCAAATAAATAAAAATAAATACTACTATTACTATTAATTATATACTGCTTTTAAATGAAAAAGTTTTCTAAGTGTCTTGCATAAAAAGAAATAATAATAAGATAGTTCCCTGTGAACCTCCAAAGAGTTCACAGTAGTCTAAAAAGAAAACACAAGATAGACACCAGCAACAGGCCCCAAAGATATTCTATGCTGGGGTTGAATAGTGCCAGTTACTCTGCCCCTGCTTAATATAAAGACACTCACCACTAAGTGATTCTTTGCCCAGTTAGCAGGAGTTTGGTTCTGTACTTAGCTTGCATTTCTCTGGATCCAAGCCCTGCTTTTTTTCTTCTTTGATTTATCTTCAAAGTTCCTGTAAAGTGTGTATCTAGTATTAATTTCATGAACGAAGGAATAAGACACTCTTATGGCGCAGTGAGGAAATAACTTGATTATCAAGCCAGAGGTTGCCAGTTCGAATCTCTGCTGGTTATGTTTTCCCAGACTATGGGAAACACCTATATTGGGCAGCAGCAATATAGGAAGATGCTGAAAGGCATCATCTCATACTGCGTGGGAGATGGCAATGGTAAACCCCTCCTGTATTCTACCAAAGACAACCACAGGACTCTGTAATGGTATTTTACTGTATGAATTGTGCTTTTATATTTCTGCTTATGCTATTGTTTTCATTGAAGATGTGTAAGCTGCATTGGGTTTTTTAATTTATTTATTTTTTAATGAAAGGTTTGCCATCCAGTGCACTGTTTAGAAAAACTGCTTTAAGCTTTGAGCATTAGCTCTTGTATACATTCATAGATGCCAGGTAGAATGCCCCTGAAATCCTCCCCACCACCACCACCACCACCCTGGGCATGCACTAAGTCTGATTCCAGAGGCTGCTGAGGATCAGTATCCAAATACAGCCTTCATATTTTTTCCTCAGTGAATGACTGAAGATCTCATGTTATATTGTCTTGTTTTTGATGAATATGAGCAAGCCTTTACATCCTTTTGTAAAGGCAGAAAATGGTGATAGACAGTCATTATAGACGATGTGATGCTAGCTCACACCATTCTAATCCTAGTATTCTGGTGTGCCCAAATGATTAACTGCTGCTTTTCTCACAGTTCACCAGCAACAAATATCCGGGCCGGGTGCGGGGGGAGGGACTTGAAATAGAATTGTGTTAAAACTTGCTCAGTAGCATCTGGAGAACTGTAGGAATAAATTTATCCGTGCTCCATAAAAACTTGGACATTTATGGGCACAGAATGCATTTATTCGCTGATAACCTCTATGTGGCATTGGGTGTATCACTTTGCTATCATTACTCTGCTTGCTGAAACACATCTCGCAGGAACATTTCACCTGCCTCTTTACTAGAGTCCACATTCACTGAGTTTTTAAATCCTCATAAAATTAGTTGTAAAGTGGCTACAATGGGGAGCAATGGAGAGCTGAACTCAGATATCTCTATTGTCCTTTGAGCCAGAGCTGATGCACCAAATGACTCCTGACTTTTCCCATAGAACTGTAAGATTCCTCCTAGCTTGAATGATACCTTGCCATTGTGCTGCCTTTATAAAGGGTCTGCTGTTTTGTGAGCTGATAAGAGAAAAATCATGGGACTTGCATTCTGAACCACTTCTGGTCTCAATTATTATACAATTAATTTAGCAGCAAAACAACTGAGTTGTTTTACATCACTGGAAAGTCTTAAAGCTGTCCATGAGGACTAAAGGAAGCTTCCTGAAAGATATGCAAAGATACACTGTTCTTTTCAGTGCTCAGTTGGCAGCAATTTTGCATTCAGGACAGCATGATTGCTAGGCTCCCTTTACCTTGAGTGCCTGGAGTGGTACTTTGAGTGGTGCGGCTGCTGTCACCACTATAGTTGCACCCATTCTTCTCTATGTGACAGCCATGCTGGTAAAATTACATTTAGACTAGCAGTCTTAGATAATTTTTTAAAGGATTAGGCAAATTCATAGAGGACAGGATAATCTGAGATTGACTAGACCTTCCATGTTTAGGGACAGTATCTGAGTACCACATGGATCTTACATTCAAAGATCAAGTGTTAAGGTGTCACCCTGCTTGTGAGTTCCCAAAGACAGCTCTGCTCACCAAATGTGCCTCTGCCTGTTCTTGAGCAACTATCCTCTGTCCCTGCAGCCCCTTGCACTCACTCCACAGTCTTCCAACGGGGGGATAGTCTGGGGATGGTATGACGACTGGATTTGGAGGAGAAAGAATGAGAACCCTGTGAAACCATGGCCACACAAAGCTACTTGTTAACTTCACACACACACACACACACACAGAACCAATCATGTCATGTCTAGTTACACCCTGAATAATGCATTTTCAGGGGCAGGGAAAAGATAGATTAGGGTCTTAGCTGTAGTCCAACGATGGAGGTAAGACATTGATACTTGGATTTAAATGTGGATAAATCAATTACAGACAATTTGGTGCATTTGACTGTCCTTTTAACCTTGTTATTTTTTCATTCATGCTCGCATTATGGTTCCTTTTTATTATCCCAGGGTTGTAGGAATGTGTGTTGTTTGAAATCAAAAGCCAAAAGCTTCATTAAAAGCCAAAAGCCACAGTTTGCTCCATAATATCTGAATAAGAACCTTTAACTAATCCTTTCTTTCCCCTTTTCAAAATACAAACAGGTATTTTGAAGGGGAAGAAAGGCCTAAAATGTGTATGCCCTTCAGGGGTTTGTATTCTAAATGGTCTCTTGATCTTTGTTTTTAAAGAGGCTCAATATTATAATGAAACCATTTGGACATATACCCTCTTCCAAAACTGCTGCCTCAAGATGAAAAACCTAGACCACAAATTTGTTTATATAAATGTCTACTATGTTGACATTGTTAATGTCAAAGATGAGCCTGTTAAACATATACAATATCAGGCACAGCATATTTGTAATAATCTTAATTAATGGCACTTTTAGATTAATTAATTAGATTAATTAATGGGCTGAATCAGATGCAGCATGGATCCTCGTTTGAATTTGAGAATTCCCAATGTGTTTTTCCATCCAAATGCACATCTCAAATTCACCCAAAGATTATTTTAGTCAAACAAACTGAGTTTTGAAACCAAGGTGTGTAGTTGGTTTATTTGTTTTAAGTGTGGCTGAATTTGCCAGCACTTCGGGTCTGAACTGACCCCCAGGCTCTTTTTTCAGCTTGGCACAGAACAGCTGAGAAACAGCCATGAACTGAGTGAATGGCAGGGGGCCAGGGGCCAAAGAAACCACCAGCAGCAAAACAAAGCATGCTGCTGTTGGCTCATCTGTGGAGGGAATTTTCTGCTTGTTTTTGGAAGCTTGGTTAGAAGCTTCTGTAGCTCCATGTTTTGTCTGACAGGAACCTATGTTTCTGGTTGTTGACACTGGCCAATATCCTGACTAAAGGTGCTCACAGGCATCTAACAAAAGCACAAATGTTGTGTTAATCTCTTTGCTTCCAAAGCAAGGGCATTCTTGGGCAAGAGCATTTGAAGTCGTCCTGTCTTTACAAAACACTATAAAAATGTACTTCAAATTTGGAATGAGAAATGATTATATATTTTTTTTCCACACTTTATGTAAGTTGCCTTTCTGGTTTATTCACAAGCACTTACTTGATAGTTTTTATTGTATGAAAATGCTTAAGATTCCTGGCAGATCATTCATTCATTCATTCATTCATTCATTTATTTGATTTCTATACCACCCTTCCAAAAATGGCTCAGGGTGGTTTACACAGAGAAAGAATAAATAAATAAGATGGATCCCTGTCCCCAATAGGCTCACTATCTAAAACCAAACTTAATTCCAAAGGAAAAGGAAATTCATTTCTACAACTGAGATGTTTATTTTGAAAGTTGTACACTATGGAGGTGATTGTGGTTGCAACATAAATATTAAAGATTTATATCATGAGTTATCACAGATAAGAGTTATCTGTGAGCAGAACCATGTAGCACAAAAGGCTACTGGGGGAATGGGAGTAGAGGGAAAACCCCACATCCAGCACCCGACAGTAACAGCATGGAAAAGTGCTGTATACAGCAACAGATGCTTAACTTGGATGGTCACCTCTTGGGTTGAGAAGTAAGCAGTGGGTATAGTCCAGGCCCATTCGCAGTACAGACATACTCCACACACATATCTAACTGTACTGATCATGTGTTTTGTGGTGTATAAACTGTACAAGTGCACCACACATGTACTGTCTGTCTATAATTAAAACAGAAACCAAGCTGAAAAAAATCAGAAATCAAAATAAACCAGAAATCAGATTTCATAAATAAATCTGAAATCTCTGAACTTAAATGCATCTAACCTTTGTGTTGAATTGCAGCTTCCAGATACTGGATGCAGGGTTTTCTCAAGTGCAGCTGCAAGCTTCTTGAATTCAGACATCTCCAATTCAGGATAAATGTTCGACTCTTATGATATATGTTTATATTAGATGTTTCTAATGTGCATTTGCATACCTATATTGCCTGCTTCTCTGAAACACTTACAATATCCCCCTTCTCTGTGTGTGTGTGTGTGTGTGTGTGTGTGTGTGTGTGTGTGTGTAATCTCAGTATGTATTTATGTCAAAAATGTTGCTAGGTCCTGTTAATTTATTTTACACAGCCATGATGTCATTGTTAAGGGGCCATAATGAAGATTGAAGGTTTAATAATGCCAAGTGTTACAAATTTCTATTTAATCATTCCTAAATTGATTAGTTGCTCTTACCCAAATGCCTAGCCATTGAAAGGCAGGGAGTTAAAGATACAAACTCCTGTGGTCAGGGTTTGATGAATGTGGCTTTGGTGCAGTGGTAATTGAGTTATTGAATTTACTCATCTTCCAAATGATGTTTGCATTGTCTTGGCCATATGTGTTTAGGGCCAAAGGAAGGTCATTAGGAGATTCAGTCCGGGGGCATGTTTAGGTTAAAGTGATTTTGAACAGGCAGCGTTGAGGTTAGTCAATTAAAAGAAATAGCACAGCAAGATGCTACAAGCAGCCGTGGGGTGGGGTGGGGTGGGGTGGGGGGCATGTCACATACTGGTCAGTTCTCATGTCCCAAAGGTCTATTTAAAATAGTTGGAAGGTCCTTTAAGTAAATGTCTACTCCTAGCCTCAGGTTCTTTAGCTATTGACAAATTACTGCTGTAACTGAGAGGCAATTTTATGTGAAGGACACCTATAAACAAATCCCTCACTTTTATAGCTGAAATAGGGCCTAGTGGGCCATTAACTAATAAGGCCTACCAGTTTTAATGATGGACATTTAAAGAATGGGTTTGTTTTGATCACAATAAAGCCAGGACATCTTAGTTATATGTTTGTAAAGATGTGTCCCCTAACAATGGCAGAACTCAAATAATAAAGCCCATTTCTTTATTAAGGTCCATTGAGGAAATTTCTTAAGAACATGCTGGACACCACAGTTCAGGTCTCAGCAAATGTTCTTTGGCTTTAGGAGTCACCCCAACTATTTAGACAGCCCTTTCATGGAGCAAGGTGAGATCTGGTAGCAAATTAGAGGGATGTTAGTGGGGCAGCAAGATGTCCCCCACTAATGTCCCAAAGAGCAGCTCTTTGGGACCAGTTTTGACCCATCTAAGCTGAATCGACTGAATAGACTACAGATTGACATTTTGGGCATCAGTGAATTGAAATGGACTGGAATGAGACACTTTCAGTCAGAAAACCATACCGTTCACTACTCAGGACATGAAAACCAAAGGAGGAACGGTGTTGTCTTCATAGGAAGATGATGGAAACAGATAATGGAAATTGCCAAGAAGAGGAGAGAAGCCAAAGTCAAGAAAGATCAAGACCTCAGGAAGGAATAGGGAATTTCAGAAAGCTGTTAGAAGAGACAAGGAGCAGTACTACAATGACATCTGTAAAGACCTTGAGGATGGAAATAGACACAGAAAAACAAGGCAAGTTTTCCAAAAGATCTCTGAACTCAGAGGGAGGTTCCAACCTCGAATTGTTAAGGGATTCCAAAGGAAAGATAGTAACTGATTCAGAGAAGATCAAACAGAGGTGGACGGAATATTCTGAAAATCTGTACAGCAGGAATGTCAACATCCAAGATACTCTAGAAGATAGTCCCCACTTGGAAGAACTTCTAGTATGGGAAGATGAAGTTAGATCAGCACTCCAGTCATTACCAAGTCAGAAGGCTACAGGAATTGATGGTATAGCTATAGAAGAATCAGTCAAGGCTCTAACCAAACTATGCCAGCAAATTGGAGAATGACACAGTGGTCAACAGATTGGAAGAGGTCAGCCTTCATACCCATACCAAAGAAAGGAGACTTAACAGATTGTGCAAACCATCACACAATATTCTTAATTTCACAGGCTAGCCAAATAATGCTCAGGATCATCCAATGTAGATTAAATCCCTATGTGGAAAGGGAAATGCCAGATGTTCAAGCTGGTTTCAGATAAGGCCGAGGAACAAGAGACATCGTTGCTGATGTACGCTGGATAATTGAGAAAGCCAAAGAATACAAAAAAGAAGTCAATATGTGCTTTATTGACTACAGAAAAACCTTGAATTGTGTTGACCATGTCAAGTTGTGGAATATCCTTAGGAAAATGGGCATCCCAGAACACCTCATTGTTCTCATGTTCACCATTACACATTGTTCACCTATACACAGGACAGGAAGCCACAGTCCGGACAGAACATGGTGAAACGGACTGGTTCCAGATCGGCAAAGGAGTAAGACAAGGCTGTATACTTTCTCCTTCTTTATTCAATTGATATCCTGACATATACTGAGAGAAGCTCGATTAGAAGAAGATGAGCGTGGTTTTAAAGTTGGAGGAAGAAACATCAATAACCTGCACTAAGCTGATGACACCACTGATAGCTGAGAATGCAGATGATCTGCAAGCTCAAGTAGTGGAAGTCAAGGAGTGCAGTAAAAAAATGGGACTGTGACTAAATGTCAAGAAGACTAAACTAATGACAACAGGTACAGCAACCAGTCTCAGAATTGATAATGAAGACATTGAAGTGGTGGATAGCTTCTGCCTTTTAGGATCGACCATCAATAGTAAAGGATCCAGCTGTCAAGAAATACGCTGCAGACTAGCACTGGGTAGGCTTGCAATGAGGGCCTTAGAAAAGATAATTAGATGCCGTGACATGTCTACATCTACAACGATCAGAATCGTTCGGACAATGGTTTTCCCCATGTCACTCTATGGATGCCAAAGCTGGACTTTAAAAAACAAAACTTATACTGAAAAGTATATAAACCGTGTAGAGAGTCTATTCCCCCACACACAAAAGATAAATAAACATATATTATGAAGCACACAATTACAAAGAAATAGCCTATGTTCTAGATCCCAAAAAGTGTGGCTGAAGGTTTAATTGTGTCCATAGTCCTTATATATGTGGATATATAGTTCTTCCAGATCTTTACTTTTCTTAGATTGGTTCTTGTTCCGGTTGTAACTCCACAAATTACTCAAAAATCTTCCAGAACCATTGCTCCTTCTGATGGATGCTCCTTGTCCAAGTAATACCCAACAGGTATCCTAGGTAATTTTAACCTGTTTCCTCCTGCTTGAGCAGAACTTCCTCAGGAGAAGTGAGCTGAATACACAATAATACATATATCATTTTAACAAAAATATCTTCAACAAATAGTATTAAATCAAAAGGTTAGAAATTTTAAGTTATTACTCACATTTATTTGTTCTGAAGTGACACTGCACTTGCCAGTGGTTTCTGAATTAGAAATCCTACTGAGTACCAAGTACTTTAAAGCAGCAAAATAGAAAAAGTATTGACGCTTTTGAACTTTGGTGCTGGAGAAGACTTTTGAGGATACCATGGGCAGCCAGGAAAAAAACCAAATGGATCATAGAACAAATCAATCCAGAATTTTCACTCAAGGCACAAATGGCCTTGCTTCTTGCTTGCAAGAAGCCTGAGGAGAGAAGAGGAGGCTGTTAGCAAGTTTCTTTTCTTCTTGCCCTCTCATCGTGCCATTTTCAAAGGTTGCAAAGGTTGGTTTTGAAAGAGATCTGGTGCCTCATCTCAGGGACAGCAGTAGCTTGGGCTGCCCCTTATGCTTTGCCTCTGCTTGCCTCATGCATACTGTAAGTGGTTCTTTACTTGCTTCTTCACTTGAAAGTATTTGTGATGTCATAGAGCTCCTGGAAACTTTTCAGAGATAATGGCCAGCAACCTGACTGATGCTGCCAGAGTGCAAACATACCACTTGCTACCTTCCAAACTAAAGCTGCCACAGTGCTCACACATGGAGCAATTTCCACCAGTCTCTTCATGGAACATAGGGAGCTGCCTTATACCAAGTCAGCCCATTGGTCCATCTAGCTTGGTACTGCCTACCCAGACTGGCAGCAGCTTCTCCAAGGTTACAAGCAGGAGTCTCCCTCAGCTCTGTCTTGGAGATGCCAGGGAAGGAACTTGGAACCTTCTGCATGCAAGCAAGCAGGTGCTCTTCCCAAAGTGACTCCATCCCCTATGGGGAATATCTTACAGTGCTCACACATTTAATTTCCCATTCAAATGCAATACATGTTGGACCCTGCTTAGCAGAGGGGTCAGTTCATGCTTGCTACTACAAGACCAGCTCTCCTCCCTCACAACCTTCAAGAAGGAGTCACCCACATGCGAGTGCTGCTGCAGCTTTAGTCTGGGAGGCTGTGCACTGCATGCTCTCAGTATTAGGCAGGATGTGGACTCACAACCTTTAAAATTTAGTGCAGGAATACATGCTCTAAACCAGAGTAGGCATCATTCTCAGATTGCCAAAACAAATGCTTTGCCTCATAAGTGTGATATACTCCTGAAATTTTCAGTAAAGCCTCCTGGCTGTTCCACTGGGCCCACTCTTAAGGAAACTAATACTGCATAAATACTGTTTTGTATCTGATTTCTGTCTACTAAATACTATTTAAATTGCAAGTAATATTTCCTAATCTTTTAAAAGAGGAGAAAAAACCCAGCCTTTAATCAATAAACATTTGATGAATAGATAGCTCAGGGATATTTCACTGACTGATGGATGATAATTGTGGGACTTCCTCGCTACTTCTGCAGTGAAACCTTTTAGAAGCAACTGACTTTCCCAAGGTAATGGCAATTGTGCACAGTTAGTAGGACTTGTTATGAGCAAATGAAACAAAGGCCATTTCCTCCGCTTTAATAAGGAAGTCTGACTAACAGCTAATACTGCTGTATCCTAAGTGCAAGTGCTTTCGGTCCATCTCTAATCATAGCAAAACAACAACTAAAGGAAGTTAAAAGAGCACCCCACTGGAAAAATAATGCACTCCCAATGGCTTGTATATTTATCCTTTAAGACTCCCCATATGAATTAGATTTTAGAGCTCTTAATCCTTTGATGAATACAAAGGCAATGCTTTCTTTCTGGCCACAGTGCTTCACAACAATGGGGCCTTTCACACGAGCGGGTTGGGGAGGGAGGCAGGGGGAAGCCTATCTTTCCCACAGACGATTCTGGTCTGGCCCCAGCTGCGTCACACCTCCACACACACAATCACCATGGTGGTGACCAGCATGGTGTTCCAGAGGCCAGAGAAATCCCACAATGCACCACACAAGCATGGTGCTTTGGGAGATTCCCCAGGGGATGAGTGCTCTAGGCACCTGTTTCTGTGTCAGGGCGGGTTGCAGGCAACCCACGATGACTTACAATCCCAGAGCCTGGGTTAATAGAGCACTGGCTCCATTTACCCTGGCTAAAAGCCAGGCTTGAGAGCCAGATTTGGCACTGCAGCAGTGTCAGGTTCCATGTGGATCAGTGTTCCCTCTAAGGCGTGTGCATGTGCTCCCACTCAGAAGTTTTTGGATGTCCATTCAGTTAATTTTAGATCCTGCTCAGGTTGAATCAGGAAAGCCCATTCTGAATGTACGTGTGTACACACTGCCTTGATACTGCCGCCCAGAACAAAACACATTGTGCACAGAGATAAAAAAAAAATAGAGAGAACACTGATGTGGATCCTGGCAGTTCTCACAGGCAGCCTAAGCATGGCCTTGGCTGCTTATGAGAACAGCCTCAGTGTCTTTGCTCAGTGCCTGGTCAGGAAAGAGAGCATCAGAGCAGCCCATGTAGCTGGTCCTACCAATGTAGTTTGAGTAATTGCATGGATATCATACCCACATAGGATTCCACCATGGGGAAGTGGTTCCTAACTATTTGAGAATGAGTATGAAGGAATACATTGTTGCCCTTTGCAGCCAAAAGGACTTCAAAGTGTGGACTCTGAAAGTTCAGAGGCCACAAGAAAGTGTTAACATTATCTGCTGACTAAGTAGACTCCAAGCCACCTAATGGCCCAGCAGGGAAATGACTTGACTAGCAAGCCAGAGGTTGCCGGTTCGCATCCCTGCTGGTATGTTTCCCAGACTATGGGAAACACCTATATCAGGCAGCAGCGATATAGGAAGATGCTGAAAGGCATCATCTCATATTCCATGGAAGGAGGCAATGGTAAACCCCTCCTGTATTCTACCAAAGACAGCCACAGGGCTCTGTGGTCGCCAGGAGTCAACACCGACTTGACGGCACACTTTAGACTCCATGCCCAAAGCAGATTGTGGAATTTCTCTCACTCATGCGTGTCTTTCTATCAGCTGTAGGATAACTTCTAGCAAGACAGAGATGCAACTAAAAAACTGTTGAATACTTATGGTCTGAAGGTGCCAGAAGGGTAAAAGGTTTTCTTAGCTTGGATATCTTGGAAATTTATTATTTCTCTGTGTAAACCGCCCTGCGCCATTTTTGGAAGGGCGGTATAGAAATTGAATGAATGAATGAATGAATGAATAAAATAACTTAAATAAAATAAAAGGTCTAGGAAGTGTTTAGCTGTTTCATGCCATTCTTGTCGTGGGCAGTAGTGATGGAATAGCTCACTGTATGTTTACAGCCCATTATAATAATCTTTGAAGGCCACGTCATTGACTTGCTAACCTTATATTTCAGTATTTGCTGGCCAGTTTGACCATAGTTGTGTGCATGTAGCCAAGAAAAAAGTACACATGCACTGGTAGTACCACTGCTTCTGAGGTGCAGGGGCTCATGTTCATTGATCTCTCCTTCCCCTCAAAGTGCTCTGTGCAGCACAAAAATAAGTCCCTGAGGGCTGTGCACTCCAGAGACATATTTTTGCACTGCAAACAGCACTTCTGGGAAAAGAGGAAATCAGCTAAAATCTGCACTTGTGTATGAGCCCCCACTTGAGATGAAGGGATACTACTGCTGTGTGTATGCTGCTGCTGCTGCTGCTGTTGGCTGTACACATGTGGCTTTAGTCAGGGGGTTGGCTGCTGCTTTTTTCTTTTTATAAATGTGTTCCCACAGATCTGGGACTCCCTTTCCTTTTTTCGAAGCAGTGTAACCTCTTCTCCTAAAAGATTGTCCTAAAATTCCCCTTAAGAACCTAATGTACCTGTTGTTAGAAATACCACCTTCACTGAGGCACACTATTTTTGCCAGGCTGTTAAGAGGCTGGCAGAAGACTGGCTTTGCTCTATTTGGTATTTATTGACTCTGTAATATGCTTGGATCTATCCTGTGTAATTTCTACACTGCTTTTACAAACTTTTCTTAAGATGCCATATGCCATATGTATAAAACCTTGTTAACAACATGTGTTTTTATGTTCCTTCATGAAAGAATTATAACCCTTGAAAAAAGATCAGAAGGGGCAATTATACCACTCCCTGCTGTGGAAAACACAGATGATACATTTGTTACCATGAGGCTTTTCAATGTAACTCAGAATAATCTTTTGTATCCCCTCTCTTTTTAGTTGTTACAAACTGTTGTGTGGTTATAGCAGAAAAGGGAGGGAGAGAGAGAAAGAAAAGAAAATTTAGCTTATTTTTGTTCATCCTTTTTCTGGTTCATTATATGTGCCAGACACGCTCTGTCACACATACACAAACATACACAAAAAGGGAGCACTATGAAGATTGGTGATGTAAGAGTGGGAGATTAATTATTTGACATCTTAATGAATAGCAATCCAAATATAGAGAGCATTTTGGGATTTTTCATATATCATACTCAGTATATTTATTTTCTTTATTATATTAGCTCTGTAGACACCCAGGGCTGCATCTAAAATGACAACCAGGCAATTAAGGAAAAATGTGACCAGGCTATGCCCCTGTCAGACTGAATCATGACCTTCCTTTTGGCATCCCCATGCATGAATCCCTCCCCTTAGCGGGGGCTCTAGACAGTAGCCAGCTTGTTGATTCACATGATATGTACATTTTCATGCATGCATGTCATGTTAGTGATATTATGCCCTCGCTGGAAATGGAGCATATCACACCTCAGTAATACTGTGTTTTAATTAGCTTGTAAAGAATGCTTTTACAAATAATATTGGGAACCAAAAGTAGTGTAATGGGCAAGATGGACATTTCCTTTGCAGTTTCAAAGTTTGGGTGCATATGGCATGAGCGTTAGCATTTTATTTATAGCTGCTACATTTATTTATTTATTATATGTATATGCCACCCAATCAACTGTCTCTAGACTGTTGGGGAAAGATATGATAGAGAAAAGGCTTGTAGGAGTTTCCAGCTCTTTTGAACTAGAGAACAGGCAGCAGTACAATGCTAGAGAGGCAACAAGCACAGGCATACAGTCCTGATTCTGTGTCATAGCAAGACCAACAGCCTTCTTGCGCTGAACCTGGTGTACCATAACACCCCCGCCCCAAGTTACCAATTTGCACTATGTGTGCTGCAGGTTGGCTGTCCATGTTCTCTTACTGAAAGTGATGCTAAAGCCAGTGGCGGCCAGTGAGGGTGGCAGAGGGGGTGGGTGGGAAGTACCTTTAAAAGTCTTTATCGGCAATACTGCCGGCACCTGGAAGCTGTAGGGAGAAACAGCACCCTGCCCAGCATGCCGCATGGTGGCATCCCTACACCACCCTCACCAGCCTCCACTGGTTGCAGACAAGGTTCTCTTCCTCCAGAAGAGCCTCCTTCTGTTGGAAGACTATATCTTTGCTAATGCTGCCATTCTTAATTTGTTCAAGAATTAATGTGGAAGGCAGTATACATCTTCAGTGTTAAAGACCTTGCAAAGTGGAAAACTGGGATATAAACATCCTAAATAATTAAATATTATACATGTAATTGTTTTTTAAACACAATTACATATATAATATTGAGACACAAAATGCAAGAGAGAAAGTCAACATCATTTTTGCTTATAACTGATGAGTGCAGTGCAATTTACTGCTGCTGCCTGTCAGTGGTCCCTTTTTTCCATCTCTGTGCGGAATGAGTTTTGTTCTGGGCAGCAGTATCAAGGCAGAGTGTGTGCACATGCATTCAGTATGGGAACTTCCTTATTCAATCTGAGAGGGATTTAAAATAAACTGAGCAGGCATTCAAAAACTTGTGAGCGCGCAGACATGTGCACGCCTTTGAGGGAACAATGCTGCCTGTAGGGGTGTGTACAGAACCGGAGGGGGCTGGTTCGACAGTGAGGGGGTGGTGGCTTTCAGGGCGAAGGAGGATGTCCTTCCCCCCCATGTTTCCTCCGCCAGCGCACAATTCCCTAAAAGCCCATCGGTGCGACAACGTACCTCCCTGCTGCCCTGTTGTAGATTCTTTTCAATCTCGTTGTTCTGCACAGGACAATGACAATAAAGATTTATCTATCTATCTATCTATCTATCTGTTGCAACGTTGTCCAGAACTAACTGGAAGTACTAGCTGTAACTGCACACACCACACACATGCACGTGACGTGCGCACGTGATGTGCTGTCACAGCTACTACTTCCTATTACCCCCACCCTGAAAGCCACCATCACCCCGGCCATCGAACCCTCGAGCCGGCCAGGGTTTGAACCCGTTTGGAGGCCCATAAAAGGGCCTCCAAACCAGTTCGTGCACATCCCTAGCAGCCTGTCATGTTTCAAATTTTGATTATGTGTTTGTTACTTTGAAGAGATCTAATAATTAGGGGGGAAATGACACTGTTGCCTTTTAATAAATAATTGTATTTTCTTATTTACCACATATTGTAGCATTTGCATCAGAATTGATGATTCGCCTGAGAAATGCTTCATCAGTCCAAAAGCATGATAGATGCTCAGAGTACGTCACATATGAGCAGTGTTCCCTCTGGGATTCCCAGATGTTGTTGACTACAACTCCTATAATCCCTAGCCAAAGGCCATTGCAGCTGGGGATGCTGGGAGTTGTAGTGAACATCTGGAAAGCCCTATTAGAGGGTACGGTGCATATGAGAGCAGCTGTGTTCATTTGTAACAGGCAAAAAGTTTCAGACATCAAGTGAAGTAGGTTCTTTGCCTAAGAAAACTCATGCTGCACTGTGCCAAAGGTCTCTTTGTCGGGACATATCAAAACAATTATTTAACAAACCATTACTTCACTTGTGTATACGTTGTTATTTTTACATTGGCAGTTATCCTATTATGAAAGATAAAGGTGTGTCTGCTTGTTAACTTGGAAAGGGAACACAAGTGTGTCCAATACACACTGTCGCTGAAGTCAGAACTTTTGTTCCTGCCAGAGGTGCACTAACCCCCAGACTTTGGGGACCTGGTCTAGGCCTCCAAGGTCCAGGGGAGCCTCCAAATAGTCGGAGCTGGGGGCCTCCAGCAGCCACCCTGTGCCCACCCCACCAAAGCTCCACTTCAAAAAATAAACTTTACCGTGGCTGAGGGGTGGCTGGAGTGGGGAGCGGAGCAGTCCTTCTCCCTTCCCCCCACTCCCTGGCGGTGGTGGGGTGGCAGCAGGAGTGACACTGCGCCCATCCGTTCTGGCCAGCATCTTTAAGCAAATGTGAGGCGCTCCTGTGTAGAGGAGATTGTTGCAAGCTCGTGATGTCACGGGTTTGTGACGATCTCTGTACTGTGCAGGGGTGTCTCACAGTTGCTTAAAGATTCTGGCCCGAATGGATGAGCGCATTGTCACTCCTGCTCCCACCCCACCACCACTGGGGGAGAAGGACTGCTCCACTCCCCCCGCTCCCCACAGCCACCCCTCGGCCATGGTGAAGAGTGTTTTGTTTTGTTTTTTAAAAAGTGGGGCTTTGGTGGGGCAGGCATCCCAAAGGAGGTTTGGAGGGGGCTCGTGCAGGGGGGGCTCATGGCTGGGTGGTCTGGGCAATCAAATTACCATGGTGCGACCCTGGATCCTGCGTGTCCACAAGACAAGTGGTAGTTGTGGTTCATACAAAGGATATGTAGTCAAGATAGCAGGAGTCACCAAAGAGGTCCCCACTTCGTCCTACTTCCCATGGTTTAGTTTAGCACAAGAGCACTAAACTCAGAGCATAAACAATGCTCTTTACGCATGACCTAAAAGAGAAGAACAGCTTCAGCTCCGGTTGTCCATCAAGCATGCTTTCCTTTTGCAAAGTGTGAAGATCCATATTCTCATAGCAATGCATTATAATGCAATGCACAGATTGGGTACCCCCTATTTTTCTATGCAGCTCTCCAGATGTTGTAGGGACCCCAAAGCTCTATTATATTAATTCTCCTGGGTGTGCCTTAGAATGTGCATCCCAGAGCCCAGCTGATTGGCTGGGCGGCGGATGCATCTGATTGGCTGAGGCGCACCCAGGAGGATTGGTTGCTGCTGCTGCGGCCCAGCTGTGGAGGCCAGAGGTGGTGGGCCCGGCCCGGCCGTGGAGGCAAAGCCCAGGATGGGGGAAAGAAAGTGGGGGGGGGAGACTGGGGGGAGAGCACTGGTAGATTATCTTCTTAGTCTTGGGGGCTAAAGATATTGGCTGACATTCTAACTAATACTGCATTCCTGCTGTGAGTTTACTCCCGCTTCTGAAGCAAGGTAAGTGGAAAAATGGTTGTGGTAAGTAAATGGCACCTTCCCACAGATGAAGGAAGGTGCTTTTCTCCCATCTCTCCTTCCCTTGAAGCACTCTTTGCAATGTGCAGTTATGTCTCTGTGGTCGCATAGCCCTCAGAACATCATTGCACATTACACAGAGGGCTTCCGGGGGAAGGGGAGATTGGCAAAAATCACCCTCCTCATGCACACACAAGCATCTGTACTTCAGAAGCAAGAGCAGAGCCCCTGCATGCATGCATCCTTTGGCTGCATGCCCACAGTGTTAGGATGTCAGCTCTTTTGTTTCATTGTCCCAGACATATACTTACCACAATCATTTTTCCACTTACCAAAAGCAAATTATCCCCCCCCCCCTTTTTCTCTGTGGCAATCAGATTCATTTAGCAAAAGTGTTGTTTTACTTGTCATATTTGGAACTCTGATACGTCTACTAAAATTAACAAATGGGCACTTTGTGGTAAGCAAGTTGGAATTACTTTTTTTCTACTTAGTGTTCAGACAGTGTTATGTTACATGGTAAAGGGAGGAAAGAACTTTGCCTCAAATTTCAAAGAGGTGCATCTCAGCCTAATTCTGCTAATGGCAATTAACACAGATGGCTAAAAAAAAGTAATTATCTCTTTTAGTTCTCTGCCACCTGTCACAAGTGAACTGTTTTCTTTAATTGCTCCAAATTACTCTTAATCACACAAAACAGCTATTTAAATCAGAGTTGTGTCTTGAAGCTAAAGGGGGAAGATTTAACACCTGAGTGATGAAACTTTAAGAAGCCATCTTGGTAGCATTGGATAAAATCATTGTGATTTGCTCTTAAGGATCAGAAATGTAAGTTAATTCCTGATTTAAAGCCTGAAAGTTTAAAATTCCTGGTAGACTGATCTAGATAATCACAAAGTCAAGCAGAAGGTTATGGCCCTGTGCCAAAGATACTATTTCCCATCACTAATTTGCAGTCATATTCTCACATCCAGAAGAGTGAATAGCTGACATGCCCCGCAGGCTTATGAAGGCAGTGCAAGAGCTCTGTCCTCACAAGAATCTAACTGCACTTGAGGTTTGCTTCACAGCTGCAGCAAAGACGGGGAGAGTGAAGTGATCTTTGCTTATTTCCGCTCCCTATAAAACCTCTTTTCATGTTCAGGAATATGTTTGTGGGGCCATACAGAAGATGGAAGATACCATAATTCTCCTAGAATGGGCTCTCTTCCCCAAAGGCTCATTGACTGAAGGGAGCAGTTTACACCAACATTTGATTCCTCCTCCTCCTACAGGACTGGCTTGCTTCCCCATGCCATCTCCTGCTTCAAGAGCCTGGCCATCCACTATTTATTTATTTAGTACATTTATATACCACCCCATACAAAAATGTCCCTGGCTGGTTCTCAATATAAAACATTAACATAATTAAAGCAATTTAAAATACAATAAGAACTCTAAAACCAAACTTTAAAACTATAAACTAAAAGCCTGACTAAACAGGTATGTTTTTAGGTCCTTTTAAAAAACATTAGAGAAGGGGAAACTAATTTTGTTGGGAAGTGTTTTCCAGAGTCCTGGGGCAACTCTAGAAAACACTACCCTTTGACTCTCCTCCTTGGCTTCCTTCATCTTTCTGTTTAAATAGCCCCACCCTCCACCTTATTCTTGCAAAAAGACATGCTCCACTTTGACTCTTGTGCGAGCCTGATGTCTCTTCCCCAGTCATTGTCCTCCTGGTTCAGCACGTATTCTGACTTTGTTAGCACAGGCGATGAGATCCATGGGCTCCATCATAGTGGTTGTCAGGGACCAAGCGAAGGGTGAGTTTGGCATGCTGTCAAGGAGTAGGGGCTGCTACTCCTTGACAGCATGCCAAACTCACCCTTCACTTGGGTGAAAGATGGGAAAGATGATTTAAAAGTAAAAGAAGTTTGCTGCAATACATATGTTGCCATCATGCATCCATACCATGTCGCAAGCTTGGTACAAAGTCATTGTGCATGGTCAGCATGCTAAGTGGAGCCTCCACATCCACAGGCAGTATTTCTCAGATATAGGAAGGCCATGTTCAAAAACAGAATTCTAGGTTCCCATGAGGCAGCGTACCTCTGGTGTTCAAAGGCAGTCCTCTACTACCTTATGTGACCTTAAAGGTCCCTAGCCACTGCTTCACAGATCCATTTATCACCCTGCCACTGCCTTACATTCCTTTGTAAGTCTTCTGGCCACTGCACTCTGCCTCTGCACCCCCTTGCTTGTACAGACCCCTGCCATTCTGCTGCCATCTCAGTGGAGGGAGAAAACTAAAAAGGAAAAGGGAGCAGAAGGGAAGATTTAACTCTAGAAGTATAGATTTCTAGACTCCTAGATTTCTTTATCAAGTAGCTACATTCAGAACAAGGAAGCCACTCTCCAGATCTCATCAGCCCTTACCCTTCCCAACTCTGAAAGAGCAAAATTGCTGATCTGAGCCCTTAGTTGATTTTACCTTGCTATTGCGAGGACTTCAGAGGCCAATAACTCAGGAAATAGTAAACAGAGGTGTTTTTGTTTTTACAAAACACAGAACTATGCTCCAGTGTATATCTGAATTAAAACACACACATACACTTAAAGGGACCCTAAAAAGGGACTCTGTTCTCACAACCAGAGGCTTCTGGATAGGAGGAGATTGACCCAGGATTCTGTGGTCATCTGGGGCACTGAGAGTCCTCCTGACCAGCTCCAAGCCCAGGTAGCCCAGACCTACTACCCAGGTTAAAAATAAGGTAGGAAGAAAACAGTTCTTCCCCTACCTCTGAGTCTGGTCATCTATACCTGTGCTTTGTTTTAAAGTGTTCCCAGGAGCCAGCAGCCATAGATTTGCATGGAAGACAAGGCCAAGGAGAGGAGAGCTGTTGCTGTATTGACACAGCTGCATCTCTACTGCTTGTGCAGTGCATTGTAGGATAGCTGGAGGACCCAGCTCTTGATCCCCGCTATATGGAGCTCATGGCTGCAGCGTTTATGTAGCTGCAACGCCATGAGCAGGCTTTGACTTCCTGGGAGCAGAAAGGTAGGATCCCACCTTTCCTCCAGCCCACACCTGTTTGGTCATGACAACAAGCTCAAGGTATGTTATTTTATGGCAGAAGGGCATAGCCAAAAGTTCTCGGTATGCACATGGCCGGGGCACCAGCAGTATGAACCTGGGGTTAAAATTTAAAGGCGTTAAAATTTAAATGTCAGTATCTCAGCCATTTTTCAACTAATCTGCACCAAATTTGCAGGTGTGGTTCTTCTTATCACCTGGTTGATATGTTCTTATGGACAAGAGATTTCTGATTTATTGCCAATAAAATGTTCAGGGTTTATAATGAGGCAATGTTCAAACTACACCCTATCTTGATATACTGGCAATACTGTGCCAGTATAATCTCTTTGATGTGCTGATACTGTATGTGGTTTTCTTTTCATCCAGCCAACAACCTGGATGGCTTTCAGAGGGGTTTGGATAACTTCATGGAGGAGAGGTCTATCATCAGCTAGTAGCTGGAGGGCTAAAAGCCACCTCCAGCCTCAAAGGCAGGGTGCCTCTGAGTTCCAGTTGCAAGGGAATAACAGCAGGAGAGAGGGCATGCCCTCAACTCCTGCCTGTGGCTCCCAGTGGCATCTGGTGGATCACTGTGTGAAACAGGATGCTGGACTAGATGGGCCTTAGGCCTGATCCAGCAGGGCTGTCTTATGTTCCCCAAGATACAGTGAGAAAGAGAAAGCCAATGAAAACTGTACTATTAAAAGTGATATGTAAAGGCTTAACTGTCATGGAAATGTTCTTTGTATGGAATGACCATAACTAGAGAACTAGAGAACTTCCATGACTCAAAACAAGTGAACAAATAATCAGTAATGATTGAAAAAAATAGCATTGTGGAATTGTGTGTTTGTGTTTCCAGTTGATTTTTCATTGGCATTTGTTTTCTATTCATTTAATTCCTTAGTGAGGCCGTTGGGAAGCATAGTGCTGCCATGCTTAAAAGTGACAGACTTTTCTCTCTGTTGGTTTAATCAGTGTATCTTCTGACCCATAACAAAAGCTCCCTAAAGACATTTGAAGTCAAAATATTCAGCATTTGTGGACTGACAGTTCATTATCTAGTGTTAACCTAGTTGATAGATACGTTATCCTTCTCATTTTTTGTTTAGAAGACAATGGGTCATATACAATACACAATGGTACATGGTTGTGTGAAATATACTATATTGCCTCCTGTTTGAAAGTGTTTTTGTTATTTTCATGTCCAAATGGAAAATTCCCGTTGCAGTTAAACTTTCATGTACAGTACAGAGCTAAATTTCTTTAGTACAAAAATGCTCCACAGTACAGCTCTGGGCTTACTTCAGTTATGAAATACATTTTTTGCTTTGAAACACGTAGTCCATTTTTCATTAACTCTTGTTAGATGCTTCAGTGACTAATGTTACACCTACAAAAACATGTAATAGTCACAGCACCAATCTAACTTACAGAGGACAACATTTTATTTTATTTTATTTTATTTTATTTTATTTTATTTTATTTTATATTAGACACCAGGAAAGGGTTTGACAGATGTAGAAAGTTTGAGGTTGGGAGACTGAACCGTTAGAGTAGTTCAAGAAAAGCTTTACAGAAGAAGCAATGTTTGAAAGAGGATTTGTGTCAGAAAGAGGAAGGCTTCTTGATCTTAAGGAACAGCTAAGAATGGGGAAGCTCAATTCCACTGAGAGAATTTTCTCTTTCAGCAGGTATTCCCCCATATAGAATTATAGCAACAAGCCATATGACAAACTTCTGAAATTCCTAGAGGTTATTCTCACAAGCAGCCAAGACAGGTCTAAGGCAGCCAAGCCTGAGCTTGGCTGCCCATGAGAAGTGCCGGGGGCCGTGCGGCTCTCGGCCGCAGACCTGGCTATGAAGCCTGGCTGTTAAAAGAGGTTAAGGGAGCAAGTGCTCCCTTAACGCTTGCTGCTTTCATCCAGTGCTGAGATACTGAGGGGCTCCCATTAGGGATGTGCACGAGCTGTTTGTTCACTCCTTTGCAGGGTGGGGAGGGGGATCTTTAAGTTTTGTGTAAGGAGCTCCTTACCTGCTTTTCCCCTGCCAGCGCTCATTTTAGAAACAGCCAGGCAGGGCTCCTGTAGCGTTGCTTCCTGCAGCCCCACACAGCATTGGCACGTACATGGCCGGTGCATGTGCTCCCCGGCCATATGCAGGCTGGTGCTGGGCTGGGCTGGGCTGCAGGAAGCAGCACTGCAGTCCCGCACGGCTGTTTCTAATATGAGCGCCAATGGGGGGAGCAGGTAAGGAACTCCTTGAGCCGGCTTGAATGCCAGAGTTTGGGGACCAGTTTGGCGCTTTAAAAAAGGAAATGCTGAACAGGCTCGTGCTCATCCCTAGTGCCCGCCTGTCACTGTGGGGATACCCACAGCACACTTGCATGGTGCATTGTGGGATTTCCTGGAGCTGGGACAACACATCCCAGCCCCCACAACTCTGTCCTGCTTGGGGCAGCAGTGGATTGTATGGGCGTGCAAATAAGTAATAAATTATTAGTCATTAATAAGTGATTAGACCAGCAATGGGGACCCAGTTGTCTGTGAGAGAGGTAAGCTTCTGTAACCTTCCTTTCCGCCCACCCTCCCGCCCGGGTACCTGATGGTGAGAAAGGACCCCTAGACTACATTCTGCTGCAAAGCACAATGCAATGTGTGGTTAAAACTGCAAATGTGAAATGGAATTATATTGCCTCAGATACTAGAAGCCAAATATTGCTGCAACTGACGACAGCATTAAGATTCCCATCGGATAGTGGGTTACATTCAGACTGGTGTTAAGGTAAGCGTCATTGTGCAAAGAAAGGAACCTCTGTCCCTGACTAGTTCTTGCAGTAGTGGATGGTGTTGCTTACCCTTGAATATGTCCTGGAGATGGTCTTCCGCTTCTGGTTGTGCATCACTGCAATACGCAAACCACCTGAAAGTGTGTATCTTCTCACATTATGCTAGTGCATAACTAGTCTGGATTTAGGCCATTTAATCAGTGCTTGGGTTTAGTATCATCAACCAGTTTTGGTATCATTCTATGAACAATACATGGAAATACAGTACCGAGGTTCAGCCGGAACTAAGGGGTAGGGAATTTGTTTTCATTGACACAGGCATGCATGTGTTTAAATAATAACCTGCCACCAGTAGCTTCAGAGGGCAAGATCCAGACAAAGTTAATCATGGCAAAGGATATTGACCATCTGGCTATGACTAACTTAAGTCCCATTAGGCTCAATGGGACTTAGTCATGAATAAGTGACTGGTCTGGATCCTGCCCAGAGTATTTGCAGATACACATAGAACACCCCAGTATGTTAGGAATGTTATCAATTGGTTTCACTTACTACCAGATGAAAGAAAATTGGCTAGATCCTGGGAAAGACCTGGCAGTCTCAAATGTGAGGAGATAATTATATTATTGATCTTTTAAAGATTATTGTTCTTGGAATGAGAATTTTGCAAAGGCTGCCCCTAGATTGTAACCAATGAGGTAGAACAAATCCATCTCAACTGACTCATGACAGGGCTTTATTGAATTGCATATTCATCTCTTGTGTGAAATTAAAAGCAGGGGGTCTGTGTTACAGAGTGCTACACACATCTTTTCTTAATTTAGCATTGTAAGTCTTTGCACAATTAACAGTGTGGTGAGAAGAGAAATAATTGTTTGTGTGTGTGTGTGTTTTCAACATGCAACCCCTCATAAATAACTCAGAAATCAATATGCATCCTTGGAGAATTATGGCCCCCCCCCCGCTCTTCCCCATCCCAGCGGTGGTGCATGCAATTCAGGGTGGCCTTCACTTATTTCCCTATGAATAGGAGGTTGGGGATACCTAGAGGCATACCAGGGATTATTATTTTTTTTAAAGAAAATGTTTAACTATAGCCACTGGGACTGGAATCATTATTTCCAATGCCCTAATGTGAATTTCAATAAGACACCAGTCCGTGAAGCTCCTTGCTTGATTTGACAGTTTAAAGGATCACTTAGTTAATTAGGAAATGACATGGTGCCTTTGCATCCCCTAGCTGTGCCTTGCCTTCTGCCTCCTCTTCTCATTTTCCATTCTTTGACATGCTAGATGACATCATTACTGGTGGTTTCACTTGTTAATCACACCATCAACTGAGAATATTTCAAGAATTAATTAAACTGTGATTTCTAGTAAGACTTGTCTTCTCAGATTCAAAATGAAAACACAGGCATCCATGTTTTACATAAGCTTTTAGCTGCATATAATTTACTTTGGGTTATTTAAAACAACAATAACAACAGCCTTCCTTGATCATTCAGATATGATGGCTGCCTTTTCAATCTCCTGCACTTCAGTTCTGTCGCCATTGTTGTTCCACTGCATGTTGCCTTATGAATGAAAGAGTGTGTTACCTACAAGGCAAACAAGCATCTCTCTTGACTAGTACCTCTGTGATATGGTACATTAGCTGCACTGTATAATGTTCATGATACTTAGCCCCATCCTTGTAGAGATTGCTGAAAAGCATTTCAGTACATATCTATGTATCATGGAAGAACAAACTTGGTTCATGGTTTAACACTAAAGCAGTATCTTTCAACCTGATAATGGGAGGGACCGCAGAAATTCCTCAAAAGACTTTTGTTGTATGTATTAAATTCTCATTCACTTTTGATGTTTACAAAAATCCATACCATAACAGAAGTGGGTTATAGAAGGTTTAAAAAGTGTGTATACCAGCAGATAATCATAGACAGTTGATGTGAAGAAACAATGAGAAATGCATTCACTATCTACCCTGGACAATAAGGCTACAAATGAAAAGGCTCTTCAACAGATCCTGGGCAATCACATCTGTCAAGATGGATGATCATTGGGAAAATTTTGTGGATAAAAGCATTACTTTACTTAGAAACGGTCCCTTCCTTGGTATCTACATCTTTATATCATGTTGTTAGAAGGCTGTGGACAGACAAGGCAGAACAGAATTTGGTGGAATTACTTATCCCAAAGTTTTTTGAGTTTTAAGGAGTGGGATATTCCAAGAGTAGGGTAATCTCAACAGGATGGCAAGTGACAACTTCCTTAAGGCTTGGAAAGTCTGTGTAATACGCATTACAGTCCATCTGTTTCAGGCCTGATCCCAGCGGTACACATGCACAGGCAAAACCAAGCTGGGCTTCCTTAGCCTATTTTTGCTTGAGCGTATGAATAGCTTCATTGTGGAGCAGTCCCGACTTTACATAATCCGGGCTACCTTTGAGGTAGCATCCCAGTGCACCCTTAGTGTCAATGGAGGTTTGTACACCATGTAGCCCACTGTGCATAAACAGCGTTTTTAAAATGTTCATGAGGGGGAAAGGGAACTTTATAGCTCATTGGCATTTCTGGTGAGATATCATCTCTTTTTCTGTTTCCATTAAAAAATATTCAGACATCTGAAGTCTAGTAATTTCTTGTCCAGAGTCCTATGATATCAAGTTTCATTTGCAATCTCTTTAAGTTAGTCACCTTAAAGACATTTAAAGGTAAGACTTCTAAAGTTAATAGATGTATAAATCCTTGTATCAAACTGGCTAATATTAAGTGCAATCTAGTGGGTATCATGCTAAATGACTGCCATTCTCCTTGACCCTGGGCAATGGTCCCATCACTATGCTTCCAAGTGACATAATGCTCAGTCTTTGCAACTGATAGGTGTGTGCTCAAGAAAATAATAGTCAATCCTATCCATTTTAAAGACTGAGCATTGGACCAGGTGATCTCTACAGCATTTATGTTCACAATGCAGCTGCCTTTAAACAATTTTTTTAAACAGACCTTCACTTAAAAATAACATAGGAGCTCTGCCTAAAGCAGTATTTCACAGCAGAAGAAACAAGTAACTTCAAGCATCATGACATGCAAATGCTATAGGTAAAGCTGGTTGGCAGCTGCCTCAATCCTAATTATATATAGTACATAGCTGCACTGCAGTAAAGGTAAAGTGTGCCATCGAGTCAGTGTTGACTCCTGGCAACCACAGAGCCAGGAGAATACATTGGTAGAATACAGGAAGGGGTTACCATTGCCTCTTCCCACGCAGTGTGAAATGATGCCTTTCAGCATCTTCCTGTATCGCTGCTCTTTCTCATAGTCTGGGATAAATCTAAATTAAGATAAGCACCTGGCTATCAAACAAAACTTAGCTACATTATATTATATCATTCTGATCCGTTAAAAGGTAATTAAGATAAAAGGAATCAGAACTCCCTGGATGGCAACTTATAAAAGGTGTTATATATTTATGCCGCAGATCTCGATACATAGCTGCACTCGCACTTTGAGCAGCATGAAATGCAGGATCTGCACATGCATTTGCCGGTGGCAAGTACATCTTTTAATCTGGTGAATACAATTGTGGCTAGTGCAATGTACGAGTTGGGTAAGAGCCCATCTCTGACCTTGTTCTTGGCTTTGGAAACACTGGGAAGCAGTGAGATTTTTTGCTGCTTGTGTGTGCCTCCAAAGCACAGCTGCGGGCATGAGCCACCCCATCCCACCCCATTCCCCAGACTCAGGAGAAGGATGAAAAGCTTGCCTGTGCAGGTGCTCTGCGCTTTTGGAAGAACTCAGAAGCAATGACTTCTGTGCACCTCTGAAGCCAAGTGCAGCTACAGGCACAAGACTCCCGCCTGTTTCCTCCTGAGGCTGGGAAATGGGCTTGCACCTGAAATTGCACTAAACTTTGTGGAGTGCTCCAAGCAGCAAAAGTTCTCCCTGCTTCCTTGTGCCTCCAAAGCCCAGAATGACCTTTGTGATGGGACCTTTCCCTTGAGTCAGGGTCATTGGGGTCCCAAATGTGTAGCCAATGTAGCTAAAACAACTTTTTATTTGAGACAAGGGGCAGGTCTGCCTTGTGCCTGCCTGTTGCTTTCCACTTCCAATAACTTAATACCGACAAAGATGAAAGTTTGAAGCTACATGGCTGGCTCTGAGGTGACCAAATTGTCTTTACAACACTACATAGGTGAATCCTAGTGGTTGTGGAAATAAATTTGGAAGAAAGATGGTCTGGCAGCTGTAAGAGAAACATTTTCATTCAAAATGCTATCATTTCTGAGTTCATCTCATAGTTTTATGGAGAAACACTATAATACAATGTATAAGCAATAATTGGCAGCAGTCCTCGTGAACACAACTATTGCAGAAAATTGAATATATTTGTTGCACCCTTTCAGTATATGGTAAATTTCCAAAATCAGTGTCTAATGCAGGGCTGCTCAGTGTCAGCCTGCCAGCTGCTTTTGGACTACAAGTCCCATCATCCCCAGACACAATGGGCAATGGTCAGTGAAGATGGAAGTTGTAGTTGAACATCTGCACGAGGGCTGAAGCTGTGCAGCCCTGCTCTAAAGTATTACTCTGGGATAATATGTTAGAGAACTGGTGTGGCACTATCACTGGAGTATTGGTTATGGAGTGCATTTCAGTCGCTGGCCATTTATGAAATTCACCTGGTGGCTGTGGGAAAGTCACTAACTCTCACTCAAAGAGATGCTATGAAGATAAAATGAGATGTGCAAACCACTGTGAGCTTCTCAAAGAAAGGGCAGCAACAAATGCAACAAAGTAAATAAAAGGAAGTGGGACAGAAGAAATAGGCCCCTACAACATAAACAATAATTTTCGTAGCCTTGGTTTCACCAGGAATAATTGTTGCCATCAAAACTGAACAATTTATATGCCATGCTTTCAAAGAGTAGATGGAGCTTCCAAGTTCAGACTACCCTGTCCCAAATCTATAGACATGAAAAGAAATTCATACCTTCCCTTAGCTCTCATAATGCTATGTCTGTCTTGCAGGATTTTCCATTTTTATTATGTGTGGCTTCCATCAGGATAGGGCATTGTCAACGGACTGTCCCTGGAATGTGTAGCTAAGCTATGACTGGCTGGCATGCTCCCAGATTGGTGTTCAATGGGGTTTTCCAAAATAAAAATAAAAATAAAAAAATCAACAAGCATTCTCCAATTGCCCACACAGGCAATACTGGAATAGCATTCTTGTCTTCAAATGATCAGTGTGACATGCTGCAAATTTGTGTGGGTGTGCAGCTGTGCAATAAGCAATTAAAATAAGAACTATGCCACCACACAAAGAGATGAGAGGTTTGCCAATGTATGGTAGCTTTTTTCTTTTACTGGTGAGAGGACAGACAGGAAAGGGGAGGGAGTCCAAGATGGTAAAGACCTTGACCGTATATAGCAGTTTAGATGACTGGGTTATCAGAAATCTGGATAACTTCAGATTTCTCTTTACAGCTATTGGGGTTATTCACACGACTGGACGGGCAGTGGGGTAGTCTAGTCCAACTCACCTCCCCTCACCCCAGGTGATAACATAAATGTTGCTGGGAGACCAGACCATGCTCCCAGACAATCCACACTGTGTTATACAGTGCAGCGCTCCAGCAGTCAGGACAATGTGTCCCAGCCTGTGGATATCCCACAATGCACCATGCCACAAGCATGGTGCATTGACGAGATCCCATGGGAGATGGGCGCTCTAGGAGCCCGCCTCTGTATCCACTCGGCCTGAACCCAGCTCGAGTGAATACACAGTCCCAAAGCCGGGGTTAATGGCGCACTTGTGCCCTTAACCCCGGCTAAAAGCCTGGATAAAAAATTGGCCTAGGGAGTGGCGCAGAGAGGTGTGCTTGAGAGCAGACCCTCTAATACCTGGCTGCATTTCAAAACAGATGTTTTGCAGGGAGGACTGCTTGGCTCATCAATATCTGAAAGGAACCCCCTCTGCTAAGAGAGAGAACAGCTCCTCTGCACTTTAGCCCGGCCATTACAATAGCTTCCAGGCAGGAAAGATGGAGAATCCTCCACAGTCCTAAGCCTTGATCCAGTGTGCTGTGGAGTGGAATTTTGTGTTACATGCAAAACTTCTCTGTCCATTAAAAAATGCACTAATTGAACATACATACATATTAAATATGTATGTATTTATTACATTTATGTATTTATTAAATTTATAAACTACTATTTCACGAAGTTTCCAAAGCATGTGATATGGTTTTGCTTTGTTTTGCTTTGTTTTGCTTTGCTTTGCTTTGTTTTGTTTTGTTATAGAACTGTATTGTGAGTGGACTTGGTGGGGGGTGGGAGGTATTAAAGACTCCTGGGACTCTATTTAGCATGCTGCACCTCACTGATTAGGACATTTCAGGTGGAGATACCACATCAAGTTAGATTTTAAGCTTCCTTGTCCTAGTTTAATTTCCTTTTGAGTGGAAATAGGTCTCTATTCTTGTCACCGGGTGACAAGGGGTTGTGTTGGCAAGAGACTAGCAACAGTGATGCTGGTCTGGTGTCATGGAGATGTTTTGATCAAATGTAAATCCAATCAGGATTATATAGAATAGAAAGTATGAAGAATTGCATGGTAGATAATACACAAAATTTTAAGTCCAGGATGGCATTTGTGACATTCACAACTGCAGGACAAGAAATTAGCAGCTTCAACTTCTTCAACAGAGTGCCCACAGTCTGGAACATTCTGGACGTAAGACAATCCTCTGTTTTAAAGGTTATACCTGTATTTAACCAAAAGGAAGAGGACTCTGAATTTAAAATTACCTCCTGATTTCTAACATCAAAGAACTTGGGGAGAAGCCTAGTCTTAGATTCAGATAAATAGGTAGTAGACTATCAATGGGGCAATCATTTGTTAGTCCCAAGCATTTTGATCTGATGCACTTCCTCCCACAGAAAACCTGAAGTATACTGTGCTCATCTATCCATGCTTGTTAGGTTTCCCTTTGATTCACAGGCTCAAAGGCCAAGATCAAGATGTCCCAGGCAAACTGTCACTTTACATCTTGTCTTCAGTAAAATTGGGGAAGTTGGAGCAGTTGTTCTTGTTATCTTGCAGAAAGTGCACTCTGATTAAATTTGAAGACCTTTGTTCTTCGGGCAGCTAGACCAGCTAACTTCTTACTGAGCAAAGATAGTACTTTCATCCCAGCGACTGGTAGTATGTTGGTTTTAGGTTTCTGTTTGTAGTTCAAGGACCAAAATGTGGCCCCTAACGAAAATCTCTAGAACTAGTTTATTAATAATAAGGGACTACACCACTATGATGAAAAAGCTCTGTGGCCTAACTGCTCAGGACCTAATATCTTCCCAATAGAGGGCAGTGGTGTCATATTAGCTTATGATGGGAACAGAGAATTACTTCATTTGCAACAACAGCATTTCCCCCCTTAAATGTAGATAACTTGTTCAGCATGAAAAATCAACACGTTACTGGCATTTAAAGTAACATAAGACATCCACATCCATGTAGTGCCAGGTGTCCTATGTTTTGCAAGGCCTATCTTATTTTAGTCCTTAATTCTACAACATCACAGCTTATATGAACATAGTGGAAATCTTGTATTGCAGCAAACCCAGTTCCTAAGGAGCTTATGGTCCTAGCCACATAAAGTATTATTTACTGTATTTCAGCAAAATCCTCTTGTTTTATTATTTTCCAAAGTTATTTGTTTCAAAGTTCTGCCTTAATTTTTTTTTAAAAATCTAAGCTTCTAAACTACACCAAACTTATTGCATTTCTACAAAATCATGCAAATGATTATAGAGCTGGGTTCTTTATGAACTGCCTTTCAGAACATCAAGGAAATGATGTTCTAAACATAAGCTCTAATTCTGATCATAATTTACATGGTCATAATTACTGATCTCTATAGCATGTAGGGTGGAGTACTTTAGAATAACAAATTTGAAAGATGGATTTCCATTACATTTTACTGAAAGAAGGTATAATTCACATACAGTACAGTTTTGAGATAGAAAGAATATTACAAGGTTGTTTCTCTCATATTATTTAGTGAAAGTGTTCTTATAAAGTGGCCCTTGTGGTAACACTGCAAGTTATGATAAGCTGGGGAGAACAAACTAGTTTTCTCTCCATTCATTAATTTATTAATTCATTCATATTTTTCCCCAAGACATGGCAATATGCAATTGTACCATGTTGGCTTTTAATTTCATCTTGTGAACAGACCTTTCCATCTCAAAATGATTGTGTGAACCACCCTTCAGTTGGCCTTATAGACTGGAGAAATGGAGCTGTAGGAAGCCTCATTGCAAAAGGCTGGGAATAGGAGGCTGGCAGTAGATGAACATCCATAGAGCAGACACAATAATAAGAAGCATAAGGCTACTCATGTCAAATGCAGAACTACATAAGAACAGCCCTGCCAGATCAGGCCCAAGACCCATCTCGTCCAGCATCCTGTTTCACACAGTGGCCCAGCAGATAACACTGGGGAGCCCAGAAGCAAGAGGTGAGGGCATGCCCTCTCTCCTGCTGTTACTCCCCTGCAACTGGTACTCAGAGGCATCCTGCCTTTGAGGCTGGAGGTGGCCTAGAGCCCTCCGACTAGTAGCCAATGATAGACCTCTCCTCCATGAAGTTATCCAAACTCCTCTTAAACCCATCCAGGTTGTTGGCTGTCACCACATCTTGTGGCAGAGAATTCCATAAGTTGATTATGTGTAGTGTGAAAAAGTACTTCCATTGGTTGGTCCTAAATTTCCTGGCAATCAATTTCATGGGATGACCCTTGATTTTAGTGTTATGTGAGAGGAAGAAGAATTTCTCTCTATCCACTTTCTCCACGCCATGCAGGATTTTATAGTCCTCTATCATGACTCCCCACAGTCGTCTTTTTTCTAAACTAAATAGCCCCAGGTGTTGTAGCCTTGCCTCATAAGAAAGGTGCTCTAGGCCCCTGATCATCTTGGTTGCCCTCTTCTGCACCTTTTCCAGTTCTACAATGTCCTTTTTTAGATGTGGTGACCAGAATTGTATGCAGTACTCCAGGTGTGGCTGCACCATAGTTTTGTAAAAGGGCATTTTAATATTAGACGTTTTATTTTCAATCCTGTTCCTAACAATCTCTAGCATGGAATTGGCCTTTTTCACAGCTGCCGCACATTGAGTCGACACTTTCAACGAGCTGTCCCCCACGACCCCAAGATCCCTTTCCTGGTCAATCACCGAAAGCTCAGATCCCATTAACATATACTTGAAGTTGGGGGGTTTCGTCCCAATGTACATCACTTTACACTTGCTCTGAGCTGCATTTGCCATTTTGTTGCCCACTCACCCAATTTGGAGAGATCCCTTTGGAGCTCCTCACAATATGTTTTGGATTTCACTACCCAACAGATTTTGGTATCATCTGCAAATTTGGCCACCTCGCTGCTTATCCATACTTCTAGATCATTTATGAATAAATTAAAAAGCACTGTTCCCAGTACAGATCCCTGGGGGACCCCACTTCTTCCTTCCCTCCATTGTGAAAACTCTCCATTTAAATTTAAACTAAATGATATTCACATTTGCTGGAGAGAGCCTAAAACACAGCTGCTCAACTTTGACCCTCCAGGAGATGTTGCCCTACAACTCCCATAATCGCTGGCTATTGGTCACTGTGTCTGGGGCTTATGGGAGGTGTAATTCCAAACCACTTGGGGACCTAAGTTGAGCAGGCCTCACCTAGAGCAAAAGCATTCCCATTTCCCTGTTGGTGAATATGATTCAAAATGTGCCATGCAAATTAAAGGGAACAGGAACGAACATGATTGGTACATTAATATCTAATACTAGCATGGCAAAAACAGCACAATGAGGACAAAGGAATAATTTGAAGAAGCCACGGCTGTTGGGACAAGTGGGACACTTTACTAGTAACTTGTGGGTGAAATAGAAAATTACAGTCAGCAGTGGAGGCCATAGAGGTCATGACCTAGAACTGGATAAACTGGCATTAGAAGTATATTAATAGAATTTGTTCTTGGACCATTTTTCTTGTATTTTGGCACTGGCTCCAAGTATTCATAAGGCACAAGCTCAGCCTACACAAACAACAAAGTCTCCAAATCTCTTATTCTTAAGAGCCAAACACTTTTGATAGTCATAAGAGCTTTATGATATTGGGAAAGTCCTTATAAATAGCTCTATTGAAAGCAGAATACATTCTCCACATGGATTTCTAGTCACTACAGGGCTGATTAAGCTGACCCAGTTACTGTACTGGATTTTTAAAAATTTTGAAGGCTAATAATAATAATAATGATGATATCATCTATATCTATCTATCTATCTATCTATCTATCTATACAGAGAGAGAGAGAGAGAGAGAGAGAGAGAGAGAGAGAGAGAGATTCTATATATTATTTTCTGTACCAACAAGTATTATTGTTGAAAACAAACATCCTTCCTTTCATTCTCTTTCCAGCAATGGTCATCATCAGTATACCACATCCAGCATACATAAATGGTAAAATGTATTACAAAGGAGCAGCTGCTTTCTCTCTCATCTTGCCTTCCTTTCATATGAGTCTTTTAAAATATGCAAAATGGAGGGAAGTTAATGAAACTATTGATACATTAAGCAAAATATAATTTCATTGCAACCAGCCTCCATGGGGACCTGGAATAGGTGCTGCTAAGAAAACACATAATAATCTAGCTCAATACAACAAATAAATGTTGGTCAAAGTAATAGTTGAATCCACACAAAAAAAGAGTGAGAGGGAGGGAGGTACAGAGAGAAACATCCTCAAATTCATAAAAGGGCTTTTTGCTGAGTGTCAGACTAACTCCACTTCTCAGCCAAGTGGACTGTTTATACCATGTGATCTTTGATACTGCACAGGTTATTAAATATTTATTTACAAGAACTTGGAAAGCCAACTTTTATAGATATATTTTCCCATTTGAGTTTATGGAGTATTTTTAAAAGATAGAATAGTTTTTTATCTACCCCAGACTGCTGTTGAATTGCTTCAGGTACCTTTTATTTTGTTCCATGGAACAAGTACTGATAAAATAAACTGATGGATTATTTCAGTTGCAGCTGAGAGCTATCACCCATATCCTCCTGATCCCTACTTTAGCTTAGCAGATGTTTCAGTTTCTAGTGCAGCCAGGAAAATCTGGTTCTTCATGCTTTTACACATTGTGCACACCACCCTGCTGATGTCACCAGTGCAGAATGTGGCCATTGAAGAGTCAGATTCCATTCACTCTTCTCAAAGGACAATGGGACGCACAGGGCAGAGCTTGGTAGACAAGACTCATGGACAAAACTTCCAGCTACAGGGAAATGTGACCCATGCAACCTGAGCATGTGCCCCACTGAGTACAGTGTAGCTTACTTCCAAGCTGGCATGCATAACATTGCAGCCGGAGAATGTGATGTTCCAGGCACCTTCCGGGATCAGTTTTCCCAAAGTGGTCTCCCAAGTTATTTACCAAAGATATCCTGAGGTCACGACAAAATTTCTTCTCAGTTTGCCCTCTGCAGTATTCTTCTATGCCTGATATACCAGTATGTTCAAAAGATAAAATCCTTTAGAGGAATGAACATGAAAAATAACATGTGTTAACTCAGAGACATATCTGCTATGCATAAATTCTAACATTGCCATGTTGTCTCTGAAGTGAAGGCTGGAAGTCTAATCAATGGAGCGGGGAGTGGGGGAGTGGTCATAATTTAGTCTCTGGATAGGGCAACAATCCTTAGACATAAATTCCCGAATAATGCAGAAGCTAACAGTGGAGCTATTCACACAACCAGGCGAGTGGGGAAGCGGTCATGCAGGCAATTGGCTGAGCAGTCCTTCCCTTCCCCACAGACAAGCCAACGATCCCTACTGGGAGTGCTCCCACACAAACCATCTCCAGTGGCTGGGACAAAGCCTAGTACAGTGCATAGGGGGATTCCCCAGGGGACGGGCACTCTAGGCGCCCATCTCTGTGTCAGCGCAGAATTGCTGACTCACAATCCCAGAGCCTGGGTTAACGGAGAACTTGCTCCATTAACCCTGGCTGAAAGCCAGTCTGGAAAGCTGCGTTTAGCACTGCGGCAGCACAGTGGTCCACGTGGATCCAAGCCTGGGCTTGGCTGCTCGTGAGAACAGGCTCAGTGACTATTTATTAGTGCTCAAACAGACTGTGTTAGAAGCAAGTCTTGCTGTGCTATAACAACAGCTTCCCAACTTTCTCTGAAGCCAATATAGATAATGCACTTGTGAAAGGAGAGGGACTATGCAGAAGTGGCCTTTCATCATATTTCCTGTCTTTCTTCTGCAAGCCCTGACACTGTTCTTTGTAATGCAGAGAGCCAGAGGAACCAGTACAGTTCTCTCTCCCTGTACCTTCTGGCAGCGAACTCTGAGATCTGTTTTTTGGCTCAGTGATGATATATACTGGTAAAGGTGGGTGGCTAATTTGTACCTTCTTCTAACTTTGTACACTAGAGAGGTCCAGTTCACATTTCCTTTGGTTTGAGGTAATACACTGTGTCCATTCGAAAAGCATCTTCCTGTGGCTATCAGATAATTCACCACTGACAGTGAGTATGTAAAGCTGGCCATCGGGTATCTATCAGCACTATTGTGAGCAACGGTGGACACCTGTTACTAAACTGTATTTCCAGTGTTTTTCAACTGGACGTTATGATTATGGGATCCCTGAATACAGGGACGGTGATCCTGTCCTTCACAAAGGTTCTGTAGTAGGAAAAGCCAAACACTACAGAAGGAACATCTTCAGGAATGATGATTCAATTTACTACAGAATTACTGAAGCAAGTTTGGGAGTTTTGGGGTTGTCTTTGTCTTTCTCACCAGAAGTAAAGACTATTTACTTCAAACTACTTTTAATTGTTGGGAATTACCAAAGTTGTGTAATTCAGTAACACATAAAACTAGCCCTTGGTGTAATGTACAGGTGAAACTCGGAAAATTAGAATATCGTGCAAAAGTCCATTAATTTCAGTAATGCAAATTAAAAGGTGAAACTGATATATGAGACAGACGCATTACATGCAAAGCGAGATATGTCAAGCCTTAATTTGTTATAATTGTGATGATCATGGCGTACAGCTCATGAAAACCCCAAATCCACAATCTCAGAAAATTAGAATATTACATGGAACCAAGAAGACAAGGATTGAAGAATAGAACAATATCGGACCTCTGAAAAGTATAAGCATGCATATGTATTCAGTACTTGGTTTGGGCCCCTTTTGCAGCAATTACTGCCTCAATGCGGCGTGGCATGGATGCTATCAGCCTGTGGCACTGCTGAGGTATTATGGAAGACCAGGATGCTTCATTAGCGGCCTTCAGCAATTCTGCATTGTTTGGTCTCATGTCTCTCATCCTTCTCTTGGCAATGCCCCATAGATTCTCTATGGGGTCAGGTCAGGCGAGTTTGCTGGCCAATCAAGCACAGTACACTGTATACTTTTCAGAGGTCCGATATTGTTCTATTCTTCAATCCTTGTCTTCTTGGTTCCATGTAATATTCTAATTTTCTGAGATTGTGGATTTGGGGTTTTCATGAGCTGTACGCCATGATCATCACAATTATAACAAATTAAGGCTTGACTTATCTTGCTTTGCATGTAATGCGTCTGTCTCATATATCAGTTTCACCTTTTAATTTGCATTACTGAAATTAATGGACTTTTGCACAATATTCTGATTTTCCGAGTTTCACCTGTAGTGTCGGGTCCTGGCCAAACTGGCCAACCCATTACAAACTAACCGAGTCCATTACAGACTCTCTGTGAAATTGTATCCTTACTATGAAGATTGGGGGAGGGTTTTTCCTTAAACAGTCTTGTAATTATGTTACATCATCAAATTTGTAATAAAGATTTCACTGCAAGCTCACAGGGTAGATCCCTACTGACTCATTTGCTTTTGATCTTCGCTCCTAATATGCTTTCCCCCATCAATAGTTTATTAAACAAATGTTGTTTATATGATAACAATAAATAATAATAATGTTCCAAACTCTTATCATAACCCACCTACGTCCCAGGTGCTGAATAAGCACAGAATTTAGATAAGAGATCACATTGAAGGAGTCAAAAGCTGCAATCCTAAACACACTTACTGTGGAGTAAACCCATAAAGCACAGTGGTATTTACTTCTGAAGAGACATGCTTAGGATTAAACTGTAAGTAGACACTAGTGCACTGGCAGTATTCCCCACCCACTGTTGTTCGATGATGTTAGCTGTTCTTCATTACTGGTCAGTGTAATTCAAGACTGGTTGTTTCCAGGTAGTAAAAACAGAGCAGTGACTTCCTTCTTGTTCGAATATTCTTGACACATATTTATCGTACCATGTACTTTACCTATTAAAATCTTAAAGCAGCTATAGCATCCATAAAGCTGTGAAGTGTGTCTGCTGTATAGTCTGCAGAAGACTTTGCAGTATGTTCAACAGATTATAGACCTCCAGTTTAGCATATGCATGAGCATTGATAGATCACAAAATACTATTAATGGGTGCTGTAATGGTGTTTAACTATTTTGATGTCAGGTGGGATTTATGTCTGAAGAACCATATTATTGTGAGCTTCTCTGGCACTTCTGCAACTTAATTAAAATAAGTTGCAGCATGAGTCCAATTGCTACACTAGAGCTGCTCAATATGTACATATTCTCACACTAGATTCCCATTTAGTTGAGACGAAATTCTTTTAAATATTTTAAGGGGTGTTTTATTTAACTTTGCTGCACTGTTTAATGTTGCTTGTAATAGTTTTGTTTCAGCAGCAGATTCGTTTTGGTGATGACTTATATTTAAAATGTATTTGTAATCTGCTTAAATATGCTAAGAATTATCCTTAGGGACCACAGTAAAATGCAGTCATGTTTATTTGTAATTGCTACAAAATGGTTTACAGAATTGTTAGTGTCTTTTATTATGCCCTGCTACTGAAGTGCTTGCTTGTTAATTAGAGAAATTTCAGCTGTCATAGGCAGCAATTATAGCTTCCATATCACTGTCTGTTATGAATAGTCAATGAGAGCTGATTAATATGCATGAGTAGCAGTATATAGTGTGTGCATTGGACTAAAGCTGTAGAGGGAGTGTTGTGTACTGTGCGTGGAGGAGGGAGAGCATTAAGGAAGAAGGCAGAGTTCCTTGCCAGTGCTCAGAGCATCACCAATGTGAATCATTCCAGTTTTGTCTGACTACTTTAGTGTGCCAACGGGGATATCTGCATGCATGCTTGCTAACGACAACTTCGCGGATTCTACCAGTGAATAAGGAAGACAGTTTTCTTAAACATGGGATGCAGCTTGTGCTCTCTGCAGAAGCAAGAGGAACAGTACAAATTATTGTATGAAGTTTGCCAGGTAAAGCTGCTTGCTTTAAATTCTTAACTGTTACCTTAGCCTAGTGACAATTGGTTGTGTGGTGTTTTTACAAATAGAAAAAGGAATAGATAAGGGACCTTTAGAGTTGAATATATCAAATGGGTTATTAACTTATTTGACTGAGGTTTCTGGTTGCTTTTGTGATGTGCCTTCCAACACAACAAGCTTAGAGCTTTAATTATGCGTTAAAATGCATCAATCATGTATCAAAGAAGCTTTCATAGCCCAAACCAATGGACCCAGAGACAACTGTCCCCAGATTGCTAAAGTACATCTCAGCCAGGGTCAGATCTTGGTCATGCACTCTTTGAACAAGTTAAGAGAGACATATGGGTGATGACGGATGTGGCGAAAAGGTTGATTTCTTGTTTACCAATAGTTCTGTGGTGTTTCTTTCAAGAGGATACATGCACTAAGTTACCTCAGCAAGTAATTCACTATTTCTTGAAATACTTTGATTCAAGTTTAACTCTATGAATTTGTTGCTTCTGTCAGATGTAAAAATCTTTTGCTAACTAGTAATTATCTTCTGTATACACACTTGAACATTCCAAAGTTTTCTACCTACAAAGTGCAGATAAACAAACCTTTTAGAAATAATAATTTCTAAAAATTGGCTTAGACAGCAGTGCCTATTTAAGTTGGTTCTGAAATATACTGATCATCTTAAATCACTTGTGATAAAAATCTGAGATAGAGATAAGATAACAATAGTTTAAAAAGAAAATATAGAATTTGGTAAAATAAAAGATGGAAATATGTTTTACCTTTTCTTCATCAAAGTAAATCTGCACTTTTTATATTCCCTGAAATGCCTGAATGGAGAAGAGATATTTGAATGCTCATTTAAATATCCAAGTGTGTATGTATGTGTGTGTACATACATACATACATAATAAATGTGTATATAGTGATTCTGAGTATACAAAATGCTTTAAAGATGTGTAAAAACACATAATGTTTGGCATCAATATTGTATCTGTTGATAAATGTAAACATGATATCTATCTATCTATCTATCTATCTATCTATCTATCTATCTATCTATCTATCTATCTATCTATCTTTGCCAGCAGAGGGTGTTGCATATCACAGAGAAAGGTGATGTAGTCTTTGTTGTAGAACTACTCATGTCACTTGCAACATAGTGAATAAAATGTTCCCTGTGTTCTGTGCTGGGAGAAACAGAATTATATCGTAAACACCCATTTCAAACTATTTCTCCTACACGACCTAGAGGCCATTACTCCATAGGAAACTTTGTAGTACAAATGAAAAGGCATGTCTGTTGTCATGATTGTTTTATGTCTAGCTCTCTTGCGAAACAATTATCTTGTGTGTTGGGATAGGACTTTTTAAAAGAGCTAGGTAGCAAGATATTCGGGCATCAACACACATTGAAAACTAGCTTTTTATGGTGCCCCACACCAAAGAAACTTGATGTCATTACTGTCTATATGAACCTTCTTATGATGATTAGCTGGTATTGTCATACAATGTTTCCTTATGTTCATGCTGAAAGGATTATGAAGACTATTAATGACTTATGTGTGCAGCACCCAGAACAAGCCAATAAGGATTTCTGAATGTCGTTAACTTTTTTGGCAGCTAGGAAGTTTTAAGAATGCTCATAGGGTGTCAAAGAGAAAAAGGTGGCTCTTCATTATATTGTGACATCACTAATGGAACTCCATTCTTTAAAACAGACACAATTTTAATGAAGACCATCCAACTGGATACTTGGAAGGCCTGGAGAAACCCCAGGTGCACAGTATTCAATTCAAATTATTATTATTATTATTATTAATTCAATTTCTATATCGCCCTTCCAAAAATGGCTCAGGGCAGTTTACATAGAGAAATAATAAATAAATAAATAAATAAATGAGATGGTTTCCTGTCCCCGAAGGGCTCACAATCTGAAAATAAACATAAGTCAGACACCAGCAACAGTCACTGGAGGTACTGTGCTGGGGATGGATAGGGCCAGTTACTCTCCCCCTGCTAAATAAAGAGAATCGCCACGTTAAAAGGTGCCTCTTTGCCTGCAGTAGTTAGCAGGGGTTATCTCATTTACTCCCAGTTTCAAAGTTCAAAGTGCCAACACTTTTGGTCATATGTTTGGTCTGGTCTTTCCAGAAAAGAGTTCCAATTATATTTCTATGAGGAGCTGCTAACAGTAACTGCTTGATGGGACAAGGGGATCAATCAAGAATTATGTTTAGGGAATAAACATATTTATTTTTGCATAGGTATGCTCAGCCATATCTTGACAAACACAGATTTTCTGTGTAATATTTATTATTTGAGTGAATTTCATTCCTTATTTTAGGTCATGAACAGCTTGATGATCCATGACCCAGTTAAACTGTAGTACTTGGATTTCAGCCAGTTTACAGCCTGAACTCAAAGCCAGCTGTGTTGAAGTACTAGGATTAAGCCAATGGCAGCTAGGTCCTGTTGATCAGCTTTAGCAGCACAAGTGGAAGTCTGTGTAGCGGCAGTTGAAGGAGCACATGCCACATGGGGCAGTGATGTCCTGATCCATCATGTTTTGTCATATTACATCCCGTTACTATTAAGAAACAGCAACATAGAGTTGCTCTAAGGCTCTTTATGGACCCCTTTGTTACCATCTAAAGGTAACAAAGGCCACATTAGCCTTAGCATGGAAGTGCTAGAAAGGGGGAAAGGAAGGACTCTGATGCAGTGACACCAATGGCTGGTACTTTAGCAGCACTTGGGATCAAATTCTTGTGCCAGATTTTGTTCCATGTATGTCCAGTGTGCTCACACTCACATATACCCACTCAGACATGCTTCATTGATAAATTCTGCTGCTATCTTGACACAGCAGCTTATATGGTGAAGCTGTTAGACCCTGAAATAGGAGTCCTCCATTTTAAAATGAACCATAATAGGATTGCATAGCTGTGTGTGTGTGTGTGTGTGTGTGTGTGTGTGTGTGTGTGTGTATAAGTAACCCATGTGCTTGCAGCAGAGTAGGAGCTGTTTCTCTTGATGTAAACCCATATAAAAAATCTATCATGGAACCATGACCAAATGACAGTCAGGTATTAAAGGCCTCACAGTTAATCCCATCAACATTGTTCTAGTATGCTTACACATCCTGTAGCCACATGAGATCACACCAAAGGGCTTTCAGACTACTGTGAGTGAGTATGAAGAAGGCCTAAATCCTCTCCATATTCTCAAAGAAAGTTTCTCTAATAGACATAAAGATATTGGCTGATATATTGCACATGGCAACGCCAGGGTGTTTTTCACACTGGGCTTTTAAAGCCCTTTAGCTCACATCTTCTCCGGAATGGAGGGTGTTCATTCACATATCGAAGTCCCTGAAAACTGTCAGGGAGCACTTCACACACAATTCAGTTTTTCGCTAGAGGTTAGAGTGTAACCCGATTTATATCCAGGGTGAAAAAATCAACTTTTTGCATTGATTTTTTGGGACAACTTTTAAAAAGCCAAATTTTGGGTTACGGCCCATTTGACTCACGAGTATACCCCTGAGGTTCTGGCCACCCTAGTTTACAGTAAAGCCTAGCAGAAAACTTGTAGTAAAGCCTGCTGAGTAAAGAACTCCCAGGGTTCCTGACCCACTGGGGCCGCTATACACATGAAATTCAGTCCCAGTGGTGTTGTGCAAGATCACATTTGCACAACTATTAGAACAGTCCACTTCCATTGGAGCAGCACGTTCAAGTACACTCTTGCATAATAGTGCCAGGGCTAGCTTTCACATGTGCAACAACCCTGGCAGGGTTGACCATTATTGGGACATTTGGCTTTCAGCTGTACAGTTGATTTTTGTACAGTGATCTGTACATTGGGCTTTTACAAACTCCTCATAATAGGAAACTCACAGAGGGCCAAGTACATGAGGATCCCTTCTTCATCTATCGGTAATTCAGGAGTTCCTTATACTGAGACTTTTGGAACATTGCCTTCAATTTCCTTTTCAAGTGACATGGAAGGAGCAACCATGAAAGAATTACACTTAATTTACATATATCTGAAAGCAAATAATACATGCATGTGCATGCACTTTTTATTTATGTGGCATGCTTGCATTTTGCTGTCTGGTATCACAAATTGTACCATGGGAAGCTGGCCAAGGGAAATACCTGAAAATATATTGTTCTAGTACTCATCCCAGAGGGACTGTTTCAGAACTTCCACATCCGCTGAGCAGCTTTTGCTATAATTTTACTGGATTTTAAAACTTATCTCCTTAGCCCCTTGGGGCTTTCAAACCAGCTTGCAAAGGTTTCTCAGAATAAAATCACAATGAGGTCTAGGATGAGGAACAGAACTTGGTTTCATGTGCTAGGAAGATTTTCCTGCCTTGGTTTTATTTTATTTTATTATTTTATTTTATTTTATTTTTTATTATCCTGCCCCTCCAGAACCATACTTTTTGAGACAGTGACCATTTGAGTTCATTCTTTGGTTGCTGCTGCTGCCACAAATATTTATATACTGCTTTTCAATCAAAGTTCTCAGAGTGGTTTACAAATAAAAATAAATAATGCATAATTAATTAAGATGGAACCCTGTCCCCAAAGGGCTCACAATCTAAAAAGAAACATAAGACAGATACCAGCGACAGCCTCTTGAGGGATGCTACACTGGGATTTGATAAGGTCAGTTGCTCTGTATCTGATTTAAGAAAATCGCCACTTTAAAAGGTGTCTCTTTGCTCTGTTAGCAGAGCCCTACCTTCCAGGTAGTAGCTCCTACTGAGGACTTCTGAGGCAGGGGAATGGAATTAATTGCTAGAATTCGCTCATCCCTTGATGGAGACAAGACTTCCTTAGGATTGGTCACCCGAGACCTACATGTCTATGGTTAGGAGAACGTACTGAAGTAATGACAATGGTATCTTTGGAGGCTTATCTTCTAGTTTTTAGGTTTGTGAGTTGAAACATAAAATGACTAGTGGTTCTTTTAAATTACACAAAGTTGAATAGCTGCCTTTATAATGAACACAGGGTGACTCTAATTCATTTTGAAGGAATGCTAGAAAACCATAAGACCTCCCATTTATCTTCACCATTATAAAATAATTGGCTGGGGCCTTCATGTCTGAACAGGTACTTTTCAAAATGTGGCTTGGAAGATGTGCTTAAATTCCATTATAATAAAACGTGTCTACGAAAGCCAAGCCAGGTCTTGGCTGATTGTCAGAACCACCAGGAGTCATGTGGCTCCCAGTGACAAACCCGCTTCCAAAGCCCACCTTTGAAATGAGGTCAAGGGAGCAAGCTCTCCCTCAGCCCCAGGTTTTTTTATCGTCTGCCAGCCCTCACGGATCATGAGAAAGGACTCAGAGTCTTGACTGTGTCCATACAGTAGTCCTTATGATTTGTTTCCCTAGTTCCTGAATTGTAAAGATCTTATAGAAAGCAATGTGAGGAGTGTTACTGTAGCCAATAAAAAGAAAAACCCTATTCTGTACTCTTGTAGGCAACATCATAAAATGATAGTATCCGTTTGTCTGTCTCTATCTGTCCACCTACCTGTCTCTAGATGGACAGTACAAACCATAAACTATTTTTATAGAAAACAGTCTACTGAATTTATTGATTGTATCCATACTTGGTGGGAGAAAAAATGTTACAGAGTAAATTGACATACCCATGTTCAGGTTGTCAAATATTCATAAGGATCAATAGGAATGGAATTTACTTTCTCCCACCCCAGTCCCTATTTTAAGCCCATCACGAGTAGCGTCTGATACTGGCCTTTGCAGAGCAGGATTCTCATATAGACATACCCATCTCATAGACATCTCATAGAGACATGACCCAGTAGACCTATTTAGATATTGAGGCTATTCTCACGACCAGCAAAAATCAGGCTAGGAGAGCCTAGCCCAATTTTTGCTACTCGTGTAAACCACCAGGCTCTCAGGCGAGCCCTGTGGTTGTGCTGCTGCGGTGCAACTCAACACCATGGCAACTCACGAGGAGACCCCTGACCAGGAAGCTAAAAAGCAGCCTTTCGGCTCGGGGGTCTCTCCAGCATGCTCTGTGCATTTGCACAGAGCATGCTGGAACTTCTGGGGGCCATGCATCCCCTGAACTCCCAAGCCCCCGCAAACTCCATGACGGAGTCGGCAGTCGTGAGGGCGGCCAATCCAGCTGCCCAGGCAGGGCTTGCTGATTGTCTACAGGGAGAGTGGGCTTAGCCTGCTCTCCCCACAAACCCTCTCAAAGTGGGTCTCACTGATCATGAGACCCACCTCATTATATTGTACACATGTAAAGCCACCTAATGGCGCAGCAGGGAAATAACTTGCCTGGCGAGCAAGAGGTTGCTGATTTGAATTCCCACTGGTATGTTTCCCAGACTATGGAAAACACCCATATCAGGCAGCAGTGATATAGGAAGATGCCGAAAGGCATCATCTCACACTGTGCGGGAGATAGCAATGGTAAATCCTTCCTGTATTTTACCAAAGACAACCACAGGGCTCTGTGTTCACCAGGAGTCAACACCGACTCGACGGCGCAACTTTACAACTTTAAAGGTGTCTGCATACCTATTCTTTCTTTTGTATGAATGGCTATGCATGCTTTCATATAAAAAGTGAACCTGGGTACAGGTCCCCTCAAATGCAGACTGCAGAATGTACCACTGTACATGCGTTGAGCATAATGTGTAAATAACTAGCTATATGTGTATTCAGATCAAAAAATATATACAGGTTGAGAATCACTTATCCAGACTGCTTTGGATCAGATAGGTTCCGGATTTTGGACTTTTACAGATTTCGGAATCGTCCATTGATAAGGCTTGGGCATTGTGCAGCGTCGTAATAAAGACCTCCTTCTCGCTGCCTCCCTCCTTCTCCTCCTCTCTCCCTCTGCCCTTCCATTTGATGAGCTGGAAACAATCCAGAAGAATAGCCACAGCAGGGCCTTGGGGCGGGGTACACAGTGGAACTCTCGCGAGAGCGTGCAAGAGTTCCAGCAGGGGAAAAGGAAAACAATGGTGGCGGCGGCGAGGAGGCAAGCGGAGTAGGCAGCAGTGATGGGCAGCGAAAAACAATGGTAGCAACGAGGCGGTAGACGGCTAAAGCAGAGGAGGCAAGCGGCGGAGGTGGGAGGCGGCGGTGGTGGCAGCCCGGCCCGACCTTGGCCCTGAGTAAGGCAGCTTGACCGCATTTTTAAAATGAGCGGAGGCTTTTTTCCCCCTTTCCCCTGCCGTGGTGTCCGGATTTTGGAGCATTCCAGATTTCGAGTGTCCGGATAAAGGATACCCAACCTGTATTCTTTTCTTTCAAGTCCCAGAAACTAATTACAGCTCTGGTAGAGCTGTGCAAAACCTCCAAAGGCTGGTTTTTAATGCCTTGGGGAACTGTGCAGTTCCTGAGCTGTGAGCCCTTCCAGGCACAGCTCAGGGAAGCTCTTGAACCTAAAAAAGAATGGTGCACTCTATCTGAGCAAACCTGGGGAACCCATTATGAAATTGAGCTAAGGCTTGGGCAGTCCATTTACTCTATATAGTTTCTCTAATCCCGTCTCTTTGCCAGTGTGACTGAAACCATGTCTTGGGGTGGAGCTAGGGTGGTGCTATTACAGAGCACATGGGCTGAGGGAATGGCTTACGAAGAGCATTACAGAAAGTATAAAAAGGGATTCTGCCTGACTTATAACTCTGTTGGATAGGAAGTTTCCCCAAGCTTCATCAGACAAGGCTAGGGATTGCACACAGTTCCCTTCCTTCCAAGCCATGGGAACATCTCAACAGTACTTTATGAGAGGTGGTTGCTTAACCCTGTCAAAATTGTCATTCATTTCCAGGACTTTAATGAGAAATATTGAAATTTCAAAGGCACAGTTTGAATTTCAAAGGAGCATGTGGTGAAACTGAGGTCTTTTAGATCACAATAAATGTGAACATGAAACTAAGAAGACTGGTGTGGCATAACTATAATTATAACACATCCACATAAACTGAGCATTCTAGTTTTAGTGGCTGCTGGCAAACTTAAACTTGGTAAGACTGGTGAACCCTTCGCAATAGATGTATATGTTTAAAGAAGATGTTGATTGCATATACTTTGTTGTAGGCAGGGTTTTCTGCAGCTGAATTAGTTCAGCATTCTCCTCAATAGACGAGAGAGCCATAATCTGCTGAAAAATGGCCTTTAATGATTGTGGCGCTTGTCCATGGCTCAGAATCCCCCTTTCTTAATTAGACCATTTACTAGAAACTGGCAATTGAAATTTTCCTCTTCACTTGATGATGAATAATGCAACACCTCAGTTACTCTGTGTGTGTGTGGTTGGTGTTTTTTTAAAGCCCTCTTTTTTCAATTCACAGTTGTTAAAAATACATTAGATATGTGAAAACTTAAAAGAAAAAACAAATTGCAAGAAGTGATGTACTAAAATAGCTTGAGTAACAGAAATAGTCTATTATTTTATAACCTTCCAAATGTTGGTAATTTGTTCCATTAATCCAAACTGTGAAATTTGTGAAAGAAGAATATAGTTTTCCTCCCTAAATGATAAATGATTGGGTGAACAGGTTTTGTAATGGTTTACATATATACATCTGTTCAGTGCTATGAAGCAGGTGGCAAGAATTCGTAGGGGAGAAAGCACTAAGGGCGTTTACTCGGAGCTTTACTGTCACATGTCAAATACTGGAAGAAAAAACAGGCATCTGGAGCAGAGAGAAAAGTGCAGGTTTAATAAATGGGCTGTGTTGTGTTCATTAATAATGAAAAGGAAGGTCATGGCTCATTTTCAGGAGCACCAAAAGAGCACTAAAGTTGTATATATTGGAATTGAGTCAATTGGAGGGTGGTGGAGTAAGTGTTAATAAAGCATCCATTCACATTTTTCCCCAACTTGGTTATTTGGTCTGGCTCTTATTGCCAAAAAAGGACAAGCTTGAAATGTTAAGTATATATGAGCAGCCACTAGAAGTCTCTAGAAGATAGAGAAGTTCCATATTTCACCATGGTCTCTTCTCTTAGGAAAAATCAGAACTCATTTCCCTAATACATAATGAGCCCTTTCTCACGATCGCAAGAGAGGGCTTGAGGGCAGGCAGTGGGAAAGGCAGCAGAAGCTTGCCTTCCCCACAGATGATTCAAGAGGGGGGTCTGGGGACACAGACCACACACCCAGATGGTCCGTGGCTGCCACAGGCAGCATGGCGATCAGGATGCATCATCCCAGCCCCCAGAAATCGCACAATCCACCGTGCAAGTGTGCGGTGCATTGTGGGGATCTCATTGTGGGGATCAGTGCTTCAGCACCGGCTGAAAGGAGCTGGCATTGACACATGGCCAGGTAAATGGGATCAAGGGAGCGCTCGCTCCCTTAACCTCATTTAAGAGCCCAACTTCTTTGCTGGGTTTGTGGTTGAGGTGCTTTCGGTAGTTCCCACAAGCAATCAAGCCCAGGCTTAGTTGCCCTAGCCTGGTCTTGGCTGCTAAAAGAAGGCAACAAAAAGCCTAGAGTTCATGCTAAGCTGAAAAGTATATACTACTGGGAGGAAAATCTGCCTCTTGCTCATTGAAAAAATGTCTAAGTCTAGTGTGTAGATGGGTAAATAGGTTGTTTCTGTATTTGATGTCTTAACAGCATGCCACCAAAAAGGTTGCTCTATCAATCTGATAAGGGATGCTTATTTTTTTGTGCTGCTCAAATTTGCCCATAGGATGTATCTACATCTGCTGATTTGGGCATGATCTATTTTGCTGTATATATATTTTGTGTGGTGTGTGTGTCTGTATAGTGCTTATATACTAGCTATTATCATTGACCTAACCATCCTAATTTTTAAAAAACCAAGTGCAATGATTTATGTCCTAATTGTGCCTTTAAACTCAGTTCATCTGTAGCTGTTTGCAAGCATTGCAGAAAAAGCAAGAAGCACTGTAGCAATGGAAAAGGAGGTGAACCACCTGGTTGACTCATCCACTCTTCCAGTGCTTTCCTGCAACTCACTTCTGTGACTAATCAAAGTTTGTGATCAGGAACAGAATAAGCTAACTGAAAGGCAAAGTTGTGTCCCTTTTTTTCTTCATGGGAGGCATTTTGCACCCCCATAAACCATTTCCCATTTCATAAAACCATAAACCCATAAACCCATTTCATTCTGATATTTTAATTTTTCTGTATTTCAATTCAGCCCTAGTTTAAAACACGTTAAGGCAATTCTCACGACTGCAGGAAAGCGGGCTAAAGGACCCTAGCCTGCTTTCCTGCAGTTGTGTGCTGTAATAAGAGCCGTGCGGCTCCTGGCAGCAAACCGCACCAAGTACCCCTGCCCTTAAACGAGGTTAGCGGAGCGAGCGCTCCACTAGCCCCGCTTATCCGATCGTGAGTCACCACAGTGCGGCACCGCACTGCAGCGACTCATGAGTGGACCCCTAACCAGGAGGCTACAACAAGGCTAAGCCCGCTCTCCCCGCAGAACCTGGTAAGGCTCTACGCCCGGATCGTGTGTAGAGCCTCATTGTGTGCATATGCCCCTTTTAACCCCCAGTAATACAAAAACCAGCTCATGAGGTGCTGGTCTTTACATATGAGAACAGTGAATGCTTACATGTGAGGAATGGAGGCAAAATGGATATAAACCATATAAACCAGGGGCATTGGTGCATACATACCTGCAGCTGTTAGTGTATAGAGGGTCTTGAATCGAGCACTCTGAAGAAAGACCTCTTTTACTAATTCCTGGAGTACTGCTGTTATGTTTGTCCCAAAGACCAGTCTAAGTGTGAGGACAGATGTCATACAAAAAGGATTTACAGCTCATGGTCTTCAGCTGCAATGCAAGCCTGCTTTCACAAGGATGCTATTATACAACTATACTAGATAAGCAAATGCTGGTACTTCCATCTATCAGTCTTGCCTGTGCCCACCCCACTCCCCATGTATGTCTCTGCTGCTTCTTCCAACATAAAACATTTAACAAAGCACTTGGTCCTGCAGCTTGGTGTCTGTGACAAAATCTATATGGCTTCCACCTGTGTCAGACACTTGGCAGTGGGGTGCTTTGTTAACTTCACATAGCTGGAAGAGGAAACAGTACTGGTAGGAAGAATATAAGAAAGAATATAAGCAGGGAAGAGCAAGTATCATTGGAGTCATGAAACAGTATTTGCTTATTGTTATAAGTGTCTGTCAGTTCCATTGTAATGCCAGGAGCAATCAACCTCTGTGAGTCTTGTTTTTATTTTAGGTTTCTTTTATCACAGATCTTCTTTAGATGTTCTCTATATCAGTACAGTTGCAGCAGCTTCTGTGGTTACTTGCCACCATGTCAAGCAGAGAACATCTAAAGACCAAACATCTGCCTCTGATGTTTGGGTGCTTCTGATGTTTATCAGTCATACAGGCAACGCACCTCCCAGGAGGCCAGACATTGCCTACATGGTACCAGAGGCATCCACATGGACGGAAAGCTTAATACCACCTCTGACCAACATGAGTTCAATTGCAGAAATGGCTGCAACTATGATGATAAAGACAACCTCTACAGGGTGTTAGATAATTATTTTATTGCAATGTGCCCATGAACAGTATTCAGAAAGTACATGTGGTGCAGAGTGCAGCAACCAGCTTATACCACCCTTCTTATACCAGCTTATACCACCCTTATAACCACCCTTCATAATTCACATATTACACCAACTTGAGAAAGTTGCATTGGCTGCAACCATTTCGGGGTACAATTAAAGGTGCTGACCATTACCGTTAAAACTCTAAATGGTTTGGGTCCTCCAAATATGAAAAACCACTTGCTCCCAGCTGAATATAACTATCTGACAAGATCTGCCAGGAGCGCTCAGCTCTGCGTGCCAACACACAGAGGCATGTCTACTATACATGTTTGACAGCTCTTCTTGGTTATAGGCCCAAGGAGGAGAGAAGAACAGGCTGATGCCACTAATGTCTTCTGTGTTTTTTTTTTTTTTTTGAGGAATTTTAAGATGACTTTTTAAAAAAACAGACTTTTGATAAAAACCAGACTTTTGATTGTGGTGGAGCATGTGGGCCAACAAAATCAATATATGATTTTATCACCTGATTTTATCTGATTTTATCAGTATGTGATTTTATCACCTCCCTTTGATTTTGTTGGCCCACATGCTCCACCACAATATTAGGATTTTTACATTTCTATACATTTCATAGTTTTTTGAGGGCAGCTGCACAACCATCAGGAATATATTTCTGGAAGCCAAAATATATTTTGGGGGGAGGGGAGAGCACCAAAAAAATGTTTACCCCTCCCCGTCCACATACACTAGGCTGTGGGACAAACCTTCAGCTGAGCTCCGCAGCAGCCTCTCTGTGAGGGCACAATTCATGCTTTGCCCTCCTCATTCTGTGAAACATGTGGGTGATGGTTTGCTGATGCTGCCTCCTCCTCCTCCACCTTCATTATCATATGGTTTTAATGTTTTTATGATTTGATAGTTTTTGTGCACTACCCTGTGGTCTTTGGATGAAGGGTAGTATTTGATTGATTGATTGAGTGAGTGAGTGCCGTAAAGTCGGTGTCAACTCTTAGCAACCACATAGATTTTTTCCAAGTATGGGGAGGGCATCCGTAACACGATGGGTTGTCAATCACTGCATGCTCCGAGACAGGGCCAATGAAAATCGAGTATGCATGTTGCTCCCTCTGTCGAACCCCGGCATACCCAGTTCTGGTCCTGTCTTCGCTCTGGGACAGTTCTGTTTTTTCTGGCTCAGCTTGTTCTTCTTCTCTTTCTCCTGTGTGCAAGGGGGGGAAAGGAGTTGTATGCGTTTTAAGGTCGGTGTAATCCCTCCTGTCTCTCTTTAGGTTGTCTTCCTTCCTTTGGCTTTTTGTTTTTCTGTCAGTTTCATATTCCTGTCAGTTACCATTTCCGCCTCCCCCCTCTCACTCAGACCTTAAAGGAGCGAGTACGGTGTTTTCTATGGAGATCACACACGCTGGCGATATGCTACGGGGTTCCCTCTCAGAGGGACCCCTCTCTGATGCCCCAATTATTAAGTCCCCAATAGTCCCTTCGGGGGCTGGGGAAAGCTCCGTAACAGCCGATACAGGCTTGGTTGTTGTTGAAGGCGCCTCATCTCCGGTTAAGGAGATAAAAAAGAAAAAAGCTTCCACGGAGCACATTAAAGCCCCGAAGAAATCAAAGCATTTGGAGGCGGGTGGCGCGAAGACCAAAAAGAAGAAGAAAGAGAAGGGAGTTCTCTTTTCTAAAGCGCCTACTAGTGAAAGGCTCCAACTCAAAGCAGTGAGGGAGCGGCAGCCGGGAAAAGAGCCAACGGCTCCTCCCGCTCGAATTGCGTCCGCCATTTTAGCTGCCTTTGATCCGCCCGCAGCTCTTTCAAGCAATTTCGCGCCTGTTCCGGGAGCGCTGCTGCCCACAATAAAGGCTTCCATGGGGCCGTCTGAGAGTGCTCCCATGCCTTTGGGGCTCTCTTCCGCTTGCTCCGATCCTCAACAATCCTCGTCTTTGGTGGTGAGTGACTTGTCAGGAGACATTTTGGCGGGCTCCGTGGGTCCTAGCGGGGAGTTACTGTCAGCCAAAGAGCTTGCTTGGCTCAGTGCTTTCGTTCAGAAGAACTGTCTGGCGGTGGTTTCCCCTCTATTAAATCAGCAGAGCAGTGTGAGTGCTTCTCTTCCCAAACAGCATGGCAATGCTGAGGGTTCAGTGCAGACAGTTGAAACAGAGGCAGTTGGGGGCAATGCAGTCCACCTGCCTGCAAACACTGCACAGACTGGGGGGCATGATGTCACGGCGACCGCCACCTCCTGAACGCGCAGGGGCAGGCGGCCTTCCTTTTCCTCCTCGCCGGACTCCAGTCCAGTTAGGCAGTCCATTCCTGTTGGTGAAAGAGTCTGGCTGGCCAGGAATGCCAGGAAAAGGCGTCATAGGAGACTTTCACATGTCTATTCCTCTGAAGGGGATGACTCTCCACCAGACAAACGGACATGTGGGTCACGCGTTTGCGCCCCAGTTTCCACGGCAGAAACCCATAAGGGGGATCAGGGAAACCGGGAGGCTTCTAGTTCCCACGGGAATGTTCCTGGGACTTCGTCACGGGCAATTGTTACTCAGCTCCAAGGTCAGAGTTCGAATTCTGAGGAATCAGAAAAAGAGGAAGGGGAGTTGTCTGATGAACAGACCCCATCCGAAAAGCCCTCCTCAGCAAGGTTATTTTCTGTTGATGGATTCGAGGTCCTCTTGGCCAAGGCAAAAAGGGCAATTAAGGATGTGTCTAGTGATACTGCCCCTCAATCAGTTCCTGGTTTAGACCAGGAGGTTTTTCCCTCGACATCGACATCTCCTGCCACAGTGCCTTTTCCATCCCTATTTAAGGATGTGATGCTAGCAGAGTGGGGGGTACCTGTGGCGTCCAAACCCGCCTTGAGTTTTCCCAAGAAATTGTATGCCTTACCTGCTGAAATTATGTCTCTGATAGCCATTCCAGTGGTCGATGCCCCGGTGGCCCAGTCGGTGACTGGGGCATTGGTTAATAAGGAGGGTGACGAATTCCTCAAGTCATCGGAGGAAAAGAAGACAGATCATCTCCTGAAGAAGGCACACGAGGCCTCGGCGACCATCATCCGTGCAGCCTCCACGAATTCCATATTTGCGAGGGCAACAATTCTCTGGACGAAAGAGTTGGCAAAACTGGTACCGCCAGAATTTACCAAACTACGTCAAGGGCTAAATAAAATAGCAAGGGCTTCTGCTCTTATGGCAGATTCAAGCCTTGACTGCCTTCAGCACGCCTCCAGGGCTATGGCGGCTAACGTGGCAGTCCGCAGGGGACTTTGGTTAAAACATTGGAATGTCGATACCAAGTCGAAATCGACATTGGCTGCCACCCCTTTCCGGGGAGTGAAGCTGTTTGGGGAGGCATTGGACCCGGTGTTAATTGAGACCCGAGATAAGAAGAAGGCCATGCCTGTGGGACGGGGGGATTCAAGGAGGTCCTTCCGTGGGGGAAACAACTCTCAGTATTCCTTTCGTCCCTTTAGGCCTTTCGCCAGATCTGGAACGTCTGGCTTCCGAGACAACTACAGGGATAGGGATTTCAGAGGAAGCCAGTACCGTCCTCCCTGGCGCCAACCCTGGAATCCCAGATCCAGGGGCTCTGGAAAGAGAGGCTCCTCCTTTGCCGCAGGACAAGACCGTCGCTCTCGAAAACAATGACTATCCCCAGGTAGGAGGCAGGCTACGTGCCTTTGCCAGGGTTTGGGGGGACACAACCACGGACTCCTGGGTTTTTCACACCGTTTCTCAGGGGTACCGTATAGAGTTCGTCTCTACGCCTCCAGATTCCTTCTTCGACACCCCCCTGTCAAAGAGCCCTTCCAAGAGAAGTCTAATGCGAGACGCCATTCAGCACTTGCTGGACATTCGTGCTATAGAATTGGTACCGTCTCCACACGTTCACACAGGCGTTTACTCGCTCATCTTCCTCGTTCCAAAAAAGGACGACTCCTGGAGAGCAATATTGGACCTAAAGCGGCTGAACCGGTACGTGAAGAAGAGGCACTTCAGAATGGAATCCTTCAGATCCATCAAAGCGGCTGTTCTTCCGGGAGACTGGCTGGCCTCCCTCGACTTATCAGAGGCCTATCTTCACGTACCGATTCACCCGGATTTTCGTCGTTTCCTCCGTTTTTCATACGGGGGCCGCTGCTACCAGTACAAGGCCCTTCCCTTCGGCCTTTCCTCTGCCCCAAGAGTTTTTACCAAGCTCATGATAGCGGTCATCGCCCATGTCAGGCTGCGGGGGATCCACGCATACCCGTATTTGGACGATGTTTTAATCCGGGCGCAGTCAGAAGGGGAGGCAGAACAGAGTGTCGACCTTACCATCAGGATATTACAAAACCACGGCTTTCTGATCAATACGGCAAAGAGCCATCTCCGTCCTACTCAGACGCTGGTTCATCTCGGCGTATTGTTCGACACGGAAGCAGCAGTGGTTCGCCTTCCAAAGGAAAGGAGGCTAAAGATCGCGGCGACAGTCACCTCTGTCGTGCACAAGAAAAAGGCTCCTCTTATCCGCCTGGCACAGCTCATGGGAATGATGGTGGCCTGTTTCGATTGCGTGCCATGGTCCAGATGGCATTCCAGGCCTTTACAGTGGCTGTTGCTTCCTCACCAGGAGGACATCATGGTCAGGCGAAACGTCTGGGTCAAGATGACCTCCAAGGTTCGATTCTCCCTACGGTGGTGGACCTCACGGGCTCTCCTTCGAGGTGTTCCCTTGGAGCTTGTCCAGAAATGTGTGGTCACAACAGATGCGAGTCTATTCGGATGGGGAGCCCATTTCCTCGACCAGCGGGCACAACGGAAGTGGAGTTTGGAGGATCTCGACCACAACATCAATTGGCTGGAGCTGAAGGCAGTTCGGCTAGCCCTACTAGAGTTTCAAGTCTACCTGGAAGGCCAGGATGTGCTTGTCCGCACCGACAATGTCACCACAAAGGCCCATGTGAACCATCAGGGAGGCACTCGATCGCGGGCACTGATGTTGGAGTCGGATGCGCTCTTCCGTTGGGCAGAAACCCACCTGCGCTCCCTAACTGCGGAACACCTGGCGGGACAGTCAAATATTCTGGCGGACTGGCTAAGCAGGCAGTCCCTGGATCCGGGAGAATGGTCTCTACACAAGGAGGTGTTCAGCCAGATCTCTCAAATGTGGGGTCGTCCAGCAGTGGACCTCTTTGCCACGCCCTTGAACAACAAACTTTCTCGTTTCTACTCACGACACCTGTGCCCTCAAGCGGAACGAGTAGATGCCCTGACTTCCAGATGGCCTCGCGGAGTCCTTCTCTACGCCTTCCCTCCATTGACTATTCTACGCATGGTTGTCCGGAAACTGGTGGCCGAGAGGGCAGAGGTGGTCCTGATAGCCCCCTTTTGGCCTCGGCGCCCATGGTTTTCGGACCTGCTGGCTCTGTCGGTCCGGAAGCCGTGGGCCCTCCCAATCAGGTCAGACCTACTGAGTCAGGGTCCGTTGATGCATCCGGATCCGGATTGGCTCCGCCTTCACGCGTGGAGATTGAGCGCCGCGCCCTAGAAGACAAGGGTTATTCTGCACCGGTTCAGCAAACCATATTGGCCGCACGACGTCAGTCCACCACCCGCATTTATCAAATGACGTGGTCAGCTTTCTGTTCGTGGTCACGTAAGGAGGGTCTGGACCCAAGGGCAGCAGGCGTTTCCTCAGTTCTAGGGTTTTTGCAGGCCGGGGTCAGCAAGGGACTTCGTCCTAATACCCTGAGGCGACAGATTTCCGCCTTGTCCTCCATTCTCGATCTTAATGCTGTTGGTTCCCTGTCACTCCATCCTGACATAAGGCGTTTCTTAAAAGGGGCGTATCCTCAAAAGTCTTCTCCAGCACCAAAGTTCAAAAGCGTCAATCCTTTTTCTCTCTTGCTTCTTCAAAGTCCAGTTTTCGTATCCATAGAGTGTTATGGGAAAAACCATTGTCTCAATAATTCTAATCTTTGTAGGTGTAAACCCGTCATGGCATCTAAATATCCTTTCCAAGGCCTTCATTGCAACCATATCAAGCGCTAGTCTGTGGTGTATTTCTTGACTGCTGGATCCTTGACTGTTGATGGTCGATCCCTAAAAGGCAGAAGTTATCCACCACTGCAATGTCTTCATTGTCAATTCTGCAGCTGGTTGCTGTGCCCGTAGTCATTAGTTTAGTCTTCTTTATATTTAGTTGTAGTCCCATTTTTTCACTATGCTCCTTGACTTTCATTACTGGAGCTTGCAGATCATCCATATTCTCAGCTATGTATAAAAATGTATAGAAATATAAAAATATAAATGTAAAAGTATAGAAATGTAAAATAGAAAAATGATGCAGAAACAAATAAATTGTAATCCCCCCACCTACTTACTCACTTGGAACTTCTGATCCAGGGATGTAGCTAGGGGAGAGGGGGCCCACGTCCCCCCTCTCTCCAGCGGCTCCTCGGAGTGTGGGAGATAATGCAGAAAATAGGGAGGGGTGGAACTGGAGGACCCTCAAGATCCGGGGGGGGGACACACAGGTTCTTTGAAGCCATCCACTCAATTATAGCTACCCCTACTGACCTCTTCTCATTCATCAGACCTGGCTCTGCAGTTGCTAAACTTTGGGGCAGGGGAAGCTCCTGTTTTCCCCTCACCAACATTTCCACAGCCAGGTGTTCCCTAGGCTCAAGTTGCCTTCTCTCTTTCATATCATCCTGGTTTCCCTTGAATGCTAAAAATGAAAACACTACTTGGAAACCAAAATGTTAATCTGTATCAAAAGCTTTTCTTTTCTTCCATACCTGCTGTTAGCTTAAAGCAAATAGATTAAACACATTAGGAGAGACCTCACTGTTAAGGCAGGCCCATAATCTGCAGGGGGTGGGGGGCTTCAGTGTAACTTGTTTCAGTTACATACCAAAATAAATCATGCAAGTTTCATTCTAATGAATTCATTCCATTATCATTTCTTTAGGGCTGAGATTTCCCCCTTCCCCCCGCTTTTGAAATCTAAATATTTTTAGAGGACAAGTGTATTTTGTTTCATTCTATAATGAATTTTCCTTTTAGTCTTAACTTCTTTTTTGGCCATGAATAACTTATAAGAGAAAAGGGAAGTGCACACACTTGGAAACAGTGTATTACTAAACAATACAGTTCTGCTTCTTAAATAGAGACTGTCCATTCCAGTAAAATAAAAGAAGGATTAGATGAAGCTGTAAAAAGAATTAACCTGTACTCTGAACCTCTTTTTTCCATATCCTAAAGGGGGAAAAGATTTAGAAAATAGGCCCTTTTTTGCCATTACATTTGCTATAAAGTTGTGCTATCCTCCCCACCTACCCCATGCAGACTCCTTAAAAGCTGGCTAAATAAGTGTATCAGACCATAAAGTGTGCTCTAAATGGGACACAGACATCTGTAGTCTAACAGAACTGACATTTTTGCTGTACAAATCCCAAGGATTGGCATGATTTTCTACAAAGGAAAGCTTCTTATCCTTTTCTTAAGCACAAAAGTTTTCTTAGTCACATTTGTCAATGACTTAACAACAGACAAGCCACATAATGCATACAAATGTTTGCTGTTCATGAAACCAATAGAAAGTCAACTTCATCTGACAGGCAGCTTGGGGTATAATTCCCCCCCCCCCAAAAAAAAAAACATGGAGACTACTGTAACAGCAGGTCTTTTAGTCATTGAAGTCTCGTTCCCCTTTCGAGGCTGAGGGTGGCTTAACACATTGCCTGCAGTCAAAAGCAGATGCATAAGTCCATGTGTGCCTATATTTTGCACCACATGTTGCCACTTCTAAAAAAGGACTCATGGGAGCCCAACTTCAGTTTCTTTCCCATTAGGACAACATGGGGAGAAAAGTACACATCCATGGCTTGCCACATGATGCAAGGTACAGAGCCACTTTGACTCTTGCTGTTAAGCAAAATAAGAGTACTTGCTTTTAGAAGTAAAACCAAAAAACATTATCACAGTGTACAGACATACTAGCACAGAAATGTACCTTGTGAGAGAGTGCAGCAAAACTTTTGAAAAAGAGCTCTGTGGTATTTTAAAAAGTCAAAAAGGCTCACATATGGAGTTGGAGAACTCTGAGGACAAGCAGCTGCAGTTTAGGGCTCTGTGCCGGTGCCGGAAGAGGAACACGGAACTGGGCTGGGGTTAACCCTGAGCGGAATGCTGAGTGGTCTGCTTCAAAATGGGGTGGCAGGCAGGGAGAGGCTGTGGGCCAAGCCAGCAATCTGCTCAGCACCAGTGTGCATTGAGGGAGGGGAGGGGAGGGAAGAAGGAAGGAGAGAAGCTGAGTGGGATAGGGAACTGCTACCATACTTCATATCCAAACACACATTACCTTGTTAGATAATGCACAAAAGCGCATGCATATTGGAGAGTTCTGTCTAGCTCTTCATAAGTATTTGTAGCATATATGGCGAGGTGGGCAGTATCTGAGGTCATTTACCCAGTCAAAACCTGTGGGCTCCCAATTTTCGGTTGAGTGGAAGCAAGGTAGGAGGAATCTGTATAGCTGTTCCTCCTACCTTGCTTCCACACAATCACTTCCACCCAGGTTTTCCTCCTACCTTGTTTCCACACAACCAAAAATTGGGAGCACACACAGCTCCCAAACCTGGGTAGAACCATTTTTGATTATGTGAATGACGCCTTTGCCTTTCTAGTTATTTGTACAGGTTTGTCAATGAACAAGGTGCATTATAGAATTTCATAATAAAGAAGAAGAACAAGTTTTGATTGTGTGGATGACCTCTGTATAAACATCAGTGCTAGGTCACATAACCAACTTTGGCATGTGCCAATCTAAACACACATTGAGCCCTTTCCCACGACTAGTAAGAAAGTGCTAGCCTGTCTGCACGGGGGAAGCCCAGAAAAGCTTACCTCCCCACAGATGATCTTTCAGGCTTCCCTGGGCAGGTAGGATTGCCCACCTAGACGAGCACCAGTTGCTGCCAGTAGCTCCAGGGGTCAGGGTGCCGGGATGCCTAGTGCCTCCCCCATACCATAATGCACTGCGTAAGTGCATGGTGCATTATGTAGATCCCCCTTCCCCTCTGCAGGCTCACCGCAGTCTGGCAGCCGCTGCTGCTGCCGCAGTTGACAGACGACTAAAATAAATGGGTTTAAGAGAGCGCTCGCTCTCCTAAACCCGGTTTAGACCGAGGCTTCACAGGTAGGCTTGCCGCCGTGGTGCCACTAGGATTGGCCCAATCCCGACAGTTCACATGCATATGCAAAACTGGGCTGGGCTCTCTTGGCCTGGTTTTGCATGCACGTGTCAATAGCCTCAATGTAAATCGACACTTAATGTCAGCTTCTCTACACTACACTAAATCCCAAAATCATGGTGCCTCATCAAATCTCTATCCCTAAAATTTGACTGTTTAACATTGATCTCATAAACTAAGAAGTCAAAGCAAGATGCACATCAAACTGAGGTGTTTGTTTTTTTTTAAAGCTTCCTCTTATTTTAAGCCTGCTACAGCACATACTTCGTTTCCTGTTTTTTCTTGCCTTTCTTGCCGTCTTGTCTTCTTTCTCCTAGTGGTCAAGTCAGTTCTCTTGGAGGAAGTGTATGAGGCTACATATTTGGCAAAAGGCCAGCCATGATTGTGAGAAAAAAATATATTTCCTGTTTCAAAGTGATTCCTGTTCCTGGGCTTCCTCGGCCCAGTTTTTCATGTGCATGTGAATGGCCTCTTATTGTGGCATTTGGATTTGGCCAGGTTACTTCATAAGATGCATGAACCACACTGAAAAGGTGGAAGAAAATATATGTATACACATACAAGGGTTGAGCTTCACCAGAGGACAAACTAAGTTGGGGAACTTGGGGAACAGACAACAGAAATGAAAAGCCTACCCTTATTATTTGAATGTGTAACCTTTCATGAATACAGTATTCTGCCACTTAAATGTAGTAGCAATTTTGTTTACTCTGTTGCTTGGTAGCTTATATATTTTATATTGTAAAACTGACTCTCCCAATGCTTTGACCCACATGCTGCCATTTTGGTGGAGTGATTTTCACCTTGATTATATCCATACACCTTCGGAAGTCGTACATGCAAATTGCTGAGTTCTTTGTGAATGAACTGTAAATGAACTCATGTGGTTATATTTTCCATCATCTGAGCTATAACGTGCTTCTGTTGACCTCATGTACATTGTGCCCTTCTCTTCTTGGGGTCCTCAACCATCTTCGGACCCTCTGACAGATATCCAAGCCTCTGGCCCAGATGGGCGTCTGAGTCCCCAGGAGCACAGACACCACAGCGAATGGGCTACCCTACAAGAGCGAAGGAGGAATGCTTGCTTGGCAGCCTGATGCTGCCAGTAGACACAGCCAGTTCCAGCTGCTGCCTCTAACAAGACTGGAACCCACTATCTGCTCAAGCCCTTAAAAAACTCCTCAGAAACCCAAGATGGCTGCTGGAACAACAACTCTGCTGGCTGTGTACTCCAGCTCCTGAACCACTGTACCCTAGTTACCTGGACTTCTCTCAAGTCATCATTCCAGCCTTGCCTGTTCCTGAGCAGCTGGGAATCTTGCACCTAAGACTCCTGGCCTTACTCCCTCCAGCCCCATTGTCAGCTAGCCCAGTGATCCTCAATGTTGGGTCCCCAGATGTTAATGGACTTCAACTACAATAATCCCCAGCCCCAGTGGCCTTTGGTTGGGGATTATGGGAGTTGAAGTCCAAGTACATTTGGAGACCCAACGTTGAGAATCCCTGGGCTAGCCTCCTCTCCCACTTGCTGTTTCAACTACCAAGCTTCTGGCTGTGTGGATACCTGCCTTGAATCCTGGGAAGGCAGGACAATCACAAGCACAGCTCTCGTTGATTCCCACAGACAGACCTGGCCAACCATGTTCCATAATTCCTCTTGTTGTGGACCTTTGTTTCCTTTTGTCCTTGTTTGTCCATCAGAAACAAAAGGGATAATTAAAAAACATTTCCACATGATTGATGTGGCTGTTTCAGATGTCCTTTCCGTTCTCTTGCTTGGAAGACTTTCCATTTGGATCCGTGCCTAGGCTTCCCATTTTTCACATTATTATGTCATCTTCCCTTGATTAGGAACATACATCATGTGTTGCCTTAATAGTCTGTTGTATCATTCTATTTTCCTCCCATAGCTTCCCAGTGTCCATGTCTGCTGCATACAGATAGCTCACTCTTCTCCTTCTACATTTTGTATTACCTATTTGCATGATAAGTTGACCTATTCATATCAGATCCACTGCAGTCTAATTTCTGCAATATTCTTTCTGATTAAGTTGATAATTTTAACTCTTTACCATATCAAAATCTTTCCTTAAAATCCAGTAGCTACTACTGTTTACAGCAAGATAGGTTCCTGCATATTTTCTTATATATTATAGTACCATAAATGTTGATATAGCATTTGCTGTGGAATATATGCAGATTTGATTTTTTTTTTTAAGTCGAGTTTGAAAAGCTTTACTGGCCCACTAAGAAAACCTGATAGATCAGACTTAATATAACATAAAACATAGAGGTCAATGGTGACTTTATTACTACTAGTCATGTATAAATACTAGAACTACTACTACTATTTATATACTGCTTTTCATTTTAAAAAAGGTCTTTGAAGTGGTTTACATAGAAAAAGGAGGAGATGGTTCCCTGTCCTCAGAGGGCTTGCAGTCTAAAAAGAAACACAAGGTAGACACACCAGCAACAGCCACTGAAGAGATGCTGTCCTGGGCTTGAAAAGGGCAGTGTTCATGCATGTATGATGGTTTACAGAATAACATAAGCAAAATAGATAGCCAGCAACCCCAAGGAGCTTACAATCAAAATGTTGACAGTTGGGGAAGAGAACAGAAGGATGCGAGGAAAGGGAGAAGAATGGGGAAACTGAATTAACAAGGCATGAATGAGACCAAGTACTATTAAGCATTTTAACCTTGTGTGCCACATCATTCAGAAACCAAGCTTGCAAGTAGCCTCCCGGGCTCAGTGGTCTCTCCAGGATGCCCCGCACGCATGGGCAGGAAACCTTGGAACTTCCGGGGGCCATGTGGCCCCGATCCCCGCAGCCTCCGCCAGCTCCATGATGGAGCTGGCAGTTGTGTGGGCGGCGATCTGGCTGCCTAGGGCTGCCTTTGGATCATCTGCAGGGAGAGCGGGCTAAGCCCACTCTCCCCGCAAACCCCCTTACAGCTCTTCACACTAATCATAGCCCCCTAGAGTTTTATTTGCTGAATAATGTTTTATTGATACAGAAACTCTCTTTGACTCCTTAGATGATTACTTGATTTACCTGCTCTGAATTTCATCCTCAAAGGGGGGTGCAGAAAGTGTCTCCATGTGACCCTTGAAGTGCAACCCTCCTTATGCATACCCCATCTGTCATAATCATTGAGACCAAGTCTTCAGATAATAGCTGCTGCTTTAAGTCACATAGAATATCACCCCAACTACAGGAAGAGTAGTTGATAGAAGTAACATCATAGAATTGTCTGGTTTCTTCTTAAAAATATATTCTTCTTCCAAAGAATTATTGATTTTGATGTGTTATACCATTACTCTTCTTCACACACTGTGGGATCATCATAATTGGATTCCCAGCCCAAGACAGGTGTCTGATACCTCATTCTCTATTAAGAATGTTCAAAGTTGTCTTGCTAGCAGCATGTGGGGGTGAGATGTCAACAATTCTGACACTGATATAAATCTGAACTCCTCCCAGGAAAGCAGTAATGTTATGCTGGCTTCACATGGTTGCTCTTCTACCATATCCTGGTGACTTTTTCGGTCACCAGCTATCCCCAAGTGAAAGGTCTAATATGCATTCAGTATGCCAAATGTCAGCCATATTCTTCCCATGGCAGGAGGCAGAACAAAAGATATGTTTGAACCTTTCAGAATGCTCAGATTCATTTAAATCTTATCTTGGCATGAAGGGTTAAAGCAGCAGCATGAAGTGGAAATGCATTTTGACATACCCTCCAAGGTGTGGAAGCCCCTTGCTTGCAATGAGAGTAAGCCATAGCTACTACAAGAGGAAGCAGTATTTGAGGGCTTGTACATCTTTAGTTTGGGCAGGCTACTGAACATGGCTGGAATTGTGGGTTTTGCAAGGGCCTGCTATAGCCCAAGGCATGCACCATTCTGTGAGTTCCATTGCCCTTTAGCAACTGGGAATAATGGAAGTAGCGCATGACATGCGATAGCACAAGAATCATCAGTACCAGTTCTGCCCTCTTGTGAGTGGTTCAGAACCACACAGTAGCGCAGGCAGCTCTGCACTGCCTGTGTTACACTGCGAGACATGTCAGCCACTGACTTCTGTTGACTAATATTTTATTTATTTATTTGATTTACAAATAAAAAGCAATGGGCTACAATTTTGAAGGCTGTTGAAATGGGAGCAAAACTGGGTCCCATACCCCTCCTGCCACTGGGGTTACTAAAGTGGGGATTTTGCCCCCACCCCAGCTTTGCCCCTCAGATGCAGCCCTTTTAATTTTTGCCATACATGGCAATGGCTCCCATTGCTTTCTGTGAGAGAAAGTTAATACAGCCCATCGTACTGATGAGCACTTCATTAGTTCCATTATAAGCAAAGGAGGTCTGTGTGAGTGGGAGGAGGTGAACCTGACACTAACCTTGGGGACCAAAAAAGCAAAGGCAGGGTGGTGGTGGATGTTTGTAAATGGGAAACGGACTGAGAAAGCAACAAATTTGATAAAGTTATTATTGGACTCCAGAGCAACATGCTTCCTGTTGTAAAACCTTTTACAGAACATTGGCAGGCCACAGCAGCGGTGTCTTTTTGGTAATGTTTATGAAAATAGAGTGAGAAGCCTGTGTACAACAGCAAAACCAAGTTCATATACAACTGCTTGGTACACATGGCACAAAATTATGAAGATTCCACATACATTGTAACCATACAACCAGCAATGTGTATGAACTGGCCCATAGACTATTTCTCAGGGATGTATCGATAATTAAGCAGATGGGTTCAAGGAGCCTGCAGCAACTAAGGGTCCTCAACTCCACCCCTCTCTATGTTGTTCATTATCTCCCACACTCCAAGGGGCCTCCAGAGAGAGATGAACATGGGCAACTTCTCCCCTAGCTACACCCCTGCTATAGCTTATAAGTGTAAACGCCTTACATAGTGCAAAATTAGTTCTGATCAGTTACTGCTGTTTTAGTGAGCAGGCCCTGGGTAGACAAATCATCTTTAAACTTGGCCAGACGGTGCTTTCTGAAGTTTATATTAACTTTGGAGCATGGATTATTTAAGTGCTTTTCTGCTAACAGTGAACAGCTATCTTTAGCAATGTCACACTCGATATAACATGGGTTGTTTTTCGTATGCTTTAATTCTGATTGCTTTGTCACCCTAATTGCTAAGTCTTGTAAAGAAAAGATCAGTACTAAACCCTAGGCATTACAATTTGCACATTTCATTTATTGTAAATAATAAAACTTTGGACACAATCAGCATTTCTTCTACCAACAGAAAACATTAAATTGGGCTTAATTTTACAGCTGTACAAATTATAATGTGCTCAGTGGGGTGAGTTAATGACGTTTAATTTGACCAGGCAAAATTTGCTTTACATTTGCCTCTTCTTACATATTTGCAGCTGCAGTCAGCTACAACTGCCTCTGCAATGTATGTGGAAAAATAGAAATACTTTCATTCCCAGGTTGACTGCACTTGGGAGTACACAGCTTAAATCATTTGGAGGGCCACTTTATTACTGTTATTAATTCAAGAGAGTCATATTCCTACCTCAACTGTGGATGTGTATTTTTTGTCATTTTTAACCCAGTGTTTTCTTTTTGACCACATTGTTAATCCCATTTTTCCTTTCCCCATCCTATACAGCTCTCCCTCCCTCTCCACTTCATATCATTCTCTCTCTGCACTACCATAGCTTTCTCCGTATACTTCCCACCAGGTCTTCTTTTTCTGTTTCTTTACCTCACACAGGTATATCTGCACGCAATTTATATTTGCCCATTTTCTTCTCCTTACCCATTGGCAGATTGGAGCTTGCTCCCTAGCAGCTTCTTGCTGGGGGAGGGCAAGTTTTGCACGGAGGCAATGGAGATGCATGTAAGGGTGGGGAAAAAGTTTTCTCCCTCTTTGTAGGAAGGCAGATCATAGCGCGGGGGGCTACGATCTGGATCATGGGTCATAGCATCCCCTTTCGGGCTGAGGCAGCCTGTCAGGACTGGGACTTTGGGCTAGTGCTAGACAGAGAAGAAAGTTCATTGGTTTTATAAGCATGGGATTAATTGGGCAGATTTGAGGCCTGATCGTTTTGAACCAGCCGAGAGGGGGCATTCCAGATGTTTTGACCTTGCATCCGAGAGAACAACTGGAGGACCTTGGTGGGTCTCAGATTGATCACTTATGTGGCTAGACATATGGACAAGATTAAGACATTTTTAATTAAGCCCTGGTTTGCTGAATAGAGATGCTGCCACGTAGGAGCTGGCTGGGAACCCTCCATCCTGCTACCTTTGAGCAGGCAAGAAAGAAGGTCAGTAGCTAAGGTCTTTGGGAGGCAGAATGGAAAGCTGTTGTGTCAGTATGAATTTGCCATCGATAGGGTGGAGTTATACTGGAGGAACAGTATTCATCTTTCTCTTAAGAGTTGCCAGTTATACTTGGACAACTTTAAGACTGGGTTATGTAGCTTGCTTGGGTGGCAGCTCCATGCATTCCTTCCTATGGCAGGGTAGCTAGAGGGCAGTAAGTATGGGTGATAAGCCATGGGGTGGGGTTCCAGAACGTTCTCAGAAGGCTGTTGTTTGGATGATGCTTGATGTATAGGCAACCTTGAGCTAGGTACTTTGTCTAGTGGGAAGGCTGAGGCAAACTCCAGCTGTATGGCTGGGATTTGCCTTGATTTTATTGCTGCACAGCTCTTAAGAAGGAATTCGGGGGCAAGAAGCCTCCAGTCTCGATGCAGCCCATTCCCCATGGGTTCAGATTTTACATTATGTGTTTTCCAGCTACAAGTACAAAGTCTGTAAATAATATTATATTCTTATGTTAATAAAGTTGTGGCCAGGCATAGTGCTCCACTTGTCCTCCACTTCTTTCGTAGTGGTTTCACTGACTGTCAAGGCAATCTTCGCACTCTTTATGTCACCACAGGTCTCTCTGCATTCCTCTCTCTGTTACTCCCATCTTTTTGTCTCCCAACCTGACAGACCACATTGCAGCCTTTCTCTGCTTAACCTCTTTTTTTTCCTCCAGTCTCTCTCTCTCTCTCTCTCTCTTTTTTTTTTTTTTTTGCCTTTCTCCTCCCTTCTCCCTGATCTCAGTCACCACACATACACATCCATTCTCTTTGCAGTCCACACATTACAAATCTTTTCACATAAATACATGGCAGTAAACCTAGGTTTGCAACTGAGTGTACAGGAGATGAAGCCAGACCTGGCTCAGTGAGGCATACCAGAATGATGCACATGTTTTCAAAGGCAATTTTCTCATTCATACATACACTGTTGGATGTATGCTTGAAAGAAACCTCAGAGTGTACCTACTTAACAATGTGGAAATCATTCCTGGGGGAATCTCAGACAGGAAGGCTGAGCAGCATGGAAGGCAGCTGCAACAAGCTGGAAGCAGCAACACCAACCCCACTGCATGCCTCTGATTCTGGGGAGAAGAGAAGCATAACATGATGCAGGCCTCCCCCCACCCCTTGCACCCGGACTGTTGACAGGCCTTGGAGGACTGTCAAGTATTTCACAGTGTGGTGGATGTGGGCTGCAAACAACAGGTGTTTGGTATTGCCACAGGGAGCTAGGGAGTGGTCATAGTCAGACTGCATGCTTTATGTTGTACAGATCCCTAACCTCCACCAAGTTTCTCTCTGAAACTTATTGTTTTGCCTTTGTTGGTCTTAGCCTAGTTCTGTAATGATAACTCTCTTTTTCTTTGCATATCATTGTAGACACTGGACAAGTTCTTAGTTTTCTGCACAACCATCCTTATTTCTTGGTTTTGCCTCCTAGGGTTTGCTGACAGAGAAAGGCCTTGTGAACAGGAAAATAAATCTCTGGACTTTACCTTTAGGATGATTGTTAATTCTTTATTTATTGGTGCTTTCCTATGTTTTGAATATCACTTAGAAGACAATAGGGAAGTTTGTGAGGCATTTTGTGCAGATCCGGGGCCGCGGAGAGCAGGCACTTTAAAAGAAGGAAGGCAGGTCTTACCAGAGTGGCGCTGTTTGTATGAAGCAGCCAGGCTCTCTGTTTGCTGGCTGCCTTTACTTAGGAACACCTCCTCTGCAGGAAATGGCGTCTGAGCATGTGCAGACACCATCTTGAGAGGTCAGCAGCACTGAGCACTCAAGATGGTGTCTGCACATGCTCAGATGCCATTTCCTGCAGAGGCGCTTCCTGTTACTGAGCAAATGCAGCCAGCAAACAGAGCCCAGCTGCTTCATACAAACAGCACCGCTCTGGGGCGGTGGGGGCAGTGGAGCTCCAACAGAGGAGCAGGTAAGACCTGCCTTCCTCCTTTTAAAGTGCTTGCTCGCCCCCAACCGAAACAATTCAGCTGGGGCAGCTCAAAGCATTTCGGCACCTGGAAATAGAGGTGCTGAAACGTTTCGAGCACATTAGTAAAAGACATAACTAATCAAAGCTGGCGCACTTTGCTACTGGCAGCAGTAGACCTGGCTGCAAGTGTGACAGAGGCCAGGTCTATTGCTTTCTTTATCATATTTATATACCACTTGATAGGTGTATCTCTAGACGGTGTACACAATTTAAAACACAGCAAATATAAAACAAAGTAAAAACAACTAAAACAATTTCACAGAATAAAATCTTAAAACAATTTCATGGGATAAAAACAATTAAATAATTTAAAATTAATTTCAGTTAAAAGCCTAAGAAAAGAGGTGTGTCTTGGTCTGATGGAGATGTTCTTATTTTGGCAGGGAGCATATTCCAAAGTCCTGGGACAGCCACGGAGAAGGACCAGTCCCGAGTTGCCACCAAACGAGCCAGTGGCAACCATAACCAGACCTCTCTAGGTGATCTTAATAGGCAACAGGGTTCGTGACAAAGAAGGTGCCCTCTTAAGTACCCCATACCCAAGTTGTTAAGGGATTTATAGGTAATAACCAGCACTTTGTATTTTGCCTGGAAACATACTGGCAGCCAGTGCAGTTCTTCTAAAATTAGAGTTATACGGTCCCTTCAGGTTGTCCCAGAGAGCGGTCTGGCTGCCGCATACTGTACCAATTGTAGTTTTCAGACTATGTACAAAGGCAGCCCCACATAGAATGCATTACAGTAGTCAAGTCTTGAGGTTACCATAATATGTACCAATGTTTTAAGGTCATTTATCTCCAGAAATGGGCATTGTTAATGTATGAGCCCGAGCTGATATAAAGCACTCCAGCCACTGCCTCAGCCTGAGAAACCAGAAGGAGTTTTGGATTCAGGATTACTCCCAAGCTGTACCTGATCTTTCAGGGGGAGTGTAACCCCATCCAGAACAGGCAGATCTAACCCATCTCTCAGGTCCCAAACTCCCACAGTCAGTACCTCCATCTTATTTGGATTCAACTTCAGTTTGTTATTCAGTTTGTTATTATTGATTGTTTGAGATATTTTATCCACAAAAAAGTCATTCAAGACGTCACAGTGCATAACTGATGGTTCCGTGTTCAAATTCAAGGGAGAGGGGCACATACTAGCCCCTTCACAACCCTAGATTACTCCGCTGAACTTGAATTTGTGGGATCAATGCAGAAAATAATCTTTGCCACCTGCACTGCCAGAGCATAGATCTTCCAGTATGCTCTGTGTTGTGATATGTTGGATTTACTCTGAGTCTTCCTGCAATTGCACTCAACTTTTCTACCTCATCACTTTAGCTCCATTAGTTCTTCCAGTTACCACGGGACTAATTTTGAAGCAGTTCAGAGAGAACTCTTAGGAGCAATTGTGTTTACTGATGTAGTGAGTTCATCATTCCATGTTTGCACCAGAGCATCAACAGAATCACTAGCAGAGCCAACTCTAAACCCTTCCACGGCTTCTTTGAATCCTATCACCTTCTCGGCCGGACCAACCTAATATTTCCTTCACCCCTGCAGAGTTGGGTTGTGGTTGCAAGTCCTACCTTGCAGTCAATTTACTTGAATAAAGTGGTGATAGACCTGATCTCTGGGGTGCTGGGTGACCAGGTCTCCCCATTGTTTGGGGCAGGAAAGTGCCTCACCCACCCAGTAGACCTTGCCACTGAAGCGATGGAGGCCACATCTACCCAGGGCATTCAACATTCTATATGTCATGTAGACCTGGCCATTGTCACAAAGATGGCCAGATCTACTTGCCAGCTTTCTTTCTTGGTCTAGTAATCCTGGCCTCTGGGAACTGATAGATTTGGGCTCAAAGGGAGTGGGCAAATACCAGAAAGATTTCCTTTCCTCAAGGACATGGCTCTTTTTCCATGGGAATGAGGATATGTCCTGGAGTAATGACGACATATGATAGCCCTGTGTGGAAAAGCCTACGTAATAAGTTTGCTAGTCTTTTACAAGCCACGGATTTCTTCTGAACTCAGAGGAGTATTTTAACTTCACAAGAACACTGTGAGGAAGATTAGGCTAGAGATGATTACTGTGTTCAAGGCCACACAGTTTTGTGGCTTTCAAAAGCTTCAAATTCAAACATTATATTCTATGTGCATTCAGATGTCTGTACATTTGTAAATGTTTTTGTGTGAATCACTATACCTGTATTCATTTTCAAAGTAAACCTCATACAGGCCCGCTCACATGCAGGATTCAGATAGGAAGAATACTGCTCTACAGATGTTGAAAATAATAATAATAATAATAATAATAATAATAATAATAATAATAATACCCTTCCAAAAATGGCTCAGGGCGGTTTACAAAGAGAAATAACAAATAAATAAGATATGTCATTACCTAAGCAGGGATCTGAACCAGGTTTTCCACATCCAGACTGTACTAGCTTTTAAAGTTGCTGTCTTAAACATGCTTACAGTATGTGGAAATAAATTCACTTCATATCAAGTGGACTTGCTTCCACATAAATTCCACGTAAATGTCATGGAAGCAAATTCCAGTGATATGAAATGTATTTAGGCTTGCTCTGCCTGTCTTGCATAAACCCCTCTATTTTAATTTGCATTGGAGAACAGTTCAAGTTACAGAATAATTTAGATGTAAGAGGTCAGGAGCAGCATTTGTCTTCTCAAGTTGTCCATTTGAGATAGTGTGTGTTCTGTCTTTTATTCCCCAGCAAACAAGTTTCTACACAGAGTCCTTTCCCTGGGGGATTTCAGATCAGGACAAGCAGTTTTCAAGGCATCTACTAAAAATATCTTTTATAAAAATTAATTATTTGCCCAAGAACCACTTGCAATTCCAATTTCTAATCTTAATTTTAACCTTCCCTTTCTGCCTTCCCCACCACCACTCCCATTCACCCTTTTCTGCTTCCTTCCTCTTTCTTCATCCTTCAGTGTTGACAAGTACAAATACCTAAGTGGATAATAATAAAGAGATCTCGTTTCTGTTTTATCACCATGAATGGATCTATCGAACATTTCACAGCAGCAACATCTGTTGGGCTCCCAGGCACTAGAATGGTGATAGCCTTTCTAAATAAGAATGTCTACTCATACTAAGAAATAGTTGGAACTGTAATGCTCTAATTTACCAGATTTTATGGAGACTCCCAGATACAACATAGCTCCAGTGATCGCAAGATTCTTGAGCTTATATCAGATTTTACCTTATATTACCTCTTCTCACCACCCAAGCCCATGTGCATATGTTATAAATTCAATAACAGTGCTATTGACATTTCCTTGGAAACAAGTAACAATTTGCAGCATTCTTCATTTTTCAAAAAACTGAAAATGCCAGCAGGAAAGGAGTCTTCATTTTTGCTGCAGCCCTCTGGCATGTCCAGAGAATGGTTGGTTTGTACTGCATTGTAGTAAAGGCAAGATGGTGGTAAGGAATAGTGTTTAATTTGTTTTTTAAGCTGTTGAACTGTTTCAGGCCATTATGAGTAGCAGACAAATGATCTACCAAATGTGGGGGTGGGGGGGGGGAGAGAAGATGGTGGGAGTTACAGGGGAAAACAGGATTTGCAATTGATGGCCATCCCTCTGCCTCGCCCGTCTTCCAACCTAGAAGACCTTGGAAACTCTGCTATATCAAGCCCTGCAGCTTGAAGGTGCTAGTGGTGGTCAGTGAATAATCATCATCTAATCATCTGAGACTTGATCCTAGACCTGGGGTGTACAGCTCAAATGCCCCGGTAGGCTGGAACCATAAGAATATAAGAACAGCCCTGCTGGATCAGGCCCAAGGCCCATCTAGTCCAGCATCCTGTTTCACACAGTGGTCCACCAGATGCTCTTGGAAGCCTACAGGAAGGAGTTGAGGGCATGCCCTCTCTCCTGCTGTTACTCCCCTGCAACTTGTACTCAGAGGCATCCTGCCTTTGAGGCTGGAGGTGGCCTATAGTCCACCAACTAGTAGCCATTGATAGACCTCTCCTCCATGAAGTTATCCAAACCCCTCTTAAAGCCATCCAGGTTGTTGGCTGTCACCACATCCTGTGGCAGAGAATTCCACAAGTTGATTATGCATTGTGTGAAAAAATACTTCCATTTGCTAGTTCTAAATTTCCTGGCAATCAATTTCATGGGATGACCCCTTGTTCTAGTGTTATGTGAGGGGGAGAAGAATTTTTATTCACTTTCTCCATACCATGCATGATTTTATAGACCTCTATCATGTCTCCCCGCAGTGGTCTTTTTTCTAAACTAAATAGTCCCAGGTGTTGTAGCCTTGCCTCATAAGAAAGGTGCACTAGGCCCCTGATCATCTTGGTTGCCCTCTTCTGCACCTTTTCCAGTTCTACAATGTCCTTTTTTAGATGTGGTGACAAGAATTGTATGGAGTATTCCAGGTGTCGCCGCACCATAGTTTTGTATAAGGGCATTATAATATTAGCAGATTTATTTCCAATCCCCTTCCTAATGATTCCTAGCATGGAATTGGCCTTTTTCACAGCTGCCACACATTGAGTCGACACTTTCAACGAGCTGTCCACCACAACCCCAAGATCCCTCTCTTGGTCAGTCACCGAAAGCTCAGATCCCATCAACGTATACTTGAAGTTGGGGTTTTTCATCCCAATGTTCATCACTTTACACTTGCCAACATTGAACCGCATTTGCCATTTTGTTGTCCACTCCTCCAGTTTGGAGAGTTCCTTTTGGAGCTCCTCACCATCCATTTTGGATTTCACTACCCAAAAGAGTTTGGTATCATCTGCAAATTTTACCACCTCGCCGCTTACCCCAACTTCTAGATCATTTATTAATAAATTAAAAGGCACCGGTCCCAGTACAGATCAACTTCTTACTTCCCTCCATTGTGAAAACTCTCCATTTATACCTACCCTCTCTTTCCTGTCTTTCAACCAGGTAGCAGTCCACACATGTACTTGTACCCTTATCCCATGACTGCTAAGTTTCCTCAGGAGTCTTTGATGAGGAATTTTGTTGAAAGCTCTTTGGAAGTCCAGGTATACTATGTCAATTGGATCACCTTGGTCCACACACTTGTTGACACTCTCAAAGAACTCCAAAAGGTTGGTGAGGCAAGATTTACCTTTGCAGAAGCCATGCTGGTTCTCTCCCAGCAGGGCCTGTTCTTCTGTGTGCTTTACAATTTTATCCTTGAAGTTGCTTTCTATCAATTTGCCTGGAACGGCCATTAAGCTAACCAGCCTGTAATTTCCCGGATCGCCCCTGGACCCCTTTTTGAAAATCGGTGTTACATTTGCTACTTTCCAGTCCTTCGGTACAGAGCCTGATTGCAGGGATAAGTTATATATTTTAGCAAGGCGGTTGGCAATCTCACATTTGAGTTCTTTGAGGACTCTTGGATGGATGCCATCCGGCCCTGGCGATTTGCTCGTTTTCAGTTTTTCAAGACAGTTTAGAACATCATCTCTTGTCACGTCTATCTGAATCATTTATTTAGCCTCCATCCCTAAAAAGCCTGGTTCAGGAACAGGTATTCTCTGCTGTGAAGACTGGCACAATGAACTCATTTAGCTTCTCTGCAACCTCCATATCCTCCTTAATAATACTTTTCACTCCCTCATTATCTAATGGTCCAACAACCTCCCTGGCAGGTTTCCTACATCTGATGTATTTGAAGAAGTTTTTGTTATTCTCCTTCATGTTCCTCAGACTCTCTTTTCGCCTCCCTTATTGTCATCACTGTCAGCATTTTTATCCGGAGGGCGATAGCACGTCCTCAGTAGCACATTTCCTTTCAGGCCTTGTATTATCACCCACAGGGTTTCTGTGGAGGACTCCGGTCCACCTAGGCTTTCTAGCCTGTTAGATTCTATCACTTCTTCAACATACAGTGCTACTCCACACATTGAAACCCCTCAGCTCTGCCTGTCTCATTGTCCCTGCACATGGAACAGGCAGCATTTCTGAGAATGCTAGCTTGAGGGTCCTGGGCTTCAACATGCTACCTATTAATTTATTTATTTATTTAATTTTATTTATACCCCACCCAAACTTACGTCTCTAGGTGGCTATCAACCTAAATTTGGCTACCAGGATCTCCTGACTACATGTCCCCACATCGCTGGTGCCAACGTTCACCACGACAGCTCTCTCCTCCCTAGTACTGCCTAAGAGCCTATCTAGATGCTGCGTGATGTCCGCAAACTTTCCACCAGGCAGGAAGTCACCATGCAGTCAACACGTGGGTCACAAACCCATCTCTCTATCTCCCTAATGATCGAATCACCAACTACAAGGAGGCCCCCACCCCCCGGAGGAGTATCCTCTGTGTGAGAGGATATGGGCTTATCATCCATGGAAGGGTTCCCTTCTAAAGGAGCATTTCCGTCTTCCTCAGACTGATGTCCTCCTTGCCCGAGACCTTCATTCTCCCTGACAGCAGAGGAGCTATCAGCCCTGGAGTGGGATGCCTCTACCAGATCCCTGAAGGTCTATTCCAAATGCCTCTCTGTCTCTCTGTGCTTCTCCAGATCCGCCACCTTGGTCTTGAGGGAACGAACTTGTTCCCTGAGAGCCAGGAGCTCCTTGCACTGAGCACACACCCATGACTTTTTCCCATGGAGCAAATAGTTATACATGCGACACTCTGTGCACACACCCTCTCCTGCTGGCTTTCTATCTTCATACTGGTTTTGTTGGCTGTTTACAGTATTTAGAGATAGTTTATTAGAAGGATAGCTGTAATGGTCAGCTATTTAACTGTCCAAACAGCCTTCCTCAAGAATATGAAGAAGGGATTTGTACTTACCTTCTCTTCTACACCAGGGCTTAACAGGGGCTTGTTCCAGGCTACACCAGGGATATCAGGGGCTTGTTCCATGCTCCCTCGCACACTTTCTGCTAAACTCCTGCTAAACTCCAACATTCTGCTTGCTATCTCTGTTTGCTATGTTCTTGGGCCTTCATCTCTTATATAGAGAGTAGGCTTCAAACTGAGACACTGGATGTGTCTCAAAGGAATGTGGGGCCTCCCACAGCCCTAGCTGACTCCACCCTCTCCAGGCAGGTACAAACAAAAACACAGGAGTTTGCTAGCCCTGGCAAATGCTAGCCTTGACAAATCACACACACACAGACTAGGACTTATCCCTTAAAGAGAAACCAACCCCTCAGAATCTTCCCTCCTCTTTACTTAGTTTGAAGGGCTACAAACAAAAGTTGGTGTGTGGGGGCTGAGGTCAGTTTTCAGCAGACTAATTATTGCATTAAGATGAATTAATAAAAATATTAATGAAACTGAGTGGGTAGAGGTTTGGAGGCAGGGGGGAAAGGGAGAGGGATGAGGGGTGGTGTAAGTGGGCTCTGTCCTAGGGGTGGGGCAAGCAAGGTCTCAAACCACCAACTGTATTGAGCCACTGCTTCTCATCAGTGGGACTGATCAAGAGCTCTTCATGGCTCCTGCTGTTGCTGCAGGATATTCCTACCGGTTGTGGTGGGGTGGGGGGCAGAAAAAAAGTTCCCACAAGCTGTTCCAACTTCTTGGAAGATATCTCCAGGGCCTGCTGTGACCTATTTGAAAAGCACTTGGTTGATCAGTCCCCCCCCCCCCAGTGTCCAGAGCTGGTGACTCTGTCGAGGCTCTGATGAATCTCTGGCTATTGACACGGTTGATCTGAAACAACCTCTCCAGCTTGGAGGAGCTTGTTCTGCTCCTTGGATTTCTGAGGAGCATAGGGCAATGAAACAAATCAGACAATGGTTGGAACAATGCTGGAGGATGAATTGTGATGAATCCACCCGAACTCCAGCTAGAGCCCATTTTCAAAACTACTCTGTGGTGGAGAGGGTGGCAAAGAAATGTTTTCCTCTGCCTCCATTACATTGGCTCAGTGTAGGGCAGCAGAGCTTTTTTTATGTAACCAAGTTATTGCTTCACACTTCTCCCTGTGTAATGGCGGAGGAACCAGTTTGCATGTCACTTTGCAGATAAAGTCATTCGCATCTGTTCTGATATGGATACCAGGATTTTGGCAGTTCCGGCAGATGTGCCTTGGTCCTAATGTGTTGCATTCTTTTCAGTTGGTGCAGCCTGAGGATGTGGACAAGGTCCTGACAGTGTGTAGGCAACATTGTGCACTCTTGCCCTTCATGGCTATCTGCTATCGGTTGGAGGCTATAATAGGTTGGAGGCTATAATCAATGCTTCATTAAGGGAAGGCAGGATGCCATCATGCCTCAAGGAGGCAGTGGTGAGACCACTGTTAAAAAGATTCCTCCCTTGACCCCTCAGATCTGAACAATTACTGTTTATAATCTTCCCTTTTGGGGCAAAGTGTCCCCTGTTGGTTCTGCTGGACCTCAGCAGCGTTCAATACCATCAACCATGGTATCCTTCTGGTCTGCCTCTCAAGTATGGGAATTGGAGAAACTGCTTTGTAGTGGCTTTGGTCCTTTCTTGGGGGAAGGATCCAGAAGGTGGTGCTGGGGAACTACTGCTCGGCTCCTTGGCCATTGGCTTGTGGGGTCCGGCAGCGTTCAGTTTTGTCCCCCATGCTGTTTAACATGAAACCACTTTGAGAGATCATCCGGGGACTTGGAATGAGTTGTCAGCAATATGCAGATGACACTCAGCTCTATCTCTATTTAACACCTGATCCTAGGGCGGCAGTGGATGACCTGAATTGGGGGCTGGAGACCATGGTGTGCTGGATGTGGGCTAGTAAACCGAGATTGAATCCAGACAAGATGGATTCGGACAAGATTGAATCCCGACAAGATGGAGGTGTTGTTAGTCAGTAGGAGAGCTAATCGGGATGAAAGAATTCAACCAGTTCTGGGTGGGGTTGCATTCCCCTTGGAAGTAAGTGTACAGCTTGGGAGTACTGATGGACCTGGCTCTGGTTTTGAATGCTGAGGTGGAGGTGGTGGCCGGGGTGCTTTTGCATGGCTTTGGCTAGTGTGCCTGCTGCATCCCTTTCTTGAGAAGGCAGTTCTTTCCACAGTTACTGATGCCTTAGTCACATCATGGCTGGAGTGCCCAGAGATTTAAGTTTTGGGCGGTATAAAAATATGTTAAATAAATGAATAGAATTAAATTAATTACTATAGCGCACTCTATGTGGGGCTGCCCTTGAAGAATATTTGGAGACTGCAGCTAGTGCAAAATGCGGCAGCTAGGATTTTATCTGGAGCTGCCTGCTGGGATCATATTACCCCCCTTCTGAAATAGCTGCACTGGCTACCAATTTGTTTCCAGGGCCAATTTGAGGTGCAGGTTTTGACCTTTAAAGCCCTTAATGGTTTGGGCCCTGGATAGCTAAATGACCACCTGCTCCCAAGGGTTACTGCCCATTTGACAAGTTCATCCAAGGGGGTTCTGCTCCTCATGCCGATGGTGAGAGAACCTCAGCTGTCGACCGTGTGGGGCAGGGCCTTCTGTCATTGCCCCCAGGCTTTGGAATGCTCTCCTGGCTGGCATCTGCTTCTCAGCCTCCATCACAGTTTTAAAAAAGACAAGTAAAATGTGGCTCTTAACCCAGGCTTTTTATATAAGAGTACAGTTTTTACTGCTGTTGCTTTGTGTTTTGTAATCCAAAACAGATTGTGAGGCACTCCAAAAAGATCTCTTCAAACTGGCGGAATAGGCAATTCAATTCAATTCAATTCCTTTATTACGATCACAGACCAGCACAGGAATGGGCAACAAAATGGCAAATGTGGTTCAATGTAATCAAGTGTAACGTGATGCATATTGGGGTGGGGGGGGGGAAACCCCAACTTCTCATATGTGCTGATGGGATCTGAGCTGTCAGTGACCGACCAGGAGAGATGTATTTGGGTCGTGGTGGACCGCTCATTGTCAATTAAATACATGGCAGCTGTGAAAAAGGCCAATTCCATGCTAGGAATCATTAGGAAGGGGATTGAAAATAAAACATGCTAGTATTATAATGCCTTTATACAATCTATGGTGTGGCCACATTTGGAGTACTGCATGCAGAAGAGGGCAACCAACCAAGATGATCAAGGGCCTGGAGTACCTTCCTTATGAAAAGAGGCGACTACGAGAAGAAAGTTAGAGGTGTATACATTTTATGCATGGAGTAGACAGAGAGAAATTCTTTGCCCTCTCTCACAACACTAGAACTAGAGGTCATTCCATGAAACTGAAGGTCTGGAAATTCTGGACCAACAAAAGGAAGTACTTTTTCACTCAGCGCATAATTAACCTATGGAATTCTCTGTCACAGAATGTGGTGATAGCCACTAGTTTGGGTGGCTTTAAAAGGGGCTTAGACAAAGGCATGGAGGACAGGTCTATCAATGGCTACTAGTCTGATGGCTGTAGGATACCTCCAGCCTCAGAGGCAAGATGCTGCTAAATACCAGTTGCAGAGGAGCAACAGCAGGAGAGAGAGCAAGCCCTCATCCTGTGCCTGTGGGCTAGGGATGTGCACGGAACTGGTTTGGAGGCCCTTTATGGGCCTCCGAACTGGTTAGAAGAACCAGCAGTTCCGCTGGTTCGATGGCAGCAGGGGTGCCGCTTTAAGTTTGGGGGAGGGTGCACTTACCCTCCCGCCACTTTCCCCCTGCTGGCATCCTTTTTTTGGAAAGCTAATCAGGGCGGCAGCATACCTCTCTGCCGCCCCATTGCCCACGTTGGCCGGGTATGGCTGGAAGTCCCCAACGCGCCAATACAGGTGCACGCACATCGCCCACGCGCCCATGCTGGTGGGGACTTCCTGCCATATCCGGCCAATGGGGCAGCAGGGAGGTATGCTGCCATCCCAATTAGCTTTCCAAAAAAAGGACGCCAGTGGGAGGAAAGCGGCGGGAGGGGTAAGTGCACCCTCCCCTGCTCTTAAAGTGGCAGCCCCACTGCCTTCGAGCCTCCCCGCTGCGGTTCCATGCACATCCCTACTGTGGGCTTCTCGGAGCCATTGGTGGGCTCCTGTGTGAAACAAGATGCTGGACTAGATAGGCCTTGGGCCTGATCCAGCAGGGCTGTTCTTACATTATAGATACATTATTTTTATATTTAGTATATGTACTTTTTGCATTGTTTTAACTATATTGTAAACCACTTTGAGATTATTTTAATGAAAAGGGGTATACAAATTAAACAATCAATCAATCAATATCTTGCACCTGCTATGAATGATTCCATATCAGCAGTGCCAAGCACTATACCAGCAGATCTGTCTGCCATTATTTAGTATTCTTTTCTGTTTGCGTTGCTTGATGATGTGGACAGGATGCTGGGGAGCATTAGGGTATCCATATGTATACTTGATTCTTGCCCTGCCTGGCTGATAACAGCAACTTAGGTGGGGAGGTAGGGGTGGCTGACTGGTTGGGGCGTGTGTGTGAATGCTTCATTGGTGGGGGTGTGGTGCTATCATGCCTAAAATGGGCAGTCCTGCTTCTGAAGCCCTCTTTAGACCCTGGAATTTGAAACAACCATTGACCAGTTTCCAAATTACCATTCTTCAGCAAAGTACTTAAGGCTACTTGCAACTTAACTCCAAGGGTACTTGGCTAAAACTGTTCACCTCAACTCCTTTCAGTTTGGCTTTCCTCCTGATTTGGGTACAGAAACTGCGTTGTTCACTCTGGTGGATGACTTGGGAGCAGGGCAGGGGGACTGTATCCCTGTTGGTTCTGCTGGACCTCTCAATATCTTTTGATACTATCAGCCATGGTATACTTCTGGACCACCTTGCAGGGATGGGATTAGGAGGCACTGTGTTTCAGTGGTTCAGCTCCTTCCTGCAGGGTGGGTTCCAGAAGGTAGTGCTGGAGGGCACCTGCTCAACATTTTGACCATTAGCCAGTGACAGCTCACATAATTCTGTTCTGTATCCCATGCCCTTTAACATCTGTATGAAACCACTGGGGGAAGTGGTTTCATTTAGACAGGATTTAGTGTTGGGTGCCACCAATATGCAGATGACACCCAACTTTATATATCTCACACACCTCCAGCTGGAGTAGTAGGTGAAGTGCTAAACCAGTGTTTGAAGGCAGTGAATGCAGGGATGTGTGCCAACATGCTGAAATTAAATCTGGGCAAGATGAAAGTTCTCTTGGTCAGGAGGACTGCTGACTCAATGATGGTCCATCAACCTGCTCTTTATAGGAGCACTCTTCTTGAAGGAGCAGGCTTGGAGAATCCAGCTCTGCACGAGGATGTGCAGGTGTCTGCCATGGCCTGGGGCCTTTTGCCCAGCTTTAGATGGTGGGCCAGCTGTGTCAATTTCTGGCTCAGACTGACCTGTCCACTGACATCCATGGCATCATTACACTAGACTGGACTGTTGTAATATGCTCTACTGGGGGCTTCCAAAACTTCAACTGGTCCAGAATGCAGCTACAAGGTACTTAACTGGGAAGAAAGTTTTAGACCACATTACACCAGTTTGCAAGCTGCAGTGGTTGCCTGCTTACTCTGGGCTACATTCAAAGTGCTGGTAATTTCCATGAAAGCCCTACACAGTTTTGGACCAGGGCACCTGAAAGATTGTCTTCTCCTACACAAATCTGCCTTGCTTGTAAGTTCTGGCAGGGAGAGCTTCCTTCATGTGCCACCATTATCAAAGGTCCATTTTATTTTATTTATTTATTCATATCTATATAAACCACTTTGGGAATTTTGGTTGAAAAGCGGTATATAAATATTTGTCATATTTGTATTCATCCTTGTTGTGGCCATGCAGGATAGGCTTCCTCTGTAGTTCCCCTCCTTGTAGAATTCCTTTCCCCTAGGAGCTCTAGCTGGACTCTCTTTCCCAATCTTCTGGTATCTTTTAAAGACACCTCTGTTAGACTGACATTCCCCACCGCCCATTAGGGTTTTCAAATCTATATATGTATGTGTATGTATGTATGTATGTGTGTGTGTGTGTGTGTGTATAAAATATAAATTCTCTAAGGAGTACCCATGGCTAATCCCATGTGTGGCAGCTCTCGCAAGAGTTCATGAGCAGAAGTACCATGGTGATTGGGCAGTGGAGATTCCATATGCAGATAGGGAGGAGAAGCCTGTGAGGGCAGAAGCACCATGGTGATTGGGCAGTGGGAATTCCATATGCAGATAGGAAGTAGGTGCCTGTGATCGTTAAGGTCAGTTGGAATGCAACTGTTACTGGTTGGAAGATGTTCTTGATTGTAGAGGAGAGGAATTTATATATAAAAAAGAATAGTGGGCAAGGGTCTGCAAAGGGAGGGGTTGTGAGAGAGGAAAGAGCCCCTTCAGGAGAAGGAGGCTGTCGTGTGAATTAGATGTGTAAACAAGATGAACAAGATCTGTTAACTCAGGGAGGGAGGGAGAAAGAGAGGGAGAGAGAAAAGAAAGGATGGGACAAAAACAGAGGGGAGGAGTGAACAGAGAAGAGAGAAAGTGAGAAAAAGAAGGAAGGGAAAGCAAGAAAGAAGGAAGGGCGAGGGATGGACCCGAGCCTGTCAGCAGCCTGAGGGGAAAGAGCGGCCATGGTGGCACCTATTGGCAGCAAGGAAGGGCCCAGTCAACCACTACAGCTGTTTGGGGCTACCAAGGCCATTGGCAGAGGGAGGCAGGCAGGCAGGCAAGGGATGGGCGTGGGCCTGTCAGCAGCCTGAGGGGAATGAGCGGCCATGGCAGTGGCGGCAGTGAGGAAGGGCCCAGTCAACTGCTGTTGCTCCTGTGGGAAGGAGCAGGAGTGGGGCTCGAGTGAGGATGAGGAGGTCTCTGGGTATAGGGGGCTGCAGTTTGGCCAATAGGCGCCAGCAACGCTGCAGCCGTGACCAAGAGTGGTGAGGCATATGAAGTAAAGGGATGGAGGAGTGACTAAGATGGGTGAAGGGGGTGGAAGCAACTGAATGGTGGAGGAGGAGCAGAAGTGCGGCTCAGGTGAGGGTGGAGAGATCTCTGAGGTGAGGGGGTGTGTGGCAGGGGGTATGGGGAGCAATCAAGTACAAGTGCCCAGATGGTCTGCGCAGGTTAAGCTAGTTGGTTTTCTTTCTCTAATTTATCGAGCCTTTTATTGGTTTCATCATTATTGCAAGTATGTGTTATTGTATCATTATGTTGAAGTGTTTAAGCCACCTTTGGACATCACATGAAAGGCCGGATAAAAACTTCAAATATATGTAAATACTGAAAGTGATCAGAAGTACTAGTTCAGTTCTTAACAGAAAAGGACTGAGTCTCAACCTTGCACTGAAGAACCCCTTTTGACTTGGCAGCCTTTGCCCCTAGGGTGTATATAGATGCTCTGAAACATCTGCTAACTCATTGGTCCAAATATGCTTCTCCTTGCATTATGATTTTTAGAAGCTCTCCTGCATCTATTTGCTGCTACAATAGTGATTGTTAGATGCATACACCCAGTTGATATAAATTAATTCAGCTTCACTGAGGTAAATGATAACAGTTCAGGATCTGGCCAATGGAGTGTGCTGACAAGGATGATTAATCAATCTCTGGTTAATAACGCTTGTAACATTTATTGGAGTGAAATCTGGCTTATATTCTACATTAGGCAGGAATATTATCAAGTTCCCCCCTTCCTTAATTGATGTTGGCACTACAATAATGCCCAAGCCATTACAAAGATGTCATAGATCATCACGTTCCCTCAAAATGTCCAAGTATAAATAGGGCACTTGGACAGTAAAATATTGTTAGCTTCCACAACAAATAAATCCCTGGCACCTTAATTAAAATTATTGTGATAAGCAGCATCCTTGAGCTAGGAAATATTTTTGCCAAAAGTAACTTGACACTTCTGGCGCCAATCCTGATAAACTTTTGCTGAGATACTGAGTGTGCACACTGATTTCTGATGATGTATCAGTTCACCTGTTTCACAGATAAGATGAACATTCAGCAAAATCCCCAGTGCTGGGCCTTACCAGGATATTCCAAAGGAGATAACTTTTATATAAATTTGTATGCATCTTAAAATAGAGGAGTGAACCTCAATGTCTTAAAAAAGTAAATACTGTATCTGAAGCAGAATGTGTGAGGCTTGCTTTGATCTTAGTTATTCTCTGCATAAATCTTCTCTCTTAATGCCTCCTAGTAGTTCACATGCACACATTCCTTTTCATATCTTATTGTGCTATATAATACCCATAAACAAACTGAGAAAGAAAAGAAAAAGGCGAATATGTTTTCTCTCCAAGTGCATCGCTTATGCTTTAAGCAACTAACAACATGGCTTTTGATGTGTGTACTTCACTGAGGCTTGCCACACAGCTTCAGGTACAATCTAATGCTAATCACTTCTCTGTGGGCATTCAGGTCATATATGGACACTTTATTATCAATGTATGTTGACTGTAAAACTGAAGGAAGCAGGTGTTTCAAACACACCAAGTCATTATTTAATTTTATATGGCACTTATTGACTTGGAAAGATTTCAACTCTTTCCCTTAAGAAAAGTGATGCTGAAGCTCTGATCTACAAAACCACGTACTGCAGAGTACCCTGTCTAATCTCATATAAGGTCTAAATTGAAATATCTCATCATGCTTTTCACTTGACTCCTTAGTCCACATTCCCTACTGAGAAAGTCTAACAAAGATAAAATTGCATTTACAAATACTCATGCACTGCCTCCCTTGCTTCTACCTTTCTTCTCTCTGTTGTCTCCCCTGCTGTCAAAATCAAGATAGCAAGATATTGGAAGCAGGAAACTGTCTATTTTGCTTATGTTTGCTTTTTAAAGCACCACTTTACTTACTTACTTACTTAATTTTTCAAATTTGTAGGCCAGCTCAAATATCCATCTCTGGGTGGTTTACAACAACATAAAATAGATTAAAAATGAAAACCTTAAAACAATTTAAAACTACAGTCCAATTAAAAAAGCTTGGGTGAAAAAAAATAAGTCTTTAGATACTTTTTTAAAATTGTCAGAGATGGGGAGGCTCTTATTTCAGCAGGGAGAGCATTCCATAGTCTCGGGGCAGCAACAGAGAAGGCTTATCCCTGAGTAGCCTCCAAACTGCAGATGAACCTCTCTGAATGATATTAATGGATGGTGGGGATCATGTTGAAGAAGACGTTCTCTTAAATACATAGGAACATAGGAAGCTGCCATATACTGAGTCATCTAGCTCAGTATTGACTACACAGACTGGCGGCGGCTTCTCCAAGGTTGCAGGCAGGAATCTCTCTCAGCCCTATCTTGGAGATGCTAGGGAGGGAAATTGGAACCTAGATGCTCTTCCCAGAGTGGCTCCACCCGCTAAGGGGAATATCTTACAGTGCTCACACATCAGGTCTCCCATTCATATGCAACCAAGGTGGACCCTGCTTAGCTAAGCGGACAAGTCATGCTTGCTACCACAAGACCAGCCCTGGGCCTGGGCCGTTTAGGGCTTTATAAGTTAGAACCAGCACCATGTATATTGCCCGGAAACATATTGGCAGCCAGTGTAGCTCTTTTAGTATAGGAGTAATATAGTCTGTCTGAGATGACCCAGAGACCAAACTGTCTGCCTCATTCTGTACGAACTGCAGTTTCCAGACTACATACAAAGGCAGCCTGCATACAGCACATTGCATTAGTCAAGTCTGGAGGTGTGTACCACTGTTCTGAGGTTATTTATCTCAAGAAATCAATGCAGCTGTTGTATTAACTGAAGCTGTTAGAAAGCGCCTCTGACTACTGCCTGGGACACCAGGGAGAGGTTTGGATCCAGAAGCACCCTCAGACTATGTACCTGTTCCTTCTGGGGAAGTATGACCACATCCAGAACAGGCACATCAAAATTGTCTCCCAAATTCCGTTTTCACACAATAATTACCTCCATCTTATCTGCATTCCGTCTCAGTTTCTTATTCCCCATCCAGCCCATCACTGCCTCCAGGCAGGCATTTGGGGAGGTTATGCCTTCTCTTGAGGATGTTGACATGGAGAAATAGATTTGCATGTCATCAGCATACTGACAACACCCTGCACCAAATCTCCTGATGATCTCTCCCAGCAGTTTCATGTAGATTTTAAAAAGCATTGGAGACCATATTGACAGGGTATAAAAGTTCAGATTTTGAAGAGCAACAGTCTCCAAGGGACAACAACTTGAATCTGCTTGAGAGGTAGGAGTGAAACCACTGCAGAGCAGTGCCTCCCACCCCCAAAGTATCAGAAGCTGCTGAGGGAACCAAAAGGACCAATAGAGTCACAATCCCTCTGTCAATTCCTTATTGGAGATCATGCAATTATGTTCAGGCTGACCAAGGCAATCTCCATCCCAAAGCCTGCTCCAAAGCCAGTTTGAAATGGGTCGATAATCAGTTTCCTCCAAATTATAATGTTCTCTATATGCCAGCTGTGCCCTTTCCTGGAAGATTATCATCTTAAGGCATTGGTGCACATGCTGGACACCTCCAGGCTTGACTACTGCAATGCATTCTATGTGGGGCTGCTTTTGTATGTAGTCTGGAAACTGCAATTGGTGCAGAATGGTGCTGCCAGGGTGGTCTCCAGGTTGTCCCTAAGAAACCATATAACTCCGGTTTCAAAAGAACTACGCTGGCTGCCAATAGATTTCCAGGCAAAATACAAAGTGCTAATTGTTACCTTAAAAGCCCTTAACTCCTTGGACCCAAGTTATTCTTCTTCATTATGAACCCTGCCGCCTAGTAAGATCATCAGGTGAAGTTTGTCTGGGGTTGCCACCAGATCGTCTGGTGGCAACTCAAAGGCAAGTCTTCTCTATAGTTGCCCGAAGGCTGTGGAACACACTTCCTGCTGAGATTAGAGCTGCTCCATCCCTGATGGTGTTTAGGAAACAACTGCAGACATATCTCTTCAGCCAAACGCTTTAGTTTAGGTTTTTAGGTGATGTTTTAGTTGAATTGTATTGTTTAAAAACTGTTAATTTTATACACTATATGTTTTAAATGTGTTGGCTTTTTGTTTGTTTTTGTTATTGTAAACCGCCTTATTGTACACCGCCCAGAGCCTCTGGATGGGGCGGTTTATAAATGTAATAAATAAATAATAAATAAATAAATAACAGAGACTTTGGTAGTGGGTGGTATTAAAATATATTAAATAATAAAGTACTCTAAAGACTGTCATTTTAGACTTTCTAAGATGCACGCTGATCCAGCAGAACGTTACAGCTTTATAGAGGGCACATTATTTGATAAACCTGTGATACTGGGCTCAGTTTATGCCCCTAATACCAAACATTCGTTCCTCAAACCACTTTTTAAAAATTACAAAAAATGAAAAGTAAAAACTGGATTAATTTTAACACATTAAGGAACCCAGTTCTGGACACCTCCAACAAAGAAAGTCAACGTCCTCAACACCAAGGCAAAATTATGTTAATACAATTGACTAAAAAAAATTCAATTTATTGGACACATGGAGAGAACTACATCCACTGGAAAGAAACTATACTTTTTATTCAAACAGACATCAAACATACTCCAGATTTGATTATATCTCAGCCCTTCTGCAGCTATATTTACAAAATACCTTTACTGGAGATAAAATTTGATCAGATCATAACCGGATCAGAGGGTGGCTACAATTTGAGGACAAGGAAAAGAAAAGAAACTTATGGAAACTAAACACATCTTTATTAAACAATAAACACATTGTAAATCAATTAGGTTTTTTTTAACGCAGATTGTGGTATAAATCACCAAACAATCTGGAAAGCATTTAAAGCCTCGCTTTCAAGTGAATGTCAAGGATTCCAGGCCCTGAAATGCAAGAATTCTGAAAGATAAAAAAATATACAAATTATTAAAAAATCTGGAATCTGAACACAAGAAGACCAAAGTAAAAAAATATACAGTCAACTCCAAAAAGCTATATCAAAACTGGACTTATTAGACTCTCATGTTACAGTATTCAGAAACAGCTATTTTTTTAAAGACCAAACTATTATGAAAAAGGTGCTAGAGCAAGTAAATACTTAGCTAGAAGAATAAATAATTAAATTTAATCTAAAACAATCAGACAACTTACGTCCAAAGACCATAGGAATTTAACTAAAACTACAGACATCTTGGAGGAACTAACTAAATTTTATGAAAATCTATATTTCAGAATATCTGCAACCAGACAATATTTTCAAATTTGTCAATACACATCTTCATACTAAAATAACATCTTCACATGCTAAAATAATGGAGGATCCTATCTCAGGAACAGAAATTGCTCAAGCTATAACGTCCACTAAGCCACCTAATGGCATAGCGGAGAAATGACTTGACTAGCAAGCCAGAGTTTTCCTGTTTGAATCCTCACTGGTATGTTTCCCAGACTATGGGAAACACCTATATCGCGCAGCAGCGATACAGGAAGATGCTGAAAGGCATCATCTCATACTGCATGTGGGGGGCACAATGGTAAACCCCTCCTGTTTTCTACCAAAGACAACCACAGGGCTCTGTGGTCACCGGGAGTCGACACCGACTTGACGGCACACTTTACCTTTATGTGGTGATTTTCTTTATTTAGCAGGGGGAGAGCACCTGGCCCTCTCCGTCCCCAGCACATCACCACTCCAGTGGCTGTTGCTGGTGTCTGTCTTATGTTTCTCTTTTAGATTGTGAGCCCTTTAGGGACTGGGAGCCATTTTATTTATTTATATCTATGTAAACCACTTTGGGAGCTTTTGTTGAAAAGCAGTAAATAAACATTTGTCGAATTCATAAACTGGCCAGATGTCCTGGACCAAATGGCTTCCTAATAGACATTTAAAGACAAACTCACCAAACCTCACACTATACTATTTAATGATGCCTTAAATAATGGCAAAATCCCACAGACCTGAAAAGAAGCCCATATAGTGGTAATTCCCAAGACAGATAAGGATCTTACAAATCCCGGCTCTTATAGACCATTCTCACTGTTAAATCAAGATGCTAAACTATTCACAACAATATTAGCTAGAAGTCTGAACAACTTTATTGGCCATTATATACATCCTGACCAATCTAGATTTATCCCTAAAAGAAATGTAGTGAATAACACAAGAAGAGCGTGTAATATTATACATTATGCTAAAAGGAACAAAAATTTTACATGATCCCCACCGCATGTTAAGGTCATCTGGGGAGGTCCGTCTCCAGTTACCACCGGTTCATTTGGTGGCGACTCAGAGGCGGGCCTTCTCTTTCGCTGCTCCTCGGCTGTGGAATGCACTCCCGGCAGAAATTCGTAATCTTAATTCTTTACTGACCTTCAAGAGAGCCCTTAAAACCCATCTGTTTGGCCTGGCCTTTCAGGGTTTTTAATTAGTTTTGATTGTCTTAATGTTAACCCGGTTTTCAGGGTTTTAATTGTTTTGATAGTATAATTGTTTTTTAAGATGTTTTTAAATTGATGTTTATATTTGTATTTCTGTTTTAATTGTTTTAATGATTTCTGTTTTTTCATTGTAAACCACCCTGAGCCAGCTTGGAAGGGCAGTATAAAAGCCGAATAAATAAATAAATAAAATAATAAAATTCCTCTCACTACCTAATGGCACAGCAGGGAAGTAAGCTGCCTAGGGATCAAGTGGTTGCTGGTTTGAATCCCAGCTGGTATGTTTCCCAGACTATGGGAAACGCCTACATTGGGCAGCAGCGATATAGGAAGATGCTGAAAGGCATCATCTCAGAGTGCGCGGGAGATGGCAATGGTAAACCCCTCCTGTATTCTACCAAAGACAACCACAGGGCTCTTTGGTTGTCAAGAGTTGACACCGACTTGACAGCAGAACTTTACCTTTATATTGACTTTGGATGCTGAAAAAGCTTTTGACAAGCTAGAACCTAATTTAGAAAACCTTTTTTAAAAATTCTTTATATGATGCCCAGGCAGCCAAGGTATTGGCTAATAGTCTATACTATACTCAGAAGACTTCAAAATTCATTGGGGGATTAGACAAGGCTACCCATTATCCCCACTTCTATTTGCCCTTTCCTTCAAACCCTTGGTGAATATAATGAGATCATCAGTAAAAATTAAAGGACTTAAAATTATAGAGCACAAGATTAGTCTCTTTGCAGATGACATCACTCTATACCTGAACAATTCAAACCAAGCAATCTTGCGTATAAAAAGTATCTTAGAAGACTTCAAGAAGGCATTAGGTTTTAGCATCCGTATCAGTAAATCCATAATTGCTTGTTATAATTCTTCAGTGGAAGAAAATGTTCAGCTACAAAATGAAACACAACTCAAATTGGCAAAAGAATAGTGGAAGTCATTAGGTATTTGGATACCCACTGACGGCGCCTCACTCATTGGGATTAACCATGTACCACTTTTTCAAAAGATTCAACAAGATCTTCGTAACTGGAATTCTTTGAAGTTATCGTGGCTACAACAAATTCATCTAATAAAAATGATCTTACCAAAAATCCTTTTTATTTCAGACTATTCCATGTCCTATCTTTCAAGCCTAGGTCCCACAATGGCAGCAGATACTGGACAAGTTTATCTGGAGTTATAAAAAAAAACAAGAATACAAAGAGTGATACTAAAACAGCAAATAAATAATGGAGGTTTAAAATATCCAGATTTACAACTATACTATTTCTCCACAATACTTTCGTGCTTACCTAAACTTATATTGTCTCACAATGACTGAACATGAGCGAACCTGGAGAATCCGTTTTGCTATCCGTACAATGTTGAAGAAATATTATGGCAAACCTGGAAAAGCAGACCATCAATGTGCAAAGACAATCCATACTTAATAAACTCAATTCTAATGTGGGACAAATGGCATCATATATTAGCTCCATCCCCATCACCTATAACCCTGATTCACGGCCAACTTTAATTTTTACCTGGAGTGGAAGTTAAATCACTTCAGTACTGGAGAAAACATGGAAGCTATTCACATGATTGATCAAAACCAGGTTACCAGTGGCCAGCCCGATTTTGATTAATCATGGGAACCTCCGGATTTGCGAACAAGGCCGGTGGTTCCCTGGAAGCTAGCCAGTCTAACAACCCCTCCCCTTAAACAAGGTTAACGGAGCAAGCACTCCATTAACCCCATTTTTTATTATGTGTCAGCCGTGGCTGCTTGCAGCCACGGCTGGCACACCCAGGGTGGGGGGGAGAGGGGAGGGGGACCCCAGGAAGGCACTGTGCACTTGTGTGGTGCCTTCCTGGGGTTCAGGGGGCTAGGCCACCACACAGTGGTGCTCCCCTTCACCTGATCCCCGGAGCTCCTGACGGAGCAGCCACTCATCTGTGCAGCTGATCCAGCCGCCCAGCAACAAGCAACTGCTCATGTGCAGGGAGCTAAGCACCTGCTTATGTGTAGGGCTAAGCCCGCTCTCCCTGAACTGACCCTCCCGGCGCTTCACACCAATTGTGTGAAGCCCCTCATGGACTTACAAAATTATATAATTTTGTTAGTGGGAACAAGATAATCTCAAAACCAGAATTGATTGCCAAAACAAAAGATCCCCATTTCCCATGGTATGAATATATATTCAAATAACCCACATGATAACACTCATACTCAAAAATCTTATTTGTTCTACAATCTTTTTAAAAAAAATTATAATGGACAACACTGCATATAGCAAAAGACTACTTTCTCAAATATACGATGTATTATTAAACGAGAAATGGAACTGTGCCTTATTATATAAAAAGAGATGGGCACAAAACTTGGACCAAGGAATCACTGACAATATCTGGAAGCCGTACTCAATGCTTTCTTCTTTAAACATCAAAGAGAAAATTTATGAAATATTAACCAGATGGCACCTTCCCCCCTCAAACTTAGCTGCAACAAATCCAAATATGTCCCACTTGTGTTGGAAATGCTGCAGGAAAAGGGACTCTTGCTATCACCAATGGTGGTCTTGTTCATTTATATACAATTTTTGGCTACAAGTACACAAACATATTAAAGCAATATTAAACACAGACCCAGAGTTAAGCCCAACTAATTCTTTATTTATTTACCACTACAGTCTCAACTCACCACTTCAAACAAAGAACTTTTAGCCTCCTAACCATATCAGTGAAATTTGTCATTGCCTCACATTGGAAGAAAAAGGGCACATTTCGATTAGAGCATGGTTCAACAGAATATGGTCTACAATGGTTATGGATAAAATTTCTTTACTAATGAAAAATGATACAAATCAAAACCTAAATGGACTATACATGCCGGGTGGGAACCCTTCTGTAAATATATAGGAGGGAAAGGATTCAATGCATTACCCTAATGCGCTAAACTACATATATTCTTGGTAAAAGTGAATGTTCATTTGTAGAAACCAGTTGATTTTAGTCTGTATGTTCAAAACTGTTTATTTAATTGACCAGTGCAGGGGGAATTGATGTTATAAATACGTGTCATTCTTATTCCATAATATGATACCTACCTGTCATTGTATTTTGAAGGGGAAAATTCTAATAGCATTTTACTTTAAAAATTAATAATAATAATAATAATAATAATATTTATTTATTTATTTATTTATTATTTACACAGTCAGACAGGTGTTATTGACTGGTTTGTTTTATCCAGACATCGAGTCCTTCCCAAGGACCTGGGATGGCTGAATTCTATTGTCAATGTTGTTGCTGTTGTTATAGATATCGTCGCAGAATATAGGCTGTTCCCAGTAAAGTTGCTATTTGTAATTGGGTGATGGTGATTTCTGTGGCCTCTATGGTGTTGAGGTGCTCTTCAAGGTCTTTTGGAACTGCATCCAGGGTGCCAATTACCACTGGGATTATTTACTGTTGCTGAATCAAGCCAGTCTTCTCATATATGCTAACAGACATGCTTTAGATTAGATCTTCAGTATTTATACAGATTGGTGCATAAAATATTATTTATTTGTTATTTGTCTGTGTAAACTGTCCTGAGCCATTTTTGGAAGGGCAGTATAGAAATAGAATAAATGAATAATAATAATAATAATTATTATTATTATTATTTTCCTGTTGTTCATAGTTATATTTGAGTTTGTTTATTTAAACTCAATACTGCTTCCCAATGAAAAGGAATAAATGTGTATGTATTTAAATACTTTAGATAAACTTTCAGACCTTTATTGGAGTGCCGCATTGTGGAGCAGGCACTGTCATAGAAAATGTGTTTCTCACAAGTGCAATGGCAACCTAGTGCATATAGCACAGCAAGATATCCCTACCACTCTTTTCATCTGATTCAGTATTTACCAAGCAGCAATGTAAGAGAGTGTAATCAGGTCTACTTCCTGTCGCCCTGAAGTGCACTCGTATGGCTAAGTGGCTTTAAGAGAACTTGGAGAAGAATAGTGGAAGAATCAATACCTTGTTTTGCTCAAACAAGTGTAGAGGAACTTTTAATCCATTAAGGGTAACAAGAACAGCAGTTACATCTGGCTTAAAACGGGAGTCTTCCACATGTTCAAAAAGCTGAGGTAGTGTGTTAGATCTGGGAAAATAAATCCAACTGTGAAAAGTTGCCTCTAGAATCTATTAAAAGGGCTTCATTTTTCAGTTACTGTTGCAAGACATTTTGGGGCCCTGATTATATTAAAGGAGCAGTTTTACTATACTTTTAATATAATCAGGCAATTAAAATGGCAAAAGGTCAATAGAGGAGAACAGTGCGATCTTCAGGGACATATTTTCTCTTTGAAATTTCTTGATATGGAACTCCAGGCCTGTTGAATTATATTTTTACATCATTACAACCTGACCTTATGATCTTTAGAAGACATCAGTTTCTACTTCAATGGACAAGGGAATGTTGTACATCCTATATAGCCCAAAGTAGAAATCCTTTGTAGGTAGAAACCAAATACAGCTACCGTAGTAAGTCCCTTAATATGCAGATTATGATAACATTCAAAAATGTATAACTACTTACTATGAAGCTTTTGATGATGACATTAATAATAAAGCATTATTAGTGGCCAACTACTTAACTAATGATGTGCAGTGCAACAGATGGATATTGCAGATGGGAACGACTAAACACTGGTGCTCGGGGGGGGGGATATTTTGATGATCTTCCCTTGCCCTGGAACCTCTCTGTGTCACCCAAAAATATGTCCCTGAAGATCACACTGCCCTCAGAGCTATATTTTCAGGTGACACCGAAAACTTCCGGGGGAAGGGGAGGTCATTTGCCTTTTCCACAGGCACTGGTGAGGCACCGGTGCACCAATGTTGGCCATTGGGCATGACACTTCACAGAGTAACAAGAAGATGACAGGTCCCTTCCCAAGAAACAATCAGAATAAATTTCTGCACTGGGGACGTTACAGAGGAAGGGGAGGATAAGTAGGGAAAGAATATGTGTTCTGTTCAGTTGCACTTACTTAGGCTTCAGTAGTTCCAGTGGGGAATGAGGATTTAGGTAGTCTGCCCAAGGCTTCCTGGGAAAGGTACATTTTGCAGAGGGGTTTGATAGAAAAGAACAGTGGTATCACAGAGGTGTTCAGGAAACCAATTCCAAACATTAAGAGGCTGCAAGGGAAAAAGGATGGAGCTATTTAAGAAAGTAGGAGACCTACTTCTGACGGATAGTGGAGCAAGATGCATGAAGGTCACAGCCACTGTCCACTGAGTGGTGCCATTCTTGTGTTTTCTGCTGCTTCACTCTAAAGAAACTGTAGGCCTGTTCACAAAATAATCAAAATCAGGTTAGGAGGCATTGTATGCTGTTTTTCAAGATTGTGTGGACCCATGAAAATCTCCAGCCCAGGTTGCTCAAAGCACGATAGCTTAGCTTTTGTACCCTTGTCTTAACCAAGTTAGGAGAGATGAGCTTCAGTCTTTTTTTGTCATGTGGATCCACTTATCTTTTATAACAGCCACTGGGATCCAGCAGGCCTGGAAACAATAAAGAGCTGTGTCTACAGGGCTGCCATCATGGATGTGCCACTCTGCAAAAGACACTCTATGAACATGTAGTTGCAGCTGCTTCAGCAGGGTTAGGTCCAACTCCTACTCTTTTGTTACCAGAGGGGAGCTACTGATGTTATGAAGCTTTCCAATCTACATGCTGGAAAGGCCTCCTAGTCTTTTGGAGGACTTGGCATGTTTGCAGCTCCTGATTTCAGCAATGAACTGAAATATTTGTACCTTTCTGGTTCTGATCATCTGCTGCTACTGGGGTGGGAGCTCTCTAACCCTCCACCCCCAAATGGCTGTGTGAAAGGCCTTCTTGTCAGGCTTCTGTTTTTCCTTCTAACTCCAGTCTCTCATCTCTGAGGCAAGAGAGGAATTATTCTGAAAACAAATAAGGCCTTCTCACTAGACTTGGAAAAGAAGATTCTCCTTCATTATTTAGAATAGGAGATAATATTTCAGAGAATTATTCTACCCATTCTGTTAAATGCATTCAGGAATATTCTTTTACAAGCCTACTTCTCACAAAGCAAGGGCAAACTGCATTAGTGGCTCACACTGGTATCTGAATAGGATGTTTTGACTACAACAGTTCTATTTGCTCAGAGCAGCAAGAGCTTCATTGGCAGGTAGGACTCCAAGGTAAAGTGCAGAGTCTATCCTCATTAACCAAGCTCAGCATTTTGCTACTGATAAGTAGAATAGCTCTCTGTATGTGAGTATGCATACCATATTTCGTGCATATGGGATGGCTTCAATTACCAACCTAGGGAACTGTTTTTTTAGATTCTAAAAAGCTTTGCATATTCACAGTCACATATGGAAGAAGAAGAAGAAACTATTGGAAGGGACTATTTTGTATCCATATTGGTTCATGTGTTTCTGCTGTTCAGGAAAACCAAATGTGTGGTAGGAGGCACCATCTAATTTTTATCAAGTGTGACAGATTGCCTTAGGCTAGCCACAAGTTGCACTGAAGATGACACAGTGGATTTCAGCTTGCTCCAGAGAGGAAATATTTAATGCAGCTGGAAAAGAGCATATGGAAGACGTTTGGAGTAAAGAGCTTTAGATTTCCTTTTGAAATCAATGGGGGAAGTTTTGTAGAGCCAAATATGTAGTATTGGCATCACTTCATCCAGATGGCTGGGCCAAGTGTGAGGGACTCAGCAAAGTGTAATGCTTAGCTGCTCCAGGTAAATATCTCTTTAGTCTCTTCACCAAAGAGGGGGAGAGAGAGAGCTATAAAACAAATAGCTTTGTCAATTAAAATTAACTTTAGACAATAGTTATGGGAAGAATAAGGCATTACATTTTGGACTAAGAATACACATAGGATGGTGTGAATATATTTATAATGCAAGAAGCTATTTTAGTAGTTTATATGGGGCTCTTCACACAGACATCCACACATAATTGCAGACAATGCTAAGACTTCTTTTCTACACAGTATCTATTGTTAGGAGGCTTTGGCAGCAGCAGGAAGAAGGGGGCATGCAGTAGCCAATCATGGAATGACTTTCCCATCCAGGCAGCTCACAGGCCAGACATTCAGCAACAGGACTAGATCATTGACAAATGTCATCACACCATTCTCTGGGCCATTAAAGGTTATATGAATGTTCATTATAATAGCTTAGAATATAGGAGTGTGAAAATAACTTTTTAGGTCTCTTAAAAGCAAACTCCTATTCTTTTCCTAATAGGAAATGTGTTCCCAAGGTTGTGGAAGGAGCTGAAGAACTGTGTCTGTTATTTATTAGTAAATGTAGCCACTTTTACTTCCTGTATCATGTTCTTTTTTCTGTAGCTGAGAGCCAAACAAAGCAGCTGGGATAATACAATTTAAAACTATTAGCCTTTGATAGTGTGCCCAACAGTGCATGATCTCCTTAACATGGTCTCCTGAACTTTTCCCTTCACTCCCACACTGTCCTTTGAATAGTTTTAAGGAAAAGTGAATCTGGCCTTGACTTTTGGAAGTTGCCAGCAGAAGAACTCAAAGGCCTCTCCTCTGACACTAGCAACTCATATCTGTGGTCTCCTGTTCCACAGGGGTTTATCCCAAACAGTATGGGCTGGCTGCTCCTTTTGGCCATTGCTAACTAAGATTAGATTGAAGAAAAGGATTCCAGAATTGAGACCTTTATTTCATTTATTCAAATATGAACTCATTTTCTTCCTCTGTTTCTTTTTTCTCTCCACCCTGACAGGTAAATGGAAAAGATTTATCTAAAGCAACTCATGACCAGGCAGTAGAAGCATTCAAAACTGCTAAGGATCCCATTGTAGTGCAGGTCCTGCGGAGAGCACCACGCACCAAGATCTTCAGTCCATCTCATGAATGTCTCCTGGTAGATATGGGCACTCAGACGGATATCACCTTTGAACACATCATGGCTCTTACCAAGATGGGCTCACCAACCCCACCAGTTACTGTACTGGATCCATATCTCTTACCTGAGGAGTAAGTACCAATTTTATTAAAGCTTTAGAAATGTATTTTTATACCAGTTTATATTATATTTTTAATCAGGAGTGGAACCAGCCGAGTGGTGGCCCAGCGTCCAGCCCCGCTCGACGGCCTCCTCCAATTGCCTGTGCATGTGATGTTACGTGCACGGGGGTGTGGCTTGGGCTCCAGAGGAGCCCGGAATGAACTCCCCCCTTCCCGCCCAGGCTGCTGAGAGCCTGGGCGAACTCTTCACCAGTTATTTCAGGCAGCCAATGCTGCCTGAAATGATTAGCGGAGAGCTCGTTCAGGCTCTCGGCAGCCCAGGCCACACACCCTTTGCATGTGACATCACATGCAAAGGGAGCATGGCCTGGGCTGCCGAGAGCCCGAAAGAGCTCTCCGCTCATCATTTCAGGCAGTGTCGGCTGCCTGATAGGACATTTTCCCCTGTATTCTCCCTCCAGAGAGGGAGAGGAAGGGAAAAACGTTCTATCAGGCAGTCGGTGCTACCTGAAATAACTGGCGAAGAGTTCGCCCGGGCTCTCAGCAGCCTGGGCATGGGAGGGGGGAGTTCAAGCTGGGCCATAGGTGTGCCCAACCTATTAAGTGATGACTTGCATATGTGAGTAGTCATCATAGATCAACAGTATCACCTTACATCACCTCAGATTCATTGCTTTTCACAGGTAGTTCACCCCTTCAGCTGTTATTCAGTGCTGAGTACCAACAACCTTTGTTGTTTCCATTCTCAGGAGCAAAAATATTGAAAGAAACTGTGTAAGACAATTCACAAATAACTCTAATCCACAAAATGGGGCAAGAAGTACAACCACCTCATGTGCTGAGAAGTAACAAGCATTTTGCAGATGAGCAATAGACTGACTAGCAGTGACCAACGAAAAATAAAATAGTAATAGTATTAAGCTACCTGCTCACATCCAAAGTTGTATGCATAATTAAGTCAGCACTTGATACCTCTGAGTAAGAAATAATGCACAATAATGTTCAGAACAGAATAAATGGGCAAAAACAGTTTGTTGTAGGAGAAGGAGGAGGAGAAGAAGAAGGGTTTAGAATGTCTTAAACTTAGATTTAGAAAAATGGCAAGTCTGTTTTTGGGAATAAATGTGTAAAACATGTAATATAACTTCTCAGTGAGCAGAAATATAAAAGAGAAGGCTACATCTGTCTCAGTTAACACATATGGGCTGTTTTCCCAATTCGAATTAGGGTAGGAGATACATCCTACTCAAGTTCGGGAGCTGTGCACACTCCCATTTTCTGATCATCTGTGAGTAAAAGCAAGGAAGAAGAGGAAATGACCATATGCTAAGAAGCAGCTGGGTCAGAGGACTTTGTCCTACCTTGTTAAAGAGCTGGATACAGCTATTAGGCAGGACAAACCCCTCCCAGCCAGCTTCTGCTTAGCAGATAATCACTTCCTCCCCCTCCTATCTTGCTTTTTACACACAGACCATTGGAAAGTGGGGAGTGTGTGCAGCTCCCAAACTTGGGTAGGACATGTCTCCTACCCTAATTAGAATTGTGTGAACCAGTCTGTAGTGGGCTTATATAAATGCTTCAGACGAAAGTATCTTTTGACCAATACTCTCATGAATAACAATTTTGATTCCTGAGGGTTGCTTTCATGAAAACCTTCAAGGAATCGCTACAGAGCACCTGAAGCATTCACACAAAAAGCAGTCTGTTCCTCCAATGAGGGGATGAGCTGGAACTGTGTCTGTGGTGGATGTTGAATGCCTAGGTCTTTAATTATGGGGGAAAGGACATTCATTATGGTCTGGTGTGAAAGCCTGATCTGTGCTAAGCTGGGTTTTGATTTGTCTCACATGCTGTATTGCAACTTGTTTTTGAAGCTCAAGAGAGTTTTAAAAGGTGTCTTGCAGTGCAGTGTAGGGATCCTGTTGCTCCCTCAGCCCAAAAGAGAAAAGCCCCACTCTACACACATGTCCATGCATAAATGGCATATGAACAGATTAGGCTGCTTTGTACTGAGTTGACCTACTTGACTGTCTACTGCAGATGCTTCCAGCATTCTCTTTATCTGAATCGTTCACCAGATTTTGGAGTTCTGGTTTCTAAAGTTAAACTTCAGTTAGTTCAAAATGCGGCAGCAAGGCTGGTCTCCGGGGCAACCCGGAGAGACCATATTATGCCTGTTTTGAAACAGCTGCACTGGCTGCCAATATGCTTCCAAGCAAAATACAAAGTGCTGGTTATTACCTTTAAAGCCCTGAACAGCTTAGGTCCAGGTTACCTTAGAGAGCGCCTTCTTCGGTCTGATCCCCACCACACGCTAAGATCATCTGAGGAGGTCCGGCTCCAGTTACCACCAGCTCGTCTGGTGGTGACTCAGAGGTGGGCTTTCTCTGTAGCCACTCCTGGGCTGTGGAATGCGCTCCCTGCAGACATCCATAATTTGAATTCTTTATTGGAATTTAGGAGAGCCCTAAAGACCTACCTGTTTGGCCTGGCCTTCCAGTGCTCTTAAATTGTTTTAAAGGGTCTTTGATGTTTGTGAACCGCCCTGAGCTATTTTGTAAGGGCGGTCTAAAAATCGAACAAACAAATAAATAAATAAATAGGAATTGATTCATTACAAATATAAATTGTTTCATTTTTTTTCCCTGTCTTGGCACAGAGCACTGTAACAATTGGCTGCAATTTTCTGCCTCTTCATTAAGTCATATCCCCCCACTACCAATATACATGTGAACACCAAACGCTATTTTTAAACATTCTTGATGAGATTGTATATATGATTGCATCAAGATTCAAGACTACATCGTGCCTCACCAATGTGCAGGAAGGCCTAGGCAGAATCATGATGCAATCAAACTTATAATCATGTAAAAATCGCTTTTTTGCACATCAGTGTAGATGTACTAATTGGCAGAGGGCAAAACAGATATAAATGAACTGAAAGCTGTGGCATGCTCCAATCTAGAATTAATTTTAGAAATTCTCCTGATGAAAGCCAGGAGGGGTAAAACTCAGAGTAGAATGAATCAGAACAATAATAATTTTTAAAGGAAGCAGGAGCAATCTGTTGATCCCAAGTCTACTCACACTGGCAGCGGTGGCTTTCCAAGAGTTTTCCCCAGTCCTGATACCTTAGATCTATTAACTGGGCTGAATCTGGGTTGAATCATTTTGTATACTACAAGCTGTTCACATAGAAAAATAAATAATACATAAATAAGATGGTCTTGAGCTTGTGCTCTTCCACATAGCTTGGGATGAGACCATAACTCTGTTGTAGAGCATCTGCTTTACATGGAGAAGGTGGCAGCTGCCCTGGCATCTCCCGGTAGGGCTGGGAAAGAAAGACTCTTGCCCAAAACCTTGGACACATGCTGCCAGTCAGTGTAGACAATACTGAGCTAGATGGACCAATGGTCTGACTCGGTATAAGGCAGCTTCCTATGTTCCTAAGCTATGGGCTGTCCCTTAGATTCTGGTTTATGGTTAGGCGTGTAGCAGCTGATACTGCTCATGGTTGCCAGTGAGCCTTTCTTTTTAATAGTGATCATCAATTGCACATAACGACTACTTTCTGTTCCAGTGTATTACTTATTTTATTATAACTTTGTGATGACCTTACTCAGTTGCCCCAGGGTCTGATATTTCTTTAAAACACGTCCAGAAACGTAAAATATGTCCAGAGACTTACGTCCAGAGACGTAAGCTTGAGCGGGGTATAAATTCAATCAATCAATCAATCAAATGATGTCAAGGGATATTTAGAATCAATTTTGAATTACTGCTAGTGGTAGTCCAATACTTTTGTACTTGACAATGGGATGAAACAAAACAAAACACTGTTTTACATACACCCAGGCCCACCCATACTGCAAGTACAGGAAACAGCTCTCCATAGAATCTATTATCATCCCCCAAGGACACTTGATATTTTATTCCTCAGCAAGTAAAAGAAGATAGGCATTTGCCAAAATCCATGAAGTACCATTTGTCATGGATCTCTTCCAGTGTCATTGGTGGAAACTGGCATTGATGTTGCTGATAGAGGGCACCCTTGTGGTGAAAAGCATTATTGATATCTGTGCATGTGTTGGCGATAAAATGCAGGGAGTTCAAGCAGGAAATGGAAGAAGGTTCTTACTTAAATGGGGATTTAACTACATGCAGAAGATTGTGACCTGCTGTCATAGTGCCTACCAGAGCCAGATGAGGAGGGAGGAGTACACTGGGGCGAATCCTTGATTGTAAGGGATTCACAGTAGGCTGCCACCATCCCCTTTATTTTGATGTGGGAAAACTCACTCTCCATATAAGATTTCTGGGTCAGGTAAAGTGGCAAAACCCTTCCCTAGAAGGGCTGAACAGCCATAGGACTCCAAATGTATGTGGCTAAGGCATACCTAAAATGAAGTGTAGCACACTTCACCAACAAGGGTTTATTATTAGATTAAAAGAAAAACAAAAGTATGCAATAAGAACAACTGTCTCTTCATAAAGCAGATTTTAAGAGAGCGAAATTTTAATTAACCAGCAACTCAGATTCAGATAAAAGAAAATAACTTCCCTCATGCATCAAACTGGACAGATCCCTGTCTTATTACTCACAGGCAGGGATCATCCTGCTATCTCCAGCCTCCAGGCTATGGCCTTACCATTTCCCCAGCAGCTTCTCAGCCAGCTGCTTCCTCAGGGCACTCTTGGTCCTTCAGTTTCAATTGTCCCAGGCTTTCCCTCTTATTAGGAAAGGGCCACCCTCCCAGCAGTTGCTCTATGGGAGCCCAGTCCTCCCTCAGATCCTTTCCATCAGTACACCCCCTATCCCACTGGAGAGCTCTTTTACAGCACTGGGAGTTGATTATGCAAAAATTCCTCAGGGCTTGTATCATGAGGACATACAGAAACTGAGTGAGAAATTATTTATGTGCACATAAATATCAGGCACATCAGTCTAAGCAGTGCCTCTGCTAACTGAGCAAAGAGACACCGTTTAACGTGGTGATTCTCTTATATTTAGGAGGGGGAGGGCAACCCCAGCACAGCATCCCTCCAGTGGCTGTTGCTGGTATGTGCCTTGTGTTTCTTTTTCGATTGTGAGCCCTTTGGAGACAGGGGACCATCTTATTTATTCTGTGTAAACTTGCCTTCAGAACTTTGGTTGAAGAGCAGCAATATATAAATATTCATAGTAGTAGTAGTGTTCCTTCTGTCTGGTAAAACAGAGGTTCTTCTGTAACCAGAGAGCATTGGCTATCATGGACACCCTTCACGCACGGAGCCACTTTCCTGTTGTATGATTCCACATTCCAGGAGAGCATTATTAAGAAGTAGCCACAAAGATGAGATAGTTGCATGGGACTTCCAACACAAGCAAGCTGTGTGAGACCAAAAAAACATGGAAGCATGAACCTCTTGCATATCTGTGCATTCATGTGTGTACAGAGTGCCAGAATATCCAAGTTATGGAGATCTTGAGAGGACTTTCCTGCTTATCTCCCTCCATTGGGAAATGGAATACACTATTTATTATTCCTGTATTCTGCTTCCTGTTGTTCAGCCAGTTACCAATTCATAACAGGACCTCACCTCTTTCCCCATGACTACTACTTAAAAGCTTTTGGTGAGGGGATTTATCAAATGCTTTTTGGAAGCCTAAGCATATAAGGGCTACTGGATTATCTCTGTAAAATATGTGTGTAATTAGTCCATTCCTCTGGGCAAAGTCATGGATATAGCGGCCTGCCCCAAGCCAAGTGGAAACTGTGGAGATGTTTTAGGAACCTAGGAAGCTGCCATATACTGAGTCAGACCATTGGTCCATCTAGTTCAGTATTGTCTGCACTGACTGGCAGCATGTCTCCAAGGTTGCAGGCAGGGATCTCTCTCAGCCCTGTCTTGGATATGCCAGGGAGGGAACTTGGAACCTAGATGCGCTTCCCAGAGCGTCTCCATCCCTTAAGGGGAATATCTTACAGTTCTCACACATGTAGTCTCCCATTCATATGCAAGCAGGGCAGACCTTGCTTAGCTAAGGGGACAAGTCATGCTTGCTACCACATGACCAGCTCTTTTCCTGTTTTCAGAGATTAGACTTGGATTTAGGCAATGCTAACCTGTTGCTCTAAATGTTCGATTTGAATTGAGAAATAACATGAGTGCATTTGCATAATAACTTACTCCCCTCCCCCATCAAATCACCATGAGGTAAAAGAAATCCCTGTATAACTCCTTCATACTGTACTCTCTCTTGCAAATGTATCCCCATGTGGTCAAACAGCAATATAACCATCAAGGCACTATTCATTTTCAGTGGACTTTAGAAAGGTATTTACAAGAAGAAGTGGCCCTAGAAGAAGGATCAGGATTTCTCGGCATATGGTGATGTTTTGCTGAACTGGGGTGGGGGGGAGCATAAACAACCCCTCAGTAACATTTATTTATATGTTTGTTATAATTCTATACTGCCTAGTCAACAGTCTGTAGGCAGTTTACAACTTTAAACATTAAAATCAGCAATTAAAACAATAAAATTAAACACAATTAGAACAGTTAAATACAAGTTCCAAATGCCTGGTTGAACAAATGCATTTTGAGACCCTCTTAAAAACCATCAACGAGGTCATCCCTCACATTTCAGCAGGGAATGTGTTCCAAAGCTCAGGGCTGGCTACAAAGAAGGCCCGCCCACAAGTCACTGCCAGATGAATCGGTGGCAAATGCAAGCAGACCTGTCCAGATGACTGTAATAAATGGCGGTGATTAAACAGAAGGAGGCTATTCCAATTATTCCTTAAATAGGATTAAACAGAAAGAGATACGTTTAAAAAGTACTCCAGGCCTGGGCTATAGGTAATTACCAGTACTTTTTATTTTGCCTGGAAACATATCAACAGCCATTGCAATGTTTTAAAAACATGTGTTATGTGGTCTCTGCAGATTGTCCCAGAGACTATCCTGACAACAAATTTTGCATTAATAAACTTTCTGGATTACATACAAAGGCAGACCTATATACAGTACATTGCAGAAGTCAAGCCTGGAGATTACCAGTAAGTGTAGTACTGTTTTAAGGTCATTCACTTCCAGGAATAAACACATTTGGCATATCAGCCCAAACCGATAAAAAGCAGCCTTGGTCGTTGGACCCAGAAGTACTCCCAAGCTGCATACCTGTGACCCCCTAAAACAGGAAGGTCTCCTGAGGTATGACCCCACACACATACCTACAGTGAGCACCTACATCTTATTTAGATTCAGCTTCCATTTATTGTCTCTCATCCAGCCCATTACGGTCTGTAGGCAGGCATTTAGGAAGGTCAGGCCATTTCCTGATGAAGTTGCCATGAAAAAAAAAAAAAAGATTTGGGTGTCCTCTGCATACTAATAACGCTCTGCACCCAATCTCTTGATGATCTCACTGAACAGTTTCATTTGGTGTTAAAAAGCATTAGAGGCTGGACCTAGCCCTCAGGGTTAGATAATAATACAAGTACAATAGCTCCTGTCAGTACAATAGCTCTCGTCATCAGCATAGTTAGCACCTGGTTCATGGCATTCTGACACACACACACACACACACCCCGTCCATTGATTGGCTGAGCACCCAGGACCTATTGGCTGCCTCCACTCCCATGCCCCCACCCAACCTTCTTTGGAAGAAGCAGGAGACGGGGCACTCTCTGAGCTGGAACTTTTCAGGCATTCCTCCTCTGCTTCCCCTCCCTCCCCATGTGATTGTAATGGAAAGAGGTGCTTCTGTCTCTATCCTTTTCTATGGCAACCCAGGTGCAGGGAGGCTTGGTGGAGAGGTTGGGGCATACCCAGTGTCAACTCAGCTGTCAAACTCAGTGAAGAGGGTGACAGGTGGCCCCCCTGTCCAGTGCTGGGCTTGGAGGGCCAGTGGGCAACCATGAACAGCACAGCAGCAACCCAGCTGTTTGGAACAGTGAAGGGGGTGGCAGGAAGTGCCCCCTTATGCCCAGCAACAACCAGTTGCCAGGTATGGTGAGGGGTGGCGGACAGGCCTCTTGTCCAGTGGCAACCCAGCTGCTGGGCATGGTTGGCAGGCAGGGGATCAACCTCATGGTACCCAGAGGCAATCAACCTTTTGAGGAGGGGGGAGGGGTGGGTCTCATGACCAGCAGCATCCAAGCTGCTGGACTCAGTGGACAAGGTGATAGGGATGGTTCAGGGGCAGGAGGTGGGTAAAAGTAAAGTGTGTTGTCAAGTGGATTTTGACTCCTAGCGCCCACAGAGCCCTGTGGTTTTCTTTGGTAGAATACACAAGGGGCTTACCATTGCCTCCACCCATGCAGTATGACATTATGCCTTTCAGCGAGGCTATTCACATGATGGGAAGAAATCAGGCTAGCCACAGCTAGCCTGATTTCCTCCCATCCTGAGAACAAACGGGCTCGGCTGCGAGCCCAGTGTTTCTTAAGTGGGTCACCCACTTAAATAGCCTGGCAGTTAAACCGGGTTTGCGGAGCGAGTGCTCTGCAAACCCATTTTTTCTGCTCGTGAGTTGCCACAGCGCAGCTCCACGCTGCGGCTACTCACGAGGAGACCCCCGACCAAGAGGCTGAAAAGTGCAGGGCATGCTGGAGCTTCCGGGGTGACCAGCAATTGTGTGGGCGGCCGCTGCAGCCACCCAGGACAGACTGTCTGCTCGTGTGCGGGGAGAGCGGGCTAAGCCAGCTATCCCCACTCACCATCCCCAGGTGGCTCCCACTAATCATGGGAACCACCTCAGCATCTTCCTATATCGCTGCTGCCCAATATAGTACCAGCAGAGATTCAAACCAGCAACCCTCTGCTTGTTAGTCAAGCATTTCCCTGCTGCACCACTTAAGGTAGGCTTAGGTAGCCTCCCCACAAACTATGGTCACCCTCCCCCCCAAAAAGCTCTATTTTAAAAAATGTAGCAACCTAACCTACCTCACAGAGTTGTTGTAGGGATAAAGCATTCCCACATTGCTCTGGGCTCCTTGGAAGAGGAGTGGGATATAAATGTAAAAATAAATAAACAATCCCACACCCGCCAGATTTCACACAGTGGTAAGGTCGCTGCAAGAAAGGGAGGGAAACTGATGGCTTCAAAAAATGGAAGAGAATGTGGGTTTGCTTGCACGAAAAGGGTTAATTATGGGAGTGGGGAGGGGAGGCTGTGTGGGCCCAAGCCAAGTCCTTTGGGCCCAGGCTCCAGATCGTTTAAGTACTTAGAAACACCTCTGGCTCCCTTTTTGAGGAGCAACAATTTCCAAATAACTGTCGCTGTAACCTGAGAGATAGGAGCAGTACTATAGCAAAGCAGTGAAAAGGGTTAATTTCAGCCCCTTCAAGCAATCCGGGATGCCATGGTGGATACCGTGTCTGTAAAGTCGCCGATGTGGGTGGAGGGGGAGCTGCAGTAGTGCTGCTTGAGCAGCCACTCATTCCGAACAGCACTGGGCCTGCTTCCAAGTCTGCAGCAGCCCTGGGGCAAAGCACTACAGAGACGGGAGGCTGTGCGTCCTGTGGAGCACTATAGATAGATGGAATAGATATAGTTTGCAATAAGGTGGGTAATGCATCAGTTTTGAGCTTTAAAATAGAGGCGGAGCCCGTGTCTAGTTCACCACACTATCGCAGGCACCATCAGGTGGGCAGTGCTTGCCCCCAAACGTACATTGCTGTTTTAATTTAAAACATATTAGAAGTGGAGGGAGTAGTTGTTCTGGTATAATAAGTTGCTCACCCCACCCCAGGCAATCCCACCACATGATTAAAGAGAGTGCCTTCTTCTTCATGAACCCCACCGCCTATTAAGATCATTGCAGGAGGTCTGGTTGCAGTTGCCACCGGCTTGCTTGGAGGTGACCCCAAACCAGGTCTTCTCCAGAGTTGCCCCAAGGCTCTGGAACACACTCCCAAATAAAGTTAGAATGTCCCCATCTCTGGTTGTTTTTAAATTACTTTTGAAGTCACACCTGTTTCATCAGGCTGTTCTAGGGTTTAAACATTTATTTATGGGAAATTTAATCTGTTTTATATGATTTTCAGGTTTTAGTTGCTGTTTAAGTTGTAAACCACCCTAAAATACATTTCATAATACAAAGATTAAATTAGTGTTAATAGCGTGATTATACACCCGTTAACATATGGATTGTGCCAAGCTCTGCCATCTCTTCTTTCGCATCCCTCTCTTTTTCTCTCTCTTTTAGCACCACCACCCTTCACTCAGTCATTATGTTCTCCCATTCCTTACCTCCCCTGTGGATTTGCCTTTCCAGATTATGAACACTGCTACTACCCACTGGCTGTTTTTTCAAGACTACTGAGTGGAACAAACCAGCCCTGCCTGTACTGGCTGTTGCATTAAGGAAGCAAGACAGTTTTTATATTTGTTTGCTTTTTGTTTAATGAGCTTACATCCTCAGCACCATTGATCACCTGCAATGCATCGGCTGGGATGTATATGTGACATATTAGTGATGATCTGCCATGAAGCTGAGGGAGGATTAATATGTTAATTAGAATAGGGAGCGATAACCTTAACTGTGCTTTATTTTCCCAGGCATTCATCAGGGCACGAATACTATGACCCAAATGATTACATGGGAGGCATTCATCAAGAAATGGACAGAGAGGAGCTAGAATTAGAGGTATGAGTAATAACTAGAAGCAGCCATTTAACATACAAAACATTTTAATATATTTTCATGTGCCATGAACTTCGCACTTATTCACTCATACTACCAATGTGTAGTGGAAATATGCTTGCAAGTAAGCGTTGTTCTGCAATTTTGTATACAGCCACTTGTGCAGGAAATGAGTGCTTATTCGCTTTCATATGAAGTTAATTAAATGTCTTGTAATTAGAGGATTAGATGCCATGTCCTCAACAGGTACAGTATATAAATGAACACAGGTTTTCCCTGATCTGTTGTGGTAACAAAAAAAAAGATCAATTAGATGAGGTGAATGACTATTTTACATTCTTTTTACAATTACAAGCTTTCAAATTGGATGGCTGGTGTATGTTGTATATTTCCAAATGTATTAAGTTGTAGCCCCTGTGGATTGGTGGGTGCATTTGAAATGAGCATGCATTGCCTTCATTCATTCAAAGCGGAGGGGCTATTTCAGCCTGCATGGCTTCTTATTCTTCTCTCATAGTTTTGAGTAAAGGCATTATTTATTCAAATTCAGCATGAAGCATTAATGCTGAGCAGTTACATACAAATGGGCACAATTACATATTATTTGCTTAATTAAGCTTGAGTGGAGTTTTCTTGGCAACGAAGTGAAGTTTCTGGTGCATTTTTTTTTAGGCACTTAATGTGATGTTCAAAGGTCTCTCTTTACTTTTCCTGTGCCAGAACCTAGATATATACCTGAGATACCAAGAGCCCAACTGCTGTATAATAACCTCCTGCTGTTGCCACCACTGGCTGGGCTGTGGGACAGGTTGTATTGGCAGCTGTTTAAATGTGTGCCCTTCAGTCCCTTTAACTAGTAAATGTGACTCAAATCATTTCACAGCAATTGATGTTTGACACAAAAAGAGTACTTAAATTGTGTAAAACAATGCTCTGTAATAGGAGCAGCAAAACATTCAGGAAGTGTTTGTGGCTTAATAGTGTTTCTTTAAAACCCCTTAAGAATCTTTTCAACCCTGAGAGACGAAGATCAATGGAAAGGGTCAAAGTGTAACAAACACTCAGGCAGCGTCTTACTTTATTGTTTGCCTATTGACAAATTTGTCTTAATAGACCCACAAAGGTACTTGTTTCATTGACTGTAGTAGGAATGCTCAGAAGGAAGCAAAATATCAAATCAAACCACCTGGGCCACTCTTGCCATAAAACATGCTCTGAATTTCAGACTGTCATCTAGGCTTTTATAGCCCCCTAGCTCACAATTAATGACTTAACAGATACAGTCGACAAGTCAAGTCCCTCGTGTAAATACACGTAGTTCCTGTTAGATTCAGTGAAATGCACTAAAATTGCCTCCTAATCTCTACAGGAACTATAATGCTACTCTGCAAATACTCTGCTAATGTGTACTCAAAAGTAATATCAATACAGCTAAACTGCAGCTTTTACTTTTATGTTTTAATTGCAAGACCACCAGTGCTTCCTCAGACTCCTGCAGCAGCATGGGCAAATCAGAAAACACCAGCGAAAACATGGGCCAATCAGAAAACTCCCACCATGCTGCCTTCTTCCATCCAGTTCCCCAAACTGCCCCCATTGTACCCTATACTTGGCAGCAGGAAATGGAAGTAAGACACTATGCCAAGCCAACAGAGATTTACCAAGGGCTCCTAGATAGATAGATAGATAGATAGATAGATAGATAGATAGATAGATAGATAGATAGTAATGTCAGGAGCCCTTGGGAGTGGGGGGGGGGCACTACATTTTCCAGAGGCTAGGAATAGCCTCTGGAGCTGCTAACTGAGCTAAGAGGCACCTTTTTAAAGTTGTGATTCTCTTTATTTGGCAAGGGGAGAGCACCTGGCCCTATCCATCCCCAGCACAGCATCCCTCCAGTGGCTGTTGCTGGTGTCTGTCTTGTGTTTCTTTTTTAAGATTGTGAGCCCCTTGGGGAAAGGGAGCCATTTTATTCATTTATTGATTTTATTCATCTATGTAAACTGCTTTGGGAACTTTTGTTGAAAAGCAGTATATAAATATTTGTCATATTTATATTTGTACTTGTGCTCCCTGCAAGCAAGTGCCAGAGGGAGGAAATAAGTCCTTCCCTTCCTTTCTCTGCTTGTAGTTTGCCACCACCAGAGCACCAGCCAGGTAGCAGCTTGCATTAGGTTAGCATCCCCAGGTGTATGCATATAGATCTTTTAAAAATCATGTACACACATCTATGTACATACGTCTAGTTTACATGTTTACTGTAGGAAACATCAGTGTATGTACACCAAAAGCCTCTTTTACAAAATGAGGATAAGGATCCAAGATCCATAAAAGGGTACCTTACAGCCCTACTCACTCTGGAGAAAAATTTATCTTCAATATAAGGACTCTTTTGAATCTTTTTGAAAAGACTAGCTGTTTTTACAAAGTAGGAGATTGGCCCTTAGAGATTGTTTGCTACTCAGTTCAATAATCTGTTGAGCACAAATGTCCTTGGGGTTATACAGAGGCTAATTTACTATCTTTTATTCAGAAATCTCGCTGTTATGAGGTGCTTCAGGCATAATAAATATCATCACAACACACTACTTCATTTGAATCTTACTGTAAATAACATATGGATTTCAGCTAGCAGATTGTTTAGCTCTCTTTATCCTCCCATTAGTTTATATAGGACCAAAATAATTGTATGTAATTGTCTTATATCCATTTGAGCTTCAGAAAGAGAATTCTTGTATCTTGCACACTTTAGTCTTCAAAAACCCTAAATCTTGAAGAATAATTTCAGTGTATGATTAAGCATTTTCATAACATTTTAAAATTATAAGAAGTATCTTTAACCATTAGTAATTTCTAAGAAATTTTATTTAGGATGTAGGCTCCCATAGGGACTAGGGCAGTTCCTCTATAGCACTTTAAGTATACCTAATCAATGGTGCTTGAGCAACAGTGAGCCATTTGGTGACAACAAAGGGAGATATTTTACTGTTTAGGTCAGAGATAAAGATGCAGGTCAAGTAGAAAGGACTTCACAAGCTTCTTGCATTCCCAGGTAGGGTTTAATACTTGTATATGCCAGTTAGGCTTGGTTCTCACAAACTGTAGACGAGGTATAAACACTTCCATCCTTAGGGGGGAGTATATCGGGGCAAGCACCCAAGCCCTATGCCAATCCCCCTCCCTAGGAGGAAAGTGGTACCGGCAGGAACAAATGTCCGCAGCTGCATCTCCCTCTCTTTTCCTGCTCTGCCTCTACTCTACCACAGCTGTAACTGGAGCCAGTTACAGCCATGGTAAGGTGGAGAGAGAGAGTGCGCCAGGCAGAGCAGGAAGAGAGAGGGAGATGCAGCTGCAGCCATTTGCGTCCGCCAGCCTGCCCTCCCCCCCACCATCACCAGGGCACCACATCTCTGCACCGCCACTTCTCGCCTGGGTCCTAGATCCCCTTCCCATTGCCCTGCACCCACCCACCCCAAGGACGAGTGTAAACCTGTTTCTGAGCTGTACTGCTTCAGATCGCAGGTGGGATCTCTTATGATTGAATGCTTATTGCTACCAGGGAAAAAAAAAAGTCTAGACGTTGTGGTTCGGCTGGAACCCTTTTCCCCAACATAAAGCTTTCTTTGTATGAGGATTTTTCTTGTAGGGAAGGAAATTCAGCCTTGTGAGATCTCACTTGCTGTCTAAAGTGGTATGGGCAGGAAACAGGTCCCCCCTCCCCATCTGTTTGTGATAACTTTGGCTCAAACATAGGCAGTTCCGATATTAAGCCTTCAATGGCTTGGGTCCTGGGTACCTTTTAAGAGAGTGCCTTTTTTGTCATGAACCTTGGCTTCTGCCTGTTAAGATCATGTGGGAGGTCTGATTATGGTTGCCACCAGCATGTTTGGTGGCGACTTGGGACCAGGCCTTCCCTGTGGCTGCTCCAAAGCTTTGGCTTTGGAATATGCTCTTTGTCAAAATAAGAGCATCTCCATCTCTGATTGCTTTTAGGAAGACCCTCAGGACACATCTGTTTTCTCAGGCTTTTAACTGAAATTAATTTTAAACTGTTCAATTGTAATCCCATTCTTCTATCCGATGAAGTTGTTTTAACTCTTTATTCTGTGAAATTGTTTTGTTTTTACTCTGTTTTATATTTGCGTTTTAAATTGTGTACACCGCCTAAAGATAAACATATCAGGCAGTATATAAATATGATAGATAGATAGATAGATAGATAGATAGATAGATAATTCATTACAGCTAACTCATACACAAGAACATCACAATCCCGGACAATCCTGGTGCTTCATCTACCTTAACTTGCTTTTATTTTGTAGGGTTTTTATTTTGTGGAAGTTAAATAGGCTATTCCCAAAAAATGTACTCTACAAATTATAAAATATTATTTGCTTTGATGGTTTTAAATTTATGGAGTTGATGTCCATAAAGTCTTTTGAAGCTTTATGATTATATTAAAACTTTATTGAGGCACAGGCCACTAAGAAACAGCTGTTCTCCTTCTAAGTACACAACATTATCATATCTAGGGTAGCATCAAATCCCAGTTATTTCTCCTTTCAACCAAGGCTGGGGGAGAATTGTACCCAAGAGTAAGTCTACCTCTAATTACTCATAAAAATTCAGGTACTAAACACCTGCTCTGAGGCTTTTCTGGGGGGAATTTTTTTTTGCTATTTGCATGAGCACTGTTTCCTCAAATGTGTCTGTATTTTAATATTTCTCAAGTGATCTATCACCAGACAGTATATCCCAGGCAAAACACATGCTGATTTTGTAGCATGTTGAAAAGTTCAGGCTCTCTGTTGAAATGCATGGAATTAAAAGCAAAAATTTAATAATACATTTTAGCTTTTTTGGCACGCAATATATACATTTAAGAAATTGTTGTTGTTGTTGTTTCTTGTTTACACAGTCTAGGTGTTATTGACTGGTTTGTTTTATCCAGACATCGAGTCCTTCCCAAGGACCTGGGATGGCTGAATTTTATCATCAATACTGTTGGTTATTATAGATATCGTCGCAAAATATAGGCTGTTCCCAGTAAAGCTGCTTTTTGTAATTGGCTGATGGTGATTTCTGTGGCCCCTATGGTGCTGAGGTGCTCTTCAAGGTCTTTTGGAACTGCACCCAGGGCGCCAATTACCACTGGGATTATTTTGGTCTTTTTCTGCCACAGCCTTTCAGTTTCCATTTGTAGATCTTTGTATTTGGTGATTTTTTCTATTTCTTTTTCTTCTATTCTGCTATCCCCTGGTATTGCTATGTCGATTATTTTCACTTGTTTTTCTTTCTTCTCGACTACGGTGATATCTGGTGTATTGTGTGGCAGATGTTTGTCTGTTTGTAGTCGAAAGTCCCATAATATTTTTACATCTTCATTTTCTACCACTTTTTCAATTTGATGGTCCCACCAATTTTTGGCTACAGGTAGCTTGTATTTTTTGCAGATGTTCCAGTGTATCGTCCCTGCTACCTTGTCATGCCTTTGTTTGTAGTCAGTCTGTGCGATCTTTTTACAACAGCTTATTAGGTGGTCCACTGTTTCATCTGCTTCTTTACAAAGGCGGCACTTGCTGTTTGTTGTGGATTTTTTGACTTTGGCTCTTATTGCATTTGCTCTTAGTGCCTGTTCTTGCACGGCCAGTATTAGACCCTCTGTTTCCTTCTTCAAGTTGCCATTCTTAAGCCATTGCCAGGTCTTGGTGATGTCTGATTTTCCACTTATATTTTGCAGCTATTGACTGTGCAGGGGCTTATTTCTCCATTTTTCTGCTCGGTTCTTGACTTGTTATTTCTTGTAGGCCTGCTTTCTTTCATTGGTATTGAATTGTTTTGCGTTATTGACCATTTGAAGTGCATCTTCTTCACTGTCCTTTATATATTCTTCAAGGCCTCTTTTCTCCTCCTCTACTGTTTGATGGACTTGCATTATTATTATTATTATTATTACCACCAAGACCTGGCAATGGCTTAAGAATGGTTGCTTGAAGAAAGAAACAGAGGGTTTAATACTGGCTGTGCAAGAACAGGCACTAAGAACAAATGCAATAAGAGCCAAAGTCAAAAAACCCACAACAAACAGCAAGTGCCGCCTTTGTAAAGAAGCAGATGAAACAGTGGACCACCTAATCAGCTGTTGTAAAAAGATCGCACAGACTGACTACAAACAAAGGCATGACAAGGTAGCAGGGATGATACACTGGAACATCTGCAAAAAATACAAGCTACCTGTAGCCAAAAATTGGTGGGACCATCAAATTGAAAAAGTGGTAGAAAATGAAGATGTAAAAATATTATGGGACTTTCGACTACTAACAGACAAACATCTGCCACACAATATACCAGATATCACTGTAGTCGAGAAGAAAGAAAAACAAGTGAAAATAATCGACATAGCAATACCAGGGGATAGCAGAATAGAAGAAAAAGAAATAGAAAAAATCACCAAATACAAAGCTCTACAAATGGAAATTGAAATGCTGTGGCAGAAAAAGACCAAAATAATCCCAGTGGTAATTGGTGCCCTGGGTGCAGTTCCAAAAGACCTTGAAGAGCACCTCAACACCATAGGGGCCACAGAAATCACCATCAGCCAATTACAAAAAGCAGCTTTACTGGGAACAGCCTATATTCTGCGACGATATCTATAACAATTGACAATAAAATTCAGCCATCCCAGGTCCTTGGGAAGGACTCGATGTCTGGATAAAGCAAACCAGTCAATAACACCTGTCTGACTGTGTAAACAAGAAATAAAAATAGTAGTAATAATAATAATAGCTGAGAAACAAAGCAAGGATGCACCAGTGCTGCAATAAAACAATCAAACAGAACTTCCCAACTAACAGCACTGGTGAAGTGGCAAAGCAGCAATTCTCTATGCTTCCCACTTGACAAGCCGTCTGTGTGACCTGAAAATATGTCCCCCAAGGGCTATGCAACCCTCAGGGATATATTTTCAAGTGGCCCAGAAGACTTCCAATGCTGGGAAGGAAAGGGTTTCTAAAATTGCTGGTTCCCTGCTGCAGCAGTGCAGTTAGTTGGGAAGTTCTGTTAGGCTGCTCTCTCTGCAGCTTGCTTTGTATCTCAGCTAACAATAATCAGTAAAAAGGGTGAAACTTAACACAAATGTCCATGAGTGTATAACCTTAGGCATATTACAATAGAATTGTATGGATTTCTGATTTGTGCTGCTTTTTAATGGCCAGGGTTAGAGTGGTGCATGAAGGGGTGGGATTTGGATGTTAATTTCATTGGGTTTTATTAATTTTTTTATTCCTATGGGCCCAATCCACAGCAAATTGGAGAAGCTTCCACATTTATGAGAGACCCCAAAACCCTTTTTGTTGTTGCCGATTCAAGGAGGGAAAGAGCCATGAGCACAACTGTGTTTCTGGATTTCTTGGTCATACTCTATACATTCATTTTTGAAGCTTCAACTTAAATATATCACAATCTATTCTAAGCCTTCAGCAATAGAATCAGGAAGGATCAGCAATAAACAGGTCATATATTCCTCTTTGAAAAAATAATATGAGATGAATGGCTTAAGCAAAGGATTTGTACACAGCTAAGCAGTCAATTTTGAACTATTATATCTCTAGGAAATAATATGACATGTTCACATCCCTGTTCTAAAAAAAATGAAATAAAAATGAAGATTTTCTTCACCGTAAGTATAATGTGTGTCATTTATATAGAAGTAGTTGATTATGATATTTTATATACATTTCTTAATTTAAATATTTTTAGATCAGAGTTCTGTAGATTGCACTAAATACAAGGCTTTTCTGAAGAATGGATAGCAGCTTTCTTAAACCCCAATTAAAGTCAAAGTTTATTGACTTTGGTAAACTTCAAGACTTTAAAAAAAACACCAAAAAAATCCCAAGCCCGTAACTGTATTTGGCTGACATTATCTAATCTTCCTTATTGATCAGCCTCAATCCCCTTTCCAAAAATAATTGAAATCCTTAGAACTATGGAAAACTTCTGCCATTATACTGATGTGTAGAACCTTTCTGTGTCAAAAGGAAGCATGACGAGAGAGAGAGAGTGCAGCCATTCACAATAGCGCCTATTGATTGAAAATCATTTAAATACCATCTGAAATGTCGCTGACATTTACTGCTTGGTTTTTTAAAAAACAAATTACACATGTTGACAAGTAAATAACAAGAGATTGCTTCTCGTGGCAGCTGTCATCTAGACATGCCAATAAATTATTCATATTGGTGAGTTTTATTGTCTTCCCCCAATGAATGGCACTGCAGACTGAAATTGAGAGATGCTCAGAGGGCAGACTATTACATAATTAGGACTTTTAATGCACTAATACTGGGAACGGGAAAGCCAACAATCTCCCTTTCAATCTGAACACAGCATGTTGTTTTCCCTCACCTCATAAAGGTGGTGAGATTTATAATGGATTTCATGGCCATTATTACAGCCCTCACTTCTACTTCTCTTTAGCTGTCAGCTCTCTCAAATACATAAGAATACTTAAAGTACTAAGTAAAGCTGTATTAGGCAACAAGTGACAAGCCATCTAGTCTGTCTAGATGTCCATTTTAGGCTGGTTCATACTCTAAACCATGCCCCAAACAGTGGAAGTTAAATAATACAAATTGACAATATAATCAATGAGTTTGGGGGGAAAGAATTTACCATCATTAAACTGATAACAAGTTGACAATGTCACTTTTCAACAAACAATGAAACAATTTTAACAATGAAAATGTGAAAATACATGACATCGACACATGAAAGTATGTGTTCAGGAAATGCAAAGTTTCAAGTTAATATTTTTTAAACTACTAATCAGCAGGTCATGCAACTATGTCACATAGAAACAGGCTTTGCTCACATAGTCTTCTTTCACTCACTACTTCAAACTGCTTTTTCAGCGGTTATAAAACAAGTGTGTATTTTCACAATATGATTTTGGGAGGTGTGTCAGCCTAGTTTTCATGTTGCTTCTTCCAATGAGGGGCAAACACTGAGGTTTCAGCTTCCCAAGCACACAAACTTGGCTCAGGAGGAATTCCAGCCACTCTCGTCTGTTAAGTGACATTGATTACTTTAAGCAAGGGGAAGAGAATGTACAAATGTTTCCAAAGGCCATGCCAAAAAGTGTTTTGTCTTTCTACTCTAGTGGCAGGGGCGGGGGACACACCATTAGACAATAATTTCCCTTGGCAAAAAGAAAATGTCACATGTTAATAAGACCATATAGTCATCTGTGGGCTTCATAACTTCCTTTCTAGTCAGGTTCCAGTATAGCTATTCATTCTATCCTTCCCTCTTAATGTAAGAGCTCTGGAAGCTGGTGATGATGGAAGCATTGGTTCTAAACCATGAGATAATCTGTAACTGGATATGCTTACCAAAATTGTAAACATCTATTCCCTGCACCATCAAGAGTTGTAATGTTGGTTTAAAATCCCATGTTATGTTTTATCATGCAGTGCACTGCCCTAAACGTTTATTTATTAGGGCCCAGTCCAGCTAATGTCAATCATGATTTAATTAGAACTAACTTTATTTCATATAAATTTAGTCATGACTTGCTTTATCTGAACCAGAATGCTAAAATACACATAAAGAACAAATACTACCTTCAGTGATAGAAATTCATAGATGCATAAGTTATATTTTAAAATAAATTTTAAATGTTAAAAGACTATAGTATAATAAGATGCCAGTTTAATCCTAAAGAGTCATTTGAGAAATACTGCAAGCCTTTTGGGGAGAATTTATACCTACTGGGACAACAGTGTGTAATGTCACAACATTAAAAGTTTGTCAACTCTTTTAGCTTTTCTAGTCTTGCTGTTTCATAAGAGATGGACCATTTTTCTTTTATCTGATCAATGAAAGTGTCTATTTTTTAAATGACTTCATATCGATGGGAGAGTCACAGTTGCCCTCAGTATTGATTGTGTGTCCATAATCACTTCCAGCTCAGTAAGTTAAACTAGTCCAATCATTTAAAACAGAAAAGGAAACAGTAGATCACTTGAGCAAGATATTTTCGCATATTTGCCAAATAGACACTTGCCATGTCTCATTCAGAATGTTCTTTTCTTTGCTTAGGAAGTAGATTTGCATCGAGTGAACAGCCAGGACAAATTTGGGCTAACTGTGTGTTACAGAACTGATGATGAAGATGATTTTGGCATTTATATCAGCGAGGTGAGACTACAGCTGTTGAGAAATCAGCTTTTGTCAGCCAATTATGCTTCCTGTTACTTCCAGATGCAAGTTTCAATGTGATACTAAACCATTTCTCTTGAGCCATGCAGTTCTCTGTATTCTCCATGTTAATGTATGTACTTCCAGTGCCCAAGATTTAACACATAGCGCTCACACAATTTCCTAGCAAAAGTGCAGTTATGCCTTTCCATCTTTTTTGTAAGAACAGTTAGAGGAATTTTGAATGGTGCTAATAAGGCACAATCTCTTATAACAAGGCTGTTCTCACATGCAGCCTAACCCAGGCTAGGGGATTCCAGCCTGGGTTAAGCTGTGCATGAGAACCACTAGGATCTTTTTAGCCCGGCTTCTACCAGTAGTTGGGGTTAAGGGTATAAGTGCTCCCTTAAGCCAGGATTCCTGACCATGCGACTCCTCAGGCTGCATTCAGCTTAAGGAGACACAGAGATGAGTGCCTAGAGCACCCATCTCCTGTGGGAATCCCCCAGTGCTGGGTGCATTGTGGGATACCCAGAGGCTGGGTATTGTCCTGGCCTCTGGAGCTCCATGCTGCCTGGCACAGCAGTGACCCACTGGTTCACACTCCCAGCAACATTTGATGGCTCTTCTGGGGCGGGGGGGGAAGGTAAGATTCATGCAGCCTTTATCCCACCCGCTCCCCTGCCTGCCCAGTTATGTGAAAAGCCTCAACATGTCAAAAGGCCAGCTCACAGATACTGGTGGCTGCAACACAATTGCTTTGGGAGCATATAAGCCAAGAATGCTCCTGGGATTCTCTATATCACAAACAAGACACAAAGGGGCAGGGGGAGATAGCACTTCTTGTATTTGCCACAAATGTTACTTCTCTGAGTAACAACACAATCAGCTTTCAGTTCGTATTTACATAGACTTCCCAGGCTTCACAAATGTTTATTATTGCATTACAATTTAATGTGGCTGGTATGAATGCTCACTTTAGTGTGATTCACATGTTATGTTCAATGCACATGCAATCTTTGTACAGTGTATGCATGAGCATTGCTGTACACATGCACAGTTACTCACATATTACTTACAGTGCATGTACAGTGGTACATTTCCAATCTGTACCCTGCATTTGAGAGGGCCTGTGCCAAGGTTCACTTTTAAAATGAATGCGGGTACAGTCATTCACACAAATGCAAGTACATGTGCACAGACAAGTACACATCTATAACATAATGTCTGAATAGGGCTTCTTTAATACATTAATTGTATAGCATAGCAGAAAGGATACTCCTGGATCCCCATGGTGAGCAGTTGGCATAATTATGTTGGAGAGAGACTGACATAGTAAGGTCGTTCACACGATCATACCCAGGGCTGGGAAGGGCTGAAGGGAAGGCAGGATTGCTCATACCTCCCCCCACACGACGGCTGTTTCTTCCCAGACACGTGCTCACACACCCACACAATCGCTGCTGTGGTGAGCAGAGCAGCAATCTGGAGGCCAGGAAAGTGAAGCCCAACCTTCAGGAATCCTACAATGCACCATGTGAGTAGCACAGTGCATTGTGGAAACTCCTGAGGCTGGGTCTCTCCGTCCCCCAGCCTCTATCACTTTAATGCCCACCCAACCAGCTGCACACCCTCCTACCTCACCTTTAGCCTGGGTTATCTGGTGGAGGGGCGCTGGAATTGGGACCAATCCCAGCAGTTCTGACAACCAGGTCTACTGGATTAGGGCTGTGCTAGCCTGGGTAGACCTGGTCATGTGAACAACCTCATTTACTTACATAAGTAGATTAAGTTACATCCCATGCAACAGATTCCTTGCATTTTAGAACTTGTTCACAAACAAAACCATGTGGCTCTGTGGTTGCCAGGAATTGGTCCTGACTTAAGGGCACAACCTTTCCTTTCCACAAACATATATGTACACCATTTGCATTCTTAATACTTGATGACTCACAAATGATAACTTTTTGTTGAATGTATGATGATCAGTATCTAAAAGTTGCTGAGATAAAAGAGTAAGGAATTAGGAACAATATTGCGTGTGTTATTACTTTGTAATTTTTAGAGTGACTAACAAGCAAGCCTTTTACTGCCTCCGATTACTTCCTTTCCAAGAAGGCCACTGGAACAGTATAAAGCCTTCCTTGTTATGGATATGCAGCCCCATGTAATAGCCCCGTATAACAGTAGCTAAGCAGTTAAAACTTAATTGCTCTAAACACAACTAACACATTTTAAACAGTTAAAAGCAACCAATACTCTCTTAACAATTTGATGTTATTTTTAACCATTTGGCACTTTTTAGTTGTATTTTATACAATTAAATTTTAACTGCCAAGCCATTGCAGACCCTTTGGTGTGTGTGTGTGTGTGTGTGTGTGTGTGTGTGTGTGTGTGTGTGTGTGTTTAATTGATGGGGCTGTTAATCTGTTTTCATGTTTGCAAACCAAAGGTATGTTGATGCTTAATAAACATGATTCTGATTCTAAATCATGGTGTTTCTACTGAGACTGGGTGATAAGAACATCCTCTGTGTAGTGATTAATCTGTAATGGCTTATTCATATAACCAGATGCTCAATGAGTGATTGAACAGGTATATGTCAACTGGCCCACAGAGCTATGATGAAGTTCCTAGTCTTACCCTGCTGATTCTCATACAATCTCTCATTTCCTTAACATCACTCTGTACAAACTGCTATTGATGCAGCTGAGCTTACCAAACCCATTTTAATCACCATCTCTCTCATGATTTTGAATTAATTAGAATTTTATCCTACCTGTCCTGGTTCTGGGTAGATTACCATTATGAATTGTTGGCCAACTTCCAGACTAACACAACACCCATGCCACTAAAACTGCACTGGTTCTAGTGGAGATGAGCAGTTTTCTCTCCCCTGTGCTCTGAAGCCCACTGGGCCTACCAAAAAGAAGGCAACCCTTAGGGGCATATTTCTGGCAGGCAGAGTGGACTTCAAAGTGAAGGGGAGACATTGCCTCTCCCACTAGGACCAGTGCTGAATGATGTACACGGACTATTCATGCACTCCCAGGAAGGCGGTGGGGTTGCTTTAAGGGACAGGGGATGTGCTGCCTATATGTCAGCCCTCGCCCTGCTGCTTTCCCCCCACCGGCATGCGCTGGGCTGCAGCATTCCTGCTTGCACTCATGGCTGACGCTGATCAGGGTGGAAGCAGGAATGCTGCAGCCCAGCACACCTGCTGTTTTGGAGAGCGCTGGCGGAGGAAATGCGGCGGGGTGAGGGCTGACAGGTAGGCAGCGCATTCCCTGTCCCTTAAAGCAACCCCCCCTCCACCCTTCAAACCAGTTCAAACGCTGGCTGATCAAACTGGTTTGGTGCTCCAGGAAGGGAGCACAAACCACTTTGTGCACATCCCTTCAACACAAGTGCTGCTTTAGAGCACTAGTGCTATGTTAGTCTGGATGTCTGCCATTATACTTAGTAGTAGTCATTAGTAATGGCATACAGGAGGGGAAAAATATATTGGCCCACATGAAGCTCAAGGCAACGCCAGCATTCAACAACACCACAAAAAGCAGCTGCAGAACAGAAAATTTATTCCAACACGCTTCAAGTGATATTGTTTTCACAGAATATATAGGAATAACAAAACATAACAATAGAAAGTTCAAAAAAATGTGTGTGTGTGTGTGTGTACACACACACACACACACACGCACACCCCACCAAAGGACAATACCATTATTAACATATCTCCATACTTAAAACATTCTATTTTGCAGCTATTTTTTGTTTTGTTGTTATGGATATCTCAGCTGACATTTATCCTCCATATAGTTTTGCAACAACAGAATTCTCAGTCGGCTGCTGCACACAAGGACATCAGCTCCAGCAGTGCTGCACAAGAGTTCAATTGCACAACTACCTAGATCGGCACGCCTGCACTTACAGCATTTCCACTGTAAGTAGCACTGTGCAAGTGCGGGCATGCCATTTTGAGTAGTTGCACAACTCTTGCATAACACTGCCGGGGCTGGCTTCTGTGTGTGTAGCAGCAGCAGCCAATCAGGAACACCATCATTGCCTTGTGTATTATGTGGCTAGCATTGCATTGTATAATATCTTCCTCCATGTCCATCACTTAACTACACCATAAAAAGGGAGCAATGAATCAAACTGCAGTAGCCAACTTTCTGCTTTTTTTTAAAAGATTGATCCAAACAGCATTGCTGCAAAAGACGGTCGCATCAGAGAGGGAGATCGTATAATTCAAGTGAGTTTGCAAATAATTCAAGTATTATGTAATGTGTAATGCTATGTCTGGTTTTATATCAGTTCTTCACTTATCTAATTGTGTAATACTACTGAGACCCAGTTCATAAATTCATATTTCAAAAGTCTCCCATATAAAAAATCCTAAATTGTCTTCTCTGGCATACAAATGTCTGAAGGCCAGATACTTGTAGTTTAGGCCAAATGCAGTAGTATTAACTTTCAGGGATCAGCTATGAAAGACAAAGTGTTACCTGACAGCATTATGTTTGTGAGAAACTACCTAAGGGGACAATTCAACCGTCTCTTAACACTGGTATAATTTTATTGAATTTATCATCAGATAACACTTTTAGTAAGCAAAGATTTATAATCTTTATTTCATTCAGCTTCACAACAGCCCTGTGAATCCCAATTGTCACATTACTTTTTGGTGAGGTAAAGTTTAGGTAGCAAGAGCAGTTATTTAGCTTGCCAGGGCAAAGTTTAAAAAACTAGAGTTTATTCTGATAGTGGGAGAAAGCAGATCTTTGCATATAAGAGAGTCAGTAGTCAAAATTAGTGCTATAACAGTTGCCTGCTGATGTTACCAGGAACTACCAGAATGCAACCTCTCAGCTGCTCCTGTTTCTGTAGCTGTTCTATACAACAAAACTGTTCTATATAAGTTCTGCACAACAGAATTTGAATATTTCTTCCAGATTAATGGCATAGAGATACAGAATCGAGAGGAAGCCGTGGCACTTCTTACCAGTGAAGAGAGCAAGAATGTGTCATTGCTCATAGCAAGACCAGAAATTCTCCAGGTACTGTACCAAATGTGTGTACACACGTACACACACACACACACGAAATTATTCTAAGCCAATAGTTTTGTCTATTCATATTTCTTTGGTCACTTGGAAACATTAATGGTCTGCCCACAGAGAGTGGGGATTGACCTCCTGTGGAACTAGGACTTCCTTACGCGACAGAAATTGATACAGTTGCTATTGTCAGTGATGGAACAACTTCTCTGCAGAATGGATCCCAACTATTCTGTATCAGCAGCAATGATTCTTCATCTGATCTAGAAACTCAGATGATGTGCTATGATCAGAATTTCAAACAGAGGCAAGGAGTTTGGAGTACTCCCTGCACTCCAGAACTGCTCTGTAAGATCGGAAACATGTTGCTGAGGGTCAGCGGCCTATTTCTGATCTTCCAGAGCATACAGAGCACACAGAAGTCTTAGCTTGCTGGTGCAACAACATGAGCGCTCCCACTGCATTCGCACAGAGCCTCTTTACATGTACCACATTTACCAAATGGAAGAAAATTCTGAATTTAAGATGCCCCCTATTAAAATCAGAGGTTAAATACAGGTTACACCTGCAGTTACACAAAAGGAATGGGACTCTGAATTGAAGACAACCTCCCAATTTTTAATATCAAAAAACATGGGGTGGAGAAGGAATCTAGTCTTCGACTGAGGTAAATTCATGGGGGATTGAGGTAAATTCACTTGGCAACCCTGCTCCTTATAGTCCCTCCTCTGGCTCACCATGACTGGAGCTCTCTCCCAACATGGGCTACTTTTGTTCTGCAACATGAGATGCTGAAAGAAGCAACTCACAGCACACCAGCTGAAGCCTTTGGCCCTGTTGAGTGATGCTACCCATGCCTCATACATCATGCTGCTTTTAACAACTCTTTTACTTTTGTGTAGTTGCTTTGCACTGGTACTACATTTAGCAGTGCCATGTGTGCACCAACCCCTCTGAATTCTTCACCCCTCTACACAGAAACAAACCTGTCCCCAGGAATTAGAAAGGGCCTGAAAGACATGCTTAAAACTTGAAATTGAGTTCTTATCGCATCAAATGTAGTAAAGAATTACCACCTGTTCTGAACAGGTAAAATAGCAATGTGCATGCCTATGGCACTATCCCCTGCAGACAGTGGGTGTTTGCATCAAGTAAAGATGATAGTAAAACTCATTTGCCAACCTTGTTGACAAGTCAGTATTCTGATTTGTAGAACGCCAAATAAAGAAGAGCACACTAAAGACCCCAGGAAAGAACTTGCTGGATTTACTTTTAGGATATATATATATATTTGTTAAGTTGCATTTCCTAACAATATTTGTCATATTGTTTCATTTTCCCTCTTGCAGCTGGACGAAGGATGGATGGATGATGACAGAAATGATTTTCTGGATGACTTGCACATGGACATGTTAGAAGAACAGCACCACCAGGCAATGCAGTTTACTGCCAACATGCTTCAGCAGGTAGGTACCATTATACTTACTTATGTCCAAATGTCTTCATGTCACATCACACTTAATATTCTGATACAGGCGTTGCATACAACTGGTGAAGACTGCCACCACGGGCATACCTGTTGTGATAAAAGGTTGTTTCTACAAAGTCATGCTGTTCCCAACTCTTATTCAAGAACTACATTAGCATTTCTTAACAATTCTTGTAAGTTCCCTAGGATGGATGTAACAGTTGTCTCCAGATAAGAAATATACCCAATAAGAGAATATCCTGTATTTGGAGAATAATTTTAATCATAAAGCATTTCTCCACTGGGAATTCTTCCCACCACACACAATCAGTTCCTATTCATTCTATCTACCTACCTATCGCTGTTCCCTCTAAGGTGTGCACATGTAGGCGCACTCACAAAGTTTTGGATGTCCACTCAGTTCATTTTAGATCCCGCTCAGGTTGAATCAGGAAAGCCCCATCCTGAATGCACGTGTGCATACACTGCCTTGATACTGCCGCCCAGAACAAAACCCATTCCACACAGAGATGAAAACAATTAGAGGGACCACTGCTACCTACCTACCTTCCTAAAGTTAATTTGGTTTATTTTGTTCAGATTTATTTTTCCCCATCTGTTCCAAGGACTTATAATGTATCATTAGCACATTTTGTCTCCACAATGGCCCTATTAGTCTGAGAGATGGTGACTACATAAGAGCATCCACTGAACTTCATTGCTGAACAGAGATTTGAAATATGCTCTCCAGATCCCAGCACTCATCAACTGCAGCAAAGTATTAGTATGCAAGTGTTACTTTAAGAAACCTCATAGATAGGGAACAATTTTTAAGTCCTTTGAAAATCTAGCCCCAAGAATAGAGCTCAAATACATAAACAAAATATGCCCATGAGATCTATGTGATGGTATGTTCCCATCTTAACAGATTGTGCAGAGCTTGTAAAAATGGAAATTGCTGTTCCTCAGTTTAAAAAACTAAAAATATCAGCATAGTCCCCTGAAGAAGCCCCATATCAGTCTTCCCTGTAAGGTTGTTCTGCTGAATCTTTCCCAGCCACTTGGGAATTCATCTGTTTGATACTTGTATCTTGCTTTACCATTTCCAAGTCACACATAGCTTTTTAAAATTATCTCGCCCTTTAGAAGAAGAAAAATGAAGAGGATGGAGGCACAACAGATACTGCAACTATTTTATCAAACCAACATGAGAAAGACAGCGGTGTAGGTCGTACTGATGAAAGCACTCGGAATGACGAAAGCTCAGAGCAAGAGAACAATGCCGATGATCACACTGCGTCCTTAAACACCTTGGGAAGCCAGAAGAAGTTGACATACAGCCATGACACGCTAGGTAGCGGAGACATGCAGTTCAGCAACGAGTCATTTATTTCAGCCGACTGCACTGACGCAGACTTCCTCGGCATCCCAGTGGACGAATGCGAGAGATTCCGTGAACTGCTAGAACTGAAATGCCAGGTGAAGTCCACAAATCCATACAATCTGTATTACCACAACAGCATCCTGGATATGAGTAAAAGTGACCACGAAAGCGTGGACAGAGAGCTGGAGATGCTGAACGAGGAACTGCGCAATATTGAGCTGGAGTGTCTCAATATCGTGAGAGCTCACAAGATGCAGCAGCTGAAAGAACAGTACCGAGAGCCATGGATGCTACATAACAGTGGCTTCCGCAACTACAACACGAGCATTGATGTGCGCCGACATGAGCTCTCAGACATTACTGAGCTCCCTGAGAAATCAGACAAGGACAGCTCCAGTGCATACAATACAGGGGAAAGCTGCCGAAGCACACCTCTCACCCTGGAGATCTCCCCCAACAACTCTTTATGCAGGACAGCAGAAGGTCTCAATTTGCAAGGCAACGAGGGCGCAGAAAGTCAGAAAACTTTGCTGACTAGCCCAGAAAGCCATGAATCCAGCACTGCTAAATCACACCCTAAAGATGCTGACCTTAGCAAGCAGCTGGAAATCAAAGAGAGGAAAGCCAGTGATGGGAGCAAAAGCCCATCTCAACCTCCAAAACCAGGGAGCTCGTACTTGTCTTCCTACCACCACTCTCCATATAAACATGCTCATATTCCTGCCCATGCCCAACACTATCAGAGTTATATGCAGTTGATACAGCAGAAGTCAGCAGTGGAATATGCCCAAAGCCAAATGAGTTTAGTGAGCATGTGCAAAGATTTGAACTCTTCAAACCAGAGTGAATCAAGGATGGAGTGGAAAGTCAAGGTCAGGAGTGATGGTACCCGCTACATTACCAAGAGGCCAGTAAGGGACAGGCTGTTGAGAGAGAGAGCCATAAAGATTAAGGAAGAGCGTAGTGGCATGACTACAGATGATGATGCCATAAGTGAAATGAAGATGGGTCGTTACTGGAGTAAGGAGGAGCGGAAGCAGCATCTTGTGAAAGCAAAGGAGCAGAGGAAAAGGCGCGAGTTTATGATGCAGAGCCGGTTAGAGTGTTTAAAAGAACAGCAAGGGGCTGAGGAGAAGAAGGAAATGAATATCATAGAACTGAGCCACAAGAAAATGATGAAGAAAAGGAATAAAAAGATATTTGACAATTGGATGACAATCCAAGAACTCTTAACCCATGGCACAAAGTCACCTGATGGCACAAAAGTTTACAACTCCTTCCTGTCGGTGACTACTGTATAATCCTCCTGTGCCAAAGTTATGTACATAAAACCCTACCATTGGGGTAGAGATTCCTGCCTCGTTCAATGTGGCAATACTTTTTTGTGTGTATATAAGACACATGCATCGAGTTTATAATAAATACTGAACTCGGGGTGCAAATGTTCTCAAAGAGGAAAGTCATCCACCCAACTCTTTAAAGGCAATATGGAATAGACAGAGCTTATTTGGAATACCAATAGTACCTTTTTTTTAGTAACTTGTTACCCTTTTACATAAAGTGTTTTAAATATCAGGAAAAGCATATTAATCATACTTACACAGGTAATATCTTTTAAAACTATATTCATATTTTAAAAGGTTACACATGCAGAAACACAAAAGACAACTTCAAATATGTATTTTTAACAAAACAGTATTTTGCAATATATCTTTGCTATTGAGCCCTTTTTCTGCACATGTTGCTGTTTTATCAATATTTTAGCTGAACTACCAAACTTGATAGAATCATTTTGCAGTAATATGCACCGTTTATCAATTTGGCTGTGTCTTTGGGGTTGTGTGTACATACTGTTTCCCCTGTTGGTGTACAGCACATGCCTACCCAGCTTATGACCAATGAAGCCAAATGGAACCCAGCAAGCATATATGGTTTCCCATCATGGACTTAGAAAACTGTCTGATGTTGTTGCCGGCAGGAACAGCAAAAACAGGCTGTTTAAATGTCAGTCTAAAGTATTTCTGGCAAGCCCTTTGGCTTTGTGGATCACCAGTTGTGTAGAGCAGTGTGTTGCGATGTGGTAGTGACTGCTGCAAGCATCTGGGTAGCTGCAACCCCACTTCCAAGCAGTAACTAGATGTAATTCTCTGAGTTAGGTGATGCATTTCTGGGTGGGGGAACAGCAGTCTATCAGTCATTAGCATGGGGAAAGAGGGCACTTTGGATAAACATATTGTGCTCACAACTCCTCAAGAGTTCTGGCTTAGGACGACACAGGTTTTTGTTCTCTCTTTCTGTGGTTTCTGAAGGAAGTACGTAGGTATCACTTGAAAGAACAGAAGCAAACTGCTGCATGCTGCAGCTCTGAAGGATTTTGAAGCAAGAGTGCCAAGGCTGTGGCCTGTCAAAAGAATGTGCATGTATGTCTAATGTTTTTCAAGACTGTTTGTGTAATTTTGAAATGCCCATTGTAGTAGCTGTCTGCTTTGTAGAGTTGAATGTATTGGAATTGAGAGCAGTTTTCATGAAATCATGACTAGCTATATACATTAACAAGTAAAATGAAGTTAAAAATAAATTATTGTTTTATATTTCATATCCTTTGACATTGTTCTTTAATACACTCCCACATCCGTCACTAAGCCTTGCACAAAGTACATTGGTCTGCTGGGTAATCTTAAACATATCTGCCTGAGAGGGATGAACTGCATTGCTTGCTAGGATATGTCAGGTTGGGCATGCACAATATAAATGGTGAAGGCTACATGTACCTGATATCCACATACTTGGTGATGTGGAGGAGAGCTGGTCTTGTAATAGAAAGCACGACTTGTCCCCTTAGCTAAGCAGGGTCTGCCCTGGTTGCATATGAATGGGAAACTACATGTGTGAGCACTGCAAGATATTCCACTCAGGGGATCAGGTAGCTCTGGAGGGCACCATCTGCATCCTTGCATGCAGAAGGTTCCAAGTTCCCTTCCTGGCATCTCCAAGATATGGCTGAGAGAGATTCCTGCCTACAACCTTGGAAAAGCCGCTGCCAGACTGTGTAGACAATACTGAGCCAGATGGACCAATGATCTCTTAGTATACGGCAGCTGCCTATTTTAGAACCCTTGGCTGACATGACCCGCTGTTGTTACAGAGAAGGAGGCAGGGATGCTACATTGGGCTCCTGAGCAGTGAGGATGTGGCTGCCAATGCATGGGGAAAACTGTACAGCAGCATCCTCACATCTCCCTCCATCTCTGTAACAGTTGTGATCATGTCAGCCCTTTTAATTTTCCAGAAGTTTCCAGTCTTCAGAGTTTCATAAATAGTAACAAGAGACTTGTAAAGGGGGAAAAATCCATTTGTCTACACCAGTGGTTCCCAACCTGGGTTCCTCCAGACGTTGTTGAACTACAATTCCCATCACCCCCAGCTACAATTTATTGTGGCTGGGGATGCTGGGAGTTACAGTTCAGCAACATCTGGAGGAACCGTGGTTGGGGACCACAGTCTACACACTCTGGCCAGCACACACATTATAGGCACCTGCAGCATCTCTGTACAGGAAATCACCTTTTCTAGAAACAGGCAGAATCCTCTCTAATAAAATGCTTGGTGTCCGTCCGTGGACGGACACCAAGCGTATGTCCGTGCCTCCCTGGCCTGTTCTGCGCATGCGCGGAGTGCATGCACAGAACAGGGCAAGGGAGACACGATGGCCGGCACCCGGCAGCCATCTTGGGCGGCCAGAAGCGGCCGCCCCGAAGAAGCTGGAGAAGCGGCAGCGGGGGAAACTGACCGAGACAGCGGCAGAGCCGCTGCCTCGGCCAAAAGAGACGGAGGCCAGGGGAGGAGCGGAGGCCATGTAACTTTTAAAGAAATTGCTCCCACAGCCAACGCCGCCGACCCTCCCTCCCAGCATAATTGGGAACCAAGCCCACACCCCCATTAAGGGCCAAATCGGCCCAGGCACTTGCCCCCGCAGCTTCCGCTGCCGACCAACCGCCCGCCCGCCCAGCTGCCGATACCTCCTTACCCCTGGAACACGTCCTCCGCTTGATCCGCTTATCTATTAACAGAAGGAGAGAGGTGCTCGCATGCAGAGCTCCGCTCTCTTTAAAGTCTGTTCCCGAACTGGCGCTTTGGGCGCCAAGGACGCAAAACGCCAGTTTGGGAACAGACTTTAAAGAGCGGAGCTCTGCATGCGAGCACCTCTCTCCTTCTGTTAATAGATAAGCGGATCAAGCGGAGGACGTGTTCCGGAGGTAAGGAGGTATCGGCAGCTGGGCGGGCGGGCGGGCGGTTGGTCGGCGGCGGAAGCTGCGGGGGCAAGTGCCTGGGCCGATTTGGCCCTTAATGGGGGGTGGGTGGGCTTGGTTCCCAAGTCAGCTGGGAGGGAGGGTGGGCGGGCGCCCTGCGGAGGGAGGGGGAATGGCAGCGGGGGGACAGGAGAGCTGTTACTAGGGCCCGTTGTTCAACGGGCTGAAATTCACTAGTAGTCTATAATATCAACTCAAGGTTGAAAATCAGCACACAACTATCCCACTGAACTATGAAGTGAAATGGCAACATCCTAAAAGCAAGACCTAAAGGCATCCTCTCCTGTTTAGTTTTGCCTTGCCCATCCACCCCACCCACCCCCTGTAAATTAAAACATGAGTTCTCGCACACAAACAAGAGGAGGCAGGACTACATATTGCCTAGAGACTAGTGGTTGGAGAACTAATTAGGATTATAAACTGAAAGTATGTAAATTAAACCAAATATAATTATCTGCCAGTGGCCTTTGGAAATAGGCTACAGGATGCTTGTTATCAGAATTGCTGAAATGCCTGGAAGCCACACAAAAGCAAGCCATCAGCAGTTTAAACTGCTCTCTCTCTCATTTTGTTTTTGTCAAAGTCCTTGTTCTGTGAGGAACATAAGATAATTAAGCTAATTAAATTAAGAAAAGACATCATCAAACAAAAAGGTGATATATCCAGAGTGTGGAACTCTGCAATTCTTCCCTTCCCTCACCTCTCCCAAATCCTACAGATTTTATTAAATTTAAATTTCTTGCAACAGAAGTGACAAAAGATAGTATGCTGGATACTGTAACATTTCCCGGGACCCATGTTCCTTGCATGCCTTGATCAAGTTAATCCTGATGAGTGAGCAGTTTTGTTGTTGGTTGGGATGTATTTAAACTACATCAGTTTGATTTATTTTGAAAAGGCATTTACAATGCCAGCAGAAGAACTACGGGGGCTGAAGTGACAAGGTAGATGATTGGAGCGCAAGTGGAGAAAGACTTGACTCAAATCCAATAGATTAAATCATAGAGCACATTTAAAGATCTATGCTCATCTGCCCGTATTGTGTCCACAAGCTCATGCCCAGCAGAGTTGTTTAGGGTTGTGAGTGGGCTAGTGTGTGTCCCTCTAATCAGAATTTGGAACTATCAATTACCTGCTGTGATGTTTTTAATAAGCTCTTTGTGGCCAAAATCTCTCGTATTTGGGCCGACTTAGATTCAGACCCCACAATGACTGCAAAGTCTGATGCGGAGGTGTCCAGCGACAACTCTTAGGTGGTTCTGTTGGCTCAGATTCAGTTTGTGACTCCTGAGGATGTGGACAAGTTGCTTGGAACAGAGCAACCTACCACCTATTCTCTTGACCCTTGTCCGACATGGTAGGTACCTATCAGGTGGGAGGATTGTTGTAGAAGGCCTGGTAGATATTAAAAATGCTTCTCTGAGGGAGGGCAGGATGACTTCTTGCCTTGAGGAGGCAATCATTAGACCGCTTCTGAAGAAGCCTGCATTGGATCTCTCTGAGTTAAGCAACTAGAGGCCTGTCTCAAACCTTCCGTCATTGGGCAAGGTAATTGAGAGGATGGTGGCCTCCCAGCTCCAGGCAGTCTTGGAAGAAACTGATTATCTAGACCTGACTTGCTCAACTCTGCCCCCCCCCATCTGTTTTTGGACTACAGCTCCCATAATCCCCAGCCACAGTGGCCAATAGCCAGGGATTATGGTAACTGTAGGCCAACATCTACAGGAGGACTGAAGTTAAGCAGCCCTGATCTAGATCCATTTCAAACTGGCTTCCAGGTGGGCTATGGGGTGGAGACAGGGGTGCACCTAGCCAAAGGTGGTGCCCGGACTGCCCCACTGCAAATGCCACCCCACCACAAGGCCCCCCTGCATTGGGGGGACTCCTGCTGCCACCCCACGCTCACCCCGCCACTGCCCTGCCATGCTGCCCTGTGAAACGTTACCTTCCTTTAGCTGCCAATGTGCGCAGAAAGTGGGGGGTGAGCCGAGTAGGCCTTCTCCCACCCCGGGGCAGTAGCTGGAGCAGCCACTGGGCCTACCTAGCCCAGCAGTCTTTGCAAACTGTGAGGCACAGGTGTGCTGGAGCACCTTGCAGTTTTCAAGGACTGCTGGGTCAAACAGGCCTGCTCAGCAGCTGCTCCCTTCACTGCCACCATGGGGTGGGGGGGAGGTCTTCTCAGCACACCTCCCTCACCCCACCCCCAGCCACATACATTGGCAGCTAAAGGAAGGTAACTTTTCGCGGGGTGGGGCAGAGGGGCATCGGCAGGGTGGGTGTAGGTTGGTGGCAGGAGCAACCCCCCCAGACCTTGGAGGCCATGGGCCAGGTTGTGTAGCCCTTGGGGACATATTTCTGGCACCCAGAGAAGGGGAGGGTGTCAAAAATAGACAGATACCCTTTAACTGTGCATTTCTGCAACATTTTCCAAGGCAAGGTTCCAAAATTGTGCACTCTGTGTCTTCCAACCATAGGGAACAATTGGGAACTTGAAAAACCCCACTGTTCCCCATGGGTTGGTTCCCCAAGGACACCAAAGTGGGTTAGGTGGTACAGCATGATGGGTGCTACCTACTATACAACCCACAAAAGAAATGGGCAAGCAAGCAATTTAAAACAAAATTTTAACCTCCCGCCCCTCCAAAAAAAAACACCATAGGATCCTATGGGTTTTTTTTCCGGAAAGGTTTGAGAAACCGGCTTGACCTCTGCTTTGACAATTGACTCAAGGAATTTGCAATACATTTCAAGCTCGAAATGAATAGCAAAATCTGTTTCATGCACATCCCTATGAAGATCTGCAGACATGAAGGATATATTTATGGAGCTGCCTTTTACGGCATGAAACCAATGACTCATGTAGCACAGTACTGTCAAAAGTTCTCCTGAGTCACTGGTAAAGGTATTTCCTAGCCTTACTACTTTAAACTCTGCTTGCCCCTGCAACAGTAACTGCGAAAGTGGCACCTATTAAAATGGTAACCTTCTTCCACTTAGCAGGAGGATGGCAAGTGTCCCGTTCCAACCCATTATAGTGATCCTCCGAGTGGCTTTTTGCTGGTGTCTTCTTTGTGTCTCTTTAGATTGTAAGTCCTTTTAGAACTGGCAAACTATTTTCTCATTTATTTTACTATGTAAACCATTTTGTGAATTTTTTTGTTGAAAAGCAATATATAGATTTTCTAAATAATAATAAACTAGAGAAACCAGAGATAGAAGCTAGTAGCTCACAGCAGAGGCGGATTAATGTAGTCGCAAATGTAGCATTTGCAATGCACCTGCTTATCAGAGGCACATATAGCACTTGAAAAATGGGACACCTACCTTCTTTTCAACCCCTACTTTAACAAATATTTTAGATAATCTCCATATCCCATACACTTGGGCAATATCAGTATATCTTGCATGCCAATAAAGTATCTTCCAATTGACTTGGAAGTTGAGGTACCCACAACCCCTTAATTCTTATGTTAATAGGTATGAGGTGGTTCTTGTCATCAGCATCACTCGGTGACAAATCTGGCTTGCTGACAACTGTTCTCTCCATGCTTTTAGATGCACAATCAGCTGAAGGACTTTAAAAAATAACCCCTTTAACAATTGAGCCTCTTTATACTGAGTCACTGCAGGATCTTCCAACAGGGAGCCCCATTAAGTTAGAGGAAAGAGTGCCTCTGTCAAAGTGAACTTTTGGTGACCTCCCCTCCGAATAAATACTTGAGCATATTGGAAAGTGGGCCTCCCAGGTGTCACAGCAAGACTTGTGAGTAGGGAAGGGCTCCATTGTCTCCATCAGAAGAGCAGGCTTTGAGGGTTTTTTTGATAAACCATCCTTCAGCTTAGTAAGCTTTTGTTATTATGGAAGACCCTGAACAAAGGCCTCACAAAAGGCAAATCCAACTATAATTGTTTAATAAATGGGAATCAGAGGGAAGCACGTAGTAGAGAAGCTAGGGTTAAAGTATGACTTAGAAACACTTAGCAGTGGTTACATGTGAAGATAAGGAGGTCAGAATTGATAAGGAATGTGGTCTCTCATATACAAAGACCAGAATCAAGAAATAAAGGGGGCAAAAATCTAAATCAGTTGTAGCAGAAGCATCTTCCTAAAATATTTTCCAGTTACCTTTATGTCAAAAGGAACACACAATGTTCTTCTCAGCAACCTTCACAGAGGTTGGACACAAATAAGCTGCTCTTTGCAAAAAGAAAAGAAGCTGCACTGCATTCCTTCCAACATGCTAATTTCAAAATCAAAGTACTCCAATTTATTTGTTAGCAGGTGTAGGATCCAGTGTGTAGGATCCGCTGTGTAGGATCCGCTGTGTAGGATCCAGTGTCTCTTCTATGGTTGTGTACTTCAGCTGAATTAAGAAATAAAAAGCTTTCATTTCTATGTCACCCACTGAATTCTTGAGAGCATATCTACACAATACCTTAAGCACCACCTAATGGCACAGCAGGGAGGTAACCTGCCTAGAGAACAGGAGGCTGTTGGTTCGAATCTCCACTGGTGTGTTTCCCAGAATATGGGAAACTTCTATATCGGGCAGCAGCGACAGAGGAAGGTGCTGAATGGTATCATCTCATACTGCACGGGAGATGGCAATGGTAAACCCCTCCTACCAAGAAAACCACAAGGCTCTGTGGTCTCCAGGAGTCGACACCAACTCAATGGCACAACCAACACAGTACCTTAGAGGAGGCCCTCTACTCCTCTCATCCAACTTTTCCGAATCTATGCAACCAAATGACACATATAGAATCAATGCATACTGTGCAATCTGAATGGTTTAATTTTGGGTGACTTGCAGGTATATGCCTCTGAACCCAGAAGTAGCATACAGACATGACTAGTAACCATTGACAGAATATCCTACATGAATTTGTCTAATCACCTTCTGATACTATCTTAGCCAGTAGTCAAAATTAATCTTCTTATATGAAGCCATTTATTTCATTGGGATTTCTATCCTATAGGTTTTTTTCCACAGAAGAAATTCATATAAAGCATTTACAATATTGGCTAGATCATGATCTCAATCAACAAGCAGAAAACCATTAGACATCATATAAATCTGTAGTAGAGCAATACAATTGAATTTCCGAAAATGATCCAATAAAAGTCCCCTTGCTACTTCATTTGGGAATATCCTGAAACAAATGAGCTCAAATAAGCCTAAACTGATTTGACAGCCAGTTATGCTACTTAAAAGCTAGAAGTGATCATTTACAGAAGGCAGGGGGAGCAAAATTTAAAAATGACTGTGTAAACAGCCAGCGCTCTCTGCTACAAAACCTGATTATATCAACAAGAATATTTTCATTTACTTCACTAAACGAGGTAGGATCATTTTGTTTCACTACAGTATCTTAATGAAACCAAACCGGTCGGGGGTGGGTGGGGGGTGTTAATGCATTCAAAAGACCAATTTAAGAATCTTCTCCCTGATAATACGAAGGAATTCAAACAGGTCGGCAGCAGTCCAACTACTGGGGGTGTGGGAAAGTGGGATCAGTGTGAAGTGTGCATGGCTTTAAAATTATTTTACATGTTGGATTCCATGTCAAGCAATTTGATTTATGTTGTTTACTAATTCATCACAAAGGCTGACAAAAGGTCATAGAAGTGGATCAGGAAGGAGACCAACTCAGCATATTGCACTCAGGTAGGCACACTCAAGAAATACTGCAAATAACCAGCTTTGCATTTCAGTAAGGTGAAGTGTGCCGTCGAGTCAGTGTCAACTCCTATCGTCCACAGAGCCCTGTGTTTGTCTTTGGTAGAATACGGGAGAGGTTTACCATTGCCATCTCCTGTGCAGTTTGAAATGATGCCTTTCATCATCTTCTTATATCGCTGCTACATTTCAGTACCATAGCAAAACTCTCAGAGTATTTGAACTGAACCAACAAATTACTTCCTGGGGCCACAGCTCAGTGGGAGGACCTGCTTTGTATAAAGAAGGTCCCAGATTCAATCCCTAACATATCCAAGTAGGGCTGGGAAAGTTCACACCTGAAACCTTGGAGAGCTGTGGCTAGTCAGTGTAGACAGTACTGAGCTAGGTGGACCAATAGTCTTGACACAGTATAAGACGCTGCCTTCCAATATGCCTACTTCCTTCAGTGTAAAATAAAAATCAGTCTTGCCTTCAACTATGTGTACTTGCAGTAATAAATTGCTGTGGCTGCACTTTAGTATCCCAACACAGTGATCTTCTTTGATGATGGCATGAAACTTCTCTCCTTACAAGGCTTCAGCCGAGTAGGCAGCTCCATACACGTGTAAAACTTTCCCCTTGCAAGAGATTGGGAAAGCTAGCATGCATAGAATCTCTGCATTCACATAAGAGCCAAGCAGCTGGAACAGGAGTCTCAAGTCCTCACAAGTATGCAACTTGACAGTCAGAGCAGGACTGCCACAATGTGAACTGTGTTTATATCCAAGCATCCTTTAAACCCACGTTACATATTCTTCATTCATATCAAATGTTTATTCATGGCTCCCCCATTGCACATGAAGTTACACATTAGCTGGGAAATATTTCTCAGACTTGAGTGTGTGTGTGTGTATTTGCAAAGTGCATACCCAATAGGGTACCACTAAGAGTCATGGTGGCAATTCTCACGACCGCAGGAATGTGGGTTAAGGGAGCCTAGCCTGCTTTCCTGCAGTCGTGTGCTGCAACGAGAGCCGTGCAGCTCCCAGCAGCATACTGCACAAAGTACCCCTGCCCTTAAATGAGGTTAGTGGAGCAAGCGCTCTGCTAACCCTGTTTATCCAATCATTAGTTGCCAATGTGCAGCTTTGCACCAGGGCAACTCACAAGTAGACCCCTGACCAGGAGGCTACAACAATCCTCCTGGCACAAAGGTCTCCCCAGCATGCCCTGTACACTTGTGCGGGGCATGCTGGGACTTCCAGGGGCCAGGTGGCCCCAGATACCCCACCCCCACCCCTACCAGCTCCATGATGGAGCCAGCAGTTGTGTGAGCAGCCAATCCAGCTGCCCAGGACTAGCCTGGGGGTCATCTGCGGGGAGAACAGGCTAAACCTGCTCTCCTCACAGAACTCAGTAAGGCCCTACACATGGATAGTGTGTAGAGCCTCCTGGTCTCCTGGTTTGTCTTATGGTCTATCACATGTTGTGGTGCACAGCTGCCTTTTTTTTAGATGTCCCATTTGTGCAGGAAATGGTTTTACAGAAGTGGCACTACAGGTTGAGTATCCCTTATCTGGACTGCTTGGGACCAGAAGTGTTCCAGGTGTCGGACTTTTCCAGATTGTGGAATATTTCCATAATGAGATATCTTGGGCGTGGGATCCAAGTCTAAACACAAAAGGTTACTGTATTTTATTATTTAAAATTTTCTCTCTCTAAGTCTTTCTTCTCCACCCTGCTTCCTTGCTCCTACCTGCCACCATTACAGCTCTTTTATTTGCATGGCAAGACCCCCCCCAGAGTGCTTCACATACGAGTGCTGAGGGGGTCTTGGCTACCCGCCCTGCGGGCCCACTCTGGGCCTCCCGCAACACCACTGCAGAGCCCGTGTTTGCCGGTGCCCTTTTTTCCCTGGCCAGAGGGAGGCCTCTGGAGCATGTGGACGCCACCGATCAGCTGTTCGGCGGCATCCGGGAGCAGCAAAGGCCGCAGACCTATTATGGAGAAGGCGGGGAAGTGCGCCTCTGCTTCCACTTTCCCCATCTACCTCTTGCCAGCCACCAACAACAGAGAGACCGGCATACCCGCAACCCCCATTCGCCTAAGTAAGTTTTGACTACATGTTTAAAAGCAGCAAAATTGGGAATCTGTGAGCAAGTGAGTGGTGTCCGGATTTTGGAGCATTCTGGATTTTGGATGTCTGGATAAGGGATACTCAAGCTGTAATACTGTACAGTCTGTAGTCTCTTTGGATAGAATGAGGCATAGGGGTCATAAGCTAGGCCTTGTTCCCACAATGGTAGCAGTGTTACTCAACCAATGCTAACTTGCTGCTCCATCGGCCTCTGCCAGGCAGTCCTGTGCATGCTTCACTATTGGCTGAATTCAGCGCAGATTTGCGCGTGACATTTGCAGTGGCATGAAAAAATAAATAAAAATCCAAGCTGAATTCTGACGGAGGAAAAAGGTACACAGCCTTTCCAGAGGCTGATGTGAAGGGAAGACTGCAAGGAGGGAGGAACTGAAAACTGTACCTGCTTTATACAAGAAACATTATGAGAATGGGTCCTTGGCTTAAAGAGTTTGTGTGGGATTATCCCATGTGTTTGTCTCACCTGCTTGTCTGCAGAGTGGCAGTCTCGCAGCAGCAGCTGATATTCAAAACATGAGCTTCTGGGTCAACTGTCTCCACAACTCGTTTCTTTAGATGCTCAAAGAGTAATCAAAAACTCCTGACATGCATCTCTTTTCAGTAGGTGCAAGATGGAAGCTTCAACTAGACGGTGTACGTGACAAATGCTAATTTCTATGCCTCGTTTTGTCTTCATGCTAATTAAAATGTCCACTCCCACCCAGCTGGTGCAAGACAGAGTATCAAAGTGTTCTGGTTACCATTGGAAATGAATTGATCTTGGAAATAATGATAATTAATTTTATGTTTGATTAAGCTTTCATAAGAATCATCATCAATTTTATTACAGCCATTGGCCAGCAGAATTTCATAAGAATCAACACAAGCCCCTTTTGCCCCAACCCAGTCCCCAGGAAGTTCATTCACCAAAGTGCACAAAGCCTTCCATTTTTATATCAATTGACAATGCAGTACCATGTGTGCAAAGCAATCAAACGAATAGGGAACTCTGACAAACCAGGAGATACCACATGTGTATTACAGCCCAAACCTATAAGGGGTCACTGATTCTGGTCTGTTCTAGTTTTGGAACTTGACTGTCTATTTGTAGCCAAATTCATGGGGGAAATGCAAACAAAACAAAAAGCAGAAACAAAAAGCCTCATCTCCCTGCCCTTGCCAACCCCTCCCCCCCCCAAAAAAAAACCCCAGAAATGAAAAAGGAAAGTAACACTTAAGAAAAATATTGGAAAGCGAGTACATTGTGTTTTCTTACGAGTGAGGTCACAAAATGGGCCAATAAAATAGCTTCATTCCACAAATCATAAGGCTGCTGCTATATGGCTCCTTTTTCTCGACATTTCCTCTTGTACCAATATGGACTAGGGTCAAGTTATCTCTGCCATATTTTATTTCAGGGTTCTCTCCTCTTCATGAGTGAGCCATGTTTCACAAGGTCCCCAGAGGAGGATGTCCAACCCATCCACAGTCTGCTGAGAAGACAGAAAATTGGGTAGAAATGATTTCCTCTCTCATCTGCACACAGTGAATCCATTGCCAGGAAGCATACAGCTATAGCTCAATGGAGCAGACCCTACTGTAGTGTCGGTCTATCAATCAAAAGTCTAACATGAAATCTAATTTTTGCCGTTGTTCCTAGAAATGGTTTGCTCATTCCATTTGAAAGAGCAAGAGTGCTGATATGCTAAGTATCTATCAGCCATCCTGGCAAATGAAACAGCTTTCTCCATTCACCAAGCCAAATACTATTTTAACGCATGTATAGAAGATAATTTTTCTCATGAGAGGAGGAAGGTTACACACACACACACAATCACCAAGATGATATCTGCTATTATGTCAATGTTAGGAAAATGACCAATACCGACGAATAGCTGCAGCTCAGTCTGAGAGGTTTTTCGCTTTTATGACCTTGTCGCAGTGTGTTTTGATACTAATGTGAGTTATAAGCTGAAAACCTAATGGCTTCCACCAAAGACTTACGATAATCTCAGAGTGGTGGATGATGAGCAAATAACAGTGTAAGTGTAATGAAATGTATGTATTTATGTCCTTGCTATGAAAGTTAAAGCTATAAACATTGACCGCACTAAAGGCAATGGTGTCTATTGCCATTGATTAATACATTGAGAGTGGAGAATGATGGGGAGGCTGCCATGATAAACAAACAAAGGCCCATTTCCCTCTTGATTCCCATCTGCAAATAATTGTGAATCAGGACTATACACCTGAGAGAATATTTATTTATTCATTCATTTATTCGATGTATATAATGCCCTTCCAAAATAGCTCAGGGTGGTTTACAACAGAATAAAACCAATTAAAACCACTTAACAATTACAATCAAAACTATAAAAACAGAATAAAACCAATTAAACATTCAAACAGTTAAAAACCCTGGAAGGCCAGGCCAAACAGGGGCTCTCCTGAAAATATGCTGCTAGCATTACAATGAGGACAAACTATTGTAATGAACATTAAAATTTTAACTTATTTTGTGCTATGTTCTTAAGTAAGAAACATTTTCTCATCATTAATCCTCTGTCCAGTCTTGCTGTATAGGTTACTATCATTCTTATTTTACAGAGAAGACTGAAGGTCAGAGAAAATGGTTTCCTCAGGGTCACCCAACATGTCTCTAGGCAAGCTGCCTAAAAATGAACTATGTTCAATTTTATTTTCATCATGACTATCAGAAATGTTTAATCAAACCAGACTTTCAGCACTTTGAAACATGCTATGTATTTTTTTTAAATCCTGGTTATTATTCAAATGAAAGCCAGTTCCTCTGTGCTTTCTAAACAGTTTAATCTGTGTAGTGAAATACAGTTGAGAGCTGCAGTGAGACTCAGATTCACAACCCACCCCCCATCATGGCTGTATGAACATACATACATGACTGCTTCCCAATGACACAACCCACTCGCCCTTTTTTTAATGGCAAACTGATCACACAGGATAGATGTAAGTAGGCCTTCGTTCATACAAAACACTCCACTCCTAGAGGGAATTGTATGGAAGCTCGAAGGTTGCTCCCATGCCCCACTGTGAAACCACATTTGCATATAACGTGAAAACGCAGTTTAATGGGGCAGAGGTTGGGATTTGCGTATGTCCGAATGTGTGACACCACAGGTTTGTGGCTAAAGCAACCTGCGGTTTCCATTGCCAAACTCCAGTTTAAACCTTGGGTTTGTGGTGAGTTTCACCGCCCCAACCAGAGCGATTTATTTATTTATTTATTTATTTATTTATTTGACATTTTTATACCACCCAAAACGTATGTATCTGGGCAGTTTACAACAGGTTTTGCAGTGGCAGCATTGCGTCTGAATGCAGACACCACCATAACTGGGGTTTTGTGCTGTTACTGGGATTGTAATCATAGAGAGGGTAGTCCAGACTCACCTAGGATCATGCCCATTCCATGCCTGTGGCGCTTCTCACTGGCCGCCTCTCCAAGCACTTGCTCCCGTCTGTGATCCAATAAAGTAGTTACCTGGCAACAGGAACGTTGCTATGTCCTATCCCAAGCTTGTAAGCCTGTCAAAACGAAAAAGTCACATGGGGGCATGCCTTCTTCCCACTCTGTCCCTTGTCCTCCCCACCCCCCAACAATCAGGAAAGAAAGGAGATGGAAAGATGGGCACTATGTGCGCTGCTGTCTGGAAATGAAGCAATCAAGATTTATGTTCAAAAGCACATGCAGTCATGGTGGTAACATAAACAGGGCAACCCCATTAGATCACTGGGATGGTAACATATGGCAGGGTGGCGATATCTGGGGTCGAGTTTCAAAGGAAGCCCAACCCAGGAATTATTGAATGGCTCAAGTCTATTGGGGAGACCAGCCCCTTCCCTTAGGGTTAATGTGTGCGGTCCCTAGGCTTACTCATGAGAAGAGCTGAGCAGCAGGAACAGCACTGACTCCAATGAAAAGAGAGGTTCCTCATATGTGATGAGGATGGATGCTGCTCCTGAGCAGACCACTCTCTCATGAGAGAGGAAGGCCATGGTGATACTCCTTCACAACTCATGAGAAGAACCATCCAGGGGGACAGGGATTGGGTGGAATCACTAATATGAGACCACATCCTTTCTCCCATGGACCACTCTCTCACAAGAGTATTAGGTCATGGAGACACAAATGCAGGCTAGATGGCAGATGCCACCCAGCCTGGTTGTTCCACACAAGTAAGGCATGGCAATGGGTACCCCAGAATCTCCCTTTCTTCCTGTCTTGGCAACTTCTGTGAAGGAACTGTCTAAGCAGGCCCTTTGCCTGCCAGCCCATCCGCCCATTTGAATATATCCTTTTTTTTTTTCCCCACAGTATGGCAACCCCACTCTCCTGGGGTTGCAGAGACAACCAGGGCTCTCCTCTCCTGTAATTCCCCACAGTGGCAGATCTTCATACACTGCAATGCTGGTCCTGGGAAATTTGAATGAGAGCTAAGATCTGTCCCCAGGTCCCAGTGGTTCCCCAGTCTGTCCACCTGGTAATGCCCAGACACATGGAGCATCAAATTCTCCTTTGGGTGTGTCAAAGGCTTCATTGGAGAGGAGGGGGTTGCTGTGCAAAAGTTCTATCAATAACCAGAGAGAACAGGGCCCCACAAAAGTGGGGGCTCAACTCATGAGCGTGCAGTCTGATGGAAGCCCAAAGGTTGCCGAGCCTAAGGTCTTCCCAGTAGACTGGCCCTCTTGTGAGAATGTTAATCCCCTGGCGGCAAGCTGCCACGGGGGCAGGAATGTGGTTTAGTCTCCGTGGACTGCTTTGCTGGGGTGAGCCATTGCAAGAGCATCCTTAGTCACAGTGGGCCAGACTCCAGGATCCTTTACCCTTCCTCATATACATATTCCCTCGTAGGAGGTAACCATGTTCCCTTACCTTTCCTGAGTAACAGAAAAATAGTGCCCCTCAGCATCCCACTGCCAGAAATTGTGCTTGTACAAGACTGTTTTGTTGTGGGCCTCTTATAAGGACGGAGGTGCATTCACTGTCAGATGAAGAGCTTGCTTGGCATTTAAAGGGATTTAAATGTCCTTTCCCTGCCGTGAGCAGGCGGTTCATTCCAAAAAGGCATGATTGCGCTTGGCATACTCCCTTGAAGATCATGGCCAATGGTTGCTGCCATGGAGACATTCTGATGTCTTGCCCACAGTCTGGTGATATGAGCAGTACTGAGCTTGCTGGGATGCAGACTTGGTGGACCAGGAAGAGGGAAGAGCCCCCCTGCCCTGAAAGGTTAGGGCTCCAGATGGATGAATGGCTGCGGTGCGATTCATGGTCAGAAAAATTAACCATGGGCTCAGCAACCTCCATGTTCAAGTTACATGTGAATACAACCAGAGTAAAACCCATCACAGTGTGAACTGAATTTAGGTTTGCACAGGAACTCCAGTTCCAAAATTCAGAAATGTGTACACTTCTTATAGGAGAGACAGGCCTTTTCAAAATCTCTGTTGAATAATTGATGAGTTGGTTGGAGCTCAGCGGTAGAGCACATACTTTGCGCACAAGTATGGAGAGCAATTGCCATTTAAGTGTAGACAATGAACTAGATGGACCAATGGTCTGACTCAGTATAAGGCAGCTTTATATGTTCGTATATATTCACTTCAATCATCCTTCTGTTCTCAAAGTATAGGAAAGATGGTATTTCTGCAGTAAATGGCTTAGGACCAGTTTACCTGGGGGAGCGCCTTCTTCTGCATGATCCCCACTGCACATTAAGATCATCAAGAGAGGTTCGGCTTCGTATATCACCAGCACGTCTGGCGGTGACTTGGGAGCGGGCCTCCTCTGTAGTTGTTCCTGGGCTGTGGAATGTGCTCCCTATAGACATTCATGGCTTAACATCTTTACCAGCCTTTAAAAGAACCCTTAAGACACACTTTTTCAGCCAGGCTTTTAATAAACTATGAACATTTTAAATTTTTAATTGCTATTTAAAACTTTTAATTGTGGTAATCTTTGAATGATTTAAATTTTAATTGTTTAATAATTGGTTTTGTTCTGTTTTTATTGTGTTTTTTGTAACCCGCCTAGAGCCTTTTGAATCAGACATTATATAGATAAATAATAATAATAATAATCAATCTTGGAATCCCATGATACATCTTTATGTTGCTTCTTTAGGGAACAGAAGAGCTGGTGTGGTGATTACTACCTTCTCCCTCTTTTTTATTTTAATAATTGGCATTATTTTCACTGTTGTTGGTTTTAACAATCTCTGGGGTGGATGTAGCAATCACCTATTCCCTCGTGTAACGCCTGTCTTCAAACCTGGAATGTATCATCCTAGCTCAGGTGGTCTCTTAATGCTGGTGGCTGACAAACTGAGGGAGATTGCTCAAAAGTAGTCCTATTGAAATTTAAAGGCCATGTTAGATATTACCTAATGAGTCTTTTTAATTTCAATGGGACTAATTTGAACAATTTTCCTCAGTATGTCAGTGAATGTAAAGAAACTGTCACCCTAAACCACATTTCAAGCCACCATTGGTACAGGTGAATGTAAAGCCAGTGAATGTAAAGAAACTGTCACCCTAAACCACATTTCAAGCCACCATTGGTACAGGGAGAACAAAATTAGACAGGGGTGCCACCTAGATTCACCGTTCTAATTCAGAGATCAATGTAGGAGGTATTACCAAGCAATCATTCCTGCAATATAGTTTGTCTCTTGTGTCACTGGTCTCCATACAAGCAACATAGACCACCAGGATGTGACTAAAAAGAGCTGAGGCTGAGGGATGAATAACAATTCCATTAAGGTGTGACTGCTTCTGCTTACTGCAATGTTAATGGTAACAGATAAGCCTTATGGTGCAGTATCTAAAGCACTGAACTTGCACTAGAAAACCAAAGTTCACCATCTCTCAGTCTAACACTACCATGGAATCAAGAGTGTGCAACATCGTCCTGACCAAATTTCAAAGTAATTATTTCCATGAGTACTGAAGCATAGCCTTACAGTTCCTGCATCATTTAAGAGAAACCTAAGGTGCCCTATCTCAAGAAGTTTTGTTGTCTAAAACAGTATCCTGTATTCCTTGGAGAAAAAGCAAAACATTAACAAGTAACATTAATAAAAATAGAAGTCCACAATTGCCTACACATCAAAAAAAGAATGGTAGAAAATAAAACTAGAACATCCAACTACACATAATTTATATCACAACAACATTAAGCTCTGTCTCATTTCAGAGGGGGAGAGAGAGAGAGAGAGAAAAAGAGGGAGAGAGATGAATAAAGGAAAGTTTAGCTCTCCACATTATCACAGTAAACTTTCCCTGGAAGCACTAAGATGATTATTTTTATTGTTAATGGCTGACATGATGCACAGTGGCATGGAGCCACTGTGAATGCAAGGAACTTCAGTAGCACAATTTTGTGCTGAATATCAAATATGCAATAAACAAAGAGGGTCTAGATTTGACTCTAGATTACAAACAAAGAGGGTCTAGATTTGACTGTTTAACATGTATTTCATTTCAACATGTTCATGCTACTCTTTCCTTGCATTTCATTCAAACATCTTATTTTCATGCTATCTTTGCAATCTACCTAAGTTATTTTTGTTGTGTTGTCTATTTACCTTCCCTAGATTGTTCATATTTGCATCCCAAATAGTTGGTTATCTCAGATTATAGTTGCTAGAGCTCACAAGGTATTCATGAGGTGATTATTAGCTTGACCCAATAGTCACTAAAGGTTGCTTGGATTCTTTCTATGTGAGGACTATACCAGTTTCTTACTATTGCTTTTTTTAAAAAAAGAAAGTTATATAAATAGATCCAAGCAGTTTGCCAATTTTCTTGTGACCATTTGAAGGAGAGGAGATTCACTGTGCTGCAGAACAAGAAGTATGGAAGGGTATAAGAACCCTAGAGTAATTCTGTAAAACTGAAATATCTCCTCAAAACACACATCATTTCAACAGAAATGCATTTTAAGATGGCTTCAAAACCTTAGCAAATCCATACACATGCAAGTTAGGCTTGCGATAAATGAAGCGAACAGGAAATGTAGCCATAAAAACAATCAAGTGAAGTACTATGGATAATAGAAGCTGGACACAAATCTCTGAAAACCTTTTGAAAGAGATTGCAACTCTTGAAATATTTATAAAAGACACAGAACTAATCAGCCATTTAATGGGCAATCCTATAAAATGAGGAACAGTAGAAAGCTGCTATGTGGAGATAAATGGGTTTTATTTCCTCATAGTGTCTGTGAATTTTAAAAGGCCACAGCAGGATTTTTAAAAATTTGGAACAGATCTGCTAGGAAAATTTCCTTCACTACATCTGGAACTGAATAAAATGAACTATGGAAACATTATTATTATTATTATAAGGTATTTGTGGAGACATTTTAGCCCACTGATAAGATTAGTTTGGCATTTTTAAAAAAACAGTTCCTTTGGCAGGAATGGATATTAAATGTTTGGTGTGGAAGGATCCGACCAAAATAGGAAGGGAAGTCTGGGTGCACCTTATGGATTTCATTCAGGGCCCCCACTACCTTTCCCCCATTGATTCAAGCATTGCCTGTCAAATCCCCACTGCACTACACTGCCAAGACCAGCTCCAGTGCCAATGCAGACAACTGAGTCCAGGCATTCCCTAGGGATACTGGGAAGCCAAGAAGCTCTCTGATCCACCATCTGTACAACAACCATCACCAGTGCTGCTGCAACTGGTTGACAGAAACCGCTGACCAGGCCAAAACCCGGTTATGGAATAAAGTGGGCTTGGATGGGACTTCACAGCAACATTAGCTGCTGCTGCATAATATGGTATATCTTGGATGATATAAGCCTCGTGATAGAACTATGTTCTTGTTTCGAGTCATATAGATTTGCCTACCTACACTGAACAGTCACCTTGAGTGGTGCAGTGGGGAAATGCTTGATTAACAAACAGAAGGTTGCCGATTCGAATCTCCACTGGTACTATATCGGGCAGCAGCAATATAGGAAGATGCTGAAAGGCATCATCTCATACTGAGCGGGAGGAGGCAATGGTAAACCCCTCCTGTATGCTACCAAAGAAAACCACAGGGCTCTGTGGGCGCCAGGAGTCGACACCGACTCGACGGCACACTTTACCTTTACCTACACTAAGAGCTGCCGTGCTGTACAGTTTTATTGGTGGTGGCTAAATTGTACATTGCAACAAGTTGTGTGTTACCTCCAAAGTCACTTTGGGGCAAATAGCCTTTTTATGCAAAAAAAAAAAAAAAAGTACCCCCCAGTTAATTCTGGAAGAGGACAAGGTGGAATTTGCGGGGGGGGGGGGAGGCCCACCTGTCGCCCCTTCATTTCCTATGCAAAGAACTTCAACCAAGCAGCTTTATGGCGTGATACATGTTCCCTCATTTGGATTACAATGAAGCACAAGCTAGATCTTGAGTGAGCATTTGTAATCACCAGTGCTGGCCTATTTCATTCCAATATTTCATTCCAAGCCAATTTTAATTTTGTATCTCTTGAAGCCTTTCTCCTATACATAAACCTATGCATGCAAATACAGATCCAGCGGCCTTGCTTGTTGTCGATTACTGATTCTATCCGCTTCATTTACTGTACTGCCCTTTTCGTTTCTTAGTTGTAAAGGTAGAGAGGGTTCTTTCTTTGTGCAGCCCTGCTCAGACAAGCCCAGGTTCATTACACGGCAAGCAGGCAAAGCAAGCAGGAAATCTCCATCTGGTATGGGACGATTCAGCAGACCCATAGAACAAGGGACCTGAGGCACACTGGTATTGTTGACACTCAGAGCTCAACTTGGAAAGAACAGTATCCTAATTGTTGGATGGAATATTCATAGCATGCTTCATCTAAAAACACATGTTGACATCATAAACAGAATGGGCACACAGCAACAGAACACAGCCAGAACCCAATGTCAGTCTTCACCCATCCCAACACATGCCATTGGGAGCAACTTCAAGAGAATCCTTGTGATTTTTCACTGGCAAAATCTGGGTTTTGCATTTCTGTCTGAATAGCAAAGTATGTTGCCAGTTTCTTAGCTGCTGGGAGAGTACATAAATCATTGTTTCATATCGTCTACTCTATCTTTGAAGTAGATAGAAAAAAGGTCTGTATAGTCATCAGTCATAACTGCATAGTCATCAGAAAGCAGAGTAGCTTTCCAGGGTTATAATAACCATAATTGAACAATGTGGGTCAAGTGTCCTGGGACCCCTGAGGAAGGGAGGCCACTGACTGGGCAACAGCTCACCCCTTACTCACCTGTCCTGCCTCCCTGACTCATTGACATCGGTTGGAGATCTCATCTCAGTTTCCAAGGATACAGTTCTCTCCCGGAGTGGGGGAGGAGTGACAGGTCCCTCCCTCTTCCTCTCCTCCTGACTGGCTGGCTAGCACTCAGGTTCAGCTCACCCTGCCCTCAGCCGGAGGGGCTCAAGGGCAAGGGAAATGCTGCTGAGCGCCAGCCAGCCAGTCACAAGTTGAGGAGAAGGGAGAAGGCTGGCTGATCCTCCTTCCCCCTCCTTCCTGAAGCAGACACAGAGCTGAAAATACCTGTGATTAAAGGAGCTTAAGGGCTTGAACCTGCCCTTGTTAAAAAGAGCAGGGTAAAACCATAATATTCCTTTTCTCTGCTCTCCCCGCAGCAGCTTATGATTCATCTCTGAAAAGAATGGAGACAGGCGACAAAACTCTGAAACCACTGGCATTGTGATGAAATGCCTTAGGAAGTGTTTAGTTTAAGAGCCCGCAGAAACTCTCTGGACATGAAACCTCTTACTAGAGACTGGTGCTTCCCCGCTGTCTGGTGGTCATCGAAAACAGAAACATACAAGGAGGAAAACTCTTGGCGGCATCCAGCTTACTACAACATTAGCGTTTTCCCTTCTCTGAATGTTTTTAAGAAGGATCTAAAGACAATCCTGTTTAATTAGATGTTTCAACGCTTCGGCTTGATTGATTGATTGATTGATTGATTGATTGAACTTCTATACTGCCTAATATAGAAATATCTAGGCAGTGTACAGGTTGATAGAAAATATAAAATATTTAAAAATATTTTAAAAAACAGATACAAATCACAAGAGATTAAAAAAACCCACTAAAATTAAAAAGCCTGGGAAAACAGGTATGCCGTCAGGGTCCTCCTAAAAGCAAACAGAGAAAGAGATGTTCTTATTTCAGCAGGGAGTGAAATTTTAGACTGTTTATTGTATTTTAAATTGTTTTTTATTATGTTAATGTTTTAATTGGTTTTATATTGTGAACTGCCCAGGGACTTTTTTTGTATGGAGCGGTATATAAATGTACTAAATAAATAAATACATACATACACATACTAGAGGAAGGATGGAGGGGGACAAATATCTGTGTGGCAGGGTGCTGAAGAGATGTTTCTGTCTCTGTGTGCGTTAAGTGGTCATTTTCTGGATTTTAACTCTGCCCGAGGAAGGGACTGAGCAAAGTTAATGAAAAATTCTAAAGAGCTATATTACAGCTCCTTCTTAACTGCAATGGTGGTTCAATATTCTTAACAGCCAGCATTTAAAAAAAAAAAAGGTTTCTCCACAATAAACACTCTTTATAATACCAATAAGGCCACTCCAGGGAGTGTTGTTACATGGAAATAATCATTTCCCTTCGGGAGTCGAGCATGATTTGATTGCACTTCATAACACTTGTGAGGGTGTGATTATATTGGAACAGCAACATCCCCTGCTGTGCCTTTCTGCCTAGGCATCCATATACCCATGCAGGCTGAAGCTCTCAACACACACACGCAAAAATCCGTCAGGGATCAAGCCACTGTGCTGTACTTACTAGCCCCTACAATTATGTGTTTTAAGAGGTCAATCAGACTGCCACTCTCAAAAAGGTTGTGGGAAATGTGGTCACACTTGGACTAGTCATCCCTGTGCAACATGCCAGGGCAAACTGAGGTGTCATGCAAGACTGGTAATAAAATAATTAAAATTAAATCAAAAAATGTAACACCTCTTTGAACCAGAAAAACTTACAAAAGAAGCTGCCCATGACATTTCAGTATGATTAAATTGCCCTGGCCCCACCTCCTTCCAATGAGCATCTTCTGGGGGCAGGTCATTCCCCACCCCCCACCCCATTTTGGCATCCAGTACAAAAGAGCATTCATTCAACGACTTTCAGTACAGAGGTACAGTAGAATTACTAACGCTCAAGACTGCATTTAGCATCTCTGCATCAGTCCCACCCCAGTCTGTCTGGAGATGCCTCCTTCTAATTGGTAGGCCCACCCAATGTAATCCTTTATACACTGTGCAACTGGCAGCCTCCTCTGAAGGCAGAAAATTCTGATTCTTATACAGTTTCACTCCTCCTTTTGAAGTGTAAGAGTGAAATGCATTTCCCATTCTAAGTAAGGAAAAAAGAATACACCTGAGAGACTAAAGTAGATATGACATGGGAACAGTGATCCCTCTAACAGGGATTCCCAGACGTTGTTGACTACAGCTCCCATAATCCCCAAGAAAAAGTCATTGCAGCTGGGGATTCTGGGAGTTGTAGTCAACAACATCTGGGAATCCCTGTTAGAGAGAACACTGTATGGGAAATGCATAAGCAATCTCCGAAAATTCCTCCCCGCCTCCCAGCCAAAAAGCAGCCTCAGTGATTCACTGCACTCAGGAGTGGGAGAGTGGCAGCAAGCAAAGGGCTGCTTAAGCTTTCTCTTCCCATTTCTCCCGGCCAAATTTAAAAACCCTCCCCTCAGCTCTTTTCTCTCCTGCAAGAAGGAGGTGATTTTGAACAAACTAGTGACAGAAGAGAGAGGATTAAGCAGTGGCTCTGGAAACTCACAGACAGGACAGCTGCTTGAACTGATGTGCTCAAGGTGATATTCCCAATCAGTATTCCAATGAATATGAATTGAGGGATATGGATTTCTTTTGGGTCCTAACATTCAATTCTTTTACAAACTAGCTCAATAATATGACATTGTAGTGACCTCTAATGAACTGAAGAGAGCTGGCACCAATGAGCGCTTTCCTCCCCAATCAAACAACAGACACTGGGTGAGCCCACTGGGATCATACTGGGGGCAAAGGTTTAAATCCCACACTCCAAATTGAAATCAAGGACATACTCTACTTCTATTATTTTACAAAGAAATTTTTTTTAAAAACCAAATATGCAGCTGAATAGCCCATGCCTAACACATAATCTAGTTTGACCCTTGGTTTAATAAACTTGTAAGGTCAATTCACACATATTCATCATAACATCTAGCTTATTCCAATGTAGTCGAAAGTTTGAGATGGCATGGTTTGTTACTTTACTTAAACCACTGTAACAATCAGCCTCTGATCAGCCCCTCCTTTCCCCTAAAGTGTGAACCGGAAGTGACCAACCTGACTGCTGGATTCTGGACCAACAGCAGTTTCTGGACTATATACAAAGGCAGCCCCACATAGAGCGCATTGCAGTAATCAAGTCTGGAGGTGTCCAGCAAATGTACTACTGTTCTGAGCTTATTTATCTCAAGAAATGGATGCCGCTGGCATATCAACCAAAGCTGATAAAAGACACCTCTGGCCACTGCCTCAACCTGGGACAGCAGGGAGAGTTTTGTGTCCAGAAGCACCCCCAGACTGTGTACCTGTTCCTTCTGGGGAAGTGTGACCCCATCCAGAACAGGCAGATCAAAATCAACTCCAGAGTTCTGACCCTGCACAATAAGTACCTCCAACTGATCCGGATTCAGCCTCAGTTTATTACCTATCATCCAGCCCATCACAGCCTCCAGGCAGGCATTTAGGGAGGTTATGCCTTCTCCCGATGATGTTGACATGGAGAAATAGATTTGGGTGTCATCAGCATACTGATAGCACCCTGCACCAAATCTCCTGATGAACTCTCCCTGTAGTTTCATGTAGATGTTAAACAACATCAGAGACAATACGGAGCCCTGAAAGACACCATACTGAAGTTCAGTTTTTGAAGAACAACAGTCCCCGATAGACACCATCTGGAATCTTCCCCAGAGGTAAGAGGTCTTCAAATGAGCTCTATGTTGTATGGATTCGAGTTGAGTCTTCCTCCACTTGCGCTCCAGTTGTCTACCTTACCGATTCAGCTACTGTAGTTCTTCTGTATACCAAGGGAGAACATTTTGAAGCGGGTTGGAGAGGACGTTTAGGAGCGATATTGTCTACTGCCCTGGCGAATTTGCTGTTCCAATTCTCCACCAGGGCATCAACAGGATCACCAGCAGAGCCAATGCTAAATCCTTCCAAGGTTTCTTGGAACCCGATTGGATCCAATAACCTTCTTGGGCAGAGCATTCTAATTGATGCCTCGGCCCTGCGAAGGTGGGGTGTGACTGTGAGTCCAACTTAACCAGATGGTGGTCCGTCCATGACAATGGGAAAATTCATGCGAGTCCCAACCACGGAACACCACCCTGATCAGAGTGAAAGACCAGATCAAGTGTGTCACCTGCAATGTGCATTGGTCCCAAGACCCTTTGAGGTAGACCCATAGTTGTCATGGCTGCTATGAACTCCTGAGCCACCCCAGACAAATTGGTCCCAAAGTGGTCATTGGTCCCCCAGCACCACAAGCCTGGAGGACTCCAATGCCAAACCCGAGACCAAGTCCATCAGCTCAGTTAGGGACTCCATCGGGCAATGGGTAGATCGGTACATCTACAGAAGTCCCAGTCTATCCCTGGTCCCCAAACTTAGGTACACACATTCAATATGGTCAGACATTTCCACAGGGATCCTGGTCAGGGAGAGATTATTCTTATAAACCACAGCTACTCCATCTCCCCGCCCATGTCCCTCCCCTGCTCCTCAACAGAGTACTGTTAGCGGTGGCTAACTTGGCCAAGAGGTACTTTTTAACATGGCGATTCTCTTTTATTTAGCAGTGGGAGAGTAACTGGCCCTATCCACCCCCAGCACAGTTCCTCCGGTGACTGTTGCTGGTGTCTATCTTATGTTTCTTTTTAGTTTGTGAGCCTTTTGGGGACAGGGATCCATCTTATTTATTTATTATTTCTCTGCGTAAACTGCCCTGAGCCATTTTTGGAAGGGCGGTATAGAAATCAAATTAAATCAAATAAATAAATAAATAACATAGTATAAACATTTGTCTTATGACAGTGACTATAGATTCTATGAGTCCAGTATTCTAGGGATCTAGGTAGGCAGACCAAGATAGATAAAGCGCCTTTATAGCAACATGTCACAACACTTTAGAGCAGGGATTCTCAACGTTGGGTCCCCAGATGTTATTGGACTTCAACTCCCATAATCCCCAACCAAAGGCCACTGGGGCTGGGGATCATGGAAGTTGAAGTCCAGTAACCCAGTGTTGAGAATCCCTGCTTTAGAGGATAAGTAATTTTTATCAAGAGGGCATGTGGTAATATTTAAAAGGCTTAGACATCTTGACTGTAAGGGACTTTGGTCTCTCTAAGCAGCACAGATAAATCATTCATAACACCTGAAACCACGTCAAGAATGATACCTTTCAACAGAGAAAGCTCACACATTCAATGGCAGTCCACTGAGGGTGTAGTAATATGAGAAAGCTCTGGGGTCCCTGTAAAGCACGGGGCCTCAAGCATCTCCCCCAGCCCCCTGTCCATACAGCCCTGGATAAATTAGATCATTTAGCTCCAGCTGGTGGGATGTAAAAAGTCCCCTTTGGATAAGGGGAATGAGCATGGGTGATTGTGATTAATGGGGGGTACTGATCAGGTACTACTAAGAGAGAGAGAGAGAGAAAGTGACATGGCATGAAAAGCATACAAAACACAGCTATAAATATTTTAAGCACCTTCATAAAAATGGGTGAATATTTATTTTTCACATAAATCCTGTTGTCACATCAGCAACAACCCCCCCCCCCGATTGTACTTATTTCTTATTGGGGGGTTTTCTTACTTTGATGGAAACCCAGAAAGGCCACTCTTTATTAAAGATGAACAGCATTGCCTTAAAATTAGATCTGGCCATTCATTGTCCTAGCCCATAACTCCCTTTTAGTGGCTGTTGACTCGAAAGTGGATAGCATCACAGTAGCTAAAATGGTCTCCTATTTATAGTGAACAGAATAAAGGCATCCTGGTCTGCCCAACTTAACATGTCTGCATTATCCTTATTACAAAGGAACTGCAGTGTATGGTTACACTATTGTTCTTCTGACTCCATGATTCTTAAATGGGCCAGAAGATGGCATAGAGAAGGCCAAGCCTAGCATCAGCTTGAAACAGCTTTTTGCTTATATACAATATCTTTGTGAAAGCACTGGCTGAGTGGGGGGCGGGGACTCTGGGCCGGTCATTTATCTCTCAGCCTAACCTAAACCTACTTCACAGGGTTGTTGTGAGGATAAAAATAACCATGAACACTGCTCTGAGCTCCTCAGAGGAAGAGCAGGATATAAATGTAATCAAAAAATAAAATAAATTTATTTGATCCTGTATGGTATTACCTCAGTGCAGCAGGTCAGAGGATCAGCACCAGCTACAAAACAGTCACCTGTATTTGGTTTCTGAAACCAAAGCTATGACGACAGATTTGGTAATGGAATGGCCACCTTCGGACATACCTTGAAGGTGCGGGTTCAACAGAAACTGCAGTTTCCATCCTTTTCCCCGACGCGCTCCCAGACAGGGGCACATGTAGGTAATGATGGGGCCTAGCCTGCCCCTGCCACGAGGGTCCCCCGCCACGAGGCCCTCCAAAACCTACTTTGGGGGATCTCCTGCCACATCAAACCTCCGTGTTTTTTTTAAATTTCAGCCACCGTGAGGCTGAGGGGTGGCTGCCAGGGGATGAGCTGAGCAGCCCTCCACTCCAGCGCCAGTGGCCGGAATGAGTGCTGGGCCTGTCCATTCTGCCCAGCGACTCTTACTAACTGTGAGGTATGCCTGCACAGTTGCGAGATATAGTCACAAGTTCGTGATGTCACGGGTAACAAAACTATCAAGTCCCTCTGCTTCAGCATATATGATCTGCTAGAATTGATAATGTTTGGCTCAAAACACATTCTAAAAGCTCTCAAGGCTTCTTCCAAAGTCTTCCTGGCAGAATCTACATAAACATTCTGCATATAGTTATACATTCCCAATGCCTTGTCACCAATACAATGCAGAAGAACTGCAGTATTATACTCTTCTGGTTTATCCACTGGATTAGTCACAGTCAGATACAGACAAAACTTTTCTTCCCATCTTCTCCCATTTCCCCCCACGTTGCCAGAGAAATATAACTCAAAAGGGGGCTTTAAAACTTCCATTATTGTTGTATTTCTCCAAGTCTAGGCCTCCTGTGCAGAATGCTTCAAGCTTGCTAAAGGTACAGGCCCACTTCTGACACCATGTAGTACTGTATCTTCCCTTAGGTAATGTTGTTAGGCATACTCACAACCAGTCACGCTGTTAGCCTGACCTTTGGGCCTGAAGGAGAAGGATACAAAGTAGGTTTAGAATCCTTCTTTATTCAGCCTATACAAACAACTTCAGTTCATTCCCAGGATAGACAAGACTGCAGACAAACTCTGGGCAGCTTGCGCTTCGAAAACAAAAAGCTAAACCACACCCAAACACAAACCTAATCTTAGAGACAGGACATATATACTACAATATTCACTGCTGGGAAGTATAGTCCTTCACAGGTCTTTATCCACAGCGCTCTAAAAAGCACTTTCATTGTTTCCTTGTGTTTTCAGTGTCTTCTACCCTAGTTCAATAAGCACACCTGGTCAGAGCGAACTTAGATAAATGAAAGGCCACTTAATTATTTTAATGCTGTTTAAGGTTCAAACCTGGACTGCGAAAACTGAACATGTCACTGTACTCGGGCCATCAAGCTAGCTGTGCTTCTATCCCAATATTTTGCTGGTTGGCATAACAGCAGCCCTGTTGAATGGGATTGAGGAAAGGGATGTGGCAGCCAACTGGTCTTCTGGCAACATAAACTGTGCAGCTGGTCTTTTCTGACAGAAGCTCATGGACATGAGACTTTGCCAGCAGGACTCTCCTATTGTCCGCTCTCGCAAGAACTTCGTTTCATGGGCAGAGCGGCTGTAGCTGGCAGTGGAGCCCCATATGTGCATGGAGTCCGGGTTCACAGACACAAGCACTTTCCAGACATTTATAGGGTGTACAGTGAATGTGCATGAAGGCTGTAGGATCATCCCAGCGAATCCCACCCCCTCACCTTTGAATGTGCATAAGAGCATATGCATGTATGGCCTGGCCTGTACAGGCAAAATGTATGTGTGTAGTGTAGGCACTTTTCATGCCGGGGAACTTGATTTTCAATGCTCCCTGACAGTTTGTACATGCACAGGGAATGTACAGACAGTTTCGTGGATTTGTATAGCTTAGGGCGGAGCTTGCTGTCATTATCTCGCTCTCCTCCCTGCATGCATTCATTGTACCTGCTACAAAGATGTGAAACATTGCTATAGAGCAGAAATGAAACACTTGGTCCCTATTCACACATTATGTTCCATACATGTACAATTGGCATACATGCATAGAGCTGTACAGACATACATTGTTTCACACAACGTGCAACACACATACAGTAGTACACTTCCCATCTGCATTTGAGGGGTCCCGAAACCACATTTACTTTGAAAATGGACAGACCTACAGCCATTCATGCAAAAACATGTAAGGATGTACAGACACCTGTATGCACAGTTACCTATACAGACACTTGTATACACAGTTACCTGTACAGACACCTGTATACACATACACTGTAGTCTGAATAGGGCCAGAGATACCACTGAAGAAGGTCTTCCAATGACAAATTCTTTCCACCTGGGAAGTGCTTAGCTTTCTACCACTGAAGTCAATAGGGCTTTGGAGTGCTTTACTGCAAGCTTAACCATGCCCAATCTCCAAGAGCTTTTTCAGATGGCAACTTTAATGCAATTTTACTTTGGGAGGGTGTGTGTACATTCACATATCAGCCAGATTTACCTTGAAGAAGTCCCTGCAATATTTCAGAGAGCACTTCACACGATTCAAGTTTTCCCCTCCATATTGGAACTTAGCCCGATTTATATCAGGGTTAAAAAAAAAATCCTCTTTTTGTGTCAGAGTATCTGATATGCCCTGAACTCGCAGTAAAGCTTCACAGTAAACCTGTGGTAAAGCCTACTGTCTGAAAAGCCCCCAGGTTGTCCAGAGCCTATACTTGGCACAAGAGGCAACCTAAACATTGTCCTTTCACTCCCTGTAGCATTTTTGCTCTCCAAAAATGCTTTCCTGAAAAAAGCAAAGAATGCTTGCAGCATTGCTTTAAACGGAAAGATTTTGTTCAGGAGAAAAGCAGGAGAGCCCAAAGAGAGACTCTTGCCCTTCTGAGCGCTGCAAATGCCAGGGAAGTTTAAAATTAATAGCAACCATTGTAAAAAGGGGAAAGGGAAATAAAAGAAACATTTACTGCCTCAGAAACAGCCTCGTGCCTCTGACATTTCCATATCCGTGTAACCATCCTCCTGCTTTTAGCACCAGGAAAGCATAAAACATGCTCTTACTGCAAACACCATGAATTTTTCTGTCCTTTTAAACTTTAGCTCGGTAAGGTTGCATATACTATAAAAACAGAGCAAGAGAATGGAGGGACTTTTATTCTACATAAAGCAATTACCACTGCTGTCAGCAGAAGCACAATTTATGGCTGGGGGGCGGAAAGGGGTAAAGAACAAGGAACAAGCAAAGGAACAGAGCTAAAACAAGGGCCCCGCCCAGCCAAACATTTAGGAGACCAAGCAAGCAACTTGACTTTGTTTTGGATTCTTGAATATCTAATTCATTTCACTCCAGAGGTGACTCCTTGGAAGTTGGTGGTTCTATACTTAAGCATTTCATTTTCGCTTCTAATGGCATTGTTTGGTTACCATGGAATGCACCAGGAAAACCAGTCATGTCTCTCTCAGCCTAACCTACCTCACAGGGTTGTTGTGAGGAGAAACATAACCATGTACACCACTCTGGGATCCTTGGAGAAAGGGCGGGATATAAATGTAAAAATAAATAAAATAAAATATTACACAGCAGTAATGCAGGTTTCGTGCCTTTGCGGAAGAGTGTAAATACTTAAAGTAGCATGCCTGCACTTCAGGAGTGCGGCCTAAGTAGTTTCCAAGTACCGGTGCAGTACTTTAAGTATCTGCACTCTGCTGGTGGTTCCTTGGGTGTCTGAAGCAGTATGGACAGCTCAGAACCACCCATTAATATGTTGGTGCCTGCAGGGGTGGATCTAGCAGGAAATTATAGGGGATGCCACAGGAATCCCCCCCTAAAATATTCACCCCCTCATTTATAAAAAATATTGGGCCTTGGATGTTCTCTCTCTTGCAAATGCACTATGCCAGGGGTGTCAAACTCAGATCTGGTGGTGGGCCGGATTGGATGCCAATGCACCTCTGGGGGGCCACACATCGTCTTGCACTACTTTCTTTCACCTCATGCCCGCCTCACACCACTTTCTGTCTTCCTCCTTCCCCCCCACCCCCCACCTTCCTCTCATTCCCTTTCTTGCCTCCTCTCTTGCCCTGCCACTTAAATTCATGGAGTACTTTTATACCAAAATTAGTAATGTTTACCCCAAAATACACTCAGGGGTGATTTCCAGACTGCGCTGGAAGAAGTGGTGTAAAATCCTATGGTTAACCCTAATGCTTTGAAGCCAGTTAAAGTTAGCTGTGTCAGATTTACACCACTGAGGCTTTGAGGGGGAAAGCAGAAATGAGGAGGGAAAACAGCAACCCCTCCCCTACCCCTGGAATCATACACAAGGGAGGGTGCTTCAAAAGAGAGAGAGAAGAGTGGAGAGGGGTGGGTAACGTGAGGGCTTTCCCTCCCTCCCTCCCCCAGGTGAATTTGCTCAAAAGCACTGGGCATCAAGCTGAAGTTGATGGCAGGGATAAAAAGGTTGCTGCTGTGCAGAGGGCTATGCAGTTCTGGGATGAAATTAACAGCTGGGAGGAGCTGCTGCTGATCTCCTTAGGAAGATGGGAGCCAAGGCGCTGCTGTGAGGGGGAAAGCAAGAGAAATAAATTTTAAGAACGGAATTGGTGGCGGGGTTATTCCCAGCCAGAAGGTAAAGAGTTAATCTCATCTCTAGGGACCGGGTCTCACGATCAGTGAGACCCGGTTTCTTCCAGTGCGCGGGGAGAGCAGGCTAAGCCTGCTCTTCCCACACATGAGTGGCCAGATTGGCCGCCCACATGATTGCCAGCTCCGTGATGGAGCCGGCGGGGGCTGGGGAGCTCAGGGGCCGTGTGGCCCCCAGAAGCCCCAGTATGCCCTGCATGTGGCATACTGCGGAGACCCCCAGAGCCAGGAGGCCGCTTTTTGCCTCCCCTCCAGGGGTCTACTGATGAGTAGCCACGGCACAAAGCTGCACCGCAGCTACTCACGACCAGATAGCCCGGGTTCGCAGAGTGCTTGCTCCGCAAACCCGGGCTATGGGGAGGGCTACAGGAGTGGGTTAACCACTCCAGAACCACCGGGCTCGCAGCCGAGCCCGGTGGTTCTCATGATTAGCAAAAATCGAGCTAGGCTCTCCTAGCCCGATTTTTGCTAATCATGAAAATATCCCCTAGAACTGAAGGGATAAGGGATTCCTATGTGAGTGGATTCTCTGCATGCTTGCTTTGGTGTCAGGCAGGCAGAGGCAAAGTGTTCTCAACTCTCAGAAAATCAGCTATTTTTTCATGATGGACATACAACAAAGTAAGCCTGTGGTGCCAAGATAAAAGCCAATGCTGTCTGAATGGCACCTTATGCAAGACAGTGTCCAAACCCAGATCATATGAATGCACACCAAATCTATACATTGCAAGACAGTTTTAAGCAGTCATCTGGAAACCACCAGGGAAAGATTGAATTTTTAGTTTTTTATTTTCAGAAGAAATTCTGAACAACATACCTGCCGATACCAGATGTTGCATGGACAATCCTGCCATTCTTCCTTCCCTCTTCCTCTCTCCCTTGCAGAGGTGTTGCTAGGTACTTAAAAGATACAGGGCCTGGGCCCAGATGGCTTGGCTGAGGCCCACAGACTCCCCACATTTGGATAATTAAACAATTTCATGCTCCCTAAAGGTATCCAATTTTGAGAATTCTCTCTGGTAAGAGATACACTTCTATTACAGCAGAGTCTGCCCAGGCATGCATGTCTAGTAAGAGCAAAAGAAACTTGGAGCAAGTTCATAGTTTCAAATCAAAATGAGGAGTCTTTATTGGAGAACTCCATTCTAGATAGGAAAGTGGAGAAATAGAATCTCTAATCTGTCTAGCTAGCTAGATGCAGACAGATGCTGTCTGCATCTCTGTGCACACATGGTGCAAAGAGAGGCAAGCGTGTGTGATAGGGAGAAGGAGGAAGAAGAAAGGAAGGGAGGCAGGCAGGAAGGAAGTCCCTGACAGTTGCAATCTACATATCAAAGGGATAGTGTCAGAGCAGTAGAGAGAAGGAATAACCATTGTCTTGACCCCTCTAGCCCTCTGACTCACTAGTCTGTCCCCCTCTGTCACTGAAGCATGAGGCAGTGCAAAGTCCTTCAATTCCAACATCTCTCCTCCCCATTAGTTTGCTTCACTACTAAAAATGAATCTCCTTTCTCTCTTGCAATCAATACCCACACAGTTGAGAAATCAGTGTGGTGTAGTTATTACAGTGTTAAGACTAGGATTGAGGTGGGGTGGGGGGCACTTGCATTCCCCATTCAGTCATGGAACTCACTGTGAGACACCCTCTCTCTCATCTCCAAACCTGCCTCAGAGGATTGTTGTGAGGATAAAAGAGGTGAGAAAGAACATGTACACTACCCTGAACTCTTTGGAGGAAGAACGGGATGTGTGTCATAATAAAAAATATATGTGTTTATAACATACTAGTATGTGTAAGCCCGTTGTAATAACGGGCTCTAGTGGGGGGGCGGTTCCCGCTGCCGCCTCACCCGCCTCGGGCGCACTCCTTGGGCCGACACCTCCGCCGCCGCCTCGGCCGCACTCTCCGCCCGCCGCTTCTGCTCCTTCTGGTCTCCCGTGGCGGCGGCCGCCGCCATCGGGGCCAGTCGCCCACCGGCGGCCGGGTCCAACATGGCCGCCCATCTCCGCGCATGCCCAGAACGGGCGAAAAAGACACGGGCGGCACGGACGCACGCCCAAGGCTTTTATGGGTAAGGATACATATTTATGTTGACTTTCAGCCACATGCACTCCAATCCTAAGCATGTTCAAATAGTAGTAAGCAGCCAAGTTTGATCCCTTCTATGAACTGCATTTAATCAAAAACCATATACAACTATAGTGCATGTCTATGCACTACCGAAGGAAAAGCCACCAATCTTATTTCAAACAGGACAGCAGAATGTCATATATTTATTATTTATTTATTTATAAATAATTAATATATGGAGTTATCCCAATTTATTAGAATTAAAGACAAGCAAGTATTTCAAGGGCAAGCAAGCTTTAAAAATGAGTTTCCAGTGATCTGCTTTGTAAAGCCTTCTTTTGAAGCAAGTGTATAAAAGACTTTTGGTGGGAGAGAGGGAAATGCTTAATGTCCATTTTAGTAATTTGTGAAGCTACTTTCAAGAAGTTGGGGTATTTTAGTCCATTACAAGCTTATTAAAAGACAATATGTATGTTATTTAGAAATGATCTACTGTTACAAGCACTAAACAAAATGAAATAGTAATTGTAATGAGAAACATGTTGGGAAAGAACAATTTTCTCATATTTTGCTATTTAAGCCATTCTGAGAACTTTGTTGCAGTCTCTCTCTCACACACACACACACACACACACACAGAGACACCAGATTAGAGCTATAAACAGTTTAGTATCTTCAAACCCAACAGCCAGCACATGGTAAACTAAAAGGCAGGAACAAAAACAAGACTAAATCCATTTTTAAAAGCACACAAATGGAGGTTTTCAAGTGGGCTTGGGACTTATTTCACACACGCGCACACACCGTTCATAGAGAGGGGGGGAAGAGAAACACCGTTGCTTAAGCGAGGGAAACAAATCACACACAAATAAAACAAACAGATAAGAGTTTGGGGTCTTTATGTTTTACTTTCCTTGAGTAAGACAAGCCCATCAGCCAGCTTCCAAATCCCATTCAGCTCCTCCTTGTGGCTTCCTTACTTTGCAAATTACATTCAAATATCAAGCAGGAGAGAAGCACAAGACTGCAGGCAAACCAATCAGGCGGTGGCGGCTGCTGCTGCTCCTACTCCTGCTCCTGCTGGGGGAGGGCAGGCTAGCAGCCGGAAGGGAAATTAACCCTTATTTGACTCTGCTAGTACCAATGGTAATGCATGCCTGTGGGAGGGTCAACTCTCTATTTAAATTCAAAGGGGCTGCCACTACACGCCTGCAACCCCCCTGAATCTGCCCCTGGCTGCCTGAATGCTCCTCAGCAACCAAAGCTTGACAACATCCCATTGTCTCAATGACTGTGCCAACAATCTATATGGAATTACACTGTGGAAAGTTCCATATACAATTTGTCCACATGACACTTGCAACTATTAGAAGACAGTGTGGTTGTTTAAAGTGGTTTTCTTTATCACAGACACAACACTGATATGAATGCTGTACCTGCTGTAGAAGATTATGGGACATCATGAACTTCCTACATAATCTGGGTAGAATAAATCATCATCTGATACTCCCCCCCAAAAAAAAAATATGAAAGTGTATCTCCAGCAGGAGAGAAGCCTACATTTGTCCCAGTGGATATTACTAGGGCCCTCAAATGTGTTAATCCACTGCAAATAATAGCTTACTAATTAAGCCAGCATCACTATTTGCATGACAATATCCTCTTCAGTATCTAACAAGCTTTAGTCAGAAGAAGGATTATTAAGTAATCAGCACATGTGTCTCTCTTTTGGAAGCATATGATGGTTTCCAGTGGTATTTCCCAGATGTGTTGAGCTTTGAAAGATTAAGGCACTACTTTTAATTATGACCTCTGTGCTCTTCATGTAATGTTTTTCAAAGTTCTTTTGTCCTTGTTGGCAGAAGTTATTTGCCAATACTGCTGCTTGTGGGGAAGGAGAACACATTTTCAGATCCCTGTTTTTCTCAAACAGTAAAGTGTTAGCAAAGCTGTAGAGCATACAATAGCTTTAACAGTGGTCTGAGAGGTGAAAAGCAACACATTTTCTGTTCTGACTTCCCATTCCCCAAGGCTGCTTGTCATTCATTCTGTATATCAACCAATTCCTCCACAGTCAAATGGCCCCTTGTATAATCCTTGTTCTAAGAAGCCAGTTTGCTTAATACAACTGGAACAAAAAGAGGGGGAAAGTGGAACATTAGTAATTCATACATTCTACAATGCCACAGATCTTAAAAATACAGGCTTGGGTTCATCCTTCTATTGAACCTGAAAGAAATTTGGCATGCATGTTGCACCAGGCTTGATTGTCAGCAGAAGACCATGTCAACATCATGACATAGGAGCAGTCATATTGTCATACACTTTCCAGTTCTCCAGCTAATGAGGGATTGCAGGGTCAGTGCTGCCAGGCTTAGTTTCCTTTGAATGAGAGGGCACTGGTGACTTACAGTATCTTTGTAATAGGTTCTTTATTTACAAAAATGCAAGAAGAACATAGTGGAAGCAAACAGGCACTCTTCTGGCAGGCAGCAGAACCCTCCAGACGATGTAATTTGTGTAGCTCCCCACAGCCTGCAACCTCACGTCCAATTAACTCCAGACAGAAAACACTCAACTGTCAATACTGCCCTGTCCCACCCCACCCAACGCCATTTCTCACAAACATCCACAGAGTGCTAGGAAGACTGTAAAAAGTGGTTGGAATGTTTTGTATATACTGTGCACTCATTAAGGACTGTGCAGTATTGCTATATGGAATTGTGCTATGAAAAGTTCCACATGACATTTATAAATATTAGGAGTTCACTGACTCTGAAATGGCACACAGACATGTAGTATAAGCAGAATAATAAAGCGGATGGGTTGTTACAGGTAAAGCAGAGACCAGCCCACCAATAGAGATCAATTTCTTAATATTTGCCCAAAGGACCATAACCCCCAGTGGACATATTCATGTTACAGATACTGGCCACAATCCAGCGAAATACCTGGTTAGCTCTCTGCATAGCAAATGGATTTTTAAAATTAGTTTCCTTCCAACAGAATCCAGTTCTTCTCTACCTACACCACACACACACGGGAAGACACTTCTGCAATTATTTGAAAAAACAGTTTGGATTCAGAAATCCATGCATATGCCCTAAAATAATTTTCTGGCTTCTTAGGCCAGTTTCTAATCTAATTAGTCCATTCTTACAGTTTGCTGTTCTTTCCAATGATTTATGGCATGTCATTTTGGGAATGAGCCATAATGCTTTGCATACAGATCAGAACAGAGAGAAAGCGGAGAATGCATTCATCCCCTCCAAACGAATACAAAGAAGCCAGCAAACGATCAGACATACCAACAGCCAGCCAGCCTACCTGTTCTTTAACCAAAATGGTGATTGGAGTCTTCTGAATAGCTAAATGAAAAACACTTCCACACCCTTTGATTGGCTGCCTGATGAGTCAATCAGCCTAGTCCCTCTTTGATTGGTTTATAGGGTGGTCCTAGGACTGCACACTTTGCAAAAACAAAAGTGAGCATGCTTTTTGTCTCCTGCCTTATTAATATTAATACTTTAAAAGATCTGGGGCTTTCCATTTGTTATTTTTGGGATATGCAACAGCTGCAGCCTAACATACTGTGTATAGTTTGCTTGTAATCTGCAATGAAGCCGGGGGGCACTGTAGCTTCCTCAGTACTGGTTGAACTAGCTAGGAGTTTCTATTCTCCTTCCTGTTCCTGTTCAAACTAGCAGGTTCTATATTGACCTCTAAGCGTTGGTCTCACAAGTAAAGTTATCTTCAACCTTTCTCTGCTGTTTGTTCTGAAAACCAAGCAGACAGCTCACATTCTGCAACAGTTCTTTGCTACTGTTGCCCATCTTACAACTGCAGGCAAGAGCGGCAGCTAACAACAGAGGGAGGTAGTATGCACACAAAATGGAGGCAGAGACAACATGGCTGACTGAGAAATTTAAGGTGAGCACAGCCTACTTTGCCCTGACCAGCAGCCTTTCCAGAATGCCAGCTAGGGGTGTGCACGGAACCGCAGAGCTGCGGTCCGGCACTGGGGTGGGGGGTTCCATCAAGGGCGGGGGGGGCTTTACTTACCCCTCCTGCGCTTTCCACACACTGCAGCTGTAATTATTCTAATAATCGCTCCTCCGTTGGCGGCTCCTCCGATGGCTCCTCCAGTTAAAAAAATGGCCGCCCCCTTGTAGTCCCGGCCCCCTGCTGCTGCCACCCCCTTGAAACCCCCTCCCGCCCCCTTGAAGCCCCCTCCCTCCCCCTTAAATCTCGCCCCGGGCCCCGATCGATAACTTCAGAGGCGAGCGGCGGGGAGATATCCTCCCGCCCCCTTCCCTGCCGGGCTCAGGCTGCAAATGACTTTAGGAAGGCTTCTGCGCACGCAGAAGCCTTCCTAAAGTCATTTGCAGCCTGAGCCCGGCAGGGAAGGGAGCGGGAGGATATCTCCCCGCCGCCCGTTTCCCTGCCGGTCTGCAAAGGTAAAAGTACTTTTGCAAAAGTACTTTTACTTTTGCAAAAGTACTTTTAACTTTGCAGACCGGCAGGGAAACGGGCAGCGGGGAGATATCCTCCCGCCCCCTTCCCTGCCGGGCTCAGGCTGCAAATGACTTTAGGAAGGCTTCTGCGTGCGCAGAAGCCTTCCTAAAGTCATTTGCAGCCTGAGCCCGGCAGGGAAGGGGGCGGGAGGATATCTCCCCGCCGCTCGCCTCTGAAGTTATCGATCGGGGCCCGGGGCGAGATTTAAGGGGGCGGGAGGGGGCTTCAAGGGGGCGGGAGGGGGTTTCAAGGGGGCGGCAGCAGCAGGGGGCCGGGACTACAAGGGGGCGGCCATTTTTTTAACTGGAGGAGCCATCGGAGGAGCCGCCAACGGACGAGCGATTATTAGAATAATTACAGCTGCAGTGTGTGGAAAGCGCGGGAGGGGTAAGTAAAGCCCCCCCCCGCCCTTGATGGAACCCCCCAAACTCCCCACCCGAACCAAAACCACCCCGTGACCGGACCGGTCTGGAGGCCTTTAGAATGGCCTCCGAACCGATCCGTGCACATTCCTAATGCCAGCTTTAGTGTGGGAGGAAGTGGTCTAACATGGGACGACTTAAGACAAGTGTAAGCAAAGCAGAAATAGAAAAAATTTCCAGGCATAATTCCTTCTCTACTTGTGCACTTGACTAGGAAGGAGGAGGCAGGCACCCACCTCCTCTGCAACCCCATTGGCCAAAAATGGACCTGAAGGACAGCAGGGAGAGCATGCTGTATGAAAAATCCCTGCTTGGAAAAAAATGTAAGGAACTGTAGCCAAACTTCATAAGACAGAGGAGGGAGAATGGAGTGGCTCTTCAGGAACAACCACCACCAAGCTATGCAGCAATGGGTGGAGTGGAAAGGGTAGTCTGAGAAGAAGGAATGGGCAGTAGTGGTGAGGGGTAGATGCATGCAGGGAACCAGGCAGTCACCGCCTTCCCCACTGCCCTAGGTGACCATCTCAAGTCACCTCACTGAGGGGTCAGCTATTACCATGCTGTATGAACTGCCCATTTGAAATTGTGCTCTAAATACCCCAGACGACAGGGAACTATGCAAGACAGAGGAGCTGTTCATATGACCAGTATTTGGGGGGTAGGAGGCAGTAAACACAGATATACAGGCTTGTGTGGAGCCACAGGAATCTCACCACCCATCCCCTGCAAATGGAAGGAGCAATCCCCTGCAAATGCAAAATCCAGCTCCTGTACTCAAGTCTTAACTGAGGTAGGTGGGAAATAGTTGCTGTCCTACCTCGGAGTTTTGGACATTTTAAGCAGCTCCTGGCTACTAGCCATAATCTTTATCGGAGAGTTCATACATACATACATATTTTTATTCACGGTCCATGACAAAAACACAGCACACAACAGCTAAATACAAATAAAATGGCTAAACAATACAGTGTCCTATTAAACAGGAAAATTAAAACTAATTTGTTCGCATCTTATTTTGCAAGCTGCTGCACAAAATCTTGTCATTCTCCTGGTAATATCCACATGACGATCCATTAAGTAAGCCACATAAAAATCATCTGAATGGTCCGGACATTTTTTTAGATAAGGCTCAATCCAGATGGAGCGAATAGCTTTATAAAAAGGACAGTAAAGCAAAACATGAGAAATTGTCTCAACCTCACCTGTGCCACATGGGCATAAATGATTACTCAGAGGGATTCTCTTGTATCTTCCCTCTAAAACCACAGAGGGCAAAATGTTGAACCGAGCTTGAGAAAAAGCTCTCCTCTGGCCTAGGGCTGGCAAGTAAGATATGCTGCAGGGCAAGGGTAATTTAAGAAGCTACCGCAGATTTTTCTGGGGAGACCAAACTTAGGTCCCTTTGCTTCTCTATACTCTCTGCTTGAGAATCTTTTTGGCTACATCGGGACCCAAAGATTGTAAAAATTGGTCTGAAAAGCTACAATTACCCCAAATAACCTGGCATTTCTTTTTCCAAGATGACTGAAATTCATCCTCCGACCATAACTAATGGAGCAAGGCCTAGACTGGAAGTATGGAGTTTAACCCAATAATTAACTGTACACATCTATGTCTGAGCCACAATCGTGATTATTCCCGCTTCCAAGCGTAAGGCCGCATTCGGAACGCATCACAGAAGCTGGAAAATGGCCCACAAGGATCTCATCTGGACGGCTTCAAGTGGTTGTAAATTGCCTGTTAGAAATATCTGAATTTCTTATAACATTTGTGCCAAAAGTTTGGCCTGAAAAACCCTAAGCACCACAGGTATATAAGAAGCTCCTTTGGTATAGAAAATTTTTAATATCGCTGATACCGTACTCTGGGCACTTGCTGCCACATACTCACAATGAGATCTTCATGAACCCCGTTCATGAAATACAAGGCCAAGATATTTATAAATTTTAACCTGCTGGACTCTTCTGCTGTTAATTGTGCAATTATGAATTTATGTTCTCTTGCAAAAGACCATCACCTTAGATTTCTGAGTATTGATAACTAAGGACTCTTCTTCACGGAATGGTGTGAGAGTTCTTAAAGCTCTTTATCTGAGAGTTCTATGGCTAGAGGGGCCAAGCAGAAGAGATCTGATTGAGCCATGAGGCCTGCCTCTCGATTGGGAGTGCAATGCATTGTGAGATACCTGGAGGCCCCAGCTCCCAGTTGAATGATGGTGCTGGCAACTACTTTGATCTTTTGGGTGCAGAGCTTGCAGAACACAACTGAGACTCTTGTCTTTCTGCACCAAGGTAGTACGTCTTTCACCCCACAACCACCACCCTCATGTTCGTATGAATAGGCCTAGGGTCTTTTCTGTGGTAGTACCCTGCCCAGAACTGCCTCCCCCTGGGCACAGTTGCTTGCCCCGACATTATTATCTTTGTGGCACCAAGCTAAACGGACCTGTTCTTCTGAACCTCTGGCAGGTTTTCAACAAAGTCTTCAAAGTGCTTTACATAGCAACAGGTGTGAAAACTATGGACCTGGTTATCAGTGTAACTGCTCTTACTATTGCATATGAATGTGTATATCCAGTGCTGACCTAAAGCACTGCCAAGTTCACACTTCTGAGCAAAATTGTGTGGGAAAGCAAAATGCTGCCCTGAAAAATTGCTCAAACATGCCTCTCTCTTCTGCACCTATTCAAACTTTACACCCACAGAAGTGTGTTGCAGCACAGCACTAGAAAAGAGTCACCCAGGGAGCATGGTATGGTGATTTTGGTTAATTCATCCATTGATCCAGGCCAGCTTTTGAATTGGGCTTTAGTTACTTTTATTCCAGTCCTGGAGTAGAGGCGGGGCTAAAAAATAGCAGCTGGCAGCAAGAGCACTGAAGGCAGACTGCACTTGCCTCTTTGTAAATAATATCCATCTCATTAAACCGTTACATTCCTGATTCCACTCCACTGTCTTGTCCTTGCATACCACAACTCTTTCCTCGGGATTCTAAACATGACAACTCTCCCTTTTCTGGGCAATTCACACAAAAAATTGGTCAGTGTGGCCCTCTTCATCCTCTGGGCTGCAGAGATAAAATTGTACACGTGACAACAGATACTTCTAAGAACCTTTTCTGCCAAATAAGCTGTCCCTAGAACAACACCAGCCACCTTAAGTGACACAGCGGGGAAATGCTTGACTAACAAGCAGAAGGTTGCTGGTTCAAATCCCCGCTGGTATGTTTCCCAGACTATGGGAAACACCTAAATTGGGCAGCAGCAATATAGGAAGATAATGAAAGGCATCATCTCATACTGCACAGGAAGAGGCAATGGCAAACCCCTCCTGTATTCTACCAAAGAAAACCACAGGGCTCTGTGGGCTCCAGGAGTCAAAATCGACTTGATGGCATACTTTACCTTAGAACACCCCAACCACTTCTTAACTTAAAGCAATACCATAAAGTATTATTTACCTGAATATTAAATGTTCAAGTATATTAACATGGGTATTAATTAAATTGGGAAACCATGTCTTTAAAGGAATGGGCATACTTGCATATAAATACATGAAATCAGATGCATTTCTCTGCCAATTGCACTTCTTGCTGAAAGCAAGAGCATGGCTACGGACCGAGTCCAAGGATGTATTCAAAACAGCAAGCTTGTTAGTTGCCCATCTGCAAACTCTCCTTAGCAGCAAGAATCAGGCTGGATTTCCCTGACTGATGTTGTTAAGTGTAAACAGGAAGAATGTTCATTCTGGACAGAAAGAGAGTGCTACATGCTCATGCAACCTGTCCTTATTGTGCTGCTTCTGGCAATCAACTAAGCAGGGAGTTAAGCTGAAATAACTTCAAGTGACAAGCAGCAGTTTTGACAGAGGAAGAATATGAACATAAACATTAACTTCCACAAGAAGCTCTTATATTTCATATTCCAGCTTGGAGCACCTTTTTATGGCCAAGTTGTAAATGCCTGAAATTAACACACTTTTCTCCCTCTGAAAAACTGACAGATCGTTTGTTTTAATGGTGCTAGCGGGCAAAAAGGCCCAGACAAAACACTAATACTAGTCTATTTAAAACGCAACAGCAAAACCAAAACAGAGCTCATGGGGTTCCTGCCAGCCTTACAGCAGCCTACCTGGCTTTACAGCCCTTCGACAAGCTTCTCAAGGGAGACTTGGTCGGTTGCCAGAGGAGAAGAACAAAGATGCCTCCAAATGCCATGGACTGGGGAGGGGGGGATTTTTCCTGCATCTCGGCATCGCCATGTTACACATTTGGTCAGAGACCCTCTACCTCCTGGTAGACGGCTATGGGTGTCAGGACTGTAGATCCCAGAGGACTGCACATCCTGCACAATTTCACTTTTATTTTGGCTATGTTCTTCAAGAAGTATTGGTAAAATATGACATTTTGACCAGGGTAGTTTATTTTTTTCTAAACACAAAACTCACAGCATACTTTCGTGGAAGGATGTTCTTATGTGACCTACTTCCAAGTAAATTTATTTGTTTTACATTTTTCTACACCACCCTTCAACATCGTCTTCAGGGCACTTTATAAAAACAAAGCAGAACAATATAAAAACATCATTAAATACAGAACACAGTAGGAAGAAAACAGCAATTAAAGGCAGCAATTAAAAATTTTTAAAGTCCTGGGAGAACAAGAAGGTCTTTGCCTTTTGCTGAAAATATTGCAACAGATGAGCGTCCCAGTGGAGATAATTCCAAGACAAGGGTTTAGATCCAACAGATCATGGAGCAACAAACAGAAACAGTCAGCTATCAGTGATCAGGATTGTATCCAGAAGGCCCCTTTGGTCCATGAGGTTTTAATCCCTTACCTGTGCCACAGGTGAGATCTGTGCATTCACCTTTATTGTGCCCTACTAGGAATGGGCCAGATTATTTCTGTAGTCTGCTGTCCTGCACTTACTTTATTCCTAGGACTCGCAAAGGAGAAACACTTATAAAACCTGAATAAGCTGCCACTACCTAGTATGCAGCTAGAACACCCTGACATCCTCTTATACATATTTTATCTAGGAAGCAAACCTAATCAGAACAGGTAAGTGGACCAAGAGGTACAGGATTATGATGACTGAGCAAGACTGGTTTTTTATGTAGTATTTAAAACTTAAAAGGAAGAAAAACTTCTAAAATGGCAAAAGCATGAACAGTAACAAAATGCATGTTGCCTTAGGCAAAAGTCATTCTTTTCTGAGCAGCATCCAGGCTAACAAAATGCTGGTGCTATGTAAGAAGTGACTTATGCACCACCGGCACTTATGTGAGAAAGATAACGTTTGTCTCCGCTCCCTCGCCCTCCAGGCGATTACTAGAACAGAGCACAAGGGCTCTCTTCCTTGATGTGAGCAGATTGAGGCCCCAACAGCAGGACGATTACTTGGATATTCCCTGCAAGTTTAACAATGGCCGGGTTCAGATGTACAGGATAACCACAGATGTGGCTAGGGTTACAATTCCTAACTCCAATTGCACTGCAGACATTCAACAAACTGAGGCCAGCTGAACTGGAGTTGAAGGAGAGGGGAGTCCCTCCCTGCCACTGGGCCTCCCAGCCAGCTCCATGGCCAGACTGTGGGCAAAGCATCACCTCGTCACCGGGGTGGCCGTGATTGGCTACCATCTTGAATGGGCATGCTGATAATGATCGTGCATTTTGGGTGCGCTCTGCCCACCTTTGGCAGGGAAAGGGCTTTGAATGTTCTTTAAATACCCTGCAATGCCAGTGGTGCTTCTGCCAGCCACGGTGACGATGGTGCCCCAAAGTAGACAGCCACACCAAAAACACCACACAAACTTGAATTCCTGGGGGGGGGAGGGCTGGGGGGGATAGAATCCCACTTTCATTGCAGGAGGGGAGGGGAAACCCCACATTTGTTAGACTGGGATATGAAGATGGGGTGGGGGGAGGATGCTGGGGGTCTGTCCCACTATAACACAGGAAGATGCTGTGAAGGGTGAACCCTGCAAAGCAGCCCATCTGGACCCAAGTGAATTCCTTCTGTCTGGCATGAGAGGGCCAGTCTACAGGGGATGTGGAGAGAACTTGCCCGTAAAAGGGCAAATCTCCACCCATGTACTGCGATCTCATAAGAATAGCCGGCCCACATAACCACCAGGGAATCCAAGGGGCCCCTGCTCTAGTAGGGCCCCAACTCTTTGTTTTAAAAAAAATAGTGGGGGAAATCCCCACTACTTCCCTCTCTTTCCCTAAATCCCTCTGAAGCCTTGCATGCACCCCAAGAGCATATGTTGACACCCCATGGGCTGTAGCCTGGCCACATACACAGCCATGGAGTGGGCCAATGGAACAGCACATTTACACAAATTTAAAAATCCCAGGTCCACTGAGTCTGTGCACTGTATGCAGATAAGCAGGTGCAAAGAATCATAGGAGAGGGCACTTTCCTCTACTCCCCCAACCCTGGGGCAGCTGGGTTGACTGTAGAGTCTGCAGACAAGGGTGCACCTGTGGACAGGTGAGGATGGCCAGCTAGGGGGCTTCCCAACACACAGCAACACAGTTCTACTTGGAGCACCCATGGCCTGGCACTCATGAGCAGTGTAGTCCACATGGGCTTGGATAGCCACCCTCATCACAGAGGAAGTATAGCTCCAAAATCTGGAGTGATTCATATCCCACTGGCCCTGCTCATGAGTAAGCCAGAGTTGTAAAGGCCATTGCCCACCCACCCACTCCATGGAAGTGGCTGGGCCCCACTTCCCCACCCTTTCTTTGTAAAGAATAGGAGAGGAGAGCTGGTCTTGTGGTAGCAAGCATGACTTGTCTGAATAGCTAAGCAGGGTCTGCCCTGGTGGCATATGAATGGGAGACTTGATGTGTGAGCACTGTGAGATATTTCCCTCTGGGGATGAAGCTGCTCTGGGAAGAGCAGAAGGTTTCAAGTTCCCTTCCTGGTTTCTCCAAGATAGGGCTGAGAGAGATTCCTGCCTGCAACCTTGGAGAAGCCACTGCCAGTCTGTGAAGAAAATATTGAGCTAGTTAGACCAATGGTCTGACTCAGTATATGGCAGTTTCCTATGTTTCCTATGTTCCTAGATACTCCCCGCCCAAAACCCCCTCCTTTCCTGTTCAGATTTCTGCATGCACCCACAGGACATCTAGACACTCCATGTGTTATTGCCTGGACGGGAGTGGAGCAGGAGGCACTGGGATGGACCTTTAAACCCAGTCACAATCCTGGGTCCTGCCTCATCTGTGCACCATATCTGTGTGTGTGGGGAATCACATGAGTAGAGAGCCCTTGTCCTCCAGCCACCCCAGGACAGTGGGACAGCCGTTCAGGGCGCTGGCAAGGGTGTTCATGTACACATGGGCCAGCGTTCTGGCAGAGGGCATGGTTTCACAGGAGCCTGTCTGCGGTCTCCAAGACAAGCAGAGCAGTCTCTAGGGTACCCCCTTCCCCATGCGGCTTGCCTGGACAAAGCAACCTGGCTCTATTCAGAGCCCCATGACCTGACATTCTCATGAGGGAGGTGTTGTTGAGAAAAGGGGATGTATTGCCCTCTTGAATCAGTTATGATTTGTCTGGGCATTTCTCCCCCCCCCCCCGCCCCCACCACAAAAGTTCTTCTCATAATTTGTTTAGGGGTGTCCCCATGGCCTTTCCCTCTCATACCTGGCCAGTGAGCCCCAAATTGGGAATCTGGATCTTTGAAAAAGGATTTCACTTCAGTTGACCCCAGACTGACCATGGTGACTAGCCTTGTTCATGAGTAAGCATGGGGGGCATGAATCCCCAAAAAGGGGAAGGGTCTGGGTCCCCCTTCACCAACCTATTAAAAAAGTAGAACTTTGCTGCTCCTGAATCCCTGCTTGTGACAGCTCCTCAAAGCTGAACAGGAATGCCCCTGGGATATTTGCTCCCCAGAAAAAGAGGGGATGCCCCGTGCATACTGGATGTCTCTGCCATGAGGGGCCATTTGCCAGGGCATACTCACTTGCATGGATGGTGTGGGCACAGGGGCTGGGCCTTTAAACCAATTCAAAGCTCCTGGGCTGGGTCTGATGTGGCTCTGTACGCAGATGTCCCAGCAAGGGGATTCCCGGGAGAAGAGAGTCCCAGTTTCCAGATGCTCCAGTATGGTGGGCTTGCCCTTCGGGGCCACTGGCAGGGAAGAAAGTTTGATAGTGGCTTGGCAGCAGTACCAAGACTGGGACGGCACTTGCCCAAGTACCTGCTACCTATGAGCATCCTCACTCACTCCCCTTTGTCTTCCACTCTTGTGAGGGAATGGACTGAGGGATAGTGAGGCACTTTGCAGCGTTCAACATGAGTACCATCTGGTATTACACAAGTACCATCTGGTAAATGTTGCACTATTGCCTACAGATGGTTCTTCTCCTGAGCAAGACTTAAGGAGCAAATATCCCCACCAGGGGAAGGGGATGGTCAACCCTTCCCCACCCTTTCTGTGTAAAAAAATAGAGCTTGGCTGCAGCAGCTTCCCTCCTTGGGTCTGCCTTTTGTGTTCTCCCCTCCCCTCCATTTGTCCCCCTTCCAGCACCCTACTTGTGCTGCCATTTGGAGGATTTGTACTTGTGAACACATGACTGTTGCTCCCTTCTCAGGAGCAACTGAGTACCCATCCTGTCATCCTGTGCTCTCACCCTACCGCTTGCTGAGAGTGGGGGGAGCAAGGGACGGAGTGGGAATCAGGGGTGGCCCCGAGAGGCTGTGTGGTTTGACAGGCTGGCCAGTCTGGGATGGAGCATCCCTGTTGCCTGGGAATTCCATAGCTGCACAGCTAACAGGAGGGGTGTGGCCAGTTTTCCGAGAGGCTGGCAAAAATAAGTAGCAAAAGCCTGGAGCAGCCACATCCTTGAGCAGGTCTGCACTGCCATCTCTATGACTGGGGTTTTGAAATGAGCACAAAACTATGGTTATAGCTGAGTCAGCAGTTGGGCTTTGACAGCAAAATTGTAGTTCTCGGTGGCGAAGCTTAGAGAAAATCCAAGGTTCCAGTTGGAGTTTGGCAAGGCAAAATGGAGCTAGCTTTTGGCCTATAAGTTACCCCAGTTTCGCACATTCGGGCATACTGCAGTTACAACCTCAGCCAGCTGTAACTGCAGTTATCCTGCATGTATGAACCCAGCCAATGTGGGCTAATGACACTAACACATAGCATTAAGAGACATTCAGCAGCAGCTTGACAGAACAGCAATAACCTATTTGGAAGGATTTTAAGATCAGCTATCCAGACTGGCTCTTTCCTTGCGGTTAGCTGGTTGGGAATTTGTGTTCAAGATTGCTGTCAATGGCTTGTCTAAGGTCTGTGGGGCCATCACTTCTGGGTTGTCTGTGCGGGCGTCTATGATTGCTTCAGGTGTTGAGAGAGGACAGGATGAGGATTGGGGAGAGGGGTTCTTGCTCTGGGCTTGCCTCATCCAGCAGACCTTATTTAAATTATCTCCCCCTCCTTCAACTCAGAGAGTGGCTGTTAGTTGTAGTGGTTCACTAGGTCCAGGATTGGTGTGAACATTCCTTGGCATGGGGGTGAGGGCCTGCCAGATTTCACATATGATCAAGGCAATTCTGGCCTGGTGCTGAGGCCATATGAACATAAGAACAGTCCTGCTGGATCAAGCACATGACCCATCTAGTCCAGCATCCTGTTTCACACTGTGGCCCACCAGATGCATCTGGCAAGCCCACAGGTAAGAGGTATGTGCATGCCCTCTCTCCTACTGTTGCTCCTCTGAAACTGATATTGAGAGGCATCGTGCCTATGAGAGTGGAAGCAGCTCACAGCCACTAGACTGGTAGCCATTGATAGACCTGTCCACCATGAATTTGTCTAGGCCCTTTTTGAAGCCATCCAAGCTGGTGGCCATCACCACATCCCATGGCAAGGAATTCCATAGATTAATTATGCACTGTGTGAAAAAGTATTTCCTCTTGTCAGTCCTAAATTTCCCAATCTTCAGTTTCATAGGGTGACCCCTGGTTCTACTGTTGTGAGACAGGGAGAAAAATCTCTCTCTGTCTAACCTCTCTACTCCATGCACAATTTTAAACACTTCGATTATGTCTCCCTTTAGTTGCCTCTTTTCCAAGGTAAAGAGCCCCAGATGATGCAGCCTAGCTTCCAAAGGAAGGTGCTCCAGGCCCCTGATCATCTTGGTTGCCCTCTCCTGCACCTTTTCCAGTTCTACAATATCCTTCTTAAGATACGGTGACCAAAGCTGTACACAGTACTCCAGATGCACCATAGATTTGTATAAGGGCTTTATCATATTAGCATTTTTATTTTCAATCCCCTTCCTAATGATCCCTAGCATGGATCGGAGCTTAGGGCAATGAAACAACTCAGATTACTCAAATGATGCTGGAGGAAGAGTCGTGACAAATCCAACCCAACATGGCGAGAACCCATTTTCAAGACTACTGCATGACAGTGGGGGTGCTCAAGAAATGTTTTTTCCCTGCCTGTATTGCATCTGATCAGTGTAGGCCAGTGGAGCTTTTTTGTGTAACAAAGTTATTGCTTCACACATCCCCCTGTGTAATGGGGGAGGAACCATCTATAGCCCACTGTGACCAGTTTGCATGCTACTTTGCATATAAAGTCGGTTGCATCCGTGCTGATTTGGATGCCAGGATTTTGGCAGGTGTGTCTATAAGACCATCCGGTCCTATAGTGTTGAATTCTTTTCAGTTGGTGCAGCCTGAGAATGTGGACAAGATCCTGGGCAGTGTGTATGTAACCCCCCCCCCCCCATTACTATCAGTATTGTTGGTAGTTTATGGAGTGGATTATTTCTGTAGGCTCCCTAAACTGGCAACTAAAGGGTGTATGGACTCCTCTCCCCTTTCTTAACTGGTAGTGGGGCATGCTCAGAAGGTACCTGGAATCTTCTGGAAGTTTCACGCCCAGCAGAAAACTCCTGAACTAAGAAGGAAAGAGAGATATTTGTAAATCTTCTGGGGGTTTTTAAATGAACTTGCTTACTTATTACAAGTTTAAAAAAGGAGAGGACCTTTCATTTCAGAAAGAGAGGGGAGATTGGTTGTATGTAAGATTGATATCTGTAAAACCCCTAGACAGTGCTATTTCATACAGCTGACGTGAGTCACGCCATTTTAGATTCACTGACCTGGCCAGAACTCTCTGCCATGACCTAATTCCTTTTGCTGTTTAACATCTACATGAAACTGCTGGGAGAGGTCATCTGGAGGACTTGGACTGAGTTGTCAGCAATATGGAGATGACACTCAGCTCTATCTCTCTCTGTCACCTGTTCCTAGGGTGGCGGTGGATGTCCTGAATCGGGGGCTCGAGGCCGTGATGGGTTGGATATGGGCTAATAAACTGAAATTGAATCCGGACAATACAGAGGTACTGTTGGTCAGTAGGAGAACCAATCGGGATGAGGAGATTTTACCGGTTCTGGATGGGGTTGCACTCCCCTTGAAAGAGCAAGTATGCAGCTTGGGGGTATTATTGGGCCCGGCTCTGCTTTTGGAAGCTCAGGTGGAGGCGGTGGCCAGGGGTGCCTTCGGCTAGTGTGCCAGCTGCGTCCCTTTCTTGAGAAGGCAGATCTGGCCACAGTTACCCATTCCTTAGTCACGTCACGGCTGGATTACTGTAACGTGCTCTATGTGGGGCTGCCCTTGAAGAATATCTGGAAACTGCAGCTAGTGCAAAATGCAGCAGCTAGGGTTTTATCTGGAGCTGCCTGGTGGGAGCACATCACACCCATTTTGAAAGAGCTGCACTGGCTACCAGTTTGTTTCCGGGTCCAATACAAGGTGCTGGTTTTGACCTTTAAAGCTCTTAATGGTTTGGGCCCGGGATACCTGAGGGACCACCTGCTCCCAAGGGTTACTGCCCACTTGATGAGGTCATCTGAGGGGGCTCTGCTCCAGGTGCCGACAATGAGAGAGGCTCGGTTGTCGTGCACGTGGGACAGGGCTTTTTCTATTGCTGCCCCCAGACTCTGGAATACTCTCCTGGTGGCTATTCGCTCCTCAGTCTCCATCACAGCTTTCAGAAAGAGTGTAAAATCTTGGCTTTTTGCCCAGGCATTTATTTGATTCTCTGCTGCTGCTCTTTGTACTCTGTATTGCTTTTATGCTTCTGCTTTAAATTTTTAATCAGATTTGTTTAATATTTTTCACTTAATATTTTAATTGTGTCTTTTTTACCATCTTGTTTTTAAATTTTGCTGTAAACTGCCCTGGGATTGTTTTAATGAAAGGCGGTATATAAATTTAACAATCAATCAGTCAATCAATCAATCAATCAATCATTCCCTACTCAGCACGTAGAAAGCATCTGGCTAGGTGATGTCAGCATTTTCACAAATTCCTTTCACACTCTCATGTTACTTTTGTATCTTGAAACTAGATACAACCAGCGTGGTGTAGTGGTTAGAGTGCTGGACTAGGACTGGGGAGACCCAAGTTCAAATCCCCATTCAGCCATGAGACTTGCTGGGTGACTCTGGGCCAGTCACTTCTCTCTCAGCCTAACCTACTTCACAGGGTTGTTGTGAAAGAGAAACTCAAGTATGTAGTACTTCGCTCTGGGCTCCTTGGAGAAAGAGCGGGATATAAATGTAATAATAATAATAATAATAATAACCATAAATATTATTGGGCCTCTCTGCTCATCCTATGACCAGAGAAGAGATGTTTCCTTTATGTTCCTTGATGTTCCCCTTATGTTTTTTGATGTTCCCTGGATTTAGAATAACTACTAAGACCATTTGAATGCAGGGCAATAACAATGTCAGCTATTGTGATTGAAACCATGGATGCTTGGTACTGTGATGGATCACCAGACTGTCTTCCTGACATTTGATTTACTGAAGGTGTGAAACTTGTAACCATTTTGTATATAAACTTGGGGCAGACTCCATTTTGGGCTGCTCTGTTTTTTCCGTTGGAAACTTATTTCCCAGAGCCACATTTTCTTTACTCTGCAGAGGCAAATAAAGCTTTGAATCATTCTCCTCTTGATGTGTATGAATTGGGATTTCGCGCACCAGGCAACAACTGGATTTACCGGTATCAAGATTAGTCAGACTCTGAGAATAAGCAGGGTCGGTTGGAAAGCAGATGTTGCTATAACACAGTAGTGCTAAAATAAATTTTATTATTTCTTGTTTACACAGTCAGACAGGTGTTATTGACTGGTTTGTTTTATCCAGACATCGAGTCCTTCCCAAGGACCTGGGATGGCAGAATTTTATTATCAATACTGTTGGTTATTATAGATATTGTTGCAAAATATAGGCTGTTCCCAGTAAAGTTGCTATTTGTGATTGGCTGATAGTGATTTCTGTGACCCCTATGGTGTTGAGGTGCTCTTCAAGGTCTGTTGGAACTGCATCCAGAGCGCCAATTACCACTGGGATTATTTTGGTCTTTTTCTGCCACAGCCTTTGAATTTCAATTTGTAGATCTTTGTATTTGGTGATTTTTTTCTATTTCTTTCTATTCTGCTATCCCCTGGTATTGCTATGTCGGTTATTTTGACTTGTTTTTCTTTCTTCTCAACTACAGTTATATCTGGTGTATTGTGTGGCAGATGTTTGTCTGTTTGTAGTCGGAAGTCCCATAATATTTTTACATCTTCATTTTCTTCAACTTTTTCAATTTGATGGTCCCACCAATGTTTGGCTACAGGTAGCTTGTATTTTTTGCAGATGTTCCAGTGTATCATCCCTGCTACTTTGTCATGCCTCTGTTTGTAATCAGTCTGTGCGATCTTTTTACAACAGCTGATTAGGTGGTCCATGGTTTCATCTGCTTCTTTACAAAGGCGGCACTTGCTGTTTGTTGTGGATTTTTTGACTTTTGCTCTTATTGCATTTGTTCTTAGTGCCTGTTCTTGTGCAGCCAGTATTAAACCCTCTGTTTCTTTCTTCAAGTTGCCATTCTTAAGCCATTGCCAGGTCTTGGTGATGTCTGATTTTCCACTTATATTGTGCAAATATTGACCATGCAGGGGCTTATTTTTTCCATTTTTCTGCTCGGTTCTTGACTTGTTCTTTCTTGTAGGCCTGCTTTCTTTCATTGGTGTTGAATAGTTTTGCATTATTGACCATTTAAAGTGCACCTTCTTCACTGTCCTTGATATATTCTTCAAGGCCTCTTTTCTCCTCCTCTACTGTTTGATGGACTTGCAGCATTCCTCTTCCACCTGAGCTACGATGGATGTATAGCCAATTTAAATCACTGCGGGGGTGCAGAGCATGATTCATGGTCATGATTTTCCTGGTCTTATGATCTAGCGACTCTAGCTCTGCCTGGGTCCAATCTATTATTCCTGCAGTGTATCTGATAACAGGTATAGCCCAGGTGTTTATGGCATGTATGGAGTTCCCACCATTGAGTGGACTTGAGGATTTTTCTAACTCTCCTGATGTATTCACTTCCAATTTTTCTTTTAACTTCAGTGTGTGCAATGTTATCGACCTGGAGAATGCCAAGTATTTGTAATGTTCTTTCTCTTCCAGGTTCTTGATCTTGCTTCCATTGGGCAGTTCTATTCCTTCTGTTTTTCTTATTTTCCCTCTGTTCATTATAAATGCAGCACACCTGTCTAGCCCAAACTCCATTGCTATATCGCTACTGAATATATGGACAGTGTTTAGCAGTGATTCGATTTCTGACTGTGACTTTCCATACAACTTCAGATTGTCCATGTACAGCAGAATCTGATAATAAGCATGGTCGGTTGTGAAGCAGATATTGCTATAACACAGTAGTGCTAAAATAAATTATTATTATTATTATTATTATTATTAATAATAATAATAATAATAATTCAATTTCTATACCGCCCTTCCAAAAATGGCTCAAAACAAATAAATAAGATGGATCCCTGTCCCCAAAGTGCTCACAATCTAAAAATAAACATGAGATACAAACCAACAAGAGTCACTGGAGGTACTGTGCTGGGGGTGGATAGGGCCAGTTACTCTCCCCCTGCTAGATGAAGAGAATCACCATGTTAAAAGGTGCCTCTTTGCCAGGTTAGCAGGGGTCATTATGTTAAATGTATGTTGTAATAGTTATATGCATTTATGTATTAATGTAAAAATTTAAGCAGATGGTCCCTAGAATCTTCTGGAGGTTTCAAGCCCAATAGAAAGCTTCTGAACTGAGAAGGAAAGAGACAGATTTGGAAACCTTTTGTTCTTTTTTGTTCTTTATGAACTTGCTTATTTATTGCAGTTCCTCTTTGAGGAAGATTTGAGCACCAGTTTTAAACTCCGGATGTGCCTGGCCAAATCATTGCACATTGGTCTTCTTCATTTCGGCTGCTCACCCATGGGACCTTCAGTATGGACTGTGCAGGAGTACAGTTGGGACAGTTCTCTTAGAATAGAGACTGGGGTTTGGTTTGGGTTTTATTTAGTGGCCCTATGATATTATTGTATGTATGTTTTATGATTTCTACTAATTTGTAAATGGGTATTTTAAATTTCTCTCTATGCACACATTCAATTCAATTGTACAATGAAAATTTAATTGTTTATGAATCCTTGAGTTTGGTATAAGAAATATTTATCTTTCTTGCAACCACTGGGAACAATACTCCCTCCCCACTCCCCGTATCTATCTATCTATCTATCTATCTATCTATCTATCTATCCACCCACACACACGCATGCATGCATGCATATATGTGGTGAGACCACTGTTTAAAAAAGGTAGGCCTCGACCCCTCCAATATGAACAATTACTGTTTCTAACCTTCCCTTTTGTGGCAAGGTGCCCCCCCCCCCCATTGGTTCTGGCTGGACCTCAGTGGCGTTCAATACCATCAACCATGGTATCCTTCTGGACTGCCTCTCAAGTATGGGGATTGAAGGCTATGCTTTGGAGTGGCTTTGGTCCTTTCTTGGGGGAATGGTCCAGAAAGTGGTGCTGGGGTACTGCTGCTCAGCTCCTTGGCCATTGGTTTGTGGGGTCCAGCAGGGTTTGGTTTTGTCCCCCATGCTGTTCAACATCAACATGAAAATGCTGGGAGAGCTCATCCAGGGACTTGGACTGAGTTGTCAACAATATGCAGATGACACTCAGCTCTCACCTGATCCTAGGGTGGCATCGGATGACCTGACTCGGGGGCTGGGGGCTATGATGGGCTAGTTGTGGGCTAGTAAATCCAGACAAGACGCAGATTCTGTTGGTCAGTAGGAGAGCCAATCGGGATGAAGGGGTACGACTGGTTCTGGATGGGGTTGCACTCCCCTTAGAAGAGTAAGTGCATAGCTTGGGATACTGTTGGACCTGGCTCTGATTTTGGATGCTCAGGTGGAGACGGTGGCCAGAGGTGCTTTTGCACAGCTTCAGCTAGTGAGCCAGCTGCATGCTTTTCCTGTGAAGGCAAATCTGGCCACAGTTACCCACACCTTAGTCACATCGTGGCTAGATTACTGTAACATGGGGTTGCCCTTGAAGAATATACAGAAACTGCATCTAGTGCAAAATGTTGCAGCTAGGGTTTTTTCTGGAGCTGTCTGCTTGGATCATATTACACCCATTCTGAGAGAGCTGCACTGGCTACCAATTTGTGTCCAGGCCCAATTCAAGTTTCTGGTTTTAACCTTTAAAGCCCTTAACAGTTTGGGCCCTGGATACCTGAAGGGCCACCTGCTCTCAATGGTTGCTGCCCATTTGACAAGATCATCTTTGGAGGGGGCTCTGCTCCATGCGCCAACAGTGAGAGTCTCGTCTACTGAGCACGTGGGACAGGGCCTTCTTGGTCATTGCCCCAGGCCTTGGAATGCTCTCCCAGCTGGCATCTGCTCCTCAGGCTCCATCACAATTTTTAGAGAACAAGCAAAAAGTGGCTCTTCACCCAGGCTTTTATAGGACAGTACAGCTTTTACTGCTGCTGCTTTGTGTTTTGTGTGTTACTGTTTGAGATTAATTGTCCACTTTTAAAATTATATTGTAAACCACTTTGGGGTTAATTTAATGAAAAGCAGTATAGAAATTGAATAAATAAAAATAAAATAACGACCTCCTCCTCTTCCCCTGGAAGTGCTCAGTGTCACATGAAAATATAACCCTCAAGGGCACATTTTCATGTGGCACAGTGTGCTTCCAGGGGAAGGAGGCAGCTATCAGAATCTCACATGTTGCAGGTGAATGCTGGTGCTGCCTTTGTCAAAGTCAGCATCAGCCTTGCCACTTCTCACATAGCACCGGTCCTTCATGAGTCTGGATGTCAGTTATTGTGTATATTAGATATTCTAGCCTGCAGGGTTTGCCAAAATCCTAATTTCCCCAAGTCCTTTGTTCAAGCCATTTCAAAATGGAATCAGCCACATCTTCCCTAAGAACAAAGACACAAGTAGAGTTTCTCCATGGAGGATGACACAACTGGTGTCCCTCCAGCCAAAAGAGAACTAGTCCAGATTTGAGAAAAGAGTTATTTGACTCTTCCATAGGTCTGAAAATCTCTCTCATCAGTATTAAATAAAGTTCTCTTTTTTAGACCATACAAGGAAGGATTGAAAAACTAGCCAATCACAGAAGAGTAGATCAATGATGTTTTCAGATTTAAGGCAGAAGAAATAACTTTGAATCATTACTGAAAAATTAAAACAATATAGGGGTACACAAGAGCAGAGTTGTCTGGCAGGAACAAGGAAATTCACAGATACTCAAAGCAAAGTCGGCATTACTTGAACAACAGGATGAAAGGGTGGGGCAGGCGGGCAGGTTTGAGGCCACAGCTGCCCACAGCAGACACTACTTCACAGAGGAAAAGTAAACACACATTCAATCAAACAGGTTGCTTACAATGGGGTTTTTAGATGTTAGAAATATAAAGTTAAGTTGACCAAGCCTTTAAAATCCCATTTTCATCACACACTCACACACACAGTTTTCCCCCATGTATGGAAAGGACATATGAAGTAACAACTGGAATAAAAAGTAGTTTGTGAATCAATAGCTGTGTGATCATTTATATTCAGTTGAGGCTAGCAACATAAATAATAAACGAAAAACAAATAAAATCTGCAGATGCTGAAATGGTCTTCAGTGTTGAACTCTCGTACACATTACTCTATTAAGCATCATGTTATTTGAGGCTGAAATAAGTCACCAGGCTTGTGTGGCTGCGGCTTAATTTAAGAAAGGACCTGAGAGTAAAAAAAAGCACATTGAATTGGGTTCTATATGTAGAGAGAAAAAGCTATTCCCCCCACTTCTGAAAAAGAGGCAGGAGGAGAGCCCCTCTTAACCGCAATGAAACACTATAATCCATCCTTTCCCTGCCTCCTCCTGATTCACAGCAGGTTCACCACCTGCTTTTCTTTCTCACAGGCAGCCCAGACACAGCAGGGAGTCACCCCCTGCTGTCAGGATTTTACTGCAATCAGAAAAGGGTAAGCACAAACTCAATTCCATTCCTAACCACAACGGGACATATTATAAACCAGCAAGGCGGGGTTGTGGTCATTTGTGCCTTTTGTTTAAGTGTATGCCTGTGTACCTGAAGACGCTACAGTCTGCTGTGATTCTAGAGGCTGCTTGATGAGATTATAAACTGGAACTGGCCAAAAAACAAAACAAAACAAAACCAACCCCCCCCCCAAAACCCAACACCCACAAAACTATGAGATAATCAGATACAAAAGATTGGACTTTGTTTGTTGAGTAGATTTCTCCATGGCATCAAGAATAGCCTGCATAAGTCAGCAAGACTGAGCTAAACTTCATCTTTCAGGGTGAGATTATAAAGCTAATATGGTATGCTCTTTTGTACAATTCAGCAATTCTTTGAACAGCCAGATCTTGCAACAGCAAGATTATGATATGCTGTACATTAAATGGCAAAGAGTAGCATGTTTATACACAATATCTAAAAAGCACCTGAAGCATCTTTATATTCTCTAGGGGTATTTAAAAGACACACAATTAGGATTCCTTCGTTTTCTCTCTTCCTTGGAAAAAAAAATCTTACATTTATGTTTTTATTGCATTCTTTTATATAAAATTGCCTGAGCAAAGTTTTATTTTATGTAAAGCATCCAGAAAGCCATTTGTAAAAGGTAAGGGAGATATATAGCTCAAGTTATTAATATACAATACACCACTTGTTCTGGTCCCAGGAGTGAACATTTCTGAGTGGATGCAGAAGAAAAAGAAAAGCAAATATTCAAGGTTGGATTAAAGCACATAAGCAGCCTTTTGCCAAGTCACAGAGCATTTTCACACATTCCTTGAAAATCACTGAGACATGTCTGCTGTTCACCTTCATATCCTTCATTCACATGGAAATGATTTTTCCTAAAAAAATTTCCACATGCCCTTCAGCTAGTGCTTCCCTTTTACCTTCTCAAAAATAAACAGATCTACAGCAAGGATGGTATATGAAAAATCAATAATGCATCTCAGGTAGAGCATATTGGTTTACACTGATGCCAAGAGCACATAGAGATTGAAATGCAATTGTAAATCCATCTTTCTACATGGTACTCCATTGAATTAAACTCTGGACACCAGAATATTAGAAGTCCATCACACATCTGTACAAAACTGCTTCCAGTGCTACATATGAAAATCTACACACACACACTCAAAATGGGCATCCAACCATAATTGGATTATGGGCATCCAACTATAATTGGATCTTTCTGTTTTGGGGATCATCATGAGAATGGGCATCATCTGCCCAGATGCCAAAAAGATCATGTGGATGAACACAGCAGTTCTCAAAAGAATACATACCACCTTCTTCCACCAAGGACCTATTTTATATCTCAGAATGATCAGAAAGCAAAGGAGTTTGGGCTGTGGCACCCAATGGACAGTAAAACAGATTCTGATACTCCACAATGCAATATTTTTCTATCCATGGCCCCCATTCCCTCTCCCAATTCCCTATAGTGCATCTCCTCTGTGACTTCAGCTCTTGCCCGACTATTCCATTATACTGGAGTCAGTTTCTCAGCAAGCAAAAGCCAAAAAACATTCCAGTATTGAAGTATGGCATTCCCCCCCTTTCCCATGGTATCTATTGACTTGATTTTAAAGGTGGAGGAGAATGCCTCAGAGCCTGGTGTTCTGTTACCATTCTAATGAAAAACAGTATAATCACAAAGATGACAATAGTTATCCACAAGGATCTGAAAAGCTATTACTTAGGCCAGGAACAGCTTGGCAAATATTGACCTTCTCACCTAGTCTTTACTAACCCAACTGCAGACAACCCACACTGTAGTTATTAACAAAGACAATCCTATAAGCCTGATACGGGCAAATGATTTAGCACCTGCAGGTAAAACTTTTATACAGTCCTAATTTACTACCCACTAGTGACCCTTTTTTTTTATAAGTCAGAACAGGATGGATTAGATCTTGCATGTAAATTTTATGTTTTGTCATTCAGGAGATTTATGATTTTAGTTACACGTAGCGCATGCAATGAAGTAAAGCCATGTAATAGCAGAACATGTCATCTTAAACTCCATGAAACTGCAAAGCGTCAGAGGATATTACACTCCTAAAAGTCAAAAGAAGTGGTGAGCGTTTCAATCAGAATGCTGCTCAGGTTTGTTAAATTTTACAATGTGTGCGCATGAGAGAGGGGATTATTATCTCAAAGACTCCAGAAGTAATAATTATCTTATCACGTAAGTGCTTCATCATAAAAACAGATCTCTTATTGTTAATGAAATACTGAAGCTGTCTGCTAACAAATACTCTCAAACAGGAAGGAGCTTTAACAGCGTGTTATGTTTTATGTTTTTCTATATGGAATACTCCAGAGTAAAGCCTAAACTTGCAAGGCTAGGACAAATCTCTAGCCCACAGAAGCCCACATGTCTCTGGCCTAGACATGACTTTCCCTACAAGAACTGGCACCCCTGTTGTGAGTTCCCACCATCCAGACATATGTACTGTGAAGCAGGACTTGCCATGGGAGCCAAGGGCATCATGAAGCATTTTCCCACCCAGCGTTTGATGCCAACCAGGGAAATGAATTCATTACACGAAGGGCCCAGCTCACATGGCAGGTGCTGCTTCTCAGTATGGCTGGGAAGTGGGAAACGCACTATGAGGATGCCAGTCCTCATGGCCTAAACAAAATCTAGACTGGCTTTGTCTCACTGACAGAATTCCAACTCCCTGGCAAGTATCAACATGAACCTCAGCATCAGAGCCAATTGCATGGCAAGGTGAATTCTAGGCTGGAAAACTTACCTGGGTGCTTTCCGGACTATGACATTTAATGCAGGAAGAAGTGGTATAAGATCTCACGACTTTATACGATCATATTCAAAGCATAAACAAAGAAAATAAACCAAGTATTGCATAGTATGTCGTAAACCTGGGCCCTTTCATATCCCCTTAGGCAGTTTGGCAATAGGTTCTTAAATCTTTCCAAGCAGGGATTGTCCGTACAGCATGCGCTCCCTGCCCTCCTACCACCACATTTTTGCCAATGGAGTTGCAGAGGGTCACCTTGGGGCACGTAGCAAAGGAGGGCATGTGCCATCTCCCCCCCCCCCCCCATCGATGGATTTGTGTAAGATGATCACCAGCAGGGGGTGCAGTGCGCTATTCTTGCACAAAATTTACAATTCTAGTGACAAACGGTGAAATGAATGCTGTCAGCTTTGTGTAACACCATCAAGTGGGGAGGGAACCTTTTTTTTTTTAAAAAGGCTGAAAAGCAGAGATCAAGAAAAATTAACTAAAGTCAAACTGGAATAATAATAATAATAACAACAACAAAAACAACAACGACAACAAATAACAACAACAACAACACAGGCCTACAAGAAAGAACAAGTCAAGAACCGAGCAGAAAAATGGAAAAATAAGACACTGCATGTTCAATATTTGCACAATATAACTGGAAAATCAGACATCACCAAGACCTGGCAATGGCTTAAGAATGGCAACTTGAAGAAAGAAACAGAGGGTTTAATACTGGCTGCACAAGAACAGGCACTAAGAACAAATGCAATAAGAGCAAAAGTCAAAAAATCCACAACAAACAGCAAGTGCTGCCTTTGTAAAGAAGCAGATGAAACCGTGGACCACCTAATCAGCTGTTGTAAAAAGATCGCACAGACTGACTACAAACAAAGGCATGACAAAGTAGCAGGGATGATACACTGGAACATCTGCAAAAAAATACAAGCTACCTGTAGCCAAAAATTGGTGGGACCATAAAATTGAAAACATTGAAGAAAATTGAAATTGAAGAAAATTGAAATTGAAAGGCTGTGGCAGAAAAAAACCAAAATAATCCCAGTGGTAATTGGCGCCATGGGTGCAGTTCCAAAAGACCTTGAAGAGCACCTCAACACCATAGGGGCCACAGAAATCACTATCAGCCAATTACAAAAAGCAACTTTACTGGGAACAGCCTATATTCTGCGACGATATCTATAACAACAGCAACAACATTGACAATAAAATTCTGGCATCCCAGGCCCTTGGGAAGGACTCGATGTCTGGATAAAACAAACCAGTCAATAACACCTGTCTGACTGTGTACACAAGAAATAATAATAATAATAAATTCAATTTCTATACTGCCCTTCCAACGATGGCTCAGGGCTAAACTAAAATCAAACTGTTGTTGTTGTTGTTATTATTATTATTATTAATTCGATTTCTATACCACCCTTCCAAAAATGGCTCAGGGTGTTTTATACAGAGAAATAACAAATAAATTAAATGGATCCCTGTCCCCAGAGGGCTCATAATCGAATAAGAAACATAAGATAGACAATTAATATTAACAGAGGAAGGAGCTGATGAAAAGCAGATTAAAAACAACAACAAATGAAGTGGAATGAGCTACCGCTGGTAGCTTTGCACAAGAACTTTGAGGGTTATTTTTTGTTTTTTTTTAAAGGCTAATTACAAAGGCTGAGAGGCAGAGATTAAAGAAAATTTGAAAGAAGAGTGGAAGTCCAACACAGTGCGACAGGTTCATGCGGCTAACAGGAATACTTTGTTGTATCAGTGGGGCTCTCCACATGGCACTGCAGAAAAAATGGAGCAACCCAGCAAACTGTTCTCAACACGAGGAAAATCAGCTACAATTTTCTCATGACCATACACCATTATAAACCTGAAACGTCAAAATAAGATCCAAATTCAGGCTGCGGCAGTGCAAACGGCAACTTGCCATTCCCATATACAAGCTGGTGTCAAAAACATGGTCGTACAAATGTAAACCAAACCTATATGCAGTGAGGGAAGTGTAAGTTGCCATCCAGAAAGATTCCTGCTCACTTAGAGAACAGTCATTTACTGAGTGAGGGCTGCAAGTCCTGGGTGGTGTCTAACTGCATGAAGAGCAGGTGATCCGTTCAATCCAGCCACATTGCTTGCCTAATATTACCAATTTACAATGCTTCTGAAACTACTCAGAAATCCACGGTTTGATCCAAAAATAACCAGCCTTGATTGCGATCTATGCTATATATGCTATGCTGGGCCCTATGCTGGGAGCCAGAATACAGTTATTTATTTTCATTCCTGTTGCATTTTGCTCAGTTTTGTTGTGAGAGTCGCAGACTCCGTTCACTCATACACTTTAACTGTAGTTAATGCTAACTGGAGTTAAAAATCCTAACTCCAATTGCTGTCATGAAATAGTAACTATTTTTCTGAGTTTTGCGAACAGTTTGCAAGCTTGCTGGGATTACCCAGAAGTAAATGGTTCAATTCAATGGGCTTTCTCTAAAGTGAGAGTTTTCTCTCTCTGCCTGGACTGCTGTGTTGCCTTACAATAAACAAATGGGATTGCACAAAAGTAAATGATTTAGTTCAATGGACTTCCTCTTCAGTAAGAGTGCATAGGACTGCAGCTGTAGGATTGCAGCTCAATACCAAAGCCCTATGCCAAGTCATTCCAGGTGATCTAAAAGCTGAGGCAGAAAGGGGGGTGCTTTCCCCTTTTTATGAAGGCAAAGGGCAAATTCCTCCATATTGGGGTGGAATTATGGTCTGGGGAGGCTTCCGTTCCAGACATTTTTGTAATTTTCTGCCATGAAACAAGCCACTTATTGGACTTTTTTGATTTAAAATTATTTTTAAAAAATCATTAAAAATTGATGGATTGTCCAATCCATTTCAAATTAAATATTCAGAGCCTTCTCAATGAGCCCTACATCTGTGCCCGATATCAAAGCTCTATGGCAAGCTGTCCTATTCAAAGTGGGGGGGGAGCAAAAAAAGGGAGATCACATTATACCTCCATTACAAGGTTTGAGCAGGGGGGCAGGCTGGCAGAGAGAGGCCTCTCTGGAAGCCCCGCCCACCCAAACAGCTGAGAGGCAGCAGTGAAAATGGAAGGAGCAGTATGTGTGTGCTGTGCAGGAAGATTTTTGGATGGTAAAAAAAGATCGGCTCTCAGCTGGAAGGAGCAGTGTGTGTGTGCTGTGCAGGAAGCCTTTTGGGTGCTAAAAAATGATTGGCTCTCATCTGTGCTTTGGGGGGGGAAATTAATTGTTGGGACTGGGAGAGTGAGCAAGTCCTTCAAATCGTGTTTTTTTTAGGTTCCACGAGCAATTTCGCAGGACTATGTTTAGCCCGTACGGCTAATGAATTGGATTTATTTCTGTTAAATGGGATAGCTCCAGGTGGTTGACTGGGTCAATACACTTTCCATCAAGGGAAAAGTTTATCCACAATTGACTATGTGCTTGTCATGAGAGATGTATTTGACTCAATAGATAATTTTAAAATTAGTGCTAGACCTGAAAGTGACCATAATCCTTTAACTGTAACCTATATATATGATGGACATCCTAAGACCCATAAGAATGTGTGTTTAACTCAATCTAAGGAATTGGGGGATGGCAGAGTTAGGTGGAATTATAAACTGGATCAGGTTTTTTCCCTTTGGATCAACTCAGAGACTGGTGAAGTGGCCAGGAGGAATCTACTTGGTGTTTTAACTGAACTGGATAGAGATAACTGTGTTATTAAGAACTACGAGACTTTTATTTGCTCAATTAAAGCTTTAATAACTAAATAGTATCATGCCAGTTCAGAATTAAAACCTTACTGCCCTAAAAAATGGTTTGATCATGAGTGTATTAGGGCTAAAAAACATCTTGTTACTCTTTCAAAGTACTCCAGTTCTAATCCCTCTGTGGACTGGGTTATAGAATTTCTTTTTAAAAAAAAAAAGAATACAAAGCCCTTCTTAGATTTTTTTAAAAATGGCTGATACACAAAAGAAGTGGTCACTCCTAATAAGTGCAGTGAAGAATAAAGATTCGATGAGTTTTCAGAGACTAATTTCAATGCCAAACAATAAGATATATTCCTCTCAGGTTTGCCCAATAACCACAGAATCATGGGAAACTCATTTTTGGACATTTTATAATGATATATCTCCAAAAAAATGCCCTTCAAACTGGTTCATTACCATATTGGTCTCCGGTCTCTACATATGAGATAGAGCAGTTAATCATGCAATTGAAATGTGGGGAAGCACCTGGAAACGATCATATCCCGCCTGAACTTCTGAAGCTCTATAAAGATTGGTGGGTTGCTGTGCTGGCCGCTTTTTTTTTTTTACATATATCGATCAAACTGCACAATTTCTCCATGATTGGGGAATAGCGATCGTGATTCCAATCCATAAGAAAGGCAGAAGGGATGACCCCTTTAACTATAGACCAATTAGCCTTTTAAATATCATAAGTAAACTCTATGCCAAGCACTTATGTGTTAAATTATGTGCTTGGATGGAGCAGGAGTGCATTATCGAAGATGAACAGGCAGGTTTTAGAGCTAATATATCTGGATCAGACCACTGTTTAATATTACAACATCTTGTGGGAAAACAGGTTAAAAGGAATAAACTATCCTTGTTTGCCGCTTTTATAGATCTTAAAATGGCTTTTGATACAGTCTCTAGAAGTTGTCTTTGGTCTAAATTGGCTGCTACTTCTATGGACCGAAGGCTTCTACTTTTCTACTACTGTATGAAAATTCCTTTTTAAGAGTGCGTTTAGATCATGATGGTAATCTTACAGATTTAGTACCCATTAGAAAAGGGGTGCGACAAGGGTATGTATTAGCCCCTTACTTACGACAAGGGTATGTATTAGCCCAGGCAGCATACTTTATATTAATGATTTGATAAGGTGTTTGCAAACATCTGACACTCATCCACAAAAACTAGTCAACAAGAAAATCCCAATCCTGATGTATGCTGATGATGCAGTAATTTTACCTCAAGCCAGGGTTGGGCTTAAAAGAGATGCCTTAGCATTATATTGCAGAGAGGAGCATCTACAGATTAATTATGATAAATCTAAAATTATGCGCTTCACTAATAAAGTTAAAAAAATTGTATGGATGCTTGATGAACATTGATTAGAACAGATAAATAAAATAAAATATTTGGGGGTAATCTTTCAACAGAATGCTGGGAAATCAGCAAATATAAGTATGGTCGCAGAGTTGGCGAAACATAGCACAACAGCAATCTTAAGATATTTTAGAACTCAGGGTGCAGGTTTCATTCCAGATGCTTTAAAGCTCTATTCTGCAAAGGTCATTCCTCAATTATTGTACGGTATTCAGTTAGATCCATATTCAAGGTTTGACATTCTGGAAAGAAGCCAATCAGGGTTCTTGAGGAACTTATTTGGCACTCCAAAATGTATAGCGAAGATTATTTTTAAGGACGAAGGCTGACTTGCTAAAAATCGAATCTTGGGCTTGGCTTTTAATTATCTATTTTTGGTTGAAAATACATCTGCAACCAGTTGGTTTAATTCCTGAGTTTCTCTCAGCTAGTCCCCAGTCATTATGGTGTGCTACAGTAAGTAATAAACTCACCTCTCTAGGTTTAGATCCAGCTCAATTGCTGGAACTGGGTCTAGCAGAACTAGTTCTGTAGTGAAGTTTAGTTATATTGCTTTTAAGAGGTATAATGGGACATCATCTGTATATATATCAGGGGCGTAACTACCATTGGGCAAGAGGAGATATTTGTCTCGGGGTCCGCTGCCTTGAGGGGCCCCCCAGAGGCAAGTCACATGATCATCATCTTGGCTCCCGATCTATCTAGCTCATGATATCTTAGCATCTATCTAGCTAAGCAGCATAAATACACTTACCTCTAGTGTTTCTAGTGTGTTCTAGGCATTAAAAGTAGCACAGATATATAGTATTCAAAGTATATCACTATATATTATTAAGTGTGTGTGTATTCAGTGAAATGTATTTCCAGGCAGCATACTTATTTTGAAATATCAGACTTAAATCCTTGTATTAGTTGGTTTTGCTGTTACTTGCAAATCGTTGGGATAGTTAGCAGAGACATCGGGCCAGGAGAAGGAGAGGAAAGCAGTGAGGGGGGCCCATTTAAAAATCTCATCTCTGGGCCCACTCCAACATTGCTATGCCTCTGAGATAGATAGATAGATAGATAGATAGATAGATAGATAGATAGATAGATAGATAGACTAGTTTTTATTCTCTGTTTGTTCTAATGACCGTAAATAAAATTACAATTAGAGGATGCATTGTGCCCAGAGTGAGGCCTGTGACAGCAGGGTGATCTTTCTGGCTGCCCCATCTAAGGACAGCCCTGCTGTCAGACAGAGGTGCTTAACTGCTGATAGAGGGGAGCCAACATTCGGGTGTAACTTTTTAGCGGCAAAACCACAGTTGTCAGTGGTGTCACTGAAATAAAACCTCAGGTACAAATTGGAGTTTGGTACAGCTAACTGGAGTTAAATTTAGACCCCGAACCACAGTTTAATGAGTTTGGGCGTACTGGAGTTACAACCCCAGGTAGCTTTAACTCCAGTTAAAGTGTACGTGCTAACCAGGCCACATAACCAGTTAACATCCTGACTGTAGCTTCACAGGATACAATACAAATAGATTGGCAAACATGGAATTATTCTGGGACCCAATCACATGATTGATAAGGCAGCCCAATGGCTGTGCTTACAGAGAGGAAATCCACTGAGTTACAAATGCAGAATTCCATGACTGATATCCCGACTAACATTGCACTAGTGCACCCAAGATACACACACACACACACACACACAAAAGTTGTGTAGTATTGACAGTTGTCAGTGTTTGACTTGAAGCCATCGGAGATGGGCTTTGTACCAAAACAGTCAGATCGAATCCTAATCAAGGCTGCCAGTATTAATGCTCAAAGTTGCACTCTCTTGTGGTCTTGGTCCGCTTGTACAACAAGAATGGGGCAGGCACATAGCTAGGGGAGGGTGGGCTCATGTTCACCCCTCTCTCCAACAGCCTCCCACACACACAGCCATGCCCCTGCATGTGGCATCGCATGCAGGGGGCATTGCCAGCACCCAGAAGGGCCAGCGCAACCCTCCGGAGCTTATTTCCCAGCCGGCTTCACTGTCAGATGGATATTTTCTTCATACTCTCCCTCACTTGGGGCAAGGGAGAGAATGAATCAAATACCCGCCTGACAACAAAGCCAGCTGGGAATGAGGCCAGTCTGGAGCTTGGAGGAGGGGCAAGGGGCAAACTAGGCAGCTCTCACGAATTGGTCGGCTCAGGTTCTTTGAACCTGTCCATCCAATTATAGCTCTGCCCCTGGGTAAGGGATAGCTTTGCATTATTCCCTGCAATACAAATGGACTGAGGACGAAGTTTCACAGCAGGAGGCACACCACAGGTTGCACAATTGCACCCTGTGCATCAATGGAACACTAGTCTGGAATGCAAGCTCTCAACTTAACAGCCAGATAGCTCAACATCCTTGTGCTGGCCTGACAAATTAAAAACATAACGTATTTTTAAAAAATAAAACATTCCTGCTGAATCTCTGTACTGTTGCACTGTGCTTTCAAAAGAACAAGACTCATCCTTTAGTTCCTGCAAACAAAGGATGCTTCTACTAGGCACTGCTGCTGTGCAACCATCATTCCTCTCTCAGTGTTGACGGATCAGGGCTCCCATGCAAGCCCCGCTGGTACTAATCAAGCCGGTGCAGTAGTAGCAGCAGCAGGGCTTAGTAGGCTCTGCCTGCTATATTTTATAACTTTCATTCCAAAGAGTTAATTAACAGACTCAAGTATTTCCGTATGCACATGCATGCATGTCTGTGTATTTCTGCCTGATGATGCCAACAGTTTTACCTTATAAGGAATGACATATGTGACAAGTGACAGTTGCAAACGGCAAGAACAGGTGTCTGATTACATGTAATATCATCATTATTTACTGAGCCACATCTGAGCTTCTTACAAATTAAGAAGATTAAAAACAACATCATCAACAACAACAAGATAGCAGGTTGTAGGTCACCAAGACAGAGAGCCATTTGAAGGTAAGTTCTCTCTTAACCATTGTGGCAAGACAATGGCACACGTTGGTACATATTACTTACGCATTCATCTTTAGTACAAAAAACATATTTTTGTTTTAAAGACAAGTGCATTTTAGATGCTGTTCTACTGATGTATTTTTTCAATAGACACACCTAAGAAGTTGAAGGTGTCTTGAACAAAGAAGGAGTAGAAAAAAATTGCTGTTAGCAGCCTTAGGTGGTCATGAGGCTGGTCCTATAGAAAGCCTCTTTGACCCCCGATGATTGCAATAACCATCACAAGCCAGTCACTAATATCTCCCTTCTCAGGCAAGGGGCTGTTCAACTCCAAACTCCCTAAGATGTACAATCTCTTTCATTTTCAGTTGCAGTCCTTGTTTTGGCACAAAACAAGAAACAGCTTCAGGTCACCCTTTAAACTTTGCCATAAGGATGGACAGGAGGAGTGTGACCCTGTTGATTCTCCTTGAATGATTAAGTTTGTAGTTGTAGTTTGTGTGTGTTCTGGACCCAGCTTTGCTCCTAGATGTCCTGGTAGCTGTAGTGGCCAGGAGCACTTTCTTTCTTTCTTTCTTTCTTTCATTTCTAGACTGCCCCATCCAAAGGCTCTGGGCAGTGCACAAGAAGTTTAAAAAACATAAAAACCAACACCATTTAAAACACACTACTTAAAACCAATTGTAAAACCATTCAAAACCATTTAAAACTAATTAAAATACTTAAAAGCAGCTTTAAAACCTTGGAAGGCCAGGCCAAACAAGTAAGTTTTTAGCACTCTCTTAAAGGCCTAAAATGAGCCTAAATTACAGATATCTTCCAGGAGTGCATTCCTTAGGCCAGGAGCAGGTACAGAGAAGGCCTGGCTCCAAGTTGCCACCAGATGTACCAGTGGTAACTGGAGATGGACCTTTCTAGATGACCTCAACATGCAATGGGGATCATGCAGAAGAAGGCACTCTCTAACAAACTTTTGCCCAGTTTCAGCCAATGCATCAACTGCACCCATTTCTGGAGTAGTCAGATTTGGCCATGGCTATGCATGCTCTTGTTACATCTACACTGGATGACCACAATGCACTTTACTTGGAGCTGCCCTTGAGAACCATTTGAAAACTTCATCTAGTGCACAATGCTGCCGTTAGAGTTTTGAATAATGCCAAGTATCAGGATCACATTACCCCTTTGTGTTGTACAACTTACATTGGTTGCCAGTTCATTTCCTGGCATAATTCATGCATAAAGTTTGGAATGACGAAGAACCAAGATACCTGAAGGTATCATTATGTTTCTGTCCATCCTTTGAGGTGATCTGGTGAAGCTCTTTTTGCTCATTCTTCTGTGTTCTGTGGGCAGAAATGCAGAAAAGGACTTTTTCCATTGTGGCACCTAGACTGCATTTGGACATAACATGAAACTGGAGTTGAAGGGACCTCCAGTTAGATTTTGTGTACATCTGAATGTGTGCAACCGCAGTTCTGACTGAAAACAGACCCACAATTTCCCTCCCCAGACTCCAATTTGTACCTTCTGCTTGTAGTGAGTTTTGTCACTTGTACCCCCAGTTTAGTGGTGCCAGGGTTATGACTGAATGTGGCACTGCAGTCTTGCTGTTCAGCAAGCGGAGTTTGAAGGACGAAGCTCCTCCCTCACTCTGGCTGCTATTGGTTGCTGGGGCTGCCCCTCAATCAAGATGGAAGCCCAGGCAGCCCATTCCCACTCCTCTCTGCAATCTTGCTGACTGCGGAGAGGAAGCACTCTGTTATGTCTGAATTCAGACGGGAGAGTGGGGGAAGAGGGGAGCAGAAACGCGGGTCCATTGGACCCGTAGTTCTGCTTTACATGTGAATGCGGCCCTAGTCTGTGGACTTCCCTGCCTCAGGAGACTAGATGAGCCTCAAATGTCTGGTGCTTCATCACCAGTTTCATTTCAGCAAGCTTTCAGTTTGTCTGAGACCTAAATCCCACAAGGATGTTATTTCATATCTCTTGTTCATTGTCTTACTACTTACTATTCTGGATGTTTTCCATTATCAATTGTTTTTATTTATTTATTTTTTTTATTGTGAATTGCTTTGGGAATTCTATTTTTGGCATGAAAATGTGACATCGAAATTTTAACAAGGACATAAAAATACCATAAATAAAAGCAAGCAAGCAGCCAGATGCAAGGTTGTGCTGGGGTTAATAGGAATAGATCTGAAAGCAAGCGATATTAACACATGACAAAATATCAGATACTTAAACCATCCCTTACCGACCTTCATTTGTTTGTGGCCTTCCTAGAGGTATCTGGCTGGCCACTGTGGGAAGCAGGATGACGAACTAGATGGATCGTTGATCTGATCCAGCCGGGTTTTCTCCTGTGCTAAATGCTGTCACAAGCTGCTGAAGCTCAGAGCAGGGCTCAGCTGTAAATAAGCTTCAACCCAAGTATTCTGACTCAACCAGTTTATGCTTCAAGGTTTGCTGCCGCTAAGAAATAAACTGAACAAGAGTTTCCATGCCACTGAAACATTCTGCCCACCACGACACTCGACCGCAGTGTTAATGCATGCTGCTCACAGAGTGGGTTTTCCCTCTAGAAACTTCATCTAGGTTGTTTACTGGCGTATCGGATTCGTGCCAAGTCTCTGCTTGAGCCAATTATTGGATCCCTCATCGGGATTTAGTTACTTAACATTGCTGATCACTTCAACTTGCTGCACAAAGAAAAAGAATAGAAACGATCAATTCATTGCCTATGTGCCACAGAAAGATCCTGTGGGGACATTGCACCGTGGCCTTTATTTATCATGTCTTCCCGGGGATGGGGGTAGAACGCTTCAGGACTCTCATCTCATTTACCAAGACAACAAGTCTGGGTTTTTGTGTGTTCGTTTCATCAGCACCCTTGGCATTATTTACTTGCCATCAGTGGGGGAAAAATCCTCTTACAGAATGTTGAGGATATTAGGAAAATAAAGAGGCAATCTATAGAAGCAAAAGGTAAGATATTGAACTAGATTCCCTCCAGCAGAAGTCTTCCACACGGAGGTAATATTTTAGTATGATGGAATTGATTTCCAAGGCTGTGTAGCCGTGTGTTGCATTCATAAGAGCAGATATTTGATGGGGGACAGGGTGGAGAAAACATGAAAGGCAATATCAGATTTCCTAGATTATGAAGCATACAATAGACTAATCATAAACCCTCCATGCCATTGCAACGAATGAGAAGTTGTGGGAAATATGTGCACAAAGCCTACTTATTTATTTAGTTATCTGCTCTTCTCTTAAGGAGGAGCCATTGTTCTTCTACTACATGCAAATTTCCCCTCAAATTATTCTGGGCAGCTTCAGACATCACAGGTTCAGAATCACAGTTTATTTTAAGAACTATTTAGCAAAGCTGGATTGGTGGCACAGACAACCTCAGGTTTGTTATGGTTTGTTGGAACCACCTTATGGTTTCTTTCTCTATACCTCTCATGATTGAAAGTTACCTCTTTCTATATGCAGATTCAGATGTCACACAGAATCTCTGTTAAGGCTGAGCTCCAGGCAACATCCCTCTGCATCAGGAATGCATGCTCCCCCTCCTCCCACCACCCATTCTCATGCAAGCATCTACTTCCTTTCTAGGTTAGGGAAAGCCAAGATGGGTCATGAGGACTGAACTCAGCAATCGAGTTCCATTGCCCTTCCATCCTAATACATGTCTGCATGCAAAACTCACTGCTAGAGGTATCATGCCAAACCTTTTCAGAGGCATAATGCTAAATTATAAACTGCACATGAACTAGCTTTCTTTGGAAGTAACAGAGGACATAAGGACATAAAACCAGCCCTGCTGGATCAGGCTGAAGGCTATCTAGTCCAGCATCCTGTTTCACACAGTGGCCCACCAGATGCCTCTGGGGAGCCCACAGGCAAGAGGTATGGGCATGCCTTGCTGTTGCTCCCCTGCAACTGATATTGAGAAACATCGTGCTTCTGAGGCTGCAGTGGCCCATAGCCACCAGGCTAGATACTAGAGCCTCCCACAAGAAGCAGTGGAACTTCTTTTACTCTTCAGTGATACCTCTGTAGCTTCACTCACTGCTATCAGGACTCATTTGAAATAAAATCATGAATTCACACATATGTGGACTACATTTCTCTTCCTACTGCATAATGGCAACCTATTGCCAAATAACTGGGAAGAGTGATAAAGGACTCTATAGCACATAGGACTTTATTTTAGCTAATAAGCACAACTTCAGCAGTGTTAATAGTTGGCTCTCTAATGGGGACATGGAAGAAAACTCTAAAAAAGATGGTGGGGTGTTTGGCCTTGGTAGGCATCCCAATTCCACCTCAGAACAATTTAGATAGTGGCACATGGCTGGTTTATCTCCTGTAAGGTGACTTGAATTTTACAGTAATCTTATAACAGAAATCCACATACATGTTGCAGTATAAATGCACATTCAGGTTGGGGACCAAATTACACTGAGCAAACTTTAAACAAAGGCTGACAAATGCAAGCTGACTAAAAAGCTTCATGTCTTCCATGACAACCACAGGGTTATGCCAATGTACAACATGTCCTCCACAACCCACACAGCAGGCCACCTAAAGGACCTGTTTCCATTGTTGCTGTACTTATGTGTGCCAACACATAAGCTTGCATTTAATGTTTGATCATATGGATGATTTTACAGAAAAGCCGACATTTATTAATTTTAATTGTTTTGTATTTTGCATATTTGTGACTTGTGAGCTGCTTTGAATAGCATCTTGGAGGTGGGGCTGGCAGAATGAGGCAGAGTAAACATTTTGGAATCAATAAATAAAGATTTCTCCCACACTAATTTGAATTAAAACTCATTGGTACCTGGTCAGTTATCACTTAGGATAATTTCTTTCCAACATTGCTGAGAGAAATAACTATTTGTATATCAATTGTCTTCTTTTGAGGGGGGGAAATCAGCCAACTTGTTTTTATGTATCAAACTGACATTTTTTTTCTATACTAAATTCTCTGCACCCATTCTATTAAATTCAGTTAAAAACCATCCAATAAGTAGCTTAAAACCAATTTCTAAAATGCTGACTTTGGTTTATGAACAAAGAGATGTATGCTCATCTCTGAAGGCTAAAAAGCAACATTGCCAGGTTCTGTCAAATTAAAATATGAGACAAATTAACCCTAATTAAGAACATGCACCTGCATCAAGCCTACCAACTGTGAAAAGAACAAGCGTCCACAAGCTGGAGACTTTTTTTTAACTCCTCATTACAGTCAAACCATATACCCCATCTGCTTTATTTACTATCAAGTCGAGCAACCCCCAAAATAGCCAAATGGATCACCAGACATATGGATTTTGATTGCCAGGTGGGATATCTTCCAGCTCTTTGGAATACAACTGCAGATTGTTGATCTCGACTTCTACTTCCAGTCCAAAAGGAGATCCCAAAAGATGAGGATAAAGGAGCTATAATTGCACAAATAACTTCATCCACTCATGGAGTGATAATGTCTTCTGATGGACTCAAAATGAAAAAAGAAATACAAGATAGACACCAGCAACAGCCACTGTAGGGATGCTGTGCTGAGGATGGATAGGGCATTGCTCTCCTCCTGCTCAATAAAGATAACCACTTTTAAAAGGTGCTCTCTTTGGTCAGTTAGCAGAGGCCTTTTGATAACCAATCCACAAACCAAAGATTTGTTATAGTGATGGCTGATTACTATTCCAGGTGGCCAGAATTTTCATTTGCTTACAACATTACCACAAAAAATATGATCCCATTAATGGCTGCAGTTTTTGCAACAGAAGGTCTTCCTAAAGAACTAGTGACTGACAATGGGACACAGCTTACCTCATTTGAAGTGGAGCAATATTTGTATAACCATGTGGTAAAACAAAAACTATTTTCTTGCACCATCCTTGAGGGAGTGGCTTAGTGGAAAGAATGAACAAATTAGTGAAATAAAGTTTACAACTGGCTACTACCCAACAACAATCCTGGAAAAAGGCAATCTGTGAAACTCTATTTGCTTGTCAAACTACTCCTCATTCCATACAGGAAAATCACTTTTTGAAATGCCGAGAGGAGGCAAAACCACCACAAAACACACCATGACAACAACTGATAGGGTTTTCAATGCCATCTCACCCCGAGGATGCAGAGATTCGCCATCGAGTAACGGAGAAGCAGCAAAAATAGAAATTGTATGTGTATCAGAAACAGGGTGTAAAATAGTGAACATTTCAGGTGGGGGACTTTGAGTATGGCTGCATTATAAAGTGAGAATGGGATATTCCTGATAGTCTGTACCAAAAACAAATAATCAAAATCCAAGGAGATTCTGTCATATTGGACAATGGAAAGAAATGGAACAGTTTGAGACCTTCCAGCAGGAGAACTATTAGAAAAGAAGGAAGGGAGTCTGCTCTTGAGAGAGAAAAACTGAAGAAGACTTTGATCTTGCCTCCAGTTTTTACCTCAGAGAGGAGGCTGATGAAAGTGATGGACAATCCGCTTTACCAAAAAGAACATCACTAACAGCTCCTGTGCCAGCGAACCCAAGAATTAGGAGATGTGTGCATGACAGGAGACCACCTAAAAGACTTCAAGACTTTTTCACAGAATTTTAAATCAATTCAATTATGGTTGTTATAAAAGGGAGAGATATACTGTATTCTATCCAGTATCTTTTATGTTTTGCTGTTTAGAAGTTTGTCCCAGTGGGGATCCTGTAGAGAGTGTGGAGGGGTAGTAGAGTCAGAAAGGAAGAGGGAGGGAAAAGAGAAGGAGAAAATTGAGTTGTTTCTGAATAAACTCTTAGTAAAATCTATATAAGATTATTTTGTGTTATAGCTGGGAAAGCAGCTATAAAACACATGCAAATGTGCATGGTCATGCAAATTTGCCTGCTGATCTTGAAGGAAGAGGAGGCAACAAGCTTGTATTTATCTCCTAAAGAAGATATCAAACAAGGAAAGACAGCAATGAAATAAATAAACAAATAACCAGGAAAACAGAAGTCAGGTAGTACTCACCTTATTCTTGTGCTGGGTGTCTCCTCTGTGATGAAGGGAGGCCACTTATTTTCTAGGGTTTGATTTCTGGCTGGCTGGAAGTGTTTCTGTCTTTGTCAGAGGAGTTAGCCTGAGTGGGGTATTCATTCCAGGTGAGTAACATTCCAACTTGTGGGAGGGGTCACATTCCTGAGGAAAGTCAGTTTGCCTGCTGATCTTGAATACAAGGTTTGAACCAGAGGAGCTTTGCTCATAGGAGTTTGCAAACAGATAACAAAGGAGTTTTGCAGGAATGTAGAAGAAGATTGGCAGGGAATTCTGTGGGGAAGCACACAAGTGGCCACCCTTCATCACAGAGGAAACACCCAGCACAAGAATAAGGTGAGTACTACCTGACTTTAGTAATTTTCTTGGAGGACAAGTTAAAAACCTTTAATTTGGCTAACAACTGCACCGAATAAATAGCTTCAAGTGAACAAGGCCTATATAGAGTATACTCTATATACTCTAAACAGCAAATCAAACTAGTTATGAAAGTGGAATGCCAGCAGAGAAGGTTGTGCTTCACAGTGTATTGCACAGCATGTTGCATGTATGACTATTTGCCCGAGGGGCAGAAGTCCTGGGTTTGTGCTTGGTGCAAAGAGTTCCTGGCTCTCAGGCAATGAGTTCACTCCCTCGAAGCCAAGGTGGCTGACCTGGAGAAGCTCAGGGAGGCAGAGAGGTGTGTGGATGAGACCCTCAGGGATGTGATAGAGGCTTCCACTCCCAGGCTGACAGCGCTTCTGCTGTCATGGAGAGTGAAGGTCTCAGGGAAGGATGACATCGGTCTAAGGAAGAGGGAAACACTCCCTTAGCAGCAATCCCTTCCTTGGATGATGCACCCATATCCTCTCACACAGAGGATACTCCTCCAGGGGATGGAGACCTCCTAGTAGTGGGTAATTCAATAATTTGGGGCATATAGAGATGGGTCTGTGACCCATATGTAGACCACAGAGTAACTTACACACAGTAACCTGGTGCGAAGGTTGCAGATGTCACGCTGCATCTAGGGGTCTCAATGCATGGATGAGACAGTGGTACTGGGAGGAGGGGTTTTGATTCATTAGGCACTGGGACACATTTTGGGGCAAGCGAAGCCTGTACAGAAGGGACAGGCTCCACTTGAACCAAGATGAAACCAGTGCTTAAAATAGAAAAGGTTGCAGTGCAGCTTTTAAAATAACACCTGGGGGATTACTAACAGGAACTGGGATGTATCTGGTTTGGCCAGCAAAATCCCCTAAGGTGTGGGGGTGCACACATTTTGGATAAACCCGAAGGGGACAGAGTAGAGCCAGGAGTTGGGCAGAATGAAACTCATGACAGCTTGCCAAATAGGTCAAAGGCTGGTAAGGGGGGATAGCACACACCACATCAGGTGAGGGCCTTGGTGTATAGGTGTCTATATACCAATGCTAGAAACCGCCAAAGAAAGATGGGTGAGCTGAAATGCTTGGTTACTAATGACAATATAGATATAGTGGATGTAACAGAAACCTAGTGGAACAGTGAGAACCAGTATGACACAGTTATTCCTGCATAGACTCTACAGAAGGGACAGGGAGGGGAGGATTGTGGGAGGAGTAGCACTGTATATCAAAGGGGATAGATTCCAACAAGCTAGAAAATCTAGGTGGACCAGAGTCCTCCACAGAATCATTATGGATAACATTACAAGGACTGAAAGAAAATGTGTTACTAGAGACATGCTATCGCCCTCTGGATCAAGATGCTGAGAGTGATCTGGAGTTGGATAAATAAATAATAGAGGTGTCAAAGAGAGACAATGCAGTAATAATGGGTGACTTCAACTACCCACACACAGACTGGGTAAATTCTCATTCAGGCAATGAAAGAGAGGCCAAATTTCTAAACATGCTAAATGACTGTGCCTTAGAAAGTTGTGGAACCAACCAAAGAGATGGCAACCTTGGACTTAATCCTGAGTGGTGCCCAGGACCTGGAGTGAAACGTCATAGTTGCAGAACCATTGGAGACCAGTGAACATAATGTGATCCAATTCAGCATATGCAAGTGGAAAATTGTCAAGGAAGCCCAACACAGACACATTGGACTTCAGAAGAGGAAACTTTTCAAAAATGAGGGAACTGGTAAAAAGGAAGTTGAAAGGGCAAGTCATGAAGGTCAAATCACTCCAGAAAGCATGGAACTTATTTAAAACCACAATACTAGAAGCTCAGTTGGAATATATACCAAGAAATTGGAAAGGTACCACCAAGTTCAAGAGGACAGCAGCATGGCTAACAAGTAGAGCCAGTAAAGCTATAAAAGGGAAGAAGACTTCCTTCAGAATATGGAAGTCCTGCCCAAATAAAGAGAGCAGAAAGGAACATAAATACTGGCAAAAGAAATGCAAGGAGACAATAAGGGATGCAAAAAGAGAGTTTGAGGAGCATATAGCTAGAAGTGTCAAGGGGAATAACAAAAGCTTTTAAAAATATATCAGAAGTAGAAAACCTGCCAGGGAGGTGGTTGGCTCCTTTGATTATGAGGGCATGAAAGTATTATTAAGGAGGATACGGAGATTGCAGAGAAGTTGAATGAGTTCTTTGCATATGTCTTCACAGTGAAGGATACTTACCATATACCCTCTCCAGAATTGAGCTTTTCAAGTTTAGCGGCTGAAGAACTGGGCCAATTTGTGGTGACAAGGGAAAATGTTCTAAACTGTCTTCAAAAACTAAAAATTAGCAAATCACCAGGGCCAGATGGGATCCACACAAGAGGAACTCAAATGAGAAAAGGAGAAAGGAACTCAAATGAGCCTGGAGCCGAATGATTGTACTGATCTCCTAGCAAAAATATGTAACCTGTCCCTACAGTCAAGCTCTGTACCAGAGGACTGGAAAGTAGCAAATGTCACTCCAGTTTTCAAAAAAGGATGTGTGTGCGGGCGGGGGGGGCGGTTTTTCAGGAAATTACAGGATGGTCAGCTTAACTTTGATGCCGTGTAAATTGATGGAAAGCATACAAGGACAAAATTATTAAATATATAGAAGAAAAAGCCTTGATGAAGGAGAACCAGCATGGCTTCTGCAAGGGCAAGTCTTGCCTCACTAACCTTTTGGAGTTCTTTGAGAATGTCAGCAGGCATGTGGATAAAGGTGATCCAGTTAACACAGTATACTTGGACTTCCAAAAAGCTTTTGACAAAGTTCCCCACCAAAGGCTCTTGCATAGGCTTGTGTGCATTTAGATTTGGGTACAAAATGTTTTGTGCCTGAAAATGGCAATTTCGGAGGTTTTGTAACCAAAACAAAATCAAGAATTAAAAAACAGAGATTTTAGTTTCCAAATCAAAATGACTGTGTTTCGGACAGAATGCTTTGTTCTTTGGGAAAGCATTGGCATTGAAATTGACTTCTCTGACTCTCTCCACTCCACCTGAGCTTTTCGAGAAGCTGGTTAGGAAAGTTCTGAAATTACACAGGTTTTTCTTTCCAAAGGTTTAGAAAGAATCTCTTGACTTGTTCGGGGCTCTTTGAAGAGCTATTCTGATTTTCTTCTGATTTTTCTGAGTTATAGTGGTCTCTCAGTTTTGTTGCCCAAGTTGAGCAGTCTAATGTAATTTAGGCCACAATGTAATTTGGTGGGACATGATGTCTAAGCCAGTGGTTCACAACTTTTGCCATTGCAGGGACAGGTCAGGTCATCCACATGGGACTACAGGAGACAAAAGGAGGGGGGTGGGGAATACCCTGTCAATCTATTGACATCCTCATGAATCTTAGTTGCTTCCCTCTTTCTTGTAACCATGATCCATGGTTTTGCACTTTCTTAAATGCAGTGATGATAGATCTCAACAATTCTGAACAGTAGGCTGATTTGTTTGGGCTATGGCTCACTCCACTTCAGTTAAATGAACATTTGAAGCTGTTCCATAGTACCAAGGCAGTTTTATTTTATTTTTATTTTATATTTTTACATTTTATATCCTGCTCTTCCTCCAAGGAGCCCAGAGCGGTGTACTACATACTTAGGTTTCTCCTCACAACAACCCTGTGAAGTAGGTTAGGCTGAGAGAAGTGAATGGCCCAGAGTCACCCAGCTAGTATCATGGCTGAATGGGGATTTGAACTCGGGTCTCCCCGGTCCTAGTCCAGCACTACACCACGCTGGCTCATTGGTCTATCTTGCTATCTCAAATGACCTGTGGTCACTGTTCCATGGGGAGGGAGTGTTTTTATTGAAAGATTGCTTGAATCCACAAATGGGTTGTGCTGCTGTGCTAGTGCCACAGGGACAGGCTCACACCCGCTGCAAAATTCTCAAATAACTGTGCCAACTTGTTCATCATTCTCTTCACTCTTTCAACTTGTTTATGTGGGGCTTCAGGGGCAAAACAGTGGGTTGGGTGGCAGTGCCCCAAGGGTGGTGGACCCAGATTTCAAATAGGGCAAAGGGCTGATTTCTTAGGAATTTTTGAGGTTTACGGGTCTTTAAGATTTTTCCCTGTAGGGGATAATGGAGGTTTCAGCAGCCCCATAATTCCACCTGGGGAGCACTGGGATGGCCCAAAGCGAGTGGTGGTGTAGTGCACAGAGGGTGCCAACCACCCCCCTGGATTGCTAACCCATTGGGGGTACTGGGCTTTGTTGTTTCTGAGGTGTTGAGTTTAGATTCTCTGGTAGCAAATGAGATTTTTAATGAAAAACCATGAATCCACTCTCATATGCTACTAGAGAATCTACTTTCAGAGCACCTCTAGAAAACAAAACCCTGTACTTCATGGGTTGGCATCCCATGTGGGTGGTTGGCACCCTATGTGCAGTACGCCGCCTCTTGCTCTGGGCCACTCCAGTGCCCCTCAAGTGGAGTTATGGGACTGCAGAAACCTCCATTATACCCTACGAGGAAAATCTGAAAGATGCGTAACTTCATTAATTCTTTTAAAATCAGCCCTTTGCCAAATTCCTCTGAAAAAATTGTGATAGCTTCCTTGTACCAACTGGGCACTACCACCAACCACACGCCACTCTGGGCCACCCCTCCCCCCTCCCCCCCCCACGTGAAGCTATACTTTTACTGAAACCTCCATCATACCCTGTGCGGAAAATCTGAAAGACGTGCAAACTTCAAAAATTCACCAAAAATCAGCAGTGTGCCCAATTCCTTTGAATTTTTTGTGGTAGCTTCCACTCATTGGGCACTATAACCCCCACCCACTCTTTTGACCATGTGACCCATTTTTAAATCTGAATTATTTCAGATTAGATTTTGATTAATTCGGATACAAAACAAAACTGGGGCGCTCGGATACAAATACAAAACATGCAACCCTACTCTTGAGTAAATGTAACAGTCATAAGGGGACAGGTTCATGTGTGGATCAGTAACTGGCTGAAGGACAGGGTTTCACAATGAAGGGAATAAATGGACAGTTTTCACAATGAAGGGAAGTAGGAAGTGGGGTCCCTCAGGGATTGGTACTGGGACCAGTGCTCTTTAACTTGTTCATAAATGATCTAGAAGTTGGGGTAAGCAGTGAAGTGGCCACATTTTCAGATGACACTAAATTATTTAGGGTACTAATATTGAAAACAGATTGTGAGGAGCTACAAAAAGATCTCTCCAAACTGGGGAAGTAGGTGACAAAATGGCAAATACGGTTCAATGTAAAGTGATGCATATTGGGGCAACAAACCCCCACTTCACATATATGCTGATGGGATCTGAGTTGTTGGTGACTGATCAGGAGAGAGATCTTGAGGTTGTGGTGGACAGCTCATTGAAAGTGTTGTCTTAGTGTGTGGCAGCTGTGAAAACGGCTAATTCCATGCTAGGAGTCATTAGGAAGGGAATTGAAAATAAAAATGCTAATATTATAATGCCCTTATTTATCAAATGTGTATACCGCCCAGAGACGAAAGTTTGTGGCAGTATACAAATTTGACAAACAAACAAACAAACACAAACAAACAAACACCTTTAGTTCCTTGCTGCCTTGGAGCCAAGCTACATGAACAGCAGAATCATGTCCTGTAGCTATTGTTGGATGGTAATATTTCCAACCATTTCTGGGCTGGGTCCCTCCCTTGCCATGCTATTTTTTAAATGGGAAGTGACTTTAGCAAACACATTCAGGCTTAGCTGTTTAACATTAATTTGCCCTACTTCACAGGTTCTCACGCACAGCAGTAAGATGCACATTCTTACACATGAGGAGCTCCACATACTACGCAGCCAAACAGATGCTCCTGACCATACGTAAAAGTGGAGCATTAATTTAAACAGCCTGAAACACTTTGGGCTAAGAGATGCTTTTCATTGTCTCTTCCATAAATCCCATCAAGAGTTTTGCTTCTACAGAAATGAGGACTACATTATTTATTCATTCATTTTTGCATTTCTATACCGCCTAGGATAGAAATCTCTAGGCAGTGTACAGATTAAAATATAAAACAAAACATTTAAAATTCATAAAAGCAGATTAAAAAAATCACAACATACATTAAAATTTATAATTTACCAGTATACATTAAGAACATAAAGACAGCCCTGCTTGATCAGACTCCAGGCCCTTCTAGCCCAGCATTCTGTTTCACAAAGTGGCCCACCAGATGCCTTCAATAAGCCTACAGGCAGGGGGTGAGGGCTTGCTCCCTCTCCTGCTGTTGCTCCCTTGCCACTGGTATTTAGTGGCATCTTTCCTCTGAGTCTGGTGGCAGCCTATAGCCACCAGACTAGTGGCCATTGATAAACCTGTCATCCATGACTTTATCTAAGCCCTTGTTAAAGCCATCCAAACTGGTGGCCATCACCACATCCTGTAGCAGAGAATTCCATAAGTTAATTATGTGTTAATAACATGCTTAGCCCCAATATGTTCTGTTGTTCCTTGCTAAATACTATAATGGGGGGATCTCAACTGGAGCCACGTCCTGGCGGAAGGGCTTTAACCCTTTAAAGTCCAAGTCTGTATCAGCCTTACCCTCTCTCCACATCTGCTCTTGAGTGAAGAAAATGAAGCATGTCAGGGCCAATTATTTAAAAACCAAAAAAACCAGAGCATGCAGGGTGGCCTTGAGATGTCCCATGATCACTGATCCAGTTGAGAGCCAATATAGTATAGTGTTAAACTAGGACCAGACTAGAGCTAGGGAGACCCAGGTTCAAATCCCCCTTCAGTAGTTCACCGGGTAAGTTCACTGGGTAGCATTGGGTCAGTCTACCTCTCAGGCTAACCTGTATAACAGGGTTGCTATGTAGATAAGATGCACAGGGGGAAACCATAGGTCTATCTGCACAGTAATTTATTCCGACGTCAACACCAATTCCAGTGGGAGATTTTACAAGGCATCTACGTGATGTTTAAACACATTGAGGCTATTCACACGATTGTAGAAAATCTGGTTTAGCCTGCTCTCCCTGCTCACTCTTACCAACTGGGTCTCACTGATCGTGAGACCCAGCTCATTGTGTAATTTCTTAGTGTCATCTGCGGACAATCCATGCCTTTCCACTACTACTTTTTAAATAGTATTGAAAATACACAGGTTTTTCACAGATGGTCAGCAGTATATACTAAAAACTTTTGCAGTATCTTTTAACATCTCATGGACATCACATATCATGTCATATCAACATTTGTGCTGAAGCTGGAATCAATTACTACCTTGATAGCCTCCATGTAAGTTACCATGCCTCCTTAGAGGAAGGATAAACATTCAGTTAATAATAACCCTTCAGAATATGGTTTCACTAGCCCTATTCACACATTATGTTCAACAGTCTTACAAGTGTACAGTATACATGGTACAGTTATTCAAGCATTATGCTGAGCACAGGTACAGCAGTACACTTGCTATCTGCATATCATATCAAATATGCATTTGAGTGGCTTGCACCAAATATCACTTCTTAAAATGAATGAATGTGTTTTACAGTGTACTCTTATATAAATCCCACTGAAAGGCTTAGTCCTAAAGAAAGTCCTAAAGAAAGTCCTAAAGAAAGTAGGCAAAAGATCACATCCTGAATTTCAGTTCTTCAGTCAAACAGAGATAACAGTGGTTACTGTTTGACTCTGTAAAGCAATTGAAACACTAAAATGTGATATAATTAATAATTCTGAATTTTAAACTGGATTATTCTCCACTTTTACTATAAAGGAAATATAAGAACAGCTCCTTTGGTTATAGTTACTGCTTCTTGGTTCACTGTGAACTATTTCCTTGCATAGTTGCTCAGCCTACCTAAGCTTCTTGTTCCTCCAGATTTCCAATTCCACACATATTGTTATCTTTTTCCCCAGTGAGATCTCATGGCCCAGCTCACTGCCAAAGGCTACTCTGATATGACAGGGTTCAGCCTCCACCGTATCACACATAATGAAAAAGGGAAACACACATCCAACAAAATTGGCCTTGGCCCCTCCTTTGGGACCTGCTCCTAGTAGAATCATGAGCGAGTTTGTGTGAAAGTGGGTGGGCAGGGATTACTTGGAGACTTTTTTGTTTGTTTGTTTTACTCTAAATAAGAAGTCTAGAGAATATTTTAGCAACCCCTCGAAGCCACATAGTGAAGTACTTCATATTCTCATATCCCACTGGTTTGAACATCTTGACCATTGTTTACCATGACATGTTAGATCCCAGAGCTTAAAATACTGTTGATTGGCCTGAAAAACACAAGCGTGGTAGAGTAGCTCTCTACATTTGCTAGCAATGAAAAACCAATAATGGCTTCTTTTGCTATATTCTCACTTTAAGAGCTGAGGCTTTCTTCCCCTTTCTGGTCTAATTAAATAATGAAGCACTACTCAAAAGCACACTATTAATGCTAACTAAATTATAAACAATCCTAATAGTTAATAGTACTAGAAAGCAGCAAAAGCAGGACTACTACTTAGTAGTCACTAGAGACAGCGTCCAAGCTGCTGTCAACGTGCCTTTTCATGCTCAAGTACAACCATGTTATTCCTCTCTCTGTGCCCCCACACCCCGGTCCTCTATAACACTTGCAGTCCATGTGACAGACAAGCCCTGACAAATCTCATTTGACTCGTCTGAGCTGTATTGGATTTTATTTTTTAAATTCTTAATCTAATTAAATAATGTACATGGATCATTGTGGCAGGGTCATTGGTCTTTTGAATTTCAACTTATTCAACAAATCAGTTCCCTTAAAGTTCACCATCAGTCAACTGAATGGCTCTATTTAATATTATCGAGAAGAGGCATAGGAAAAATACTTGAGCAATTTCTCCATCAGGAAGTGATGTGCTGCAGTTTTGAAATATAGCACCAACTACACCCATCTCATATTGTACAGTAAAGAAGGAATATCAGAATACACAGACTCTGTGCATGGAAACATTAATATTGGAGTCTAGAGTTTATTGCTTTTCACAGAAGGATGGCAATGTAAAATAGATATTGAAATGTTTCAAAGGTGCTATTTTGTTAGAACAGCATCAGTGTGTGAAAACAAAATGGCCCATAATTATAATCTGTGTTACCTACATAAATAAAAGGCAGACTATATAATTCAGTGATTTTAAAAAACCTTGCCAGTTTATTTATTTATTATAGTTCTACACTGCCCCAAACTTCCATCTCTGGGCAGTTTGCAGCAAAATAAACATATTAAAACAGAAATTAAAACTTTAACACAATTTAAAATCACTTGTCTAGTTTAAAAGCTTGGGTGAATAAATGTGTCTTTCAAGATTTTGGAGTTGAAGGCTCTTTCATTTTGGCCGTCTTTTGACATAATGTCAAACCAGAGGCAAATGTACCGGAGGTTAAAACTGTAGTAGTCGGAATGCAGAAAACCATGGTTTCATCACCAAACTGCTGGTCAGTTTTAGCCCCCAAACCTTAATTACAGTAGGTCTGTACTGAGTTTTGCCACCAAGACCTCAGGTTTGAAGGCAGCATTGTGTTGTCCAAATTCCGCCACCATGTCCTAACTGGGGTTGAGTGCAGGGAGCTCCTCCCCATCTCATTATGGATTGGCTGACTTGGGCATCCTTCATGTCACACACGAAGCCAATGCCTCCCCATTTGCAGTCTCTCAGACTGCATACTGGATCGTCTGGGAGTGCTTGGGGGGAACGGAGGAAAACTGCGGGTTGATTCGATCCATGGTTTGCCATTATGTCTGAAGGTGTCCTTTGGCTTAAGCGCCACAAACCCATGAAACTGAAATGCACCACATGCACCAAATAACAGCGCCAAATAACCAAAAAATGCACCAAATAACAGATACACCACATGATCAGTAATTATGTTGTGCAATGTCACAAATTGTGTTCACTAACAGCTTGCCTTCCATGCATTCACACTTTTCCTTAGTCTTTGTGGCCCCAATCAAGATGGGGAGGATGAAGTGCCTGACACCAAAGATGTCCCACATTGTCCTGGACCAGTAGAACATGTAAGTATGAATCCTTAGTTAGACTGCATACATACCTGTGAGTATACTCCACTGAACACAATGGGGCTTACTTCCAAGTAAACAAGCATAGTATTGTGCTGCTTATTGGCATAGCAATTGGTTGAACCAGCATCCCAGTGCTCAGTCTCCTAAATCGATCTAATAATTACTGTCAAATCATTTATTCTGTGTAAAACTTAGAAAAAATGTATATATAGTATACATATAGGTGTCCCCCCCATGCTGATGACGCTATGCTGCCTCATCATGGTGGTGGTGGTGAGTGTTTCTGAGAGGGGTGAGCGAAGTACACCAGGAGGTATACTCCCAGTAGGCATGAAGGTCATCCCAGCTGCTCAGCTAAAGCAAGCAGGCACCTGTATTGGACAGCAGCCATATAGAAAGGTACTGGAGATAAAAAGTCACTTTAGTGACAAAGGTATCATTTCATACTGCATAGGAGAAGGCAATGGTAAACCACTCCTGTATCTTACCAGGAAAACCACATGGTTAGACAAGATAGAGTGATTGTCGATGTAGTGCTGAATGATGGGCCCCTCAGGACGGATGGTACTCAGCATGCTGAGGAAGAGCTGAGGATCTTCCATAATACCAATGGTGTTTATGATGTGGTTAGGTTAAAGCCTTTTGGAAGTCTAGCTGCTGATGTTGCCATGCAGAAAAAGAAAATCCAAAGCTGCAAAGTCAGAATTAAAGTGGGTACATGGAACGTGAGAAGCACCAATATGGGAAAGATCAACACAGTGAAAGATGAAATGAATCGACCACAGATTGACATTCTAGGCATCAGCGAATTAAAATGGGCTGGAATGGGACACTTTAAGTCAGAAAAACATACCTTTTACTAATCAGTACACCAAAAATAAAGAAGGGATGGTGTTGCTTTAATAGTCAGGAAGGATATTGCAATGACAGCACTTGGGTACAATATGGTCAGTGACTGACTAATATCAATTAGATTTTGCAGACAACTCTTTAAAATGACAGTTCTTCAAGTCTATGCCCACTGAATGACTGATGCAGAAGAATTGGAAGTTGATGAGTTTTATGCTCAAGTCCAGTCTGAAATTGACAGAACATGCAAGCAAGATGTGCTGCTAGTGGTTGGAGACTGGAATGCCAAAGTTGGAAATGGTAAGGAGGAAAATATGGCCAGACTGTATGGCCTAGGATACAGAAATGAAGCAGGAGAATGACTTATTAGTTTCTGCCAATCTAATGAATTCTTCATTGCTAACACATTCTTCAAACAACCAAAGTGGTGCCTATACACATGGACATCAGCAGATCGAGTACACAGAAATCAAGTTGATTACATTATTGGTGCAAGGAGGTGGAAGAGCTCAGTTACTACAGCAAAAACATGGCTGGGGGTCGACTGTGGAACAGATTATGAACTGCTCATGTGCAAGCTCCAAGTCAAGCTAAAGCAGAAAAACAAAGTGTAGAGATCATTTACTTATCCCCCTAAAGAGTTAACAGGGAGTGAACCATTGTCTTGATGGACACTCTGGTGCACTCCAAGGTGGCCAATCAGTACACCAGATGGGTGAGACCTAGAGAGCAGTTGCAGGGAATTCTGGAAACAAGGGCAGGTTTTTGTTAGATAGGAACACATGTGGCCATGGAGGATGGCTGCAGGAGGATGACTGCAGCTCTTAGAAGATAGAACTGCAGGGGTTTGAATTGCAACTGGAGTTTGGTGAGTTCAAGGGAAAAGGATGCCTGAGCTTTGGATTCAGGAAGCCAAAAGTCTAGGAAAAGGTTTGTTTAGTCAGACTTTGCATTAGAAATTTTGTTTCTTTGGTGTGTACTTTGTATATCCCTGATACTGTTCTAGTATTGATTACCTGCAACGTAATTAAAATAAGGAACACTAGCCTACGCCCATTCTACTAGGGTGTTGCAAAATAACCATTTAAACATGCATTAAGACAACCTACTTTTGTAATCCCATTAAGTATTCTTAGCTGTATTTAAAGGTGAGAAAGCCACAGATGGAAGCAGTCTGTAGTACTTAAATATTACATTTTTTAAAAAGTCTTTTCTTTTTGCAAGCCTCTCTGAGTTGATTTTTAACTCAGGAAAAGGTGTGTGTGTTTGTGTGTGTGTGTGTGTGTGTGTGTGTGAGAAGGGGGAGTCCTCTGGTAAAAACACATCTTCAGATGCCCATGTAAGTTTACTCTACAAATACTTTTTGTATTTGCCCAGAGGGTCCTTGGATTACAGCACCCAATCCACTCATCTGGATCTCTGCAAGTTTTAGGGTGCTTGGTGACAGTATTTTGAACCTACTAGAGATGTGTGAAACCTTTTGGATACAAAACGTTTTGTACCGGAAACATGCTGTTTCGGGTGTTTTGGAGCTGAAACGAAACACCCGATGGTCAATCTGAAATGTTTTTTAGCCGAAAAGGAACACCCCTGTTTCGGCTACAAAACATTTTGTTGTTTCGTACCTCCATTTTGTGGCGATCTCTGAGTCAGTCTCCATTTTGACTTAGACATCTATTTGAATTTCCCGCCTTTAGAACAGTGATGAAAGCATGGGCTGATCTCCTAATGATTCCCTCCTTGTTCCCCATTGGCTTCTTTGACTCTTGCCACTTCTAACTGACCCCACATTGGCCAGGGCGAGGGTCGAAGGGGCAAGGGTGGGAGGGAGGGAGGGAGTTCAAGGAGGGATTCATTCATTTGCCATTCATTCGGAATTTACAGAGGCAGCAGCCTGGCCAGCCACCACTCTGTGCCTTGTTCTAGGAGAGAGAACTTTTGCTGTGTTTTGCTTGCCACCATGCTGCCACCATGCCATTGCCCCTATGCTGCCTACTTCCTTCTGCCTTACCAGCCTGAGCCCAGCCTGCCTGCCTGCCCCAGCTGGCTAGTGGCTACTAGTGTGGCTACCAGCCTGGGATTGGATTAAAATTAATCTCTGTTGCATTGCTTTGTTTTTTTGTTGACTCCTAAGAAGAATTCTTTTTTCACAACCTTGAGAGAATCACTGCCTGCCTGTGCCTGCTGTGTACCAGCCACCAGCCCCAGCCCCTGTGGCCACTGGGCTGGCCACCTGGCCAGCCACCCCCTACTCTCCAAGATTTTCAAGGCTTTTGCCCCAGCTCCCCCAAATCTGAAGGAGAAGAAGTCAAGAAGATTGAAGAAGAAAGAGTAGACTCAGGGACCAGACCACAGAAGTGGACAAGTGGGTGAAGGCCCCTAGACTGAGTGAGTGTACCCCATTCTCTCTCTCTCTCTCTCTCTCTCTCTGACACACACACACACACACACACACACACACACACACACCCCTACCTCTGGAATTCTGTATTCTTGGGGTTTTTTCCTGTTTGGGGGTGGTGGTTTGGGGTTGCAATTGAATTTAAAAAGTTGTATCTTGTATAGTTGAGAAGAGGGGTTCTGTGTGGGAGAGATCCCCATTAGCTATTAGTAGGTGGTTAATGGTAGCGTGGCCTTGCGGTTTTAAAAAACAATTCTGGTTTTTTCCCCATTCCAAAGATTTTCTGGGGGGCATTTTTAAAAAACAGAAGCCTGTCCTCCTCAAGCCCTCTGCCCTGTAATTGATATATTAATATTCTCTGCCAAGCAGCCTATTGTATCTTCCCTAGTTATATTGTATCATTCATTCTGTTTTGTATCTGTTCCCTTACTGCTCTCTATCTGTTCCCTATTGTATCTGTTTCCTAGTTACAATGTATATATTATGCAATTCAAATGCCTTGGATGGTTTTTTTGTTGTGCCTGTATTTTGGGGACCTCATGGATGGGCAAAGGACAGGTTCTCTCGCTCTCGCTCTCTCTCTCGCTCTCTCTCGCTCTCTGGATTTCTTTGCAATGAAGACTGGGCCATATTGTGACTTCTAGCATCATCATCATTCTTATTCAAACTAGATTGCTTGCATCAAATAGGTTGTGTGTGATGCTGCTGTCTGTGTAGACAAAAAATGCTTGGGCGGCACTATGTGTTGTTGGCCCTAGGGTCTAGTCTTCTGCATCTGTATCAAGCCTGCTTTGGAAACATGGTTCTTTAAGCTCTGCTGTTGTTGTTGTTGATGATGATGATGATGTGTGTTGTTTGGTCAGTGGTAGTGGCCCAATGGGTGCCTGCCAGCACTCATATCTCAAAGGGACTGGGCAAAGGGCTGATTTTTTTGGTGATTTTTTGAAGATTGAGGTCTTTGGGGCAGATTCAGGGCAGAAAGGGGCCATATGGGGTGGAAGGGTGGGGTGGGGTGGTAGTGCCTAATGGGTGGAGGCTACCACCCCAATTGCAGAGGGATTGGGAAAAGGGCTGATTTTTGGTGAATTGAAGTTTACACATAAGCTATAATGGAGGGTGTATTGCTTCACATCGGGGGAAAGGGGTGGCCTAGAGCAGTGTAGGGTTGGTGGTAGTGGCCAAGGGGGGAAAGGAAGTTACCAGAATTTTTTCAAAGGAATTGGGTAGAGGGCTGATTTTTGGTGAATTGTTGAAGTTTGAGTGTCTTTAAGGTTTTTCCCTATAAAGGTATAATGGAGGTTTCAGCAGCCCCATAAGTGCACTTGGGGGGCACTGGGGTGGCCCAGAGTGAGTGGCAGTGTAGTGACTAGAGGGTTCCAGCTACCCCCATAGGTTTCTAACCCATAGGGTACAGAGTTCTGTTGTTTATGAGGTGTTCTGATTGTGGATTCTATGATAGCAAATGAGATTTTCAATGAGACACCATGAATCCACTCTCATTTGCTATCAGAGAATCCACACTCAGAACACCTCAAAAACAACAGAATCCTGTACCCTATGGGTACACCCCAATCTGTTTATCTATGACGACACCCAAATCTATTTCTCCATGTCAGCATCATTGTGAGAGGACATAACCTCCCTAAATGCCTGCCTGGAATCGGTAATGGGATGGATGAGGGATAACAAACTGAGAATGAATCTAGATAAGATGGAGGTACTCATTGTATGTGGTCAAAACTCGGGAGACGATTTTGATCTGCCTGTTCTGGATGGGGTCACACTTCCCCAGAAGGAACAGGTACGCAGTCTGGGGGTGCTTCTGGATCCAAGTCTCTCCCTGGTGTCCCAGGCTGAGGCAGTGGCCAGTGGTGCCTTTTATCAACTTTGTCTGATACGCCAGCTGCATTCTCTGCAGGAGAATGACCAAATGACAGCCGCCCCGGGATAATAGCTGTTTCGCCGAAAGGCTTCATCAGAGGCAATTTTCCATAAATAAAGCTAAGATAAATGAAAACATGAAACCATGACACTGCAAAAAATCGTTTGGTCATTCTCCTGGCATTATTTGGCTCCTATCATCCGTTGTTACCAGCCACCTCAGAGAATGTTGCCTGTTCCATTTGAAAGTATGAATTATCAGCTTAACTTCAGGCATTTATGACATCTTCCTGAGCACATCGGTCCCTTCCTCTGGATTTGAGAATTTACCATTTGTTCTGTATGTACTCTACATTTTCACATTCGAAGACATTTTGGACCCCATTTGGACATCTGCACATATGGTATGTGTATTTTGTTACTGCATTTTGCAATTTTATATGGCCTTATGTTTATCCATGTTTACATGTGTGATACCGATGTGGCTGTCTGCTGTAATGTGTGTTGATAGCTGGTTTTCCATTTTCTCATAATACACATATATATTATTCCTTATTTTTATATATATTCATTATTTCTTTTGTCCATGGGTTTCTTGGCATTGTTCTTGGATAATTAAGAAAGCCAAAGGATAGCAACAAGAAGTCAATATGTGCTTCATTGACTACAGAGAAGTTTTCGATTGCATCGATCTTGTCAAGTTGCGGAATATCCTTAGGAAAATGGGCATCCCAGAACACTCATTGTTCTCATGAGAAACCTATACACAGGACAGGAAGCCACAGTCCAGACAGAACACAGTGAAACAGACTGGTTCCAGATTGGCAAAGGAGTAAGACAAGGCTGTATACTTTCTCCTTCTTTATTCAATTTATATGCTGAACATATACTGAGAAAAGCTGGATTGGAAGAAGATGAGCATGGTTTTAAAGTTGGAGGAAGAAACGTCAATAACTTGCGCTACGTTGATGACACCACTCTGATAGCTGAGGATGCGGATGATCTGCAAGCTCTAGTAATGAGTCAAGGAGCACAGTGAAAAAATGAGACTACGACTAAATATAAAGAAGACTAAACTAATGACAACGGATACAGGAAGCAGCCTCGGAACTGATAATGAAGACATTGAAGTAGTGGATAACTTCTGCCTTTTAGGATCGACCATCAACAGTAAAGGATCCAGCAGTCAAGAAATAGACTGCAGACTAGCACTTGGCAGGGTTGCAATGAAGGTCTTGGTAAGGATATTTAGATGCTACAACGAGTCTATACTTACTAGATTAGAATCGTTCAGACAATGGTTTTTCCTGTGATACTCTATGGATGTGAAAGCTGGACTTTGAAGAATCTAGATAGAAAAAATATTAATGCTTTTGAACTTTGGTGCTGGAGAAGACTTTTGAGGATACCATGGACAGCCAGGAAAACAAACAAATGGATCATAGAACAAATCAATCCAGAATTTTCACTCAAGGCACAAATGACCAGGCTCAAACTAGCATACTTTGGACACATTGTGCCAAAACCCAGGTCCCTTGAGAAGTCCATAATGCTGGGGAAAGTTGAAGGAAAGAGAAGAAGATGGCCAGCAGCAAGATGGATGGACTCGATTATGGACAGCAATGTCCAATGCATGGACAGCAATGAATGCACCACTGAGATACCTAAAAGGCCAAGTTGAAGACAGATCATCCTGGAGAGAATCTATGTGGTTGCTAAGAGTCGGCGCTGACTTGACGGTACTTAATCAATCAATCAGGTCCCCCCCTCCAACTTCAAAGAGAGGTACAGATTCCAGCAACCCCCACCAGCATTTGAGGAGTTCCCCCTTATTTTACTGAACTTGTCTGCCAAGCCTAAAAACCAATATCTTCAGTCCTCAAAGGGTATTTTTCTTCCCCTGAAATTGTCTCTTTCCCCGCCCCCATGTAAGTGAGGAGTTATTCCTCAAGCTTTCCTTCTTTCTGAATCTCTGACCTCAAGACAGACAGAGAGATAGATATTATTCCATTCCCATTGGTTTCAGTGAATCAAGTACATTACATACCTTGTAAATCCCATAGGGGAACATCTCTATGATTTCAATAATCACAAGTTAACAGATACAACAGTGCTACCAAAATGCAGCTATCTGCTAAGCACACAATGCATTCTGATCAAAGGAAACTTCATTAACAAAGGATCTCATAATGGAGGAAGTGCTTATTCCTTTTAGAGGGCGAGGGGGGAAAAACAATGCTCTGAGTTAATTGTACATTTATTTGGTGCAGCACTTTCCCAAACTCTTTTCCATACTGATAATCACCTCTTAAAACCCATTCCAGCCTATTTACCTTGCACTGCAATCAAAGCTGATTTCGAATCTTTATGTTTTGCATATTTATTAGTAGATGCAGCATGCATTTAAAATCTCTCCAAGAGCCCATTTGCATTAAGCAAATACAGTGCTGTAGGGAACACAGCATACATGCATTTCTTTGCATTCAAGAGGTGGGAAAAGGCTGGGAGGAAGGCTCTGCTCTCAAAATGCATGAAGCTTTGGAAGAAGTGTGCATTGTTGATTTTGCAGTGGTAGGCAAGTGATAAAACTAAGCTCAAGAAGCATAGAACAAGTAGGACTCTACTGGCATATCTTTTCTTTTTTTCTTTTTTTCCCTTTTTTTGGTCCACTAAAGATTGTTGCCACAAAATGGTGCAGCAGGGAACTGACTTGACTAGCAAGCCAGAGGTTGCCATTTTGAATTGCCAGTGGTATGTTTCCCAGACTGGGAAACATCTATATTGGGCAGCAGCAATACAGGAAGATGCTGAAAGGCATCATCTCATACTGTGAGGGAGCTGGCAATGGTAAACCCCTCCTTTCGTATTCTACTAAAGACAATCACAAGGCTCTGTGGTCACCAGGAGTCGACACCAACTCGACAGCACACTTTACCTTAAAGATTGTTATCTCACTTTTTCCACGTTGCTTTTTCTTCATGACCAAAATGGCTACAATGCCAACACAAAAACAGAAAATAGTTAAGAACTTACAAACAGCCCTGCTGGATGAGGCCCAAGGTCTATCTAGTCCAGCATCCTGGTTCACACAGTGGTCCACCAGATGCCTCTGAGAAGCCCACAGCAAGAGGTGGATAGGACATGTCCTCTTTCTTGCTGTTGCTCCCCTGCAACTAGCATTTAGAGGCATCTTGTCTGCCAACATTTCAACATCCATCAAAGCTTTAAATTCACTTCTTACATACACAAATATCTTATCTTTACATCTTATTCCCTTGCTTTGTTCTGCTTGAAAATTCCAATCAATTGTTTGCTTGATTATGTGACTCAAGGTTGGTTTGATCATATGAATTAACCTTGGGCAGAGGAGCAGCAGTTCAACGCCAGCAAAACTCATGTTCTTTACATCTTTAGAGCACTTTCATTGGAGCAAAAATAAATTATAAAATGGTTGATACATATGATGTTTGAATCAAAGAACATAGTAAAGTTTAAAACTTCACTGACTAAAATAACCAGCTTTCCTTTCCTGCAATACAAATGGCTATGGGACAGTTGTTCTAAGTTAAAACCCTATTGTTCTAACTTTCAGTCAATATGCAACCTTAGAGTACAGTGTCCCTAGTTTATTGGCACCCAGACCACAGAAGCTGCCAACTAGCTCTTCAGTCTGCCAAAATTAGGATTGTGGAAGGGGTGGGGATTTAAACAGGATAAAGCAAGTGGAAACAGAAATGCTGTCATAAATGAACACATTTGAATCTCTCAGCACCCTCAGACTCTCAGGTCTGAGAGTTTCAAAGAGTTTAATAAAATCAGTTCTCAGCTAAAAATACATTTAACAAAAGTGGAGTGAGTTCATTCATTAAGGAACTGTGATTGTTCCAAAAACTTGTAAGGATAACTAACTGTTGCTAAGGATCAGCTGGTGCAACTAAATAGACACATCTTGGAAGGAAACTGAGTGTGGCGGCTACGGTTTTCACAAATATCACCTCTTCTATTTTGTACCCCAGTCCTACAACATAATTGCTTTGTAATAAGTGCTACTGATTTCAGCACTACTTACCGTCTGTTCTGCTTGAGATAAAGAACAGAGTTAATGGGGAGCAAATTCTATTGAAATCAATAGGACTTATTTCCAAGTCGAAATGGTGCCAAGTAACTTTTATTTCCCCTTTTCAGTTTCTTTCACAGGCATGTTTGGCCAGAAAAATTGTATAGAGCTGACAAGTGGGGTTGTCCCACAACTGAACATTTAAGGGACAACTAAAAAAGTCTTCTCTCCCTTTTCTACTTTTTGTGAGAACCTGTGGTGTCTAATCCACTTGTTTGTTTTGGAAGCAATGTGGTGGCATTCTAACTGCTTCTTCTACAGATATTTGGAACCACTGCTGCCATACTGTGCTTCTGACATAGAAGTAATAGGCTCCATCGCATTTGTGCTATTTGCAAAATTTGAAATGGAAACTCATAATTCTCTCTATTCCCAGAAAAAATGACTATCATAAAGGAGAGAAGCTGCAAAGAAGGGTACTAGACTGGACTGCAGGAGGGTAGCTCAATACTGTAGCATAGTGGCTGACCCAATCTAGTTTAGCCACTGTGCTATACCAGTTCTCAGCATGAAGCAATAAGTAATTCAATTAAAAGGGGGATCAAAAAAGAGACGAAATTTGATGGCCCATTATGTCCATGCCCTTAGGGCATGAGTTCTGATGTTCGGTCTGAGATATTGTACTGGCATACAGAATCAGAACCATGGGGACACAATTTGGCTAGATGGGAGGCAACAGCAAAATCACATCGCATCAACACCCACCACGGGCCAGCCAAAGCTTCCAGACCAAACCACAGTTCTGATTTGGCCCCACATCACTACAGAACCCTCTGTCTGTAGTGAGTTTCACTCACCCAACCAAGGGTCCATTCTGTCCACTGTTGCAGTCGGATTCTGTCTTAACTCCAAACCAGAGTTAAGGGAGGAAACTCCTCCCCTGGGCTGCAACACTATTGGCTGGTGTGGCTGTCCTTCCAGGGTCAAAGAAAGCCCACGCAGCCAGTCCTGCCCCCATTGCTGGCTCCCAGACAGAGACCGTGATAATCTAGGAGCATAGGTGGTGGTGGTGGTGGGAGCTGGAGGCAAACTGTGGGTCCGTTGGACCCGCTGTTTGTCATTCTGTGCGAAGGCGGCCAAAGTATCAAGTTTACATATTCATAACTTTTTCTCTCATGTCAAGGTTGTTGTTTTAAATCAGATGGTATTTTTATGGTGTATGGACAATTACGAAAGATAGTCAATTTGAATGAAATTGAATCGGAATTAAAATACTTGGCAACTGGTTATTCCAGTGTTTGTGTTAATATTGCAGATTTGTGGTTTCTAAAGTGAGTATGTAGATCAGTGGTAGTTATAGCCACATTGAAAATGGCAAACGGAGCATTTACATTCAATGATACAAATTATGTTGGATATATTAAATTGTACTGGTCATCATGCTCTTGAAGGTGACTGTCAAAGATTCCTTAGCCAACTGAGGATTTTACTTCATGCATCTGATGAAATGGACTGTAGTACACAAAGATTTGTGCAACAATAGACGTGTTAGTCTGTAAGGTGCCACAAGACTCCTTGCTGTTCTAGGATACACCTTCCATGATTGTACAACTCTGAAGATAAGAAACTTTATAGAACCGAAGGAACCACATGGAGAACACATATCCTCATCTGGAAACCATCAGAAAATTGTATGCTACGATACTTCAGATAAACATTTTATACAAAGCATGAGCCATTGCTGGTGATCACATTAGACTCGGACAATGCCATCTGTATAGTTTCTGGGATGGGATACTTTAAAAATACGAAGCCTACTGGTTTCAACAAGTGACAGAATTTTCTTGGGATACAAAAAAGCATCTAGGAAACAGTATTACTCAATCTAGAAAATAATATGCAAATTGAAAAGACATTTCAGATTTGATAGATCTGCATAATAGTGTCTATAGTAGGTAATTCCAGTTCATTACTGTTAGATTTAGAATGTAAAGTAATCAGTAATCAGAGTTGTGCTGGGCAGCATGGCAGGAGCCTAGGGTAGAGAGGAGTTTGGAAAAACCGGGGGGGGGGGAGTGTGTGAATTTGAGTACTGTGAATCGGTAGACTTGGCGGTAGTTACTGAATCCTACAACTTTGAATGGCTACCAAGACCTACAAAAATATCTACAATTATGGAACTGCAGAAGTCACAAGATTCCCTGTAACAACATGGTCATTAAAGATGTGAATTTTTCTAAAGTACAATTGACTAAAGACAAATGACACTCTCTCATCTCTAATGTTTGTTGTCATCTATAGAAAATTGTCTGATGAACCATTCATACCTTCACTATCCAAATTTTCACCTCAGATTTGGGGTGACTTAAGGAGAGAAAACATCCAGCTCAGCTACCTTTCCTAAATAAAATTAATTGGCATTACTCTATAAACTATCCCCATAAAATATATAATTATTGATTCCTGCCATTTCAAACACTCCTAATTTCTCCAAGGAGCTATATCATAAATACTTCCTGTCACTGAAATCATTCCCATCATTTCATGCCTTCCAAATCAAAGCAAAGCGCTGGCTCATTTTTCTCCACTTCCCTCTCAGAAAAAGGAAAAAACCCTGCTCCATACCTTGAAGCTGCGCAGGAGGAGTACAGGAGTGTCACACAATAGGAAACACTGCACTGTGCTTGTGAGATATGGCCCCAAATTGCATCTAGAGCAATGTTAACCTATCAGTGTATAACCTTAGGCTGTACTAAGGTTGTTAGTGCAATATCCTGCTTGCATTCAAGGCCTAGCAGACCATTCTTGCAAATGCATGTTTTAATTCATCTTGATTCCATGTTGATTTTAGGAAAATAATAATATGCAGCCATGGGGCTGTTGCTACCCAGAAGGGCTCAAAGTTTCCTGCCTTGTGTAGTAAATCTGAGAAGGGTTTTTGCTTCCTGCATGATCACAGGTAGGAAGGGCCAGGTCTGCTGTGCCAGCCACTCCTCAGCTGCCAGTAAGCCCATGGAAGAGGAAGAATATTGCCTGCTGCTGTATCCTGGCCACAACCCAACCACCCCTCAGCAGAAAGCCCTGCTGGCTGCCAGCTCAGCATTCATGGTGCTCAATGATCTCTACAAGAATGATATAGTGGCTGTTGTGGGGAGACAACAAGCTAGCAGGCTCTGGAGAAGGCTTCAAGAAAGGATGATAGATGCCAGGTAGAGCCTTTTTGTTCACTCAGGCCTTTTAAATTTTGATTTTTCAATTTGAGGAAAGTTTTTAAATTGTTTTGTATTGGGTTTTTGGTTTTTTTGGTGTGTTGTGATTTTATGTGTTATGTTTTTTCTTGATGTTTTAATGCTGTGTTGTGAGCCACCCAGAGAAAAATTTTTTATGGGGTGGCTAACAAATAAGGAGGTCAACAACACAATCAAGAACTGTGTTCTACCCAAGTTTGGGAGCTGTGTGTGCTCCCAAGTTTTAGTTGTGTGGAAACAAGTTAGGAGGAAAACCTGGCTAGCTTCTCCTCCTACCTTGCTTCCACACCATCACTTCCACTTTTCCTCTTACCTTGCTTCCACACAACTGAAAATTGGAAGCACGCACAGCATGGATTTCTCTCCAAGGAAAAATGTTGTACCCAGGTACAACACAGTTTTTGATTGTGTGAATTAACTCAAAGTTTATTTATTATGATGAGGATGTACCCAGCAAAAGTATTTCTAAAATCTCAGCACCCACAAATCTTTCTCAGAGGATACATATTACACACACACCCACACACCCACACACACACCCATATATTCCTTCTATCCACATACATTCATGAGAAGTATGGGATCTGCATTTGGGCCCTCAGTCATCATATAAATATATTGAAGGAATTGGCCATCCAGTGAAGAATGCATGAAAACAAGGATGTTTGCCTCAATGAGTTATTTTGCCCATAGTATTTCTGCAGTCAAGCTAACTTGATTCCACCACCACTACCCCACCGCAAAAAGGGGGAAATCATGAATTTGTAGGTCAGAAAGGAAACGGGTGAAAGGTTCAGCCTAACAGACGACACCACATTGCAATTAAAATGCCTGCCATTCCAGGCCAAAAAAAGCCCTTGGCTTTGCTCTTTTGCTAATTGCACCCATATTCAGTATATGGGCATCTGCAGTGCTCAATACTCCTAGCCAATTTCTAGCAACCATTTGCAGGCATAATTGCACAAGGGGCAAATTGCTAGTGAAATGAAAATGAAATAAAGTGTGCTAATATGAATTCTCTCTGAGAGTATAAAAAATTCTCCAGCACTGAACTCTTGCTATCCTGGCCAAACAGAAGAGCCCAGCTCTGCATTTGGATCCCCAAATGTAATTATTATGCAGTCATCAGCAGGCTGATGACAACAAAAATGAAATTTTACAGAAGTTACAAAGCACAAACTCACACTTCGGCAAGCTATTTCTGTTGTTTTTATTCCCATGGTTCAAAGAAAGTTCTCATTCCTGTTAGAAACTGAAACTACACAAGGAGGGTGATTTGTTTTAGCCCCTGCTTCATAATGCTGAAAAGGGCTGCCCCCTAATCTGTCCCCATAGCCCTCGATCCCAACACTTGCTTCTTCCCTGGGGTCACTCTTGCATTCCTCCTAGCCCGTCTGGGAGAATATGCCATGCACTGATACTGCTCTTGTGCTGTTTTTAAAATGGAACACTTTCCCCGGAATAAATTCTGTGGGCAAAGCATCGGCATGCTAGTGAAGCTGCAACCACTGGCCATGAGGCTAGAGGGGGGCATGCTCAGCACGATCATACCTTTTGGGCAGTACTTTCCCACCCTTGGAAGAGCAAATACATTTTAACCCTTTCCTCACACTGCTCACACCACTGCCTTTGACAGTTAAGGAAGTTGTATGCCCCCCTCTTCCCTCCCCTGGGAAGAGAGGATTGGGCTCCTCTCTTCCCGCTTAAATTGGTTAAACATTCCCTCTACAAACATTCCCTCTACTTTTTCCTCATATGTCCACAGAATGAGTTTGTTACCAGAAATGGCCACTTGTGACACACACACACCAGCCCATTCTCCAGCAGATATGTTAGGAGACACACACATCCAGTGGCATCTGGTGGGCCACTGTGTGAAACAGGATGCTGGACTAGATGGGCTGTGGGCCTGATCCAGCAGGGCTGTTCTTATGTTCTTATGTTCTTACAATGAGAATAAAGCTTCATGGCTACGAAAGCTCATAATACAATATATCAAAGGTGCGATCATGATCTCTCATTTTGGATTCAGATAGTGTCACTAAGTTATATTCTAAGAAATACAGAGTGGGAGGGAAAGGGAGAGAGAAAGAGCCTCCATCTTAGCTGCTCCAGTTCCCAATACTTTCCCCTTTCTGTGAGAAGTCCTCTCACAGTATGCCAGTGTGAAAGTGCAGGAAATCACATCAATTTATCCACAGCCTCCAGAGGTTTACAATGATTTTAGTAAGTAGTTGATATTGTGTTCTGAAGAGTTATGACTCCCACTGGGTGCAGTGCATTATTTGCTCTGGTAATTCACAGTCCAAGTGGTGATGATTATGTGATTAAATAAGAAAGATCAAGCTTTCAGTTTGGTTCACTGATGCTTACAGCAAGCTTATTAATTTTTTTTCATATAATGTTGCTACAAATCTGCATCTACTTTGGCCAATTTCGAAAACAGTTTACTTTTATTGGATTATTTTTCAACTCCACACACATGTGTTGTGGCATATATAAGCCATTTCCCAATGTATTAACCCTTTAAAGGAACACAGACCTATAAAGATTCATAACACTGTATAAATGGTTTTAGTAATGGAGCAATAGAGTACAACCAGAGTATACAACTGCCAATGTATGTGTTGCAGGATATATTTCAAGAGCCAGTTTGTACGATATTCTTTGTGGGATATATATATTTTTTAAATTACATATTTTTATACCGCCCAAAACCTATGTCTCTGGGTAGTTTACAACAAGATAAAACAAAAACAAGAAATCTAACACACAACAATTTAAAAATTTTAAAACAATCAAAACAGTATCAGTTAAAAGCCTGGGTGAACAGGTGTGTCTTTAAAGACTTTTAAAAAATGGTCAGAGATGGAGAGGCTCTTATTTCACTAGGGAGCGCATTCCAAAGCCTTGGGGCAGCAATGGAGAAGGCCCGTCCCTGACTAGCCACCAGATGAGCCGGTGGCAAATGCAGACAGACCTCTCCTGATGATCTCAATGGGCAGTGGGATTCATAACGAAGAAGACGTTCTCTTAAATACCCAGGCTTGGGTATATGCTTGGTGGAGGATTGTGGGCCTGCACATCTCTCCTCCCACCACACTACTTCCCAAATGTGTGGGGTGGCTCATCCAAACCACTCCAACATGCATTTTAAATATGACATGCAGTGTTTAATTTTGCATTCATGGTGGTTCAGATGAACCATTTCTGCACAATTAGAGGGGGAATGCCAAAGCATGCCAGTGCTCTTTCTACATGTTTTCCCCATTGGGATAGGGCAGCAGGCACGTCATCCAAACTAGTTCCAAGAAAAATAATGTCATTATATTCCTATTCTGATCATGGGAACAGGGACAGTCACACATACTGTGTTGGTCTCTGCAGACGAACACTATTCTAAGCATGAAGAATGAGATGGGAGAGTGAATGATGGGCTGTGGGTGGGACTTCCAACCTGCTTCCAGCCCTGTAAGTATGTTTGATGGCATTCTCTTTGAACATCTGGACAGGGCTAGAATGTTGGCCCTGATCTGGAGTGGCAACACCTGCTAAATGTCTGGTTTCCCACCACAACCTCTTCTCTGGACAAGCAGAAGCAGGCTCACTAGTGCTCATATTACAGGAGACCAGCCTCTAGCTTTTGTGACTGTCCTCGTAGTTACTGTTTTAGAAGGCTACCAGGGAGGCCATGGCTTGTCTCCCCACCTCTGTTCATGGGCACCCTGCCCAATATCTCTTCCATTTCCCTCTGTAGCTATGTGCTTGGCTAAGGAGGACACTGTCCTTGCCCAGCCAGCTGTGATACCAGCTGTGATGGCTTTACACCAAAGGCCTGTCTTTGAGCAACAAACACCTATAGTCCCAGAGATCTCCAGGAAATAGTCTTCCTTTTCAATGCCTTTCAACCCAAAATTCAGAGTACCTATCATAAATGGTGCCAAGAGTATACAATTTCTCCATCTGGTAGTTGAAGCATAGCCAAACGTGTTACAAATATAAATTCTAGCCTTTACAATGTATTACGCTATTCCTATGTTGCAAAAAACTTTGACAGTTAAACATGTAAACACTTGGATATTGGGCCTGTTCAGGAAATATATTTCTATCATGAGACCAACAACATGCACTAAGGATATGCACATGCATGCGATTAGCACACCAGGCCCAGGCACCTCCATTTAATTATGTGGGGGGGCTGTGCAAACCCTCAACATGCACTGTAAATAGGACAGTTCCAGTTCAAACATTCAGAGAGTTATTGTCGAAGCCTCTCTCTTAGACAATACCTCTCTTAGTGTCCTTGTATTAAACGTTACCACACTGCACTGATTAAGGAGAAAACCTACATGTAGCTCCAGTATTCTTTTCCCTGAGGGTTCCTCGCATCAGGTAAAACAGCTGCAGGGGGCTTTCATTTTGAACAGAGGGCAGGAGGAGCACTGTTTAACCCTTTCCTTCCCAGTCTGCCAAGAATTCTGCTAAGAATCACCCTCCCGCCGAGGTGCTCTTCTCCCCCAAGAAATCAAAAAAGGGGGGGGGGAATTACATGCCTGCATTTGAAAATGCCCTGTGCTGAGTGAGACCATCAATCTGTTTAAATTGGTATTGTCCACACTTAACTGGCAGCAACTTTCAAGGGTTTCAAACTGAGGCCTTTCCCGGCCCCACTTGGAAATGCTGAGGACTTCCTGTATGCAAAGCAGGTGCTCTAACGGATCGGGCATGTGGTCCCTCTTCATATCTTTTACCTGTTGAGGACAAAGCAGCTGGGGGAGGCACGTTGACTGGAAAATAGCTGGAAAGGAAATGGTTAAGACCTCCCCTCTCTTACATGTCAGTTGTTTGCTCAATCCAAAGCCGCCCACAGCTGCTATACCTGAGAAAAGGAGAAGGGGACTCGTGGATAATGTGTAGCTCTGGCCTACGTGACTACAGTTTAGGACTTAGGGTTTCCTGAAGGATTAAACATTCAGTTTGTTACATCCTGTCGTTACTAGAGATGGTAGACCCTAATAATTAGATGAATTCATTGAACTTCCATTGGGCTTTTAGTATGCACTCCTCAAAATAGTTATTAGAGACAAACATAAGGATTTGATAACTGAAAAATAATTATTAGAAAGAAACAATGTATTTTATTCATCAAATGTATATACCATGCAAAACCATCGTCTCTGGGAAGTTTAATGATTTGATAACTATATCATTATTTTCCTCAGCTATGACTTTAGGGGTGATTCAGTAAACAGAAGGCTGGTTCATACTTGAAAGCCTTGCTTATTCTTTCAAGAGGTGGTATGCAATCCTGTGGAGAAACTTTAGAGCGGATAGGGTGGGACACGGAGACAGCCACAGTAATTCCTGTGATTGCAGAGGATGGAAACATACAGTAGAGCTGTGATTTGCCACAGAAGGCTTTTCTTTAGACAGATACCTATCAAGAAGAAAGTCTTATTCACTATAGAACATAATGTCAGAAATGAACAGAAACTTTGCTAAAATCTTACATGGGAAGACTAAGTAGAAATATAGAACACTGTTGTCACTTCAAACTGATAGAAATGTCAGACGGAAGAGATGAATGAAAACAGGAGGTGGTGGTGGGGAAACAGAAAAACACCACCTCTGTCCAACAAGTTACGTTCTTTAAAATACTGACAGGAAAGTTGCTGTTCCTTTCTGAACTTTTATACTGCAGAAATGGTATTTTTGGCCAACCTAGTTAATGCTGGGGGTGGAAGCCACCAAACAACAAAAACTGACTGGTGGGGCTTTATACACACACACACACACACACACACACACACACACACACACACTTGATTATTTTTAATAACATTCAATAAATATAAAATAATCTTTTTAAAGTAAGCACAGAAGAAATGTGCTTCTTAGCATTACATACTAGCTATAGCTATATTTAAGATTGATGGGAATTCTGAAATTGATTTTAGTGTGTCTGTAGAGCATTCCATTTACAGTATATTCAACACCCAACATGTGAGAGTGTAGAACATGTAAACCTGTCTTCTACTGGATCATCAGACCATTGGTCTTAAACATTGACTGGCAGCCACTTTGCAGGGTTTCTCAGACATATCTGGGTGCTACAGATTGAACCTAGGCTTGCTCTGGCACCCATTTTGTCCCTTGTTGTGTACACCATGGTCTTCACATTTCAAAAGGTTGTTGTGTGGGGGGGGGGGGGCAGAGAAAAAGCACCCTGGCATGCAAATGTGCCGTGGGGTTTTATTTGTTTTATGGCTTTCTGGTTTCATTTCTGCACATGTTATTGGTATAGCTGCAAGGGTTTGCTTTGTTTCTTCCTGAGAGAAAGGGGCTGGAATATTATTTTGTAAGAGAGCTATTTTAAAACAGCCGAACAGCTTGGTGCATTAAAGATAAAGATTAAGAAATAGAACTCAACAATAAGTTTCCCTGTTTGAATTGGCACACACCATTCAACATAGTCTTAATTGTTCCAGGGTTCTTCTGCTTTGTTAGGCTCTGATCAAGGCTGTCTGCAGAAATAATTCTCGGGGGCGGGCGGCAATGCCCAGTGGTGTATGGTGAATTTTCCAGCTGGTGGAGCTGTAGTTAGGGTGCATGTACACTGCATGTGTATTTTATTGTTCAGGTGCACAGCACACATCTCTTCAAGATATCTGTGCCGTGTACTTGTGCCTGCACACAGAGGCGCTCTTACTCCTGGACTTCAAGGCCAAAGTCCAGGGCCTCCGCAACCCCTGGGGGCCCCCAAATCCTCTTTAGTCTTTCCCAGGTGGTGTGGTCACCCAGCCAAGCATGTCGATGCTTAATTGGGGGGGGGGGCTCCAAAGGCCTTTAGGTCAAGGCTCCAAAATTACCTAGGTGCACCTCTGCCTGTGCATGCTTTTGGATACAGCAGCCTCCACGCCACTTCAGGGATCTTATCTACCAAGTTACTAGCTGTATTAGCATTACCTTTGTTGGGAATTCTCTCTGGTAGGAGAAACCCTTTTTCATTACAGCAGAGTGCACAGAGGCACAACACAGCGGAATTTAGTTAAGGCATGCGTGTATGCTGAGAGTAAAGTAACTTGGAGCCAGTTCATAGTTTCAAATCAATATATATAGCATTTATTAAAGAACTAGACAGGAAAGTGAGGAGTTAGGATCTCTAATCTAGCTAGCTAGCTGGATGCAGATGGATTCAGCATCTGCACACATGGTGCAGGGAAAGGAGCTTGCTTGCATGTTGCAAGGCAGAAGCAACAGGAAGAGAAGAGAAGAAAGAAGTGGCTGGAAGGAAGGAAGTCCCCTGAGAGCAGCAATCTACATTCCAAAGGGATAGTGTCAGAGCAGTAGAGAAGGGATGACCAATGTCTTGACCTTCTAGCCCTCTGACTCACTAGTCTGTCCCCCACTGTCTTTGATTCAAGAGACAGCGCATAGTCCTTCACTTCCAACAACCTTAGCAGACAGAAAAGTCCCTCGGCACGTATGCAGAATGTATTTCTTTCACTATCAGATGACCCAGCCAGGTACCCCCACTCCATTTCAGTGATCATATCTACCAAAATGGAGAGTAGCATCCCTAGACTTGGGCCCTGAATGAGTAGGAGAATCAACTCTTTCACCAACAAGCTATGTGGGGCCCTCCCTTCCCACTTCCCTCACCTGGCTGCTGCAGCTTTGGTGGTAGGAGAGAGGACCACATAGGATCTAGTGCTACAGAAGTAATCCACACACTGCTGCCTGCACTGCTTCTGTAGCAGTGGCCTATAGGTATCAAGAGAAGAAGGGAAGGATGAACTTACCTGTCACTGACCTGCCACACCTTCTGCAGGAGGGACAGAAACCTGCTGTTGCCCCAACCGCAGCAGGTAAATAAGAAGGTTTGGGAAAGCTGGGGAAGGACTGGGGATTGAGAAGGAATTCAGATCTTGTTGTGCTCTTGATGACATTAACAATAGTACAACAGGGTCTGGATTCATAACTGGACTGGTTCAGAAATAATGGCATTAATTTCTGACTTTTTAGGGAAATAGCTCGACAGGACTAGTGCAATTATGAATCGAGCCCAGGACAGTCACCCATCTTTCGATGCAAGCTTTAATCAGTTTGTTTTGTTTTATCATATTTATATACCACTTGATATATACATCTAGGTGGTTTACACAATCCAAATTATAACATAAAAACAAAAAACCAAAACACTTTTCACAGAATAAAAACAATTAAAAAACAATTCACAGAGTGAAACCATTAAAATAATTTCACAGGATAAAAACAATTAAACAGTTTAAAATGTAATTAAATGCCTGAAAAAATGGGTGTACTTTAAAGGTCTTTTAAAAGGCTGTCAGAGATGGAGAAGCTCTTATTTTGACAGAGAGTTCATTCCAAAGCCCTGGGGCAGCCACAGAGAAGGCCCAGCCCTGCATCACCACCAGATGGGCCAGTGGCAACCATAACTGGACCTCTCCAGATGATCTTAATAGGCAGCAGAGTTTCATGACAACAAAAGCGTCCTCTTAAATACCCTGGACCTGTGCCGTTCGGGGCTGTATAGGTAATGACCAGCACTATGTATTTCGCTCAGATACATATCAGTAGCCAGTGTAATTCTTTTAAAATCAGTGTTATGGTCCCTTTGTGTTGTCCCAGACCAGTCTGGCTACCTCATTCTGTACCAGTTGTAGTTTCCAAACGATGTACAAAGGCAGTCCCACATAAAGTGCATTACAGTAGTCAAGCCTGGAACTCACCGGCATATGTACTACCATTTTAAGATCATTTATCTCTAGAAATGGGCATGGCTGACATATCAGCCAGAGCTGATAAATAGCACTCCTCGGCTCTGCCTGAACCTGAGAAACCAGAGAGAGTTTTGGATCCAGGAGCACTCCAAAGCTTCATACCTGATATTTCAGGGGGAGTGTAACCCCATCCAGAACAGGCAAATCAAAACCATCTCTCGCATCCCAACCCCTCCATAATCAGTACCTCCGTCTTATTTGGATTTGGCCTCAGTTTGTTATCCTCAACCAGCCCATTACCACCTCCAGGCAGACAATTAGGGAAGTTATGCCATTTCCTGATGAAGTTAATAGTGAGAAATAGATCTGGGTGTCATCAGAATATTGATAATACCTTGCACCAAATCTCCTGATGATCTCTCCCCACAGTCTCATGTAGATGTTTTTTGGTTTTTTTTACATTTTTATACCACCTTTCGTTAAAAGAAAACCCCAAGGCGGTTTATAAAAATTAAAACATACAATAAAAGCAGTAAAAACATCAAGCTAAAAACATACATAAAAACAAGACAGCAGATAAAAAACACTCAAGAACAGCAGTAAAAAACAATTATGTAAAAGCCTGGGTAAAAAGCCAAGTCTTTAAAGGCTTTCTAAAAGCTGATGATGGAGTCCGAGGAACGAATGGCCGAGGAACGAATGGAGTCTGAGGAACGAATGGCCACCGGGAGAGCATTCCAGAGTCTAGGAGCAGCAACAGAGAAGGCTCTGTCCCGAGTGCACGACAGCCGGGCCTCCCTCATTGTCGGCACCCGGAGCAGGGCCCCCTCAGATGTCCTAGTCAAACGGGCAGCAACCCTTGGGAGCAGGCGGTCCCTCAAATACCCCGGGCCCAAACCATTTAGGGCTTTAAAGGTCAAAACCAGCACCTTGAATTGGACCCGGAAACAAACCGGCAGCCAGTGCAGCTCTTTCAAAATGGGGGTGATATGTTCCCAGCAGGCAGCTCTGGATAAAACCCTCGCTGCTGCATTTTGCACTAGCTGCAGTTTCCAGATATTCTTCAAGGGCAGCCCCACACAGAGTGCGTTACAGTAATCCAGCCGCGACGTGACTAAGGCGTGGGTAACCGTGGCCAGATCTGCCTTCTCGAGAAAGGGACGCAGCTGGCGCACCAGCCGAAGCCGTGCAAAGGCACCCCTGGCCACCGCCTCCACCTGAGCTTCCAAAAGCAGAGCCGGGTCCAGTAGTACCCCCAAGCTGCGTACTTGCTCCTTCAAGGAGAGTGCAACCCCATCCTGAACCGGTAAAATCTCCTCATCCCGATTGGCTCTCCTACTGACCAACAGTACCTCCGTCTTATCCGGATTCAATTTCAGTTTGTTAGCCCACATCCAACCCATCACGGCCTCCAGCCCCCGATTCAGGACATCCACCGCCTCCCTAGGATCAGATGACAAGGAGAGATAGAGCTGAGTGTCATCCGCATATTGCTGACAACTCAGTCCAAATCCCCGGATGACCTCTCCCAGCGGCTTCATGTAGAAGTTAAACAGCAAGGGGGACAAGACCGAACCCTGCGGGACCCCACAGGCCAACGGCCACGGGGCCGAGCAGTAGTCCCCCAGCACCACCTCCTGGACCCTCCCCTCAAGAAAGGACCGGAACCACTGCAACACAGTGCCTCCGATCCCCATACTCGAGAGGCGGCCCAGAAGGATACCATGGTCGATGGTATCGAAGGCCGCCGAGAGGTCCAGCAGAACCAACAGGGACGCACTCCCCCTGTCTAGCTCCCGGCGTAGGTCATCCACTAGAGCAACCAAGGCAGTCTCAGTCCCATAACCGGGTCGGAAGCCAGATTGAAAAGGGTCCAGATAATCCGTATCATCCAAGACCCTCTGCAGCTGGGACGCCACCACACGCTCCATCACCTTGCCCAGAAAGGGAAGGTTAGATACAGGTCTATAGTTGTCCAGGTTGGAGGGATCAAGGGAGGGTTCTTTTAATAGAGGTCTTACCACCGCCTCCTTGAGGCACGATGGCATCCTGCCCTCCCTCAACGAAGCATTAACGATCACCTCCAGCCATCTACCTGCCCCCTCCCTGGCAGCTTTTATTAGCCATGAAGGGCAAGGGTCAAGAGCGCACGAAGTCGCCCGCACACTGCCCAGGATCTTGTCCACATCCTCAGGCCGCACCAACTGAAAAGAATCCAACACAACGAGACCAGATGGTACCAAAGGCACGTCTGCTGGAGCTGTCAAAACTCTGGAGTCCAGGTCAGCACGGATGCAAGCGACTTTATCTGCAAAGTGACAGGCAAACCGATCACAAAGAGCCGTAGATGACTCCTCCCCCATTGTCCGGGGGGATGTGTGGAGCAAAGTTTTCACCACACGAAACAGCTCTGTTTGTCTGCACTGAGCAGACGCAATGGAGGCGGAGAAAAAGCATTTCTTCGCCGCCCCCACCGCCACGGCATAGTCCCTAAAATGGGCTGTAGCCCGTGTTCGATCGGATTCGTGACGACTCTTCCTCTAGCGTCGTTCTAGCCGTCGTCCGAGTTGCTTCATCGCCCTAAGCTCCGAGGAAAACCAAGGAGCAGAACGGGCTCCACCAAGCCGGAGAGGGCGCTTGGGGGCAACCGTGTCAACAGCCCGGGCCATCTCTCCATTCCAGAGATCAACCAAGGCCTCGACAGGGTCACCTGCTCTGGACACTGGAAACTCCCCGAGGGCTGTCTGAAATCCAAACGGATCCATAAGCCTCCAGGGGTGGACCATCTTAATCAGCCCACCACCCCTGCAGAGGGCAGATGGAGCAGTCAAACTAAACCCCACCAGGTGATGATCTGTCCATGACAAGGGAGTAATCTCAAATTCCCCCACCTCCAGATCATTTATTTCCCGGTCGGAAAAACCAGATCCAGAGTGTGTCCCGCCACGTGGGTAGGGCCCGATACCAATTGAGACAGGCCCATGGTTGCCATGGAGGCCATGAAATCTTGAGCTGCACCCACTAGGGGGGCCTCAGCGTGGACATTGAAATCCCCCAAAACTATAAGCCTGGGGGAACCTAAGGCCACCTCCGAGACCACCCCCGCCAGCTCAGGTAGGGAGACTGAGGTGCAGCGGGGTGGTCGGTACACCAGCAGAATCCCCAGCCTATCTCGGAGGCCCACCCTCAAGGACAAACACTTGAAATTCTGAGATTGCCTGACCGGGCACCTGGAAACGGGGAAGGTCTCTCGAAAGATTACTGCAATGCCTCCTCCCCGACCCTCGAGGCGGGGCTGCTGTACGATCTGGAAACCTGGAGGACAAAGCTGAGAGAGACCAACCCCGCCCAGCGCATCCAACCAGGTCTCCGTCACGCATACCAGGTCAGCACGCTCATCCACAATCAAATCGTGGATGAGAGATGTTTTTGTGTTAACTGACTTGGCATTCAGCAGCAGCACCCTAATCCTCGAGGGAGTGTTCTCAGAGCTTCCTAGGGTCAGAGGGTTGGGAGAGGGGCCGGAAAAAGGAACAGGCCTCAATTGCCTGGACCGATTTCCCCTGTAACAGCCAGCCCAACTCCCACCGCCATACCTCCCTCTGCCCGCTATCGGTGATATTGCTGCCCCCACTCCAGACCCACTTTTTCTCCCAGACACATCTCCCCAGACTAACCCACCACAGCTTCTTGGCTTAATTTAAAACCAGGACCAGACTTATACAATCTCTGCAATCACTGCAATACAATCTCTGCTGACTTCCTGGTTGGAGAAAGACGACTCTTCGAGGCAGAAGGAAAAGGTCTTCAGGCCCAAGGCAGCTCGCCAAGAGGCTCACGCCCCTGGCCCAGCCTGAGTGTTAAAGGAGCAGAGGCTGATGCCTGATGGTACCCACCTGGAGAAAAAGGTGGGGCAGAAGCCAAAGCACAGTCAAACACTGCCTTGTTCCCAAGCTGCCCAAGATGTTCCCTCTTCCCGCTTCAGCCCCTGGCCCAGCCTGAGTTTTAAAGGAGCAGATGTTTTAAAGGAGCAATGTTAAAGAGCAATGTTTTAAAGGAGCAATGTTAAAGAGCATTGGAGACAGAATGGAGCTGTTTAGTTAGATAAACTAAAAACTTCAGATGATTAATCACTAAGGACCAATTTAAATCAGGGAATGTGTGTTTTAATTAGTGGGGCTGCCAGATAAGGCCATATTTGGTTATTTTTTTGAGGTTTAATTTCGTTCTACTCTATGACTCTAGCATCAAAAGGAAGCATTTTAAATTAAATTATGTTTTCTTAGTTGCAATATCTCAAAAGGTAATATGCAAAATGTATTTACATTCAGTCAATGAATTAATTAGTCGGCAGATGTCTCAAAAATTTATATCCCACAAACCAAACTGCCATGCAACACATCACGAAATCACAGTCCAAAAGCAATAGTCTAAAACAGCTTATACAACAAATAAAATCACAGCATGAAACAGAGCAATCAATAAAAATCAGCAGCAATAAATCAACTAGTTCAGGGACAGTGCATGTTTTGGGTCAACACATGCCAACACCTATCATACAGAGCAATTTAAAACAGCCTATAAATGCCTGCAATATGTCTGTGCACACATAGGCCCTTAGGCTCTTACTCTCAGTTTGATGAGATCTTGCCAAATGCCTATAAAGTGTGTGTGGGGCTATTTAAAGCAAGGAAGAGCAAGTTGAAAGGGCTTTGAACCTTCTCCATCGATTTCTTCCCACCAGCTGCTTTCCCTTAAGATACCTTCTTCCTAGGCTTGGAGTCCCACAAAGAGAAAAGTAGCTGTGGAGAGGCAATTTCAGGAGGAAAGCATGAGCAGGAGAAGGGTTCAGCCCCCCACTCCTGCTTATTGTGCTTTAAACTGGGCATTTTTAGGATCTTTATAGGAACTTGTTCTAATACTCGGGGCTACTCCCAACATATCTAGTCTGAGCCCTTGATTTCATTTTAAGCAAAGGGCAGTTCTAAATGTGTTTCCATATTTACTGATTCCACCCCCCCCCCCACTGTCCAGTTTTTTTGCCAGTGCCTGATCTCAGAACAAAATGGGGGGTGGGGGTGGGGGGTGAGGGTGAGAGATTTAACAGCCAACATACTATATGTTAGACTGCCACCTGGAATCAAATCCCCATTCTATCAATTAACTGTGTCAGGGTTTTTTCTAATGCTAACTGAACCCCCGCTAATTGAACAAAACCTTTTAAAAGTGGTGATTGTCTTTATTTAGCAGGGGGAGAGTAACTGACCCTATCCATCCCCAGCACATCATCCCTCTAGTGGCTGTTGCTGGTGTCAAGATAGACACAAGCAACAGTTCCTTTTTTAGATTGTGAGCCCTTTGGGGACAGGGAGCCCTTTTATTTATTACTAGTAGACATTAAGCCCATTACATTAACGGGCGCTAGAAGAGTTGTGTAGAAATGTTTGCAAGAACAGTCTTTCTTCAAGGGCAAGGGACGTGGACCTCCTTGTGCCCCTTGGCCAAATGCGGTGCGCGCAGCGGGCCCCGCGGCCTCAGCTAGAGGGCAGTTCTAGAAGGCTGCAAGGGGCCAGGTGGCAACGGGGGTGATCGTGGCTGGGGCCAGGTGCACGCGGCCACCTAGGCCGCGAGCGGGAGGGGTTGACTCCCCCAGCACTCACGGCCGAGGTGTAAGAATTGCGTAAGGTGGGAGGGGGACCATTCGTGGCTAGGCCACATCCAAAGAGAAGGGAGACGGAAAGTTTTACCAAGGGGCTCTAAGCCCCGCCGCCGAAATGCTCACCCTCGCCACAAGTGTAGCCTCCGCCCTCCCTGGTCTCCCCGACTCTGCTCTCCCCTACTTGCCGGTCCACATGGCCGCAGGTTGCTCCTGGCAACGATCCTTCCTCCTGCCAAGCTGAGGCGGCCAGGACCCCATTGGCCCGCTTCCTTCTCCTATTGGCCGGTCCCTGTCATGTGGAGGGGGAGGCAAGTCGGCGCCCCTGCCTGCCTCACGTGACGGGGCACCCCCACCCCCTCCAACGCACCACGCATGCGCAGAACACCCGCAAGAGACACGTACGCAGGTACCTTAGGGTTTTATTATATAGGATATCTATGTAAACCACTTTGCGAATTTTTGTTAAAAAGCAGTATATAAATATTTGTCAATGTTGTGTTCATAATGTGCAGCCAGACTTAAAAGGTGCAGTTGGGGAGGGGTGGGGGCAGGATGTGCAGTTCTAAAAGAACATTTGTGCTGTTCCAAAATTCAATTCATGCAAAAATTGTTTTATGTTAGATGATGGAAAAAGTGACTAATAGGAAAGTAAAGGTGCTGATATGTTTCCAGGCAAAATACAAAGGGCCGGTGATTACCTTTAAAGTCCTGAACAGCATAGGTCTGGGTTACCTTAGTAAGTGCTTTTTTCTGCATGATCCCCACTGTAGGGATCCCTTCGAGCCAATGGTGGAGGGGATAGCTTTAAGGACAGGGGAGGGTGCACTTCCCTCCCCCACCATGCTTCCCCCTCTGGTGCTCTGTGCAAAAATAATCTGGTGGGGCAGCAGAATACCTCCTTGCCACCCCTTGCCACCCCATTGACCCTCTGACTGAAAATGACTGGAAGTGCCTGGTGCACTGGCGCAGGCCACGGGCACACATGCACGTTGTGCATGCATGCAGCATGTGCCCTCTCATGATGCCCATCTGCTACACATGCATGGGCACCGGTCACTTCCAGTCAGTGGATCTGACTGTACCTTCAGGGGATCTGAAGTACCTTCTGCAAACAGAGGTACTTTTTCGCTCAACACATCTGGTGGGCCACTGTGTGAAACAGGATGCTGGACTAGATGGGCCTTGGGCCTGATCCAGCAGGGCTGTTCTTAAGTTCTTAAGATCAACAGGGTGGCAAGGAGGTACGCTGCTGCCCCACTGGACTATTTATCCACATCCTCGGAGCTGGGACTCCTCTGTGGCTGCTCCTGGGCTGTGCAGAAATGCATAGCTAGGGTTCATTGTCGGCTTTCAAGCGAGCCCTTAAAACCTATTTTTTTGGTCTGGCCTTCCAAGGTTTTTAAATTGTTCTTAAATGTTTTTAAATAATTTTAAATTGTTTTCATATTGTCTTAAACCGAAGTTCTAAATGATTGTATGTTAGGTTTTGTTGTTGCACACCGCCCAGAGTAATAAATACAGTCCAGGCTCTCCAGAACTCCCACTCTGATCAAGTGTATCCATTTCTCCTTCCCCTGCCAAAGAATCTCCTGGCAGACTTCAGTGCTACTCCCCACAGAACCTTCACCAGTGAACGTGACACTCTTCTGCAACAGTGCTGTTGAAGACCCAGTTCTGAGGATTTTTCCCATTCTGTGTAGGCTTTCTAATTATAATGGAATGTTGATTCTAAGCAATAAAATATGAGTGCACAGACAAGGAAAAACCCAGGTGTGTTGTAGTGGTGCATGCTACATGTACCAGTTACACTCACATACCACTGTGCAGGTCTAAATTTCCTTTTTAAAAAGCCCTGCACTGGGTAGTATGACAAAAACCACCATCTCTCACATTCTATTCTGTATCTGTAAAACGGGGGAAACAGTGATTTACAAGTACCAAATGAATAAGAATCATATAGCACTTTATATGTTAAATGCACTATAAATGTGATAAAAAGCAATGAAAGATATGTTCCAATAATATGCCCATTAATGAAATGCCTTTTTTCTGCGCACACACAAATCAGTTTTATATGTCCCAAAGAACGAGAATCAAATACAGTGTAACAAAATGCCCTGTGGTTGCAAGACAAAGTGCTGACTTGTCAAAGCAGTTTGTTGACTAGTTCTCCAGTGGCTAAAAAAATGACAGAATTAATATCCTTATGTAATTTGACACGTTTCTACAAACCTGCTTCTATTCTCTTTGTATTTGTATTGTCATGACAGGTGATTTTGATGCATGGCTTTCCTGCCACTTCCAATCAGGGTAACAAAAGGAATCTACACCTTTATTTAACAAACCAATGCGAAGGGCCCAAGCCGTTTAGGTCAAAACTAACCTCTTGAATTCCCCCCAAGAAGAAACAGCATGCTTTTACCATGCTGCTGTTACCATGCTTGCCAGAGGCGTAACTAGGGAAAACGGCGCCCGGGGCAACCACTGAAATTGCGCCGCCGCCCCCCGCCGCCCCCCCAATCTGACTGACACACATGTGTTTTTTCCTCACAACAACCCTGTGAAGTTGGCCTGTATCTCAAACATCAGAATTATGATGCAATAATGATACATACTACATTATACTTAGGTTTTTCCTCACAACAACCCTGTGAAGTTGGCCTGTATCTCAAACTTCAGAATTATGATGCAATGATGATGATTATGATTATGATGCCCCTCCCTCATGCCCTGGTTCTGTTCCTGACTTTCCCTTGTGAGTGACTGTATTTTAACAAACTGAAAACCAAAGACTCCAGAGTAATTCGACGGACTAGGGTGATAGTGCTAAAGACTCCTTATTCATGCCATCCTTTTTAATCCACTTTTTGAGCCACTTTTTGGCAACCCCCCCCCCACGTAACCCGCCGGGGTGGCGCCCAGGGCATGTGCCCCCCTGCCCCCCCTATAGTTACGCCCCTGATGCTTGCTCACACACGTGTGAATCTATTATTTGTGCCAACTTGGAGAGATTAAGTGAAAACCAGATTTTTGCAAGCATGAATAACAAACAGAACACAGCCTGGACAGACACTAGGTGCTCCAGACAAGACAAGCAACAGACTGATTTGTATAAATGCAGAGGCACAATGTAAAATGTGGTAGCTGGCAACCTTGGTACTATTGTGATTGTGCAAGTAGTGAAGGCAACTCCCAGGATGAAATCAGGAGTGGAGGGAGATGAAGGAGGGAAGGCCCTTGCAGCCAGATGATTTGTGGGCACTGGAATGTGTATGGAAAGAGGAGAGGGAGAAAGAGACAATACCTGCTCTCAGTCTGCGGCTTTATTTATTTATTTTCTTTTTTAATTTTCTTTTATTTATATACCACCTGACTGTTGTGTTTGTGCACAACACCAAAAGGGGTAGTTCTCAGCATATCGGGGTGTCAGCCAAAGCAGCAGGCAAAGAAAAGCAGCGGGGTGCCAGTTTGGCACCAAATTCCAAGGTGTGTGGCACTCTGCATGCTCACAGCGGGCAAAGCGGAGCACTGGGTTTCCTTTCCCAGGTAGTCAAGCACAGGGGTTAGCTCACAACAAACGCATGCAAGGCATGGCCCAGCCTCAGTAGTTCAAGGATTTGGCTCAAAGTTGAAGGGGCTCTCAAGCAGCCAGGTACAAGGTTTAACCCTTAACAAACCCTTAACAAGCGAGTGACCCACGGACATTTAGTTACAGGAGTGTCCGGGAAGTCTTGGGCAGGTTTCCCCATAGCATGCCCACACAAGGAACTTCCAAGGACAGCTATTTCAGCTCAGCAGTTTTGAACCTTGCAGTCCAGCGTTCCAAAGCAGGGACTCAGTGAGCCCGATGATTCAGTTTAGGGGAAAGAGTTCAAGCACACAGGTAGGTGATCAAGGCAACTCGTATTACCAAGCTCCCGTAACAAGACACTTCACGCTGGGTTCAAAAGCAGAGGCTTTTTACAGGGCTTTGCCCTCCACAAGGTACCTTAGAGCTACAAAGGAGAACATGGAACTTTTGTAGTTGTAAGGAAAACTTAGAACTACAAAGGAGATGGTTTCAGTACAGGAACTTGGAGGAGGTGTCTGAGTGGGATAGTCATTATTCAGATGGGTCCCAGGACAAAAGGGTGCTTTTAAATCTAATTATATACCTCTTGCTTTGATTGGATGCTGGTGCTGTTCCAGTGCCCAGGGACAGTCTTTTGTTCAAGATCTCTGGCATGCCTACCTTGGAACTCAAGCCCCATAAAGTATGCAAGCATTCCTTGACTAGATGTGTTACCTAAACTTAATGTGGTGTAGATTTGCATGGCTTAGCATTATGCCTCACCAGCAAGTTTTTCACACATTGCTTTTAAAGCCCTTTAGTTCAAATCTCCTCCAGAGTGAAGGGGGTACATCCACATATCAGGTAGATTGACCCTGAAGTTCCTGTGAGCTATGAGGGAGCACTTTACATACAATTTGAGTTTTTCACAGCACGTTAGAGTGCAGCCTGACATATATCCAGGATTTTAAAAAATGACTTTTGGCTTTGGGATTTTGGGATAACTTGAGTTCGCAGTAAAGCCTCCCAGAAAACCCATGGTAAAGCCTGCTGTGTGGAGAACTCCCTGGGGATAAACCTCCTAATTTTTGATAATTTTGCCAGTTTATGCTTAGAGTCCTACTCAGCCTTGCCTAGGTTAGAGGCCAAAGTTTCCATGATGGGGACGGAGGCTATCAAGCAACACTGTAATGGTAATATAATATAATGTGACAGTTCACGTCTATCAGGAGACAGAATGCCATGTTTCATCAGCTTCAGGAGCTAGAGTGGCCAGGATTCTGTCCCATTACCATGCACCGGCTGACGTACTGCACAAAGGCATGTGGGCAGCTTCAGCACCATCCGTTACTGAGGATATGCTTGACAAGAGCCCAAACAGAATGCTTATGCCAGTTTTAATACAGAATTTTCAATACAAAAAATTGATCATTGAAAAAAGACTTAAGATCCAGAAGACCGAAGAAAAAGATTCTGAGCCGTCCGCCATCTCACAGAATCTCTGTACAGAATGCAGCATAGCATCAGTTAACAGCACAGAAACACAAGCCAAGAATTATTTGCAACCACCATAGATGTTGCCGTCCTCATTTCCGGTTGGTTTGCGCCGTGCCAATGACACACTCATTCACCTTTCTGGCAAAGTGGAGGGCGTTGAGAGATTCTGAGAAGTTCTCTTCCAAGGGAGAGATGTTCACAAACATCAGCAACGTGGAGTTGCCACCTAACGAGTTCTGGAGGAGGTAGGTCAGTTTGCTGTTTCTGTAGGGGACATGGGCATCCTTGCTGCTCAGTGTCATGATGACCAATCCCAAGTTGGAGAGGCCACAGCAGTTGATGGCCTGAGTCTCTCTGAGTCACTCCCCTTTCGAAAGAGACTTGTCCAAGCTCAGCACAGCGGCAGTTTGCAGAACCTGGCTGGCATTCCGGCCCTCAGTACGAAGCTGGAAGAGGCTGTGACTACGTGAGGAGTGCTCATTGAGCATTGATTTGGCCACTGATCGGTGGGCTTAGGATGTCTGCAGAAGCTTCGGCACCTCTTTCTCTGAGGTGACGGGGATGTAGGACAGATTGGAGACGTAGAGCTCCTCTGTGTTCTGGCTCACCCTCTTGATCTCCAGCTCAGAACTCTGCTCAGACCGCAACACCAGCAGGTCCCACAGAGACTCGTTGTAGATTTCCAGGACGTTGGCTGTGAAGTTATACTTCCAACCCTTGGTCACCCCTGCGCTCATGTAAATGGCTGTGAAGGGGCTGCCACTGCAGGGCAGCAGTGCTTGGTGGTAAGCACTCTGCACACAGAGTTGCATGCTGTGCCTCCCATTATTTGTAATGGACAGCACATTGCACAGCTGCATGCACAGAGCCCTTACTGACAAGCATTGCTGCTATGAAGCACAGCCCATTGTAGCCATTTACATGTACACAGGAGCTTGGGTGGTGCTGAAGCTGCCCGAGTTCCCTTGTGCCGTATGTCAGCCACAGGCTCTGCATAGTTACACATTGCAAAGGGTTGTGCAGTTCTAATCAATGACAATGAACACCCTTGTGAAACAGATTACACTAGAGATGGCAATGACCTTCAGGACTGACTGGGGAGATCAATCCAATTCCCCCATGCTGGAATCCAACAGACAGTCCACTGCAATATATTGGTTCAACTGCACTGTCAGGCTTTTGGCCAGATTTCTGGACTGGATCCTAATTTGGACATTCATCAGATTGTTATTAATGTATCACAATAACCACTGCAGCAGCAGATGGAAGCGACTGCAGCGGGGCATATTAGATGGAGGCCGCTCTGTCTCTGGAGAGATTTTTAGCTGTAGACAGTCACACATGAATTAGTAGGTTTTGAGTACATGTGCATCTCAGCATGATCCTTCATCTTTGTAATGGATCTGTGGAGAGCTGACACTTGGCACCGGAGTAGTCTCCAAGGACTGGTGCATCTTCTGTCATACACACACACACACACACACACACACACAGAGCCCAGTGGATATTTCTGGTAGGAGAAGGAAAATATTAAATGAGGACATTTCCACTGGGTTTTTAAAAAACAGCTAGTGGCCAAGCTTTGAAAAATATGTGTCAAAGATGTGATTATAAAATTTCTGTGTCAATGCCATGGTGGAGCATTCATGTAGAACTGCTGGGGGCAAATTTGCCTGTATTTGCTTAATTTAGTCCAATCTTGCAAATAATTCTTACCGGTTACTGGCTGCATGCCTGGCCATGATTCTGTTTCTTCTAGAATTGGAGGTGGCGGGGCAGGGGGCGGGCAGAGTGACACATGCAGTGCATTCAGGCTTGCTTTGTATTAAATAGCAGAACAGCATTAGTTGTCTCTAGATGTCTCGCTCATTCTATTTGCCTTTAAAAAAATGCAATAGGCCTAGCACCTAAAGAACCCTGGTCATATTCTCAGCAATGAGGAAGCTGTATATGTAGTTGTGCTTCTCATGCAACTATTTTTTTAATGCTATGCCATCCTGTAATAAAAATGTCCAGGGTGGTCCACAAAAATAAGCCATCAAATCATAACAACCGTAAAATAACAATGATCAATAAAACAGCAGATAAAATTGCAACATTAAAAACAGTATGGTTATTCTCACGACCAGCTGAAACCAGACTAATGGAGCTCAGTCCAGTTTTGGCTGGTCGTGAGATCCAAGGGGAGCCATGTGGCTCCTGGCAGAGGCACGGCCCGCAGGAGCACCTGAAAAATGGGTTAAACAATCATGTGCCGGTGTGGCGCGACTCTACACCGCACCAACCCACTAGTAGCCTCCTAACCGGGAGGCTACAACAATCCTCCTGGCATCAGGAGACTCCCCAAAAGGTACCACGCACTTGTGCAGTGCCTTATGGGACTACTGGCGGCCAAAAGGCCCCTGAATCCCGCTGCCCCAACTGGCTCCATGACGGAGCTGGTAGTCATCTGGGTGGCCGATCCAGCCGCCCAGGGAGGGCTCCCTGATCATCTGCGGGGAGAGCGGGTCAAACCCACTCTCTTCACAAACCCCCTTTCGGCTCTACACACTGCTTGTAGAGCCTCAGTAGCTGCAGAAGTCTCAATATTTATTTTTATTTTTTACAATATCTGCAGATCCTTCCCATCAGATGTTAAAAAGCTGGGGAAATAAGGAGGTTTTCCATGTCTTGGCACCTAAAGGACATGAGCATATGCGCCAGCAGGCAAGCCTTTCTGGGGAGGAGAGCATTCCACAGGCAGGGCATGCCAGTCACGAAGGCCCTCCCCGCAAATCTCCACCCACCAAATGGCGGAGACACCTGTAGAGGTCCTCTTAAGATGAACTCAGTGTATGGACAGGTTTGTTAAAAGGCTTACAGAGATAATACACATGAAGCACTATAAGCTGGCTGGGCAGTGTATAAATGCTGTGCTTTGGTTATCCCCCTTTAAAGCCCAAACTAAGGTTCCTGCCTAACGTTAGCAGGAGATGCCACCATCAGAGGTATGGTTGGCAGGAACATGGGGGAAAGTCTTCTCAGTGGCATTCATTACAGCAGGGTTTTTCAAACTTTTTAAACAACTGTACCCCTTCTGCCCTCTTCAGTTTAGGTGCCCCATATAAGCAGTCAAAAATTGTGACACACACCCACACACACCCCGAAGTAAATCTTGCCTAAGTTGGTCTAAGTGAATCTGCTTTGGAATCAGGAAACAAAACAAAACAAATAAAACCCCCAACCAAGTTTTGGTCTAGAAATGATGAGAAGACAGAAATATAGTACAATCAGATTTATTTAGGGTACAGGGAAAGAAAAAGATTGATTTGGCAAGATGAGGAGGCAATAAAATCTTAACTAATAGTGGACCGGGTCTCATGATCAGTGAGACCCGGTTTGTGGCGGTAAGCGGAAAGGGAGCCTTGGGCAGCCGGATCGGCCACCCACACGATTGCCGGCTCTGTGATGGAGCCGGCGGGGGCTGGAGGGGAGCGGGGGCCAATCATCCCCGCAAGCTCCAGGATGCCGTGCGTGAGCGAGCAGGGCATGCTGGTGAGACCCCCAGAGACGGGAGGCAGCTTTTTGCCTCCCCTCTGGGGGTCTCCTCGTGAGTAGCCATGGCACAAGGCCGCAGAGCGCTCGCTCCTCAAACCCGGGCTAAGATGCAGGCTACTCAAGCCGGTTAGCCACTCAAGAACCACCGGGCTCACAGCCGAGCCGGGTGGGTCTTATGATTAGCAAAAATCGGGCTAGGCTCTCCTAGCCCAATTTTTGCTAATCGTGTGAATAGCCCCAGTATTAACTAGAGTCTCACATAGAGGCATTTTAGCTTAAGGTCCAAATTGTCAATGAATCAGCTTTACATGAGAAAGGATCCAGATATCGGCTTCAAGAGGAGGGAGAAGGGAGCAAGGAGATTTAAAGGGATAGATAGATAGTATTACTGGTCCTAATCACTGTTCCCTCTATGGTGTGCACATGTGCATGCACTCACACATTTTTTAACATCTGCTCAGTTAATTTTAGATCCCGCTCAGATTGAATCAGGAAGGTCCCACTCTGAATCCACATGCACACACATTGCCTTGAATGCACATGCGCACACATTGCCTTGAATGCACATGTACACACATTGCGGCTTTTCGCCTCCCCTCTGGGGGTCTCCTCGTGAGTAGCCATGGCATGGAGCTGCGGAGCACTCGCTCCTCAAACCCGGGCTAAGGTGCGGGCTACTCAAGCAGGTTAGCCACTCAAGAACCACCGGGCTCATAGCCAAGCCGGGTGGGTCTTATGATTAGCAAAAATCGGGCTAGGCTCTCCTAGCCCAATTTTTGCTAATCCTGTGAATAGCCCCAGTATTAACTAGAGTCTCACATAGAGGCATTTTAGCTTAAGGTCCAAATTGTCAATGAATCAACTTTACATGAGAAAGGATCCAGATATCAGCTTCAAGAGGAGGGAGAAGGGAGCAAGGAGATTTAAAGGGATAGATAGATAGTATTACTGGTCCTAATCACTGTTCCCTCTGTGGCGTGCACATGTGCACGCACTCACACATTTTTTAATGTCTGCTCAGTTAATTTTAGATCCCGCTCAGATTGAATCAGGAAGGTCCCACTCTGAATCCACATGCACACACATTGCCTTGAATGCACATGTGCACACATTGCCTGCAACCCATAACAAAACTCATTCCACACACAGATGAAAAAAAACTAGAGAGAATACTGGTCCTGATCCATTGGTGCATTGGGTGCACTTGCAGGTTGAAGTGCACAGGTAAATTTCCTTGCAGGGGCAAAGTAGAAAGATAGGGAAAAGAACAGGCAAGTGGCACAGTGTGAGCAATTGCAGGCTGAAGAATCAGCATGGTATAGGTTCCTGTAAGTGTGGGAATAGGATCTTTTCTCCTTTGGTCTAGGGTAGGTCTGAGAGTTCTCTGCGAGTGTGCTGACAAAGAAGGTCATGTCTGCATCAAGTTGCAGACATGAATCAAAGACATTAAATCAAGTTGGTTTAATCTTTAAGAAAGATCTTTAAGAACAAAAGATGGAATGGCTGGTCAAGAGGTCTGCATGGAGTACTGAATGGGTGAACCCAAAAGCTTTATCTGAGACTGGGATATCTTTCCCTGGGGGGGGGGGTTCTTTTCCTTTTAATGATTGTACCTCTGGTTCCTTGCCAGCTCATTGACGTTGTGATAGGAGACTGGAGATGTACCATGCTTATCTGGGTTGCTGTAAGAGCACTTAGCAAGGCTAATCCCATTGCCAAGAAGGGAATTAGCTATTTCTCTTGTGAAGGTCTGATGGCTAGCTCCCTCCTTTTTATTAGGGAGGCCATGAGGGACTCCCTACAGTCATTGGTTATTTTGAACTTCGGCAGTGTTGCCCCATGTTTGTTTGTGCCAAGTAACCAATATTGCATAGTTTGCCAAGTATGGGCATGTGCAGAGTTCACAGTCTTGTGAACTCAGGTATCCAAGACGGAGGTTGCAACTCCAAATCATATAGAGGGGTGCTGTTTTCAGCCCCCAAACAAGCTGTCTCAACAACAATGCTGAGCATCAACCAGCCTTTCTGTGGATGCTCAGCCTGTCAGTCAGGCTGAGGGAGGGCTGGGCTGAGCCTGAGCACACAGAGGAGGAGGAGGAGGAGAGCGTTGCTGCCTGACACTCCTCCCTTTCCCCTCCTGAAGAAGAAGCCAGGGTTGTAGCATGGAAGTGAGTCAGGGGAGCAGGAGGGTTCCATGTACCCCTGTATCTAAAAAACGGTATCCATGTATCTAAAGAACATTATATGTGCACAGTGTGTGTGTGTGTGTGGGGTGCATGGCTAAGCCCTGTATCCTATATGGCCCGCCCACCAGCTTCATACTCTCCTAGTCCACTCCCTGTGACCACCAGGCAGCCCCAATTGTGGGACAACAACAAAACCATTCTGTAGAACATGTCAGGTTCACATACATTGTGCAACAGTAATTTCTCCAATTCAGCCAATTGATCCAAAACATAACCATAATTATTTTCGCAGTTTCTGCCTACCTCCTATTAATGGTAGATACCTTCATCACAAAACACAATCCATTCAATAAAAGCAATATCATATCCACTCACTTCCTCCGATTCTCACCTAGAGTAAGACAGCTTTGGCCAATTACTCAATTTCACAAGCAGCTGAGGCTCTGGCACTATTCCAGTCTCACGTTACGAACAGAATATTATTTGGTCAAGAACCAGTAATATATGTGCAGTAATACGTTAACCCCTTTCTGCTGGAAATAGCACTTGGAAAGGTTGCAAGAGGTCTGTCTCTCAGGAGTTGGCTCAGTGTGCGTAGATTTTAATTACATTAGCTTGAAACTCTGAAAGGAACCTCCCCTGGACTTAGATTGCTCCCCCTTTACTGCAAAGGTATAAAATGGAAGCCAGATTCTCTGGAGCACATGAGGATAGATCCATAAATTTCAAGGAAGGTTGGCTTGTATGAGGAGATTGCTTTTCACATTTCTCAAGGAGTTTGTGCTTTGGGGTATTGAAAGCATGGGGGGCCCCTTAGGAACTGTGCTTAGCTCTAATGAAGCTTCAATGTGGCAGTTTCAGTGGCATGTCCTCTGGTATGCTTAATCTCAGCAAAATTATTGGTGGAGGCCTTCCTCAGCTGCAGCTAAGGGCCACTTCACACATCACAGTTTCCAGATGTGAGATAATTGACACCAAGTGATTCCCACACCTGGAAGCACATTTGAACGTATTGTGTGAATTGGCCACTTGCGAGAGTCATTCATATCTGAAAAATGCAGTGTATGGAGAATTCTCAAATAGGCTCACAGGACTGAACTGCAAATACATCAATGTGTATAACTTTTCTTGGATTGTTCTCAACTAAAAAGGTTCTATCAAGAGGTTATTCAGTAAGCTGCACTACGGAAAATAATGAGTCATCTCTGGATAGAGAGAAATGATTTGCAGGTAGACACTGGATGCCTACTCGACATATTTTGACATGTGTTTGTGCCATTACTCTGTGGGCTGCCTCCTCTCTTCTGGCTAATTGCAACATACTTTTCACCTGGGTTTACTGCCAGGAGGAGGAGTTGGTTGCCACTATACCTATAAAAACAGGGTCTGTGCCAGGGATACAGCCGTTGGCGCAGCCAATGATGGGCTGCTGGACAGGCCACCTGTAGGTGGCCACCGAAGCTGGCCACCAAAGGGGGGTGGGCTTTGGGGGTGGGACAGAGGGCTGAGGCAACTTATGCTGCTGCTTTAAGAACTTCTCTGTTTATTTGCTAGACTCTATGCAGGTATGAGAGGAGAGCTGGTCATGTGGTAGCAAGTATTCCTTCTCCTCTAAGCTAAGCAGGGTCCACCCTGGTTACTTATGAATGGGAGACTAGAAGTGTGAGCACTGTAAGATATTCCTCTCAGGGGATGGAACCACTCTGGGAAGAGCAGAAGGTTCCAAGTTTCCTCGCTGGTATCATCTCCAAGATAGGACAAGATATATTTTTTTTAATAGGACAAGATTTTTTTATTGAACCAACAAACTACCAAAGCCAAGATAGGGCTGAGAGAGATTCCTGCCTGCAGTCTTGGAGAAGAAGCCTCTGCCAGTCTGTGAAGACAATACTGAGCTAGATAGAAGAATGGTCTGAATCAGTATATGGCAGCTTCCTATATTCCTATTTTCCTATGTGTTTTTTGTGAACCTGGAGTTGGGGGGAGCGTGTTCACTATCCCTGGGGTGACTCCAGTGGTGGTGGGGAATAGAGGAATATGTGACATTGGCAGGGTTGTAGGCCATTACAGGGGAAGGGAGATCAGGAACTTAATAGCTGTTACCTCTTCCATCTTCCCAGCTAGCTCTTTGACCTTGGGGAGCAGTACCAAACCCCTACAGAACCTCACCTGCTTCTCTGTAATGCCAGGTCAGTTCAAAATAAAGCAGAAATCATCCATGATTGATAGTGGATGATGGAGCTGACCTGGTATGTATTACAGAGACCTGGATGGTGGAGGCTAGTGGTCCAGTTTGAGCCCAGCTTCTTCTGGCAAAATACTCTGTTGAAGAGCAGGTGGCAGGACATGAGCAGGGAGGAGAAGTGGCAGTGGTGCATAAGACTAATATCTCCATTACAAAAGTTCCTGACAGGAAATTGACCTATATTGAATGTGTTTACCTACATCTGGAGATCAAGGATAGACTGGGGCTTTTTATAGTGTACTGTTGACCCGATGCCAAACAGAATCCCTAACTCTGCTGGCTGACTTGGTTGTGGAGCTGGTGTTGGAGTCCCCTAGGTAATGTTCACTCTGGAACCAATTTGTCAAGATCAGCTCAGGAGTTCATAGCAGCCATGACAACTATGGAACCATCCCAAGTAGTCTCGGGACCAACACACATTGCTGGTAACACTCTCAGTTTTTTGCTCTAATCAGGAAGGTCTTCCGTGGGTGATTTCCCCATTGTCATGGATGGACCATCATCTGGTTAAGGTTGGACTCACAGCCTGAACTCTCCTCCACAGTGGTGAAGGACCTATTAGGATGATCCGCGCCAAAAGGCTATTGGATCCCATAGGATTCCAAGAAGCCTTAGAAGGCTTTAAGGTTGGTTCTGCCAGTGATTCTGTTGATGCCCTGGTTCAGACTTGGCACTTGGGCAATAGACATGATTGCTCCTAAGCGCCCTCTCCAACCCACTCCTAAATTGGCCCCTTGGTATACGGAAGAACTACAGGGGCTGAAGTGGCAAGGTACTGTAGATGGTTGAAGCACAAGTGGAGAAAGACTCCGCTCAAATCCAACAGATTACAACACAGAGCGCATTTGAAGATCTATGCTCTGGCAATACGTGCCACAAAGTTCTTTTCTGCTCGCATTGCTTCTGCAAGCTCATGTCCAGCAGAGTGGTCTAGGGTTGTGAGAAGGCTAGTACATGCCCCTCCCCTGAATGAGTATTTGGATCCATCAGTTAGCTGTTGTGACATTTTTAATGAGTATTTTGCAAATAAAATCTCTAGTATTCGAGCTGAACTAGACTCTACAATCACTCTACAATTACTGCAGTCTATTGTGGAGGTGTCCAGCAGCTCCTGTTGTGTGGTTAAATTGGATTAATTTCAGTTTGTTACTCCCAATGATGTGGACAAGATACTTGGAACACAGTGCCTTACAACCTGTTCTCTCGACCCTTGCCCAACATGGCTTATAGCAGGGATTCTCAGCATTGGGTCTCCAGACGTCATTGGACTTCAACTCCCATAATCCCCAACCAAAGGCCACTGGGGCAGGGAATTATGGGAGTTGAAGTCCAATAACATCTGGAGACCCAGGGATTCTTGAGAATCCCTGGCTTATATGATCTAGCAGCAAAGTTATTGGAGAGGGTCTTAAGATCATTAATGCTGCTCTGAGGGAGGGCAGGATGCCTCCTTGACTCAAGGAGACAATTATTAGACCACTCTTGAAGAGGTCTGCATTGGATCCCTCAGAATTGGGCAATTATAGGTCTGTCTCCAACCTCCCATAGTTGGGCAAGGTGATTGAGAGAGTGGTGGCATCTCAACTCCAGGCTGTCTTGAAGTGGATTATCTGGATCCATTTCAAACTGGCTTTTGGGCAAGCTATGGGGTTAAAACAGCCTTGGTCAGCCTGTTGAATGATCTCCAATTAGAAATTGATAGAGGGAATGTGACTCTGTTGACCCTTTTGGATTTCTCAGCGGCTTTCGATAACATCGATACCACTGAGGGGTTGGGAGTGGGAGGCATGGCTTTGCAGTGGTTCTGCTTCTACCTCTCGGGTAGGTTCCAGATAGTGTTGCTTGGAGAATGTTGCTCTTCAAAACAAGAGCTCTGTGGTTGTAAGCATGACTTGTCCCCTTAAGCTAAGCAGAGTCCACCCTGGTTGCATACAAAAGGGAGACTAGAAGTGTGAGCACTGTAAGATACTCCCCTCAGGGGATGGAGCCGCTCTGGGATGAGCATCTAGGCTACAAGTCCCTTCCCTGGCATCTCCAAGATAGGGCTGAGAGAGACTCCTGCCTGCAACCGTGGAGAAGCCACTGCCAGTCTGTGTAGACAATACTGAGGAAGATGGACCTATGGTCTGACTCAGTATATGGCAGCTTCCTGTGTTGGGGCGGATCCAGCAGGAAAATACAGGGGGTGCGACAGGAATTTTCCCTCCATAAAAGATCTCCCCCCCCCCAAATAAAAATATTGGGACTTGGATTTTCTCTCTCTCTCTTGCAAATGCACTATGCCAGGGGATGTCAACCTCTAATCTGGTGGTGGGCCAGATTAGATTCTGATGCACCTCTGGGGAGCCACACATAGCCTTGTGCCCACCTGACATCACCTTCTGTCTTCCTCCTCCTCCTCTCTGCTCTTTCTCTCATTCTCCCCCCTCCGTCCCTGAAATTAGCTGAATTCACTACTTATAACACTAAAATACACTTAGGGAAAGATTAATGGGGGGGGTGGTATTTTTGGAAGAAATTCTGAACATACCTGCTAATACCAGATTTTGCGTGGACAATCCTACCACTCTTCCTCTCTCCCTTAACAGAAGTGTTGTTAGGTACTTAAAAGATTCAGGGCTTGGGCCCACAGCTTCTGCAAATTTTGATAATTAAACCCTTCCACACTCTCTTAGAGATATCCAACACTCTCCTCCCCACTAGTTTGCTTCACCCTAAAAATGAATCTTTTTTCTCCTGCGTCAGATCTCTCCAGCAATCAATAAGCACACAGTTGAGAACCAGTGTGGTGTAGTGATTAGAGTGTTAAGACTAGGATTGGGGGACTTGCGTCCCCCATTTAGTCACGAAACTCACTGTGGGACTTTAGCTGAGACACTCTCTCCCGCCTCCAAGCCTGCCTCACAGGATTGTTGTGAGGATAAAAATGGGGAGGAAGTACATTACTCTGACCACTACTCCTAAGCATGTAAATTGGGAAGCAAATTCAAATAGCCTTTTTTACACCAATCACAGCAGCATGCAATCCAGTTTGATCTCTTCTATTGACTACATTTCATTTAAGCAAAAAATCATATGCAACTATAGTGTATGTCTATATACTACTGTATATATGTAATGTATAGTGTGTGTCTATACACTACAGAAAGAAAAGCCACCATTTTGATTTCAAATAGGACAGCAGAATGTCATATATGGAGTTACCCCAATTCTGCAGAATTTAAAGACAACCAATCATTTCATAGGCAAGGGAGTTGGAGAGGAGAGCTGGTCTTGTGGTAGCTAGCATGACTTGTCCCCTTAGCTATGCAGGGTCCACCCTGGTTGTATATGAAAGGAAGACTAGAAGTGTGAGCACTGCGAGATATTCCCCTCAGGGGATGGAGCTGCTCTGGGAAGAGCAGAAGGTTTCAAGTACCCTCCCTGGCTTCTCCAAGATAGGGCTGAGAGAGATTCCTGCCTGCAACCTTGGAGAAGCCGCTGCCAGTCTGTGAAGACAATACTGAGCTAGATGGACCAATGGTCTGACTCAGTATATGGCAGCTTCCTATGAGTTTTAAAAATGAGTTTCTTGTGAACTGATTTGCAAAGCCTTATTTTGAAGCAAGTGTACAAAAATAGATTTTTGGTGGGAGAGCATGTTACAAGCACAAAGCAAAATAAAATAGTAATGTTTAAAAGGGGAAACATGTTAAGAGAACCATTTTCTCATATTTTGCTATTTAAGCCATTTTGATAACTCTGTTGCTAAAAAAAAAGCAGCATATAAATATTTAAATGATGGTGGGGAGAAAGAAACCCACAAACAGAGACCAGATTAGAGCTATAAACCATGTATATTCAGGAACAAAAACAAAAACAGATCCATTTTGTCAGAGCATTCAACCCCCTCACCCCATTCTTTTCAAAGCTTTTAATACTTTTGCACTGACTAATTTCCTCACAAGAAGGTATACTGTTGGGATAGGGAGGGCTTTTTTTACAAGTGTGCACTAGAAATGTTTTGGCATAATTGGGGAGGGGGATTTAAGCTTAAAACTCACTCTCTCACACACAAGGGATGGGATTTATCTCACATGTACAACACAAACATGGTTCATGGTGGTCAAGGGGAGGGAGAGCAACCTGGTAGCTTGACCGAAGGAAACAAATCACACACAAACCAAACAAACAGCAAAGGGTTGATTTTTACAAAATGTTTTACTTTCCTTCTTAGAGGGAGCCCAACAGCCAGCTTCCTTGGCTCTGCAGTTACATACAAATTCCAAGCGGGGGAGGAGCACAAGACTCCAGAAGAACCAGTAAGGCTGGGAGAAAAGTTAACCCTTTTTTAACTCTCTGCTGCTGCCGATATCCAAGAGACTCGCACACATACCCTGGATCCACCCCTGTTCCTATGTTAAATTCTGCAAAATTGGGGTAAATCCATATATGACATTCTGCTGTCCTATTTGAAATCAAAATGCAGGGTGTTATCAGCATGCTGATGACACCTAAATCAGTTTTTCCATGTCAACTTCATCAGAAAATGGCCTAACTTCCCCAAATGCCTGCCTGGAGGTGGTAATGGGCTGGATGAGGGAGAACAAACTGAGGCTGAATCCAAGCAAGACGGAGGTATTCATAGTGGGAGGTCAAGACTTTGGAAGTGGTTTAGATCTGCCTGTTTTGGACAGGGTTGCACTCCCCCAAAAGAAAAGGTACATAGTCTGGGAGTACTTCTGGACCCAAACCTCTCCCTTATTGATCAGGTTATTTATCAGAAGGCCAGGAGTGCTTTCTATCAGCTTTGGCTGATTCACCAGCTACATCAATTTCTGGAGATAAACTAGCTTAAAACAATGGTGCATATGCTGGTAACATCCAGACTTAACTAATGCAATGCACTCTACATTCGGAAACTGCAGTTAGTGCAGAATGCAGCAGCCAGGTTGGTCTCTGGGGTTGCCCGAAGAGATCATATTCTACCCATTTTAAAAGAACTACACTGGTTGTCAATAAGTTTCCAGGGAAAATACTGGTTACTACCTATAAAGCCCTAAACGGCTTGAGTCCAAGATATTTAAGAGAGCGCCTTCTAGGGATGGGCAAACAGGTTTGATGTTGAACAGGTTCAACATATACCCTTTTCAGTTCAATGGTTTTGTTTGGTATCGGACCAACCCTGCCCCGCCGCCGCCCCCCCCCATCCATTCAGGGGGGTTCACAATTTTTTTAAAAAATTACTCACTCCCTCTGGGGGGCTTCTCCTAGGCCTCAGGGGGTCTCTGGAATTCCCCCTCCCCCCATCAGCTTAGGCCTGCCCTGCATGGTAGCGGCCATTTTGGAGGCTTCCGCGCATGCCCAATGGACCTCTGCATGGCCTGGCCAAAGACCACCTGGACTGGGCAATTTTTTATCATAATGGAGGCCGGCAGGAGGAAGGGGTAACTGACCCCCACCCCCCCACCCCGCCTCAGAGAAGCCCTCTGGAGGGGGTGAGTAAAATAAAACATTTTTTAAAAATGTAAGGATTGCGAATCCCACCTGAACTGAACCAAATTGGGGGGGGGGGGGGAGGTTCACTTGAACTGAACAAGGCCAGCCAGTTTTTTTACACTCCTAGCTCCTTCTTCATCAATCCCATTGCCTGTTAAGATCATCTGGGGAGGTCTGGTTGTGGTTGCCACTGGCTTGGTTGGTGGCGACTCCAAACTCGGCCTTCTAGAGTTTGAGAAGGCAATTCTAGAGTTGCCCCGGGACTCTGGAACATGCTTCCTTATGAAATTAGAGTTTCTCTTCTCTGTATGTTTCTAAGAAAGACCTAAAAACATAGCTGCTTAGTCAGGCTTTTAGTTTATAGTTTTAAAGCTTTGGTTTTAGAATTTTATTGTATTTTAAATTGTTTTTATTATGTTAATGGTTCTATATTGTGAACTGCCCAGGGACTTGTTTGTATGGAGTGGTATATAAATGTATGTAACAAATAAATAAATAAATAAGTGATTTTATTATATAGATTTTTTAAAATTGCTGAATGCCACATCATCTGGATACAAGCGAAGGGAAAGGGGAAGTGAAAAGGAAAAGGCTTGGGGCCTAGAATGACTTACAAATAAAGCTTGTTCAGATTTAATTTGTGACTCCGATGCATGACACAGTCATTTCCACTGCAGATATCTTTTGGGTGGTTCTCCTTTTACCTTCCTCATCCCAGATAATAAGCTATCTGGGTAACAGGCCTGAGACAGTGTGGGTTGCTTTCCCTGAAGCCTCCCATCCCTCAAACATGCAAACTTTTCCAGACTATGGAGCAGTTACTCTTCACCATGTGGGTTTTCCACACAGGGAAGGGCTTTTTAGTGGAACCGAGTTACATTTAAACTGGCCTTAAAAGCAAACAAACCAGAGGGAATATCTACACACCAAACCACAAGCAGAGAGTGAGAAAGATTAATAATCACTATTCATTTTCCATTTAATGCCTCCTGCTTCTTTCTGCTTATACTAATTCCCTGGGGGATGAGAACCAATAACTACTCCACCGGAGTGGGAAAGCAGGCTAAAGAATTGACCAAATATTGTATAATGCACTAACACAGACCTGTGGGAAAGAAGTTAATTAAAGACCACAGCTATCCTTTGGGAAAACACATATATTAGTTTCACCAGGTAAACAGTATGACATTATGGAACCCTCCATACTTGCAAACTGCAGATGTGTCTACCATCTGGAAAGCAATGGGGAACATACTTACATTTGGGTCATTTGTTACCACAAATTTTATATCTATTTCCAAAATAACTGGAAATGTTATGATCCTTGTGGACAGATAACTGGAGTGCCTGAAAAAGAGTGGGAACTACCAGCAGACTTGGAGTGATTTGTTGTTCACAAAAATCTGAAGGAAAAAAACTAAGGGTGGTGGTGGGGAAACCCCAAACTGCCACCATGTTAGTCAATGGGACATAATGTTCATGGGCAGAGTGCAGTTGAGAGACAAGCAAGTGGTATAGCCAATGGAACTCTGTGGTGATGGTGGGAGGAGGAAAGCTTGAACAAAAAAAAAGCAGAAAAATTCTCAACTTGAAGAATACTTCCTTAAGACAATCATGATGAACCCTTTTGCTTCTGAGGGGATAAAGTGTGTAAAACTCTTTTGTTTTTACCATCCATTTCAAAGCTTTGTGTTTCTGAGGAGGAAGGGGTTTGAAATGGAGCTGGGACTGAGCACCTGTGTCCCCCCACCAACACCCCAAAATCAGAAGAAGAAGAAATTAGTGTATGAAGTAAGTCCTGTGCTACTGTAATGATTCCTTTCTTTGTTGCTAACTTTTTTTTTTTAAACATGCTCAGCCAGGTAACACATGCACACCAAGGATTTACTACAACCTTTTGTGTGGGTCCATACTTTTATAAATATTGTCCAGAACTTCCTCATCACAAGATTCATTTCACAAGGACAGATGTACACAATACGCTTTTGGCAGCCAAACCTGGGCCTGCCTTTGGGTTCACAAAGTGGCAGGTGCCATTTCAATACTAGAAAGCTGGCAGAAAAGCATGGAGATATGCATAATTCTCAAGATGTCATGCAATTGATTGGCCAAGTGAAGTGAGGCTTTTGCTTTAATTTAACCATTTGGCATTCTCTGCTTCTTTGTTTATAACAATATAGTTAAGTCCAGGGGAAATACCACTCAAGAAAAATACTGGCCAGGTTCACATATCACACTAAATCATGGTTATACCAAGGTTTGTTTGTTTGTTTATTTATTTATTTATTTGATTTATATACCGCCCTTCCAAAATGGCTCAGCATCAGTTTAGCATCACTATCACAAACCTCGGACTTGTGCACTCCTCTCTTCCCTTAACATTTGGTGTTGCATCTAAATCCAGCAAATCCCTGTATGTTCCACTGCTAACTGAGCAAAAAGGCACCTTTTAAAAGTGGTGATTCTCTTTATTTAGCAGGGGGAGAGTACTTGGCCCTCTCCGTCCCCAGCACAGCGTCCCTCCAGTGATTGTTGCTGGAGTCTGTCTTATGATTCTTTTTTAGATTGTGAGCCCTTTAGGGACAGGGAGCCATTTTATTTATTTATATCTATGTAAACCACTTTGGGAACCTTTGTTGAAAAGTGATATATAAATATTTGTCATATTCATATTTCAGTCTGTGAACAATCCAGGATATCAAACTGGAATTGAATTGACAAATCCCAGTTTGTTTTAAACCAGGATTAGAAGCTACAGATTCCTCTCCCGCTTATTTCGAAGGAGGAGGAGAAAAAGGACGCAGGCCTGAGGCTCATGACAAGAACACTAAATATGGGTTAATCTAATGCTAACAAGGCACTCTGCAAGAATTAGGTGCTTGAGCAGCCCAGTTTCTTGCCATCTCAGGCAACCTGCTCAGGGTCAATTTGTCAACTGGAGATAGAGGCATCTCAGACCTTTGCCAACTGGAGCCTCTGTCAACTGACCTTTGTCAACTGGAGATAGAGGTATCACAGTCCTTTTGATAGCTGGTACCAAAATTACGTTTCTCAGCTCCTATTTAAAAATCAAATCAAATTTTTAAAGACTGAAAATGCATGTCTGCCATTTTGGAAAGGTCACCTACTGGTATGAAACGTATGAATTATGTAGGAAGACCTGGGAGGTTGCAGGAAGTGGGTCCTGCTGTAATATCTAGAATGTTCTAAAAATCTGAGAAGCAAAATATAATACCCAAAGCAGCTCTAAAGATTTATTGGTGTGAAATACTGAGCCATAGCTTAAGGAATCGGGTCTGAAACACAATGCTTGGGGAGTCTTCTCTCTAGAGGGTTGCCAGGTCCAGATGGTGAAATAAGTTGATATCCAGCAACAAAAAAGTGAAAATAGAGAACGCTTTGCACCCCCCAAAAAAGTCTCCCAAAATTGTCCATTTTGCATAAAATTTGCATATGTTCATTGCAATTATATATGCATATTTTGATTTTTAAAATGGATATTTTGAGAATAAATACAGATCACCACTGTGAAGCTGATGACCAGGTGAGCTGTATGACTGCTCAGTCGGTAGTCTAGGTGCAGAGTTCTCAAAGCCCCTGCTTCTTAACTGTCAGTTCCTCATCTGGTTAGGTTTACCACTCTGCCCTCCTCCCCCATGGGTCACCCAGGCTGCTCTCCCCAGCCAGGCCAGCAACTTCACCTCTTGGCTTGAGACAGGGTAGCCAGCTATCTGCCAAGCCTGCCTCTTTGGATGCTAGGACTGTGGTCTCCCACTCACTTGCTGTTCTGTATGACTACAAACATGTATATATGGCTTTTCCGCAGAATGTTTCAAGTGGTTTTCAAAGAAAAATAAATAATAAGATGCTCCCCTGTCCCCAAAGGGCTCACAATCTCAAAAGAAATGCAAGGTTGAACACCAGCATCAGCCACTGAAGGAGTGCTGTGCTGGGGTTGAATAGGGCCAGATGTTATCCCCATGATAAATAGAAGAGATTCACCACTTTAAAAGGTGCCTTTTTACTCAGTTAGCAAAGGTAGCTGCTAACTGAGTAAAGTTAGTTAGCTAAAAGCTAACTTCTCACTGCCATCACCACCATATCCAGCACAAGAAGGAAGGAAGCTGCACCTGCTGGGCCCACCTATCTGTGCTCCTTCATCACATGGTTCTGCAACCTGCCACTGATGCATAACCTCTGCTCTGGCTTTCCCACTGGATGGATGATCAGTAGGAAGGGGGAGGAGACAAAGAAAGAGAAGCTGTTCATGAGAGCAAAGAGTGAGTGAACAAAATTTTCCAGCTGCTCACCAGAACTTCGGACACCACAACACATGCCAAAAAAAGGTTGTCTGGTCCCCAGCATAGACTCTATTCCTCCTAATGAAAAAAAAAAAGTCATTGTATCCCCAAAATGGTTGTATATCCTCTATAAAAGTCAGAGGCGTAACTAGGGAAAACAGTGCCTGGGGCAAGCACTGAAATGGCGCCCCCCACCGCGCCCCCCACCCCCCCCCAACATACTACATTATACTTAGGTTTTTCCTCACAAGCACCCGCCGCCGCCGCCAAGCCAGGCCACTGACTGGCCGCCAGGCGCCAGCAAAGCAATGGGGGGGGCGCAGGCGGCGCGGAAGGGACCACTCATGGGGAAGGGGGCACCGACGCACTCCCTTGACTGCTGCAGCGCTGCTGCACTGAGCAGGAAACATTTGTATTAACAAAATTTTTTTAAAAAAATTAAAATTTGGTCATGGCGGCGCCCCCCACGTGACCAGAAAAGATGGCGCCCGGGGCACGTGCCCCCCCTGCCCCCCCTATAGTTACGCCTCTGATAAAAGTCCCTAGTTGGCAACAGTATCTCTCCACCAGTAAACTCTAGCATGCTAGTCTTTCTTTTTTATTCAAGACAAGATTGAGCAAGTTGTCTTTCTCAAGACTCATCATCTGAGCTCCTAAACTAATTTTCTGATGTGCAAGATAATGCAGTTGGGGCCGGCATCAGTCCTGGTTTGATATTTAAGTAGATGGGTGCACAAAGAATTATGTAAGAGAACATTCTGAGTATGATCAGGGCTAGTTATGGTGCAAACCTTTGCATGTATTCTCTGGTAAACCTTGGAATACAAGCAGAATATGATGTTAACGCTTTCTTCTGGTTTTTAAACATTATTATTTATTTACACAGTCAGACAGGTGTTATTGACTGGTTTGTTTTATCCAGACATTGAGTCCTTCCCAAGGACCTGGGATGGCTGAATTTTATTGTCAATGTTGTTGCTGTTGTTATAGATATCGTCACAGAATATAGGCTGTTCCCAGTAAGGCTGCTTTTTGTAATTGGCTGGTGGTGATTTCTGTGGCCCCTATGGTGTTGAGGTGCTCTTCAAGGTCTTTTGGAATTGCATCTAGGGCGCCAATTGCCACTGGGATTATTTTGGTCTTTTTCTGCCACAGCCTTTCAATTTCAGTTTGTAGATCTTTGCATTTTGTTATTTTTTTTCTATTTCTTTTTCTTCTATTCTACTATCCCCTGGTATTGCTATGTCGATTATTTTAACTTGTTTTTCTTTCTTCTCGACTACAATTATATCTGGTGTATTGTGTGGCAGATGTTTGTCTGTTTGTAGTCAGAAGTCCCATAATATTTTTACATCTTCATTTTCTTCAACTTTTTCAATTTGATGGTCCCACCAATTTTTGGCTACAGGTAGCTTGTATTTTTTGCAGATGTTCCAGTGTATCATCCGTGCTACCTTATCATTCCTTTGTTTGTAGTCAGTCTGTGCGATCTTTTTACAACAGCTGATTAGGTGGTCCATGGTTTCATCTGCTTCTTTACAAAGGCGGCACTTGCTGTTTGTTGTTGTTGTTGTTGTTATATTATTATTGTTGTTGTTGTTATTTCTTTTTTGCACAGTCAAACAGGTGTTATTGATTGGTTTGTTTTATCCAGACATCGAGTCCTTCCCAAGGACCTGGGATGCCAGAATTTTGTTATCAATATTGTTGTTGTTATAGGTATCGCCGCAAAATGTAGGCTGTTCCCAGTGCTGCGGTGCTCTTCAAGAAGTATTTGAATTGCACCTAGGGTGCCAATTACTACTGGGATTATTTAGGTATTCTTCTGCCACAGCCTTTCAATTTCGATTTGTAGATTTTTGTATTTTGTTATTTTTTCTATTTCTTTTTCTTCTATTCTGCTATCCCCTGGTATTGCTATGTCGATTATTTTGACTTGTTTCTCTTTCTTCTCGACTACAGTTATATCTGGTGTATTGTATGGCAGATGTATGTCTGGTTTTGGTCGAAAGTCCCATAATATTTTTACATCTTCCTTTTCTTCTTCTGCTTCTTCTTCTTCTTATTGTTGTTGTTGTTGTTGCTTTAGCTCTTGATTGATTGATTGATTGATTGATTAAATGTTGTAAAGTCGGTGTCGATTCTTAGTGACCACATAGATAGATTCTCTCCAGGATGATCTGTCTTCAACTTGGCCTTTTAGGTATCCCAGTGGTGCATTCATTGCTGTTGTAATCGAGTCCATCCACTTGCTGGTCGTCCTCTTCATTTCTTTCCTTCCACTTTCCCCAGCATTATGGACTTCTCAAGGGATCTGGGTTTTGGCATAATGTGTCCAAAGTATGATAGTTTGAGCCTGGTCATTTGTGCCTTGAGTGAAAATTCTGGATTGATTTGTTCTATGATCCATTTGTTTGTTTTCCTGGCTGTCCATGGTATCCCCAAAAGTCTTCTCTAGCACCAAAGTTTAAAAGCATCAATACTTTTTCTACCTTGCTTCTTCAAAGTCCAGCTTTCTCATCCATAGAGTGTCATGGGGGAAATCATTGTCTGAACAATTCTAATCTTTGTAGGTATAGACATGTCACAGCATCTAAATATTTTTTCCAAGGCCTTCATTGCTACCCTACTAAGTGCCAGTCCGTGACGTATTTCTTGACTGCTGGATCCTTGACTGTTGATGGTCGATTCTAAAAGGCAGATGCTATCCACCACTTCATTATCAATTCTGAGGCTGGTGGCTGTACCCGTTGTCAGTTTTAGGTTAATTGTGATCTGTTTTATTATTGTATGTGTGCATGGAATTTGTGAAAAGCCTCGAGAAAACCTTGGAAAGGTTTATACATTGATAAAATAAAAGTAGATGTAACTGTATTGATTTTATTGTCAACTGGTGGTGACTCAGAGGCGGTCCTTCTCTATAGCTGCTCCTGGGCTGTGGAATGCACTCCCAGCAGAAATTCGTAATTGTAATTCCTTACTGACCTTCAAGAGAGCCCTTAAAGCCCATCTGTTTGGCCTGGCCTTTCAGGGTTTTTAATAAGTTTTAATTGTTTTAATGTTTGCCATGTTTTTTAACTGGTTTTACTTGTTTTTATTCTGTTGTAAACCACCCTGAGTCATTTTGGAAGGGCAGTATATAAATAGAATAAATAAATAAATAAAACCTAGTAGGTGGGGCCTTTTGTTGACCAGGCAAAGTAATTTTATGTAGCCTACACATTTAGGAAAGCTCAAGAAATTAAATATATGTAATTTTTTAAAATTAATCTGCTTGCAAAAGGGAAGTAAAAGAACAATTTGCTATTCATAGGATTTCAACATCAAAGATTATTCATTTTATTGAAAAATGACCATTTATGGTATATTTGAATCATAGTCAATCTGACTCTGAGATAGAATCTGAGAAATCTTCTGCTTTTCTTGGGTATGATGTCATTTTAAAATTGTTGATCTAATTGTTGAGTATTAAAAATCTGTTGAGAAAAATTACTCTCACATAGACTGGGAAACACATTTGGGTATTGACAGAGAGGTCTAATTTCTGGACATGCTAAATGACTGCCTTAGAATGATTGGTCACGGAACCAACCAGAGAGAAGGCGACCTTGGACCTTAATCCTATGTGGTGCCCAGGATCTGGTGTGAGATGTTAGAGTTGTAGAACCACTGGGAAACAGTGACCATAGTGCAATCCAAATTAGTTTATATGCTAGTGGAGCACTGCCAAGGAAGTCAACAGAGATGCATTGAACTTGAGAAGAGGAAACTTCTCAAAAATGAGGGGACTGGTAAAAAGGAAGCTGAAAGGGAAAGTCTGGAGGGCACTGTTCCCTGTAACAGAAAATCCCAGATGTTGTTGACTACAACTCCCAGCATCCTCAGCCAAAGTCCACTACAGCTAGGGATTCTGGGAACTGTAGTCAACAACATCTGGGATTCCCTCTTACAGGGAACAGTGCTAGAGAGTCAAATCACTCCAGAAAGCATGCAACTTATTCAAAACTACAGTAATAGAAATTAAGTTAGAATGTATACCAAAAAGAAAGAAGGAAACGTACCACCAAATTCAGGACTATGCCAGCATGACTAACAAGTAGAGTCAAGGAAGCTATAAAAGGGAAGAAGACTTCCTACAGAAAATGGAAGGAGGCCTAAATGAGGAGAACAGAAAGGAACATAAACTCTGGCAAAAAAAAAAAAAAAAAAAAAGCAAGGAGGCAATAAGGATTGCAAAAAGAGAGTTTGAGGAACATATAGTTAGAAGCGTCAAAGGGAATAACAAAAACTTCTTTAAACAGAAGCAGAAAACCTGCCTGGGGTGAAGTTTGACCCTTAGATGACAAGGGCATGAAAGGGATTGTTAAGGAGGATAAGGGGATTGCAGAGAAGTGGAATGAGTTCTTTGCATCTGTCTTCATAGCGGATGAAACTGACCACATACCCGCTCCGGAAGAGAGCTTTTCAGGATTGGAGGCTGAAGAACTGGGCCAATTTGAGGTGACAAGAGAGGATGTTCTAAAGAAAATTAACAAATTGCCAGGGCCAGATGGCATCCACCAAAGAGTTCTGAAGGAACTCAACTGTGCATTTCCTGATCTCTAAGCAAAAATATGTAATTTGTCCCTACAGTCAGGCTCTGTACCAGAGGACTGGAGAGAAGCTAACGTAATGCCAATTTTCAAAAAGGTATCCAGGGGGGATTCAGGAAATTACAGGCTGGTTAGCTTAACTTTTGTGCCGGTAAATTGATGGAAAGCATACTTAAGGACAAAATTGTTAAAAATATAGAATTGTTCTCCAATTAGGAATAGACAAGGGGGGTGACTGATGATCCTTTTGGATCTCTCAGCGGCTTTCGATACCATCGCATTGACCATAGTATCCTTGTGAGGTGCCTTAAGGAGTTGGGAGTGACAGGCATGACTTTGCAGTGGTTCCGCTCCTACCTCTCAGGTAGGTTCCAGATGGTATCTCTTGGAGACTGTTGCTCTTCAAAACAAGAGCTCCAGTATGGAGTCCCACAGGGCTCCATACTGTCTCCAATGCTTTTTAACAACTATATGAAACCGCTAGGAGAGATCATCATGATTTTGGTGCAGGGTGTTAATTTTTTTATGCTGATGAAACCCCAATCTGTTTCTCTTCATGTCAGCTTGATCAGGAAATGGCCTAACATCCCTCTAATGCCTGCCTGGAGGTGGTACTACACTGGCTGCCAATAAGTTTCCGGGTGAAATACAAAGTGCTGGTCATTATCTATAAAGTCCTAAATGGCTTGGATCCAAGGTATTTCAGAATACACCTTTTTCTTCATCAACTCCACCATCTATTAATATCATCTGAGGAGGTCTGGTTGTGGTTGCCACTGACTTGGTAGGTGGAGACTCAAAACCAGACCTTTTCTAGAGTTGCCCCGGGATTCTCTGGAATGCACTTCCTAATGAAATTAGAGTTTTCTTTTCTCCGAATGTTTTTAAGAAGGGCCTGAAAACATACCTGTTTAGCCAGGCTTTTAGTTTATAGTTTTAAAGCTTCTGCTTTTAGAGTTTTAATTTGTATTTTTAAATTGTTTTAATTGTGTCAATGTTTTAATGGTTTTTAGATTGTGAACCACCCAGGGACTTTCTTGTATGGAGCAGTATAAAAATGCAAGTAAATGAGAAATACATAAACACACACACACACACACACACACACACACACACAGAGTATACATGGACTTCCGAAAAGCTTTTGACAAAGTTCCCCACCAAAGGCTCTTGAGTAATTAAACAGTCATGGGATAATGGGACAGGTTCATGTGTGGATTGGTAACTGGTTGATGGACAGGAAACAGAGGGTAGGAATAAATGGATAGTTTTCATAATGGAGGAGAGAAAGAAATGGGGTCTTCCAAGAATCTGTACTGGGACCAGTGCTCTTTTACTTGTTCATAAATGAACTAGAAGTTGGGATAACCAGTGAAGTGGCCAAATTTTCAGATGACACTAAACTATTTAGGGTAGTGAAATTCACAACAGATTGTGAGGAGCTCCAAAAGGATATCTACGAACTGAGGGAGTTGGCGACAAAATGGCAAATGTGGTTCAGTGTATGCAAGTGTAAACTGAAGCATATTGGCACAAAAAACCCCAACTTCTTATATACGCTTATGGAGTCTGAGCTGTCAGTGACCGACCAGGAGAGATCATGGGGTCGTGGTGGACAGCTTGTTGAAAGTGTCAACTCAGTGCACAGCAGCTGTGAAAAAAGGCCAGTTACATGCCAGGAATCATTAGGAAGGGGATTGAAAATAAACATGCTAATATTATAATACCCTTATACAAATCTATGGTGCAGCCACATATGGAGTACTGCGTGCAGTTCTGGTCACCATATTTTAAGGAGGACATTGTAGAATTGGAAAGTGCAGGAGAGGACCAAGATGATCAGGGGCATGGAGCAGTTTCCTTATGAGGTAAAGCTACAGCAACTGGGGCTCTTTAGTTTGGAAAAGAGGCATCTGGGGAGACATGATTGAGGTGTATATACAATTATGCATGGAGTAGAGAGAGTGGACTTTTCTCCCTCTCTCACCACACTAGAACCAGCGGCCATCACATGAAAATGAAGGCCAGGAAATTTAGGACCAACAAAAGGAAGAACTTTTTCAAACAACGCCTAATTAATCTATGGAATTCTCTGACACGGGATATGATAATGGCCACCAGCTTGGATGGTTTTAAAAGAGGCTTAGACAAATTCATGGAGGAGAGGTCTATCAATGCCTACTAGTCTGGTAACTATAGATCACTTCCAGCCTCAGAGGCAAGATGCCTGTGAAAGCTGGAGGTGCTCTATAGTTACCAGACTAGTAGCAAGACGCCTCTGAATATCAGTTGCAGGGGAGCAACAGCAGGAGAGAGGGCATGCCCTCACCTCTTGCCTGTGGGCTTCTCAGAGGCATCTAAGAACAGGATGCTGTACTAGAGAAGCTTTTGGCCTGATCCAGCAGGGCTGTTCTTATGTTCTTATTATATTCAGAATTTCTTCTAAAAATACAAAAAGAAAAACCTTTCTCTAAGCATATTTTCTTTTTAAAAGTAGTGCATTCAGCTAATTTCAGTGGTAGGATTGTGTATGCAAAATTTAGTATCTGTAGGTCATCAGGAAGTATGACTTTCTTTGGCTCAAAAAAATTCTTCAAAATATATACAGTAATAGATTGTATACTTCTGTTTACTGACTCATATTTATTTTATTGTTTACTGTATTCTCTTCATTTTAAAAATTCTAAGAAAGTATTCAGTAGGCAAATTTGTGGATAACTGATCTTATTGGAATGAAAATACAATATCAAGTGTGAATTTGAAATGTTTTCAATGATATAATTTCATGATAAAATGCTAAGCAACTGTTTTGGTAAATAAGATACATATCTTTGTATTGTTTTTCTTTTAATATAAAATTAAAAAATAAAATAAAGTTATTATTTCCAATAAAGTGTGACCATCTAAGGGCAAAGTGTGTAGCTGATATTCCAGTCGCCTAGTAGAGGCCAGATCTCATCATGAAAATAAGGTCCTTGAATTGCCCTAGCAAGATCTATGGCTAGAATGCTTGACCAGGAGGGATGCAAGGAGCACCGATACACTGATGTAACGGAAACAAATGAATAGCAGTTTACTGAGGCACTAGACACAAGACACAAATGACAGGATATAAAATGATAGTAATGTTACAGAAAACACAATGAAGGTATTCATATTTTAAACTCTTGGCCATGATCCAAAGTTCCATGGAGCTCTGATGCACATAAAGAGCCTCCACTGCAACAGAAACTCCATTATCTGTTTACGGTTAATACTATACCTTAGGTAATATACAAAACACTAAAATCATGAGAACAGCACAACACAATTAAGACTACCACCTTATATAGCTTCAGAAAGGAGCAAGTCCCACTGAATGCAACAGGACTTACTTTTGAGTAGATATGTTTAGGATGAGTTGCACAGCAATTAAACTTCTTTTAAAAAGACAGCAGCCAAATCATTAAACCCTTCACCAATCAGTAAGAACTCTGCCAAATTTTAGAGGAAACAAATAAAACAAAAACATGTTCTCAAGTTATGCCAGGTCGTCAATATGTGTGAGGAATGTACATATCATGGAGTGGGCTGGATCTGTCCTTCACTGTACATACGTGCATCTGCATGTGCCTATACATGTACAAGCGTACGTAGGGAGTGCTGCTACATATGATTAGGAACCCTGTTTTTTCATTTGACCATCTGTATACTGTATCCATGGAGGATAGGGCATAACGTGATAATAGGGGGCAAAATCATGATAAAATTAACAAATCTCCAGGGTCAGATTGCATCCAGCCAAAAGTTCTGAAAGAACTCAAATGTGAAATTGCCGCTCTCCTAGCAAAAATATATAATTTGTCCCTACAATCAGGCTCTGTACCAGAGGACTGGAAAGCAGCCAATGTGACTCCAATTTTCAAGAAGGGATCCAGGGGGGATCTGGGAAATTACAGGCTGGTCAGCTTAACTTTTGTGCCAGGAAAATTGATAGAAAGCCTACTTAAGGACAAAATTGATAAGCATATAGAAGAAAAGGCCTTGTTGAAGGAGAACCAGCATGGCTTCTGCAAGGAAAGGTCTTGCTTCACTAATCTTTTGGAGTTCTTTGAGAATGTCAACAGGCATGTGGATAAAGGTGATCCGGTTGACATAGTATACTGGACTTCCAAAAAGTTTTTGACAAAGTTCCCCACCAAAGGCTCTTGAGTAAACTTAGCAGTCATGGAATAAGGGGACAGGTTCATGTGTGGATCGGTAACTGGTTGAAGGACAGGAAGCAGAGGGAATAGAAGAAAAAGAAATGAAGAAAATAACAAAATACAAAGATCTACAAATTGAAATTGAAAGGCTGTGGCAGAAGAAGACCTAAATAATCCCAGTAGTAATTGGCACCATAGGTACAATTCAAATACTTCTTGAAGAGCACCGCAACACTAGGAAGTGGGGTCCCCCAGGGATCGGTACTGTTCATATTGGTACCCCCAGGGATCGGACAGTGCTCTTTAATTTGTTCATAAACAAACTGGAAGTTGGGGTGACCAGCAAAGTGGCCAAATTTGCAGATGACACTAAACTATTTAGGGTAGTGAAATCCACAACCGATTGTGAGGAACTCCAAAAAGATCTCTCCAAACTGGGGGAGTGGGTGACAAAATGGCAGATGTGGTTCAATGTAAGCATATTGTGGGTCATACCATTTTATAAAGTATAAAAGTGATGCACATTGGAGCAAAAAACAGCACTTAATTAATCTATGGAATTCTTTGCCATCGGATGTGGTGATGATGACCAGCTTGGATGGCATTAAAAGGGGCTTAGACAACTTCATGGTGGACAGGTCTATCAATGGCTACTAGTCTGGTGGCTGTGGGCCATCTCCAATGTCTCTCAATACCAGTTGCAGGGGAGCAACAGCAGGAGAAAGGGTGTGCACAAACCTCTTGCCCGTGGGCTCCCCAGAGGCATCTGGTGGGCCACTTTGTGGAACAGGATGCTGGACTAGATGGACCTTGTGCCTGATCCAGCAGGGCTGTTCTTATGTTCTTATGTAACATGAACAAGACTTCAGTCTTAAGCACGTCCTGAATTGACACAGAGAAGGAGCCATACAGGTCCCTTGGCAAGGAATTCCAGAAAAGTGGGACTTTCACAGAACAGCATCCCATCCAAGCCCTTACCAACTTCATCCCCCAAATGGGGGACATATAGGAGACCCCCTCTGCTCAAAGGGCAGAGAGATCATAAGGAGAAGATGTACCGTTCAATATGCTGGACCCAGAATGTGTGGAAACCAATAAAGCATACTTGGAATGTGCCTGGTAGCACAGTGGTGACTAATGCAGTCTAGCAAAAATAAACATAAACATGTGTTAATTGTCTCAAACCAGACTGTAGTAGGCCTCTGCCTTTTGTACAAGCTGATGTTTCTCAACAGTCTTCCAGGGCAGCCCCATGTGGAATTAATTACAGCAGTCTATTCTCAAGATTACTAAGACATTCAATCTCAAGATTAATTTAAAAGAGTAGTTAACATTTAATAATCATATCATCATCATCATCACCACCACTACCACCACCACCACACTGACTGCCTCTCAAACGGAGGCACTGCTAACTCAGTGTTAGCAGCATATACTTAACTCCCTTATGGAAATCAAAATGTTAGTTTAGCAGGATTGCAGTAAACAAATCTTGATTGTTTGGATCACCAAATTGCTACATGTGGTAGGGAGGTGCTTGTATTCTATATTTAGAATAAAATATAATTCCTACATATGATCCTTTGAATGTGGGTGCTATTTTTAAAAAATGACCAAAAAATGTATGGATTGGAGTGAGGGCCACCCACATTTCAATATAAATGGCCACTTTTTAAAAATGATTTTTCTTAGAGGGTAATAAAAATGGCATGACCCATTTACTAAAAATAAAACCAGTGTAAATTGATTCTAAGCAATGCTTTGGAGCAAATGTCTCTATGAATACTGCTATTGTGTCCATTCCTTGCTGTCTTGCTATTACAATATGCTTTCATAATTACAAACACCCCTTTCCAACAACACTTGTTTCTTTAAGAGAGAGAGAGAGAGAGAGAGAGAGAGAGTGTTTCACATGAAAGAAATACTAAGCCCAAAATGATGTTTCATTAAACCCACTAAGGATTTTTTTATGAGCAGTTCCCTCAAATTAAACTAGCTTCCTTATTTTCTTTTCTTCTGAATTATGTCAGAGATTTTTCAGCCTTTGATGGATGTTTTCACTCTCAGAGACCATTATTATTACTTTTCTTATATAACAACACAGACAACAGGGACCTATGGTTTATTAGAACCAATGCAACATCTGCCACACTTGCCTCAGGCTAGAATATGGGTGTCCAAGCCAAAACTTATTCTTTTCATTTCTGCTCTATGCCACTAACTAACTATATACCCGCACAATACAGTTTAAGCTCGCTTGTCCCAGTGCCAGAGCTGGCTCTCCGTGGTAGCGGAGTGAGTCCCATTGCTCAGCAGCCTCACTCTCCTAGACTGCATCCTGTGGCTTTAACTCCTTTAACCAATCCTTCTCCTCCACATAACTCAACAGCAACAAACTTTATTTTGTTAGCCACTGCATCACAAATTGTTCTCTGGGCAGCTCACGATAACACAATGGTAAAAGACATCCAATAAAAACACATAAAAGAAGACCAAAAAATTACAATGGAAAATACAAAATATACTACAAAACATTTTCAAAACTTTTTTTAAAAACAATTCAAAAAAAGAGACTGAGTGAACAGAAAGATCTTTACCAGGTGTCTCAAACCACAAAGTGCCAGTGCCAGGTGAGCCTCACTGTAGAGGCTATTCCACAGATAGGGTGCCACAACTGAAAAGGCTCTTTCCCTAATAGCTACCTGCCTACCTCATTTGGCAGAGGCATTCAGAGCAGGGCTTCCAAAGAAGATCTTAAGATCCAAGTTGGGACATATGGGGCAAGGTGCTCTCTTAGGTAACCTGGTCCCAAGCCATTTAGGGCTTTAAAGGTTAGAATTAGCACTTTCAATTGGGCCCAGAAACAAACTGGGAGCCAGTGCAGCAAGCACTGGTGTAATATGATCAAAATGCCCAACTCTTCATCTCAATTTAGCTCCTCACCTCCCCCTGCCACAGAACCCGGCACTCCCCTCCTCAGTACTTTTGGTGGGGAGGACTGAAATAGACCCATCTAGAAACGATCTTTAGAGACTGCATAGTGGAGACAAATACATCATATTTTGAAATACTAGGCTAGTCTCTTCATTGGGGCTACTTTTTTCTTCTTGGTATTCAGCAATCACAGAGTAAACAACAGCAATATTCCCAAGAACACCTATAAAAGCATGATGTAATTGTGAGCATGTACTGATATCTGATGGGGGTCCTAGTAAAACAAATCCCCTTCTTGATTTGCTTTCATGGAATTGAATGCTTCAGTGTAAACCTTAGGATGATCCCAAGTATTGCTGGCCTCCGGGACAGATGAAAACATTCATCTGAAGTGCCATCAATCATGAAGTGCCATCAAAATGATAAAATCATAACCATACCATATCAATCTGACAGAGGAATAGCAAATTATTTTAAAATCTACGGGGGTAATGCAGAAAGCATGCTGCAATAGTGCAATTGCACTAGCATGGTGCAATTTTTCACAGTGTTCTCAACCTAGTGTGTGCTAGGGACCACTATGCCAGGAATTGTGCTAGTGATTACTATGCCCAGCACATGTTGGCAGACATCCAGACTAACATCATGCAGAAGGAATAATGTTCCACATGTACAGAAGAGAAGGAGCAATTTTTACCAATCCTCCCTTCTCTCAATAGCCTTCTGTGCCTCCTGAAATAGGCCTCTGAAGGTTGGAAGGCCCTCAGGGGCCTCCTTTCCCAGTTTTAAAGAGCTCCTTTCCACAATGTACCTGGCTTGTTCTCTTTATCTAAACACTTTTAATTTTAGCCCTTCACCACCACCTCCTGCATCAGCCAAACACGGTCAGTGGTGGGGGACGCGAGGGCAGGCACTGGCAGGCAGGCAAGAGGTTTGGGGCACTCAACCAAACATATGGGGGGGTGCCCCTTATGCCAGTGCTAACAAGGTCAAGGGATTTCATTACCCTTCTGTTTCCTGCACAGTACTTGCTGGACCCCAAGCTGCCTGTCATAGATAATAATGTCCATCCCAGTTTACTCTATGTCAAGCTGCATGATTTTTACTGGCCTATGGCATAATTTGACATTTATGTTCACAAATAGTGCAGAACATACAAGGCCTTAGCACAGACAAAAGAACACAGCAGGCCCTCCTCACTCCCTCCCTTGCCATTCTGTGGTCTTGGTCAATGCTCATGGGCCCTCCCCCTCTTTCTCCACTCAGCCACCACTTTCTTGGCAACCACAGCTGAATACTTAATGAACACCAGCACACAAACTGCTGGGCGCTTCCCAAATTGTGAGCCTTATGCCGCAAAAAGCGTTGTAAACTGCAATGTTTTGTGGCCTTGAATTCAAACTGCGATGTGTTGTAAGGGGGCAAGTCTCCTACAACAGGAAAATACAGCCTTATTCATTCATTCATTCATTCATTCATTCATTTTTTAATTATTTTTTATTTTTTGCAATGTAGATGCAACATTATAGGGCTGTGATGCAGTAATAAAATCTGAAAGAAAGTGTCAGAAATATGAGCGGCACCTTCCTTACAACGCAGGGGCTGCGATGTCAAAACACAGGCAATCCGGAAGCACACTTAAGGGACCCGTTGCGACACTGTGATAGTGTACAATCTGGAAAGCACCCTGCTGAATGAAGAGAAGGGTTTTTGCTTTTGTTGTCAATCTGTCCAACCTGCAGTGAAACAATAGTGCTACACAGCTGAGTTTGGAAGCAGACACCCACATTTTCTATCAATGCAATGTTTTAAGGCTTCTTAAATGGCAGGTTGCTCTGAACAGTCCTCAGGGCATGAAGCCAAGTCATCACAAGGCATTGTCGAGAATAAACTTGTGCCAGCATCAAATTATGCCATCAAAGCAATGCTAGTTGACTGCTGCAATTTAAATTCAAACACTATTGTTGTTGGAAGTTCTCCATGATAGGCATTCAACACTCATCAGTCAAAGCTATGTTTTCAGAGCAAGCCAAGTAGATTGGCTCCCTTGATTGAAATAGGGAAGGCATTTTGGGCAATGATTTCTGGATCAGGGTATGATATTTACTGAGCCTGATCATATTAAAAGGGGTGCTTCTTAAGATTCACCAACATCTAGGCTTGTTTGAAACAAGCCCTACAAAAACGTTTAATTTATTTGCTTGTATGTACTCATATTCTGTCAATCACTAAAAAGATCAAATAGACATTATAAAAGCATGTATCTAAAAGAAAATAAAAGCTAAGCTGTGGAAATAAACTTTTGTAAAATAGCATATCCCCTGTCCTCCCAGGAAGCAAAAAAGGAAGATTACTCGAAGCTTGCTTAACAAGAATGAAAAAAAGTAGAATAATTAAATTAAATAATTGAGATGAAACCAAGGAACAAGCAAAGATGGTTTAGAAAATACAAGAAAGAATTGCTGCATAAATCATTATTACAACCCATAAAATCTTCGACCTTGGCACAAGCTACAAAGTTCAAAGGTGATGTTACATTATGGGCTTGGCTGAACCATCATTTACTTTCACTCTGCTTCATTCATACACACACACACACACACACCTATAAAGAGAATGTTATATTTAAACATATACACTGCCGCATCTTTTGTTGTAAACAATATAATCTGAAATATTTTTACTACTACAATATGGTACATGCGTCACTTGCTTGGCCTTTTGGATGAAGAGGGGACATAGTCCTGAAAATGAAGATTTACAATGCCCTATAAACCAGCAGACAATGCACAAGCATGAGCCTCAGACCATGTCCCAAAGTGCCCTTGTGTGAATGGTGGGGAGAAATAGTCAGGTTTAGAATAATATGTACATACACAAAAGGTGGCTTTCAGCAGCAATTTTTTTCATCCCACCCCACCCCCAAGTCATGTTGTAATGAAACATCCAAATCTAGCCATATTTTGTTTTTACTGTTTTTTAAAAAAATACTTAAACCCAAAACACTGACAATCATATGCCAAAATTCCTTATTGTCAGCATGTAATACTGAAAAATAGAGGAATAATTATTGAGGGATGTTAAGCTACCGTAACTTATGTTAACTACTTATCTTACATGGGGAAAGGTCATTTTGAATGTGCACATTATGTATTTCTTATTAGGGAAACGTATATCTAATCTTTCTGCTGATACAATGCATAAGTGGGTTAACAATAATACAATATATTAATAATATTACAATATTAATATTATTGTAATTAAATATAATACAATATATCAGTTAACACTAAAATCACACAGACGATAAAACTGCCATGGTCACAGGAACCCAAACAAGGCAACCACAAATAGCTATGTAGTGGATTAAAGCCTTTGTCTCAGAGCAAGCTCATGTGAGGGAAAGAAATGCTCAATCATCCCTGCTGAGTTTTCTGGCCAGGCTTCTCCTAAAGCTATTCTGAAATTATTGGTAGGTTCAAAGCTGCCACCACTGCCCCGCTTATCAACAGAGCTTGAACCTCCCTAGGTTTGGGGTGGAATCCCAGGGAAAACTCTCTTTTTTTGCTATTGGACAAGTACAACAATCTTCCATGTGCAAGCCTACACATGGTGAGGAAACTGATAGCTACTGAACATCTGAAGACATGCTTCCTTTCCACAGGACTCCATGTCACCAGTCCCGGAAGCACACCATCCCCCACATTCCTGAGTTGAAAACTAACTCAGGGAGGCTTGTAAAAAGAAAAGAACTAAAAACACAATTTTATTCAATTACTACAGTCAATTTTTAGATATAGTCAAGTATCTTACTAGGCTTACAAAAATAGTTTGTCTTAATGCACGTTTAAACGGTTGTAGAATCTTTTGCAATGCTCTAGGTAGAATGGGCATAGGGTAGTGTTTCTTACTTACAAGTAATCAATACTGGAACAGTATCAGGAATATACAAAGCACACACCAAAGAAACAGAAATTCTAATGCAAAGTCTAACTAAACAAACTTTTTCCTAGACTAAACCTCCCAAAGCCAAAGCCCAGGTTTTCTTTTTACTTAAACTCACTAAACTCCAGTTGAGATTCAAGCCCCTGCAGCTCTATCTTCCAAGAGCTGCAGTCATCCTCCTGCAGCTATCCTCCATGGCCACATGTCCTTCTTGTCTCTCACAGACCTCCCCTTTTTGTTCCCAGAATTCCCCACAACCTCTCTCTAGGTCCCACCTACCTGGTACACATACAGCAATTGGCTGCCCTGGAGTTCACCAGCATGTCAGTCAAGACAAGGGTTCACTCCCTGTTAACTCTTTAGCGGGGAGGGGTGGCTGATCACTACAAACTAGATTAAGGGATCATTCACACAACCAAAGTGGGGAGGGCTGGGGCGGGGAGGCAGGATCCTACTCACCTTTGCCCACATGGGTAGCACCTCTTCAGAGCTCCACCACTTGCACACTACACTGTGTGCATGTGGGATTGGGAGGAAGAAGTCCTCCCACATCCTACAATGCACCGTGCAAGCAGTGGAGAGGCAGCCCTCACAAATGAGGCAGCCTTCACCAATGCAGCAGGTCTCCTCTCCCTGGCTGCGCTTTCCACAGGACTCTGTGGTGGCCAATCCCAGAAGCACTTCAAGCAGTGGCAACAAAATGAAAATGTGTAAGAAGGGCTGTTCCTCTCATACCTAACTTTGGACCTGGGTTTTAAACCCTGGCTACCCATTTGGGGAAGGAGCTAGGTAGGAGAGATTTCGGTGGCTCCAGACAAACTTCTGTACCCAAGTTAACCCTCTTTTACCCAGAAAGGGCTGGTTATGAGGACGATATGAAAATGTAGCAAAGTCAACAGCAGATCAAAACAGATACAACAAACCACTGAGAGAAACAACAACAACAATAACATTACACTTGTGAAGCTATTAAAGAGACAGGTCTCCGTAAAGCAGTGAAAAGCCATCAGGGAAAGGACAAGATGGAGCTCCCTGAGAAGGGAGTTGGAACATTTGGATACAACCACAGAAGAGCCCGCTCTCTTATGTCCCAACCAGAGGAAAAGCAGATGCTGGTAGAATGTGGAGGGCTACAGGCAGGTTCGTAATTCATTTGCAGAATTAACTTGAATGCTAAGTTTAAATTGCCTAGCTGCAATCTTAGAGCAATGAAGAACAATTAATTAGCCCAGTAGAGCAAACACACCAAATCAAACCACTGGCCCAGAATTTGAAAGATTCAATGCAAAATAAGAACTGAACATAGCAACAAACATTTTTTCTCTCTTTATCTGTTCTGGAATAATTCTGCCTGACAGATACTTCTAGACAAAAGCCTTCCATTTCTATTTGGAAAGAAATAACTATTAAATCCTAAACTAAGGCAATAATAGATGCTAAGAGATATAATGTTCCACTAAAAAAAAAAATCCATTGCTACTATATATTTTTTAAATGAGAAAACACACTCTATTGGTTTTCATTAAGAAACCCCCTTGGGGATTTCAGTGTGTTTTTGACTAATTTTTCATTTATCAAACTTATGGTTCATTTATTCTTTAATGATAAGGACGGGCTTACTCCAGGCTTGTAATTTCTGGAGACTAGCATAAAAATAATATGATAGATCACCTTGCATACTGGAATCACATTTTTCTTTTGCTTTGCCAGAAATATTGTGATTATGCTTGACTCCAGTGAATCTAGATGAGAAATGGCTCTTTTACCCCTCAGTCTTAAACACATTTACACAGCAGCAAATCCCCTTGATGTCAGCAGTGCTTACTCTCAAGTAAAAAAGCTAAGATTGCTGACTTTAGCTTTTGTTTATTCCACAGAATATCATGTAATCTTAAATAAACAAATTAAATAAATAAATATTCACCCAAGTCATTTTCCCTATGAAAACAAGCTGTTTTTGTGATGTCTGAATTAACTTACTCATTGGAAAAAATGGAACTGCAATATGTCTGACCCTGAGCAGCTCTTCCACATTCTTCCCACTCAAGCAGATACTCTTTGAGGCTGTTCTCACGAGCAACCAAGCCCAGGCTGAAGCAGCCATGCAGAGATCCCAGCAGTGATGTAGTTCTAAACCCAGAGCTGAAGCCCAGCTTGTAGATAGGGATGTACAAACAGGTCTGGTGGTTTGAAGGTCCAGAGGTTCGGGGAGTTGGAATGGAACCAGAAACCCCGCCCCACCCCGCCCCCCGCTCCATCCAGACTGGAACTGAACTTCCATACACGTTCACGGATTTTTTAAAAAAATTAAACCACTGAGAAACCCTTTGGGGGGCTTCCTGTATGCCATGGGGGGGCAGGGTCCGTGAAGGTTCCCCCTCCCCCCGCCGGCCTCTGAAGTCACCACTGTTGCCCAGGAAATTGATCATTTTCGGCCTGTTCGGGCCTCTGTAGTGGGCGGCGGCAGTCATTTTGGCTGCCACTGTGCATGCGTAAATTATCCCTGTGGGCCCTAGCCTCACAAAGGTCATTTGCGCATGCACAGCAGCCATTGTGGGAAAAACAAAATGGCCACTGTGCATGCACAAATGACTTCTGCAAGGCCCTGGGCTTGCAGGGGTCATTTACGCATGCTTAGTGGCAGCCAAAATGGCCACCGCTGCACACTACAGAGGCCTGAATGGACCAAAAATGATCAATTTCCCAGGCCACAGCGGTGACTTAAGAGGCTGGCGGGGGAGGGGGAATCTCCGCGGGGACACACACACACCCCATGGCATACAGGAAGCTCCTCGAAGGGGCTAAAGGTACTTTAAATTCATTTAAAAATAAATTTTTAAAATGGACTGGACCAGGGGGGTGTTTGATGGGGGCCGGGCCGGACTTGGCCGGTTAGGTTCAAGTCCGGTCTGGACTTGAACCGAACTGGGCCAGCTGGTTCCGTGCACATCCCTACTTGTAGCCAAGGTTAAGGATGCAAAAAACTCCCTTACCCTCGGCTCCGGGATGAGACAGGCGCCTAGTGCATCTGTCCCCTGGGGGAATCCCCCAGTGCACTGCACTTGACGCATGGTGCACTGTGAGATTCTTGGAGGTGGGGACAATGGGTCCTGGCCTCTGCTTACCATGTTGCCGGGAGCAGTGTGGATAGTCATCTATGCTGTTCCTGGCAGCATTGGTCATGTGGGCACGTGGCTTACGCGCCACCCAGCCACAGAGTGGTTGTCTGTAGGAAGGTAGGTTGAACCCTGACTTCCCCCCTGCCCACCTGACTGTGCACGCATGTGGTCATGAGAATAGCCCCATAGTTTCTTTCAGGTTGAAGTTCTTCCCTGCTAACAAACCAGGTGGGGGAAGGCAGTCTGTGGGCTGCAGAAAAACACAAATCAAGGGCTTTTAAAAACCGAATATTGTTTGAAGTTACATTTGGGTTTGCCTGTACATCTAAGATGAACAGGCTGCTTTTGCACTGGGCTTCAGTCCCAAGCCTTCAACAAAAACCCCAAAAAACCAACAACCCACTAGACTCCACTTTCCTGGCTCCATCGCCAGTCCTGCTCTAAGCTCTGTTTTTAGGTCCAGCCCAGGTACAAGCATGTTTAAAAGCTGGCAATATTCATTCTTCCAGATTCAACAAGCCAATTCACAGAAGTTTCTCTGCTTAGCAAACAGTTTTCCAGTACTCAAGTGGCCTTTGAATCTATCTAGAGCAGTGTTTCCTCTGATTTTTTTCATCTCTGTGCAGAATGAATTTTGTTCTGGGCAGCAGTATCAAGGCAGTGTGTGCACACATGTATTCAGGGTGAGGCCTTCCTGATCTAGGGCTGTGTGCATTCCACATCTCTAATGGTCTGACCTGGTATCCAGTGCAAAGTTTTGCAATCTCAAAACATGAGTTCTGTTTTACTCTAAAAATCAAGTCTCTATAGCCCAAATGATTACAAAAAGAAACAACAAAATAGCCTGAAACTGTGAAGACTCAGAAACCAGATATGAATCTGGCTGCCAAAAGGAAATAGGATTCACTGTCCTACAGAGTTTGCTATCCCCAGCCACCCTATTTTTACCTATCCATAGTCAAACCACATTAGTCCTTGCAAAAATGAAATAATTACAATACTGTTAATGGAACTGCTCCCAGGGGATTGGCAGGGACCCCAAGCTACATTTTAGCCTTGTGTGGGTGTGGGGATTAGCTATCTTAAATGGAGCAGTCCAGAATAAATTTGTTCAAAGCTTAGGTCACGGAAAGAACTGAATGGAGAGGTTCAAGTTCAAATAAAATAAGGTTTATTGAAGGGTTTTGGTGGGGTACAGGAAGAGAAAATAATGCTTAAAGAACAACAATGTTTAACTAGCAAGACTAGCAAGACCAACAATTTACAAATAACTATGTTACAGCTCACAAGGTGGCAATTTTGGCTTGGGTTTCCGAATTCAGTTCACACAAAGCTGAAGAGAGAAATGGACAGTTTCAGATTGTAGGAGAAATGAGGAAAAATGGAAGAATTTTGAGGACAGGGGTTATATACTACCTTGCTCCTTCCCAGAGCAATGTTGTGAACCCTTGCAACTCAGTAATTACCAAGAGGCTTCTCTCCTCCAAGGCAGGAGCAGGAACTCAGGAACCAGGCAGAGGTCCAGGAGCCAGGGAAAATCCAAAAATGGACCAGAATCTTGCAGCCAGGAGTGCTGAGCAGACCAGGTTAGGAAAAGGACTGGCCTGGAGGCAAAAGGTAAAGCAGAGGTAAAGGTAAAGCAGGAGCATGAGTCAAGGCAGGGAAAATTGGAGGTGCCTGTGCCAAGACATAGGAAAAAGATGGTGAGTCCAAGGAATTAACACCTGGTGAATCTGAGGTAAAGTCACAAATGACACAAGAGACACTGGTGACCCAGGAGAGACATGGATGGATGGATGGATGGATGGATGGATGGATGGATGGATTTCTATGCCACCCTTCCAAAAATGGCTCAGGGCAGTTTACACAGAGGAAAAATGAATGAATGAATGAATGAATAAGATGGATCCTCGTCCCCAAAGGGCTCACAATCTAAAAAGAAACGTAAGATAGGCACCAGCAACAGTCACGGGAGGTACTGTGCTGGGGGTGGATAGAGCCAGTTACTCTCCCCCTGCTAAATAAAGAGAATCACCACATTACAAGGTGCCTCTTTGCCAGGTTAGCAGGGGATTGATGGTGTCTTGATGTCTTATAGGAAAATTCTTGCCCGAGGGCATTATGCTGATCACACTTTGCAAAGGTGGACAATAGGGACAAAGGACAGAACACACCATTGTTCTATTCAAAAGTGAGGAGCCGATCTCTTTTTAGACAAAGGCTAGGGGAGGTCTGAAAGACCTGTGTAGAAATGAATGCATCAAAGATTATCTCTCATATCTTTTTAGAATATCTGGGGGTCGCTAAAATGTGAACAATCTAGCTTCCTTCGCCTTCAGCCAGACATTAACATACTCATTAGCAAAGGAGAGATTACCTGTTATTTTCTTATCACTCCTTCTGGAGAAGATGCTATCTTGACCTTTGTTGTGCCAACAAAGGGGGAATACTTGGCTGATTCTTTAAAATAATAACTCTTGATTAAATCATGTCTACTTCAGCCTCCCAACTGTAAGTAATCAGGGGGTGACAGTGCGGGGAGGTCCTCCTGCAACCCTGTGCTTTAACCTGACCTAAGAGTTTCTTCTCCCAGGCTCCGTGCCAAAGTGACATGCCCTTTGAGTTAACTACGGGCAAAACAAAATGGAGATCTCATGGTCCCATGAGATCCAGAATGCAAACAGTGGTAACTACAGGCTTGTAGTTCCAAATATAGAGGGGTGCTCCTCAAGGGAGCCCCCAAACAGGCTCTCTTTGTAGCAATACTGAAAAGCTGGATTTTGGAAGCAAAAATAGCAATGAGAAACAAGTGAATACCGTATATACAACTGTAGTCACAACTCTGAATACAAAACAAAAAACTGTTGTTCCAGCAGCCAATCCAGCCAATATGGTTAACAAGCTGAAACTTTTGTTTCTTAGAAAATGAGAAATGCTGAACTTAACTGAATCAGCCCTCAGCCCCAATTGATGGATAACTGTTAATTTCACGCTGCATAGTGCTGTTGACATGTCAACCCTCTAAGCAATACTGAACCTTCAGAATTTGCAAAGGTTCACCCCTCTTCTTTCCCTAATGTTAGTCTGACATTAGCTCCTGGTAAAGTTTTAAATGTAAATACGGTGCATGAGAGTCCATCCTTAAGGCCAGATTCATTACTTGTTGGTATTTTTTCCCACCCTCTGTCAATGCAGACTGTAGTTTTCAGACAGTTTGCATCACCATTTAGACTTCCATTTGAAGAGCTTTGAAATAACGAATTGAAAAATCTTTGCCAAAAGCATTAAAAAGAAAACAAAACATAGTCTTAGATTCCAGAACCTTAACCCGGGGACAGCCAATTGAGTGAAAGCAGCTTGAGAGAGGCAATTGCTTCCAATAGCACAGATGCATTTATGTTGTTTCTGGTCAAATAGATTTTAGAATCAGTGCAGACATATTATAAGACACTTATAAAAGTGTCCCAGAAGAGTGCTCAAAGTGCCACATAAGAAATGAATTTTAAAAGGACAATGAAAATTCAGCAAATTAAATAAAATCAAGCATTAAATAATATCATAAAAGACCAGAACAACCAAATAAGCAAAGCCAGCTGCTTCAACACCACCACCAACTGGGAGAATTCTGTTTATATTTATACTACTTGCAAAGCATACTTTCATTCTGTTTTAAAAGAAAAAAGAAAAAACTGAAAACTGAAAAGTTCAGTTTTTGTGTTGGAAATGTGACAGTTTTTTAATCAAAAAAAGAGCAAAAACTGCCCATCAATGTTATTTCTAAGGTGGGAAGCAACTGCAGCAAAATAGGTAAAGCATGAGCACATCAATACCTGTAATCAAAAGACAAGAAAGGGCAAGGGAGGAAAGCAAGGACAGGATTGGCTCCAAGAAGAAAAAGTTTCCCCAGCAACACTCAGGATTAATTGTCTTCAGTCACAACAGGAGGACAAAAGCCTGCCCCAATAGTGAGCCTGTTTTTAAAAATATTGATCCACACATTCCCTGTAGAACAGTTTGCACTTTCTACCCGACAAGTGTCAGCTAAATAAGGCAGAGCGAACACCTAGGGTCTACCATGAAACAAAATGCTACTTAGAGGAGAAATATCAGAGGCAGCTAGGAAAGGCTACATAGAGAGTTAAGTGGGTTTCTGAAAGGCCGAGAAGAAACATAGGAGGTAGAGAGAGGGACACTTAAAAAGAACACAACTCTCGTTTGAAAAATCAATACGTATCAACCAGAGCACACTTGCCTATGAGAGTGATACAGTTTCTTTGATGAATTCAGAAGGACAGATGCAGGTAAGATGGATGTGTGCACAGAGGTACAATTATTACTACTTACTAACTTCCCTCTAGAGCTCCCAATGAACATTACAAACTTTAGCTGTGCCCCATTTAAGTGCAGGATTGCTCCCTCATGGAAGAGATAGCACTTACTTCATCAAGTGTCATATGGACAACATGCTGTATACTTCGTTTTAGGAAATTACACCTTATGAAATCCAGCCATATAAAAAATTGTATTGGAACCGGCCACATTGCTATAGTGGGCCAGTAGCTGATATGGGATTAAATACATTTCAAGGCCAGGAATCTCCATTAAAGCTTCTGGTTAAGTGCAAGGATATTCTTGGGAATTTTTTGCTTCTTTATATAGTATCAGGTTACCATTTGCAAAACCTAAACAGAGCTTAATCTGAAGTTCATATTGAGCCCATTCAGACAAGCCTCCAGCAACTCGTGTGTTCAGGGTAGAGATGCACCGAGGACACACCTGCCGTGACATCACTAAAGGATGTCACAATGTGCTGTTGGGATCTCCTTTGTATGAGGGGGTGATCATCCAAATCGCCCCTCCGCATACGCTAGAAATTCAGATGATCACCTCTCTCACATGATTAAAGGACATACCAACAGCACATCAGGACATCCTTTAGTGATGTCAGGGCAGGCGTATTCTCGGCATGTCCCCACCCTGAACACATGTGCTGCCGGATGCTCACCCAAACCAGCTCATTAACATTTGTTGTGTTCATATGAACAAAACTGAACTAGTGCTTGGGGGACACCCCCCAAAAAAGTGTCTGCCTTACTTCTGTATTCATGAAGTAAGTACTACATTCTGATGGTAAACCAATTTAATGATCAGTATTCAGACTATACAAGAGCCCCTGGTGGCGCAGTGGTAAAACTGCCGCCCTGTAACCAGAAGGTTACAAGTTCAATCCTGACCAGGGGCTCAAGGTTGACTCAGCCTTCCATCCTTCCGAGGTCGGTAAAATGAGTACCCAGAATGTTGGGGGGCAATATGCTAAAAATATTGTAAACCGCTTAGAGAGCTTCCAGCTATAGAGCGGTATATAAATGTAAGTGCTATTGCTATTGCTATTGCTACTTCCCCCACCCCACACAGAAATGGCCCACACAATTAAGAAATATGCCGAGAGCTCACCTGTCCTGTTATCTTTCACAGACATCCGGCTAGTCTATTAACACAGATGTAACCTCTTCCTGGTAGCTAGCTGTTTCTGCCTATGTACACACTCAAGCAGGATGCCATTCCAGGACTTTTAAATTATTTTTATTATTTAATTTATATTCTGCCTTTCTTTCATGTCGATTTCATGATGGATGAAGTCAGAAGGAATGATCCCAGTTATCCCATTTTTTAAAATGGACAGAGCTACACAGACATTACAGAGAAACACACTCTTAAATGGAGATAACATTCCAATGGAGTATGTGATGGATTTATTGTGAATTTGATTCTGAATTATCTGCTACCTCATTCTGTCTGTGGGGTGTCTTTTTAATTGTTTGGGTTTTTAAAAATAAAATGGAAAAATAGTATATGAACACCTCTAATAAATTAATTTGTTTTAGAAAGAGATATGGCTTTGTTTTGATATTTATTTCAGCATAGTACTCAAAATTTCCTCTTCAGAATTCAGGAAGCTAATGATCTATACAGTACATGGCAAAAAGGTTCCTTCCAATCCTTCCTTGAAACAAAGGAATAATTTTATTAACTGGTGACAGTGGAAACAGCATGGTTACTAATAAAATGGATTCCAGTTAACTCTTGCAGCAAGACGAACAGAAATCACTAGGACATTTCTAATTTAGAAGAATCAAAATACTGAAAATTTCCACTGCATGGCAAAAATTAAATAATTTCCCTTTAAAATGTATTTTTGTGAATGAATGTGAGCTGTTGCCTTTTCATATGATACACCCAGCTAACAAAAAGGATACTTTCCATGGGGGAGGGGGGGGATTAGTTATGCTCTATGGTTCCTGGTGTAGTTACCAAACCTCCCCTCAGGCATCTGCTTGTAGTATTTACATTTTTTACTAAATTATCAAGTGAAAATCCAATTGTTCTTAATGACATTCACTCTATGTGTCTCCCATTCTCATATATGAGAAAGGGTTTATTATCCATTTGGAGTAATTAAAGCACTGATGTTATATAGATCCATAAAAACAACTTCATTAAAGCTAGCAAAGTGGCTTTTATTAAAACTACAGCTGGAAAATATTTATTTATTTTTAAAGCCAAATTTAGATTAGGAGCTAGAAATGGTTCAAAATAGCAATATATTTACACTGAGAATCTGAAGTGTTTCTGAATTTGTGTAGCAAATTGTGTAGAGGTTGTCCATATTCTTATTTCTCCACCAAATACAACACAGGAAAAGTGCTGAGTGAAATTAAGCTGCAAGAGTGAGCCAGTCTTCTTGTCCAAGCAATTGAGTATCTTAGATAAAGAAATCAATCTTTTCTTTAAATCAAGAAAACCCACCTTTTCCTTGAAGCCTTTGGCACTTGAGTCCCCATTCCTTACAATAACTAAGTTTAAATACTGTGTGGGTTTTTCCAGATGGTGATATATAACATCATTTTCACTTATTCCTACAGGCAGTGTTGCTGGGGGCTCAGACAACATACAGCCCTTCCCAGATCTTTGACCGTGATTAGCCATCTAATTCATGAAAAAACATTCCCCCCTCTCAATACTACTTTTTCTGTAACTTGAATGCACAGTGCGGAATTTTGCATGAGGACAAAAAGGTATGGATGACTATTGCATCATGTGAAGAGGAGTTGTTATCTACACAGGTGGTGACGTATGAGAGGGTCAGCTCCCAAAGGTATGTCCCACAAGCTCCATTACTTCTTCAGCTGAGAGCACACACCTTGTGTCATCCTTCCCCACACAACCCTCATCCAGTTGATTGATATTACACTCTTATATACCCTTAATTTTTTTAAAACCTATAGTGTGTGATTGTAAATAGGGCTCCTAGTCTTTAGAGAAAGAAGCTTTCTCCCCTACCCCCACCCACTCCTCATTCCTCCAAGTGATTTTGGTGTCAGTTTTGAAACACCGTTGCAAAGAAATAGGAGACAGTGGCTTACATGCTGCACAAGGATCCACTGACTCAAGTGCATGGTGCCAGTGCTTGTTCTATTCATCTGACAATTGTGTGCATGCTGCTGGAGAGCACCCATAGCTCCTAAGAATAGTGTTGGCACTTGGTGATGCCTCTTCCAATCAGAATAGTGGGAAAGGCATTGCTAAGTGCTGATACTATTCTTAGAAGCCATGGATGCTCTCCAACAGCATGCACACAGTTTTTTGAAGGACAGAGCCAGAGCGGTTCTTTTCAGGTTACAGGGGAATAACTCCCACAAACTAAGGATGTGCCAAAATGTAATTCGGCATGCAAATTGCAGCCCCATCCCTTTAAAACTGAGAGCTTCCACAACTCATTTGCACAGTTCATACCTGCTCCTGCTCCTCCGGTTGCCACCACTTCCATTATCTCAGTGCTCCTTCCAGCTATGATCGCACACTGATGGGGCATCTCCCAGCTGCCCCTACACAATGCTGGCACGTAGGGGCATCTGGGAGATGCCCCGCCAATGTGTGATCATAGCTGGGGGGAGTGCCGTGATAAGAGAAGTGGTGGTGAGTGGAGGAGGAGCAGGTATGGACCTGCTGTCCTCCATGTTAAATGGGCGGTGCAAGCCATGTTAAATGGGCGGTGCAAGCCCTAGGTTTTGAAGGGATTGTGCTGCAATTCAGACACCAAAACGCATTTTGAGCACATCCCTTCCACAAGCAGTTCTTGTGTGGGCCCACTGAATCTCACACAAAAAGTCCTCCATTGGAAAATACCCTTCTCATTCTTTGTAAATTTATTTATTTTATTTATTGTTAAATTTCTACACCGCCTTTCGTTAAAAACAACCCCAAGGCAGTTTACAAAAGTTAAAACACATACTGGTATTTAGCTAAAAATATAAAACCAATCCAATATCAAAATATATAATATACAAAATACAAAAAACTATACATGGATAAAAACACTCAGAAGCAGCAATAAAACAATCACTTTTTGGATTTACCCTTGCTGCCTAACCATTGAGCTGCTTTCAGCTCTCCACTGCCTGGTTCCATCCCTGAGGAAAGAGGTCCTTATGTTGCACTTGAGCCAGGAGGGTCAGCCACTAAAGAAGGACGAGGTTGTATGATTATTATTGTGCCCCCTGGGCTCTCCCTATCCTTTCTTCTTCTTCAATCCAAAAACCTGTTTCTCTAAAGCCTTCTTTTCTCTAGTCAGCCTGGAAGTCATTTAATTCAGACACTAAGCTAAATTGCCTCTTTGCAAGTATATGGTTGGTCTTTCTAACGTATTTTTATCAGTAATATTGCTTTAACCAACTCTCTTATTCCGCTGTATCCCTGAACCCCAAATAAATCCTTACTTTATTTTGAACTTCTCCCTCTCTGTCAGTTCATTCCCCTGGACCAAAACTTTGCACAAAATTATTCTGATGTGGGGCTGCTCCACCCCAGCTTGCTAATTCCCCACACAAAGCCCGAATGCATTTAGGGATGTTCGCCAATCACCCCGGAGCAGTTCAATTAATAAGTTGGACTGAGGGAAGAGAAGGGAACAAGATAAAAACATTTAATTTCTGGAGCGAGTGGATTAGAGTAAGAGAAAGAAGCCAAGCAAGGAGGCAAGTCAAGCAGGAAGAGAAGACACGCAGTAAAACAACATCAGCTCTCTTCAAGAAAAGAGTGAAGTGAGGTATAGGTCTGACCCAATTGAATTGTTGGACTCTGGAGTTTTCCACGGTGTATGTGGGCGAGGGATTTGAAGTTAACTATGGGCCGGTTCAGACGACATAGAAAATCGGAGTTCTATTCACCTCCAGATTCATTACCCAAGTGTCTGAACTGCAGTGGACCTCAGTTAAGAGGCAAAATTGATCCATGGTTTCCCTCCCCTAACTGGAATTGTTACGTTCAGTTTGTAGTAAGTTACACCATCAATAACTGCATCTCAGCAGCACTCCCATTACGTCCAATCGAGGGACTGAAGTTAGGCTTTCTTCAAACTGGAGTTGAGGGAGGAAGCTTCTCCCTTGCTCCGGCTTCTATTGGCTGCATGGGCTGTCCTTCAAGACAGAAGGAAGCCTGTATAGCCAGCTCCACTGCCTCTCTAAAGTCTCGAGACTGCAGTAAGGTTGAACTCAGACCGGAGAGCGGGGGGTTAGGGGTTGTGCAACTGCGGGTCCACTGGTCCGACAGTTCCATATGTCATCTGAACTGGCCTTATATACTTGTTGGAATAATTTTTATCATTTCTACCCCTTCCTCCCTTCTTTTGTTGAATGAACCTCAGTTCTGGTTATATTAATTAATGAGATACTGTTTTAATTGTGTTTTAATTGTTTTAACTTTTTAAATTTTAATTGTTGAAATGTTTTAATCTTTTTATTGGTGGTTTTTATTTTCTTGTAAACTGCCCAGAGAACTTGCATTTGAGGTGGTATAAAATATGTTAAATAAATAAATAAATAAATAAATAAATATAGATTTGGAAGTAGCTCACTGGATTCCCACCCTAACCCCTGATAGAAATAGAGTAGGGTGGGGCTGAACCACACTCGTCTGGGGTAAGGTTTCCGCACCCCTCACACACCTAATTGAGCTCGGGCCCTCCTATAAAATTCACAACTGGGGAGGTGCTGAGTGGGAAGGTGAGGGTAATATAAGTTATTCAGGACTAAGTCCCATTGAAATCAATGGGAGTCATGACTAATTTGTCTTATTGATTGCAGTAGTGCTTAGTCATGACTAACAAGTCTGGATGCTGCTCAATGAAAACTCAGAGTTGTCATCAAACCCTAGTATAGTCCTAGGGTTTCAAACGTTGCCCTAATTTAACTGCCGGGGCTGTGTTCTGCATGGGGCTGCATTTGAAGAGTATATCAAAAATGCAGGTGGAAAGGAGTGCTGTGGCCAGACTCCTCTTGGGTGCTCAGTACAGGGGAAAGGAGAGAAAAACTCAAAATGCTAAAAAAATGTCTATAGTAAAAATATCAAAATGGCCCTGAGAGTGATTTGAAATTTGCAGCTTGTTTTAAGTCAAATGGAAGCAAAAGCACCAACCCAGCCATTAGCACAACAACTTACAGTGTGATAATTACAGAGAAATTATGTTTTTAAAAATGTGATCAATCTTGGCAAAAGGATAAATCTTGTTTAAACCAGCATCTTAACCCTAATGCTATACTAATTCGATAAGTTTATAGATATATAAATTCTAGATGAAAGAGCATCATCCATTTCCCCGTACATTTCAATAGGACCAAGTAACACCAGATGCTTGTTTACCAAGATCTACCCCTCTCCCCCATATCCCTGATTTCAATTTATTTTTTGCCTTAGCTGCAGAACAATATCCAATGTTTAATGGCGAATTTCATGGTGCATATTACACTGTCTAAATTGCATCACTAATTATCTCCTTAATTTATATGAAGTTTTGCTTCTACAAAGCAAATTATTTGCATAAACATTAGTCACAGCGTGCTCTTATATAGGGTTGCTGAAAAGTGGTGCACATTAGCTCCCAGGAATAGTCGGTCCAAAGGGAAACACTGGTGGGAATGCCTCTGTTATGGGCTTTTACAGTATCTGACTCAAATGTGTCCCTCCTTGTTCTCTGAGTGGGAAGAAAAGGTAATAAACTGGTAATAGACATCTATTTTATGTGCTTTGTTATTTTGGTATATATTTAAGATGTTTTCAGCAGAAAACCTTTCCAGTGAATAGAACTGGATTATGTTTTCAAATATGAAAACCACTTTTACTTGCTGTGTGGGATCCTCACAGTAGAAAAGAATCATTTAATGTTTTTTTCAGCTTAGGCCAAGCTTTTCTGTGTCCCCAGAAGGAGCCTATAAAGTTTTGTTGAACATTAAAGGAAGCTTTCTAGTGATACCAAAAGGAGATGTTACCTCAGTCACTAAGATCATTCCTTCTCACCAGTCATTGATAATGGCAAGGCTGAATTTATTTTGGTCAGTCAGAGGGAGTCATCGTTTCCCTCTTTATCTCTTAACATTTTAAAATTGAAAGAAATATTTAGGTTACCTGCTGAAGTAGAGAAATGGAAATGTCACTGTGTTGCTATTCCACTGCACGTGCTCTTTCACCCAAGTTTTCCCTTTGAGAAAACTGAAATAACAAAATTGCATTAAAAAACAAACAGATTCAGATGGGGTTTGAAAAACTGTTTGGAAATTCCAGGCAGCAACCTCTTGAATAAAACACTTAGAAATTTGAAAATCTGGCACATGTGCCCTTCTGGTTACAATCCTGGGAAATAAATTGCTACATGTATGCTGAAAGCAAGAACTTGAGCAAATTTCAACTGAAAAGTAGGATTCAACTTTTTTGTTTGGCACAGAAGGAATTTTTTTCAGCATCACGTATGTTAATTCAGTTCACCTGAGGGCTCCTTCAAGCATTACATGGCAGTAAACATATTTACCAGTGAACAAACTCTCAGTATAACCTGAAGTCAATTTCAGTTCCCTGGATCATATATTAAGGATACATGCAGTGGTAAACAGACATTTCTTGGATGGTTATGTTATGTTATGTTATGTTATGTTATGTTATGTTATGTTATGTTATGTTATGTTGTTTATTTACGATCTTAGATCAAACATATGTTATGTATGTTACATGTTTCACATAAAATATTTTATAGATATCTATTGAAAATGTAGTGTGTGGAATGGTCCTGAAATCTACTGAGTGCCTCTCTTCCGTCTCAGGGTCTAACTAGACATTAGATATGTGCACAAATTGTTTTTTGTGATTTGGTTCACCCTTGAATCGAATTGCAAAAACTCAAATTGATTAATATAAGTTGACATGTAATAAGAACATAAGAACAGCCCTGCTGGATCAGGCCCAAGGCCATCTAGTCCAGCATCCTGTTTCATACAGTGGCCCACCAGATTCCTCTTGGGAGCCCACAGGCAGGAGTTGAAGGCATGCCCTCCCTCCTGCTGTTACTCCCCTGAAACTGGTACTCAGAGGCATCCTGCCTTTGAGGCTGGAGGTGGCCTATAGCCCTCCAACTAGTAGCCGATGATAGACTTCTCCTCCATGAAGTTATCCAAACCCCTCTTAAAGCCATCCGGGTTATTGGCTGTCACCACATCTTGTGGCAGAGAATTCCACAAGTTGATTATGCATTGTGTGCAAAAGTACCTCCGTTTGCTGGTCCTAAATTTCCTGGCAATCAATTTCAATTTTTAGATTTGTATAAGGGCATTATAATATTAGCAGTTCTATTTTAAATCCCCTTCCTATGGATCCCTAGCATGGAATTGGCCTTTTTCACAGCTGCCACACATTGAGTCAACACTTTCAATAAGCTGTCCACCATGACCCCAAGATCCCTCTCCTGGTCAGTCACCGACAGCTCATCAGCGTATACTTGAAGTTGTGGTTTTTCAGTCGCAGTGGTGACAGCCAACAATCTGGATGGCTTTAAGAGGGGTTTGGATAACCTCATGGAGGAGAGGTCTATCGTCGGCTACTAGTTGGAGGGCTATAGACCACCTCCAGCCTCAAAGGCAGGATGCCTCTGAGTACCAGTTGCAGGGGAGTAACAGCAAGAGAGAAGGCATGCCCTTAACTCTTGCCTGTGGCTTCCAGCGGCATCTGGTGGGCCACTGTGTGAAACAGGATGCTGGACTAGATGGGCCCTGGGCCTGATCCAGCAGGCTGTTCTTACGTTCCGATGTTCAATGTACATCCCTGCCTGCCTGAGTCTGGATAACACCGTGGCCTCAGGTTGGTGCTGAGCCCTGGCTGACAGCCTGACATATGGGTCAGAGTCCGTATCTCATCATGGGCCATTTGGCTGCCCGGACAGTCATTCCCCCACCTGGTGATCAATGGCCACTGACAGCTCACCTGTTGTGTAGTCAGTGTCCAGCACCTCCACGTGCAGACACCTGTGCTTTGCTGCATGGGAGGGGTTGGCCACAAAACCAGATGTCCCCTCGCTCTCCTGCCCATTGTGAAGGACACGAAAGCAGTGTGCCTCCCACTGGGACTGGTCCACAGATCCGCAGGGAAGTGCACACTGGTGTTAGGCACTGCTGCATGCAGTAGCCCTGACATAGCCTCCCTGCATGACTGATATAGGGAGGGCACCACCTACCTGCTAAAAGTGGTACATGAGGGGATGTTGTAGTCAGGGGCAAGCAGTAGGAGCAGCCAGCAAAAGCTGGCATTCTCCACCACCTGGAATGGCTGGTCAACAAAAGCAATCATTTTCCCAATGGCCCAGGTGATGAGATGAGGCTCTGGGCAACCAGACCACTTGTCCACTGACTGCTCCCACTGTGCAGGGAGCTTCCACTGCTTGGAAGGAGGAGCATGTGCCTTGCCACAAGTTGAGGACACACAAGGCCTATTGCTGCCAGCAGGAGAAGGGGCAATTGGGTGATGCCGTCATAGGTGTTGCAGGATTCCCATCATAAGAACATAAGAACAGGCCCATCTAATCCAGCATCCTGTTTCACAGAGTGGCCCACCAGATGCCACTGAGAGCCTACAGGCAGGAGTTGAAGGCATGCCCTCTCTCTTGTTGTTACTCCCCTGCAACTGGTACTCAGAGGCATCCAGCTTCTGAGGCTGGAGGTGGCCTATAGCCCTCTGGCCGTTGATAGTAGCCGTTGATAGACCTCTTCTCCATGAAGTTATCCAAACCCCTCTTAAAGCCATCCAGGTTGGTGGCTGTCACCACATCTTGTGGCAGAGAATTCCACAAGTGGATTATGCATTGTGTGAAATAGTACTCCTGTTTGTTGATCCTAAATTTCCTGGCAATATCATGGGATGACCCCTGGGTCTAGTGTTATGTGAGAGGGAGAAAGATTTCTCTCTATCCACTTTCTCCACAACATGCATGATATAATAGACCTCTATCATGTCTCCCCGTAGTCGTCTTTATTCTAAACTACAAAGCCCCAGGTGTTGTAGCCTTGCCTCATAAGGAAGGTGCTCTAGGCCCCTGATCATCTTGGTTGCCCTCTTCTGCACCTTTTCCAGTTCTACAATGTCCTCCTTTAGATGTGGTGACCAAAATTGTATGCAGTACTCCAGGTGTGGCCGCACCATAGTTTTGTATAAGAGCATTATAATATTAGCCGTTTTATTTATTATTATTATTAGCCCCTGCTAACTTGGCAAAGAGGCACCTTTTAATGTGGTGATTCTCTTTATTTAGCAGGGAGAGAGTAACTGGCCCTATCCACCCACAGCACAGTACCTCCAGTGACTGTTGCTGGTGTCTATTTTATGTTTCTTTTTAGATTGTGAGCCCTTTGGGGACAGGGATCCATTTTATTTATTTATTATTACTCTGTGTAAACCACATTTAAGCCATTTTTGGAAGGGCGGTATAGAAATTGAATTAATAATTATAATAAATAAATAAATAAATAAATAAATAAATAAATAAATAAATAAATATCAGTCCCCTTCCTAATGATCCTAATGATCCCTAGCATGGAATTGGCCTTTTTCATAGCTGTCGCACATTAGGTTGACACTTTCAACGAGCTGTCCAACATGACCCCATGTTCCCTCTCCCGGTCAGTCACCGACAGCTCAGATCCCATCAGCATATACTAAAGTTATAGTTTTTCGTCCCAATGGGAATCACTTTACACTTGCCGACACTGAACCACATTTGCCATTTTGTCGCTCACTCCCCCAGTTTGGAAAGGTTGTTTTGGAGCTCCTCACAACCTGTTTTGGATTACACTACCCTAAACAACAACAAATATTTATATACCACTTTTCAACAAAAGTTTCCAAAGCAGTTTACATAGAGAAATAATAAATAAATAAAATGGATGCCTGTCCCCGAAGGGCTTACAATCTAAAAAGAAATATGTCACAGTCACTGGACATACTGTGCTAGGGCTAGATAGGGCCAGTTACTCTCCACCTGCTAAACAAAGAGAATCGCCACATTAAAAAGGTGCCTCTTTTTAAAAGGCCACATTAAAAAGGTGCCTCTGGAAATTTTCAAAAAACACCCAAAAACCCATCTTTTTGCCCAAGCTTTCTCAGCTTCCTAATATTTTTGGGTTTTAATCTCTGGTTTATTTTTAAATTGTTAAATTGTTTTTAAATTTTTGTTTATGATTTTAACTGGTTTTATGTTATTGTAAACCACCCAGAGTCGAAAGTGTGGAGTCGAAAGTGTACAAATTTGAGAAATAAATAAATAAATAAATAAATAAATAAATAAATAAATAAAATCAATCTTTGTCCAGTTAGCTGGAGTAAAAGTTTGGTAAATGTCAAGTGTTCCGTCAAGTCGATTTCAACTCCTGGAGTCCACAGAGCTCTGTGGTTTTCTTTGGTAGAATACAGGAGGGGTTTACCATTGCCTCCTCCCGTGCAGTATGAGATTATGTCTTTCAGCATCTTCCTGTATTGCTGCTGCCCAATATCGTACTAGTGGGGATTTGAACTGGGAACCTTCTGATTGTTAGTCAAGTATTTCCCCACTGCACCACTTAAGATGACATTAAAGAGTTTGGTATCATCTGCAAATTTGGCCACCTTGCTTCTTACCCCAACTTCTAGATCATTTATGAAGAAATTAAAAAGCACCAGTCCTACAAATCCCTGGGGACCCCACTTCTTACTTCCCTCCATTGTGAAAACTCTCAATTTATACTTACCCTCTGTTTCCTGTCCTTCAACCAGTTAGCAATCCACACATGTACTTGTCCCCTTATCCCATTACTGCTAGGTTTTCTCAAGATCCTTTGATGAGGAACTTTGTCGAAAGTTTTTTGGAAGTCCAGGTATACTATGTCATCGTCCCAAGACACATGGGGTCTTTACTCCTTCTGACCTGTGCCCTGCAGTGGATGCGGATAGCATTGTGTGGGTCACCATGGTAGAGCTCAAAGTGGTCCCACATCATGCTGCTCTTGGACAGGGACCATTTTGGTGGTAGTGGTACTGGGGCTGCTGCTTCGTTCTGGGGCTGCCCCTCCCCACTACCACCACCCTCTCTCTGGGGCTGAGAAAGTCTAGGAACAACCAGAATTACTTCTGCCTGCTTCTCCTCTGTCTCAGATGGTGGTGGTGGGGTGTGTGTGTCTCACTGCCAATGAGGATTTTGGAGGATGGAGAGAGCAATCTGCTGGGCTAGCAGCCGATGACACCTCCTCCTCTGCTGCCACAGCAAGAAGAGCTTCTTCCATGACAGCGGTCACCCACTCACCTGCTTCTACCTCACCTACTTCTACCTCAGCCACCACAGGTGGCTGTGCTGCGGGACCACACTCCTCTGGAAAGGTGAGCCTGCACAGCACCACAGCAGTGGGGATGACTTGGGGAGTAAGCCACTCTCACCATCACCCATGGTGACCAGCAGCATTACCACTCCCTCTGCCTGGCAATCTGCTTCTGGCTCTGCCTTGCACCCTCTTGGATATCTTGGGGTTGTTGTTTTTTAAATTTAAGCCCTAACTCTGATGGGTGGGTGGGGGGAAGCTTTAAGTGGATGTGGGCTCAGGGGTGGTCTGTTTAATGCTCTGTGTGCCACACACAGTGCTATTTATAGCACTGTAGTGTACACACAGATGCTAGAATAATTAAATCCTCCCAAATAAAGAAGCAGGCTTTATTGGGGGCCTTTTTTGGAGGGGACCAAATAACAATGGGGCAAGTTCAAGGGAAGGGAGGCAAAGGGAAGGGGATTACCTGTCACATAATCCCTCCCTTCCCCAAAAAAACCTAACCTGACCAAGGAAGCAGTGGGGTTCCAGCATCTTCACCTGGGGTTCCACCTTCCAGCATCTTCACCTGGGGGCTTCCAGCAGCATCTCCAGCTGGAGTCTGCCAGGTGTTGCTCTCGGAGGCACTCTTGGGCTCAGCAGACACTGGGACTCTATAGCTGGGGTGGGGGAGGTGAGCACCAATCAGGCACACACCCACCCAATCAAAACAAAAAAGAACCTGAAAAAGCGGGGGAGAGAACCTGGGTAGGCTGGACACCAGAGAGAAGTCACAGCACACCAGCCTGTAAAAAAACTAAAACTAAAAATTCAGACAGTAGCAGCACCAAATAATAGGTGCAATTTTGGGCTACAAGAGTGGGGGAAACTGGCACAGCACCCTAGTTACCTCTAAGCAATAAGCTTGGGGGGGGGACAAACAAAGAAAAAATTCAAAGCAGCACCCCATTAAGGCTTAGGGGAGGAAACTTGGGGGGTTCAGCACAGTACCCCAGTTATTAAGGCCAATGGGGGTGCGGCTGGCTACAAGCAGGGATAAGAAAATAAAATTCCAAGTAGCATCCAGAGTCACTGGTGCTGATGGTATATATATATATAGAGAGAGAGAGATAGAGATAGAGATAGAGATAGAGATAGAGATAGATAGAGATAGATATAGATATAGATGGGGGTGGGGTGGGAATAAAGCAGTTGTTGGCACTGTAAATTTGAAGGAAAAATGCATAGAAAGACAGATAAGCCCAGCAGGCACTCTCTTCTCTCTCTGCACTCACTGGGGGCCAGGCCGGCAGATGCAGACTGCCACCACTACTCTGCTCTCAGTGCTGCTGCAGTCTCTGTCTGACCCGTCTCTCTTGAGACACAAAACCAATGGCTCTCTCTGCCTCCAAGCAGTCCCTTAGATACATTTTGAAACTCCTTCATTTGGCCTCCCCCTCCCTGATCCCTCCCCCAGCTAGTGGAGGCACAGTTTCCCATGCCAATACTTTGGGAGACACAGTTTCCCATACTTGTTTTGTATGACAAAAGGCCAGCCAAGAAACAAGGAGATCTCAAGCCAGTTAGAAGCCAGAGCCAGAAAACCAATCGGCAAGGGGAAAACACAGAGACAAAATGGTGCCTGTGACACAAATAATGCCAATCAATTCTACCTCAAATCAGCCCCTTCAATTAAGGGGAAATTCAGTTGGCAGTTGAATCCTCAAATTGCCCCCGTTCCGGCGTGAATCAAATTGCACATCCCTCCTAGTCATTACAAGAGACACAAATCTCTTTTCCACCCATTCTCACTGCAACACGTTGAACACAGCACACAATACAATATGATGTCATCACCCCACCTCCTCACAGGGATGACTACACAGTGCAGCAGAGCATCAATGTGTTGCTTCATGATAAAGGTGTCGCCATTATGGTAAAGAAGATGTGTAAGGAGATATGAAGCAGCCAGAGCTCTGTCTATCTTGCAATGTCTAGTTAGAGCTTATTGAAATATCTCAGAGAGGGGGAGAGATGGAAGCTGGCAGGAAGGGAGGTTTTAACAAGAGGAGCCCCTCCTCTTTCTCTTCAGATTTTCCTTCACTGTCCCATCACCACTTACAGCAACACCACCACTGGGGAAGCTGGAAGATACTTCACTTGCCAGTAAGCCTCCTGAAATGGAAGTAGGGCTGTTCAGGGTGGAGTGCTTCTGTAAACAGTTACCAACCAAGCCTACAAAGGATCTGGGAATAGAAGTTTAGAGAAATGCTCAAAAATAGAATTTCCTGACTGATTCTCAGCACAAGCAAACCAATGCAAGGAGCAGGTCTCACAGTCTCTTGTCCTGTACTAATTGGAAGGAAGTAGGTAGATAATCAATACTTTTGCCTCCTCACCAAAGTCAAGATACACTCTAGGGTCATAGATATGTTGGACCCTTCTCAGGCAGCAACTGTAGCAGCAAGCCAAGGAGACCTGCCTCATACTCAATCGATCTAGCAGCTCTGCTCTTAAGTGAGCTTAGGAGATCAGCTTCTGTAAGTAGATTTAGTTTGTTCCAACAGTTTGGCAATTGCAAAGCTTACATTATCTTCTAAGAAGTTGTTTAGCAAACAGTGAAAATGAATCTGGATGGAAAAAACAACTTATATCATATGGCAGATTCAAAGGTTCCATGGTGGTTGATGAATCTGAGTTTCATTGGCTTACTTCATCCATGATAACAGGCCTGTCTTTGAGATCTTGGTACACGCCAGCATAGGTAAGTAACACTATAATAATCGCACCGGCTGGCAGACTGAAATGTTATGCATGCAGTAGAATTGAACATTTGTGCAGTTCTGCAAGACCATGGTGGCGCAGGTGCAAAATTGCACAGTTATGTGACTGTACTGCCATGCAACTCAGTTTGCACAAATTTGCATTTGTGCAACAGCACACCTGGAAACAAATTATTCCACTGCATGCATAACATTGTGCAGTACATCAGCCAAAGTAAATTGCCTAATATCAATGAGTGTATTTCTTACAGGGTGACTCAAAAGCAGAAATCTGGCTTTCTAACTCTTGCCCAATAGGATTAAAGAACCAAAAATTGCACCCATTCCTTTCCCTGTCTTGTAATCTATACAATTATTCTACAAGCTCCTATAAGAACATAAGAACAGCCCTGCTGGATCAGGCCCAAGGCCCATCTAGTCCAGCATCCTGTTTCGCACAGTGGCCCACCAGATGCCGCTGGAAGCCACAGACAGGAGTTGAGGGCGTGCCCTCTCTCCTGCTATTACTCCCTGCAACTGGTTCTCAGAGGCATCCTGCCTTTGAGGCTAGAGGTGGCCCACAGCCCTCCGACTAGTAGCCATTGATAGACCTCTCCTCCATGAAGTATCCAAACCCCTCTTAAAGCCATCCAGGTTGTTGGCTGTCATCACATCCTGTGGCAGAGAGTTCCACAAGTGGATCACGCATTGTGTGAAAAAGTATTTCCGTTTGTTGGTCCTAGACCTCCTGGCAATCAATTTCATGGAGTGAGCCCTGGTTCTAGTGTTGTGTGAGAGGGAAAAGAATTTCTCTCTCTCCACTTTCTCCACACCATGCATGATTTTATAGACCTCTATCATGTCTTCCCGCAGTCGTCTTTTTTCTAAACTAAAAAGCCCCAGGTGTTGTATAGCTGTATAGTGCAACAGCTTTTTTTTTAATGTACTATTGTTTCTAGACTCCACCTTTAGTTGCATCTTTGGGAAGAGAAAAGCAAAGCAAACACCCTTTTTTAAGCCTGAAATTAAAAAACTCACCTGCTTTTCTCCTGAAACTCTCAGCATGGTATTGCTGGTAACACTACTTAGGAACATAACTGCTCAGATTATTTGCTATAATAGCACTGCCCTATGGTTCCCAGCAGAATTGGAAATGCTGAATGTTGCAGTCTTCCTAGGAAGGAGATACTGGGATGGTGCTTCTGTAAAAATTCACTGTGCTTTGGCCACCAAGGGAATAGTTCCCTCCTGTGATAATGCAGAGCATAAAACACATTGAATTTTAAGACTGGAAAATAAAACCTGCGTGAATAAATGATTATTTATATAAAAATGCACAGTCAGAACATCTGCTGCATAAACATCCAAGAAACTTAACCCTTTCACCACATCTGCTATTGCTTCTCTGCCACAAAATAACTTCACTAGTAGTGACTGACCTGAGAAGCAAATCTCGTGGATCTGATCTACATCCACTGTTCCAGCTCACATCAGGACTTCAGTGGTTCTTCAGCTTGCAGCACATCATGCTGCTTTCAAAATCTAAAGGGTTTCTAAGTGTTCAGGAATGACGTTTCAGGTTGTGGAAGAGGTGATGTCAGCAGGAAGAGGTGACCTCAGAAGCTCTGATGCCCATGTGGAACTCCCCATGGACTTTTACACACAGCAGGCTTTACTGGGAGGCTTTACTGTGAAAATGTTGTCCCAAAAAACCAACACAAATAGTGGATTTTTTTTACCCCAGATATAAATTGAGCTACACTCTAATGTGCAGTGAAAAACCCAAATTGTGTGTGAACTGCTCCTCAATAACTCGCAGCTACTCTGGCCGATAAATCGGTAAATCTGGCCGATATGTGGATGCACCCCCTCCATTCCGGAGGAGATGGGAGTTAAAGGGCTTTAAAAGCCTATGTGAAAAACTTCCCGGTAACTCTTTGAGCCTTGGTTGCTGGCCCTGCTAGTTGATAAAGATACTATTGGAAAAAATGAATGGAAAAAGAAGAATGAAAGTTAAAACATAGAAAATTTCAGATCTCGGTGAATTTCCAAGCTGACCTGCCAGTGCACACCATAAGCCTCTATCTCTCATCCAAATGAAACTATTGCACTGTCAAGACATCATAAGAACATAAGAACAGCTCTGCTGGATCAGGCATCTAGACTAGTCCAGCAACCTGTTTCACAGAGTGGCCCACCAGATGCCTCTGGGGAGCCCACAGGTAAGAGGTATGTGCATGACCTCTCTCCTGCTGTTGCTCCCCTGAAGCTGGTATTGAGAGGCATTGGAGATGGCCCACAGCCACCAGACTAGTAGCCATTGATAGACCTGTCCACCATGAATTTATCCACCATGAATTTTAAAGCCATCCAAGCTGGTGGCCATCACCACAACCCATGGCAAAGCATTCCATAGATTAATTATGCGCTGTGTGAAAAAGTACTTCCTCTTGTCGGTCCTAAATTTCCCAACCTTCAATTTCATGGGGTGACCCCTGGTTCTAGTGTTCTGAGAGAGGGAGAAAAATTTCTCTCTGTCTACCCTCTCCACTCCATGTGTATAATTTTATACACTTCGATCATGTCTCCCCTTAGTCGCCTCTTTTCCAAGGTAAAAAGCCCAAGATACTGTAGCCTAGCCATATAAGGAAGGTGCTCCAGGCACATCACAAATCTTCTTTCAAGTCAAGACACCACAAGTATTTAGTGCTCTCTCATACAAAGGAAACTAACCATGTAAGGGAACTTCTCACCACTTGGGTCAGTGTGGTGTTATGGGTTATATTGTTATGTGTTATAGTTTTAACTTTTTAAATTTTAATTGTTGAAATGTTTTAAACTTTTATTGGTTGTTTTATTTTCTTGTAAACCACCCAGAGGACTTGCATTGGGCGGTATAAAAATATGTTAAATAAATAAATAAATAAATAAATAAATAAATAAATAAATGTATTGTTATGCACTAGTGTTCCCTCTAACAGGGATTCCCAGATTTTGTTGACTAAAACTTCCATAATCCCCAAGCCAAAGCCATTGCAGCTAGGAATTCTGGGAGTTGTAGTCTACAACATCTGGGAATTCCTGTTAGAGGAAACACGTCTCCACACACCCCAAATAATGAGAAATTCCAGGGTAATCCTCCCAGGTGTAGTTTCATTTGGATGAGAGATAGAGACTGGCAAGTCAACTTGGAAACAAGACTCCTAAATGCAGGCAGCAAATCCATTAACCCTCCATCTACTATCATCTACCATCGTCTATATTTATATAGTATCTATATAAATACTATCTCCCTCCATCTACCGTCCCAGGCTAACTGAGCAAAGAGGCACCTTTTAAAATTGGTGATTCTCTTTATTTATTTAGCAATTGGTCCTATCCATCCCTAGCACAGCATCCCTCCAGTGGCTATTGCTGGTGTCTGTCTTCTGTTTCTTTTTTTAGTGTGTGAACCCTTTGAGGACAGGGAACCACTTAATTTAATTTAATTTAATTTAATTTAGTTTAATTTTATATCTATGTAAACCACTTGGGGAATTTTGTTGAAAAGCGGTATATAAATATCCATTGTATTCGTACTAACTCTGACTCAGAGACAGTCCCTGTATTCAAAGGTGCTTCACTGTAAACCAACTCAAAGCTTTCTCACAGTGGCAGCTCACACCACCAGGTAAGGAGGATGGAGGAGGAGATGGAGGAGGCGGAGGAGAGTGCTGGCAGTAGTGGCTCACACCACTAAGTAAGATAAGGGGAAGGGAAGGAAGTCCTCTGAGGATGGGAATGGGTGGGTGGGAGCGAGGGAAGAAAATAGAAGGATTCCCAATGGGAGGGGAGGGGAGGGGGAGGGACCAGGAAGGCCCACTGGGATGGGGGAGGGGTGGGGGTCAAGAGGGCTCATCTGGAGAGATGGGGTGGGAAGTAGGGAAGGAAGAGAGTTGCAGAGATGGGGCTGGAGTGTGGGGAGGGGTGAGAACTCACTATGTCACTTCAAGCACTGGTCAGGGGCAGGATTTGGCCCGGCCCTGCCTTGTGTGCAGTGAGAAGGGGACTTAGGGCTTGTGTCTATACTAGCAATTACAGCTGGGAATAACACTCAAACAAACAAACAAACAAACAGGGTGGACTCACTGCCAGTGGTCCTCTTGTGACATCATGGCCCCTTTCCAGCCCAGCACTCCCAAGGACAAAGAGATGCATGGAGTGGTGCCGGCTGGAGGACAAGCATAGACAGCTGGTGGAGGCATGGCCTCTAGAGGTCAGAGAAAGGCCAGGGAGCAAGATTTACTAAAACTGTAGGGAATGAAGTGAGAGCGGAATAATGGAAGAAAGAGGAGGGCTATGCATGGAAAGAAATGTGAGCAGTTGCTTTGCCAGAGAGCTCCAGAGTCATAAAAAGAGAGAATCAAGGCAGCAGAGCCCATTTAGCAGAGCAAAAAGTGGACAGGGGAGACGCAGCCCAAAGAAGCATGAACTCGAACCAGAAAGTCTAGGGGAGATCGCTTCTCCTTTCAGCTTGCCCATAGCCTGAATGGAGAAGCGATCTCCCCTACCTCCTGAGGAGCCCGGCTCTTCATGCTCCCATTCAAAGACAAAAGTAAGTGCAGACTAGAGAAGGAGAGAGGAGACTGGAATAGATAGACAGAGAACAGAACTCCGCAATTTGAATTCTCTATTAGCCTTCAGGAGAGCCCTTAAAATGTATTTGTTTGGTCTGGCTTTCCAAGGTTTTTAAATTTGTTTTAATATTCTAACCCGATTTTGGGGCTTTTAATCACTGTAATTGTTTAATTGTTGTTTTAAAATGTTTTTGAATTGTTAATTGTTGTTATATTGTTTTTAATTTGTTTTAGCTCTTTATTGTTTTAGTGGTTTGTTTTAATTGTAAACCGCCCTGAGCCATTTTGGAAGGGCGGTATACAAATCAAATAAATAAATAATAAATAAACAAATAAACGGGGGGAGGCAAATACTGTGTGGAAGAATTGGGATGGGAAACACCACCTGCTGAAGTAATCACGATCCCTAGAAGCATGTGACTGACTTACAAACCTGCAAGGATGTGGGGGGGGGGTCCTCTATATTTAACTGATAAATGAGTCTGTGGGGTCGCTGAAGAGATGGGTAGGAGGGAAGGACCCAAAGGCTCTGGTCCCCATGACACTCAGATTTTAGATTACAGAAAGGGTTTCCAACGATTATGGTTTGAACTTTTAATATCTTTTCATAGTGTACCAAGGAGTGACCTGAGGGGTGACAAAAAAAACCCTGGAGCTGCCCTGACTTCAAGCATTAATAAACATAATGTTTTATTGTGTAAAATTTCATTTTCAAAAAGAAAAAAGAATGCTGTTCTGTTCCATTCCAGGTATGGCGTTCCAGATGACCTCTGCTTTGGCTCTCAGTTCGCTGAGCCCAGATCCTCCTCTCGGGGCTCTGCGCCTCATGCTTCTGCTACCTAGCCTATCGCTTCTGTGCTGGATACAGCTCCTTGCCTTTGGCTCTGTTCCACATATTGAGTCCTTTCTCTGCCAGTTCATCCCTAAACCCATACTGCTTTTGGCTTTACATCAAGTTCCATGTAAATGGAATTTGTTCCATGTCCAACAATCGTGACCAATTGACTGAAAGATTTCCTGACGATCTTGTTTCAAGGCACCACACCTGTTGCTCTGCTTATTTGGTCCAACACTAGGCTTAGTCTGATCTCTATAACTCAGTATTATATTCTCTTTCACTGACTGATCCCTGATAACCTTCCAGTTCTGTTCTTATGGGACACCTTTCCTGCAAAATTCAGACAGTGTCACAAAGGCATCAATCAGATAATTGGTCAAAAATAATTCTTACGAAGGAAAGTTGTGGTTTACTAAGAATGGGTTTTAAGCCATAGTTTTGGCATTTGGAGCAGTGACTGCCTCTCATAGTTTTCTGAGCTTCCTAGAGTCATCTGGCTGCCCACGATTGTAATCTGGTCTAATCCAATATGTGCTCATCTTGACATCCCCACATTTTTCAAATATCTAATCAGATAACCGTCTAGAATTCCATTTACACTATCATATTAATTAAATAATAACAAATAGGTGAATACAAGATTTAGTGCACCCCATAAAAAAATAAAACAACAATAAAACCATACACATAAACTTTAAAAAGCCCTAAACTCTAGCTGTCATATTTTTCTGATGTCAATTTCTTTTTCCTCACCTTAAAAAAAATGCAATAAATTACCATTATTGGTAAACATTTGCATTCAGCCCTGCAAAGCAGAGAAACTGATAAGAAACATAACTCTCCCCTGTCAAAAAACATTCCCATCTTAAATATGTTATTTATCATCTGTGACTTGCAGAAGGTTTACAAGCAGCATCTGCAGAAGCTAATTTAGGGGAACACCTTCATTCTGACCTCGGGGGCTTTTGGTAGGGAAAAGTAAAACAAATTAGAACTCAGATATTCACAAACATACTGGATAAAATCAATAGCTTTAATTTTCACAGTTAAACCCGCAATTTCCATCTGACAGGCTCAGCAGGTTTTAATGGACACAATTTACTTTTACTGTTTTAATTGTTTTTAGTCAATCACTTTTATTGCTTCCCTGCATCTGACTAAACAAATTAATAGAGCCATGTTCATAAATGATTACTTTGTAAAACTGCTTGATACATGCATTTGACAATTTCACCTTCAATTATTGCCAGCATTAGTAATATTTATACCTATAGGTATCTTTTGTCACGTTTTAGAAATTAAAAAATTAAAAAAACACCTCAGAAAGCCAACAGGTTAAATGTTTGGGGAAGGAGAAAGTTTTCCGTTTACAAAAAGAGAGCTAAGAAGAGAAATGTCTGTGGTTCATGTCTGAAAGAGTGCCCTAAGAGGGGTGGGGGGTGGGGGAGAGAGTGCCTATGCATCAAAAGCACTGAAGGAAGCATTGAACAGCAATGTGTTCAAATGGCAGCAAAGTGGTTTGTGGGAGAGGTGTTTCATACAAAGAAGCAAAGGGTTACTAGTTGTAAGAAGAATTCAGTGATAGCATAAGCTGATCAGGGAAAGTGTGGAGCAGTGTTTCCTCTAAGGTGTACAAACATGGGCGTGCTCACAAGTTTTTTTATGTCACCTCAATTCATTTTGGATCCCGCTCAGGTTGAATCAGGAAGGCCCCACTCTGAATGCATGTGCACTCACACTGCCTTGATACTGTCACCCAGAACAAAACTCATTCTGCACAGAGATGGAGAGAGAGAGAAAATCAAGAGGACACTGGACACTCAAGAGGAGGATCTTGAAAAAGCATGGATAAGCATTTGTCAAGGATAGTTTAAGACTTGCTAGGTTTTAGATACAACTATACAATTAGCTGCTTCTGCTGTATTTGGTTTGTACCAGCAAAGCTTACTCTGAACCTAATACTGCCTACAAAGTCATGGCAAAGCATAGGACTCTGAAGCAAATTTGAAGTATTCCTAGCTGTGCAAACCATGCAAGCCTCTGCCAACTGAGCAAAGAGGCACCTTTAAAAAGTGGCGATTCTCTTTATTTAGTAGGGTGAGAGCAATTGGCTTTATCCATCCCAAGCATAGCATCTGTTGCTGTGGCTGTTGCTGGTGTATCTTATATTTCTTTTTTAGATTTGGAGCCCTTTGGGGACAGGGCGTCCTTTTATTGTTTGTTTGTTTGTTTGTTTGTTTATATCTATGTAAACCACTTTGGGGACGTATGTTGAAAAGCAGTATATAAATATTCATCGTATTTGTATTTGTATTTGTATTTGTGAAATGCTCCTGATAAGTGTGGGCCTTATTTACCCAAACTTGCAGAAGCCATCTCAGTAATTTCAGGGAAGCTGCATTTCAGATACAAGATAGTTTACCACAGGAATAAAAACAAGTTGTTTCCAGATGGAAGTTTTATTTAAAAGTGTATATACAAATTTTAAATATAGTGGCTGACATGATGTGGAAAATTACTCAAAGTATTCAAATTACAATTAAAAGGATAAGTGTGTGTGTGTGCACGCGCTCTCACGCATGTATGTAAATAACAGTAGTAATAAAGAAAATAGCAGAGAAATTATTTGTTATTTCTTTCTTTATTTTACATATTTTTATAGCGCCTCAAAACTTACGTCTCTGGGCGGTTTACAATAAAATAAAAACAACATTAAAACATTAGTAAGAAACAAAAACAAGAAATTTAAAATATGACAATTTAAAAATTTTAAAACAATATTCTAAAACAACATTAAAAACAATCAAAATACTATCAGTTAAAAGCTTGGGTGAACAGATGCGTCTTTAAAGACTTTTTAAAAATTGTCAGAGATTGGAAGGCTCTTATTTCACTAGGGAGTATATTCCAAAGCCTCAGGGCAGCAACGGAGAAGGCCTGTCCCTGAGTAGCCACCAGACGATCCAGTGGCAAATGCAGATGGACCTCTCCTGAAGAACTCAGTGGGCAGTGGGGTTCATAACGAAGAAGCCGTTCTCTTAAATACCCAGGGCCCAAGCTGTTTAGGGCTTTATAGGTTATAACTAACACCTTGTATTTTGCCTGGAAACATATCAGCAGCCAGTGTAACTCATTCAATACAGGAATAATATGGTCTCTCCTAGATGCCCCAGAGCCCAGCCTGGCTGCTGCATTCTGAACCAACTGTAGCTTCTGGACTACACACAAGGGCAGCCCCACATAGAGCGCATTACAGTAATCCAGTCTGGAGGTTACCAGCAGATGATCCACTGTTTTGAGGTCATCTATCTTAAGAAATGGATGCAGCTGGCATATCAGCCGAAGCTGATAAAAGGCACCTCTGGCCACTGCCTCAACCTGGGACACCAGGGAGAGACTTGGATCCAGAAGCACCCTGAGACTGCATACCTGTTCCTTCTGGGGAAGTGTGACCCCATCCAGAACAGGCAGATCAAAATTGTCTCCCGAGTTCCGACTCTGCACAATGAGTACCTCCGTCTTATCTGAATTCAGTCTCAGTTTGTTATCTCTCATCCAGCCCATTACTGACTCCAGGCAGGCATTTAGAGAGTTATGCTCTCTCCCAATGATGCTGACATGGAGAAATAGATTTGGGTGTCATCAGCTTACTGATAATACCCTGCACTAAATTTCCTGATGATCTCTCCCAGTGGTTTCATGTAGATGTTAAACAACATCGGAGACAATACGGAGCCCTGAGGGACACCATACAAAAGTTCAGATTTTGAAGAACAACATTCTCCAAGGGACACCATCTGGAAGCTGCCCAAGAAGTAGGAGAGCAGAGCAGTAGCTCCCACTACCAACCCCCTCAGACACTGCAGAAGGATACTATGGTCGATAGTATCGAAAGCCGCTGAGAGGTCCAAAAGGACCAACAGAGTCACACTTCCTCTGTCAATTCCCAGTTGGTGATTATCCATCAGGCCGACCAAGGCAGTCTCCACCCTTTTTCATCTGGTCTATTTTGTCTTCCATTCCTCACCTACTCTTGGTGCACCTGGAGCCCTACTCATTACAGCAGTTGGGGGAGAGAGCAGAAGGGAAAGACCAGGGGGAAACTGGGCAGGAGAAACTATGAATGACCTCTCTGAATTTGGTGGGGTGTTTACTGATACATTCAATCAATCTTTATTTCGGTCTTAGGCCAGCATAAGAACAATTTTTAAAAGATGGGAGAAAGCTGAGATACAGGCAAGGGGTAGGAAATACAGTATAAAATATAAAACTACTGTTATGGAGCTATATAAGCATAGGGTGGGGTGAAAGCTATATAAGCATAGTGAGGTGGAAGTAAATTTAAAAATTTAAAATGTATCTATGGGAGAGAAGTCTAGAGCAGGGATTCCCAACGTTGGGTCCCCAAATGTTATTAGACTTCAACTCCCATAATCCCCAACCAAAGGCCACTGGGGCTGGGGATTATGGGAGTTGAAGTCCATTAACATCTGGGGCCCAACGCTGAGAATCCCTGGTCTAGAGCCTAGTAAGCAGTAGGCCAGAAGGGCTCAACATATAAAAGTACTTTTAAAATAGTTAGTTAAACATAATTACAGGTGTTTAAAAGTACATAGAAGAGATTAAAAGAAAGCAATTTAAATGTTATAATAATTTCTGTGAGAGAAGAGGCAGATACCGGATGTATGTAGGCTCAGCCCGAAGTCACTCTAAGCAGAAACTGTCAGAGCCCTGCGGATTCTGCATGCTGCCGCACATAACTTTGTCATGTTGTGCGTGAAGGTGGAGTCTTCATCTGAGAGCAACAGCAAGGTATAAAAAATGCTAGAGAGACCAGAATGCCTGTGGAGTACTGGTGAGATGAGGTTGGCGCAGCTCTCTCTATAGAAGGGGCAGAAGAAGAGAACATGCGCTGTGGTTTTGAGCTGCCCTCTGCCACAAGGACATAGTCTCTCCACAAGTGGGATCTTTTTGAACCTGCTTTCTAGAATGGATGGCAGAAGAGTGTGGCAGTGCGCCAAAGTAAAGGCCCTCCTGTGGGCTGGGATTTCCAGTAGTGACAGATATGCGGCAGGAGAGAGGAAGTATCTCAGACATTCTACTGTGGGCAAATCTGGAACCCTGCCTATGTCTGTTTGGCATTCTATGTCCGTTATCCTTTGTTTAAGCACAGATTTGGCCTGGTCGTCTCCCATGGCATGGCCTTCCAGTGGCCATTTCTGGTTTCTATCTTATGTTTCTTTTTTAGACTATGAGCCCTTTGGGCACAGAGAGCCATTTTAACCTCTATCTATCTATCTATCTATCTATCTATCTATCTATCTATCTATCTATCTATCTATCTATCTATCTATCTAATTTCTATGTAAACTGCTTTGGGAAACTTTTGTTGAAAAGCATTGTGGGGTGTTGTGTTAGTAAGAGGGGGAGGGAGAATCCCTAGCTTGATAGTTTGGTCTGAATAGCTCTTTTCCAGGAGGACAGGAAGGAGTCCTGGAGAGTCAGGGGGGCTGTCCATGAGGAAGGAGGGCTAGTTTTACCACATAGATAGTTTTACCAGCCATACTCTAGCCCCCACCTTCATCATTCCTGTTCCTAGTCAGAGAGTGGCATTCGAAATGCATTGTGGGACTTGGAGGACAACTCTTTAAAATTTGGATTGCACAAGTTCCAAAGGGGCAAAGCTGTTGGGTGGATTACTAGTATTTTGTAATTGTCTGGCTATCAACCAGGCAACCCTATCAAAGATGTAATTCTACACACACACTTCCTAAAACGCAAGCAAAATGCGCAGGTACTTTGTTATTCTTTTTTTAAAAAAAACTGTCACTGAGTGTAAACAAATCTTTCCACTACTTAATGATATGAATTACTTTTGATGAAAGTAGTATTCACTTCTGAAATATATTCCACTCTTTTCAGTGTACGAACACACATGAAAAACAAAAACAATTCGATGCCTTTTTTAGCATTAGGCACACATACTTTTTGCTCAAATGTCAAGTGGATAGTATAGCATCCTACTTTTGGGATGGCATGGTTCCTATGAACATTTGTGGTCAAGATAAGTCAGTAATAGCTACATCCCCAAAGAGCTGATCAACCAATAATACAGGCTTAGGAGATGACTCAGCATTCTCTCTGTGTGTGTCCATGTGTCCCCCCCTATCAATTTTGCAATGTCTGGACCAATATAAACCAAATCAGGTACAGTTGTAGGGACACATAAGGACACAATGGCAGAGTTTGTGATGATGTCTTCCACCCCAATCCAAGATGGCAGACGCGTAAACCTTTTAGGACTAACTTGTAAGAGGACTAACTTTTGAACTGCTTAACCAATTTGAACCAAATTTGCTACAACTGTAGGGACACATAGGGATGCCCAAATGGCATGGCGTGTGATGATGTCATCCACTCTAATTCAAGATGGCAGCCGCATGAACATCTGAGGTGCAAGTGGGCTAATTTGTGGACTGCCATTTGAACCAAATTGGGTACAGTTGCAGTGAATGACACACAAGGACACCTCAATGGCATAGTTTGTGATGATGTCATTCACACTGATCCAAGATGGCAGACACGTAAACATTTGAGGCGTAACTAACTTTTGGACAGTCAAACCCATTTGAACCAAATTTGCTACAGCTGAATGGACACATAGGGATGTCCCAATGGTGTAGTTTGTGATGATATCACCCACTCCAATCCAAGATGGTGGATTCATAAATGTTTGAGGCACAAGTGCACTAACCTGAGGACTGTCTAACCAATTTGAACCAAATTTGGAACAGCTGTTGTGAGTGATGCACAGGGACACCTCAATGGTGCAGTTCATAATGGTGACATCCACCCCGATCCAAGATGGTGGAGACATGAACATTTGAGGCACAAGAGATCTAACTTGTGGACCTTGATTTGCACAATATTTAGTCCAGATGAAGAAACAGTGAAAGGAAGGTAGGCTGATTAGTTCTTAATAGAACAACTTGTTCTGTTCTTCAGGTTGAACCATAGGGAGTATCTAACTTGCATCAGTACATTTATTGCAAGCTTGGTGTGGCTATTAAAAAAAAAACAATAACATGAGCACTTCTGAGCATTTTACAGTGTCAGAAAACCTGTTCATCAATGAAACAGCATCAAGCTATGATAGTGGAGAAAGTTTCACCTGCTAAACTTCTGCCTGTCATGCTGCTGTTAGAGGTATAGAACTCCTGCTCAATGGTTCTTGTTGTATGAAGAGAGCCCTGGGATTCTCCCCGACCCATATAAATTAGTCACTTGAGATGGATTGTTTGTTTGTTTGTTTGTTTGTTTAAAATATTTCTATACCACCCAAAACTTGCATCAGGAGGAGACATTAGCTGAGGCTGGTAGGCAGCAGACCACACTAGTGCAGGAGGAGACAAAGTTCTTTGCAACAATGCACGATACTGTGTCCCTTATAACAATGGGGAAATGATCTAATTTATTCGAACTGTTCTGTTCTCCAGGTCAACTGAGGGACATGTACATCCCTGTTCACCCAAAATTCCTTTCATCTGCTTGCCCGTAGAAAGAGGACAAGATGGGGCATCTAATCCTAATAGTCAGAGGGGACAATACTTCAGTTATCCAACCTATGATGCAGACGATAATGAGTGCACACCTAGCTATCTGTTCCCAACAGGCACAACATCCTACTGTCTATGTCTCATTGTGGACAGAACATCTGGATATGACCTGCACATGTAAACTCTAATGAGCACAGGTGAAAATTGCATGACCAGATATGAGTTTGTTTTAATGGGAATTGGCCATGCAAATTTGACCTGTGTGTTGAATTTTTGCATGTTTGGATATTTTGTCCCTGTAGAGTTGCAGAGATGTGTGCTGGGTGGCATGTGTGCTGGGCGGGAGGGAAGGGAAGATGTACATTTGCTGCCCTCCACACTCAAAATGAGATTATTTAATTGGCTCAGAGGGCTAAATTAGTGTGCCAAATCAAATGTATGACTGGAAAGAAGGACATACAGACATAACACACAGACTTCAGAACAGACTTAAAACACACACTGGTTTTACTGAAACAAATTAACAGCAGTTTACTGAGGCCCTGATCCCCCACACACGCAATGGAATATGAAATGATAACCATGTAATTAAAACCTGAGCAAATGGTCAAAATTAACAATGCAAAGATGGAAAGATGAACCCACAACGTATGAAAAAATGACAAAGCAAAGCAATTTCGTAACAAAAACAACAGATACTTTTAACAACAAATGTTATATATTCCTTTAAGCTCTATTGTAGTACTTCTGCTTCCTATACTTTCGTCTGTCTTTCTGTTCAAAGCACTCTAAAGTCTCAAACAAGATCACAGCTATCTGCAAATCCAGCAGTTTAGTCCTGTGATAGTCAATGATGACTAGGACTATGGACCTCTGAAAGATGCTGGTTTATCTATCCTGACTGGCTAACCAGAGCAGTTTGACTAGGATTGCCCTGAAATTCTGGGTTTTCACAATCAACTCCATAGGGCTCACTAATTTTGAGTAACCTTTTAATGAGGCTGCTTGTGATTGTGTGCATGCAGTCATGCTGAACTCTGGTGCACTAGGCTTGCAACTCTTTCACAAGTAGCAGGGCAGAAACAGTGACTTCCAGGACTGGGTTAACAACATATCCAATGTGTAGGATGGCTCATGTCCAATTCAGCCCATAGTTATTTTTTATGTACTAAAGTCACCCCAACCTGACAGTTTACCAACGATTTTTGCATGGTAACCAGGTCTTCTAAAATTGTTTCTAGGAGAAAGATTTACTGTCACAAAGAGCCATCCAAAGTTATCGAAATGATGACGCAAGTCACAATATGTTTCTTTATAGCATGCCAGCAATCGACAGTTGACAAAGCTCAAACAGCTAGGGGCTGACATGACAGGCATGAAGGTAATTGGCAGCCAGGGCTCCAAAGGTGTAGTGTGGCAGGACAACTGCAGAATGACTTAAAACCACTTCCAGGCAGTCATCCAGCAGTCCTTTTACTGGAAACAATGAAGGCGTGCTGCATGACCACCCCAGAGGCGTCTTGTTCCTCAGCTGCCCAGGGGCCTGACTCAGTGGAAGGAGTACTGTGTGACTGCCCAGAAGTACACTCTCCTGCCAGGGCTGCCTTTCAAGTTGTGCAGCAGTCCTGGAAGGTCCCTAACGCTGATGCAGAGCTGCCTGTCACGTTTGCCAATGCTTCTTTTCACTTCAGGGCAATTCCCTGCCACAAGCTTACTTGAGGGCTCCCCAGTCACAAGAAATTAAGTTCGGGTATGGATGAGATTTTGTGGCATCTGAAAGTCCACTTTAGGACCATTTGTGAAAATCTTGTTTGAGGACTACAGCTAAAATGTAGCGAGCGACATCCAGTTCAGTGAGAGTTAGTATCCTGTAGTACTACCCAAAGAGTAAAATTGTGGCACATCAGATTACTTCATGGCGGTTTAAGAAATATCTCCTTTCTGAACACAAGATGGATTGTTACGACTATCAGTCCACACTATCCAAGCTGTTACATTACTACGTCGTAAACATGATCCCCATTTACAAGCTTCTAGAAGGATGCTTTACTGCCACCGTTTTCTTCCAGCAAGGGTGCATCTTATTGACACAGCCCAGCTGAGCCTCTGCAAATAATTTCAGCTCCTCAATAACCTTTCACACTGGAGTGTGACTTTCAGGCAGACAGTCCACAATCCCATGGTATAATGTCATGTCAGAAAATGAAATGGCAGAGGGCTTGCTTCTGTGAACCACTGAGCAGAGGGAACTAACCCTTTCACCCCAGAAGGCTTGCACTTAAGCCCTGTTAAGGTCACAAGTGACAATGCTTTTGGAGCCTTCAGGCTTACCAGACAGGCAGTTCTTATCCTTCGTTTATAGCTTCCCCTGTACTCACCCCTCCACCCTGAGTCCTTGAGAGAGAAAATATAAACATTCTCAAAAGACACAATGGGAAACTGCGTCCTTCCTCTCTCCCCGGCCCCAGCATTATAGCTCCAAAACTATAGCATCTAAAAATATAAATACAAAAATGATCCTTTGCCCTTTGCAATGCTAAGCTTTAAGACATTTAAATAATGATTAGCAAGAGGCCAATTGCTTGTGGCAATAAAGCAGAAGCAGGTGAAAAGCTAATGTCTTGCAACACAAAGTGAGTGCGGAGTGGGTCCTATGGGCATGGTTGCTGTGTGCATATACACAGTTAAGAGAAATGGGAGGTGGGTATATGAGAGGGAGCTGGGACTGCAGCTCAGCTTGCCTTTTGGCCTGCATTGAAACAAAAGAGTGCTTAAGGAAAGATCTGGATGCAGCTTCTGCTGGGAAAGGGCCCTTAGACCTAGGCCCTGGTGATAAGGGCAGATCTGTCAGTCTAGGGGTGTGATTCTTGCTATGAGTGTGAGAGGTCCTGGATTCAATTTGAAATTGCCCATGCAAATATTGGCCACACATTAAGCGAGGGCCATAGCTCACTGGCAGAGCTATGCATTATAGAACTTTGCTCACCAAAGGCCCCCTGGTTCCATCTTTGACATTTCCAGTTAAAAGATCTCAGACAGCACAGCTGGGATGAGACTTCTGATAGTCAGAATACTGGTCTAGATTGATCCTTCATGTCCTTCACTGGGCATCTTCATTGGGTCAATGCTTCCTTGAAAGAATCCCAAAACTAAATGGCAAGAGAAGACAAACTTCTTAGTATTGTCAAAACATTGCCTAGAGCTGATTGTGGGTACAACAGCCAATCGGAGCATGAAAGGAATCTTCAAAGGGATGTAAGTCCTCTAAACTAATTAACACTATGATGGTTGCCATTGAATCAAATTATCCCTCTGTAGCTGCCTTTGTGGGGCTTTAAGAGAAGAATTCTGGTTCCTTGTATTGTCTATAACAACACACAACAGGGTGACAAAACTGAGCAAGGAGATAACACTCATCTGCTCACCCACTATTCTTCCAGCTCCTTCTTCACTGTCTGACCCCAGCTTCACCCATCTCCTCACAAAGTGCTAGGAAGCTAGAAGTAGAAGAAAGTTGTGGTAGCAAGCATGACTTGTCCCCTTAGCTTAGCAAGGTCCGCCTTGGTTGCATATGAATTGGAGACTAGAAGTGTGAGCACTGTAAGATATTCCCCTTAGGGGATGGGAAGAGCAGAAGGTTCCAAGTTCCCTCCCTGGCATCTCCAAGATAGGGCTGAGAGAGATTCCTGCCTGCAACCTTGGAGAAGCCGCTGCCAGTCTGTGAAGACAATACTGTACTGAGCTAGATAGACCAATGGTCTGACTCAGTATATGGCAGCTTCCTATGTCCCTAAAGGAGCCAAGGAAGAGTCAGGCACTGCTACGCAGTCAAGTGTCAGCACTCTGACATCTCTGTTGGCTTCATCCCCACTGTTACTGAGTGTTATCAAAGCAGCAAGAAGCAGCCTCTGATACCTGGCTGTTGTGCATAATGTTGGAGATCTCCAACATTAGTTCTCCAGATGGTATCGACCTTTTGCACCAGTAACCCTAATGACAACTACAGGCATTGGGAATAGAGATAGATAGTTAGTGTCTCTTTCTCTTTTCCTATACATCTCTGCTTCTATGACCCCTCTATTGATAGAATGTACTCAGGATGTATTTCTTCCTTTGGGGCAAGGAGTCCTTCATAAGAACATAAGAACATCCCTGCTGGATCAGGCCCAAGGCCTATCTAGTCCAGCATCCTGTTTCGCACAGTGGCCCACCAGATGCCACTGGAAGCCACAGACAGGAGTTGAGGGTGTGCCCTCTCTCCTGCCATTACTCCCCTGCAACTGGTACTCAGAGGCACCCGGCCCTTGATGCTGGAGGTGGCCCACAGCCCTCCGACTAGTAGCCATTGATAGACCTATCCTCCATGAAGTCTTCCAAACCCCTCTTAAAGCAATCCAGGTTGTTGGCTGTCACCACATCCTGTGGCAGAGAGTTCCACAAGTGCATCACGCATTGTGTGAAAAAGTATTTCCGTTTGTTGGTCCTAGACCTCCTGGCAATCAATTTCATGGAGTGACCCCTGGTTCTAGTGTTGTGTGAGAGGGAAAAGAATCTCTCTCTCTCTCTCCACTTTCTCCACACCATGCATGATTTTATAGACCTCTATCATGTCTTCCCGCATTTGTCTTTTTTCTAAACTGAAAAGCCCCAGGTGTTGTAGTCTTGCCTCGTAAGAAAGGTGCTCTAGGCCCCTGATCATCTTGGTTGCCCTCTTCTGTAACTTCTCCAGTTCAACAATGTCCTTTTTAAGATGTGGTGACCAGAATTGTATGCAGTACTCCAAGTGTGGTCGCACCATAGTTTTGTATAAGGGCATTATAATGTTAGCCGTTTTATTTTCAATCCCCTTTCTAATGATCCCTAGCATGGAATTTGCCTTTTTCACAGTTTTTTCAAATTTGCCTTTTTCACAGCTGCCGCACGTTGAGTTGACACTTTCCACTGAAGGAAGCATATTTCATTAGAGAAAGGAAACCTTTCAGTGCATTTTAAGATTGCCAATGCCTCACCCCACCCACTCACCTAGAATTGCCTTGAAAATTATTCAACTTCTTCCCCACAAAAAAAAATATTGAACCAGTCTCTTCTCTCTCAGCCTAATTTACCACACAGGGTTGTTGTGAGGATAAACATAACCACGTATAAACTAGCTTTACCAGTTCAAAGCATCTGCAGGCTAGTACTGCGACGGTGGTGAAAGCGCCTTCCTTGGGCCCACCTTTCTCCCCAATGCCAGGTTGGGCCATGTTTGCCCATTCCAAGGTCCAAAATGGCCCCCAAACAGGCCGGCATTTTGGAGGAAGGCAGGATAGCTCTCTCCACCATATCTGCCCAGATGGCGGGCGGTGGTGGCAAGATCTCCTTCCTCGGGCCTGCCTTCTTCCAAAATGCCAGGTCGGGCCATTTTGGGGGCATTTGGGGGCATTTGGGAAGCAGGTGGCCTATGGGAGGAGCCTTTGCTGCCATCTCTGCCACCATCCCCACCACACTGCCACAACTTCAAAAGGCCAAGCCCACTACTCTAGTCACCTCCAGTGTGCCACACATCACCTTAGCATTTTTATAGATAGTTGAGGGAGGGAGGGAGAGATGAGTTCTTTGGAGGCTAGTTCAAGATTTGGAAAATGGTACTATCACAACTCCCAAAATCCCAACTTCCTTGCCATGCACACATTCCCCTCTACCCTTTACGTACTGGTTCCCATGGCAAACGACAGCAAACGGGAACATGCTTGTCTTCCTGACTTCTTTTAAAATGCAGCAACATGGCAAGGATTACTGTTCCGTTGAAACTTTTTTTCTCTTTCCCCACTGCCATCAAGGGGAAAGTGTTCAAGAACTTGGCGAGTAGATTTCTCCAGCAGAAGTGCACAGGTAGAGAGAGCACCGCTAATTAATACTGTCTGGAGACGTGGAGTTAAAGTTCTAAATAAAGTAGTTTATTTAGGAAATCCATCAGGGAATGGATTTGGCCTGGATATGGCCTACATACCTTGCTGCTAGCTACATACAAGAAGAGGGAGGAAGCAGAATAAAGTCTCTTTCTCCAGGAGCTTTCCCAGACAGCAGGCTTTACCACAGGTTTTCTGCGAGGCTTTACTGCGAGTTTGAAGTTGCCAAAAAAGTCAATGCAAATAGTGGATTTATTTTTTTTAACCACAGATATAAATCAGACTACACTCTAATGTGCAATTAAAAACCTGAATTGTGTGTGAAGTGCTACCTGGTATCTTGCAGGGACTTCAGGATAAATTTGGCCGATATGTTAATGCACAGCCTCCATTCCTGGAGGAGAAGCGAACTAAAAGTCAGGTGTGAAAAACTCCCTGGTAAGAGAATGAAACCTGAGACTATCAATCTATCCAACTGGAAGAATGTCAGTGACATCTCTAGATACAATGCACAGATTTGATTTTAAAATGAACAGAATGCTCAGGCTTTATAATGATAGAATACTTTTAAAAAATCTATTTGACTTGTCTGTATGGCCATGGGCTGCATAATTCTGTTTCGTAGCACCCATAAAATCTATACACATACACACTTTCATCAACGCTTCATCCAATGCAACCATTGACAGGTAGCCTGCTTACCATCTACTGAAAATACCTATTGCTCCAGTTCTCCTTACATTACCTGTATGTAATGCATGTGGCAGGTTCTTAATCCACACTGCAGATCCATTCCATTCTTAGTCAAAAGTGAGGCTTGTACTTGTCCCTGGATGACTATTATAAATACATGAGAGTGATGATCTGAATGAGATGCCACATGTTAAATTGTTATTAGTTGTTATTTGTTGATGATACTTTTTGCAACACTCGCTGACAACCAGCAAGACCTGTGAAGCAAGAGAGTTATTTATTCATTATGTGATAAGTATGCATCTCAGCATTGAACAATTAAGGATCTTACCTTACGCATATAGTTACACTTTGCCCATTAATTATTCAAAGAAGCTAATGTATGCATATTGGTTGTGTTTATGTTTTAAAATTCTCCAAAGTGCTAGAGAAGGGCCCTTAAGGTTTATCTCATTAGCTACTCTGCAGAGGCAGAGGCAGTGATTGAATACAGCCTTTACATTATTCAGAGGAGTTTTGCACACTTCTGTTCCTTTTTGAAAATGCTTCATTGGCATGACAAGTGAGGCAAATATTTCCAAACGTGAGAGATCTACAAGCTGTGCACCTGAAGGAACCAAGGATGAGCCCCAACCATTCTTTCCTATAGAGCAACAGGAGTGAGTCCCCTTTGTGCTGTGCATGTGGCACTAGCCCCTTTCCATTCTCAGTAACTTGGTATGTTGTCTCATGAACTTTAAATAATAGATCTGGGCTCCACATAGGAGTTGGTAATATAACAGGATTATTAAACAGGGTTAATACAGCTCCATGATAAAGCGTGCCGAAAGCCATCAGATGCATTTCTAGCATGTGATTGGGGAAGCTGCACCTGTTGAATTTCTGCCTGGCTGCATCCTTACCCTGGCTAATTTCAAGCTGTGAAAGACCAAAGCAAAGTGTGGGTGCACTGAGACTAATTTATAAAGCCAGCATTATATATGAGACTTTACGGCTTAAATGATATGGAAGTTAAGGTGAGTGCCTTAGCTTGCAATTTTTACCCTTCTTAAAGAATACATGAAAATTTTAAGCACTTTAACTCTAATTTTAAACCAGGTTTTTAAAATATCACGTAATGGAAGAGGGAGACCTTGCTGATGGAAAATAGATGGAAAAAACTGTTTATTTTCTTAATGCCTCATTCTAGCCACTTTCCCTTATCTCAGGCAAACCAGTGGTGCATACTGCGTTTTATTATACTACATTGTAAGCAGCTTCTGATCTAATTAATTTAATTACTCTAAGGGAAGACTTAAAAGAACAAATAGATATATATATATAATGTTCTGGAATGGCAAGCCATGACCTATTTTTCTTTATAAACCGATCAACTTTTGTATACTATAAGTAAAATTCTTTTTCTTTAAGTGCCAACTGTGCTCTTGGCATGAGGCATTATGCTTACATAATGCCCCCCCCCTTTTGTATTTTCAATACAGAGGTAGAAAATGTTTTTCTGTTGTCTGAATTCTTCTTGCCCTTTTGGTTCCGTTTATGATGAGCAATGGTTCTCTACAGCTAATTTACAAACATAGTACTCCCTCTACTGGTCATTGATAATATCACTTAGCAAAGCCATTCGGGTTGGCAGAGAAAGCCCATACCAAACCTTAGAAGGCTTATCAGCAAATTAACTGATTCAAAGTGATACTGCCCAATTGTGAAGAAGTAATTAAATCCCTTATTATAAAAATTACAAAATGTGCATTAATTTCGGCACATATATTTTTAATGTGTTAAAAAAAATAGACTGTTCATAATTCCAGAATTTTGCATTATTATTTTTTTGCCCTTCATTACTTATATCTGTTGAAAATGTTATCTCATGCATACAGAACTAGGGGAAAGGCAATGAGGTTGTTTACTATCCAGAAACACAAACTGTTTCCTTATACAGAATTTCAGAGGCATTTGCATTTGATCATCATAAGAACATGTGATAGTGCACTAAATCTGCTCTTGGAGTAATTATTAATCCAGACCTGCTTGTGATTCTCTTACATTGAGCAACTGGCCCTGTTGGCCCTAGCACATTATTTCTCCAGTGATTGTTGCCTGTGTCTCCCTTGTGTTTCGTCTTAGACTGTGAGCCCTTTCCCCATGTAAACTGCTTTGATAACTTCTGTTGAAAAGCATTGTATAAATAGCAGTCGCAGTCCTGGTTACACTCCTACTGGCAGGTGTATACAGTAAAGCTTAGCTGCACTGCTCTGAGTAGAACTTACACTTATGTAATCAAGCACAGGATTGAAAGCAAATATTGTCAACTTCAAGTGTATTATTAATTAGACTCAAAATTACTACCTCTCCACTAGAGGATTATCCTTTCCTGACCAAGAATAGTTTGTAATATATTGTCCAGTAAAATGGGAGGGGGGTCAGAACAAGAGCAGCATTTCAGCAGGTTTAGCCTAGAGATGCTCACAAAATTGCTCATCAGCTGTTCAAGCATTTCCAAAATAGCAATGCTCATATTAACAAAGCCCTGCTAATCCCTTTGCTTTAGATTTAGTCAAGAATGCACATTTTATTATTCTTTACCATCTTATACAAAATGCTGAGATGAAATAGTTCATCTGTTTAAACAAGTAGCAAGCATTTATTTCAATGCATTGTCAAGCCAAGCTCTGAATGAGTCAAATCCCACATGCCTTTGCTATTCTGCCAGGCAGGCCTCCCTAGAGAATTACTGGGAGACACAGAAACCTGCCTGATAGCCATCAGACAATTACTGAGATCAAACTTCTTTCCCACTTAAAGCAGCTAATAATTAGCCACTACGAAGCCATCCAACAGTCACCCAGGGGAATGCACAAAGGCGCAGGCATCAGACAGGTTATTTGTAAGAATCAGAGAGATGTTCTTGATTTACAGACTGCTTAATGTCAACCTGTCATTGCCTTGACTGAATGAGCGTTGCCAGGTGTCACACTATACCTGTCATTCAACAGCAGGAAGAGCAGCCTCGTCCACCTGTGGTTCATGGTTGCACTTTACTGATTTGCTGCCTTCTTTGGCTGTCACAACATTTCTGCTCCTTACACTAGCTACCTTCCTATGGGGGCTTCATAGGCAGGAACCAGTTTCAATGTGGGGCCATCTAAAGCAATCATAAAGAAGGCAGAGTTGTTGAGCAGGTGCACTTCAGTTATAATCTTTTTGAGGGACTCTCAGAGCAGCAGTTTAGTTTCACTGCAATCCTCTGAAATAGGCCAAGAGAGAATGATGTTGTTGCACAAGGCTTGTGCCCAACAGTCGGTTTCATAGCCGGAGGGCAATACTGGATTTAGGCACAAGCTAAGGGTCTCCAATTATGAGGTGTTTCTGAATACTAAAATATAGCTAAATTTCAAGTTTCACATTAAGTGGTTGAAAAACAAAGGAGAAGTGGGGGAAGACTCTAAAACAGACTATGAGGCGAGTCTCACAATCTGTGAGACTTGCCAGAAGGGGGTTTGTGATGATCAAAAGGGAGCCCTGAGCCCACACGACTGCCGGCTCTGTCACTGAGCCGGCAGGGGCTGAGAGGATCGGGGGCTGGGTGGAAGTTCTAGGATCCCCTGGAAGTTCCAGGATGCCCCATGTGAGCGTGTGGGGCATCCTGGAGAAACGCCCAAGGAGGCTGCTTGCAGCAGAGGCGTATCTAGGGAAAATAGCGCCTAGGGCAAGCACTGAAATTGCGCCACTGTCCAAGCATCTGACACCCATCTTTCAGATAATTTTACCATAATATAAGCTGAAAAATACAAGTCAAGCTCGTTAATCTTTTAATATTTCAAAAACTATTTAGCAGTGGACGTAGCCAGACCAAAAAATGCTGGAGAACTACAAATTTCAGTATGCTGGGGCTCATGAAATACTCAAATACTATGTGGAGGTGTACTTGGAAAACTAAACAGAAGTGCCTGTTTAATTCTCTACTATGCATTGTAGCATCATGATTACATACGTTTTTAAAATAAATTGAGAATTGGACTTTTCCCAGATACTCTGAAAATAATTAAAGGATATAAAGAGTAAACTGTGTCACTGCTTGGAATATATTCTAGTATTTCAGAAAGGCAGTTAAAACGAGAGAAAGAGAGCAAGAAACTTCCAGTGGGCCTTAATACTAAGGATTTCACACTGATTCAAAGACAAACTCACCATTAATAGCCATATTATTAAGACATCACATTTAACTCACTTATCACAAGAAGCAAAGTAAGAGCAAATGAATACAATCCTAGCTCATAAGCTTCAGCTCAGTATTCATAAGCCCTGATTCTCTGTACATAGTGCCAATCTGAATATGTGTTTAGTGACTTATATTATTTGGGTGTTGTTGTTTTTTTAAATTACCTGTAGCCCCTTTGGGAGGCTTCCTAAAGGCCATGGGGGGGGGGCGGTCTGCAAAGGCTCCCCCTCCCTCTGCTGGCCTCTAGGGCCTTGCAGAGACCATTTGAGCATGTGCGGTGGCCATTTAAAAAAATAATTATGTTGTTTTTTTTAATGGCTGCTGAAAACAAAATGGTCACCACACATGCTCAAATGGCCTCTGCAAGGCCTGGCATGGCCTAGAGCCTCACAGAGACCATTTGAGCATGCACAGTGGCCATTTTGTTTTCAGTAGTCATTAAAAAATAATAATTTTTAAAAATGGCACCCCCCTTCAAGTGGTGCCAAGGGCACGTGCCCTGCTTGCCCCATCCTAGATACACCACTGGCTTGCATGCCTCAGTGACACACGATCAAAAAGATGAGGTTAACGGAGTGCTCAGCTAAAGGGAGGAGTACTTTGGGAGGTTTGCTGCCAGGAGCTGCGCAGCTCCCATTGCAGCACACGATCACCCAAAAGTGGGCTAGGCTCCCTTAGCCCGCTTTTGGCCAATTGTGAGAATCGCCTCATTGTTCTTCTGATATGTTGCTAGTACTGCTTTTCTGCCAGCTCCCAGAAGCCTCCCTACTTATGTTTGAGACTGCAGGCTTATGGGTCTCATTTTGACATGCTCAGGAGCCTCACAACATCATGAGCTCTCCATTTGTTGGCATATTGGGGAGCAGTCACTCAGTAGGCAGTTGGACACTTACCCCCAGATTTAGCAGCTGCAAATGAGCCAAATTGAAAGGGAGCTCGCCTCGTGCCTTCCCCAGACTGGGATACCCAAGCAGACTCCAAAATTAACTTGCAACTGTTAACTCTCCATTCAAGGTCTCTCTGCACGAGTGACCTTCCTTTGGTTTTTCTCTGAGTTCAAATCCCCATTCAGTCATGATACTTGCTGGGTGACTTTGGGCCAGTCATTTCTCTCTCAGCCTAACCTACTTCACAGGGTTGTTGTGAGGAGAAAAGTATGTAGTACACTGCTCTGGGCTCCTGGAGTAAGAGCAGGAAATAAAATAAAATAAAATAAAATAAAATAAAATATCTCAACAGGGAAATGAGATAAGGCTACTAAAACATTGATTTCAGGTGTTTCCAACAAGAAAGAGTTCCTGTGTTTGCACGTTCAGCCATTCCATTTGCATTATCCTATTCACACATTGTGTTGTAGTGCAGCACAACAGACTGGGATCTTTTGAGATTCCCTGGAACTGCCCTAGCCAAGAAAGAAGGTCAATTGGAATGTCCCCTCAGGACATGTTTTGGGCTTTATCTGCCCCTGGATTCTTGAGTCAGTGTGCTTCCCTTAGTCTCCAGTGCTACCCACTTGGTTACCACCTTGTGGAGTGACCCGTTACTTGGATGCTGCAGCAGACACTTGCTATACCACTTAGCTGTGTTTTGCTCTGTGGGCCACCCTTGCTTCCAGGGCCTAGATGGGCTCCCTTGCCAGATCCAAATTGTGCAGCCCTTCTTGCAGCCACCTGGAGCTGGCTTCATGAGAGCAGATACCATTTGGATCCAACCCCGCTATCTAACTCCCTTGAATCCATTCTTCGCTACTACTTCCCCCCAAGGAAAGAGGTCAGCCGGTCGCTCCCGAGCCATGAGGATCTACCCACCACTGAAGGAAGAAATTAGGTTGTATGCTAACTGCTGGGCCCCAATATGGGCCCCATCTATCCCTGTCTCTTCTCTCCTAAATCCAAGAGCCTTTCTCTGAGCCTCCTTTCTTTGGCTAGCCTAGAAGCTACTTTAATTCAGACTTTAAGCTAAATTCCCTCTTAGCAGTTGTATGGTTAATCTTGTAAAGTATTTTTAATAATAATATTGTTTTTAGTGACTCTCCTATTCCATTGTACCCCCTTACCCTCAAATAAAACCTTTTCTTTTTTTTTTTTTAACATCTCTCTCTCAGCCAGTCATTTTCCTGCAACCAACACCTTGCATTAAATTTATTCTGATGTGGAACTGCGCCACGCTGAGCTAGTTTCCCCACACCAAGCCCAAACACAGTTTTGGGGGTGTTTACCAATCACCCCGAGGCAGTTCCATTAACAGATAAGACAAGCATATAGTTATGTAGCTATACAGTTATTTAACAAACTGAGTTTATAAATCTGTGCAGAAATAAAATATTGAAATTTCATTAATTTTTCATTGAAAAATCAGACCAGGGCCTGATTTTTCAAAAGTATGATCCTGCAACAGAAGGTTTATCCAGGATAAGTTTGATTCTGGGACCCCATGACACTGAGATCTGTTTTGATCTTTGACAAGTATATGCATGAAAATAAAGCTTTATTTCTATTTTCATTGTCTGTTTTATTAGATTGAGGTAAAGGTAAAATGTGCCGTCGAGTCGGTGTCGACTCCTGGCAACCACAAAGCCATTTGGTTGTCTTTGGTAGAATACAAGAGGAGTTTACCATTGCCATCTCCCGTGCAGTATGAGATGATGCCTTTCAGCATTTTCCTATATCACTGCTGCCTGATATAGGTGTTTCAGCGGGGATTTAAACCGGCAACCTCTGGCTTGCTAGTCAAGTCATTTCCATGCTGCGCCATTAGGTGGGGAGGAGAGTCTTTTCTTAGATTGGGCTCTGGGGCCTTTTAAGCTTGACAGAGCTTATGGCCCCAGCATATCATAATCCAGCCCTGCCAGAGTGTGTGGGATTTGAATCTGGATGTCTCACTGCTTAGCCCAATAGTGCTCTACCCTTTATACCACAATGGCCCTAATTCAGGGTTCCTTTGCCTCACGGCTTCACTCTAACCACAACAGCTGTTCCACAACTTGGATCCAAAAGAAGAGTTTTTCTAGGGCAGAGGCTACAACTCCTAGGCAGTGAGGTCCCTGTTCTGGGTTTTGTAAGGCAGTACCAACACTAAGGAACAATTATATTGTTTATTTTATAAGAGCATCTCAAATGAATTTCTGAAACTTTTCAAACACTTCTTGTTAATGCTGACTCTATGTCTGGAGGCTCTCAGTTGACCTGCCATGCCTTAGTGGGCCCACTTTCTCCTTGCTGCTGTTGCTTCTGCCTAGTTCCTTGCTGTTTTCCTCTGGCCCAATGGACACACCTGCCCAGATGGGGAGAATACAAGCTGATGCCATAGGGTGAAGGGCCATAGCATGTGCTCTGTCATGATTAGAAAACAGTAGAGGGGAAAGGAGAAGCATATGATATAGAACAGTGGCACAGCGAGGGCTTTGGTTTCCTATGTACCACAGTGGTGGCGGCAACACTGCATTCTCTACCCCAGCGGCGGTGGCAACAATGATGATGACGGCGGTGGTGCAGCAGCACACTTGTACCACCCACACACTGCGCTCCAGCCAGCTCTGACCCTGGGGGCTGGAAATTGTTGATGATGGTGGTTGTGGTGGTGATGATAAACTTTGTTAGCTGCCCTTTAACAAATTGTTCTCTATGTGGCTCACAACACAGCATTAAAATATCATATAAGAAGATATTAAATCATAACAGAGCAAAATGGGGGAGGGATATAAAATACGATACAAAGCCATTTTAAAACTTTTTAAAAATCAGTTTTAAAAAACAAATTAAATATCAAAATGTAAAAGGCCCGAGTGAACAAAAAGGTCTTTATCTGGCATCTAAAAGAACAAAGTGATGAAGCCAGATGAACTATTCCATAAAAGGGGTGCAACCATGGAAAAGACCCTCTCCCTAGAAGCCACCCACTTCACCTTGTTTGGCAGGGGCACTTGGAGGAGGGCCTCTGAAAAAGATCTTAAAGTCCAGGTTGGATCATATGGGTCAAGGTGCTCTTTCAGGTAACACAGTCCCAAGTCATTTAGGGCTTTAGAGGTTAAAACCAGCACTTTGAATTGGGGCCAGAAACGGACGGGGCCAGTGCAACTGACTGCAACTGGCATGGTATGATCAAAACATCCAGTCCCTGTTAATAGTCTTGCAGCCCTATTTTGTACACAGCTTGCAGACAAGCGCTATCTCGGGAAGAAAGATAACAGACTCATGGTATCTGCTGAGAGAACTTTTTTACTCTATACAGAATGAACGTTGGAAAGGTCACCTCCTCTTATTGGATCAAGTTAAGGCCTTTGACAAAGTGAACCACAATTATCTGTGGACATTGTTGAAAGCTAAAGTTATACCACCCCTACTCGTGACTTGGATACAACTGCTCTATACGAATGCAAAGGTGACACCACAGATTAATGGATGGCGGGGCGACCCGATCATTTTGCATTCAGGTGTCCGCCAAGGATGCCCACTGAGCCCATTACTTTATGTTTTTGCCCTGGATCCGATCCTGATCAGGATTCAGAGAGAACCCCATCTGCAAGGACTCTTGGTCTCTATCCCTCCGCCCTGCGAGATCTTCCCAGGAGGGAGGAGGAGGGAGAGTGAGGGGATAGCCGAACCACCTGTCCACTCAGAACTGCACTCTGAGTTTAGGGTAAAATTTGTAGCTCATGCAGATGATGTTACATTACTGTTATCGAATGAAAATGAAATCTCTGTAATACTAGACCTCTTCTGGGAATATGGCAAGATCTCGGGCTCAGAATTAAATGCTGACAAAAGTGTATTTGTTAAAATGGACCCCGGACGCCAGCAACTCTCGTGCCTACCCATCTCTGAATGTAAAAGCGAAGGGGCCTCAGGATACAGTAAACATTTTGGGGATTGAATATGGGATTAAGGAAAAATGGGGGGGGGGTTGGACAGATTGGGAAGGGAAAGTAATGCTTAAAATCACCATGTGGAAAAAATGGAGCCTCGCCATGTACCAGAAAGCGGTTTACATCTGGACTTACCTGATACCCCCGGTGCATAACCTGGCGGTAGTCTATCCTCCCCTGCTCGATCTCCTTCGGAGAGTTGAAAGCCAGATCTTCCATCTAGTATGGCACACAACATCCTTCCCTTTGGCCCGTGCGGTAGCATTTAAGGAGGTTGAGCGGGGAGGCCTAGCCCTACCTGCCCTGCAATCCTATTTTGTAACTGAATTCATGTCCTACAATTTTGGAAACTGGATTTTCGTGAATGTCCATAATATGTCCAACCTCCTGCAAAAAACCTGGGTTTCGCTTTTCGCTCTGCATTGGCGCAAGTCAGCATGGGGCATAGCATGGTGGGGGAAAGGATCTTTCAATGGTAATGTCACACAAGTATTAAAAAGAGAACACCCAGACTACTTGAGAGATTTGTTATTCACACTTAAAAAATGTAAGGTTGAACCGGATCTATTTAAAGGATCCTCCTCAGTTAAGCAGCTAAGGAAAACAATTTATGGAGAGATTCTAGAAGTGGGTTTCTTAAAACCTGATTTAGAATGTAAACTCTACAAACACCGCACTTCACAGTATTTGTTGCAACCCGATCACCCTATTGCTCTCTTTAAAGAGAAAAATTCCCTTTCCATTTATGGGAAACAAGGTGGCACTTATACCATCAAGTACTACCACTTAATGCGGCTAAGCCATGGCTCCCAGAGGACCAGCAAGAGTGCACTAAAATCACCTGCAAACAGAAAGCTAGTGAGCTAGGCAAAACATTCAGGGAAACCCACTCACATTTCTTAAAAGAGTGTGTGGTAGCTAAAAGAGTGTGGCAGGGAGTAAGCAAACTGTTAGAGTGGCCTGATTTGGAAAAACAGACTTGGGAAGAACTAACATTGCGTTTGAGCGATAGAACCTCCTTTCGAGGTCCCAGAAAGAAACCTTCAAGGAAACGGGACGGAACGGGTGCCCTCATACTAGGGAATTGGAACATTCCCGTTCTCGTAATCAAGTTAGTAAACCTGTATGTCATTTATGCAATGCTCCTGCATAGGAATAGGGAGGGAAGACGTGACCAAGAGGTTCACGCAGATGAGACAGTAAATCTCTTCTGGAAAAGTTTGTATGGTTATGTGCAAAAAGACAAGAGTATTTCTTCTAAACAGCAATGGGACAAATTGTGGAAATGGATGTTGAATGTAACCACACACACACACACCCCGATTACCTGATGTGCCTTGAAATCCCCCACCCCCGAGTTACAGTACTACCTGCATATACTTCATAACCATGTGGGTTTCCAAATCCTTGTGTGTAAATCTTTGTAGATATATCATGTACAAACAACCACTTTGTATATAATTGTGCTTTGGCAACGTACTGTATGCTTTGGTAGTTTGTTGGTTCAATAAAAAAAAATCTTGTCCTATTTAAAAATAAAATAAAATCTTGTCCTATTTTGTACCAGTTGCAGTTTCTGAACCATTTTCAAAAGCAGCCTACGTACAACACATTGCAGTAATCTAAGCAAGAGATTACCAGAGCATGAGTAATTGTGGCCAAGTTATCTCTATCCAGGTAAGTTCACAGTTGGCATATCAGCCAAAGCTGATATAAGGCACTCTGAGCCAGAGGCTAGGGATGTGCATGGAACCAGTGGGGGCCGGTTTGATGGCGGGGGGGTGCAGCTTTAAGGGTGGGGAAGGATGCACCCCCCACACACACCCCACATTTCCCCTGCTGACGCTTGGTTCCTTAAGCATCCCCCAGGGCAGCAGCGTATCTCCCTGCCGCCCCCTTCACTATGCTTACCGGAAGAACCTGGACTTACCGGAAGTACCTGCACATGCGCATCACTACTTCTGGGTACTTCCGGTAAATGTAGCAAAGGGGGTGGCAGGGAGGTATGCTGCCACCCTGGGGGATGTTTAAGGAACCGAGCGCCGGCAGGGGAAACACAGCAGGGGGTTTAAGTGCATCCTCCCCCATCCTTAAAGCTGCACACGCACACACCCACACCCATCAAACTGGCGGAACCAGCCGCTGTTTGAACTGGTTCAGAGGCCCATAAAGGGCCTGCAAACCAGTTCCATGCACATCCCTACTAGAGGCCACTTGAGCCTCTAGTGACAATGCCGGATTGATCAGCACTCTCAGACTGAGAACCTGGTCCTTCATGGGGAGTGCAACCCCATCTAGAACAGGCTGGATATAATTCACCCGGGCAGAGGAACCACCGACCAACAGTACTTCTGTTTTTTTCTGGATTGAGTCTCAGCCTATTCGCCCTCATTGCTGCATCCAGGCACTGATTCAGGACAGTCACTACCAAACCTGTAGCTGATTAAAAGAAAGATACAACTGTGTCATCCGCATATTGATGACACCTCAAGCCAGATTTCTAGATGACCTCTCCCAGCAGTTTCAAACAGCATAGGGGAAAGAATGGAACCCTGTTGAACCCCAAATCATAACTGCCAAGGGGTTGGCTCTTGGCTCTTAGGCTGGAAGTGGCCTATAGCCACCAGATTAAAGCCGTTGATAGACCTGTCTTCCATGAATTTGTCTACATCCCTTTTAAAATCATCCAAGCCAGTGGCCATCTCCATATCCCATTGCAGAGAATTCCATAGATTAATTATGCACTGTGTGAAAAAAGTCCTTGCTTTTGTTGGTCCTAAATTTCCTGGCCTTCAGTTTCATGGGGTGACTCCTGATTCTCGTGTTGTGAGAGAGGGAGAAAAATTTCTCTGTCCACTCTCTCTACTCCATGCATAATTTTATACACTTCGATCATGTCTCCCAGCAGTCGCTTCTTTTCCAAACTAAAGAGACCCAGATGCTGTAGCCTTTCCTCATAAGGGAGGTGCGCCTCCAGGCTCCTGATCATCCTCGACAGCCTGGGGGGAGGGCAGGTGGGCAGCAGTAAGGCACCCCCCCCACCACCACCACAAACAATCAATTTAAAAAACAAACAAGCCCCAAAAGGTAAATAGAGGGTGCCTGGCAGGCCGGGCAATGCATACCAACCTACAGAAACCAAAAACTAATCCACCAGGAACAGGCAGCAAACAGATAGTAGCAGCAAAGTTTGCAGGAGGACTGGGGGTGGGGAATAAAATATCACAGCACCCCACTAATTTCAAGCAATGAGAAAAACAAATAAGCAAGGAAATAAATTCCAAGCAGCACCCAGTTAAAGCCTGGGGCTGCTGTTGCAATTTAAATAAAATTAGAGTTGGGGGTGGGGATCATAGTACTGCAGTTATCAAAAGGGACTGGCTACAAGCAATGATAGAGAAAAGAAACCACAGAAGGAAATAAATTCCAAACAGCATCCAGTTAAGCCATGGGGCTGCTGGTACTATTTTAAAGTAATAGCCACTGGGGGTGGTAGAGGTGTGCAAACTGATTCAAATCTGAACCAGTTCAACATCAAACAGGTTCAGTTCAAAGGTTCAGGGTTGTGCCGAACCACCCCCAGTTTGGCTTGACCTGGAACCGAACCCCCCCCTTCAGTTCGGGGGTTCTGCGAACATTTTTTTTAAAATTCTTTTTTCTTTTAAGTTACCCCCTCCAGGGGGTTTCTCCAAGGTGGCAGGAGGGGTCCACGGAGGTCCCCCCTCCCTCCGCCGGCCTTCCTTTTCCTAAAAATCACCAGGTTTGGGTGTCTTCGGCCCTTTCTGGGCCTATTCCCTAGTGCGGCGGCCATTTTGAAGCCACCATGCCTGCGCAGTGGGACCCTGTGTGGCTTGGTCATGACCATATGCCGCCCTTCCAAAAATGGCTTTAGGTCCAGGCTCCAAAATTACCTAAGTGCACCTATGGCCCTGTTGCCAGGCCTGATCTGTGCAGCATGCTTGGGTGCAGCAAGATACTGTTCTCTTGAGCTCAGACTCCCTTGGGATTCTTTCTGGCTCCCAGAGCCTCATTTGGCTCTTGGGTTCTCACTCTTGCCTTTCACCTTCCTGCCTATCCCGGAAGAAAGAGGTCCCTCAACATCAGTGGAGCTACAAGGCTCTATATACCCCACTTAGGTCCATCTCTGCTCTTAAGCCTCTTGCTACCCTCCTTTCTTGCTCTCTCTAGATTCCAAAGCTGTTCTCTAAGACCCATTTCTCTGGTCAGCCTTGAGTGGACTTAATTCAGACCTCAAGCTAAAACACCTCTTTGTGAGCTCCAATTGAGTACTGGTAGGCTGATTAGTTCTTACTAGAACAACTTGTTTATTTATATCTATGTAAACCACTTCAGGAAAATTACCACATTTATATACATATTTGTCATATTTGTATTCATGTAAATATTAGCACATGGAGGGGAGATACAGATAAGGACAACTCACATTTAACATATCAAAAACCGCATGTCCTTCATTTCTAGCCATTTTTACTTGCTCATTACTTTGTGGAGGATTCGGGGGGGGCATCATTTGCCCCTCACTTAAAACTGTTGTTCAGGCTCCTCTCTCCAACCATTTCCCTTCTAGAGCCTTTTATGGGTTATCTCTCTTTTTGTCCAAAAATATTTATTTCCCATCTGAAAGGCTTTATCTTATTCCATGTGTTTTTCCCAACTGATTTGACCCCATTTTTCATTTCAACATTCTTCCCCACCGTCACCGCCCCCAAATATTTTGGCTCTTTTAATAGTCAAGTATTTACAGTGAGAACTTGAACAATCTCCATGGCTCTTTTGTTGTGGTTACTTTAAAGTTCCTTGAATTATTTTGTTTTGACTGAACTGTCCGATTTTAGAACTTGTCACTGACTAAAAACATATGCAATACAAAACAATGGCAAGCCAAAACATCTCTCTCACTGTAAAGAGGCTTGTTTCCCACTAGAGGGCACAGCCTGCCTATGTGAATTGACAGCAGCACTTCTGCTTACTGCAGTCCATGCAATAGCAACAAGTTTATTGCAAGATCCCGAAATCTTCTCTCACTTGGACTAGCCAAAGAATGAAAAGTCATCCCAAGGAAGAACCCATTAGATGTGTTTTCATTTCTTAATATGCCTTTTTATCTTATTTAATTTAGTAAAAAAATGTGCAATCAGAGACTCAGCTAAATTTTTGGTAAAAGATTGGCAACTGCATACACAGTTGCTGACTTTTCACTGCCCACATTTACACAGCCAGCCTTCAGGTCAGGGGCATTGTTTCTTGTATCTTCCATTACAAAGCTTAGCACACTCTTGGTGCTAGATAAATGCTAAACAGTTGAAGCATAGGAAGGAGGCAGGTTTATTATGTGCCATTTGCTTGACAGACTGTGCTTGAACTGAGGAATGCTGGGAAGTGGGATTCTTTGCAGGGTTCCGAGCTCACTAACAAAGAATTCTCAGGATTCCCACAAGACAGTTAGGGTTTGAAGAGAGGAGCCACACTAATTAAACCAGATTCAAACTGCTTTAAATTTGCCACGTAGATATGGCATCAGAAAACCTTGCTGGAGGCTTTCTATTTAAAGCGTCATTTTTGTTCGACCATTCGAAGAAGAAATACAAATTTATGTTTTTGTAGCCTGGGTTTATAAAAGAGCATTAAATGCTGTTCAATGTGCTTTGAAACTCCACTGTGGTCTACCTGGGACAGCACAGGTTTCTTTTACCTGCACACATACAGTCTCACCACTTTTGAAACCATCATCAAATGTTTTGGTAGAGGAAGCCATCATGACTTCTGATAGGTACAGTATCTATTATATTATGTAAGATCTCCAGATAATGTCCATCAGTGTATGGAATACAGTGGGCACATAAAGATGGGTTGTGATGGACGAGGGATTACACTGCCCTGGGATCTACCCTGACTAGAGGGATGCTCTGAGCACACTTTAGGAGCATGCTGTTCCTTCAAGGCAGGCTGCTACCAGTTGAAGATTGATCTAGAGTCTATTCTCATGCACAATGGAAACCGGGTTAAGGGAGCCCAGCCTGGTTTCCACTACTTGTGAGAACCTCCAGGAGCATGTGGGTCCCATGTGGGCACATTGGGACGAAAAACCCCAACTTCAAGTATATGCTGATGGGATCCGAGCTGTCGGTGACAGACCAGGAGAGGGATCTTGGGGTTGTGGTTGACAGCTCGTTGAAAGTGTCGACTCAATGTGCGGCAGCTGTAAAAAAGGCAAATTCCATGCTAGGGATCATTAGGAAGGGGATTGAAAATAAAACGGCTAACATTATAATGCCCTTATACAAAACTATGGTGCGACCACACTTGGAGTACTGCGTACAGTTCTGGTCACCACATCTTAAAAAGGAGATTGTTGAACTGGAGAAGGTACAGAAAAGGGCAACCAAGATGATCAGGGGACTAGAGCACCTTTCCTATGAGGCAAGACTACAACACCTGGGGCTTTTTAGTTTAGAAAAAAGACGATTGCGGGGAGACATGATAGAAGTCTATAAAATCATGCATGGTGTGGAGAAAGTGGAGAGAGAGAAATTCTTTTCCCTCTCACACAACACTAGAACCAGGGGTCACTCCATGAAATTGATTGCCAGAAGGTCTAGGACCAACAAACGGAAGTACTTTTTCACACAACGCGTGATCCACTTGTGGAACTCTCTGCCACAGGATGTGGTGACAGCCAACAACCTGGATGGCTTTAAGAGGGGTTTGGATGACTTCATGGAGAAGAGGTCTATCAATGGCTACTAGTCGGAGGGCTGTGGGCCACCTCCAGCATCAAGGGCCGGGTGCCTCTGAGTACCAGTTGCAGGGGAGTAATGGCAGGAGAGAGGGCATGCCCTCAACTCCTGACTGTAGGCTCCCAATGGCATCTGGTGGGCCACTGTGTGAAACAGGATGCTGGACTAGATGGGCCTTGGGCCTTATCCAGCAGGGATGTTCTTATGTTCTTATGTCCTGGTGGCGGCGCGGCAGCAAGCCCTCTTCAGGGGTCTGCCACTTAACCCGGATTTTGGTCAATCCATCATGTGTCACCACATCACGAATCTGCGCCACAATGACTCACAAGTAGCCTCCTAACTGGGAGGCTCCCCAAAAGTGCCTTATGGGACTCCTGGGGGCCAGGAGGCCCCCGAACCTCACTGCCCATGACGGAGCCAGTAATTGTCTGGTGGCCGGTCTGGCTGCCCAAGGAGGGTTCCCTGCTCATCTGCCCGCTCTCCCCGCAAACCCCCGTTTAGCTCTACACATGAGTAGTGTGTAAAGCCTTCTAGAGTCACTAACCATACTGAGACATGGGCTTCAGCAAAACCTAGACCCGTCTGCCTTGAGATATCTTGGCACCACACAGTCAGAACATAGCTCTAGAGAAACATATTTTAAAAGTGGATTCTAAAGACAGAAGCATCCACGTAATGTGCACTGGCATGTGAGGAAGAGTTTTACAACTACTTCAAAAAGTAAGACTTAAAAAAACTGAACTAAAGCCACTTCTGTATAGGATTTTAATCCACACACACACACAAGAATTGCACAGAATCAGCAAAGTGAGGAAAGAGGAATAAAGAAATTCACATAGGAATTAAGGAGACAATACAAAACAGTATTTAACTACTAAAACTTATGTTTTCTTTAGTTCAGCAGTTAGGCAGGTCCTTACCAAAGATAAACAGGTTGCTTACCTGTAATGATGTTTCTTCAAATGGTCATCTGTGCATTCACATGGGTGGGATTTGCGCCTGGACAGAGACCAGCTTCGGAACCTTCTAGAGACTTAAACATGACACTTTTGGTGGTAAGCCCTGCCCTTCTCTGTAGCCATACCCTAGCTGTCACGTCTATCTTGGCTGTAGCCATCGCCACAGTGCCTGAGAAAAGGACAGGCTGTAGTGGGTAGGTGGTTGGGTCGTGTGAATGCACAGATGGCCACTTGAAGAAACATTGTTACAGGTAAGCAACCTCTTCTTCTTCATGGTCTCTATGCATCATACACGTGGGAGATAGCAAGAGTCTTACCTTTTGGTGGGACAGCCTAGGAAGTGCCCGTAGCAATGCGAAGGTTCATGGCACTGAAGGCAACATCATACCTTGCTCTTAGGTCCAAAGCACAGTGCCATACGGGGGCGTAGCAAGGTTGGAGTGGGCCCAAAGACAAGATTTTTAAATGCCCCCCCTCACTGAAGCTCAGTTCATGAAGTAAAGATATCTTAAATGAGGCTGAATAGTGGTAACAAAAAGCATAGTATAATATCTATCTATCTATCTATCTATCTATCTATCTATCTATCTATCTATCTATCTATCTATCTTTATTCGTGTGTGTGTGTGTGTGTGTGTGTGTGTGTGTGTATACACACATATGTAACCTATGTGCCACAATAGAACATCATCCTAAATTATTTTTTAAAGGTTTTGTAAACTGTGGACGATGCAAGTCATTTAATGGTACTAGAGAAAGACATGCTGTTCTGGTAGCTCCAGGTCTTAACACTCACATCAATTTCGGAGGATGACTACAGCTGAAGGAAGCCCGGGCGGGTGTGCGGCTGGGAGAGTCAGTCATGTGACTTGCCTCTGCCCCCCCCCCAAGGCAGTGGGCCCCCAGACAACTGTCTCCCCTTGCCCTACTATAGTTACGCCCCTGGTGCCATATGAATGTGGAAGTCTGAGACTAAGTGTGCAGATGGTGTCCAGAGGAATGCCTGAGAAGGCGGCAGTGGAAGTTGCCATGGATCTAGCCCAGTGTGCATGGAGTGAAGCAGGTTAAGGCTTTCCTATGAGCTGGTAACTGAGCTGATCCAAGTGGAGAGTCTCTGGCTGGAAGCCTGAAGTCCCTTGTTTGGCTCTGCATAGCAAACGAAGAGCACTTTAGACTTTTGCAAGTCCTTTGTTCTATGTATGTAAAAGGCTAGGGCCCTGCGAACATCCAGAGTACGGCCACTTGCATTCTTCTGCTGATGCGGGATTGGGAAAGAAGACTGGGAGTGAGACCTCTTGAGAGATAAGCAACTGAGAGACCACCTTGGGCAGAAAGGTGATGTCTGGTGTCAAAGAAACTTTCTCTCTGAAAAATGAGGAAGGGCGGATCCGCTCGCACGGTGTGCCACTGAGAAGGTCATTTTGAAGGCAAGTAAGCATAAGTCAGTGGTAGCCATGGGTCCAAATAGCTTAGTGGTCAGCATACTGAGTATGACGGGTAGATCCCAGGAAGATGCCAACTTGGGAGCAGGAGGAAACAAAGAGTCTTAACCCTTAAAAAAACTTTTTAACTTTAGGAATGTTGAAGAAAGAATGGAGAACGTGGTGCAACAAGATGACTGTGAGGTTGCCCTTCAGAGAGGCAGAGGAGAAACCCGCCTTTTTGAGGTGGAGTAGGTAAGCAAGGACATCCTCCACTGTATTGAGTCTAGCTGATGAGCCTTGGCATATTCTGTAAATATGTCCCTTGGCATATTCTGCTTCTACTTCACCGTGTATGTTTGGCATGTGGATGGCTTCAACACATTGTGAAGAATGGTATGAACATTTAGTGTGGAACATAGGAAGCTGCCATATACTGAGTCAGACCATAGGTCCATCTAGCTCAGTATTGTCTACACAGACTGGCAGCAGCTTCTCCAAGGTTGCAGGCAGGAATCTCTCTCAGCCCTATCTTGGAGATGCCAGGGAGGGAATTTGAAACCTTCTGCTCTTCCCAGAGCGGCTCCATCCCCTGAGGGGAATATCTTACAGTGCTCACACATCAAGTCTCCCGTTCATATGCAACCAGGGTGGACCCTGCTTAGCTAAGGGGACAAGTCATGCTTGCTACCACAAGATCAGCTCTCCTCTGAAGTTGTTGGACCAGATGCCATGATGTTAGTGAGAGGGTGATGAGGTTTGGGTGGGTCTCGTTTGAACCTGGTGAGAGTAGTAGATCTGGGCAGCATGAGAGGCACAGATAAGCCCCCTTTGCCAAAGGTGCTAGGTTCGCAAACTAAGACTGCCAAGGCCACCATGGAGCAATCAGAATGTATGGTGTGTGGTTGTTCTATACCTTTTGCAGGACTTGAGAAATCAGGGGAAAGGGAAGAAACACATAGACGTACTCCATCGACCAGTCTGACAGGAGAGTGTCCCCCTCAGACCCTCTGCTTACACCGCCGTGGCTGAAGAAGCCATGGCAGTGTCGGTTGTGTGAGTCCATGAAGGCAGCAGTGGTCGGTGTACCCCAGCATTAGAAGAGTCTGGGAGCAAGATCTGGATGCAGCTGCCACTCAAGATCGATATTTTTGGCTGCTAAGAGAGTTGGTGATAGCATTCTCCTTTTCTGGTATATGGAGTGCATTCAAAAAGATAAAGTCCACACCAGTTCCACACATCCAGCATTAGCTGCAGGAAGGTGCTGGACCTCGTTCTGCCTTGATGGTTTATATATGCAGAGGCAGTTGTGTTGTCCGTGAAGACTAGGATCTGTTTGTGGCTCAGTAGGTCCCAAAAATGTTTGATGGTGAGGGAAACGGCTAACAGCTCCAAGTAGTTTATGTGATGGAGTTTCTGAGTTTGACCAAACTCCTGAGGTCATGTCATAAGAACATAAGAACAGCCCTGCCAGATTGGGCCCAAGGCCCATCTAGTCTAGTATCCTTTTTCACACAGTGGCCCACCAGATGACACTGGAAGCCTACAGCAAGAATTGAGGGCATGCCCTCTCTCCTGCTGTTACTCCCCTGCAACTGGTACTCAGAAGCATCCTGCCTTTGAGGCTGGAGGTGACCCTCCAACTAGTAGCTGTTGATAGGCCTCTCCTCCATGAAGTTATCCAAGCCCCTCTTAAAGCCATCCAGGTTGTTGGCTGTCACTACATCTTGTGGCAGAGAATTCCACAAGTTTATTATGCATTGTGTGAAAAAATATTTCTGTTTGCTGGTCCTACATTTCCTGGCAATCAGTTTCAGTGGGTTCCCCAGCCCTGTGAGGCATCTGTCGTGAGTATATATTATAGGATTATATTAGTGAACATAATCCTAAATATCTAACTGTAGTTACAGCTCTGATGGGTACAATTCTAATAAGATAGCTAGTCCTGGAACTACAACTTAGCCAGATGGGTTGCAGGGCTAGCAGATACAGTTCTCTTACTAATTTTAAAAGACAATAAAGCAAAACTGGCTGCTTGATAACAAACATAAGGAAATACATCCACCAGCGAGAAATTAACAAATTCTGTTTCAGAGCCCATGAATTTATCGGTCATCTGACCCAGTGTTTGTTTTTTTAAAAAATCGTATTGTTCCATAAAAGGTGCAGTTGTAAAAGGTGTAGGATGTAAATTTTAATGTCCTCCACTTGCCCATGGCCACAGGGGCAAAGATGCTGTTCCATGGGAATTCTGTGCAATCTACCCTCAAGATACACCGAGGGCATGGTTTGAAAATGTAAACTAGTAAATGCCTTCCTTAGTGGTGCACTGGTGAGGCTGAGTAGGTACTACCAAGAGGATCTGTTTTTCTTAAAGTGAGGATACCATAGGGAGAACTTTGAATGTTGGACCAAACCAGTGTCTCAGCTGGCATCCTGCTCAAGGAGTCAACCATGGGTTTTTCCCCTACCCCAGAACATTCACAAGTTCCTCTAGTGAAGGCAAAGAGTACATTTGTAGAATATGGGATAGCATATCTACCCACTGATTCCCCTCTTGGTAATGCCAATAGCATGATTTAACTGGATGGTCTTCTGGAAGGTTGTCAGGTTTCTTAAAATATGTTAGTAGTATCAGATGGACTCTAACTGAGATTGAGGACAGTCCTGTCTCCATTATTAGATGCACAGCAGGAGTGCCCGGGGGAAGGCCCAGAATTTTCCTCAAGAATGTATTCTAGACTATTTCTAATTTCTCACTCACTTTCACATCCCACCCCCAAATCTCTGCCCCATACAAAAACTGGGAATTGCTTTGCCCTGAAATATTTTGAGTGCAGGAGCTATTAATTGATCACACCCACCAGAGAAGAAGAATTTTAAAATGATCCCCACTGTACATCGGGCAGTTAATTGGGCTGCATTAAAATGGAATGACCATCTTCTGAAAGGAGACCCTCAAATATGTGAAGGAGAGGCATTGCTCTATTTGCTGAGTGTTAATTGTCCATCTGTAATTGATTCTACTGGTACCAAAAACTACCACTTTTGCTTTATTGTAGTTCAATAAACCTCAACTTCTCCGCTTTTCAGTAATCAGCCAATCTGACCAGCATTCTTTAAGCCCAATCTCAACATAAGATATATGTGTCATATCATCAGCATACATCAAGATTGAGACTTTTGTGACCATTAAGTGTGGGGGAGAAGTATTTCTGAGACTTGTACTATAGATATAGTGGCTTGTACTATATCATTGATATAAATAATAATTGATATAATAAATGATTTTAATGATAAAATTAAATTAAAAGGGAGCTAATAGGCGGCCCTGTTTCACTTCTCTGTTTAATAAGATGGGGGTGGATGTGATCCTTGTTGGCCATGAGATTAGACTGCCATTCAATCAGTAACCTGAGAAGCCATCTGTCAGTGTCAATCCTCTGAAGCTTTTCTCACCATATATCAATACAGTCAAAAGCCTAACTCTGGTCTGGAGTTGTCACAAAGCTTGTCTCTTAAGCCTGCATTCCTGGTCAAACCAGACCATCCTTGTATGGCCCCTCTTGAGTTTGACCTGATGTGGTCAAATGGGGGTTCATTATAGAAATAATTTCAGACAAAATATCATAAATGTCTGAGCTGGATAGTATTGCAAGTTGCCTCTGTTCCATCAAATGCTGAGAGTTTAACAAAGTTCTGATCTGCTCATTAAGAGCAGAACTCCATTTAAGGTATTGTTTACCTTGGCTAAGGCCCTCTAATTTGTAGTATGTTTCAGAGGTGGGCACAGTACAAGCAGAGGTCATGACCAAGCGCAGATGGTCACTTTCTGATCTATAACGTATGTCAAAATAATGAAACCATAAAAGGAATATCAGAGATAGCAAAATGTAACCTATGACACAGTCACATTTAGCACTTTAAAAGGTGTAGAATCCATGTGAGTTATCATGGTCAGTACCGTTAAGACTGCAAAGTCCAAATCTGAAAGTCAGATTTTAGCTAAATGTTCCTCAAACTCTCTTTTTGCCTCCCGTATTGTCACCTTGCATTTCTTTTGCCAGCGTTTGTGTTCCTTTCTGTTCTCCTCATTTGGGCAAGCCTTCCAATTTCAGAAGGAAGTTGTCTTCTCCTTTATGGTTTCCAGCTTCCTTGACTTTACCCGTTAGCCATGCTGGCACCCTCCTGGACTTAGTGGTACCTTTCCTTCTTTTTGGTATACATTCTAACTGGGCTTCTAGTATTGTGGTTTTGAGTAAACTCCATGCACTCTGGAGCAAAGTGACTCCTGATTTTCCCTTTCAGCTTTATTTTCACCATATTCCTCATTTTGGAGAAGTTTCCTCTTCTGAAATTCAAAGTGTCTGAGTTAGACTTCCTTGATGATTCTCTCCCCACATGTATGCTGAATTTGATCACACTATGGTCATTGTTCCCTAAAGGGTCGATGACACTAACATCCCGCACCAAGTCCTTGGTGCCACTCAGGATTAAGTCCAAGGTTGCCTTCCCTCTGGTTGGATCCCTGACCAACTGTTCTAGGGCACAGTCATTCAGTGTCTCTAGAAATTTGACCTCTTTGTCATTGCCTGACTGAATTTACCCAGTCTATGTGTGGGTAATTGAAGTCACCCATTATTATTGCCCTGCCTCTCCTTGGCGCCTCACTGATTTCCTGCTGCAACTCCCAGTCACCGTCAGCATTTTGATCCGGAGGGCGATAGCACATCTCCAGTAGCACATTTGTTTTCAGGCCTTGTATTGTCATCCACAGGGTTTCTGTGGAGGACTCTGGTCCTCCTAGGTTTTCTACCTTGTTAGATTCTCTCCCTTCTTTAGCATACAGTGCTTCTCCACCTCCAAGGTGCCCCTCCCTGTCCTTTCTATAGTGTTTATTTCCAGGGATAACAGTGTCCCACTGGTTCTCACTGTTCCACCATGTTTCTGTTAAGCCCACTATATCTATTTCTGTGTTAGCAACTGAGCACTCCAGCTCGCCCATCTCGGCTTGGAGACTTCTGGCATTGGCATAAAAGCTCCTCTACGTCAAATCTCTTACCTGGTGTATGCTTTCTTTCTTTTGGCTCTTTGATCAGCTGGCACAGCCTTCTGTCTGCTCTTTATGTGGTTCTGTCCCTTGCTTGCCCCAAAATGTGTCCCAGTGCCTAACAAGTCTAAATCCCTCCTCTGGGCACCAACATCTCATCCACGCATTGAGACCCCTCAGCAATGCCTGTCTCACTGACCCTGCGTGTGGAACAGGTAGCAATTCTGAGCATGCCACCTTGGGGGTCCTGAACTTCAATATACTACCTATCAGCCTAAATTTGGCTTCCAGAACCTCCCAACTGCATTTCCTCACATCGATGGTGCTGACTTGCACCATGACAGCTGTCTCCTCCCCAGCACTACCTAACAGCCTATCTAGGAACATACTGTAGGAAACACCATTGGTCCATCTAGCTCAGCATTGTCTACACAGACTGGTGGGCAGCAGTTTCTCTAAGGTTACAGGCAGGAATCTCTCACAGCCCTGTCTTGGAGATGCTGCCAGGGAGGGCACTTGGAACCTTCTGCTCTTCCCAGAGTGGCTCCATCCCCTGAGGGGAATATCTTACAGTGCTCACACGTTTAGTCTCCCATTCATATGCAACCAGGGTGGACCCTGCTTAGCCAAGGGGACAAGTCATGCTTGCTACCACAAGACCAGCTCTCTCTCCTCTATGCCACATGATGTCTGCAACCTTTGCACCAGGCAGGCAAGTCGTTGTGCAGTCAACATGTGGGTCACAAACACATGTCTCTTTACCTCTAATGATTGAATCACCCACTACAAGGAGGCCCCCACCCCCAGGACCAGTATCCCCTGAGCGAGAAGATATGGGCTCATCATCCACAGAAGGGGTTCATTCGACAGGAACATTTCCATCATCCTCAGACTGATATCCTCCTTCCCCAAGACCTTCATTCTCCCTGACAGCAGAGGAGCTTTCAGCCTTGGAGTGGGATGCCTCAACCATGTCCCTGAAGGTCTCTGCCTCACTGCCTTTCTGAGCACTCCGCTAACCCCGTTTTTTTGATCATGTATTGCCGTGGTGTGGCTCTGTACCGCAGCAACACACGAGAAGCAGCCTCCCGGGCTCGGGAGTCTCTACAGCATGCCCCATGTGGCCCCCCCAATCTCAGCAGCCCCTGCCAGCTCCGTGACGGAGCTGGCAGTCGTGTGGGTGGCCAATCCGGCCACCCAGGGCTGCAATTGTGATCGTCTTCCGGGTGAGCGGGCTAAGCCCGCTCTCCCTGCAGACCTCATTTTGACGAGTCTCACTGATTGTGAGACTCACCTCAAAGTATCTTTCATCTTCCTGAAGAGAGTAAAATTTATCTATTTTAAGCTGCTTGGTGGATTTTATCTTTTGTGGGGACCCAGAATTGGTCCAGTTGCATTTATTTCCCATAATAGGTGACATAAAGGGATAAGATTGCTCTCACCATCTTGAAAGTGTTGATTGTGCCGCTTTGCCAAGCCCTGAGCTCTTCCAAGGCACCAGCCTTTCTGGAGAACAGTCTCTTTATCCAACTTCTGAAAGCTGGATAATCACCACAAAGGGGCTGCCACAAGTCTCCCAAATAGGCAGTGAAGATTATTTTTAAAGACTGAGAGCTTTGGCGGTGGGGGAGGCGGGGTTAGCAATAGCAATAGCACTTACATTTATATACTGCTTTATAGCCGGAGCTCTCTAAGCGGTTTACAATGATTTAGCATATTGCCCCCAACATTCTGGGTACTCATTTTACCGACCTTGGAAGGCTGGAAGGCTGAGTCAACCTTGAGCCCCTGGTCAGGATCGAACTTGTAACCTTCTGGTTACAGGGCGGCAGTTTTACCACTGCGCCACCAGGGGCTCAGTCATTTAAAGCTCTCAAACAGGCTGCTGTTCTGTTGCCCTCTTGGCTCCTCCCCACCATGATCATCATGCTAGAAGAAGTGACAGGCTTTTCCTCTACATTCATATTTTCCCCATGAAAGTTCAGCTCCAGGTCATGAATCTTATTTGGGATCCCATTGTGCAATTTCTGCCAGGGCATTCTGGCACATGTCTGTGCTCTGATAGGCATGCAAGAATACCTTATGTATTTATATTTTACAAACACCATAAAAGTAATCATGTGATTACCACTAAGACAAATGAAAAAATCTGACAGGTTGTGGATACTGAAAGAATCCATGAGACCTTTACAAATACTTGGAAGCAATTACATTCATCACACAGTTGCTTGTGTGTACCAGCCCTCAGGCTGGAGCACCCCTCCCCCCCAAAAAACCCCAACAACTACTCATAATATGGCCAGTTAGAAAATGAACAACTCTAGTACAGCATGGGGTTTCAGGTGCACTAATCGATTTCTTAGACAACACAGCCCTTCTATCTCCCCACCACCCACACACAAAAATTGTTCTCATGCATGCTTTTGCCATTAGTGATCAGTTTAGTGTACCAAATTGGATGCATGAATGAACTAAATATAAGCACAAATAGACATTTTAAACACATCCACAGGGGAGCAGGGAGTAAATGCTTGCAGTATTGGCACACTACATCAGGAGGCAGAAGAGTAGCATGAGTATTCTAATTAGAGTATTCTAATTTCCTCCCCTCTGGCTGGTGAGATGCAAAGTGGCCCTATTGTGTGTGAATGACTGTACTTGTATGAATTTTAACAGTGAACCTAGGTACAGGCTCCTAGAAATGCAGGATACTGATAGGAAAGCCTTATTCATACTGTATGTTCAACTCTGGTACAATGAGTATATAGTTTACACAGGTACAGTTATTTACATGTTGTTGAACACAGGTACAGCAGTATGCTTCTTATCTGTACAGTGCATTTGAGGGGCATGTACCCCAGTTCACTTTTAAAATGAATGCAGGTACAGTCATTCACACAAAACAGGTAAGGGTGTATACACATTTGCACACTCGCACAGTGTGTCTGGTTAGGGCTAGACTGTGTGAGCGTTGAACATAACATGTGAACAGGGATTATTAGAGAAATGTGAGAATGCAGATGTAGAAGGCAGCTATGTGCAATCAAGTAAGTGGATCAGATACAAGCTCTCTCTGCTTGAATCACTGGCTTGCTAATTTGTCCATCATAAGATACCCGTGTTTACTCCCTCACTGTGTAAATTTCATGGTCTATGCAAGTAACAGCCTCAATATGGAGTGGGGTGGGACTAGTGGCCTGAGACCAAAGCTTTGACTGCCAAGTTGCAATTGATGTGGCTTTCCCTCTTGGCATTTAAGTATGAGTTCAATTGTGTGCCACCTAATGGCACAGCGGGGAAGAAGTTTGCCTAGGGAGCAAGAGATTGCTGGTTTGAATCCCTGCTGGTATGTTTCCCAGACTATGGTAAACACCTATATCAGGCATCAGCAATATAGGAAGGTGCTGAAAGGAATAATCTCATACTGCGTGGGAGATGGTAATGGTAAAACCCTCCCGTATTCTACAAAAGAAAACCACATGGCTCTGTGGTCACCATGAATTGACACCGACTCGGTGGCACAACTTTACAATTAAGTGTATGGTGATCTGTTGTGTATCAGAATGATATAGGGCTGGGGAGCAAAGCACTGAATAGATAAAGATTGGTGGGGTGGGGGAGAAGAGAAGCATGGCAACAAATAATACAAAAGAGAACAAAAAGTGCTTTCTCAAAGGGCCACTACTGTATTGTTTTGCAGCAGGAGTAGGAATCTGAATGGTTCACACATTGTAAAGCCAGCGTGGTGTAATGGTTAGAGTGCTGGACTAGGACCAGGGAGACCAGAGTTCAAATCCCCATTCAGCCATGAGACTAGCTGGGTGACTCTGGGCCAGTCACTTCTCTCTCAGCCTAACCTACTTCACAGGGTTGTTGTGAAAGAGAAACTCAAGTATGTAGTACACTGCTCTGGGCTCCTTAGAGGAAGAGCAGGATATAAATGTAAAAACAATAAGAAGAAAGGGGTTATCTCCCTCTTTATAAGATGTCAGTAAGATCCCAGTAGAGTGTTAGCCATTGTGATAAGCCCTGACAAAAAGATTTTCCTTAAGGCATTCGGCACAATAAAATAGTAGCACCTTGTGAAACTATCTTCTCCATTTTGTTCATTTTCAATTCCTCCCCCTTCCCCCCATTTGTGGAAGAGAATACAGCCAGATTGAGGAAATGTTACTGCAATTTTGAGTATACAAGAACAGAATAAACTGCTACCTACTTAACACAAACACTGCTTTTTTAAAGTGCTTAACATCAACATACAATTAAAAATACATTTCAATTAAAAGTTAAGAAGCCTATCAAATCTAAGTTAAGATGGAAAACTGAGGGAAAGATAAATAAGCACTAGTGGGAGGGACATTGTACATGTGGTACTGACTTACATTGTGTATAGTGTGACTAAGCGCATATTTATGCTTTTCTGTGTCTGTGCTGCGCCATTTTCCTGTGTGCCTGCTTTAGAGTGGGCATGCTTTGGCATAATACAAGACTGCATGAACAAAAATAGGTAAGATGTATGCTAGACGTGTACTACGGGCAGAATCTGTTGTATCCTTGTTTTCTTGGCCGCCACCTACCTTCCATTGTCCACTCTGTTTCAAAAGATCCCTACTACAATATTCTTCATACAACTGTTTAATCCTCTAGTCTAACTGAACAGCCTTCACTAAACTCCCTCATTAAAGCCAAATTCAAACAAGGCTTGTTTAAAACTGAGATTTTGCTATAAGCTAGTTACTACTGTTTTCTTTTATATTTCTGTTACTTATACCTTAAGGCAAGTTATATAACGCTCTGACTGAAAAGCAGTCATTACATCCATATCTTACCGCAGGGGAATCGCCTCTGCAGCTTAGCTGCTTTCCAGAGTACACATTGAAATTAGTTATTTCAAAACACCACAAAACAGATCAATATTCCAGCAATAAACCTTGCAAGTAGAGAGAGGGCTGAAGCTCCAAATACTACAAACATTTACTTAGAAGGCAGTTCTATCAGTATGAATGGAACTACCGTAACTGCTAAAAGGTGCCATCTTTGTGAATGCCCACAATTCAAATGTTCAATTACATGCGCCAAATTGTTTCATTCTTCGAAAAGATAACAGGAATCCTCTATGCAGCTGATGTCCATGACTGCAGCCACCATCCCAAAGATAAGGAAGACAGAAAGGTGCCTTAGAGTGAGTCAGAGCATTGGTCCATCTAGCTCAGAACTGACTACACTTCTCCAATGGGACCTTCTGCATGCAAAGCAGAAGCTGTACCACTGAGCTAGAGTCCCATTCCCTTGGGCATTGCAACTAAGTGCCAGCTACTTCCAATTGGGAGAGTGAGCACGGACAATGAAAACAAATGGCAAGAACTCTAAAGCAAATTAGCTTGCATCAAGCCAATGACTAAATTGGGTCTACAAATCAAGATCTCAACTGTAATATTCAAAGACAGGAATTAAACTGGTCATTAAATTAGCCAATACCAAAATGGTCACTAACACTGGTAAACTAAACATGAGAGTTTCCTTCCCATGCTCCAGCTGCCATTGTGTTTGTATATTGATGCTTTGATATGAATCTCGATAAGGCAGGATATAAATAACTCTTTTAAATACATAAAGATCAAGCAAGTAAGGTAACATGGCGTTTTGCTAAAATAAAAAGGTCAATAAGTCACAGTTGCTTAAAGAATAGGTTTATTAACAATATTTCACAAACAAACATTCTAAAGAAAATTTCAGAAATCTCTAAACTTAAAATTTGTTCTCATTGGCAAAATATCCCTGAAAAAAAAAAAAAAAGCAAATGGGGAGCGAGGAAGAGAAGGAAACGTGTTTTCTAGTTTTGCATTTTTGGAAACAATTTTATAATTCTAATATTTTGGTTTTAGTGGTAATTAATGCTTTTTACACACCCAGCGCTCTTGCCTTGTGCACAGGAAAATAAATGGACAATTGCCTATTTTTCCTTTTGTCTGTCTAACAGCAATAGGACTTCTCCCAAGCATCTACTTATCTGTTCCAAACCTGATAGGCAGCACAAATAATTGCCACCTTATAAATATGTAAATGGAGCCAAATTATTCTGGAATACAAGTCAAATTCAAAACTCACCTTTATCCAAAACGAAGCACACCATGCAGTACAAGAACTGTTAGCATGCATTTTGGTGGTTATTTTTGTACTTCAAGGTATGCAACTTCACCTCTAAAAAAGGGATGTCTTGATTTTGATTAAAATGTACTCAAACATTTTATAACATTAATATTTATTGCTTTATAGGAATACTGTATTGAAAGCCCAAGCATTCAGTTTACACACAAATTATACAATTATATACCGTTTCACAATGGCAGTGAGCACTCTTTACAATCTACAAAAATCTACTTTACAGAAATTTAAAAATTCTAAATACAAAAAGGTACAGTTGAAGAAACAGGTATAAATTTGGCAGCCAGTAAATGTGACTGGGAGGTTGCATCTTGAATGTCTTTACATGTAGATGTCTGAAAAATATAATGTGAAGAGTTTAAAGCAGTAGTTGTGCTTTGAGCTGCTGGGGTGGGGGGAGTGTTAACACTGGCTGTCAAAGTAGTATATTCAAAAAATATTTAGTTCACTTCCAAAATGATGTACAAATTACGGTAGTTTCTATGCACTCCTACAACTGCTAGTCAGCTCAGGTACACAACTAAGGTAATATAGTATTGCAATGCAGCAGCGTCTCATACCAGTGTAGTCCACCTACTTTGAAACAACTCTCTGAGAAAAGCTGGACATCGCCCCAGTTCATCAGATATTGTCTCATCAAGTTCACAAACATTCCCCCCTACAAAAAGCTGAAGCTACTGTTTTGAAGTCTGTTCTCAACTTAACACATTTTCTCAGGAATAAAATGAAAACCTTTCATTCAGGCACCTCAGCATTATATAAAAGTGTTTTGTTAGAACAGTTCTCTTGGAATGTGTTAACCTAGTACTTTCAACAGTGTTTGGATCTTCAGGATATCAGGTGGGCCAAATTTTATTTGGTATATTTAGAGGTGAAAAAGTTGCCTTTTGAGCACGGAACTCATTTGCTTCCATTAAAAAAGGGGGGGGGAGCATTCATAAAGAGTGCAAAGCATAGGTTTCCCTAAGATTAGCATGTTTTCAAGTATTGTGTATTAGATGTGTAGCTTTTTAAAGCACACAATGCAGTCAAATGAAAACCTGGAAACCAACAAGAAACCCGATGAAAGAAATTCAAGAAATGCACATGTTAATGTTGAAACTGTAACCAAAATGGAATATAACTGCTATAGCGGTTGGAGGGGCGGGGAGGGAGAGAGGACAAAAAGCTTTCTTGCATACATGTAACTAAGTGTGGTAATCTCCAAAAAGTTGTCAAAATTATAATTAACTTCCAGTTTAAAAACTTTTATTTCTAAATAAAAAAACTATACACAGACCACTGATTTGACCATACCGAAATGTCAGCGGTAAGCAGGACCTGAAGGAGGCGATATTTCACAGTTCTTAACAAGTACAACTCCTTCAGGATTTAACCCATTGAGAAGTTCAATTTACAGCCTGCTTCTCTTGTAAAACTAAAAGGTCCACTTTATTACATAAAATTATTTATACAGTGTAAAACCAGAGCCTTATGGAAAATACTGCCTCTAAGTGTATTTAAATTATTAGTCTTGTTCCATAGGTTCTTCTGCAGCGTTTGTGGTTTCGTTGCTGTTTTCCATTGGGATCTCCGATGCCGATTCAGGAGTTTCACTAGCATATGAGCCCAACTCTTCTGTTTCACTGCAGTCAGCTCTGCTACTGACAGATCCACTGTTTTCACTGTCTTCAGAAGGCAAATCCTTCTCTGCTTGAGTCTGGTCAGATTCCTCCATTTGATTATTCTCCTCAGAAATATCTTCTTTCACAGTTAAGGATGCATTGTCTTTATCTTGATCTTTTCTTTCTGGAACGATTTCTTTTGGTGTCATGAGGGATTCTGGAATCAAGTTAAAGTTTAGCATAAGTACTGTATATGTATTATGAGACAACATACTCATAACCAAGTTCAGCCAAGTGCATTTACATTAACTAAACCTTTCTTCAAAGCAACTTAGAAGAATGATTAAAGACATCAAGGAATTTTGCACTTTTCTGCAGTAGATACCAAACAGAACTCCCCTCCATACCCATGCATGTGTATTTCTTGGCACTCTCTTCACCACCAAGCAGCCATTTAGTTACACATACCAAACATCTAGAGGCAGTGCGAGACATTTTGTTCCCTAAGTAAGAAAACCCAAATGACAAGTCCCTCATCATAAAACAGTAATAAATGAAATAACTGAAATAAAATTATTTCCCCTTTAATGGTACCTTAAAATAAACCACTGAGGTGGTCTCCCCCAACCTCATGACAGGATCGGCTCAGACCCCAATTAAGTAGTATGAGACAGAGTCAACCCATCATGCGTTGCAGCTTCACTGTGAGAATATCTGCCTACACACTCACTGGCCTTAAGGCTGAGGATTTAAAAAATAATAATTAACAGGGAAAAAGGGTAGACCATACCCTGGCAAGCTGAAGTTTGTGGAACATCAACAGACCATCAAATATGCATGCAGGCAGGAATTGCTGTCTATAGTTTTTTAATTTGTTTCTGAAAGCATTCAATTCTATACTGAATTTAAACTGTAGACTGTGTGAATGCCGGTAGTCTAGTACCACTGTAATGCATGGTGTGTATACAAAAGCCTATTAACAGAATCAACATTCTGTTCTTATCCTTTGCCTCTTTCCCACAAGTACTTTGTATTAATTGAGCATACTTGTTTTAAAATTAATTTCTATGGCATTTCATCCAGATGAATGTTTAAGAAATAAATTCTAATCCAGTAAAAAATCTTTCCTATAAAAGTTATATTAAAACATCAACATACCTTCCTCCTCCTCCTCCTCCTCTTTACAGCGCTGTCTCTCACAAATGGTTTCTTTTTCTTTATCCTGAGATGGAGAAGTTGTCTCAGTCTCTTCTACCATTGCTGAACAAGCTTCACTGGAACTACTCTGGCTGGTGGTCTCTTCAGATTCTTCTTCTTTGTCAAATTTAAGTCTTTTTACCTCATGTCCCTCAACTTCTGCTGGATCATCTTCAGGGTGTTTATTTTTTACAGGACTGCTTTGGATTCTTTCAGGATCAGCTGCTGGTGATTCACTGGAAGACCAAAAGTTGAGGTAAGTGCAAAAGCTTATATGCCACATCAACAATTAAGCAAGGCCAACACAGCATATGATGATAGCCTCCTTGATTATAGAAACATCTATTACTTAGGCAAAATGTGTTTGTATTCAACTGTGGGGCACAAATCAAGAGAACACTCTTGCTGCACCAAAAGAAGGATGAGAGTAGATCCTTTGGTACAAGGTCTGCATAGCTTGAACATTGGATCTAATCATTAGATTAAACCAAATGGTCTAATTATTAGTAGTCAGTATTATTTGTTCCTCAATTAACAATGTTTCCTCACTATCCTCAGATTTAATCTGCTAGTCTTACTAAGGTAACAATTATACAAGTCTGGGTAATTTACTAGACAGTCTGATCAATTCAGTGATCATTTATGGACAAAGCCGTGATGCTATTTCCCATCCCACAAAAATGCTCTGCCTTACAAGGGACCAGCTGATGGTGGCAAGGCCTTCAGTGAAGAACCTCAGTGATCAACAGTCTGCTATTAAGCCATGTCAAAGCTTCAGTGCTTTGTGGTAATATTCCATGCCCCAACCCCCAAAGGCACTCTCCCCCTACCCCACATGGCCCAAAGCTGGATCATAGATCCATACATACCACAACAGAATCAGGGCCCAGACACTGGAGCCAGTAATCCTTTCCAAAGATGGCAGGAGACAGATTGGCTCTTGGAAGAAAGTGGAAAGTTTCTCCTAGTCTAAGCCACAGTTGAGTCTTTTTATGCAAACTTGTGGAAAGACAACTTCTTCCTTCCCTCAGCAGTTACCTGCACCCCCAAAGAACCTCTCCTGAGAGTTTGGAGATTCATAGAAGGGGGTGGGATGGGCATGGGGAGCTGCAGGGAATGACAGGGGGTAGGATTCCAGAAAATTGGGTGGAGGACTTCCCTCCATGAGCTGAGGGTCGGTGATGCATGCAGCTACTGTAGGGAACAGGGGATGGAGAAATTATCTTCTGCAAGTTTGCATGCAGCTTCTTTGCAAACAAGCCAAAGGGGGGGAAAGCCAATCAACCTAATCTCTTACTACAAACCTATTTATTTTCTCCTCTTCTTGTGGCAGACCGGACTCCTTGTTTTCTGGGCTGTCTGGTAAACCGTTTGTTGTCATAGGAACTGTCAAAGAAACCTTTGGTCGATTTACAGGTCGAGGTGTTCCAGGACCATTTATGTTGGATCTGCAAAGGCAAGTGTTACATGTCTTTCAGTGTAAAATAATTTAGATAGTTTGTTCACATAAGTATGGAAGAGCACCCATAATAGAAAATGGTGATTTTCCAAAGACACCAGGAGTCTCTGCAATGAATATATCCAATCCTTCACAAAGGTTCATCTTTGCACATAGGATGAAGAAGGTGTTCAAAAAGGATTTGAAATAACAATCGAAAAAAAGTTTGCATGCCCAAATTCCAAAAGCATAGCTTCATGTTATCCTATTATTGAGGGCCAGGATGATGCAGCAATTAGCATGTTGGGCTAGGACTGAGGAGATCTGGGATTAAATCCACCCACTCAGCCATGACGCTTGCTGGGTGACATAGGGCCAGACACTCTCTCACAGGCTGACTTGTATCTCAGAGTTGCTGTGAAGAGCAAACGTGGTGGGGAGGGGAGCCCAAGAAGCAGATTGTACTCCACCCTGAGCTCCTTGGAGGAAGGATGAGATAAACATTAATTAAGCTGTTCACACAAGCAGCCACATCCAGGCTTGGTCAGCCCTGCCTGGGTTTGGCTGTTTGTCTGAAGTGCTGGGATCGCAGACTTCCTCGCCCCACAAGCCCAGGAATTTACCCAAGGATTTAACTTGGGTTAAAGGGTGCGAGTGCACCCTTTACCCCAGCTTTGGGGCTGTGAGTATGCTCAGGCTGCATGCAGCCTGAGCATACAAATAATTGGGTGTCAGAGTGCCTGACTCCCAGGGGAATCCCCCCAATGCACCATGCTCATTGCATGGTTCATTGTGGGATTCTTGAAGGCCAGGAAAACGAGTCCTGGCCTTCAGAGATGAGCACTGTAAGGAGCACTGTAGATCAAATGGAAACACAGTGGAGCACCAAAGAAGATATCACCAACAGTCCGGTGGGGGGGTGGGGAGGAGACGGATTAATAAATAAACCTTAACAAATAATATTTGTCCAGAGTAGTTATTTTCTCATCAAACAGATTCTCTTACCTCTCAGGATAGCCTGGTGAGTTTCCTGGGAACATTACTCCATTCATCCTGTTTAAACTATTGGAACTATTTTTCCTACAAGAAATTGAAGTGTAGTAAGAATTCTGGGCTGACAATCATTTTAAAATATAAATATAAATATATAGATAGGCTAAAAACATACCTCAAGACTTTCACAAGCCTCTAAGCTTCATTATTCTTGATTACTAAAACTAACCTAATCCCACCTTTATTTCCACAACCCATGTTTAATTAATATTCCATAATGCAGAACAGCAAACTATACTGACTGACATCCAGTTGCAAAAGCAGCAAGAGGGAAAGGAGGGTTTTTGCTGCTCCCCTTTCCTCTGCAGTCCACTATGCTTCTCCAAAGCATGACTCGACTGGCTGACCTTCAAGGACATATTTTTGGAAGCACAGTGGGCTGCAGAGGGAAGGGGGAGTTGGCAAAAGACATCCTTCCCCCCCTTGTGTGCCAAATTTTTTGACATGTCAGCATGAACGTTGGCCATTAAAAAGAGAAATATAAATGGCAGCCAATGTTCCTACATTCATAACTCTTACCCTCATTCTCCAATATTCCTGTGCTTTGGCATCACATTAGTGCCCAGTACTAAAAACTCACTCTCTTACAAGCCAACAGTAAGGTCTGATACATCCAAACTTGTAGCCCTTCACATTTGTGCCGTTGAGTCGGTGTGGACTCCTGGTGACCACAGAGCCCTGTAGTTGTCTTTGGTAGTATACAGTAGAGGTTTAGCATTGCCATCTCCCACAGAGTGTGAGATGATGCCTTTCAGCATCTTCCTATTTCACTGCTGCCTAATATTGGTGTTTCCCATAGTGTAGGAAACATACCAGTGGGGATTCGAACCAGCAACCTCTGGTTTGCTACTCAAGTCATTTCTCCACTACGCCATTAGATGGCTACATAGCCCTTCACTACAATCCTACAATTCAGATGGGTCCATGTGACAGGCTGTACATACACAATCTCTATGCTGGGCATGCAGGGTTTTTTTTAGGGATGTGCACAAAACCACTTGGCCTGGTTTGCATTCAAACCGGATCCAAACCAGGCCAGTTTGGTTTCCCCCACACTGAACCCCCATTTGGTTAAGTTCAGAGGGATTCGTCAAGCCTTTAAAAAAAAAAATTTACTTAGCCCCTCTGGGGGGGCTTCTCCAAGGTGGCGCGTGGGGGGCGGTTCCTGCAGAGGTTCCACCTCCCCTCGCCGGCTTTCCTTTTTGTAAAAACCGCCCAGTTCGGGCTTCTTCTGTCCTTTCTGGGCCTATTCCCCAGCATGGCGATTATTTTAGAGAGCACTGCACCTGCACAGAGGGACTGTGCATGGCCTGGTGGCAAAAATGCCTGAACCAGACAATTTTGACAAAAAGGAAGGCCGGTGGGGCAAGAGGCAACCTTTACAGACCCCACTGCCTCCTCGGAGAAGCTGCCCGGAAAAGGTAAGTTAAATAAAAATACATTCCCCCCCCCTAAGGCTAGACGAGCCCCTGAACGGGGTGGGAGAGGGGAAGGGTTCGGTCCGGACCCTGAACCTTTGAACTGAACTGGTTTGATATCTAACTTGTTTGGATTTGAACCTGTTTGCACACCCCTAGTTTTTTTTCATACCACTGCAAACTTTACAGCCTCCACAGAGTATAATTTTAAGCTTTTTATTTATGAACATTGGCCTTTATTCAGATACACACAAGTGGTTGGTCAGAGACTTTGCAAGTTTTACTTTATCAGGAGCTACAGAATAGGGATGAGCATGGAACCAGTGCCCGCCGGTCCGAAAGTGGGTGGTGGGTAACTGGGAGAGGGTGCTCTTACCCCTCCCACCATGTTCCCCCCACCAATGCTGCGCATTCAAACGGTCTGGCTGGGCGGCAGTATACCTCCCTACCACCCCAATATATTGATATTGAAGCAGGGATAGAATCCAACAAGCTAGAAAACCTAGGAGAACCAGAGTCCTCCACAAAACCATTATGGGTGACAATACGAGGACTGAAAGGAAATGTGTTACTAGAGATATGCTATCGCCCTCCGGATCAAAACGCTGAGAGTGACTTGGAGTTGGAGAAGCAAATCAAAGCGGCATCACAGAGAGACAGAGCTGTAGTAATGGGTGACTTCAATTACCCTCACACAGACTGGGCAAATTCATGTGTGGATATCTACAGAGAAACCAAATTTCTAGACATGCTAAATGCCTTGGAACAGTTGGTCGCAGAACCAACCAGAGAGAAGGTGATCTCGGATTTAATCCTGAGTGGTGTCCAGGACCTTTTGTGAGATGTCAGTACCATTTGGGAATGGTGACCATAGTGCGATCCCATTCAGCTTATATGCGAGTGGAGCATTGCCAAGTCAGTCCAACACAGATGCTTTGGATTTCAGAAGAGGAAACTTCTCAAAAATGATGGAACTGGTAAAAAAGGAAGCTGAAAGGGAAAGTCAGGAGGGCCAAATCATGCCAGAAAGCATGGAGCTTATTCAAAACCAGAATAACAGAAGGTCTGCTGGAACATATACCAAGGAGGAAAGGTACCACCAAGCTCAGAACAATTCCAGCATGGCTAACAAGTAGAGTCAGGGAAGCTATAAAAGGGAGATTGCAGAGAAGCTGAATGAGTTCTTTGCATCTGTCCTCACAGCAGAGGATACTGACCATATACAGGTGAAACTCGAAAAATTAGAATATCGTGCAAAAGTTCATTAATTTCAGTAATGCAAATTAAAAGGTGAAACTGATATATGAGATAGACGCATTACATGCAAAGCGAGATAAGTCAAGCCTTAATTTGTTATAATTGTGATGATCATGGCGTACAGCTCATGAGAACCCCAAATCCACAATCCCAGAAAATTAGAATATTACATGAAACCAATAAAACAAGGATTGTAAATAGAACAATATCGGACCTCTGAAAAGTATAAGCATGCATATGTATTCAGTACTTGGTTTGGGCCCCTTTTGCAGCAATTACTGCCTCAATGCGGCGTGGCATGGATGCTATCAGCCTGTGGCACTGCTGAAGTGTTAGGGAAGACCAGGATGCTTCAATAGCGGCCTTCAGCTCTTCTGCATTGTTTGGTCTCATGTCTCTCATCCTTCTCTTGGCAATGCCCCATAGATTCTCTATGGGGTTCAGGTCAGGCGAGTTTGCTGGCCAATCAAGCACAGTAATCCCATGGTCACTGAACCAGGTTTTGGTACTTTTGGCAGTGTGGGCAGATGCCAAGTCCTGCTGGAAAATGAAGTCAGCATCCCCATACAGCTCGTCTGCGGAAGGAAGCATGAAGTGCTCCAAAATCTCCTGATAGACGGCTGCGTTGACCCTGGACTTAATGAAGCACAGTGGACCAACACCAGCAGATGACATGGCTCCCCAAATCAACACAGACTGTGGAAACTTCACACTGGACTTCAAGCATCTTGCATTGTGTGCCTCTCCATTCTTCCTCCAGACTCTGGGTCCTTGGTTTCCAAATGAGATGCAAAAGTTGCTCTCATCAGAAAAGAGGACTTTGGACCACTGAGCAACAGACCAGTTCTTTTTTTCTTGAGCCCAGGTAAGACGCTTCTGACGTTGTTTGTTGTTCAGGAGCGGCTTGACAAGAGGAATACGACATTTGAAGCCCATGTCCAGGATCCGTCTGTGTGTGGTGGCTCTTGATGCACTAACTCCAGCCTCAGTCCACTCCTTGTGAAAGTCCCCAACACTTTTGAATGGCCTTTTCCTGACAATCCTCTCCAGGCTGCGGTCATCCCTGCTGCTTGTGCACCTTTTTCTTCCACACTTTTCCCTTCCACATAGCTTTCTATTAATGTGCTTTGATACAGCACTTTGGGAACATCCAACTTCTTTTGCAATTATCTTTTGAGGCTTTCCCTCCTTATGGAGGGTGTCAATGATGGTTTTCTGCACAACTGTCAAGTCAGCAGTCTTTCCCATGATTGTGATTCTTAATGAACCAGACTGAGAGACCATTTAAAGGCTCAGGAACCCTTTGCAGGTGTTATGGATTGATTAGCTGATTGGAGTGCGACACCTGGAGCCTAGACTGTTGAACCTTTTAACAATATTCTAATTTTCTGGGATTGTAGATTTGGGGTTCTCATGAGCTGTACGCCATGATCATCACAATTATAACAAATTAAGGCTTGACTTATCTCGCTTTGCATGTAATGCGTCTATCTCATATACCAGTTTCACCTTTTAATTTGCATTATTGAAATTAATGAACTTTTGCATGATATTCTAATTTTTTGAGTTTCACCTGTACCTTCTCCAGAACTGAGCTGCTCAGGTTTGAAGGCTGAAAAACTGGACCAATTTGGGATGACAAGAGGGTATGTCCTAAACCAGGCCCGCGGACCACATCCAGCCTGCAAGGCCTTTTTTCTTGGCCCATTGGGCCATTTCCCCTTCCTCCCCCTGCTGCGAGCCTCCAACCCCTATCCTGCCCGGCGGCGGCAGATATCAGAGCGATGCCAGGACCTGCTGTTTGACCCAACGTCTCTTCCCAACTGTTAGGCGTGCCTGCACAGTTAAGGGACTCAACTGCACAGGTGCGCCTTGCAGTTGGGAAGAGACACCGAGTCAAACAGCAGGTCCCAGTATCACTCTGATATCTTCCACCGCCGCCGGGGGGGGGCACAGAGGCTCGCAGCAGGCGCCTCGCAGTTGGAAAGAGACGCCGGGGCCAAACATCAGGTCCCGACGTCACTCTGATATCTGCCTCTGCTGGGGGTGCGGGGGTGGAAGGACTACTGGTTCACCTCCCACCTGGCAGCCATTCCCTCGGCCATGCGGCAGCTGGAATTGGAATTAAAAAAAAACCCCAGCCATGGAGGTTCGTGGCAGTGGAAGGTAAGCAGCAAGCAGCGAGAGATGCAGCGCGGTGGGGTGGCTCATTCCAGTTTCTTTTAAAATTTCCTCTCTCTCTCTCAAGCCAAGCCTGCCCCATTTTCTCTCTCTCTCTCAAGCCAAGCCTGCCCCATTCTTTCCCTCTTTCTTTCCCCGTCTCACTTCTCTGTTTCCCTCTTATAAAAGCCTGTGTGGTGAAGGATCAAAGTGTAACCTTAACAAAAATTAAGAGAAAAAACTTCTCTATTTTTTCCTTAAAAGTGCTCCATGTTATTTTGTACAGATTGTATTGTATTTATTTTATTAGAATTTTTAATTCAATTCATTTAATTTTAATTTTAATTACTCCTGCCCTGCCAGAACTTCAAAAGTTAAATTTTGATTAAATTCATTTTAATTAATTTCACTTTCATTTGCTTTAATTAATTGATTGCTATTAAGTGTTACTTTGATAATCAGCAGCCTAAAAATTGACCTCGGCCCCCATGAGCCAAGTCACGGTCAGTTTTGGCCTCACTAGGTCATTTGAGTTGTGCAGGCCTGTTCTAAACTGTCTTGAAAAACTAAAAATTAACAAATTGTCAAGGCCAGATAGCATCCATCCAAGAGTTTTGAAGGAACTCAAAATTGAAATTGCTGATCTCCTATCAAAAATATGTAACTTGTCTCTACAATCAGGCTCTGTACCAGAGGACTGGAAAGTGACTAATGAAACTCTGGTTTTCAAAAAGGGATCCAAGGGTGGTATCCAGGAAGTTACAGGCCAATTAGCTCAACTTCTGTGCCGAGTAAATTGATGGATAGCATACTTAAAAGACAAAATTGTTAAAAATATAGAAGAATGGGCCTTGCTGAAGAAGCAGCAGCATGGCTTCTGCAAGGGAAAGTCTTGCCTCACTAACCTTTTGGAATATTTGAGAGTGTCAACAGGCATGTGAATAAAGGTGATCTGGTTGATATAGTATACTTGGACTTCCAAAACGTTTTTGACAAAGTTCCCCACCAAAATACTCTTGAGTAAACTTAGCAGCCATGGGATAAGGAGACAGGTTCATGTGTGGATCGGTAACTGGTTGAAGGACAGGAAACAGAGGATAGGAATAAATGGACAGTTTTCCCATTGGAGGGAAGTAAGAAGGTCCTCCAGGAATCTGTACTGAGACCAGTGCTCTTTATCTTATTCATAAATGATCTACAAGTTGGGGTAACCAGTGAAGTGGCCAAATTTGCAATTTCACTATTTTAATCCAAAAAAAGATTGTGAAGAGCTCCAAAAGGATCTCCTCAGTGGGTGACAAAATTGCAAATGCATTAGCTCACTAGAAGTGTCAACTCCTTGTGCGGCAGCTGTGAAGAAGGCAAATTCCATGCTAGGGATCATTCTCCTGCCGCCCGTTTTCTAAAGTTTCTGAAACTTTAGAAAACGGGCAGCGGGAGAACTCCCTGCCGTCCCCTTTGCTGGCTGGGCTGCAAATGGCTTCTAGGAAGCCTTTTGCGCACGCGTGCAAAAGGCTTCCTAAAAGCCATTTGCAGCCCAGCCGGCGAAGGGGACGGCAGGGAGTTCTCTTGCCGACCTCTTGCAATGGGAAGAAATTTAGCAAGAAGGGGGCGGCATGGGTCTTCTTGGGGGCTGCAGGGGGCTTGAAGGGGGCGGCTGCCAGCCGAGCGGGGCTTTGTAGGGGGCGGCAGGGACTAGGAGCTATCCTGCCGCCTGATTCTGTATACAAAAGGAGGAGCCGCGCCGCGCCGCGCGGGGATTGAAGCGGGCGGCAGGGAGATATCCTGCCGCCCGATTGCTCAAAAAATACAGTGCCTTTGTTGGGAGGGGTAAGTAAAGCCCCCCCATCCTTATTGGAACCCCCCACCCCAGTGCCGGACTGCAGCTCCGCGGTTCCGTGCACACCCCTAGAACCAGGGGTCATCCCATGAAATTGAAGGGCAGGAAATTTAGGACCAACAAAAAAGTACTTTTTCCACACAGAACATAATTCATCTATGGAATTCTCTGCCACGAGGTGTGGCAATGGTCACTATCTTGGATGGCTTTAAAGGGGGCTTAGATAGATTCATGGAGGACAGGTCATGGAGGACAGGTCTATCAATAGCTACTAGTCTGGTGGCTAGAGGCCACCTCCAGACTCAGACGCAAAATGCCTCTAAATACCAGTCACATGGGAGCAAGAGAGAGGGCATGCCCACACTTCTTGCCTGTGGGGCTTCTTGGAGGCATCCAGTGGGCCACTGTGTGAAACAGGATCCTGGAGTAGATAGGCCTGATCCAGCAGGGCTGTCCTTGTTTGTATACTCTAATCCTGTAATCCCTCTGCACAAGTTACACTCATGCTTAATTATAAGCATAAGCAGCCAGGGATTTTAACAGGCAGTGGCCTTTTTTATGCATGCATTCTTGGGAGAAACTATATGCAGGGATTTATTTCTATTATATAACTAACTTAAGGAATTGATTATGGTACCAAATTCTCACACCAAAGCAAGAAAGAAGCCATCAAGTTATAGAAAAATTACTTGTGAATCACCAATCATCACAGACAGTGTATGATGCTACTGGACAGAAAGGAGCTCAACCAAACTTTGCTGCTTTTGCGTTTCAGATATAATCTGGCTTGTCCAATTGTCCTTTACTGAACTTTCCTTCTCGCTCTCTAGGTCCCTCAGATATTCTTCTGATTCTGCCTTACTCCCAGGAACACCTTTTAGAGATAGTCATTGCTTTACCTACTGCAGATGCCCTTCCTGTCGCACACAGAGGAACTCCAGGATGTGCCCCTCAAACTTCTGCAACCTTTGCCAGCAAAGACCTAAGTTGAGCAGCTCTTCAGAAAGTTCTCATCCCTTCTATAAAAGCTGGTTCTCCTAGTTCTGACTAGCAACTGGATTATCTGGTAGGCCAATCTAACCGCAAACACTGGATAAGCAAGTCATCCACTTCCATGAACTTGACCCAAAAGTCTGTCCTCCTCCATCCTCACTGCTTAGTTTAGTTGAGCGTGGGGCATGGAGTTTTATACACATTTCTAGTTAGCTTCATCCTGGCCAGACTGAATGTTTAACTTTGGATGAGAAGGAAATTGAACTATTCAGAGGCTTTTCTGCCCTCTTCAGTATCCATTCCTCAGCCCAGTCACTGAGAAACCAGCTTGCAAATAATCATACTTTCACCACCATCATGGTTGTTGCCATGCTACTTTCACTTTAACAAACACAGGATGGGAGGAAAGCTCAGTCAGCTCTATGCTGACTGGGCTCAAGAAAAGAAATGTTTAGTTTTAGGAACTTAGGAAGCTGCCTCATACCGAGTCAGACCATTGGTCCATCTAACTTAATATTGTCTAAACAGACTGACAGCAGCTTCTCCAAGGTTGCAGACAGGAATCTCTTTCAACCGTATCTTGGAGATGCCAGGGAGGGAACTTGGAACCTTCTGCATGCAAGCAAGCAGATTCTCTTCCCAAAGCAGCCCCATCCCCTAAGGGGAATATCTTATAGAGCTCACAGATGTAGTCTTCCATTCAAATGCAAACCAGGTGCATTTGACCCTATTTAGCAAAGGGGACAAGTCATGCTTGCTACCACAAGACCAGATCTCCTCCCATTTATTCTGAAAGAGGGTATGGGGAAACAGGTAGAGTTAATATGTGATTGCCCAGCAGCCATACAAGATACTACCATTTCCCTACCCCATTCAAAATTAACCATTTTCTAGCAGCAAAGTTATTCTACTGTCCCCTGCCATAGAAATCCCACCACTTTATTCAAGTGACAGGAATCCCATGTCAAGAGCCAGCTACCTGTTCAAATCTGGTGTGTGTATGATTTGAAGTTGCCCATCTAGTTGTTCTTTTGAAGAACCATGTCAGAAGAAGCTACCTAAAAATGCTATCGTAAACTTATTAGAGGAATCATATATTACCACATATGCAACAAAAGTATTCACAAGCTGTATTAACCTATCAACTGTCCATACGGTGGTTGACATCCTAAGAAAGCACCGATGTTTCTGAAAACTTCAGCTAACTCAGATCTATTGCTAGTTCAACCATGAAAGCAAATTTCCATGACCTCTCCTTCCCCAGGAAGCACTCTGTAATGCCCCAAAATATGTCCCTGAGGATAGCACAGCCCTCAAGGTTCTATTTTGTGTGTGGCAGAATCCAAGTGAAGAGGAGGTCGTGTGACACTAGTGCTACACCGATGTTTTAATAGTCAAGATAGCCAGCCAGCAAGTGGCCATAGTGGCTAAGAACCAAAATCAAATTACTGCTCCAACTAGAACCCATATTAAAAATATGAGGACCACCGTTTAATCTTACATTTTCTAATGGCGACATACCATTAATAGGAAAGATAACCAACATCATTACTTGAGAATACAACCATCCAGGAGATGGTAGAAGACATTTAAAAACAAAACAATTGGAAAAAAGGTTATACTCACTCTGAAGATGGATACACACAACTGACAACCATGACATTCTGTAAGGCAAATACACACATATTAATGATTTTTAGAAAGAAAGAAAGAAAGTATTTATAGTTTTCACCCTTAGTGATATACCCTTAGAGAATATCGGGTAGGGATGTGCAAATTGATTCAGGTACAAATCGATTTGTACCCGAATCTAGCGGATTCGGGTTATTTGGAGACACAACAAATCACCCCTGTGGTCCATTGGCTAGATTCGGATACAAATTGAATTGCACCTGATTCAATTCGGAACAGGCGCAATCAAAATTTGGATCCCTCCTATTAATTCCCCCAGATTTCCAGATTTCATTTTTTAAAAATGCTATGCTCTAGCCCTTGTAGAACTGCAGTTATGGAGCAAAATGTGTGGTCACTATTTTTCAAGTGTTTGAATTCTTTGGGTATAATAACTTTCCCTCAATGAATCTCTATGAGGATTCATTACACACCTTCATTTCTTCTATTCATTTTGACTGTCTTTTCAACACTGTCAACTGCCATGTGCCAACTACACCCCACTCCAACTCGTAAGACAGTGGGGTACTACTCAGTTTATGTTCTAGGATTCTTTTCAAGTGTTTAGGCTCTTTGGTGTCTAATAACCATTCCTCATAATGAATCCCTATGAGGATTCATTACACACCAAAGAATCTAAACACCTCAAAAATTCCTAAAATATAAACTGAATACCCGGTGGCTTGTGGGTTGCAGGGTAGTTGGAACATGGGATGCCACTAATTCCCCACCCCTACCTGCAAAGCAGTGGGGTCAAAATGTACAGAAGAAATGAAGGTGTATAATGAAGACACCAAAGAACCTAAACACTTCAAATATACCTAAAAATAAACTGAGTACCTCAAAGTGTGTGTGTGTGTGTGTGTGTGTGTGTGTGTGTGTGTGTGTGTGTGTGGAGTGGTGGTGGTGTAGCTGACACATGGCAGTTGAGAGTTGGCACTGTCCAATGATAGTCAAAATGAAAAGAAGAAACGAAGGAGTATAATGAATCCTCACAGGGATTCATTATGAGGAAAAGTTATTAGATACCAAAGAATCTAAACATTTCAATATTCCTAAACATTAAAATGAGTACCCCACTGCCTTGCCGGGAGGTGGGGGGGGGGGATGTAGTTGGCACATGGCAGTTGACAGTTGGCACTGTCCCGTGACAGTCAAAATGAATAGAAGAAAGGAAAGTGTGCAATGAATCCTCATAGGGATTCATTATGAGGAAAAATTATTATATACCAAAGAATCCAAACACTTTAAAAATAACTCCACTTCTACAAGGGCTAGAGCTTAGTTCGCCTCCCCCCCCCCCCCGCCCCAATAAAAGCTGGGGATCCATTTTGGGGTTAGGATATGGCAACTTCAAATCCCCATTGTTTCCTATGGCGGAAGTGTTCAAAATCAGTAAAAACTAAAACAATTAATTAAAAATCAACCAAGTGTCCCACTGCCTTGAAATTTGGGTGGTAGGTGGCGGCCATGGGGACCTATCCACCACCCAAATTTGGTGCCCCTAGGACCTTAAGTGGTTCAAACCAATCCAAATCCAAATTGAATCAAAGCAAATACAAATCGAATAAAAAAATTGATTTTATGCACATCCCTAATATCGGGCAGCAGCGATATAGGAAGATGCTGAAAGGCATCATCTCATACTGCATGGGAAATGGCAATGGTAAACCCCTCCTGTAGTCTACTGAAGTCAACCACAGGGCTCTGTGGTTGCCAGGAGTTGAAACCGACTCAACGGCACACTTTACTTTAGAGTGTATTGCTATAAAGCATATAGTGGCAGTGGAACTCTTGGTACCATATCATAACACTCTAAATATGGACTTTAACACAATACAATGTAATGGAAGTAAGCAACAATCCAAACCTTTTCTACTCCTCTGAGAAATTTGTCTGTTCCTGTGTAATTCCTTCTTGGATCTGTCAGCAGCTCACAGAGTCGTTGAATAGTAAAAGGGATACTGCAACAAAATGCATAAAAAGGAGTTAAAATTGTGTTTTGAATGGATTATGGAGAAGGAATACCCCAGATCCCATGTGTTTTATTTATCTGCACATGAATTCCACACCTTCCTATTTGGCTTCGGTTTATAAAAATGTACTAGGCTTTATGTACAGTAGATGGCACTGCAGCATCACATAATCACTTCCTGGGCAATGAAATCATTAAACAAGTACCCCAGAGTATGCAAGAAAACCCAAACAGATTCATATGATCACAGTTATGTACTGGCAAGCATTAGTTTGGTCAGAGGGAGAAACTAATGTGTTGCTACATCATTCATACATCATTTCTCATCAGAGGGTTATCATCTTTGTTCAAAATCTTAATGCACCAGAACAAGAAAATTCTGTGCTCTACAACTGTTGCATTCCTAACAATATTATGTAGTTTAAGATACCCTGGGAAAGGGGAATCAAGTACTGCTTTTCAAAGGCAAAACACCTGAGCCACAGGTTTTCATTTTAAAATCCTGTAATCAATTTCTTGGTGAATTCATTGTGCAGCTAACTATGTAGTTATATCCTAACAGCAGAGTGGGCAACTTGTTTAACAACACGGGCCACAGTGAATCTTTATCACTGTTTATTAGAACTGTCTAATACTATGAGGCTTAGGAAAAAATCTCTCTACCTCAATTCACTTCATCCCTTGTGCAGTCTCTTCTCATCCTGTTCTTCACTGACACATCTGTTATCAATCGTCTTTGCTCCTTTGCCAAGTCCTGTACTCATGGTGTGGATTGCTGTGCTGCTACTTGCTTTTAGAACATCTGCTGTGCTATTTTACATCTTGAACAACTTTTCCTAATCTTATTTTGTCAAGTTGCATCCCTTTCTTTTCCTGAACTGCTCTATCCTCACTTACCTGCACTAGGCATGTGCACGAACCGGTTCGGAGGCCATTCTAAAGGCCTCCAGACGGGTCTGGACACGGGGTGGTTTTGGTTCGGGTGGGGGGTTCCAAAAAGAATAGGGGGGCTTTACTCACCCCCTCAAGAATTTTGACGTATTTATTCAAGTAAGCGGGCGGCATACCTCCCTGCCGCCCGCTTCATTCCCCCTCCTCCGGCGGCGCGCGGCTCGGCTTCCTCCTCGTGTTTCAATTGCAATCGGGCGGCAGGGTAGCTCCCACTCCCTGCCGCCTGGCTCTTCAATCCCCCCGTCTCGGCTGGCGGCCGAGAGCTCTCCTGCCGACCGCCTGTGTATGGGAAGGGAAGGGGCGCCAGGGGTCTTGGGGCTTTTCAGGGGGCGGCCGCCAGCCGAGACGGGGGGATTGAAGAGCCAGGCGGCAGGGAGTGGGAGCTACCCTGCCGCCCGATTGCAATTGAAACACGAGGAGGAAGCCGAGCCGCGCGCCGCCGGAGGAGGGGGAATGAAGCGGGCGGCAGGGAGGTATGCCGCCCGCTTACTTGAATAAATACGTCAAAATTCTTGAGGGGGTGAGTAAAGCCCCCCCCCTACTCTTTTGGAACCCCCCACCCAGTGCCAGACCACAGCTCCGCGGTTCCGTGCACACCCCTAACCTGCACTTCCACTGTCACTCAATTATCACCACACCCTTCCCCTCTATTCATGAATCTTCAACCTCTAGATTGGCCATCTTATCAGAAAAGTGCATACCATAAGCCCTCTGGGCAGAAAGTGCTTAACTTCCATTATCTGAACACCAGAACATGTACTTGACATGATATATTAAAATATAAAACAGTAGTAGTTTAGTATGTGTTTTTAATGAAAGCCAATATCAGAATTCTAACAAGAGCCTGCAGACTATTCAAGGACACCTCCAGGGCCCAAATGGTGCCAAGATGACAAAAGATTTGCAGCAAGAAATTCCCCAGCAGTTTGAAGGCACTGACCAATGCAAGTGGACAAAAAATTATTTTGGGTGTATTAGAGTTACTCATTCAATCTGGACTCAACGTGTCACAGACTGCAGCCTTTACTTGAGAGTTCTTTGAAAGTCTAACATTGAAAACACATGTTATACAAATGTTAAAGCAAATGTCAAAAGTATAACATTTTCATCTGCATTGAAAGCATGTTGATTTGAATGCAGAAGTAAGGAGTACTCAACAATTGGCTTTTTCTAGTTTAAATAAAAGCAACAGAAAATTTGGTTGCACTTCTTCTAAATCTTGTGGCCCCAATCAACTGAAGCATACTTGTCAGAAACATGCCAAAGTTGTCCAAAACTAGAGATGTGTACATTCAAGACTATCAAGTGTAAAACAACTAAATTCTCTATGTCCAGTTATTAAATATTAATTTTTTGAATTTAGATTTTTGGCATTATTAAAAAAACCCAAATGTTTTTGTTTATAGCCAAGGTAACTTAAGTCCATATGCTTTTCAAATGTCATAAATTTTATAATTCTTCTAAGTTGTGTTTTATAGAATTTGATTCCTTCTACTGGTTATAGTTTCTGGATTTGAAGATCAAAGAATGAAGAAAAACAAGTATTTATTTAAAGAACACACTCACTTGCACTTCTTTTAAGCACTATATTTTATAAACTATAGAAAGATGATCAATTTTTGAACCATGTAGAAGGCTCGTGCATTTAGGAATTCAGGCATTATGAAATGTCAGAAGACTAACTCTATAATTAAATAAGGACAGATTCTAATCTGACCACTCAGCTGAAATATGAGGCTCCTACTTAGAATTTACAATCAAATATTTGGGTATCTGATCAGCTGAGCCAGGAGCTTACAAAATTAAGCTGTCATTTTCTATTTCAGCAAGTTCTGACTGAATAGCAGTGTCCTTCATCGCATAACTCAATTATTCCATGATGCTGAGATTTTAATATGGATGGATGGGCCAAATTATACTAAAACATGTCATTAGGGCGTCCATCTTTTTCCTTTCTTTCTTAAATGAAAATAGCTGTCACAGGGAGGCTGATTAGGATTGGGACCTCAGTGTGCATGCATGAATATTTAACCTCTTTTCCATGCTGCAGTCCTAACAAACATAACCCTCCTCCCCAGGGGAGTAGCAAGGTTGGAGTGGGCCCAGAGACAAGATTTTAAAATGCCCCCCCCCAAGCTCAGCTCATGAAGTAAATAAATCTTAAATGAGGCTGAATAGTGGTAACAAAAAGCATAGTAAAATATCTCTCTCTCTCCCCCCCTCCCCCATGTGCCACAATAGAACATCATCCTAAATTATTTTTTAAAAAAGATTTTGTAAATTGTGGACGATGCAAGTCATTTAATGGTACTAGAGAAAGACATTCTGTTCTGGTAGCTCCAGGTCTTAACACTCACATCAATTTCAGAGGATGAATACAACTGAAGGAAGCCCGGACGGGTGCGCAGCTGGGGGCGTCAGTCATGTGACTTGCCTCTGGGGGGGCCCCCAAGGCAGTGGGCCCCCAGACAACTGTCTCCCCTTGCCCTATTATAGTTACACCCCTGATCCTCCCCCAACCCAGCTGCCATTTGCTCTGGAAGGAAAGCTGTCATAAGCACCTATGGGAATTTCCACTCCTGGGCAGGTAAGAGCTGGGGGGTGGGGATAATTTCATCAGGACTGCAACTTTGAAGAGGTTAAACACCTCAGACACTGTGGTCTTGTTCACAATCTGTTGCTATTTTTATTTTTGAAAAATGCAAGATAGATGCCCTAGCATCACATGTGGTTTAACTCTATGGAGTTCTAAATCTGAGGAAAGACCAAGAAGTGCTTCAACTTGGCTTCAATTTCCCCAAATATCTGACCTCTTCAAGCAATCTAATAACAATCAGGGTAATATTTAATGTGTTGCCTCAAAACGAACAAAACTGGCCAGTGCAGACATAATTCTGGATCTCCAAGTTAGTATCTCTGGATCTCTTAATAACTGGAAACCAGCCTTGGAAATACATACTGCCTCTCAGCATCTCTCTCTCTCTCTCTCTCTCTCTCTCTCTCTCTCTCTCTCTCTCTCTCACACACACACACACACACACACACACACCACTACACGTCCACTTAACAGTGATTAAAATACTTGTTGGCACTAACCAGGAGTAGATTTCATGGATTTAGTTTAACCAGGATTGGAAATCATGGTCGGAAGGAGGTTTCAGAAGGTAGGCTACAGAGAGCTCTACCTAATCTTAACTGTGGTTAATGTCATCATGGAAACAATCCTTACCCATGCTTGAGGAGAAAGGATAAACAGTCCTGAGGCTGACTCCTGAATTGTTACTCATAGTTACATCCGTACCAGCCCTCTGTGTCTGAACGTGTATGTCTTAGAAACCTCTGCCAAATAATTAAACCTAACAGTAACTGGATTTCAGAAGCAACTGCAATGGGAAAAAAGAATGAGAAAACTGCAACCACGGCTATTTTCAGACCTATGACACTGGTAGAATTGGTATTTCAAACAGAAAATCTGTCCTCACGGCATGGTCACTTGGAACGGTGTCATCTAGTAAATTAATAAAATGTTGTCATGTAAATGAGAAGAAGCAACTTTTGAAGATCATCATCAGCTCCTCTCTTAATCAGAGCTGAAAGAATATAAGCAACTGATTTTATTATAGGGATGATTCAGAACGTTTACCACAATACTCTGAACTTTGCCAACAAACATTTGCAGTATTTATAGCAATTATTCATTTTGCTGAACATATGGCAGAAAATTACTACAATATGAAGGTCAGAAATAGAATGCCTAAACTTGATAGTCAGTCATGCGGTCCAAACAACAAGTAAGGTTTGATCTAAGATTGCATACCCATTAAAGCCAGTGACTATTTTCAGAATGCGTTCTTTCATCTCCTCAAAGGGAATATACTCCACATTAGGGTTAGGAGGGCCTCTTGGCTCAGGAGCAGACGTTCTAAAGTCATCCATCACTTTCTCCAGTTTGAAAATAAAATAGCCTTTGAACTGCGACCAATGAATCCTGGAGGGGGAAAAACACAGCTTGCTTAACAGCAGATGAAAAACCACATGCTAACCATATTTATATTAAAACAATAAAGCATGCGCAGCAGAGTTACTTTTCAAGCTACCTGCAAGCAAGCAAGCCTTATAGGGATCAAATACAAAGCATTTGATATTATGCTTCAGAGCTAACATATAAAATTTAAAACATCAATACTGTAAACAGGGTACGATCTGCTGCAAAGGCTGCAAATTGGAACTCTTTAGGTAAACATGCAAGTTTGACAGCAACATTAAATAAAACCGAATTTTAACAAGAGAACCAAGAACACAGAGCAGGCATGCTTCACCTGTCCAGATGAGAAAGGAGAGAGCAACCTGAGCTGTAAAAAACCTTGGCCCTCCACCCTCATGCCAACTGTAGAGAAAGAGAGAGTCAAAAGGCAGAGAGTACCTTCTGTCCTCTAGTAAACCCTGGATCACCACAGATGTATTCCCAATTGAGCTGGTGCGTTTGGTTTACCACTGAATGTTCATGTGGAAATCAACTATGTTACATGCCCTGTCCACAGACATTACAAGAGACCATAGGACCAGATGACAAGGAAACAGCTTTTAGGCTGTGGCAGCAACCAGGTCTTTGCCCAGCGTACCGAGGTGGAGGGCAGCTGTGTGTCAAGTGAAGGCCCTTCAACTTATCAGCAAAAAGAAGGGTGGAAGCGGAGATAAGTGTTTTACATCACTGAATACTACTTGGAATTCCCAAAATAAATAAATAAATGTGTGTGTGTGTGTGTGTGTAAAAATAAATAAAAATAGAAGCAAAACTCAGCAATGCTGGGTGCAGAGTTCCTCCAAATCCTGTCCTATTCTTGCTCCTCTAAGTTCCTGGTATCAGAGTCTCTTTATTCACCAAGTTAGACACCAGTCACAGAAAATCTAATACCCTATACCTGAAACAGACCAAGCTAGTTTCCTGTTGACTCTCAACCCAAGACACCCTTCAATAATAATAATGCCTCCTAGCCCAGTACAAACCATTTCCTCTAACATATAAGGGGGAAACACTGGGAAATCCTTTTCTTTTTCTAGCCTTATCAACTAAAGAAAACTATTTTACAAAACCAGCTACCCAGTAGCTTTACCGACCATATAAAGGATGGAAGCAGCACCTGTGCTCTCTCCAACAGCTGAATGGAAGGGAGCAAAGTTACAGCTTGTTGAATGTCTGCCTGTCCTGCAACTGTAAAAGTCCTGAGCCCTTTGACCCTTGCAGGGAAGGAACTCAGCAGCTCCTTTTACTTAGGAGATACAAAGTTGAAGGGTTGTGTAAGCCAAATAAGAATGCTGAGGGTAGCCCGTTCTGAGATAAAATGAAGCAAAACGAAATAAGAGGCTATTGTCCAACAGAAGCAGCAATACTACCAGTGCTAAGCAGTTGAGGCCAATGTGACAGAACAGGCCCAATCCACCTCAGAAACATGAGTTAATTCAAATGTAATGATGTTGCCCTTTATTTTGATGAGACTTCTTCCCTGGAGTGGTGGAGGGGCAGATTTCACCAACCCTGACATAACTTCTTCTTAACTACGAGGGCAAAAGGTAAAAAGAGCAGGAAACAGACACTGTTAACCTACATTTACACACAGTTTGATTACACCCAGTTGCTCCTGCCACCCCCCCCTTTTTAAAGGCAGACAAAAACCGAATATCTATTCCCCCACCCCCGCCGTTATACTGGCATGCCATATAAGAGGGCAATTTCTGGGGAAAGGGGAGGTTTTTTGAGCTATAAAACCACTCTAATACTTACCCTTGTGGTCTTCACTCCCTTCATCTCCACTCCTATGAAACTGTTCACCCCTCTCCCCCCGCCCTAGTCACAGTTGCTCCCCTGTTGTTTTTAGAGGCAGGAAAATAAAATAAAAATATGCATAAAATATTGGAGGATAATAAACATTTTATAACTTATTTGTACTAACACTGAAATGGCCCTGACACACAAATGGATTTCTCACTGAACAACTCTGCATCTACCCAAGTTTTATGTCGTTTCTTTTCTGTAGATACTGCACAATTTTCCCCCCACTGTGCTTTTTTGTTGTGTTCTTACACAGTGGTACTACACATCACTTGCACATTCTGGATTTTTCAAAATTGCAGTTATTTTTGGTCATTTTCATACAGGAAACTTCAGTCACCATACTCTGTATGACCTCAAAGACAGGCAGAAGATATGTTGTCACAACACAGTCAACATGACTGTTGGGGGGCAGAGGGGCATGGGGCATGGCCAAACAGGAATTTCAAGCCTTGATTTCAGCTGCATATGAACAGATTTCAGCAAACACAAAAAAACAGGTAAATTATAATCACTTTGTGGCAAGACTGATTAAGGTTTGAGACTGATTAACTTTTTTTTTAGGAGACGTCCTCATTCTGTGTAGGGCTAGCTCCTAAACAAGGAATTGGCATGTCGCAGCTGAGTATCTCAATTCAGAATTCAGCCCAAAGGGCTTGCCATCTAGGGATGTGCACAACCTGGGTTCGTGCACTGGTTTGGCGCAAGGTCCACTGTGGGGAGGTGAGTGGAATCTTTAAAAAAAGAGAAGAGCAGATCCTTCCCTGCTGCCGCCACATGCAGCTTCCTGCTGTGGTGGCACTCATCCAAAGAACCCATGCTCAGCACCAGTATACACATGGCATCTGCATATGCACAGGTGACATTTGCATGGTCAGTATGGCGTTGCTGACTACATAAATAGCGCTCAGAGATCCTGTTAGGCAGAGTCATTTTTGCAGTACTCTCTAAGCTACCCTTTGTCCTTCCTCCCATATCCCACCCCTATCACTGCAGGCAGGGCTGTGAGTAGGGCTAAAGTGGGCTGTTCCCAGTCATACGGAAGGCAGGACTTACAAAAAATATACACAGTATATAGAAGGCCTACACTTTAGCTCAGTCAAGTTGGGAAGCTGGTCAGGCAAGTTTAAAGACTGCACTGCTCCTTTGCCCTCCAGACTTGTAAGTTTTCCTGAACACACCTTTGTGTGAATGACTGTACCTGCAATTTAAAAGTGAACCCAGGTAGAGGCCCCTTAAATGAATGGTACAGATACGAAGTGCACTGCTGCATCTGTGTGAATTAACATGTGAATAAACTGTACACTCATATGAGTGTTCAACATTATGTGTTAACTGTCATTAGGACCCAAGACTTGAGATGAAAAGACTGAGAAGCAGTTTAATTTTCATGTGTCTTGTTTAAGTGTTTGATGCAAGTATCTTCTTCAAAAATTCACATTTTAAAATGGAGATCACAGAGTCTGGCTCAGTTCTTAGTACCGGAAATGTAAACGGAAATCTTTACTCTTTAAAAAAAAAAAAATGTACAGAGAAGAGAGTCTAATAAAGATAAATTATGGGAAACTTTGAGCTAACTATTAAAATGTAGATTCATAGAAGATTTAATGTGTGTAACATTCACCTCTCTCCACTAATACCTATTTATTAAACATTTGGTTAAATTGTTCTCATAGGTTTACACTGATAAGCACTTTAGTGTACACTGGCAGTCAACGTGTCAGGGCTTGCATAACCACCACTGTTTACCTTGCATATAGTTGATTCATGTACAAATGAGACTTAATATTAAAGCTCGAGTCAGAACCATTAGCAAGAGCTATTCAAATGAGCATTCAAGGCAGTTATCTTTTTAACTTATATCAGTTGTTGTGAATCAACCCAGTATTATTTTCTCTAACTGCATCTTTTCTTGTTTAAATCTGGAGATCAGTGGTCCACTGAAGCCTAGTTGTTTAGGGCCATTTACACCACATCACAGGTTATACTCAAACTGGATGCATGTTGATGTGCAGGTAACCTCTAATCCCAATCTATCTCTACAGTAGAGGTGTACAACTGGGTGTGCCTGTGTCATCCTCCTATACTCATTGAACGAGTACATGTTGTCCCCTTAAAGTTTCCTCTGACTTCCTCTTGTGTTAAATCTCTAGACACGCCCCCCCATGACCCCAAATACTACAGGCAGCTGAAAGTAGAGAGATGAAAACCCAATGTATAGTTCAATATCTTGAGTAAAAAGAAACATTGGTACTTACCATAAAGGTTTCTTTTTCAAGGTATAGGGAGGTCATCCTCTTAACACTGGGATAGCAGCCACTGCATGCTCCAAGACAGAGCCAATTAAAATTGAGCAGGCTAGTTCCCTTAGTTAGTTCCCAGTCAAGCCTCAGTTCTTGTGACTATCGCAAGAGAACAAACAAACCTTGGAAAAGACAAAGTCAGAGAAACAGATACAAACAGTAAAGGTAACAGATAAAAAATGGATCAACAGGAAAAACTAGACGATAGAGGAAACTTCAACACTGGGAGTCGACCCCATCTCCCAAAGAACTTTGCCCCCATCCGCAGGAGGACTGGATGACCTCCCTATACCTTGAAAAGGAACCCTTCATGGTAAGTACCAATGTTACTTTTTCCTCTGTATAGGGAAGTCTTCCTCTTAACACAAGCTGAGAGATATATGGGAGGGGAGCGGATGGCCTAAACCACCTGCTGAACAATGCTGCGGCCCATGGCCACTTGAGCAGCGTGAAAAGAAGAGATTTTATAATGCTTAATAAATGGCGCGACAGACGGCCATGTTGCTGCTTTACAAATTTCTGACAAAGGCGCACAGGCCAAAAAAGCTACAGAAATGGGAGAAATTCTGGTGGAATATGCTACAATACCTAATGGTATTGTGTAAAGACTCACAGGCAAGAGCAATGATAGCCCTAATCCACCTAGCCAGAGTCAACTTGGAAGCCTTTAGCACCTAGAAAGGAAGGTAGAAAGGAAACGAATAAGGTACCAGTTTGCCTAAGCTGTTTGGCACGTTTAAGGTATATCTTGATAGCCCTGCGCATGTCTAGCGTGAACCACTCCCTCTAAGGTGCGCCCTCCCCCGCAAGCCCTCCGTGCAGCTTCTCCAAACTGCTGTTCACTTCAGCTGTGGCTGCTGGTCTGCCCCCCCGCCACCTTTCACCATCACCCCCTCCTGCTCTCCCTGCCTGCCGTGGACTGTTCTGAAGGAGGGAATTGTCTCCCTCTGTTTGCTGCCACCACATTGGTTTGGAAGCAGCAAACGGGATTCTCGGAGGGAGATGATTCCCTCCTTCTGAAGAGCCCAAGCGGTGGGTGGGGAGAGACTATGGGGTGGGTAGGAAAAGATGCAACTGGAAGGCTCAGTCAGTGGAAGCTCAGCCAGCCCAGGCATGGAGAGTCATGTTCTAAAATGTTCTTATGCTCTAAAATAAATGAAGAGAGGGTGGGTGGGGGGAGGAGGAATGAGAGAGGGAGGGAGCAGAGGTCCCTCTAATTTTTTTCATCTCTGTGGTAGCAAGCCAAATCTTGTGGTAGCAAGCATGACTTGTCCCCATAGCTAAGCAGGGTCTGCCCTGGTTGCATATGAATGGGAGACTTGATGTGTGAGCACTGCAAGATATTCCCCTCAGGGGATGGAGCTGCTCTGGGAAGAGCAGAAGGTTTCAAGTTCCTTCCCTGGCTTCTCCAAGATAGGGCTGAGTGAGATTCCTGCCTGCAACCTTGGAGAAGCCACTGCCAGTCTGTGAAGACAATACTGAGCTAGATAGACCAATGGTCTGACTCAGTATATGGCAGTTTCCTATGTTCCTATGGAATGAGTTTTGTTCTGGACGGCTGTATCAAGGCAGTGCACACAGACCTGCATTCAGAATGAGGCATTCCTGATTCAACCTGAGCGGGATCTAAAATTAACTGAGTGGACATCCAAAAACTTGTGAGCACACACATGTGCGCACGCCTTAGAGCAAACAGTAGGTGGGTGGGAGGGTGGAAGGGAATTATGGGTGCACACTGCCTTGGAAAAGCTGCCCAGAACAAAATACAGTTTCCATTCACTAATGATGAAAATTAGAGGGAACACTGCTAGCGTGTGCCAAAGCTTCTCCCTAGGATGAGCAGGAGATGGACAGAAAGATGGCAGAACCACCTCTTGTGTCCTGTGAAAGGTTGAATTAATCTTCAGAACAAAAGTAGGATCAAGTCTGAGCACCACAGAGTCGCTCTGGATGATGCAAAGATCTCTTCGGAAGCAAAGAGCTGCCAATTCCAACATCCTCCTGGCCAAGGTAACAGACACCAGGAACAAGACTTGACAACAACTTCAGAGAAGCTGAAGAAAGGGGCTCAAAAAGGAGATTGTGCCAGAGCATTAAGGACCTTATTGAAGTCCCATGAAGGAAACCTGAGAATGGGTGGGGGAGCTTTGTTAGCGGGGGCCCCTTAGAAAACGTTGTATGTAGGGATGTAGGCTGGGCAACCCTGGCGTGGACAAATCCAAAACAGATGCCAGGGCGGATATAGGACCTGGGTCATATCGAGGCCTGACTGATGGAAGGCCAGAGTTTCTAAGATGCTTGCTGAAGAAAGTTGGATGTGATGCGCGTGGCCCCAGCAGGAGAAGGCCAACCAAGTAGTCTGATAGATCCTGGTAGTGGAATCTCTTCTGGACGTGAGGATGGTGTCTTGCACCTGTACAGAGTAACCCCTGACAGCTAGGGCCCTACGCTGAAGGTCCAAGCATGAAGGCACAGCCATTCTGGGTTTGGACAGAGCAGTGGTCCCTGAGACAGCAGGTCTTGATGCAGAGGGAGTTGCCAAGGAGGTCGTTCTGACGACGCTAGAAGGTCTAAAAAACCAAGGCCGATGAGGCCAGTAAGGTGTCACGAGAATGACCTTGGCTCTCCCCAACATGATCTTTCTGATGACTAGACACAAGACTTTTATTGGCTGAAAAGCATACAGAAGACCAGGAGGTCAAGGAGAGCTGAGGGCATCCATCTGCTCTGCTTGGCTGCAATGGTAGTGACTGTAGAATGTGGGAATCTGAGCACTGTGGGGCAGTGCAAAGAGATCTATCACAGGCATCCCTAGGGAAGCTGAGATCTGTTAGAATAACTCAGTCCATTCTGCCGGATCAATCATGTGCCGGCTCAGTCAGTTGGCCTGAAGGTTTGCCAAGCTGCTGAGACTGATCTTAGATGCCCTTCTGCCCAGGTGAACAGGAGATCTGACTCTCATGAGGGATCTTGATTTCGTGTCACCCTGGTTACTGATGTGGGCTTTTGCGGTTATGTTGTTGGTGCGGACCAAGACATTGGTGGCCTGAAGCAGGTCCTGGAAGTTTAGAAGGGCCAAGCGCAATGCTCTTAATTCTAACCAATTGATGTTGTGCTTGGATTTGTCCTGATTTCAGGTTCCCTGTATGAATTGATCTTGTCAAGGTCTTGACCGGACTTGGCTGCACGCTGTCGACATATAGTTTGACGAATGTTGTTTTTCAGCAGTGAGTAGCCGACTGACGACGTGATTTATAGTGCAAGCCACGAGAGCTCCCAGCTGGCAGGGATTTAAGGCTTATCAGCCCTCTGCAAGAGGCATTTGCTTTTCCTAATAGTCTCCAATTGATCCCTTTGTCTCGTGACACGCCGCTGTTGGGGGGTCAGCGGGGGTTGGTTGCATAGCTCTTCTTCCGATTGGTCTTTCACGATTTCAGCTGCCTCAGGTTGTTGTGCCTGCTCAGAGTCATTATCCACAGCTGTTTCATGAACACTGACAGGCGGGCTCTGCCCCTCAGACACTCCTGCATCGCCTGGAAAGTTGACGGCTTCCCCTTCCTCCTTGTTATCGGAGATCGAGGGTGTGACAGATCTAGGCAGTGAGCCCCGCAACCTCTGAGGCTCGCATCAGAGGTAGCCACTGTTCTGATTGGTATTTTCAGGTCGAGACCCTCCTCCATGGCAGGGGACATCCACCATCGAAAGGCGTCTTTAACCTTTTGGGGTAGAGGGATCATTAGGTGTGTGCGATCCATGATGGCCTGCTGATATGGGACGAGGTGCCATTGGAGAATTCTGGAGTGCCAACGTGACCAAGGAGTGCATTCTATGCAGGATATCATTGATCCCATCACCTGTGCAATACAATCCACCCGACTGGCATTCATGAGTGGTAAGGGCAACTGGGACAACTTCTGTTTGCATTCCAGTGGAACACCATGCCTCCAGCATGTTAAACAGGGCCCACAGGTGCTGTAGGCTTTGAGAAGGCTCCAGGTGACTCTTCTGCATGTTGACAATGAATCCATGTTCCTGGAGATGCTGCACCATTTTTCTGACCTCCCCGATGGCTTGATTCCAAGATGTGAGAACGAATCAAAAGACTGTCCAAATACAGATGGGAATGTATGCCCTGTAGGTGTACATGGGCGATCAGGGCCACCATGATTTTGGTGAATACACAGGGTGCCAACGAGAGCCTGAATGGCAGAGCCTGGTACTGGTAATGCTTTTGGTTGTATCTTCTGTATGATGGATGGCTGGGCACATGCTTGTAAGCTTCTGACAGGTCAATTGAGGCAAGGAACTCCCTGAACTGTACTGCATCCTTGATAGATTTTTAGGATTCCATTCAAAACGTCCTCTTCCTCACAAGGTGGTTGAGAAACTTCAAGTCCAGGATTGCTCTCCATGATCCGTCCTTTTTGGGGACCAAGAATAATAGAGAGTAAACACCCCGACATGATGACATCAGTGGAACAGGCTCTATAGTCTGGATCTCTATGAGATGTATCGCCAGATTCATAAGGTGTTGTTCTGTCTGATCCCTGAATTTGGGAGTGGGCAGGAAAAAATTGGGAGCTGAGCTGTGAATTCTATCAAGTAACCCACCTGCACCACCTCCCGCACCTAGTAGTCGGTTGTGCTGGTCTTCCAGACCTCAAAAATAAAGGAGCCTGACCCTCGTGGAAAGTAGTCATGGCTTACAGTTCTGCTGTCCCGTGGAGGGGAAGCTGCAACCCTGTTGCTGTCTGGGATTGCCTCTGATGCTAGGGAGGCCTGAAGGAACCCTGACAATTGTCTCTGTACTGGTTGTCCCTGTATTGGAGCCCTGCAGTCCGGCTGAATCCCCTATAGGGACAAATGGAAGATGTACTAAAATACGTTCCCCTGAGAGGTCTGTGAAATGCCCTTTTTCTGGAAGGCATGGCCTTCTTTTTGTGCCTGGTTTCAACCAGGACAGGTTCTAAGGAATCCCCAAAGAGCTTAGAGCCCTTGAAGGGGGTGGCAGCCAGTGTTAGCTTGGATTTGGAGTCCACGTGCCAGTTTTTTTTAACCATAACCCTCTATGTACAGTGACCCCGGACGGCAGAGCCCGAGGGGTGAAATGAATCCAGTCCAAACTGGAATCTGCCATCACAGCTACTGTCTTGGCAATCTTATTTATCCCCTGCCACAGCTTGGTGTTTTCAGGGGGAATGTACTTGACCAGATCCTTGGCCAAGAAAATGATGGCTCTTGCAAAGATGGAATTTGTAGTTGCAGCCCTAATCACTGTGGCCAATGCCTCATGGCCCTTCTGAAGAAAGTGTTCAGCATTCTTGTCTTCTGGCAATCGGAGTTCATCCCTTTCCTTGTTCATCAATGCCCCCTGAAACCAACCGGGCCACTGGGCAGCTATGGGAGAAACAGCTAACATAGACATTATTTCAGATGGAAGATTGTACAATTTTTTCAGAAATGATAGATATGATTTATTAGCAACCAGGGGCCCCCATTAGGACATAATTACTTCTTTAAATAGAGCAGGAAAAGGCACAGTTCCAGCTGAACTGGAATGCCGGGGATTGCACTGTGCCACATAATCAGGGGATAGCAAGCTGATCTTGGTTGATGGTGCACTTTTCACACCCTTCGCCTCCAAAATGCTCTTGGCCTCCAAAAAGGCTCCCTGCTTAAGTGAAAAAACAGGCACATAGAGTCAGCCAGCAAAACGGCAGTCGGATCAGTCAGGAAATGATTGCTGTTTGCGAACTGCCTATATAACGATCCACTCGCTGAGTCTGATCCCTGAGGGTGAAAGAGTAGCCTTTTTCTTTGGAGGGGCTGCCTCCTTTAGGTGCTTTGTTTTTCTTGCCACCACCTTTTTGTACGGCTGGAGAGCAACAGAAATGGCTGTAGCAGCCCCCTCGCGCTGAGGAAAAGATGAGAGCGGGTCAGTTGTTAAGGAAAGAGGCTGCTGAATCGGATCCTTGCCCTTGGCATCAAACATGAGACCCTCAGTGAAGGAACCCACCAACACATCACCATCCTGGGGAACCTCCATATTTGGAGGCAGAAAGCAAAATTTTTTTAAAAAACAAAATAATGGACTCCCCACTTCCCACCATTCCACACAGAAAATAAGAAGGGAGAAAAAGCATGGAACTAGTCCGAATAAAGGTAAGAAAATATAATTTGAGCAAAAGTTCTTTCCAAGTACTGCCAGTCTGGAGCAAGATGGGATCAGAACTGGTGCCTGACTGACATGACATGAGAAGTAGCCTGCTCAATTGTAATTCTGCATGTCTTGGAGCATACAGTGGCTGATAACCCAGTGTTAAGAGGACGACCTCACTATACCGAGAAAAACAATATATCAACAGTCATCAAAAAGGCAGAGAAAAAGAGAGAAAATGTACAACACACACATTGCTTTTGTCTTTAGAAAAACAATATTCAAGTTCTCGAAACATAACTACTCCTGATACAAATATACAAGTTGGAAATGCATAAATTCAGAGTGCTCAAGAGAAAAAAGCAGCCATTGTTCAAGACATGAAGTCTCTATCAATAAACTACCAATGTGAACAAGAACGTGTTATGTTTAACAAGCTTACATAATAAATATTGAGAAAGCAGCATATAGCAAACTAGGAGAATCCAACTGGGAATCTGCATTGAGTAAGGTGAAATCCCAACTGAAAAGACCACCCTCACTCCAGATTCAGTAATGAGAACTCAGCCAAAAGAATGATTAGTATCAGGATTTAAATACTGCCCATCAAGAAAAGTATCTGAACCAAGAAAAAGCCGTTCTTTTGTATTCAGAAGCACAGATTTTATATATACTGTTATGATATATTAAGTTGTTAATGTATAAACTTCAACTTCAACTTTGTTATTATTACAGCCAACGGCCTCTCGTTACAACAGAACCACACAGAGAACTATACATCTCATCACATCAGTAGTATCAATAGAAACTACAATAGGAACAGTACAATAAAAGCTACAGTGTCATACATAGGAAGGTTTCAGATAAATAAAATCTGTTCCCCTCCTAATGTGCTATGCCCACATCAACCCTCTCAATATATCTTATGCGAAGTTTACTCGCAATGCAAAGAAACTTGGCAACTCTTGCAGAGATGAAATCGTCCAAGTCTGTGAGTAAAAACTCCACTCTATTCACTTGAGGTTAATCTATGATCTCTCAAAAGGGGAGAAATTAATTCTTCTCTTAGATCCTTATAAAAACAACAATTCAGCAAAACGTGTTCAGTAGATTCAGCCTCTCCCATTTGACACGGGCACAATCTCTGGAGATAGGGGATTTTCCGGAATCGCCCTTCCAGGATGGCAGAATGAAGGGCATTGAGTCTGGCCACAGTTATTGCTTTACGATGTTCAACAAAAGATAGCTTTATCAGGTATCTAGCTGGGAGCTGTCTATCAATCTGGGCTCCCATAAAACCCCCAGATCTTATTTTGCTAACATCCTCCTGCTTGGCATTGTCCATTATACGTTGGTTTATGGCGTCTGAGGCTTTCTCGAGGCCCATCCGTCTTATCACCGGAAATGATAATCCCAACTTACTTCATTTATTGTCGATGTCCCGTTTCCAGTGGGTCTTAAAAGAATCTTCCAAGACTAGCAGGGCAATCCCATCAGGGCTGAAAAACAACTTGAGCCAAAAGCCGAACATGGCCTTCCAAATTCTGGCCTCGACTGTAGGCCAGCCCTCTTCCAATCTGAGGCATGCATTAGGGACAGACTGGGCAACCCTCAGTGTACCCCTGAGGAATTTAGTTTGAACAGTTTCCATCCTCCGAAAGTTAGTATAAGCGTCCATCTGCGCACCCACCATTAGCAGGGCCAAAGCTTTGGCCTTGAAAAGTTCAAGAGATACCTGAACTGATTGAGCACGTTTTCTGGTATACAAGGAATGGATCGCTGAGGCAACTCTTTGAGCGTTGAGGCTTACATAATCCCTATGGGCAGTGAAACTCTTATTTGCTTGCAAAATCCACCCTAAATATTTAAATTGCCTCACTTGCTCCAGTTTATGACCATTTAAGGACCAAATACAATTTCTAGGTCTATTTGAGAAAACCATAATTTTGGTTTTGTCATAATTTATGGATAACTCCTGGGTGGTACAATAATCTGCCAACGCCCATAACGCTCTTTTGATGCCAATTTGAGTTCTTGAGACTAGTGCGGCATCGTCCGCATGAAGTAAAACATTAACATGTCTATCAGCTAATTTAGGCGGATGGAACTCCAGTTTCTTCATGTATGTGACTAGAGAATTAATATAAAAGTTAAAAAGTGTAGGGGCCAAAATGCACCCTTGCTGAACCTCCTGCCTTGTAATAATCGGCCTAGTTACCTGGCCACTTTTGTTAAGATGGACCCTTAATGAGGTATCTTCATGAAGTTTGAACATCAAGTAAAGCAACCTCCTATCTATGGTTGTTGCAGCAAGTTTCTTCCACAGCCTACCTCTCGGGACTGAATCAAATGTGAACTTTAAGTCCACAAATGCTGTATATAACGCATCTGGGGCCTTCCCCGAATATTCTTCTGCCAGATGTTGTAACACAACAATCGAGTCCATAGTCGACCTTCCGGCCCTAAAGCCATTTTGTTCCTCGGCAAGAGTCTGATCGTTATCAAGCAAACTTACCACATAATGTTCTTAAACTGCTATCATAGCGCCTGAAAAGGTGTTCCTGGGAATTACACACACTTCTTTGCAATGGGGAAAAACAAATCAGCCATACCAACAATATTTATTCTAAAGTAGGTATTTTTAATTATTACTATTATTATCACATTCTATATCCCGCTCTTTCTCCAAGGAGCCCAGAGCAGTGTACTACATACTTAAGTTTCTCCTCACAACAACCCTGTGAAGTAGGTTAGGCTGAGAGAGAAGTGACTGGCCCAGAGTCACCCAGCAAGTATCATGGCTGAATGGGGATTTGAACTCAGGTCTCTCCAGTCCTAGTCCAGTACTCTGACCACTACATGCTGGATCTCACACATCATCTCATCACATCAATGGTGATCTGATAATGATTGGGAGGGGGGTGTGGGGGACTGGGGAGGCCAATATTGCCTACTCAGCACTATCACTATTGGGTCAGTACTGACCCAATATTTTACCAATACTGCAATCTGGAAACCACCTCCCAACCACCACTTCCCATTTAATGTGACTCATCACTGCTGCTCTGAGTCACCACAGCCCCCATTGATGTTGCTGCCCATCGACCACTTTGGCCGCCCAATGACCACTGTTCTTGGTCCATTGCTGCCACTGGCCCGATGGACAATCTTCAGAAAAACACTGCTGGGCCTCCACTGGAGATCTTCAGCATCAGTCCTGCTGCCACAGACCCTGCTCTCCGGGGACAGAAGGTCTCTAGCAGTGCTGCTGCTTCAATGGCGCCAAAGGCTGTTCTGTGTACAAAGCAGAGGGGGCAGGGGAAAGGACATTTTTAAAAGGTAAATGCCATATTTGGCACTTTCCTTTTTGAGAATGCCCCCCACATAGTTCCTCTAAGGGATGCAGCCATTACAAAGAACAGCCTTTGGCACCACTGAAGCAGCAGTGGTGCCAAAGGTCTTCAGCTCAGGAGAGCAGGGTCCATGCCAGCAGTAGGGCCGGCACACCTGGGAGAGCAGTGATCAGCAGCAGAAGTGGGGCCAGCGCTGGAGAACTCTGATAGAGATTCAGCACTGGAGAACAGGCATTGGATGTCTGGAGGGAAAGAGCAGCTGATGGCCAATGGCAGCAATTGAGTGGTAGTGACCCAGAGTGGTGGCAGTCAGTGCTCCCTCTAAGGCGTGTGTATGTGCATGCGCTCACATGTTTTTTGATGTCCACTCAGTTAATTTTAGATCCCACTCAGGTTGAATCAGGAAGGCCCAACGCTAAATGCATGTGCACACACACTGCCTTGATACTGCCACTCAGAACAAAACTCATTCCACACAGAGATGAAGAAAATTAGGGAGTACGCTGGTGGCAGTGAGTTGCTTTAAACTTTAAATGTAAAGTTCGGGGGGGGGGGAGAGTGTATTTTCCGATGAGCATATCAGAAATATGTTTCATTCTGGAACCAATAGGAGGGGGTTCTCTCCAAGTTCAGACTCTTGGGGGCCCTCACCTATCAATTCTGGAATCAACCTCAATAAAACTAATATTTATTTATTTGATTTTTATACTGCCCTTCCAAAATGGCTCAGGGCAGTTTACAATTAAAAATTGTAATATGAGGGATTATCTGCTGGGAGTGAGCCAGCATGGCTTCCGCAAAGGTAAATCTTGCCTCACCAACCTTTTGGACTTCTTTGAGAGTGTCAACAAGTATGTGGATAAAGGTGATCCAGTTGACATAGTCTACCTGGACTTCCAAAAAGCTTTCAACAAAGTTCTTCATCAAAGACTCCTGAGAAAACTTAGCAGTCATGGGATAAGGGTACAAGTACATGTGTGGATTGCTACCTGGTTGAAAGACAGGAAAGAGAGACCAGATTTGCAGATGATACCAAACTCTTCCGGGTAGTGAAATCCAAAACGGATTGTGAGCAGCTCCAAAAGGATCTCTCCAAACTGGGGGAGTGGGCGACAAAATGGCAAATGCGGTTCAATGTTAGCAAGTGTAAAGTGATGCACATTGCGACGAAAAACCCCAGCTTCAAGTATATGCTGATGGGATCCGAGCTGTCGGTGACGGACCAGGAAAGGGATCTTGGGGTTGTGGTTGACAGCTCGTTGAAAGTGTCTATTCAATGTGCAGCAGCTGTGAAAAATGCAAATTCCATGCTAGGGATCATTAGGAAGGGGATTGAAAATAAAACGGCTAACATTATAATGCCCTTATACAAAACTATGGTGCGACCACACTTGGAGTACTGCATACAATTCTGGTCACCACATCTTAAAAAGGACATTATTGAACTGGAGAAGGTACAGAAGAGGGCAAGCAAGATGACCAGGGGCCTAGAGCACCTTTCTTACGAGGCAAGACTACAACACCTGGGGCTTTTTAGTTTAGAAAAAAGACGACTGCGGGGAGACATGATAAAGGTCTATAAAATCATGCATGGCGTGGAGAAAGAGAGAGAGAGATTCTTTTCCCCCTCACACAACACTAGAACCAGGGGTCACTCCATGAAATTGATTGCCAGGAGGTCTAGGACTAACAAACGGAAGTACTTTTTCACACAACGCATGATCCACTTGTGGAACTCTCTACCACAGGATGTGGTGACGGCCAACAACCTGGATGGCTTTAAGAGGGGTTTGGATGACTTCATGGAGGAGAGGTTTATCAATGGCTACTAGTCAGAGGGCTGTGGGCCGCCTCAAGGGTGTGCCTCTGAGTACCAGTTGCAGGGGAGTAATGGCAGGAGAGAGGGCACGCCCTCAACTCCTGCCTGTGGCTTCCAGCGGCATCTGGTGGGCCACTGTGCGAAACAGGATGCTGGACTAGATGGGCCTTGAGCCTGATCCAGCAGGGCTGTTCTTATGTTCTTATCGGCCCAATATACTTATTGGATTCATCCAACTGTACAGGCATAGTCTTTCCAGTCTCCATTATGAAATCAATATTACATATATGCAGAATACACAATATTATTGCAATACTTCACTTCTGAAACTACCACTCAAATCAGTACTTCCTTTGTAGCACCAGACATAGAACATAAAAGGTTTTGCCCTTTATTATTTATTATTATTGTTGTTTACACAGTCAGACAGGTGTTATTGACTCGTTTTCTTTATCCAGACATCGAGTCCTTCCCAAGGACCTGGGATGGCTGGATTTTATAATCAATGTTGTTGCTGTTATTATAGATATCATCGCAGAATATAGGCTGTTCCCAGTAAAGTTGCTTTCTGTAATTGGTTGGTGGTGATTTCTGTGCCCCCTATGGTGTTGAGGTGTTCTTCAAGTTGTTTTGGAATTGCACCTAGGGCACCAATTACCACTGGGATTAATTTGGTCTTTTTCTGCCACAGCCTTTCAATTTCAGTTTGTAGATCTTTGTATTTTGTGATTTTTTCTATTTCTTTTTCTTCTATTTTGCTATCCCATGGTATTGCTAGGTTGATTATTTTAACTTGTTTTTCTTTCTTCTCGACTACACTTATATCTGGTGTACTGTGTGGCAGATGTTGCCATTCTTAAGCCATTGCCAGGTCTTGGTGATGGGTGATTTTCCACTTATATTGTGCAAATATTGACCATGCAGGGGCTTATTTCTCCATTTTTCTGCTTGGTTCTTGACTTGTTCTTTCTTGTAGGCCTGCTTTCTTTCCTTGGTGTTGAATAGTTTCGCGTTATTTACCATTTGAAATGCATCTTCTTCACTGTCCTTGATATATTCTTCAAGGCCTCTTTTCTCCTCCTCTACTGTTTGATGGACTTGCAGCATTCCTCTTCCACCTGAGCTGCGAGGGAGGTATAGCCTATCAAGATCACTGCGGGGGTGCAGAGCATGATTGACGGTCATTATTTTCCTGGTCTTACGATCTAGCGTCTCTAGCTCTGCCTGGGTCCAGTCTATTATTCCTGCTGTGTATCTGATAACAGGTATAGCCCAGGTGTTTATGGCTTGTATGGTGTTTCCGCCATTGAGTTTGGACTTGAGGATTTTTCTAACTCTCCTGATGTATTCACTTCCAATTTTTCTTTTAACTTCAGTGTGTGCAATGTTATTAGCCTGGAGAATGCCCAAGTATTTGTAATGTTCTTTATCTTCCAGGTTCTTGATCTTGCTTCCTTTGGGCAGTTCTATTCCATTAGACATCACCAAGACCTGGCAATGGCTTAAGAATGGCAACTTGAAGAAAGAAACAGAGGGTTTAATACTGGCTGCACAAGAACAGGCACTAAGAACAAATGCAATAAGAGCCAAAGTCGAAAAATCCACAGCAAACAGCAAGTGCCGCCTTTGTAAAGAAGCAGATGAAACAGTGGACCACCTAATCAGCTGTTGTAAAAAGATCGCACAGACTGACTACAAACAAAGGCATGACAAGGTAGCAGGGATGATACACTGGAATATCTGCAAAAAATACGAGCTACCTGTAGCCAAAAATTGGTGGGACCATAAAATTGAAAAAGTTGAAGAAAATGAAGATGTAAAAATATTATGAGACTTCCGACCACAAACAGACAAACATCTGCTACACAATACACCAGATATAAGTGTAGTCAAGAAGAAAGAAAAACAAGTTAAAATAATCGACCTAGCAATACCAGGGGATAGCAGAACAGAAGAAAAAGAAATAGAAAAAATCACAAAATACAAAGATTTACAAATTGAAATTGAAAGGCTGTGGCAGAAAAAGACCAAAATAATCCCAGTGGTAATTGGTGCCCTGGGTGCAGTCCCAAAAGACCTTGAAGAGCACCTCAACACCATTGGGGCCACAGAAATCACCATCAGCCAATTACAAAAAGCAACTTTACTGGGAACAGCCTATATTCTGCGACAATATCTATAACAGCAGCAACAACATTGACAATAAAATTCAGCCATCCTAGGTCCTTGGGAAGGACTCGATGTCTGGATAAAGCAAACCAGTCAATAACACCTGTCTGACTGTGTAAACAAGAGATGATGATGATGATGATGATGATGATGATGATGATGATAATAATAATAATAATAATAATTATTATTATTATTATTATTATTATTATTTCCTTGTTGGCATTTTTTGTATATTTTTTTTGGTTAAGCGACATTTCTTCCAGTAACTTTGCTGTCTTCAGCCCTGGTTGCTCAACTGAAGATCCTGAGTCCTGTTGCCCACTTGCCACCAGATGTCCAGGGACTCCAGCACCTGGCGCGGTCCTTGTTGACCCAGGCGACGACCGATCCGGTATAAATTTATTAAAGTTACGTCTCATCATATTGTTGATGGGAGAGGCACTCTTTGTCTGGCTCCTCTGGTGAGACATGTCCAGTATGGTTGGACCTCTGGCATAGCTCTCACCTTCCTCAGAGCATGCAAGCCCCACAACCACGCCAAGGTAGTGCCTCAAGTCCTTGAAGAGCACCTCAACACCATAGGGGCCACAGAAATCACCATCAGCCAATTACAAAAAGCAGCTTTACTGGGAACAGCCTATATTCTGCGACGATCTCTATAACCATTGACAATAAAATTCTGGCATCCCAGGTCCTTGGGAAGGACTCGATGTCTGGATAAAACAAACCAGTCAATAACACCTGTCTGACTGTGTAAACAAGAAATAATAATAATAATAATAATAATAATAATAATAATAATAATAATATCCCACTCTTCCTCCAAGGAGCCCAGAGCGGTGGACTACATACTTGAGTTTCTCCTCACAACAACCCTGTGAAGTAGGTTAGGCTGAGTGAGAAGTGACTGGCCCAGAGTCACCCAGCTAGTATCATGGCTGAATGGGGATTTGAACTCGGGTCTCCCTGATCCTAGTCCAGCACTCTAACCACTACACCACGCTGGCTTCATTTTGATGAAAAAATACTATAAAATGATTAAAAGTCTAATAAAATAGACAATTTTGTAAATATTCAAAGTACCTCCACATCAAAATACAGCTTGGTTTCTTAAAATATGGTTCTCTTTCCCAAGGCCTTAGAGAACAGAGACACACAAAATTTCAGATGGGACTGAATATTACTGTATAAAGTTAACATTGTTATAAACTCATTATTCATAACTTGGGGTGTGATTTTAAGGGGCAAAATAAATATTTTAAATAAACCTAAACAATATCTTAATCACCATGTCTTTGGGTAGTAAGCATGACTTGTCCCCTTAGCTAAGCAGGATCCAGCCTTGTTGCATATGAATGGCAGACTTGATGCATGAGTACTGCAAGATATTCCATTTAGGGGATGGAGCCGCTCTGGGAAGAGCAGAAGGTTCCAAGTTCCCTCCCTGGCATCTCCAAGACAGGGCTGAGACAGATTCCTGCCTGCAACCTTAGAGAAACCTCTGCCAGTCTGGGTATTGTCATACAGAGCTAGATGGACCTACGGTCTGACTCAGTATATGGCAGCTTCCTATGTTCCTATGCAGCTAGGTATAGGGTAAAAAAAACACAGGACATGACTAAAGCAGAACAGATGGCCAGGCAGGCAGACCAGTGTCGGGGCAAAGTGATTTCTCCTTTTCTCTCCAAGTATCAAAAGACCGATGCCCTTTGGAGCTCGAGGAGATTTAAAGAAATGCTTCCAAAGCTTAATAAATATTTCCAAAAGGCCCATGGGCTTTGATCCTTGACACTCATAAATGGCCACATACTTGCAGTGCTTCAAGAAGAGGATCACTTGCCAGACTGCAACTGGTGGAATCTTCAGTAGCCTGTTAAAATGACCTTGCAAACAGTGTTCTCTCTAATTTTCTTCATCTCTGTGTAGAATGAGTTTTGTTCTGGGCGGCAGTAACAAGGCACTGCACGCGCGCACATGAATTCAGACTGGGACCTTCCTGATTCAACCTGAGAGGGATCTAAAATTAACTGAGCGGACATCAAAAAATGTGTGAGCATGCACACTGCTTGAGGGAACACTGCTTGAAAACAGTTTACAAATAAAATCATAGAATCTGCCATGATTTAGACTCCAGTAACGAGTGTGGAGGCTCACAGGACATCTTCTTGTCAAATGTTGTTCTATGTTTTTCAGCTTATTCAACTGAGAATGTTGACAGAATTCTTGGAGGTGTGGGACCAACCTCATGCATGCTTGACTCTCACCCATCCTAACTACAACAGTAGCTAGACTGGAACTTTGGATGGCAGAATCAATATATACCACTTTAAGAGTCATGTGCCATCTGTACTCTCCTTGTTAAGGAAATAATGTTTGATCTTTCTAATTACCAGTCTCTGACATTCAGATTTGGAACAATATGTGTGAACATGTGATGGCAACCCAGCTACACATCTTCCAGAATGAAACCAATTATCTAGACTAGTATTTGTCTGGCTTTTGACCTGGTTTGAGGCTGCCACTACCACAGTTGCCCTAGTGGACGTGCTGGTAGATGGACAGGGAGATTGAGACCCTGTTGGTTCTCCTAGACCTCTCAGCTGCCCTCAATGCAATCAACCATAGCATCCTTCTGGGATATCAGAATGGATAAGAGAGGGTGTGTGTGTGTGTGTGTGTGTGTGTGTGGGAGGGAGGGAGGGAGGGAGGGATGTGTAAAGATGGCTCCACTCATTCCTGGATAAGGAATGAGTGGAGATTGTCGCTGGGAGACTCCTATACTGTCCCTTCACCTTTGGGATGTCAAAAAGTTCCGTCTTGTTCCCCATGCTCTTTAAACAACTACCTAAAACTGCTGGGTGAAAGCATCCAGATATCTGAAAGAACAGGGATGTGCATGAATTGTGTTTCAAGACCCAATTCGGAACACATCCCCCGCCCTTTTAAAATGGAGGAGAGCAGCTGCATACCTGCTCCTCCTCCAGCTTGCCGCCACTTCCTGAATCAACGGTGCTCTTCCCAGCTTTCTTCACGTGCCAGTGGTGCTCTCCCCCATATCCTCCCACGTAATGCTGGCACACGACTTCCGTGCATGCACGGCAACATTCTGATCACAGGGTTGCCACTGAACAGCACTGGAAACTTCAACTGGTGCATACTGTGGCTATCCAGTAAACCTGGAGAGTTTCTTCAGAGCATTTTACCCCAACTTCATTTGATTTGTACTGGCTGCTTATTGTTTCTGAGCTCAAATCAAAATGCTGGGTTTGATCTTTAAGGGTCTAAACACAGCTTAGGACCTGGGTAACCAAAGGATCATTCTACTTGTTTATTTGTTTGAAATATTTATAACCTGCCCCTCCAGTACACTGCTCGGGGCGGCTCACAACACTAAATAAATACAATATACAATAAAAGCAATAAAATTAACCAAATTAAGTGAACAAGTTTTTAAAAGTCAGGTTCATTCTAATCATCATCTGAAGCCTTGCTTTGGGTGCTTGGGCCAAATGGGAAGAAGGACATCTCGGTGATGACACTAACCCTATGGAAAATTAAATAGGCTTTTGCACTGTATTCCTTTAAATGCCACGCAAAATCTTGGCTGTTCTGGAGAGTTGATGGCATTATTTGAATTATCACAAGGATTTTAAGGCTAAATATTTCTAATTTGAAATTACTTTTGTGCTTTGCTGCTCTTTTTTTGGTTTTGATTTTGTTTTTTGCTGTTGTATGTGTTACTTGTTTGTTCTAAGCAATTATTTCTTAAGGTATAAATCTTTTGACTAAATAAAATTTAATTGTGCAGAGTCGCTACACCCATGCAGCACTGTGTTGGTCTATTCCACCAATGCAGCAACACTACCAGTGATTCGGGAATCTTCCTACATACTTTTTATCTTGTATAGCAGGACTGAGCTACAAGAAAGGAAAAGGCAAAGTGTGCTGTCAAGTCGATTTCGACTCCGAGTGTCCACCGAGCCCTGTTGTCTTCTTTTGGTAGAATACAGGAGGGGTTTACCATTGCCTCTTCCTGTGCAGTATGAGATGATGCCTTTCAGCATCTTCCTATATCACTGCTGGCCAATATAGTAGCAGCGGGGAGTCGCACTGGCAACCTTTTGCTTGTTAGTCAAGCATTTCCCCGCTGCGCCATTTTTAAAAAACTGTGTAAGGAAGAAAAAGTAACCAAGTTGATATCAAAACATTCAGACATTTTTAAATTGAAGTGGCACTATTAGCAGATGAAATCAGGTTATAAAAATAAACTCTCCAAAGAGCTAAATGTTTGACTTTCTCTGCATGAGCTCAAACGGAGCTTTGCCGTTTTATGTATTTGACTGCGAGACCATTTTCCTTACTGGCCACTTTCACCCATAACTCGATTCTGCCTACCAACGTTTTCATTCTTCTTGTTACCATGGCTTCATCACAACAATGCTTTAACAAGCCTCTCAGACGAATGTACAGAAAACAGTACAGTAGCTTATTCAGCAACCAAAGGCTATATTTTAATGCGAGAACAATTAGCACAAATTCTTTGTGCACCACATTTGCTTTTGAGAGTTCTCCCCAAGTTTGACCAGATCATGCATAATGCATGATCCTATTCTATGCAGTCATATAGAAAATCCAAGTTTCACTGTGCACACAATAGCCAAGTCATCCTGCTATTCCCCTATCCTTAGGCAATATTGTGGGTAGGCGGTGGCAGTGAGAGATGATGCGGGCATACTCTCTGCTTGTAAGCAGTTTGGGGGGGCCTCTTTCTTTTTCATTTAATTTCACAGCTAGAAAAATCCCTTTCTATTTACCTTTTCTTTCACAAGCAAGTCCCTCTCCTAAACCTAATAAGCATTTATAGAGAAAAATGAGGAGGGTTCCTTCACATGCACTCTCTCTTCATTTTTCATTGGCAGTACTGTAGTTTTTGTCTCATTTTAAAATTGTGTTAAACTAAAACAGAAGATTCAAAAATGTATTTATGACTATAATGAATGCACAAAACTAATACAGCAAACATGGCCCAGTGGACAAGGTAGAGCTTGGATCTGGGAGACCTGAGTTTATGTCTACCGGATCTACTGCCACTTTGAAATCTTCTAGTCTAACTCCCTGTTCAGCACAGGAAACTAGTACAACATCCCTGAAATTCTGTAAAAGCAGAAACAAAACAAGTTAGGGCCACAGCAGAAAGTGCTGTAACATTGACAGTTTTGGGAAGCCCCAATAGTCTGGAAACCTCACCTTTCTATCCAGATTGAATCCTCATGTCCATCTGTTCAGTTTCTTGGTTTCCCTCAACTGCCTTTTAAAACACAGGTGAACAGAACTACACCTTTAAGTGCTCCCATAGCATGTCTGCATTACAGTTTGCAAAGGACATGCTATATTTCCTTCATTCCAAGGGAACACACAATGCGCTAAAAAGCTTTACATCACAGTCTAAAAGATCACCACTGTTTGACACCGTAATTTTACAGGCACTTTAGAACAAAAGGTTTAAAATGCCAAAATCCTTTTTGATATTATGGATGTTAACATAGCATCCATCCAGCTAGTTTGAGTATAGCATTTGTAATTTTGAAATTAAAACTGCAATTTCTGTATCAGTGGTGTTACCAGACTTCTTATTTAAATCATATTCTTCCAATTAATGTCTCATTTCATTCTTAACTGAAAACAAATTTTATTATGCTAGTGTCAACTTATTGCACAAAAGTATTAAGTCACCTAGATAATAAAGGTGATCAAACATCCCATTAACTCATTCCCTGTGGTGTTGCAAAATGATCACTTTCACCATCAGCTATGCCTGAATGTAACTCTTAGTGAACATAGTAAATTGTTCTTTTCTCAAACAATGCTGCATTGTTACAACTGTGATTGAATCCCAGAGTTCTCTGCCTCCAAACTATATCGGACGTGCTGGCATAAGGTGTGTGTGTGGGGGGGGGGGATCTGACCATGTGCCAACTGCATTGCCAAATATTACCTTAATTAGCTTGCAAACCAGCTGATAACAAGGGAAAATTGATTAATGAAGTTGCTGAGGGTTCACCAGCTTAGGGGGATATTATATATTCTATTAGAAAAGGAAGCTTGCATAACTGGGCACTAAAAGGAGTTGTATCTAAACAATTTGGACTTGTTACCCAAGTTAGATGGGTGTTTTATGGGCAGTATATAGTACTATATAAACCCTAAGGCAACTGGAAAGAACTAGCTTTCCAAATCACAACCTCCATTCATCCAAACACTTCTAGAACACACTTGATCATTGCAAGCCAAGCTGCTGATGGACTGCACTAAGTGAAGCAAACTGGAAAGGGTGGCCATCTCCTAAAACAGTATATCTGTCTGGCTGGTCAAAGCAATATTTTATTAATATTCTGTAATTCTGTACTTTGGATACTCAGTCAATAGGTAGAGATATGTACCTAGAATTCTTGTGAGACATCACAAGAATTAACAAATCTCAGACGAGAAAAGGCTAGAGTAGAAAACCTGTGATAGAAAAATCAAATGGGCCCATACCAATAAGCTTTGGATATTACCGTTGTTATTAATGTATATAATAGTATGTATTTACAATTATAGTTAGTCACCTTGAATTACTCTAGTAATTTAAAACATGAAAAACTCTAAACAGAAATGAATAAGGCCACTCAAACCAAGAAAAAACAAAACAAAACTGAGTGCTATAAAATAACTGTCCCAGGGTGAATAGGAAGAATCCCCTTACTAAGCAGTGACATGCTAAAGGTCATGGGTAATCTTTGTCCATGTGTGGAGATATATCTATTTGGTTCAACCAAGTCCCATTTGTCCCTCCCCTCACTGAAAACCCAAACTAGGGCAGTCCCAGAAATGAGATTTGTGTATGCCAGCCAAATATCATACATATCACCTCCTGTTTGCTGAAGCTATATATGCTTCAGAGCAAATGTAACTTGACCAAAAGGAGACTGGCATACTCAGACCTCTTATTTCCCATAATGGCCATGGCCACCCTGAGCATGGACAAAGGAAGGCGAATAGAGCATCAAGGCTCCAAGGATCTCTCCGAGATAGGCAGTGTGTTCACTGGGGTGTGTGTGTGTGTGTGTGCATGCATGCATGCACATACAAATAGTATATTATCTGTAATAGTGGGGATTAAGATGATACATCTACAGAAACACACTACAGGTACTATATGAATCACATTCTAGAGATTATGCAAGAGGAAATTAAACAGTTTTTTCCCCTAAAGAAAAGCAAAACAACACTGCTCTCTCAGCAAAACAACACTGATGCTCTCTCAGATTCTTAACTTTCTTTTGCACTCAGTACTTCAACAGTCCCAGCCACCTAATGGTTGCCAGAGGAAAACTGATTAGAGATAGAGTTGATGAGTTAAGTTCATGCAGATTCAATGTGTGTAGAGAAAGGAAAGTATATGAGTTAAGGCCTAACTAGGTTAATGGACAGATTTTTTTAAAAAAAGCAATGATGGATGGTTAGATTGCTTGGTGTTTTCCTCTGTCATGTGCAACACTATAATTCAGAGACAAAATGTGCATTTGTAAGAGACGCACAGTTGGAGAAGAATCTTCCTCAATTACTTGTCCAGGCATGCAGAAAATTATATTTCCAGTAAGAACTAGCACTTCATCCAGAAATTGTGGGAAATTTCTTGACACCCAAGAAAGCTGTGTCAAGAAGTTAAGACTCAAGAAGTCAAGAGCTGTGGCAAGAAGTTAAGAATTTCTTAAATTCTTCATACAAAATTAAGTGCCAGAATAGTAACTGCATTAATAAACTTCCCAAGGCCTAATTTCACAAAGTTCAACACCTAGCTCATAAGCAGCGAAAGCTTCTGGTCTGTTAGTATTTTTGAAGAATCTATCACTTCAAGCTCATTAATCCCAAAATAATTCTTCTAGTTCCGAGAAAGCACAGCTTATGTGTGTGTGTTTTGCACTTTCTTTAAAAAATACAGCAAGAAAAATATGGCTTATAAAGAGAAAGCATTCCCTATATACATAGTTCTTGATTTCTAAGAACTGTACTGATGCTTCTTTGTAACAACCAGAGTGGTAACTTCAGTTAAAAATTGCATTTCAAAAGCATATGTTCACCATTCAAAGCCAAGGACTGGACATGGAAATTTACAATTTGCCATTATTCCAGAAAAACAGTGGAACATATAGTAGAGAGGGGTACCTCTGCTGCAGATACAAAAGTATACAAATAAATCTGCACTTTTAATGCAACCCCACCCTCCCTGCAAACTGTACAATGTTTGTCTTGCCTCCAAACAATCATCCCATGTAGTAGATCGCTATTACTTACTGAACACCTGAATATGGTCCAAAACACAGTGATATATCTGGATGTGATCCAAACTTCAAATTTCTAAAACAAATGGAAAGTTTTCCATAGAAAAAATTTCCAGAAATTTTTTCCATTTTGGAAAACCTTCCATAGAAAATATTTAACCCTGTATCTCTGTCACACATACTAGCTGTCTCCTTCACCACAACCCTTTCTCTAGAAAAACACTTGTTATCTCTTGTGGTGACACTTTCTGCACAAAGGAAGATGAGTGTGCATGTCCCTCTGCATTGCAGCTAGAGTACTGAACACAATAACAGGTATGAAATGTGAAGACTACATGTTCCTTGGGAAGCATACGCTCATGAACTGAGCAGCTCAAGTTCGGTTTATTTACTTTTGCATATGATCTTTAAACAGCCCCTTACCTGGTCACTTACAGCAAGTGAGACCCGTTTCTAGCACACTAGAGAACTTTTGTAGAATGTGATGAATTGGGCGTTATTGTCTCCCAACTTGCCCCACCTCCAATTTCAAACCATTAACATGCCACAAACAACTAATGTACGAGTGTGAAGTAGCTGGGCCACTAATCCTTTGAGGGGCTAATAACCTCTACAGTTTTATTTGCATAACTGATTGAACCTGGCACAGTCTATTCCATGAATAGTGAGTTAGGACATAAAATCTGATGGCTACCTATAAATGTGTGTTTTAGCCACTTTAAAGATGGTTGGTGGGAGCAGTTTAATTTTAAAAAATCCCTACAACTTCCTATGCTGCTCTTGGATTTCATTTTGTATTGATATTTAAGTACTGTTAGGACATATGGCCAAACAAATACACTTCCTTACTAATGAACTTCTGTTAGAATGTCTTTAGAGTTCTCACTCACAACAGAATACATTAAACAAATCTAACTGCACCACTAGCATCGATGAGGTGCTAAATTTGTGAAATCTTTATCAAAGTCTGGCTCCAAACTTTGTTATACATTGAACAAGTTTCCAGAACAATCATATTTCTTAATTTAGTCATTCACAGAACCCAATACATAATGTTTTTATAGAAGGCTATATGCCAATGCTATGTGAGTGCTTACAAATTCAGGTCCTAATAATTAGCTATATACAGCACATGCAATTTCATGCTAGTATCGGGGCATATAAACTGACTGATCTTATGAGTCCCTGAATAGATAGTGTCTAGGTCCTTAAGTGGCATAGCAGGGAAAATGCTTGAGTAACAAGCAGAAGGTTGCCGGTTCGAATCCCCACTGGTACTATATCGGGCAGCAGTTATATAGGAAGGTGCTGAAAGGCATCATCTCATACTGTGCCTAAGGAGGCAATGGTAAACCCCTCCTGTATTCTACCAAAGAAAACCACAGGGCTTTGAGGGCGCCAGGAGTTGAAATCAACTTGATGGCACATTTTACCTTTAGTTCCTGATGAGGTGGTAAACCTGTGCCTGGACTCCACCCACTTCAGCTTGCAGGTGCGGGTATATGTGACTAAATGTCCTTCCATAAAAGAAAAATCTCCACCTAACAGACTACATTTCAGATAGGTTGCAATTTAGCCTGTTCCTAACACCATAAGTAAGAAGACTTTTTTTATTTTTGTACAGAGGAGCATTAAATCATTTGAGTCTCCAAACCAGCAGTCTTAAGTGATTCAGCCCAGACACACACATCTCACATCAGAGAGACCAAGGCCACAAAAAATGAAAGAATCAGAAGTAGGACTCCTAATTCTAGCACAAGGGTACAAAATATATCCTGCATCTCCTCATTCATCTCCCTTCCACAGCAGAGCACCAGTGACACAAGGATGCTTGTAGGACCATGGATGACCAAACTACATTAGCTGCTATCAACCAAGAGAATTACAAAAACCCACACATCCTTCTTCTTGAAAAGGAGAAACCCAGTAAGAGGATTCTTTATGTGCGAGTCACAACTGAGTGCTTCAACATCACTGGCCAGGGATATGAAGGAAGAGAAAAGCAAGCCAGTGTTTATGTTATCATAGCTAAGGCAGGTTTACAAAACCCAGCTATCCAACATGAACCCACATTTTAACCCTTTTTACAAAGAAATAGTTTACAGAGCAGACAGAGTAAACCATATCACCCTAAGCACACTTCCACTGTTCTTCCAGCAACTGACTTCAGGTATATTTGTTTATGACTGAGGTTTCCCTCCTGTATTCTACCAAAAGAAAACCTCAGGGCTCTGTGGGCGCCAGGAGTCAAAATCAACTTGACACGCACTTTTACCTTTACTTTTCTCCATTTACCTACTGCTGCTAACAGAACTATCTACTATTTCTATGTTAACATCCAAGAGAAAACAGTTTTAGAAAAGCCATGAACAGAGAAATTAACAAGCTTACCTTTCTGAGGAAATATTGGAGGGGCTGAATATGGGGCAAAGACCTCCTATTAACCTACAGCTCAAATGAGTATTATAAAAGAAAAAGATATGATCCCTTGCTGTCTTCTCTGTTCAAACTACTATATTTGTTATACCGTCCAACTTGTTTAACTTCCAGAGGGGTAGTTATGTCAGTCTACTGCAGTAAGAGCAAAGGGTTTGATGGCAGCTTAAAGACCAACAGATTTATTGTGGCATAAACTTTGTGGTGAGTGCATAAAGTGCATATATGAGAGTACATGAAGTGCATACACACAAATAGGGGGGAGGAGGGTGGGAACATAAAGAGTGGAAGCAATGGCCATGAAATGCAAGAGGTATAATCCGAGACAATTCTATTAAATCTTACATGTATCTAAGATGAGCACAGTGACTATTCACTACAGTAGTAATAGCTGGTAGGTGTGCATTATATTCATGCTTTATATAGCATTATCACAGACTGTACTTCTTGGATTTCATGGGTATTTGGCCTGGGTTTACTTAATCCACAGACTTAGGGAGGTGTACAAACAAGAACAGCATCCAAGATTTAGGGCGGGGGGGTAAATAAACAAAAAATATATATTAAAAATTAAAGGGCAAATGCATGGTGGAAAAGAAATGTCTTCAATAAGGTTTTGAAGGCTGAAAGGGAGGAGGCAGACCGAATTCCAAAGTGAAGGGGCAGCAACAGAGAAAGCCCTTCCAAGGGCCCTAGTACTATGGACCTCTCTGAGACCATATGTGCAGCTATCTGAAGACTGAGAATAGTATTTCGTGTATCTGATGAAGTGTACTCTAGTCCACACAATGTCGGGCTTTCAGATGCCACAAGACGTGGTTTTTCACAGTTCTTTTTAAATGTTTACATTTTAGCCAAAGGACCACATGTTCTTAAACCTGGAAGTCCAAATTCTCTTTTTATTCCTCAATTAAGAAATGCTAGTTTAGGGCTTTTTAAAAATATACATCACCACATTTTGTGATAACCTATTGCAGAAAAATCTACAGGTAAGCAAATGAAGCGTTTCAACAATAAAACTTTTCTTAAGTTGACTAACTTTAAACTCAGATGCTAATACTTATTAAAAAGTACCTGCAAGAAGCCTGAAAATGTGCCCAAAACATTTTATCCTGAAAAAACAAAACATAGCATACAGATATCAAAAATTCAAAGACAGATATGAAAAGCAAAAAAAAAATCTGTTGAGAAACAAAAATATGCATTTCTGTTATCAAAACAGAAGATATGGCAGAACCCACAATAAAGTACTGTATATTAAAAATAATCTACAGAAGAGAAACATGCCAGATATAACAGTTGTTATACTGCATCAAATTCACACTCATTATGACATTGTGTCAAACTGATCCTCTGTCCTACATTTTCAAGTTCTAGAGCATAAATACGACAAAACAAAGACCTAAGTTTTTAATGGGGCAACCAGTAAACATTTAATTTTAAGGGCAGAATACCACCTTGCTGAAATTAGTTTTACAGCATATTAGCAAAACCAGGGCTTGACAAATTCTGGGAGGGCTTGACAAATTCTAGGAGTCAGAGAGTCATGGCTCCTAGAAATTTAACCATGGCACCTAGACCCGGATATTCAGAGGACCTTTATTTATGCCAGGCAGCCCGGTTTCTGTTCTAAATATATTACTTGTAAAGGGGATAAAGAGACTGCCATTTACCATCCCTCTCAACAATGACCATCACTAAGTCTAATAATTTTGTCAAATATCCATTGTCTGGTTTATACATTTTTGGGCTGGCTTCCAAATTCAAACAAAATGTGTCAAGGCCTTCCATAAGCAATATTTTCTTCTTGCTGAGCTGAATCTTTATTTAAAAAGCAGAATAAATTTCAATACTTCAATTGTCTCTAAAAACAAGAATCATGCAGTTGTCCCAGTAAAGCTAGACTAACTCTCAAATAACAAAATAAAACTGAAATAAAACATTCCTTATCGAAGCCTGCACTGTCAGATTAACACCCACCCACTCCCCAAGAAGACAACTTGGGAGCCAGAAAACTTGCACCCTATTAGCAGTACACACTGAAGAACTCTCCTCTTCCTGCTAAACTGTGAGCCAATAGGGAAGCCAGAGAAACACTAAAGATTGTTCCAGAGAAGTAAAGACCATTAATACAGCTTTGCAAACAAACACAGCTGACCATATTATTTAAGGCACATGTTCCACAAGTGGTACAAGCAGCAACAATTTGTAGAACACTAGGACGGAAGCAGGAGGGCCCATGAGCCAGACTCTCCTATACTAAATTCTGCTACCATCCTTGACAATACCAGGGAAGCTCAACACCCCATCATTCTCCACAACTTCCAAAACGATGTTCACAGCAGCCCAAATTATGAACACTGCTTCCTGAAATTGATATGGTGATCACGTCTGAAAGATGATAGATGTGACCAGAATAACATGGGCCCACTAGAGCAGAAGCCACTGCCTAGTTTCTAGGGGCAAAGGCCTAACACTTGGTCCCAATATGACATCTCAATCCCCCTGCCCCCAATCCCAAGTGCACAGCCAGCTGTGTCAGTAAAGAGCAATGTCAGAAAGGCTAACTAGATAAGTGCTGCAACAAATGACCCTCCTGACGTTCCAGGGCTAAGGCAAATAAGAATGAAATCAACAAACAACAATCCCCATCTGTCAAACAACTTTAATTCAGCTCAGAAGCTCCTGGGGGGGAAAAAATCCAGTTCTGGTTGTAGGTAACAGTTAGGTAGGGGTGTTGCTCCCGGATTGTGTTGTGCTGAGGGCAAGTAATACCGAGAAGAAAAAGTGTGTATGTGTGTGTGATGGCGGGAGGAGACATCTGCTTCAGGTACAACATTCTCAGTATCAGTTTCCCATCTATAAAGTCAATTGTAAAGAACAGCTTCTTAAGCAAACTTCTATGCATGGCTCTACTTGATCTAGAATCACATGCAAAAAAGAGTGCCATATGAGCAGTTCCCATTGCTAATTATTAAAGTGGTACTCTCACATGCTTTGGAAATGATCTGTAAATATACTTTATTATTAATATAAGCAAATCCATGGAGAACTAATCTATCTACAGCCACTAGTCTGGTGGTTATAGGCCCACCTTCAGCCTCAGAGGCAAGACACCTCTAAATACCAGGTGCAGGAGAGCAACAGCAAGAGAGAGGGCATGCCCTCACCTCTTGCCTGTAAGCTTCTCAAAGGCATCTGGTAGGCCACTCTGTGAAACAGGACACTGGACTAGATAGTCCTTGGGCCTTAAACAGCATGGCTGTTCTTATGTTACTAATTTGGTTCTTCCATAAAGGACCAGCACTGCCCTAATGTACAATTAGGCTGAGAAAACTAGTGTTTTGTGCTAGCTAGTGAATCAAAACTTACTGAAGGGCAGAAAGTTAGCTTGCCGACATCTCTCTGAATCAAATTGTCACCTTTTCACACAAGTGGCTACAGAATGTGGCAATGTCTGTTCTTCAAGTTAGCTAACCACTCTGATAACAGATTGCAACATACACACAATGCTTTTCCAGTTTCCACTCAGAAAAACAGGGACCAACACTGAATAAATCCCAATAAGAAAGCACCAGGCTCACTATATGAGTAAGTGCAATGACTTCAATCAGGAAAAAAAGTTACCCTGAATACACTTAATAAACAGACAGCAGGGTTCTTAATCTGGAATTATGTAGGTATTTAACTGATCAAGTAGTTCAAAACATGAATAATATTTGGTTGCTTCTGACCTGTCCAAGGACACAGAAAGAACTGATCACAGTCAAAATCACTCACATTGTCTCTCCGGTCTTGGCAACGTGACAAAGAAACTGATCCAATATTGGACATACTTCCTTCTTCCCTCTCTTTTCAAAATCTGCAAAAAGGAGAGAAGAAATGGGAGAAATTATTGAGTTCACATCTTGCTCATTAAACACTAGCCCTGGCTCTCATAATACTCCCTCATTCCATTATCCCACATGATAAATAGGAAACCCTGAACCACATCGCAGACCAGGGCCTTACAGGCCTCTCATAGATACTAAATGCACGTCAGTAGCTGAGAAGTTGATTGCCAGCTTCTCCTTTAAAGCTGGTTTCTAACATCAGGCTACGTGCCTCAGGTTGGGCAGCCAGGTGAGACGGTAGCCAGTGCGGGCCTCTGATTTCAGAAAAGGAGAGTATAACAGGAAACAGAAAAAGGGAAAGGGGGATTCGAAGGGGACACCTATACAGGAAATGAGGAAAACACAAACTAGGTTGGAGAACTCTGAAGGCCCTTCTAAAGAGAGGAAGGGGAGATCAGACAGCAGTGGAGGAAGATGAAACCCCTGGTTTGCAGGGCATATGACGGTCCCCAGACTACCACCCCCAATGCAGACACACTGAAGCACAGAACAGGGCCCAGGAAAACAGATTCCCCGGACTCTGTCAGGACTGGCGAAGGGGGAAGATGATAGCCATCTACTCACCCCCACCTCACAGCTTATTTCCCACCCCCAAAGAAACAGATAAAAATATCTTCCTTTTCCTAGGAAATCCCCAGAGTATTTTATGCGACTTCCCCTAGACTGAGGATCAAGCCCCACTCCCCAAGGCCGATGACTTCCCCCTTCCCTTCACCGCCCCGTGACCTCAGGGTCGCCACCCACTCCCACCTCCTCCCCCCCAAAAAACATCCCCAGAGCCTCCACCTTTTAGCGCCTCTTGTAGCCTCTCGACGTCCATGATCCGCCGCTACCTCTTCCGCCGCCTCCCTCCTCCTCCTCCTGCCCCCCGGGCCCTCACAGGAAACAGTCACCACCAGCAGCCGCGGCAGCGACTGTGGCTCAGCCTCAAACACACAAACAGAGAGAGAGAGAGAGGGAGGAAGGAAGAGAAAGAAACAGAATCCCGGCGGCCGGGCTCAGCAACCTTCCAACATGGCGTCCAAGCCGTCGCCGTGCGCGCCCCCGCCACGCTCTCGCAAGTACACCGAAGGGAGCCTCTCCTCTTCCCGCCGGCCCGGAGGCGCGCTCGCCGAGGGGGAGGGCTGGAGAAGCTGAGGGGGCGGGGACATGACCAGTGACGTCACCGCCCCGCCTTAGAAAGGCTGAGGGAAAGGCCGGCAACACTGGCGAGGCTGCTCTTCCCCGAGGAAGGGGCGGAAAGACGCCTCCCGTCCTTCGTTGTTCCGCCCACTCCCGATTACATCACGTTCTGGGGCGTCGAGCTCGCGCTGCCTTCTTCCTTCAGCTCTGTCTGTGTCTTCCGCTGTAGGCTTGTCCTTCTGTGCTTGGGATATTGGAGGTGCGACGCTTCGTTCTCAGTTGTCCACAGGCACACCTGAGGCAGGTAGTGCCTCTCCGCGTGTCTCTCGTTTATCGACATAGGCAGGCAGCGCAGGTACAGACAGGGGCACTGTTGCTCTTCCTCAGTCTTTTTCCTCCCACTTGACTGGTTTCTCTGTTCCCAGAATAACAGCTATTGCCCTTGTAGTCAGGGAGGGTGTCGTAGAGGGGATACTCCAATATACGCACTCCAGTAGTGTCTTGGTTTCTAATGATGCTTGCTGCAAACAAATCTCCGTCCTGGTAACTTGACGTGAATACTGCTTTGACCAGCGGAAGAACGGGCTATGAGCGTGCAAATACAGGCAGGGGATATTGCAGAAAGATATTTTCTACCGGCAGGACCGTGGCAACATTATTTCGCTAATCTCTAGGGGATTAGAATTTGGTCAAGTAAATTGTAATTTGTCATTGTTCGTTCCTATATGTTTGCTTGGAGGAGAGATTTCTTTATCTACCCCAGCTGCAGCAGAAGTGCACAAGTAAGGCGAGCTCTGCTAATTAATATTGTCTGGTGACATGGAATTGAAGATAAAGTAGTTGTAGTTGTATTTTGGAAATCCACCAGGAAGACAGATTAAGGCCTACATGCCTCGCTGCTGGCTACATACAGGAAGAGGGGAAGGGAGAAGAAGAAGTTTTCTCTTTATCTTTCCAGGTGAGGGAATTAAACCTGAGACTATCAAAGGAGAAAACATGGTCAGTGGGATAATGCCCTTAGTGGCTGTGTCTACCCCTAATGCCCCTCGTGGTCAAGAAGGTTGCTGGTGATAAGAGTCGATGCTATTAGGAGCTGCATCTCCAACACTACACAAAGGTTTATCACCATTTTATGAATAATTCTGACTGCTATATGTGGAGACCTGTCAGTGTCTTATTTTAATTGTGTTACATTTAAATTAAAAAATAGTTTGCTTTATATTTGTTTTTTTATACCACCCCATACAAAAAAAAGTCCCACTCCAAAAACCATTAAAACATTGACACAATTAAAACAACTTAACACAAATAAAAACTCTAAAACCACCCTGAGCCATTTTGGAAGGGCGGTATATAAATCAAATAAATAAATAAAACCTGAAGCTTTAAAACTATAAACTAAAAGCCTGACTAAACAGGTATGTTTTCAGGCCCTTTAAAAAAAAAATTCAGAGAAGGGGAAAAACTATACAGTTAGAGCCTCAATTGCCAGGAGCCTTGCAGGGAGGAGGACATCTTAACATCTGCTTCCCAGAGACAGCTGCTCTCCAGTGGTGAGAGCCTGTGTGGCTGCTGTCTGCTGTTATCAGCTTGCCAGCCTGTGTGCCCCCAAAGTGTGGGACTGTCGCTGCTGCCTTGGGGGTGGTCTGTGTGGGATCAGGGCCTGAGTGAGTGAGTCAGCAGATCTTGAGGACCAGCTGCCCAAATTAGTCATCTTTCTGGGCTTATAAAAGGGCTGCTGCCTGTGCTCTGTGCCTCAGTTGCTAGGAGCCTTGCAGGGAGAAAGACATCTTAACATCTGCTTCCCAGAGACAGTTGCTGCCCAGTGGTTAGAGTCTGCGTGGCTGCTGTCTGCTTTTGTCAGCCTGTGTGCCCTCTAATGTGTGGGGCTGTGGCTGCAGCTGCTGCCCTGTAGGTGAGTCTGTGTGGGATCGGGGCCAGAGTGAGTCAGCAGTTCTTGAGGACCAGCTGCCCAGATTAGCCATCTTTCTGGACTCATAAAAGGGCTGCTGCCCTGTGGTGGCAGGCCCACCAAAGGTGGGGTGGCCACTGAAGGGGCTATACCAAAGGGCATCGCCCCTTTGGGGGAGCCACTTCGGGAGGAGGGGTGGCGAGGGCCAGATGGTGTTTTCTGGCTTCTGTTGTTTTTAGGTCCTAGGTTTTTCAGATGTGTCTTGGTTTGTCTGGGGATGGGGAGATGGGGGGGTGTCTACTGACTGTGGGGTGGCTATTCCGGTGGTGGTGGTGGGGAATAGGAGAAGTAACACTGGCAGGTCAATTAGTCATTACAGGGGAAGGGAAGTCAGAAATCTATTAGCTGTTTCCCCTTCCGGCTGTCCTTCCAGCTCTTTGACCTTGGAGAGCAGTACCCACCTCCCACAGACCCTCACCTTGCTCCTCTGTAGTGCTAGTTCAGTCCAAAATAAGTCGGAAACCATCCATGATTTGATTCCGGATGAAGGGGCAGACCTGGTATGTCTTACAGAGACTTGGTTGGGGGAGGCTGGTGGCCCAGTCTGGTCCCAGTTGCTTCTTCCAGGGTACTCTGTTGAGGAGCAGGTACAGGGACTTGGGTGGTGAGGTAGAGTGGCTGTGGTCTATAAGAATAACCTCTCCCTGACCAGGATCACTGTGGAAGTGTCTGACCATATTGAATGTGTGTACTTAAGTTCGGGGACCAGGGATAGACTGGGACTTCTCTTGGTGTACCAATCAACCCCCGCTGCCTGATGGAGTCCCTAACTGAGCTGACGGACTTGGTCTCGGGTTTGGCATTGGAGTCCCCCAGGATTGTGGTGCTGGGGGACTTCAGTGTCCACTTTGGGACCAATTTGTCTGGGGCAGCTCAGGAGTTCATAGCAGCCATGACTGATCAGGGTGGTGTTCCATGGGTGGGGACTCCTGAAATTTCCCCATTGTCATGGACGGACCACCATCCAGTTAAGGTTGGACTCACAGTCACACCCCACCTTCGCTGGGACGAGGGGCCCATTAGAATGGTCTGCCCAAGAAGGTTATTGGATCCAGTAGAGTTCCAAGAAGGCTTGGAGGGATTTAGTGTTGGCTCTGCTGGTGATCCTGTGGATGCCTGGTGGAGAATTGGGACATAAGACTCACTAAGGCAGTCGACATGATTGCTCCTAAGTGTCCTCTCTGACCTGCTTCAAAATTGGCTCCTTGGTATACGGAAGAACTCTGGGGGCTGAAGTGGAAAGGTAGACAACTGGAGCACAAGTGGAGGAAGACTCGACCCAAATCCGATAGATTACAACATACAGCACATTTGAAGATCTATGCTCTGGCAATACGGCTGACAAAGAAGTTATTCTTTTCAGCCCGTATTGTATCCGCAAGTTCATGTCCGGCGGAGTTGTTCAGGGTTGTGAGAGGACTAGTAAGTGCCCTTCGTCCCGTGAATCAGAATCTGAAACCATCTATAGCCTGCTGTGACGTGTTTATGATTATTGTGTGGATAAAATCTCTCTTATTCGGGCCGACTTGGATTTAGACCCCACAATTACTGCAGTGTCTGAATTGGAGGTGTCTAGTGACTCTTATGTGGTCAGGCTGGATCAGTTTCAGTTTGTGACTCCTGAGGATGTGGACAAGAAGCTTGGATCGATGTGGACTACCACCTGTTCTCTTGACCCATGCCTGAAATGGCTAATACTATCTGGCAGGGGGTTGTTGTAGAAGGCTTAGTAGAGATCATAAATGCTTCTCTGAGGGAGGGCAGGATGCCTCCTTGGCTTAAGGAGGCAATTATTAGACCACTTTTGAAGAAGCTTGTCTTGGATTCCTCGGAGTTGAGCAATTATAGGCCTGTCTCCAACCTTCTGTGCCTGGGCAAGGTAACTGAGAGGGTGGTGGCATCTCAACTCCGGGCAGTCTTGGATGAAACTGATTATCCAGACCCATTTCAGACTGGCTTTTGGGTGGGTTATGGGGTGAAGACTGCATTGGCTGGCCTGATGGATTATCTCCAATAGGGAATTACAGAGGAAGTGTGACTTTGTTGGTCCTTTGGGACCTCTTGGTGGCTTTCGATACTATCAACCATAGTATCCTTCTGGAGCGTCTGAGGGGGTTGGGAGTGAGAGGCACTGCTTTGCAGTGGTTCCACTCTTACTTATCGGGCAGATTCCAGATGGTGTCCCTTGGGAACTGTTGTTCTTCAAAAACTGAACTTCAGTATGATGTCCCTCAGGGCTCCGTATTGTCTCTGATGTTGTTTAACATCTATATGAAACTGCTGGGAGAGATCTTCAGGAGATTTGGTGCAGGGTGTTATCAGTATCCTGATGACACCCAAATCTTTTTCTCCATGTCAACATCATCAGGAAAAGGCATAATCTTCCTAAATCCCTGCTTGGAGGCATTGATGGGCTGGATGAGAGGTAACAAGCTGAGGCTGAATCCAGATAAGAAGGAGGTACTTATTGTGAGGGGTCAGTACTCGGGAGACGATTTTGATCTGCCAGTTCTGGATGGGGTCACATTTCCCCAGAAGTAACAGGTATGCAGTCTGGGGGTGCTTCTGGACACAAACTTCTCCCTGGTGTCCCAGGTTGAGGCAGTGGCCAGAGGTGCCTTTTATCAGCTTTGGCCGATACGCCAGATGAGTCCATTTCTTGAGATAAATGACCTCAGAACAGTAGTACATCAGCTGGTCACCCAGACTTGATTACTGCAATGTGCTGTATGTGGGGCTGCTTTTGTATTCAGTTGGTCCAGAATGCGGCAGCCAAGTTGGTCTCTGGGTCATCTCGGAGAGACCATATCACTCCTATCTTAAAAGATCTACACTAGTTGCTGTTAAGTTTCCGGGCAAAATACAAGCTTTTAGTTCTAACCTATAAAGCCCTAAACAGCTTGGGCCCTGGGTATTTAAGAGAACACCTTCTTTGCTATGAACCACACCACCCTTTAAAATCATCTGGAGGGGATCGTCTGCAGTTGCCACCGGCTTGTCTGGTGGCTACTCGGGGATGGGCCTTCTCTTGCTGCCCCGAGGCTTTGGAACACACTTCTGCTGAAATAAGAGCCTCCCCATCTTTGACAACTTTTAAAAAGGCAGTCAAGATACATTTCTTCACCCAGGCTTTTAATTAGATATTGCTTTAATTGTGTTTTTAATAGTTTTAACATTTTGAATTTTAATTGTTGTAATGTTTTATTCTTTTTATCTGTTTTTATTGTTGTAAACTGCCCAGAGACCTGCATTTTGGGCAGTATACAAATGTGTTATAAAATAAAATAAATAAATTCATTAGGAAGCCTGTTCCAGAGTCCTTGGGCTAGAAAAGGCCCAGTTTTGAGTTGTCAGCAACCAAGCCAGTGGCAACTGCAATTGGACCTCCTCAGATGATCTTAATAGGTGGTGGGGTTAATGAAGAAGAAAGCATTATCTTAAATACCTCGAACCCTAGCCATTTAGGGCTTTCTAGATAACAAGTATTTTTCAGCCCGTTAATTTAACGGGCGCTAGTCTGCGCCCTCAACCGCCGCCTCCTCCCACCCGGGCCCACCGCCTCCTTCGACTGGGGCTGGCGCTATCCGGGGCCGCCGCCGGCCTCCCCGGCCGGGCCAGGCCCCCCGCCACCTCAGGCCCCCCGCCACCTCAGGTCCCCCGCCACCTCAGGGCTCCCTTACCCTTCCCACGGCCGGTCAGGTTCCGCGGCCGCCGCCTCCAGGCTTCCCGCGGCGGCCGCCACCGCCACCAGGCTCAGTCTCCCGCCGTGGCGGCTGCCACCAGTGGGCCCAGTCTCCTTGTGGCCACTGCCGCCACCATCGGGGCCAGTCCCCTGCCGCGGTGGCTGCCGCCAGTGAGGCCCGCTGCGGCCACCGCTGCCTTGCCTGCACTGCCGCCATGGCGGCTGCCACCATCAGGGTCAGTCGCCCCGCTGCGGCCACCGCCTCCGGCCTTCCTTCCAACATGGCCGCCCATGTCCCTGTGGCCGTATCTTTCTCGGACGTTCTGGGCATGTGCCCTGCGCATGCCCAGAACGGCCGAGAAAGACACGGGCAGGGACACGGGATTACACTCTAGGGCTTTATTATAGAGGATGACCAGCACTTTGTAATTTGCCCATAAAATTATTGACAGCCAGTGTAGTTCTTTTAAAATGGGTGTAATACGATCTCTTTGGGCAACTCCAGTGACTAACCTGGCTGCTGCATTCTATACTAACTGCAGTTTCCGAACTACGTACAAAGGCAACCCTACACAGAGCGTATTTTAGTTGTGAAGTCTAGATGTTACCAGCATATGCACCACTGTTTTAAGGTCATATATTTCCAGCAATGGACGTAGCTGGCGAAACAGCCAAAGCTGATAAAAAGCATGCCTGGCCATTGTCTCAACCTGAGATATCAGGGAGAGGTTTGAGTCCAGATGTACTCCCAGACTTTGTACCTGCTCTTTCCAGGGGAGTGCAACCTTGTTTAGAACAGGCAGACCACTTTCTAAATCTTGACCTCCCACGATGACTACCTCTGTCTTGCTTGGATTCAGCCTCAGTTTGTTCTCCCTCATTCAGCCCATTACCACCTCCAGGCAGGCATTTATAGAAGTTAGGACATTTCCTGATGAAGATGACATGGAGAAACAGATTTGGGTATCATCAGCATACTGATAACGCCCTGCACCAAATCTTCTGATGATGTCCCAGTGGCTTCATGTAGATGTTAAAAAGCATTGCAGACAGTATGGAGCCTTGTGGGACTCCATACCGGAGGTCTTGTTTTGAAGAGCAACAGTCTCCAAATGACACAATTTATTTTAGCACTTCTTGAGAATATTCTTATAACCTATGGCCAGATGGATTTGAACTAGGAAGAAACTACAGCTGTTCATAATGATACCAGATTCATGGAAGGACAGAGCTCCTGTGCCTTCAATAGTTCTGTAAAAATAATTTCAGCTGGGGCAGCATTTTTCTGTCAAGCAGATGACAAAGAAATTGTCTCCCATGTCCAAATCTGACACTCTAGCCTCTGCGTTACAAATCCCTGATACATTATTTTCATATTCTGACTGGAGCTATGCAAAATAGCCTACCCTTTCGCTTTCTGCATATGCATCCTTTTTACAGTGTTTGGTTGAAGAATTATTTACTGGCATGAGAATGATATATTTCACAGATAAAGGCATACCAAGGGGATAGTCAAATATAATGTGTTTCAGGAATAATACATAGATCCACTATGGAGCTGTCTCCTGTGTTTAAGGAGCTATGGTGATCTTAGAAAAAGAGGCATTTGTTTAATATGGAGGTCATTTGGCCACCCTTTGCATATCACTCTGGCTCAGTTTGATTTGTTGCATGCCTTCCTGTTCTAGTAGCTCATTATGATAATATGTGATGTTTGCCATCCTCTATGGCTGTTAACGGATCAGAGGTGGGGGAAACCTGCAGCCTCCAGAACTACAATAAAGGAAAGGAAAGATTGTGCTTTCGAATTGGTGTTGACTCCTGGTGACCACAGAACCATGTAGTTTTCTTGGTAGAATGCAGAAGGGGTTTACCATTGCCTCCTTCTGTGCAGTATGAGATGATGCCTTTCAGCACCTTCCTATATTGTTGCTGCCCCAGATACTGTGTAACCTTGTCAGTTGAAGCTTTTCCTTTACTGGTGCAATGGCTCCCTTTTTGAGCTCTTTTTATTCCAATCTCGGCCTGCCTGGATTCCCTGATGCCTTGCTAAGTGGTTGCCCTGCTGCCAGACCCAGACTTCTTCATCTCCCCCAGACCTGGCATGGACACCTGTTCTGACGTAGCAGAATGTTGTTCAAAGAACAGCATAATCTTTCAAGAGGTGAATGACACAACATGCTGGCATCGGGGCGTGGTTGGCATCAGGACATATGCTGCCTGTCAGCCAGTTTGCAGGCCTTGTGGAAGGTGTCCTTTCTCTTGCTCCAAATGAGAAAGAAACCATCCAGGTGATTAGTGAACCACCTGCGAACTGGGAGACACTGAAAGGTGGTATGTGCCCCAATGCTGGCCATGCCCCCTAACACCAGCATATCAGCATTGGGGGTGTGGCTAGCAATCAGACACATACTGCCTGTCAGCATCTCCCAGTGTGCTCCGAGCAAGAGAAAAAAAGCCATCCAGCTGACTAGAGATAGATTGCTTGCTGGCTAGGAGATGCCCATGGGAGGCGCATCCAGACCAGCAGGCTGTGGGGGACAAACTGAGGTGTGGCAGGGTGCAGCAAGGCAGGTGAGGTAATGTCTGTGGGCAGAAGGGGTTGAGACGGGTTGTGTGTGCTTGCCACCCTGGGGTTCAGGCACCCCCTGAGGCTGTCACCTCACTTTGTCTCATTGACAAACCACCCCTGTGTTCAAGGATTGTATTCATTTCCCTTCAGATATGTTGGAATTCTATTGTTTCTTTCCAGGGATGCAAGCCATCTCCAGTATTAGAGGAGTATGCATATAATTGTTGGCTTTACTATTATCCGGCCTATGCCATCTCTGTGGACTGTAGTCCCATGACAGAATGGAAACAAGCAAAGATCACCACTAGAGTTAGTGGTGTTTATTATACCTCACTTTTAAGATAAAATTAGATTAATGCTGAGAGTTCAGCTCAGTGTAACTATAGGCAAATCCCTCTAGAACTATTAACTAGTGTCTTAAACAAATGTAGAGACAGCAAAGAAAGAGGCAGGCCTCAAGCTGATACTTTACATTATTATTCAAAAGTTGCCTGCCCAACGTATTTTGACTAACCTGTCTCAGGGCAATGTATCTTCATGTCTTATTCTGGTACTCTAGTTAAGCAAGTAAAGCAAGATTGCTGTGGGCCACCTCCAGCCTCAGAGGCACGATGCCTCTCAATACCAGTTGCATGGGAGCAGGGTGGATTTGATTTAAATCAAACTGATTTAAATAATGATTTAAATCATGATTTAAATCACTAGCAGGGTGGATAAAAATAAAAAAATCCGATTTAAATCAAAAAAATCCGATTTAAATCAAAAAAATCCGATTTTTTTGATTTAAATCAGATTTTTTTTTTATTTTTATCCACCCTGCTAGTGATTTAAATCAGTTTGATTTAAATCAAATCCACCCTGCATGGGAACAACAGAAGGAGAGAGGGCATGCACATACCTCCTGCCTGTGGGTTCTCCAGTGGCACCTGGTGGGCCACTGTGTGAAACAGGATGCTGGAATGGATGGGCCATGTGCCTGCTCCAGCAGGGCTGTTCTTATGTTCTAACCCAATAATACACTTTCAAAAAATTAAGAGTTAATTGCTGTGTGGTATCCGGAATGAGGCACATAAATACCCTTTGCCCCTGTGGAAGACCTTTGATCAAAACGCATTGGGCAATCTTAACATAATAAATTACTACTTTCAACCTTGAGGCCTTCCTCCTTCTTTTACTCGTACTCTTCTGCTTGGTGTTTCCCTCCCCCGCCTTCTCACTTACATGAATGTAATGTAGTGTCACTGAAGTAATGAGGAAACACACGTGAATCGTCCTTGAAGGTTACTGCACTTCAAAATATCTTTGAATACAATTAGAAATATCCCGCTGATAAAGTCGTCTTTCTTTGTTGAACCACTCTAAGGGTTATTATACAAATCAAGTGGCAGTATCTTCTTCTCAAAATTCCTTCTGGCTGACAGAGAAAAGTGTCCCTTGCCACCACTCTCTTCAGTTTTCAGGCTGGCAGAGCCAATTTGTCATCTGATGAAATAACTGACAAGGCTCATCCATCTTTAACACTTTTCCTGGTGGCTGTGAATACTATGTCTCAGTAGTGTCCAATAAGGAGAGGAAACTATTACTATCCGGGTTTCAAAAAAATGGATAATAGAACATTAGTGAATTGAGGATCTGCTTTGCTCAGGCTTTGTCGTTATGGCTTTGTGATGAGATTGTTGCTCCTCTAGCAAAGCAGAGATATTTCTAAAATAGAGGCTTTCACTCTGACTTGTGCTGCAGGAGAGGGGCAATTTCCCCTTCCCTCTGAAACATACAGTGCCTCCCAAAAATCTATCCCTGTGAGTCAGGTGACCTTCAGGAAATATTTTGATGGGGTACAGTGACCTTCAGAGGGAAGAAAGATTGGCAAAAAATCTCCCCTCCCCTGTAGTGCCAGTGCAGCATTAGTCTGGATGTCATCCAGGGACTATCAAAGGGAAGAAAAGAAGAAGAAACCTAGTTTTGTGTTAATTGCTTTAACTAGTCCATTTAAAAAACTTATTGAGATATTTTTGAGGAAAATATTTGTTAAATATAAAGCCTGGGATCCAAAGAGCTGCTTACTCTTATGCAAGAAGGTCAGTGAAATGTTTTGACAGTTTTTTAAATTTTAGCTCCTGAGCCTCATTCAGTATCGGAAACCTTTCTGAAGCCTCCTTTGGTTTCAAAGTTAGCCATGCAACCTGTATGTGGTTGCTGCTGAAAAATAAGCCCCATGTCCTCTTGGGCTCATGGAACTAATTTCCCAGGCTGACATGCTAAGGAGAATTACTGAGGAAGAGAGCTGGTCTTGTGGTAGCAAGCATGACTTGTCCCCTTAGCTAAGCAGGGTCTGCCCTGGCTGCATATGAATGGGAGACTAGAATTGTGAGCACTGCAAGATAGCCCTCTCAGGGGATGGAACCGCTCTGGGAAGAGCAGAAGGTTCCAAGTCCCCTCTCTGGCAGCATCTCCAAGATAGGGCTGAGAGAGAGATTCCTGCTTACAACCTTGGAGAAGCTGCTGCCCATCTGTGAAGACAATACTGAGCTAGATAGACCAATGGTCTGACTCCATATATGGCAGCTTCCTATGTACTCAAAGTAGCCCAACTGAAATTAAAAGGACAGATTAAGCATCACCTGGCTTGTCCTTTTAATTTCAATGGGACTACCTTGAATAATTCTTCTTATGTCAGCCACATTTCGTTGGATCTTGACTACCAGGGTTAGTATTAGAGGTTCACATCACTGGGAAGCTGCCCAGGGCTCTCAGGTCTCTCCCTGAGACCACCTCTGCGCCCAGAGCCATTGAGTGGTGGCAGCACATAAGGAGGCATAGAGGGCAGTTTGCAGAGGTCTCCCTGAAACTTGGAGCTGGTCTATCTGGACCAGAATTCCAAAGTCTTGTATAAGCAAACAGGAGCCCACTGCTGCTGTGATTTCTCTCCAGACTGATTGCATCCATGCATCTTAGGTCATGAACATACTTTTCTTTTGCAGACATGCATGCGCCTCCTGTCCTTATCTTGGATCAAGGGTGAGGAGAAAATACTGAGAGGCATTCCTCTTTGGGTCATTCCCCTTTCAGACAATACTTCCCTCACTGAATGTTTGTCCCAGGCGGCATCTCTTGCAACACCCTGATGCCCTCTTGGTACACCCCTTTATCATGTAAATGTGCATCCCCCTTTTAATTGTATGGGCCAAGGAGGTATCATCTGAACTGTTCCTTTGTTTCCCTGCTCACAACTGGTTTGGGGCACTGCAGGGGACAGCAGATACCTACAGTCTCTTTTCTCACCTGCCCCCACTTTCCAAAGTCACCTGTTTGGAAACCCAGAACTAGTCTTTCTGCCATCTGGAAAAGGGAAAAAAAACCTTCACCTGTGCAATTTGCAGTTGCTTAGGACAGAGCAAACTGTTATGGCCACAATAAACCATTGTGTAGTAGCCACCCCAACAACTATTACAAAGTTGTATGATCCTTAGGCTAACAAAGGGACTCTTCAAATATAGGAGCTCATGAGATCATTCTGCAGTTTGTGCTGTTAAATGTTTTGGTAGCCTATGCAAAGGCAAGTGATTTTCAGTTCCATCATCCAACATAATAGGATGGTCTGGTTTCTTGGCCAAACCTAATCTATGCCTAATCAATAATTAACCTGAATTCTTTCTCAGCTTTCTCTTATACTTGAAGTTGTTTCAGCCACTGAAATCTTAGATACATTAAGATTTTAAGGTTTTAATTATTTTATATATTTCAATTTTTATTATTTAAAATATACACAAAATCAAACTGGGTTTTCTAATGCCATTACTGAAACTTGGGGAAGTGTCTCTCAAGTCTTTAAAACTGTATTCTGTTTTTGTTCCTTTTTATTATATGCATAAAAGGCTTTATCTTTTTCCTTTATAATCACTAGTACATTGTATGCATAAACAAAGCTTCTGGATTTTTTAATTTTTTTTTTTTTTGGAAACCACATGGAATAGAGCCCCAGATGGGAAGAGGAATGTCTTCCTCACCTCCAACAATTGTGTACTTTCTTATTTCCTGATCATAGATACCAGAACTGGTACATTCATGGCAATAAGAAAGTATGAACCAATGTTTACACAGAAAAATAACACTTTTACTGTTCTGTCAAACTAGTGTTATTTTGTCATGTATACAGAGCCACAATAGTCATCAGTAAAGACATAAATGATTGAGATTTTGCTTATTTCCTTGCATAAAGACCAGAGTTGTTTTGTTTTGATGTGAACACATCAAGTAACCGTACAAGATTTGAAGAAGAAAATGCAGCAGATAGCATAGACCCAGACTTTTGTTGCCATAGATCTTACTTCAGCCTAGCCTACTTCACAGGGTTGTTGTGAAAGAGAAATTTAAGTATGTAGTACACTGCGCTGGGCTCCTTGGAGGAAGAGCGGGATATAAATGTAATAATAAAATATAATAATAATAATAATAGAGGACATTTGCCCTTTATTTGGACTGAGCTACAATGTATGCAGCTAACCAGAATAGTGGAAAAGCAACCTGGCAATGGGGAGATACCCCCAGTGAATCATGTGTGTCCTTGAGTAAGCCTGAAAAGCATGTAAGGCTGGAGTAGTCAGACTGTAATCAAGGCAAACATGTTATGTAATAGGACACAGTAGGTCCCTTTTGTTCTGCACTTCCTCTGAAAAGATCCAGTTGCATCTACTACACCCATCACAAGCCCAGTTGCCTTTTCCTGCCTCTGGGATTTTGCAGTGGACAAAGTAAGGTAAATGATTCTGTCCACCCCAGCCAGCTTGCTACCTCTCCTCTGCCCTTCAGGGACTACTTGCCATGGATTACTTTCCCCTTTCTTTGGCAAAATCTTTACATGGCACCATGGCAGTTTCAGTGGGGGCGTGGGCTGACACTGCAGACCATTGATGTGCTGCAACTGTGATCAGCCATAACTGCACTATTGCACAACATTAAAATTTTTTTAAAGGGAATTTGCTTTCTGCCCATGTGCAAGTTAAGCACCAAATTTCCCTTTGTTATTGGAGTGATGGAAGTGGGAAGGTCTGGGGGAGTGACAGAGGACTACAACTCACGTCTGCCTTGGTGCACATACTCAATATGGTGAAAAGAACCAGCACAAAGTACTGCTAGGTGTGAATGTTCACAAGCAGTTCTCATATGAGCCCTCCTGTAAAAAAAAAAAAAAAAGTCTAGAAGGACCCTTTGTCTCCTGCCCCCATCAGTAAAGCAGGGAGACAGACAGACAGTACTGCTTCCAGAAATGTAGAACCCACACTCAATGTGGTGGAACATGGCTTAATGAACAATAGCTCATGTAAGCAGTTCGTTTTCATCTCTAGTGACCAGTTTGTCCAATACAGGCAGCTTTTTGAGGTCCGTTCCAGGTTAAATGAAATGCATTGCACTCTTGTAGAATTTAATAGGCTTAAATCACATTCTGATGTATGGTGAAGTAGTGATAATTTGTGTTGAGCATAGCACATAACAATAAGAAAACTTAACATCCTGATATATTTGTATTGCGTGTTAGCATTGACTGAACCAGAAATACAATAGAGTAGTACGAGCAGAATTAAGATGCCGGTTGCCTAGGAAATGGAATCTAGTAAGCAGACACATGGAAAAACATGGTTAGATCTAGGTCAATGATTTTCAAACAGTGAGGTGAGAGTCCCCTTTTGGGGAGATTCTTGAACTAGTCTGGGCAGTGACGTAGTTGCAAATTCAGAAGTGCAGGCGCTCTCCATGACACCCTCTATGGCCATGCCCATCTCAACAGCCAGAGGAGCCAAGAAGTACTGGCACTCCAACCCTGCGCATCCCCTCTCCACTACACCCCTGAGTCTGAGGAAGCAAAGGGGTGGCAAAGAACATTATTAGGTGAGTGAGGATTTTGCAATATATGGAGAAGTCTTGTTGAATGCTGGTAGAGCTTCTGGTTTTCTTAGCATTTGTTTCATTAAAAAGCTCTGAAATTGTCAATGACTGCTTACTCGACATTTCCAAACTTATTTAGAAAATGGGCCACGTTTCTAGAAAATACTGTCTTTTTGGATTCGGCCAACCTTCCGGTCACATTTCCCAGCCTAGTTTTTTCTTCCTGTCCAAGACCATGTGGCAGGAAAGACTGGAGTAGGGAGAGAGGTAGGGAGGGATTTGTTTGTACAGAAGAATATTTAATTAGGGGAACATGTGTGCTGGCATGATTTCCAGAGCTGAGGTTACACTGCCAGTGTACCTGCAGTACCAGCTATCATTACATCTTCAAATATGAAATTTTGAATTTCTAACACTTACCCTCCAACATATCATACGTATCTCCTTCCAAGAGAGCTGTCCTTCTGCTTAAGATCTTTTCTTTCTCCCCTTAACGGGGCAAACTGCATCAACTTTCAACTCACCCAGATACAGAGAATCTAGACTTCAGTTGGTTGGCAGCAATTACATTTTACACTTTACTCAGGTCCAGCAAAAACCTTGGCTACTCAGGAATGGAACTTCAGCCAGAGAAAGCAAAACACGCTTTGATTGTCTGGCACTCAGGATATGCACCTCATTCACCCAAGGATGTCTTGGTCTTGACAGTGTACTGAATGCTTAATCTCTGGTGCTGGATGTTATAAAAATGTTAAGAAGCTTTGATTTAAAATTGCAGAAAATCTATTGAAACCATGTTTTTTGGAATGGATGGGAGATGGGTAAAGTTGGAGACTAGATGTGAGCACTATGAAATAGTGCCCTTAGGGGATGGGGCTGCTCTGGGAAGAGCAGAAGGTTCCAAGTTGTGTTGATATGAAGGAAGAGGCAACAAAGTAGTATTGGGAATTGGGTGCAAGGCCACAACTTTATTAAAAATTAGCAGCATCTGAAAACGGGCTTTGTGTAGGTAGCTGGATGGCAGGATCAGGGCAGCTTTAACCTCCCTGGACCGATCCTCCAGTTACCAAGCTGGCCTCACCCCTTCTTGGGACTGGGCAAAGCAGACTTTCAGGGGTATGTGCCACAGTCAATCCCACCCCCCAGCCACCCAGCTGGGTGTTGACCGAAGCCCATTGGCCAGCTTCTTCTCTCTTGCCTTCTACCCTTATGAACTACACCCTTTTTACCCCCGCCATTCAGCTAACCCGCCCCCCCCCAAGTTGTGACATATGTGCAGTGAACAAATTGTATAACCACCACTGGCCAGATCAATCATTTGCCATTTGAGAATACCCACCCCCCTTGTCTGGCAGCACCCCTTTATAGTTGTGCATTTTTGAAAGATAACTTGGACAGGCACAGCCAGAAACAAATAGAGAATTCCCAGGAAAGAAGTAGAAGGAATACAAATGAATGAGGAGAGTAGCTTTTGGCTAAACTTCTGGGATTGGCTTTGACCAGAGAAATCTCACCTACTAAAATATATATATATAAATATTTTATTCTTGATAATATTCCTAAATAGCAAGAGTTTGCTAGGTTCCAGGATGCTTAATGGTGATACCATCTGTCCTTCAGGGGGCAGCAGGGGTGTGAATGGTCCAGGCTGGTCAAGCCCCAGTGAGGTTGAGAGGGCAAGCTGCAGGGGACAGTTCCAGAGAGACAGCTAGGTTGGGCAGGGCAGGAAATAAGGTCAGTAAGGGGGTGGGGCTGGAAGTAGGCTTTAAGCCCCATCAGCTCTGCACTAGGGCATTTAAGACAAGGCAGCCAATGATGAGGGGCTGCTTCTGAGTATGGGAGTCAGGAGTTCCCCAGCAGAGAGAACCGGATGAATGCAGCAAACAAGGACTCAGGTGACCAAACTAACCTGGGCTTCTGAGAGCACCCAGCCCTTTACTTTGGAAATATGTACTCCAGCTTTGACCAGCCACTGCCACCTGCCTCTGGTATGCTCTGCAAAACAAACTCTGCTCTAATCTATCCTCACCCCTCCTTCCCTTATCCTGTCCAGTTAACTGAATCCCTCTCCCAGTTCTTGATAGACAATTATCTATATACTAGTTATTTTAGGCCCGTTAAATTAACGGGCTAGTAGACGCTAGTTGACTGCCCCCGCCGCCCCGTCTCCCGCGGGGCCGAGTGCGGCCACCACCGCCAGCGGGCCCAGTCCTCCCGCCGCGGCCAACGCCGCCAGCGGGCCCAGTCTCCCTGCTGTGGCGGCCGCCGCCAGAGGGCCCAGTCTCCTTGCTGCAGCTGCCGCCACCATCGGGGCCAGTCGCCCCACCGCCACCTCGCCCGCACTCTCCTCCCGGCGTTGGTGGCAGCTGCTTCTCCTCCTCGCGGTCCCAACATGGCCGCCCGTGTCCCTGCGGCCGTATCTTTCTTGGACGTTCTGGGCATGCGCAGAGTGCATGCCCAGAACGGCCAAGAAAGACACGGGCAGGGACATGGGCGCACACTCAACCTCTTTATTATAGAGGATGCCTTTCCCTTTTTCTTTTAAATGTAAAAGCTTAAAGGAACTTGGTGTGTGTTCCTTGCATTTCTCTCCACAATAGCCAAAACAAATAAGGGACCCATAGGAACATAGGAATCTGCCGTATACTAAGTCAGACCAGAGGTCCATCTAGCTCAGCATTGTCTACACAGACTGGCAGAGGCTTCTCCAAGGTTGAGGGTAGGAATCTCTCAGCCCCATCTTGTCAGACTCCTGATGCTTATGCTGGGCATGCTGCAAAACATGTACAGACTGCCCTTGGAGGCCTGGAGCACAACACTACAAGTCATCGCATCATGAATCCTGCTGTGCATTCAGTGCCTTTGTCTTTTTTAGTTAACCTCCTGTCTGTTTTTCTTTAATAGCACACTAGTAAGATTCCCATCTAGTACATGCTTAGCACATAGACTTAGTTCTAATTTTAGCTCTTTCAAGGCTCAGATTTTAGACAATGCAAACTAAAATCAGCAGGCACCCTTTAATAGTTTACTGAATTAGATCCAAGGGACTATGAACCGAAGGAGAAAATATATTAGTGCTGTTCTGTGAACTTTTGCACAAGTGCTAGCAGAAGACTTCGCATAGTGCAGCATCATGATGTATTAGGGGCTAAATTACAATATGAGAAAGATTAATAAGGAAGACATAGGCTGCACTATATACACACCAGTGGGCGATGAAAAGATATTGAAAATTTTGCTTTCACAAAGGGTTGCACAAATGGAAGAACATCTCTGGATTTGGTATTTTCTCATGCAACATGCTTCTGCTAAGATAGAAACATTCCTGTAAGCAATAGAGACTTAGCTTCTACTAGTGAAAGGACACCTTTAGATCCAAGCTCCTGTTTCTGGTGGAAACCAATGTATATTTGTGTGCATGCATGCATATCATAAATAATCAAAACACTCTTCATTTGTTCTATTTTAAAAAAGGGAGAAGCTATTCAAATGTAAGGTTTGCTCAAAGTTCTTTTATTAACACAGTAAATCTAAAATTGTAAATGACTTTGAAATGCACTGAGATTATCTCCTTAGGAGCTATAAACATTTGGTGCACTTGTTAAATAAGAATATACAAGACACTTAAGTGACATGACACTAATTGTAATTTTTAAAAACAGACATACCAACACAAGCACATTTCCATCTTCCACTTGTGTAGAAATCTGTATCAATTTGCCACATGTAATCTTATAGCTACACAGGATCAGATCCAGTAGACTAAATGTAGCAGGAAACAAGATAATCAATGCTTTGAATATCTCAATTCTCCTTAACCAATATCTTGGTGGAAATGGACTTCTATGGAATTTACTTCCAGGTTGTATTTTTAAGAACTAAAGTGTATACTCTTAACACAACTCAACAGTTCATATTGACCTATCGGACCTACTTTTATGGAAAGTGTTGAGGATCTAGAAATGAAGCAGAATTCTTTAGATGTGATATATACCAAGGAAAATGGGAAGATAATGAGTGTTTCGCTTGGCAAACCTGCATAAACTATCCTTTGGGGATTTTAAAATCCAGTAAGGTCATAAAGATTCCAGATTGAAATACTAAAGTAATGTAACTGGGTGGGTGGGGGGTGGCTATCCAAATCATAGGAACATAGGATGCTGCCATATTCTGAGTCAGACCATTGGTCTATCTGGCTCAGTATTGTCTTCACAGACTGGCAGCAGCTTCTCCAAGGTTGCAGGCAGGAATCTCTCTCAGTCCTATCCTGGAGAAGCCAGGGAGGGAACTTGAAACCTTCTGCTCTTCCCAGAGCAGCTCCATCCCCTGAGGGGAATATTTTACAGTGCTCACACCTCTAGTCTCCCTCTAGCTGTCAAGGTAGCTATTCACATCCTTAATCCTGAGTATATGTTTAAAATTTTCCTTTGCTCATAATAGAGTTCTAAAACTTGAATCATCCCACCTTCTGAAATAAAAGCTAGAGAACTACAGAAATCTTAAGTACATTTGCAGTGTGAACCTATTCAGTTAGACACATCTAAAATTGAAATCAATTAACTTGGGCATTCCTAATTCTGTTTTGGATCATGCTGCAACAAGAACAAGACTCCGACTGACTTAAATTAAACTGGCATATGCAAGTATGTTAAAGGTTGGGGCTTTAGAAGCCTTAATGGTTTCAAAAGTCTGGCTATAAATTACTTGTGCCACATGGCAATGCAAGCTGAGTTCTTCCTTTTGCAGCTAGATGTGGCGATTAGGAATACATAAAGCTGACCCACTGAGCCAGATCATTAAAGATGTGAATAGCTACCTTGATTTGGATGACATTTCCCCTCAGATTACATTTCTTTAATATATCAAGATAGAATCCTTATGAACTTGCTGGATTTTAAATACAAAACTGATTGCTTGGCAAGCCGACATCCACGAAGAGCCAACTTCAGTCTATTACTCCTGGCAGTACTCTCCAAGGTTTCAGGCAGGTACTTCCTAGCCATGCTACCCAAGACGTTTTACCCAGAGATGCCAATAATTCATCCTGGGGCCGTCTGCACATGAAGTATGTGCTCTGATTGAGCTATAGTCCCTCAAGCAAGCATCTGCTTCACCACTCACTCTTTCAGACTGCCATTCAATGCACACTGAAGTCAGTTCATCACACTGCAAATCACTAATTGAGCAGGTAGTGAAGCTATCAGATTAGAAGTGAAGTTTCCCTGCAATATTTGACTAGAGAGAGAGAGAGAGAGAGAGAGATACACTGGCCCTAAGTGTGTCAATATTGTTATCTTGTTTTATACTTATTGGCAGCTTTTCTGATGGTGTCTCCTCCAACAAAATCACAGTCAAGGTCAATAGGTGGCAAACACACTTCCAGTGACTGTATTCTGGTTCAGAATATGAGAACACTACATATGCATGAGAATAGAGAGATGAATATATGTCCAGTATTTTAAGATAAGTAATGGCTATGTTTAAAGAAATCAAAAATGAGTATGACATATATATTTATAATATTTGTTGAAAAACAAATGGCTGCTAAAAATGACATGTAATCTAATTATGAAAGTTGCAGTAAAATATAAATTATTCTACATTAACACAGCATTTTAAAAAGGAAAATTCTTTAAAATCCTTAAGAGCTTTAAAATATTTTTCTTGCATAATATTGTCCAGAGACAGATTTCCATGTTAAATCAAATCCTTCATATATCAAATACAGATATTGGAACGTACATTTCTTGTAAAAACGAAACAAAAAAATCAAGACATAATAAAAAATGGCAACTTCTGTAAACATATCAAGCACTATGAGATATAATGCTTTATTCTACAAGCTCCAGTCCTTTGCTTCCTTCATTATGAAGAACCCACACTTACTACTTCAGCATAATGGTTTATCGGGAACTCAGATCTGAAGATGAAGCCTTACAAATAAATGGGTTAAAGGTTTGACTGGGGGGGAAAGGAAAATGCCTGCATCAATGGCTTAACTTCAGACAAAGTGCTGGGGGGAGGGGGTTGGGATGTTTAGTTTTCACACCAGTCCTCATCTCCAGAATCTGAGCTAAGTTGATCATGTTAGCACTGGCCTAAGTATTGGGTCCATGCATGGAACAGTTACAAGTTTTATAGTTCTCTCTTAGTAAACCATGTCACCTTGAACATGGCAAGCTTCAACTTTGAGAATACACCATGTCTCACTTCAGAGTTTCTTTTGAGACATGAATATGTTCTGGCGTGTCATACAGCAATATTTAAGACATTTAAAAACCTAACATCAAAAGGATAATGGACACATCTACTTCAGAATGAAGATGCACAGATTCTGAATTTGTTCTAGAACCACACTTTATATCAGTTAAATCAGAGAGACCTGCACAATCACCTTGTGACATTTCATTTCATACACCTTATATAAGACTTTCGCACATCTTATGGCATGGCTTGAGTCCAGCACATAGAATCAGATTCAACGGGCAAGCAGCTAATCTGGGCCTACTTTTTCTCCATCTGAAAATGGGCTCTTCAGAAATCCACAGATCATGCTTTAATGTATTACAGAGATTAGGTGATCCTGCTTTTGGGGCCACTGCATTGGATTAACATTTGGTCTCTTCCAACCTTATAATCTTTTAAACTTCCCTTTCCCACAGATTTATTGCACTTGCTGGTGCCTCAAAAAAAAAAAAAAAAAAAAAAAAGAAAGAAAAGAAAAAGAAAGAGAGAAGTCACTAGTTTGGGGATCAATACCAACTTTCCACTGTTAAGTCTAGATCAGGGGTTCCCAACCTTTTTAAAAACAAGTGTACCCCTTCTGTCACACTCCTTCAGCTCAGGTACCCCATAGAGAGTTTTAGGGTGTAGATGCACATGTGCCCATACAAAATTTAAACATGACAGTGTGGGGAGGCCGGAGGGCTCAGAGTATCCCCTGGGAGCCCTTCAAATACCCTCTATTGGGAACCCCTGGTCTAAATAATCTGAACTCTTAAACTCTGTCGACAGGTTATGTGAGATTTCAGTTCAAAAACGTGTGCAAATAGGGAAGTAGTTTAGGCTTTGTGGCCTGAAAAAATCATATCAAACCACAAAGAGGGATGTGGTGAGGTGAGACTCCTTTCTGTCTCGCCCTTAACTCTTTGAGGATCACTGACCTGATTTTAACCACTGCTTTCTTAGTGCCATCTGTGCAAGCCACACTCATTCACACACTGTGGCACAAACAAATTCGACCAGTGTGGGTTTTTTAAAAAAACCCATTATAACAGTTTACTGCTCTTAAAAGACTGACTTTACTGATTTACTATTGCTTTGTTAGATTTAATGGCCAACACACCCTATACCTATTTCAGGCTCACTTCTGTAATCCTATATTTGCCCACTGAAAAAGTGTCATTGCCCATTTTAAGATGTCACTAAATCAACTCAACTGAGGTGAACTTCTGCTTGATCTGTTAGGTCCTTTGAATTTACATTTTAGCAGGTAAGTCCTTGCTCTTCTCTAATAATGGAAGTGCTGTTACCAGACTACATTCCCCAAAAGAATTTTACTGCTCTGAGGTGGAAGACGGTCCAAAGATGCAGCAATTCCCATTATAGGGTATGGTAGTGACATATGTACGCCTGCTTCAGATCTTCCTACCACACAAATATTAATAGCAACTAAGTGCTTCCAGAATAGAATTTTGCCATCCTACACAAAATGAATGCACCTTTAAAAAATTACTGTTATGAATTTGTCTATACTTACCCTTCTTCTACTTAAGAAAATAAACTTGAAGCTTCTTCCTTACTAAATATATAATAGGATATTCTCAAAGTATTGAAAATATTCTCTTCCTCAAATTCCATAAGCAGAATGACAAGGTCACATTTCTGTCAAATACAGCATTTTGTATTTTCACTCAGAAATGACTATTGCACTGAATTCTCACCTCCATTCTGAACAACTACTTGGGGCAAGTTTTAACTATAGTCATACTAGTATGTTGCAGCAGATAACAAAGTGCACAATTCATATGTAAGCAGGCTTACACCCATTGAAATTAAAAGCCTTAAGGGCACTTCTCTGCTCAGAGTCCTATGCTCAAAGAGTCTGATGCCACTTTAACAACTAGCTAATGTATTTTAGAATGAGACATAATAATCAAATGTCTGCTTGGTCCTTTATGCACAATGCCACCCACCCCAGAGTAAGGAAGTATCACCAACAGTGGCTCTCTTCTCACTGGTTATGTAAACATTATTTTTTTCTCCCAGAAGAGATAATAAATACTTTGAAATTACTGGAGATGATACTATTCAGTGAACAACACTGGTACTTATTAACACTGTTCTGCAACGTTATATCACCACTGTTTGTCCCTTACCACTGGCAGTACTTTTGCTCATGGAAATGCTCTCCCATGAGCCACTGAAGTTTTCACCTGCTAGTAACAATGGCTGCACTATGCAAAAAAATAAAGCACAACCCTGCGAAGTTTACCAATACTGGTAATACTTTAAACAATAATGTCTGTATATTTGAGGCCCAGAAGATTGGTTTGCTCAATTTCTCAGAACAAGTAACTGTTTTAAGTAGCAGAACACCAGGAGACTGTGTGTATGGACTGCTAGATTAGGGTGCCTGAGTCCAAATTTACTGGGAGGCTATACACTCAGAGTGGTAAGCACAATACACTTTTGAGGACAACCACTCCTTGCAGAGATTTGTTTGTTTTGGAAAGACAAAAAATGACAACTGGAGGCATGTAGCAGCGACTACTGCTACAGTAGAAAAACTAATGTAGAGCAACTAGTTTTCAGGCTTCTTTCAATTAAAAAGCACACTTCACTTGTACTGTATGGTCTGATTTCATAGTTACACTAGAAAAGAAATAGAAAGCGCTAACCACTCACCCTTAATGGCAAAGAATTCATCACATCTTATATTCATCCATGGGCCAATTTGGGAAGTGCACTGTAATAATATGGAATTAACATTCACTGTAAAGGGCACACATTTCCTTTTTTGATGTGGAGTGCATATCTGGAGTTGGATCACCATACAAAATATCGTATAAAATAGGAAATCTATCAATATGAAATCTACCTTAGTTTAAACTTTTAAACAAACTGTTTCAGGAGCTCCTTCCTAACTGACTATCTCCTCCCCACACCATCCCTAATCCCACCCCCGGACTCAGTTCACCATGAACTTTTCCCCAGAAAGCTACATTGAACTTGAAATGCATGAGAGTGGTGCAAGAGCATTGTTATGCTTTTATGCAGCCTCCATTCACTTCAATGGGCTTTACAGAAGAGAAGTTCTAGGTGGATTGTGTCCACTAAGTGCAGCCTACCAAATGCATGTGCAGCAGTTTCACCTGCATCCCTATCGCTGCAGGGTAGCTTTGTCTCTATAATGACAAGTTTGCATGAACACAGCCATGACAAATTTCTCCTATTTTTATGTTCTTCTTGAAGCTTATTGCTATGCAAGTATCCTACACGTGGATCTAATTAATGCTAAGTTGAAGATATGAAGGCTGCTGAAAAGCTGTTTCCTGTAGTTGACTCACTGCAACACCAGACTGGTAAGTTAGGAATGTTTAGATCAGATGGCTATTTCCCATGCTTGTTTTGGTGGACCCGATGAATGATGGATGCTTGTGTGGGAAGAACCCATATCCAAATTGTTGCTAGCATCTTGCAAGTAGCAATAGCAATAGCAATAGCACTTACATTTATATACCGCTCTATAGCCGAAGCTCTCTAAGCGGTTTACAATGATTTAGCATATTGCCCCCAACATTCTGGGTACTCATTTTACCGACCTCGGAAGGATGGAAGGCTGAGTCAACCTTGAGCCCCTGGTCAGGATCAAACTTGTAACCTTTTGGTTACAGGGCGGCAGTTTTACCACTGCGCCACCAGGGGCTCATTATTTACTTTAATAATGCACTATTAAAGTAAACAATTAATAGTGCATTAAATGAGAAGTTACACTTCTTCATCTTCTGCCATTGTAAAACTTGAGTGTTATATGTAAGCATAGTAAACACAATTACTTTCATACAAGGAATGACTCTGAAGGGAATAGTGACCTCACAGAAATCTAGGGTTCATCCATGATCTGCCATTGCCCATTTCAAGCTATTAGTCTTTCTGAGAAGCTAAAAGTAACAATGTGAGCTTTCAAATGAGCCTTTCTAAACAAGAGGGTTTGCTGTGAAAGAATCAGTCAGTTACCACACTTTCTTTAATCCAGAGCGAGTGTGGGCTGTATACACACCTTGTTTGGGTTGGCGCTAGCCCCTTCAACGCCAGGCGGGTACCAGGGAGTGCAATTTCGGTAGGAGGAGAAGGGAGGAGAGCGAGCACAGGAAGCCTAGCGCAGGGAGGAAAGGGAAAATAAAGAAAACACTGGGGAGCCTGAGCACCGCCCACAACAGCAGTTGGAGAGAGAGAGAGAGAAAATGCTTGAGATGGCTGTGGTGGCAGGTAGGGGAAGCTTTGTGGAGTACTTCGGCATTCCTCCCGCATTCAATGTGCTGAAAAAGTGGTGGTTATTTGCTCCAATTTAGGCGCAGAAATATGCAGAAGTCTACATGCACCATATATATAGGCAGCAATATCCTCTATTCAAACAAACACTGAAAGTGATTCAAATTGACATTTAGAAGTGCTCAGTGTCACCCAACATACTACATGTTCACTGTCTTCCCACTGAAAGTGGGAGTTGAACAGACCCAGAACTTTGTCATCATCAAACAGGAGAATAAATGTCAAATTACCTTGAACAATAATTTCCAAATAATGTTGACAACTTTTGATTGAAATTCTAATATTTTAGCCATATTCATATCCATAATCAGCAAGATCATTAACTATGTGCACCATTTTTTAATAACAACCCTGACCATTTTGCTCAAGCTGCAACTTTCTAATACAGCCATTCTCCCTTTAGTGATCTACTTCAAGGAGTAGATTAAAAAAAAGGTGAAGACCATATCAAAATATACTGCTGTCATTATAATCTGAAGTTGGCCCCAACATTGACAATCACTCGGTTTTCATAGGCCTTCTTCATAGTCCTCTCAATCCGTTTCAGAAAAACCTGTGGAATTCGCCCGCATAAAGTGTGTACAGTATCAAGGAATTTTGTCTGGAGTGGGTAGTACATTGATTGGAAGAGATTGTCTTCAAAGGAAAACTAAAGAAGAAGAAAGTATTTTTAAAATATGGATTACTAATTACTGGGTATCTGTAAATCAACACTTTTTTCTTTTAAATTAGATGTTTCCAGCAAGCTGATCTCCTTGAAACATTAACCCTAATCACATTATGTTCAAACACTCATGCAATCTAGCTTTATCACACATTATGTTGTATGAGTTCCAGATGCCTGTACTCATACATGTTTTTGTGTACAGGCCACTCAACTACATAGTACAGATAGGAAGTATACAGCTGTACCTGTGTTCAACGTAACGTGAGAATACCAGAACCTATGTACACTGTACACTCATGTGGATGTTCAACATAATGTCTTAACAGAGCTTCTGTGCACACAAGTACAGATCTGTACACAGGTACGACTATTCACATGTTATGTTCAACACAGATACAGCAGTTTTCACATTTGACACAATCACATTTGTCCTTTACAGTGGTGGAGCAACACCATTTTATATTACGGATGTGGCTGCCTCTCATTTATTTATTTATTATTTATTAGATTTCTATACTGCCCTTCCAAAAACAGCTCAGGGCAGTTTACACAGAGAAATAATAAATGTAGCCCCTATGCAATTAGTTGCTCCTAAGTCCAATAGGCATAAGTATATGATTAACTCTGCCTAGTGAAGTCTTCACAGTTGAGAGCAGCTCTCCTGGATCTTGGCCTTTCCTGACTTCCAAGTCTACTAGAGAAACTGAGAGGAGTCCTTATACACACAGAACATGCACATTACCACTGAACTATGGCCTCTTCCTTTTTGTGGATCTTAGTTCAAATTCCTCCAACCCAACCAATATATTAACAGATAAACAGAAGAGCTTCTTCTCTAGTGTTGCTGTCTTTATCCTCAGCCAATCTTACCTCTAAGTGTTACCTCTAGCACATCCCTGACCTCCAGTTTGTCCTCCAACTCCTCCTATCTGCTCAGACTGACCTCTGATACATCCCTGTCCTTCGGCTACCAGTTTTGATCCCTAAGCCCTGACTGGCTGCCTGGTTCTCCTGGTCCTGGCTTCTAGTCTCATACCACCTAGCAGCTGCTGGCTACAGCTCAGCCCTAACACACTAGCTGCCAAGGACCAGAAGACTGCCATTCAATGGGGGAGTTCCTTCTGTGGGCTGGCTGGCATGTTGATCGCCAGCCAGCTCCTACATCCACCTGCAGTGACTCCTGCCCCCTCCCTCAGGAGGGAAAAGCCTTGAGCCTAGATAATATTATGCCAGGAGTCAGAAGACTCTGCCTTCTTACCCCCATGTAACCCTTTTGTAATTGTACCTTTGCATTTTTATTGGAAGCCTCTTTGGAAGCCAATCTTGGATGAAAAGTGAAATACATATACAATTATATAAGTAGAGAAATAAATAAATAGGCTATCTATACCTCATGCCTCTGAGTGTCATTCCTCCTCCCCCTTTACTATGACACTAACTTAGTTTGTGCGACACCAACTCAGACAAAGTACTATTGAAGATCCTAAACAGGGTTTGGGCTGTGCTGAACCTCAGACAGCAAGTTGAGGCTTGTTGGGCTGCTAGACTATACTGGGGCTAGAACCTTTCCAATGAGACTCACTGTAACTTGTTACAAAACTGTGCACTGTGGCAGAAAAACACGTACATCACGTATTACTTCATAGAGGGCTTTGAAAGTAGGTTGTTTGTCATCATGGTAGACGCCCCTGTTCCCATGGAGAATGGAAATGCCTTCTTCTTCTGCTCCTTTACAGTTACTTCCATACATGCAGTGATCTGGCCGATAGTTCCATTGACAAGGAAACAGGTAGAGACATTCTACAAACCCAAATTGAGAAAAAGATAGTGGTGGAGGTGGGGAATAATCACACACAGAAAATACTAACCAGTTTTTAACTTCCAAGGATAACAGGAAGACAACAAGTAAAATATGTACTGAATACATAACATTTAGAACAGAAATTCAAAAAAAATATACATTCTATACAACTATACAACTTAGAGAGCCAGATATGTATATATTTAATTGCAGTGTTTCATTTTGGTTACATAATTTTGAGTTAAGGTCGGGGAGGTAGGAGGGTGGGATTGATGCAACTTGGAAATTTTCTGTTAACTGGGATAATAGGCAAGAAGAAGAGACTTATGGGAACAAATACTCTGCATGAGGAAGATCCAATGAATCAAGGAGGTCCACCAAGTAAATATATTCTGCTCCTGAAGGCTGGACACTTCCCCCCAAAACTCTGTCATAATCATGTGTATTTCTAGATTTTCTTCTCAGACACCTTAAGATGAAAAGAGACAACCACCTTCTGCTCCTTGAAAACATTTCCTCTGTTGACTAACTATGGTGGAGAGTCAGACAGTTCTGGGCCCCAGCTGCACAATGAGATGCATTTATTTTATATATTTATATTCAACCTCAATGCATTTTCAAGGGAGCTTACAATCAAAGGACAAAAGAACTAACCATTAAAAAAAATAAAACCATTAAAATCAATAAAAGCATTAACCCAACATTAAAACTAAAATCTAAAAACAAAACCACTAAAGGCAACAGCAAATAAGAACAGTCTGGCAATAAATTTCAAAAAACTCCAGCAGCTGTAGATAATAGAATAGGTGCCTAAAACTCAGAAAGTGGTGGCATAACAGACATAAGGGGAGCATTCCAAAGGCAGGGGGCCACTACTGAGAAGGCCCAATTTCTGGTCAGCCATCTAAATTCAGTAAGTGGGGACAGCTGTAACAGGGTTGTCCCCACGTATCTGAAAGCACAGGCTGCTTCACATGGGAACAGGCAGTCCCTGAGACATCCGGGTCCCAAGCCATAAAGATGAGAGGAGTATTACAGTGCACTCTGCTTCTCTGCATTTACATGATAATCCTTGACTCTGGAATGGCTAAAACCTACTTACAAATGGATCCCCATCTGATTACAGCCATGGCGCAAAATGGCTTTAAGGTGAAGTAAGTGGTTATCTGTTTTCATCCTTTGTATAGGTAGAGGAGCAGAGAGTTTGCTTATCATTCTCTCTTTATCACATCTGAAGATAAGAACAAAATATGCTATACACACAGAGTTTATCAATCACATACCTGGATTAAAGTAAAAAATAATATTGAGCAAGTCCTGGTCTCCCCATGTAATGTAGTTTTTGTACTTCTGATATAAAGGGTACAACATCTCCTCCCATGTCAAGCCTGTTGGTATCATGCTGTTCTGAAAGACAGGTATATATGTCTCTCTATATATGCAATACAAAAGTAGTACCAGCAAAAATCACAGCAGGAGGAGGATAGCAATGAATCTGCTGCCTTGCTGGGTGTCTGGAACCAAACGGCACAGAAAGAAAGAGATGATCCTGTAGTCGCCTCCACACTCAACTAGTGGCTCCAGATAAACCCACCCAAAGGGGGAATCTTCAAAGGAAAGCTGTGTGGGCTGCTTGTTTGCAAGGCCTTTCTTTGCAGAGGATGATTTTGTGCCATCAGCCAAATGCACAAGTGTGGCAGACTGCACAGAATTGTTGAATCCAAATATGCTTAACAGCACAGTTTACTTCAGTCTCTTACTAGGCTTCTATGCAGTATCCATATTTATATAACTATTATATTATGGCTTGCACTTAATATGCCTGCTTAGTCCTCTTACTTATTTTAATGCTATCAACCCCAACTCATTTTCTCCTTCCCTACCAGTTGTGATGTCACATCCCAGAAAGGGAGTCCCACTGTGTGGTCCAGCGCCTGGCTCTTCTTCCCCACAGAAAGCCTTATAGCTTGTTCTGTTATGCCATGAAGCTTTTAGCATTTTTTAAAAGCATCTGAGCATAAGACCCAGAGATTCTTATGTAACTTCATGTCTGGATTCCTGTTCGTATGGCAGGAACACTCTCTGAAGAATATTTATGGTTCATTCCCCCCCACCCACCCAATTGTGCAGAAAGATGCAAGAAAGATCATCATCAGTATGCTGCCTTGACAAAGGCTGCCTTGATTATATCCCCATTGTGGCACCAACTGAAAACCTACAATAATGATCCTTTTGAACTACACACAATGAGCTCCCTGGCCATGCTACTTGGGGCCAATTTGAGAAGCTATTTGATTGCTCTTGGGTGTTTGATCCACATTTCTCAGGGCAGCAATTGCTCAGGATGGGTTTACAAATAGCAGAGGCAAATGTTTCTATTCAGGAACCTTTGCAATGTCAACCAGAAATGGAAGAAGCAAAAATCAATTCCTATCTGATGGGATAAGAAAACAAAAATTACCTTGAACAGAGTATTTCTTATCCGGGTTAAATTCATCAGCATGACACCAGAATTGACTCCCGCTGTTCCATAATATGGATGTCGAGCAAACCGACTGTACCAGCCAATCTTTGGTATCTCATGTTCAGGTGCCATTGCAGCCAGTTGTGTAGAATTGAACACTCTCAGAAAGCTCCAGATGTCATCAATGGGTCGCAAGAATAGGACATCCGTGTCCACATATAGAAGGGAGTCCACGTCTTTCAAAATCATCTTTATGGATGGCCAAGAGTTGTAGCAGGAAGTGTGTGTGTGGGTGGAAACAATATAGACAGGAAGACCAAAGGAGACCGATTATAGGCCACTTACTTCTTTATATTATATATACATGCAAGGGGCAAGGGACGGGGCCAGTTGAAGCGATCACCATGTTCTGGCACCCAAGGGAAAGATGGAGCAGAAGGGAAAGGAACTCTGGTTTTGTCAAGGGAAATATTTGTTTAGGGTAATGTATTTATTTAAAATATGTGTACCCTATATATAGTACATAGCCTAGAGCAGCTAACAATAAACCAAATCCAAAGCACTACAAACAATAAAAACAACTTCTTTGGAAATTGCTGAAGGGCAGGGCTGGCAGGTACAACATACCAATGGAAGATAAGGCCAGCTTGCATGACCAGGTAACAGCCAAGTCTGGTCACTTTTATAGTAGTGGACAAAATTATGGTGTTGGATGAATCACTATTCATGATTTAGTGGATACCTCGGGGTCAGCTTGCTCTCGCTTGCCTAGGACAGAGTTGGAAATGAACTTGGATATAATTACTTGGTTCATTTTCCAAGTTAATCCAGGGCTTAGAAAATGTCCATTATCCCACCTCCAAAGCATCCTCCTCTCTTTAACGCACCCCCCTAGCAAAGCAACAGAGAAAGAGCTTCATTGCTTTACCAAAGGGCTGCTTTTAGATTTACTGCTGGGAAAATGGTGGGGGGAGCCCTTCATGGGGGACCCTCTTTCCCCAAGCGTCATCTGTGGAAGTGAGTTTTTGTCCCACTTTCAGTTATTGTGGTGGTCATTTTCCATCAGAGCAGCAGGTACGTCTTCTTTTGATTGGGTTTTAATGTGAGTTGCAGAATTATGGCAGTTACCATGTTCACCTTTCCTTTGAGGCAAACATTACCAGCCCCCCTAAACTTATTTATAGGCCTGAGCCTTGCAAACTTTGGCAGTAAATTTAGTCAAAAGGAAGCAGAACAATAATCAGCCTGTCAATTCCTGATCACAGTGTGCCCTCTTGTGGACATCTCGTTCTCTTCATTCATAATTTCAGTAATTTCCTCAAGTCCACAAGTATGGTTTCTTTAATTCAAAGTTAGCTAAATTCTACCTTTCATATTTTACAACTTTCTTTGAAATCATCAGGAAAACATTCTTTTTATTCACTTTAGTCTCCAGATTATTTCTTATTAGGGAGACAGCATGGTATAGATCTGTGTGTTTGGGCAAGAGAAACTCACACAGAAATCCCCACTTTGATATAAAATTCACTGGATGGTTTTGTGCAAGTCTTCCTTCACTTCACTGGGAGGAAAAAGTTACATAACCTTTTTAAGCAGTTAAATGATCTCTTTGAAAAAACAGCAGGATACAAATGTAACAAAACCATGTGCACTTTTTAGCTGGCCACAAAAATAGCATGTGCTTAAGTGTATTGCCACGTTCACCATGTTAAAAAAAACACCTCATGGGATGTATTCAGCAGAGGAAAATCTTCAATGTCAAATCTGAACTGTCACTTAACTAGTCTTGAGGCTTCAATATTTGAATCTCAAATTTAATAGAACATTTTCCTGCTTGGACAATTAGGCACTCATAATTTTATCGTCCATGCTGACAAGCAAAAAAGTTAGAGAAAATGGAAGTAAGCAATTGATTCATTCCTCTTAAACAGAATTCATATCTTTTTATCTGAAGGTGGACTGGCTTGCATATTTATTCAAAATGTTCCAAAGAAAATGTTTAAAATACTCTAAGAGAGCCCATTCAATGGAGGTGGACTGGCATTTTCATTTTTCACTTCGAGCACTTTAAACTAGCTGTGCTGTAACTTTGGTAGTATAAGCTAGCATTACACACCATAGATACCCTCTGGGGCAGGGGAAGCTCCACTAAAGACAATGCACTTTATTTCCCTTGCAAGAAGAATGGCACTTTTACCTCATATTTATGAATTTGCACTGCACTTCTTCACAGGTCCCCCGCACTGCCACCCTTGACCAATCCCCATCCTCTCAAATTCACATGTATCATTTCAGTGAAAGGCTACTGGGAAAGTGATGTATGTCATTTATCCCAACCCCTTTAACACCACCTTCCCCTACCCACCATCTACAATGCACCAAGCTCTCAGGGCAGCTGAAAAATCCTGGATGAACACTTCCCTTTCATGCTAGGCATTTAGGGAGAGACATTTCAATATGGATTTATTAGGCCAAACAAATTAGATGCAATTTGTCCAAGATGAGAAGTCCGAGCTAAAAAGCTCTGAGATCCTGGTATTCTACTAACAGGCATAATGCTGAGTTGAGGGTTCTCAGCTCCTAAGGAGCAATGCCTTTCATAGGTGAATGAAGATAAATAATTTGTAGGTGCAACCTCCCCTTTTACAGCCTCCTTTTTTATTGCAGGGAGACAGGCACATTTTCCCCATAGTGGTGCTCTTTAAGTGACAAGAACACCCTTCAGTTGCAAGCACTGGTGTCAAAAAGCTGCTTGTCAAGTAAAAAACAGACCTGAGCACAAATTCATTCCTAGCATGACATACTCCAGCTCTGTGTAAGGACATGGACTGAAACTGCAGCTTGATGGTACAGTTCATGAAGAAGGGTGCAACATGCCAAGACTTTTCAGTTACCACCAGTGTTCCCACTAAGGCGTGCACATGTGCTTGTGGTCACACAGTTTTTGATGTCCACTCAGATAAATTTAGATCCCGCTCAGCTTGAATCAGGAAGGCCCCACTCAGGATGCACGTGCGTACACAGTGCCTTGATACTGCTGCCCAGAACAAAATTTATTCTGCACACAGATGAGAAAAGCTAGAGAGAACACTGGTTACCACCTTTTCACTCTTAAGATGTGCGTGCTCTGCTCGTTTTCTTGATATATCCTGGGAACAAGCAGAGTAGTCCATCGCATATCCTGGAAGCCTGTATTTTTGATACAGGCTCTACTTCCAGGTGTTTGTAGTGAGGTTGTCAGTATCACATTAAAGAATAAATTATGTTCCCCACAACATCTGAGCAACAAATGGGTAACACAGTCTCTCCAAGCTTTCTGTTTCAAATGGCGGGTTTATTATTTAACATATTTATTTAACATAAATTGAAGCTTCTGTCTCACACAGAGTCACCACTCTCGTGTTCTCATTTCTTAGGCCTCAATTATGGAAGTCCAGGTGCCAGTAGCAGCCAATACAGGCAGGGCCGAGAGGGGTAAATGAGCAGCAGGTGTGGCTCATTCCCACTCTCTTCCCCCTGCCTCAGGTGCCATACTCTGCCTTGTCTCGCCTACTGCGGGTTGGTGCATGAGTTGGTTATTCACCCAGCTCTCCAACCAAACAAATCCCCCAAGCTCGTGTGGCTGGGGTTAATAATGTGGCAGGCATGAAAAGGCAGCGTGGCCAGGGCAAGGAAAGGAGAGTGGGAACAAGCCACAGCTGTGGCTTGTGTATCTCACACACATACGCCATTACTGCCAGATGTCTTACCGGAAGAAAGAGACGCTGAGCAGCGCATGGCTTGAATAACTTTTTCCATTCCTGAGCATTTCCAACTGAAAAGGTGATGGGGTAGACATTATATTCAAACTTCTTTGTGTAAGAGGGAGGCCATTCCAGCAACTGAAAAACACAAGGAGGAAAGGCATTAGAATCTGTGAGAGGCAGTCTGTAGAAATTTTATTGCTGCAAAGCCAAACAAATTAAAAGAAAGCCCCTACTCAGGCTGAGCTTGATCAAGGACTTACTACTAGACAAGAGTTTATCCACTCATTAAGTTGTGGCTGTCAGAGCATTTCTAATTGAATCTGCAGGCTTATAATCAGAGATCTGAGTTGTTTTGTGCTTTTTGAAGAATGACTGAAAGGGACTCACTTTCCTCTCAAATTCAGGCTTTAGGGAATCCTCAGCAAAGATGTGAAACTTGAGCTTCCTGTTGCTAAAGAGAATTGCTGATTTCAGCATGATGAGTGTTTCTTCCAGCCGGTCGCCACATGCTACAACCGCCAGATGCATCCACTGTGGAGAGGACCGCTGAGCTATAAAATGTTTCTGGTCCGTTGGCCTCCTAAAGAAAAAAAAAATTTTTTTTAATGCATTTGGGTGTGAGGCTTAACATTTTGAAACCTTGATATTCAACTAAGTACACAACATTTTTTAAAAGGAAGAGAAAAGCGGGGTTGTCTTTTTGGACTGGGTAAGGAGAGTTTATTAAATGTTAGTTACTTCAGATCCAGCCACCTAATGGCGCAGCGGGGACATGACTTGAATAGCAAGGCAGAGGTTGCCGGTTCGAATCCCCATGGGTATGTTTCCCAGACTATGGGAAACACCTATACTGGGCAGCAGCGATATAGGAAGATGCTGAAAGGCATCATCTCACACTGCACAGGAGATGGCAATGGTAAAGCAGGCTGTATTCTACCAAAGACAACCACAGGGCTCTGTGATCGCCAGGAGTTGACACTGACTCGACGGCACACTTTATCTTTACTTCAAGTACAAGGCATGAACGTCTTCCTCAATTATTTTCTACAGTATTAACACAATTGATTCATTTCATGAACAATAGCAGTGGCTTACAAATAGGTTAGTTTTTGCTTCATTTTCAAATGGCAATGAGGGTACAAGATTCAGAAATGTGTTTACAGGTATCAGATACCTGCAAATTACTCTCATATCTCATTAGCAGCTTTCCTGATTGTGGAAGTATCTATGCAAATCTGTAGGCAGTGGATGATATCTACACTAAATTACTCATAAGTAGGCTCACTGAAATTAATGGGACAAGTTAGACATGACTAACTTGTCCCTTTAGTTGCAAGCAGACTACTTATGAGTAATTTAGTTCTGGCTATCAGCCACTGAATGTAAAAGGCCCCAGGCAGCAGAGGTTTTATAGCCAGCATTGCTCCAAATTTCATAGTTTCTAATTATCCTTTCCTTCCTACATATTATCTACTGCTTGCCAATATTTCTCCTCCTGCCCCCATACAATCTATGGCCAATGGGTTCAAAATTCTGCAGAACTGCAGCTTAGGTATCCATGTAGCAAATGCATGTGCAAAATAATTTGCAAGCTTTTCATTAGTTAGCAGAATTCTTTCTCAGTACAGAATTACTGTTTACTTGTTAGAAAATACAAGCAGTCCTGGGACTGAGAAACTTCATCCATAAAGAAGCGAGTATTTCCCCCCCTCTCTAGAAACTAAAATAAGGGTTGTAATAGCTACTGCTCTATATTGCAACATAAATCTACTTGTGCCTTAAGGGATACCAGCCTTTCGTACCTGACTGGCAGAACAGTGCAATATATTTCATTAATTGTTCAAACGTCCGTAGGTTTTTGTCTTAATTAAACCTCAATTTCAGCAGAGGATAAATAATGGCAGATTACATTTATGCAAATAGTATTTACTTTCCAGCCAATTAGTGCAAAACCCACTGAATTATTAGAGTGCATAATTGGCTGCTTGCATGGATTGTGCTCTTTCCCCTTTCTTACTGCTCTGCTTTTTTGCCTACTTCTTCAATGCTTATACTTAATTGCATCTCTAAATCAAGCTGTACATGGAAAATGAAAGCTTCAAGTGGGCTCTTGCCCATGCACTACAACCAAAGCAGGTAGAAACTGCAGCTGTTGATTCTTTCTGTGCCAGAACGTTTTCCACCACAAAAACTATCCTTTATCAGGGACAGTAATTTTATGCACGGCCCTGAATTACGGATGTTGGCATCTAGCAGTGTGTGTGCATGTATACATATACATAGAGAGTGTGTGTGTATGTGCATTGGATTCCTGGAAATGCAAAAAGTGTTTAGGCCTTGCAGTCAAACATACTGGGCAGCATCCAGGCTAGTTAATCATGACTATGCACAATTGAAATCAATGAAACAAGTTAGTCACCATTAACTTAAGTCTCATTTATTTCAATGGGGCTTAGTCAGGACTTAGTCTGGAAGCTGCCCACAAAGTTTAAGGATCTATGGAAGGGCTGGCAGCAGAAAGTGGAATTGTCCAACACTTGTTGAGGCCCACGACCCAGCAGAAAGCCACCATGAAGAGTCCCATGGACCTCATCATTGCTACTCACTCTCTTCCTCTGGCCCAAAGGGGACGAGCAAACAAACAAGGGCAATGAGGAGAAGGAGCAGCAGTAGCTGCAGCAGCTACTGCCGCCAGTTTGTTCAGCAGCTCTGTTTGGTGAGTGAGTGGACGGTAGACATGGCGAGGAGGAAGAGCATCAGAAGTCAGAAACAATGGCAGTGCATAAGAGGTGGGCCCACTGAGCAAACCCCCGCCCCCCGCCCCACATTGACTTTAGGACACCAGTATTCTGTCTACTGGAATATATGATCTTCTGTAGCTGGAACACTTACATAAAGGAACAAAGAGCTGCACACTTTACAGAGGAGGGAAAGTGTGATTTGCCCTGTGGTTACATTTACTCTGGACCATCATCAGATGCAAAGAATAGGTATCTGGTGAGTCCATACTCTATAGGATTCTCATTCATGTGTGTATGCATGAGTGTGTTAGAAGAAGGTGCATTCACTTCTTTCCCGCTGGCCTCCCACACTCGAAAGGACTCAAAAAGTAAACTTGCCAAGTGCACTGTAGTGGTAGAGCAACTTCAGTGTTGAAAAGGATCAATTTCATTTCACTCTCGGTCTAGATTGTTACGGTATAGCCATAAGACAGCAGTTTTGCATATGGAAGAATTCAGGAATTGCAGTTTCTCCCTTTATTAGTTCTGCAGCAGTGGCAAAAAGTGCTTGCACGAACATGGGGCCCTCACATTACAGCCAGGATGTCTGAGTGGGTAGCTAATTTGGATGATTGTCACAATTTCCCCCTATTCCTTTTCAAAGTAATACAAACTGACCAACTGCAAACGTCACTTTTAATGGCACCCAGTAGCACAGATGGGGCAGGTGTTAGCAACTGACAAGGTTAGGCAACTGCCTGGAAGGTTTCGCTGAGCTTAGCCCATTTTTCCAAATGCCATTATTGCACTCCAGAGCTAGCAAAGGAACAAAGGCGTGCCACAAGATGGTCCCCAAAACATAGTTCCCTCTTATCATTGGAGATCCTGTTGCCAGCAACACTGTTCTTTTGGCTCCCACGAGCCCCCTCATTTGTGTCCAGACTTGGATATCTTACTCTGTATTTTTTATTGTTTATTTATTGTTAAATTTATATACCGCTTTTCATTAAAACAATCCCAAGGCTCCTGTATATGCTCAGGAGCCTCACAGCATCGTGAGCTCTCTGTCTATACACATGGGGACAGGCCATTTAGTGACAGTGGGCCAGTCGCCCCTAGATTTGACTCCCATCAAATTGTAAAGGGGAGCAGATGCATTCCCTCCCTAATCCTGAGCAGACCCCAGAAGTAAACTAAAAGAAGGTCAGCTCTCTGCCAAGGCCGCTTTACCCTCAGAGTGAACTGCCTTGTCTTCCCCTCCTTTTGCAAAAAGGATAACAGTAGGGATGTGCACGAACCGGTCCGCAGGCCATGTTAGAGGCCTGAGAACCAGTTCGCAAGTGGCCCAGTCCGGCGGTCTGACGCGGGGGGGGTGTCGCTTTAAGGGCAGGGGGGTGTATTTACCCCTCCCACCACTTTCCCCCCTCCGGCACTCCATTTTTAAGTGAAATTTTCAGGGCAGCAGCATTCCTCCCTGCCGCCCCTGCCCCCTTGTTGCCTGCGAAAAGCGGAAGTAACTTCCGCGCACTCAGGAAGAAAAATCAGCAACCATGGGATCCTTGTTAGTCCCTCCCAACACACCTGTCAGACAGCAACAATTGGAATTTGCCCCCAAGATATGTATTTGGGTACAAGAACCCCCAATTACATGATCCAGTGTGCTCCCTTGTGCGCTTCACTTGGGACTCCATCAGGTGCTCCTTGTGCTCTCTACGCACCAGCTACCTTGGAATTACCAACAGCTTCTTGGGAGATTTACTGTCCACCAGTCACTACACAAGGCAGTGTTCAGTATTTTGTGCCACCCGCCAGATTGGCTTTCTTGCCCAGCCTGATCTGCCCAGTCTTCCTTGCTAACACAGATGCTGGGTCCACAGAGGAAGCACCCTCCTGGAATCACATCTACCGACTAGCCTCTCCAACCTTCCTGCACCCGTCTTGGCCCGACCCGTTCCTGAGGAATGAAGCTTATCAGTGGCCCCCAGAGCCCTTCATCCAGACCAAGTGATATGAGCCTTTGCCTCTCCTTGGGTCTAAATTCTATCTCTACCCCACTCTCTTAGATACAACCCCCTCCTTCTCTAAAAGCCTCTTTCTCTTGGTAACTTACATAATTAGGACTCTAAGCTAAAATGCTTCAGTGCAGTTAAATGTGTTTCTGATAGAAATATTGCTTTAACCACATGTTTCTCTTCTCTGTACCCCCCCTACAATAAATATCCTCTTTTTATTTTGAAGCTTAAATCTTGTCTCAGTCCAGTCATTTCCTGAGTCCACACTGCGCAAATTAAAACTTGCGTGAAGCTGTTCTTTGCCCCACGCAAGCCCAAAGGTAGCTTTTTGTGGTGTTCGCCAATCACTTGGAGCAGTTTCAATAACAACCCTGCCCTTCCCACCTGCAGCATGGGAATTCACAATCTGTAATTGTCTATCCCACTCCTATCAAGAGCCCATCCAACCCCACACCTGAAGGTTGCTGGGGAACAAGGAGACGCTAGACAAATTGCCCAATACTGCGGCACCAGTTTATGTGGGCAAAGTGTAGAATGGCTTACTATAAAATAACGATGTGCCACAGAAAACAAATGCCCAAGAAAATGCCCCTTTGAAGAGTGGAACTGTGTGTAACTGCATGGGCAGTTTGGGAGGGAGGGAGGGAGGGGAGGTTCCCCTCACCTGGAAAGTGACTTTTCTTGACCTGATGCCATAGTGCTCATGCACTGAAGGATTGCAGGGACTGAAGTTACCTTAAAAAGTTGGAGAAGGAAGCACTGTGACCCTGGCAGAGAGATGCTGATTCACAGTGCAGCAAAGAGTGTGTTTGAGTGGGTGGGGGACAAATGAAAAGGAGGACTGGAGAAGACCTAGTTGTAAATAGAAGGGAAGGCATATGTAGAGAGAGCCTGGAGTGGGTGGCTGGTTTGACACAAACAGGGAAGGGAACAGACACTGGAGTCATGAAGGAAAACTAGAGGGTGGTGGTGGATAAAGAAGAATAGCAGAGGGCAGAGAAGGATGATGCAGAGAGAGAAGAGAAACCCCAAGCTGCTTTCCTCAAGGCTCAACATTCCACAAAGCTGCCTTTGTCAGCACCAACAAAGTTGTCTCTTTCTTGGCATCGAACACTGCTGATATCAGGGCTGAGTGGGCAAGCCCGAAATTTCTCATCAGAGGACTTCATAGTCCAGTTGCAATCTCTCCCACAGCCAAATTATTTTGATGTCAGATGATGACCGCTGTTAGAACTGAATGCAGAAACATCTTTAAAATACTCTGAAAAACAGTGTTCCGAGAGTGCAACCAAAAGCTCACCCCACACATATCCTTGTTCTGCATTTAGTTTAAAAAACCCAAAAGATACTTTACTTACTCTTTCTGGTATCAGTAGGCTGAATAGGAATCCAGAACTTGAGAAACCACTGGGGTTCTCCCCGACAGCTTATGCTTGTCCCCATTTGCTGTATTTTAAAACCCTCCTCAGCATGGAGAGAGGGGGAGCATGAGTGTGGCAGCTAGCCATTCCCCGCTCACTGACAGCAGTTTGCTGACTATGCTCTGCCTGTCCCGCACCAAGACCTTTGCATGTATGCAGAAGGCTGTGCTGACTGTGAATCTTCCACCTGATATGCACAGAGGAACGCTGCATACATTCGGCACTGACCTCTGCAGACAAGCTCTGAATTCGCAGGGGTCTGAGGACAGGGTATGGTCAAAAAGCCTGTTGGTGTGGGGCCCCGTGTGGCTAGCTGGTGCACTCCCACTCCTCATCTCTTCCTGTTCAATCAATGTAAGGAGATAACGAGGTCATTCTCACAACCAGCCCCACCCAGAGAGCTGTAGCCCAGGTAGGGTTGTTTGTGAGAAGCGATGGGATCACTCCCGAACCTGGTGCTCCTCCCCTGGGTTTGAAACATGAGCTAAAAGTGAGGTAGGCGGGCACACACACACACACACACACACACACACACACACACCTCCTACCTCATGCCCGGGTCATGTGGAAGCTTGGGCTGCGGGCAGCTCCTTCTGGGCTGCCGGCAGCCATAGTTTCCATAGAGTCAAGGGGAAGGAGCAGCCCAGCAGTGGGAAATCTCCCAATTCACTGCACTTCTTGTGCAATGCATTGTGGGATTCCAGGAGGCCCAGTTCTCTTACCCCCAGCTCCCGGTTGACATCCCACATGCTGCCCCACCACTCAGGCAGGCAGCGGAGCCCTGGTCGGGTTAGGGATAATCTGGGAGAAGACAGGTAGGTTCCTGCCTTCCCCAGCTCCAGCAGATGTAGTCATGTGAACAACCTTACTGACTGAATAGATACAGTGAAATCAAGTCACAACAGTCACAAAATGATAACATATTTGTAGTGATCAGCCTCCCCTCCCTCTAAAGAGTTAACAGGAAGTGAACCCTTGTCTTGACTGACAGGCTGGTGAACTCCAGGGCAGCCAATCAGTACACCAGGTGGGTAGGACCAAGGGAGTGGTTTCTGGGAATTATGGGAACAAGAAGGGTGGTCTGCGCTGGAGAAGTGCGCGCGGAAAGCCTTAGTGAGGGGCATGGAGTTTTTGCTCCTTCATGGTCAAAGCCAGCATAGAGATTTCACTTATGGAATAACTGCAGATCCTTGAGAGACAGGATTGCAGGAAGCTTGATTCTTATCAGGTGTTGAGTGAGTTTTCAAGGAAAAGGGGATTCAGCATAGGGAACAGTTTGTTAGTCAGATTTTGTGTTAGAAACTTATATTTCTTTGTGTGCATGCTTTGCATATTCCTGATACTGTTCTATTATTTTTTACCTGCAACATGATTAAAATAAGATACACTAGCCTACGTTCAACTCACCTAAGGCATTGCAAAAGACTCTGTAAACCTTTAAGCATGCCTAAATATTTTTCGCCTACTCCGTTCTGTGTCCTGGGTGCGTAGCTAAGAGTTAGGTCGGCCACAATGGCAGGAACAGTGCGGGCGGGGTGGTAATTTGAGGGTTAGAACATCGGTGAGCATCCTTGGATATGTAAAAGGGGTGATTGGTTAATCGCTCCTTTGTAGCCTGTGCGGCACGGGGAGAATGATTGCCATGAACCCTGCTTCAGGACTTCTCCAACCTTTGGGCTGTGCGGTCCGGGGTGGACGAATGCCTAGAAGTATCCAGATCCTCTCTTACAGAAGGGGGGGGGGGTTGGCTTTGAAGGAATTGGGTGGGGTGTACCTGCCCATTCCCGAGCCAGGGTGTGTCCCCCAGTAGGGTGCTGGGTAGGACTTCAGAGTTCTGACCTGCTTCTATTGGCCCGCACTGTTCTCTAAGGGTGATTAATCACCTGGTGTTCCAGTCTGCCATGCCTTGTGTAATAGTTAACAAAGTTGTGGCCTTTTTCTTCCATACTAAGTCTACTTGTCTTCTTGAGCTGGGGTCTGGGGACAATGTTTAATTTTTTGTTTTAAAATGTTTTTAAATTGTTAGTTGTTTTATTGTTTTTAATTTGTTTTAGTTTTTCATTGTTTTATAAGTTTGTTTTAATTGTAAACCGCCCTGAGCCATTTTGGAAGGGCGGTATATAAATCAAATAAATAATAATAATAATAATTAATTAATTAATTAATGAAAACTGAAACTGAAGTCTAACACAACCTTTTTTTTTAACCTACTAAGTATTTTTGAGTGTATTTAAAACATAAAATCCTCAGATGGAAGCAGTCTGCAGTAATTGAATAAAACTGGGTGTTTTTTGTTCTTTTCCTTTTACAAGCCTCTCAGAGTTGGTTTTTAACTCAAGAAAATGGGAGGGTGGAAAGGGGATTTATCTGGTGCAAAAGTGTCCTCAAGTGCTCAGCAGCTATCAGTTTTCTCATCATGTGTAGGCCTACACATGGAAGGTTTTTTTACTTATCCAATAGCAAACTAAAGAGTGTTTCCCCTGGGATTCCATCCCAATCCCTGGGAGGTTCAAGTTCTGTCTATAAGAGGGGTGGTGGCAGCAGCATTTTAATTCTACCGGAAATATAGATTAGTTTTATGAGAAGCCCAGCCAGGCAGCTCACCAGGGATGATTCAGCATTCCACCTCCGCTCGCTGAGCTGCTGTGAGACAAAGGCTTTTATCCATTACAATATTAAGTGGGGGGACCCTATCTGTCCAGCAACCCACATTCAAAATGAAGCACAGAAATTAAAACACAAAAGATCCAGCATAAGCTGCAGCATAATAAATACCTCTAGTTACAACCAGGGTGGATTTGATTTAAATCAAACTGATTTAAATCACGATTTAAATCACTAGCAGGGTGGATAAAAATCAAAAACATCCGATTTAAATAAAAAAAAAATCCTATTTAAATAAAAAAAATCAGATTTTTTTGATTTAAATCAGATTTTTTTTTATTTTTATCCACCCTGCTAGTGATTTAAATCGTGATTTAAATCAGTTTGATTTAAATCAAATCCACCCTGGTTACAATTCAACCAACTGCAAAACATACTGCTGAATTTCAGAGGACATCAACCAACACAGCATCCTCACTATATCCAACCCAGTGATTGTTTACTCCAAGTAGCAGTGGCAATCCAGGGGCTCAGTCAGAGCATTTTCCCAACCTAGCTGCCCGATATCCTAAGTGGAAGTGCCAGGAATTGAACCTGGGACCTTCTGCATGCAAAGCATGTCTTCCAGCACTCAGCTAAAGCTCCTCCCCCTGTCAATCTGGACTGAGTCACTTCCACAGGGAAAGTGCAGTGCTTTCCCCAGATAAGGGTTACACTTAAAAAACACAGGCTGCTTTGGTAAAGTTTTATGAGATGGCAACAATTTAATAAGTCATGCTTGCATGATTTCTCACCTCCCCCCCACTTTTTTTCCCAATTCACTGGGTAGCTGCCCTTAATTCCATCTGGTTTGGGGGAGCCAGTGTCAAGTTGGACGATACCTGGAGGTTCTAACATCTGTTAGGTTTTTCACTCTTTTAATTGGCTTTCAACTGTATTTATTCTTTAATTCTACCATTACCCACTTCGAGCATTTGGTGTGGTGCAGAATAATCATTCCCAAAAAAGCATATATGCTATACATCAAATGCTGGTTTCATCCAAACAAGCCTTTTTTGAGTTTTGGTTTTGATCTAGTAATCTGCTGCTGTTTTAAGCTACTATTTCTTTTATTCACAGTTGATTTTGCTTGTTAATTTTTTTTCCAGGTTGTATTTTGATCTTGTTTGTCGTATACTGATTTCATGTAAGCCACTTTGTGTACACTTATTAAAACACAGGAACATAGGAAGCTGCCATATACTGAGTCAGACCATTGGTCTGTCTAGCTCAGTATTGTCTTCACAGACTGGCAGTGGCTTTTCCAAGGTTGCTGGCAGGAATCTCTCTCACCTGCATATACTTCATAACCTTGTGGGTTTCCAAATCCTTGTGTGTAAATCTTTGTAGATATATCATGTACAAACAACCACTTTGTATATAATTGTGCTTTGGCAATGTACTGTATACTTTGGTAGTTTGTTGGTTCAATAAAAGAAATCTTGTCCTATCTTGGAGAAGCCAGGGAGGGAACTTGAAACCTTCTGCTCTTCCCAGAGCAGCTCCATCCCGAGGGGAATATCTTACAGTGCTTACACTTCTAGTCTTCCATTCATATGCAACCAGGGTGGACCCTACTTAGCTAAAGGGACAAGTCATGCTTGCTACCACAAGACCAGCTCTCCTGGTCTTGTGGTAGGTAATAGAGGCGGAGTATAAATGAAAACAATAAAAGAACAATTAAACATCAGCTTTAATTCTTAACTCCCCGAAGCCTGCAGGAAAGAGAAGATGAGGGACAACAACATCTGCTCCTATGCAGACCCCAGGGTGAGGGACTGGGTGCCTGCCTGTTTGCTTCTCCTTCTGCCCTCGTTTGCTATCTACCTCCCAGGACTGGCTGCTGTGCTGAGGTGAGGCTTTGCAGGACTGGGGCCCAGTGGGTTACTTGGCAGTTTCCTGGATCCATCTGCCTAGAGCTGCCTGCTCAGGGCTATATAGGGTGCTGCCAGTGCCTGCGGGCCCACCACTGGCGGCGTCGACACGAAAGCAGGCCACACCTTTGGGGGAGCCACTTCGGGAGACAGCGAAGGCCAGGCTTCCTGGCCCAGGTACTCGCGGGGGGGGGGGCATTTAATAGTTTGGCTTCTGTTTTTGGTTGAGACCTGGGTGAGATTCTTTTATAATGTATCTGGGTTTGGCTGGAGATGGGGAAACAAGGGTCGTATCCAATGATTATGGGGCAGCAATTCTGTTGGTGGTGGGGAACAGAAAAAGTAATGTTGGCAGGTCAGTGGGTCATTACAAGGGATGGGGGATTAGAAATCTAATAGCTGTTTCCCCTGCCGGCTGCCCTGTCAGCTCTTTGACCTCAGGGAGCAGTACCAACCACCCTTGGAACCTCATCTTGCTCCTCTGTAATGCCAGGTCGGTCCAGAACAAATCAGAAACCACCCATGATCTGATTCTGGATTCAGGAGCCGACCTGGTTTGTATTACGGAGACCTGGTTGAGGGAGGCTGGTGGCCCAGTCTGGTCCCAGCTTCTTCCTCCAACGTATTCTGTTGAGGACCGGGTGAGGGACTGGAGACGGGGAGGAGGAATGGCTGTGGTCTATAAGAATAATATCTCCCTTACCAGGATCTCTGTTGAAGTGTCGGACCATATCAAATGTGTGTACTTAAGTTTGGGGACCAGGGATAGACTGGGGCTTCTGTTGGTGTACCGATCACCCCGCTGCTCAACAGAGTCCCTAACTGAGCTGAAGGACTTGGTCTCAGGCTTGCTGTTGGAGTCCCCCAGGCTTGTGGTGCTGGGAGACTTCAATGTTCATTTTGGGACCAATTCATCCGGGGCGGCTTTCATACTTCATAGCAGCCATGACAACTATGGGGCTATCCCAAGTGATCTCAGGACTGATGCACATTGCTGGTCACACACTTTATCTGGTCTTTCACTCTGATCAGGGTGGTGTTCTGTGGGTGGGGACTCCTGTGATTTCCCCATTGCCATGGACGGACCACCATCTGGTTAAGGTTGAACTTACAGTCACTTCCCACCTTCATAGGGGTGAAGGACCTATTAGGATGGTCCGCCCGAGAAGGTTATTGGATCCAACAGGATTTCAAGAAGGCTTGGAGGGATTTAGTTTAGGCTCTGCCGGTGATCCTGTTGATGCCCTTGTAGAATACTGGAACAGCAAACTCACCGGAGCAGTAGATATGATTGCTCCTAAGAGTCTTCTCCGAACCGTGGCAAAATTGGCCCCTTGGCATATGGAAGAACTATGTGGGCTGAAGCGGGAAGGTAGACAACTGGAGCGAAAGTGGAAAAAGACTCCACTTGAATCTGACAGATTGCAACATAGAGTACATTAGAAGATCTATGCTCAGGCAAAACGGGTGGCAAAGAAGAGATTCTTTTCTGCCCGTATTTCATCCAGCAGAGTTGTTCAGGGTTGTGAGAGGGCTAGTATGAGCCCCTCCTCTTTTGAATCAGAATCTGGAACCATTGATTACCCACTGTGACGTGTTTAATGAATTCTTTGTGGGGGAAATCTCTCATATTCGGACCAACTTAGACTCAGTCTCCACAATTACCACAGTGTCTGATGTGGAGGTGTCCAGCGACTCCTCTTGTGTGGTTAAGTTGGATCAGTTCCAGTTTGTAACTCCTGAGGACGTGGACAAGCTGCTTGGAGCGGTGCGGTCTACCACCTGTTCTCTTGATCCTTGCCCAACATGGCTTATACTATCTATCAGGAGGATTGTTGTAGGAGGCCTGGTAGAGATCATAAATGCTTCTCTGAAGGAGGGAAGGATGCCTCCTCATCTCAAGGAGGCAATTATTAGACCACTTCTAAAGAAGCCTGCCTTGGATCCCTCAAAGTTGAGTAACTACAGGCCTGTCTCCAAACTTCCATGGTTGGGCAAGGTAATTGAGAGAGTCGTGGCTTCCCAGCTCCAGACAGTCTTGGAGGAAACCAATTGTCTAGACCCGTTTCAGACTGGCCTTCGGGCAGGCTAGGGGATGGAGACTGCCTTGGTTGGCCTGATGGATGATCTCCAGTTGGAAATTGACAGAGGAAGTGTGACTCTGTTGGTCCTTTTGGACCTCTTGGCGGCTTTCGATATTATCAGCCATAGTATCCTTCTGGAGTGTCTGGGGAGGCTGGGAGTGGGGGACACTGCTTTGCAGTGGTTCCGCTCGTACCTTACGGGCAGGTTCCAGATGGTGTCCCTTGGAGACTGTTCTACAAAATATGAACTTTTGTATTGTGTCCCTCAGAGCTCCATATTGTTTCAATGATGTTTAACATCTACATGAAACCACTGGGAGAGATCATCAGGAGAGTTGGTGCAGGGTGCTATCAGTATGCTGATGACACCCAAATCTTTTTCTCCATGTCAACCTCATCAGGAGAGGGCATAACCTCCCTAAATGCCTGCCTGGAGGCAGTGATGGGCTGGATGAGGGATAACAAATTGAGGCTGGATCCAGATAAGACGGAGGTACTTATTGTGCAGGATCGTAACTCGAGAGATGAGTTTCATATGCCTGTTCTGGATGGGGTCACACTTCCTCGGAAGGATCAGGTGTGCAGTCTGGGGGTGCTTCTGGATCTGACCCTCTCCCTGGTGTCCCAGGTTGAGGCCATGGCCAGAGGTGCTTTTTATCAGCTTTGGCTGATATGCCAGCTGCGTTCGTTTCTTGAGATAAATGACATCAGGACAGTGGTATATATGTTGGTAACCTCCAGACGCGATCACTGCAATGTGCTCTATGTGGGGCTGCCTATGTATGTAGTCCGGAAACTGCAGTTGGTTCAGAATGCGGCAGCCAGGTTGGTCTCACCATATTACTCCTGTATTGAAAGATCTACACTGGCTGACAATAAGTTTCCAGGCTTTGTAGGTTATAACCACGGTGCTGGTTATAACCTATAAAGCCCTAAACAGCTTGGATCCTGGGTATTTAAGAGAACATCTTCTTCGTCATGAACCCCACCGCCTATTGAGATCATCTGGAGAGGTCCATCTGCAGTTGCCACCAGCTCGTCTGGTGGCTCCCCAGGGATGCATCTTCTCATTTGCCGCCCCGATGCTCTGGAATGTACTCACTGCTCAAATCAGAGCCTCCCCATCTCTGACAATTTTTATAACGTCTTCAAAGACGCATCTGCTCACCCAGGCTTTTAATTAAATATTATTTTAATAGTTTTAACGTTCTTTTAAAATATTGTTTTAAAATTTTAGATTGTTGTAATGTTTTAACTTTTCTGTTGTCATTTATTTTGCTTTGTTGTAGACCGCCCAGAGATGTAAGTTTTGGGTGGTATAAAGATATGTTAAATACATATTTTATTTTTTTTTAAAAAGTACACATTATTTGGCCTTCAGTGAGATGTCTGAAGACGCATGCTTTAGATTAGGCCTCTAGTCCCTTTTGGAATGCTCATGGACATTTGCAATGCATCTTCAAGCACAAACTCAGCAACATTACATGCACACAAAATTCTGTTGCTGCTTTGAGTGCTTTTCACTGAATTCCACAACAGAGTTTGTACAGGTAGACACGTGTTGGGGAAGGTGTGGAGAAAACAGGAGCCATAAAAACGGAAAACGAATTCACACAAACCTCTCAATGGCTGGGTAAAGATGAGATACAGAAATGAGACTTTGAACACTCTCTTTATTACCATATCTCCTAAGAAGTGCAAATTGGCTGCTAGCCTAAGCAAAACAGAGCATTAAGCATTAAGTTCTTAAAATAATACTATATAAAGCCTGGAGGAGCACTTGCTAAAGCTAGAGCACTTGATATACATGCCACCAAATATGCAATCAGAAGGGCTATACCAGCTATTTCCTCCCCACAAGTGGGTAGTCTGCTGCCAGCATTTTAGGGTGATGCCTTTAGCTTGTGTATTTCTTGTAGCAAAATACCAAGCATGACACAATGTGTGAGACTGCCAGGAGGGTTAGATAAACCTCACTTCACCCTCAGACACAGCTTGATTCCTGTCAATCTTGAGCCATTCCAGACTCAGATTAAACAGTGCCTGTCTGCCAAAAAGCAGCCCTAGACCTTTTATAGACCAGCCTTCGTCACGTGAACTTTGAAGTGGAGCATTTCAAAGGCAATATCAAAAGACTGCAGCCTTTGTCTGCCTTCTTAAGTTGAAACCAGTAATTAACACATTTAATATTTTAAAAGTGTGTTTTACACTGTTCACCTTGCTAAATGCAATGGAAAGACTAAGGCTGCAGACTGAAGTATACTTAACAGGAAGCAAATATGGCTGAATGCATAGCTGATGCTATGCATGTTTATGTTGGTTTGCTCATTCACTCTATTTTTATTCCAGTTTTCACTTGACAGAGCAGCTTACATAAATAATTCAATTAAAATATAATTCTATGTATGTATGTATATAATCAAGTCAGAAATGGCAGATACCAGGTTTCAAACAAAACTCCCAAGAATTGGATCTATCAGCATCCAGGGTGTTATGAGAACAGCTAGTTCGGGGGCTACAAGTAGCAGCCTTCTATATGATTTGCAACTGCAGGCTTGCAATCTCCATCTTGGCTACCTGGACTCATAGGAACGAGAGTCCTCCACATGCCCATATTTGGTAAACTCTGTCAGTTGCTTAGCAAAAGCAGCATGGGGCAACTTTACCCCAGGTCAAGTATGACAGGCAACTGCAAGGTATCCCCATTTCCCTCTCTATTTACAGTACAGAGAAGGAGGCTGCCAGAGTTAAGGAGAAGGACTATTCCTTAAGAGAATAGTGAAATTCCTCTTCAAACTCCGCTTTTCCTTGGCACAAAGGATTAGTCTTACTAATCACCTCAAAAGGAGCTCAGATAGGCTGTATCACTACCACTTCATTATCCCAGCATTAATGGTCTGGCTTGGACCAGAGGAAGAGGCTCCTTAGTGTGAAAAGCATTCTGACCTTCCCACCTGGAAAGTCTTCCTGACCCACGAGATAAGTTTTGAGCTCACCCATTATGCTATCCCATACAAGTTTTTCAAACCACTTCACTTTATTGTTCCTCAAGATTACACACACCCATGACTGAATCATACCACATGCATACTTTTGTTAACCGCAGATTTAATCAGCCAGGAGGTGTGACCCTGCAGCCAAGAAGTGTGACCCATGTTTGGCCTGAAGGAATGTTTTTGCCTATTTTAACCCCAAGCCCCAATCACTTCTTTCCAAAATTAGAAGGCCTGTCCAAATGAAGAGAACAGAAAGGAACACACACACTCTGGCAAAAGAAATGCAAGGTGATAATAAGGGAGGCGAAAAGAGAGTTTGAGGAACATTTAGCTAAAAGCATAAAGGGGAATAACAAATACTTCAGAAACAGGAAAACTGCCAGGGAGGCGGTTGGACCGTTAGACAATGGGTGAGTGAAAGGGATGACTAAGGAAGATATGGAGGTTGCAGAGAAGCTAAATGAGTTCTTTGTATCTGTCTTCACAGCAGAGGATACTGAGTATATACCTGTTCCTAAACCAGGCTTTTCAGGGACGGAAGCTAAAGAACTGAGTCAGATAGAAATGACAGGAGATGATGTTCTAAACTGTCTGGGGGGGAAATGAAAACTAGCAAATCGCCAGGGCCAGATGGCATCCATCCAAGAGTCCTTAAAGAACTCAAATGTGAAATTGCCGACCTCATTGCTAAAATATATAACCTATCCCTACAATTAGGCTCTGTACTGGAGGACTGGAAAGTAGCAAAAACAACAGCAGTTTTCAAACAGGGATCCAGGGCGATCCGAGAAATTACAGGCTGGTTAGCTTAACATCTGTTCCAGGCAAATTGATGGAAAGCATTCTCAAGGATAAAAATGTAAAGCACACAGAAGAACAGGCCCTGCTGGGGGAGAACCAGCATGGCTTCTACAAAGGTAAATCTTGCCTCACGAATCTTCTGGAGTTCTTTCAGACTGTCAAAAGATGTATGGATAAAGGTGACCCAGTTGACATAGTATACCTGGACTTCCAAAAAGCTTTTGACAAAGTAAAGCAAATTTGGCCACCTCAATGCTTACCTCAACTTCTAGATAATTTTTGAATAAATTAAATAGCACCGGTCTGAGTACAGATACCTGGGGGACCCCACTTCTTACTTCCCTCCATTGTGAAAACTCTCCATTTATACCTACCCTCTGTTTGCCGTCCTTCAACAGGTTAGCAATCCACACATGTACTTGTCCCATTATCCCATGACTGCTAAGTTTTCTCAGGAGTCTTTGATGAGGAACTTTGTCGAAAGCTTTTTCAAAGTCCAGGTTTACTATGTCAACTGGATCATCTTTATCCACACACTTGTTGACAAAAGTGTGTGAATTTATTCATAAACGATCTAGAAGTTGGGGTAAGCAGAGAGGTAGCCAAATTTGCAGATAATACCAAGCTCTTTCGGGTAGTGAAATCCAAAACAGATTGTGAAGAGCTCCAAAAGGATCTCTCCAAACTGGGGGAGTGGGCGACTAAGTGGCAAATGCAGTTCAATGTTGGCAAGTGTAAAATGATGCACATTGGGACAAAGAACCCCAACTTCAAGTATATGCTGATGAGATCTGAGCTGTTGGTAACTGACCAGGAGAGGGATCTTGGGGTTGTGGTGGACAGCTTGTTGAAAGCGTCAACTCAATGTGCGGCAGCTGTGAAAAAGGCCAATTCCATGCTAGGGATCATTAGGAAGGGGATTGAAAATAAAACTGCTAATATTATAATGCCCTTATACAAAACTATGGTGCAGCCACACCTGGAGTACTGCGTTCAGTTCTGGTCACCACATCTAAAGAAAGACATTGTAGAACTGGAAAAGGTGCAGAAGAGGGCAACCAAGATGATCAGGGGCTTAGAGCACCTTTCTTATGAGGCAAGGCTACAACACTTGGGGCTTTTTAGTTTAGAAAAAAAGGTGACTGTGGGGAGACATGATAGAGGTCTATAAAATCATGCATGGTGTGGAGAAGGTGGATAGAGAGAAATTCTTCTCCCTCTCACATCACACTAGAACCAGGGGTCATCCCATGAAATTGATTGCCAGGAAATTTAGGAACAGAATTGCTTTTTCACACAACACATAATCAACGTGTGGAATTTTCTGCCACAAGATGTGATGACAGCCAACAACCTGGATGGTTTTTAAGAAGGGCTTGGATAACATCATGGAGAGGTCTATCAATGGCTACTAGTCGGAGAGCTATAGGCCACCTCCAGCCTCAGAGGCAGGATGCCTCTGAATACCAGTTGCAGGGGAGTAACAGCAGGAGAGAGGGCATGCCCTCAGCTCCTGCCTGTAGGTTTCCAGTGGCATCTGGTGGGCCACTGTGTGAAACAGGATGCTGGACTAGATGGGCCTTGGGCCTGATCTAGCAGGGCTGTTCTTATTGTTGTGCTCTTTCTTCGGACCCACCATCTGCATGTGCTTTGGCTGTAACTTTTCCATCTACCACAACCATAGTTCCAGTTTCACTTCTAGCTCCTGGTTTAGAGCTATCTCCTGATCTAAATCACATACCACACTTGGCTGCCTTAGAGAACTGACCTCCTGGATTTTCCCTGGAACCAACCACTTTCCTGGTTTGTGAGTGGCATGCTTGCTTCTCCTCTATTGTGCTTCTGCTTGGCCCCTGGAAAGAAGGACCCCAGCATTCCCCATCCTGCAAGTGTGACAGTCACACCAACAGATTTGGAAGCAAGTATTACTAATAATCTCTCCCTCTCTCTCCCCTTCCTCCTAAGTCTAAACCCAGCACACCAGGTTCTCTCTGTCAAGCCTTAAATTCATTTAATTGTAATTCAGACCTTTAAGCTAAAATGCCTCTTCATTAGCCTCTAATTTATATTGCTAGTTAAGTTTATTGCCTTTTATCACTTGCCTAACTATAATTCATTTCCTCTACCCCAATAATTCTCCTTGTTATTTTGCTGCTGTTCGACTATCTTCCCCCTGCCACCATTTTAAAAGTTAGCATTTAATCTCAGTTACTTGGTTTCTATTGTTGTTGATCTACTTCTTTATCTATTGCTCTCTGCCCAGCTACTTATTGGGTTTCTTTTAACTTGGTTTTGATTGTTTTTGTTGGTGTGGAATAAGTTGTTACAGAGAACTACAGTGCCTGTTCTGGACCATAAAAGTTCTGGTGAAGAGAAAGTTCTTCACCCCCTATCACAATATCTGCAAAATACTTCCCCAGATGCAACTCTGTTCAGAGGGAGTTTAACAGAAAAGGTGCTGCTACAAAGAATACCAATGGTACCTCTTTAAGAACCCTGGAACCACCCCCTCACTCAAGAGTAATTAACCAAAGCACTAATGAACATGGCTAGTCTCCTGGAAAGCTAAAATTAGCCAGGATGGGCAAGAGTCTAGAGAACAAGTAACCTAATAAACAGCTACAAGAACCCTGTCCATATTCTCAGTCTGCAGCAACTCCAACTCATTTAAGCTACTGCAACAAGACAAAGCTCTGGATACTTTCCGAGTAAGTTATGCAACAAAATGTGGAGTCCAAGTCACAGCAGATGTGAGCAATTTTTACAGGAAAAGTGCCTTACAAACATATCACAGCAGACCACCAAGTAGTTACTCACTCCAGCACAAAGTCCAGCTCTTGTATGGCCTTGTACAGCACAGAAAAGCTGAGTCAATGCGATGGCAGCAAAGACTGCCATGGAGTAGGCCCTAAAATTAGCTGTTGTGTTTCTAGACTTGCTTGCTATGCCATTTTGGGTGCTTCAATATAGCCCTCTTAGCCATTTTCTTTTCCTAGCCTGCTTGGAAGAAAAGCTGTAGCTGGCTATATTCCAAAAGTGACAGATCATTCTGATAAGGCGTTTCCACCTGGTGCCTTCAGGCCATTGTAAGGCTGTAATGGACTAATGGAAATGTCCCTCTGATTGCTACTGAACAGATACAGAGAGATTGAGACGAACCAATGGGAAGAATAAGAGAGACAAAAGCAAAAGGAATGCAAGCTCTCTTTCTCACTTATATGTTCGATAAGAAGTCCCAAGGCTAAGTCAAACTTCTCGTTTCCTCCCCACTATTATCAAAATTGTGTGAGTAATACACACTTCTGGTTGGACTGCTAACGAGGCTGCATGCTTCCCGACAGGGGAGACCGAGGAGGAGTTATTTTGGGTTTTTTTGAGTCTTCACACACACCCCTCACCACCCTGGATTAAAGGGTTGGATCAAGATTGACCATTGTATCCCCCGGAGCCTGCTCCTTATCTCAAGGCTGCGCTGGAAAGTACAGCTTTGATTTAAGTCGAGCGGTGGGGGCTGGGATTCATCAAGCTACACTCCATCGGAAATCCAGTGGACAGAAGCCGGTCTGGTGTCCAGTCTCTTTCGGTTTGGATTATAATTAATGGTTGAAGTTCAAGAAGCTGAGAGGTGAGCTTCTTGGAGCAAGAATTCCAAAATATTGTAAGTTTACAAAAGAAATACCTTATCAGTGTTCTCCACTGAAATTCTTCAATCATGCCTCAGGGTTTTTTGGCTATAAAACCCCCTCAAAGAAAGCATCTCTCTCTCTCTTGCATCCTGTGCTCTTGCCAACTCACAAGCCTGCACCCTTGCACTCAGACTCAGCACCCACTTGAAGCTAACTTCCCAGACTTTAAGCAAAAGCACAGTCATGAAAGGTGGTAACTAACACTCTTTCATGCAGCCTTGTTAGCAGTTCTCCCAAACTGTTCTCCATTTCCCTGCTCAGAGTTATCCTTGCCACTTCACCAACTGTAATCACAAGAGAGAACATCTAGGAGCTAATACAACAATCACCTGGGTCAGGTCTCAGCTCCAGAGGACAGCCAGGTTTTCACAGGATAGCTAATACTAGAACAGTCCATGGCCACCACAGCAGTAATGAAATCCTGAGCTTCTCCAGCGCGGGGCTTCAGTATGAATGCTGAAAGCCACTGGAACATAATAGCCTATGAGGCCTGAATACTGAGATAGTATATGGCAGCTTCCTATGTTCCTGAGTCAGACCATTGGTCTATTTAGCTCAGTATTGTCTTCACAGACTGGCAGTGGCTTCTCCAAGGTTGCAGGCAGAAATCTCTCTCAGCCCTATCTTGAAGATGCCAGGGAGGGAACTTGGAACCTTCTGCTCTTCCCAAAGTGGCTCCATCCCCTGAGGGAAATATCTTACAGTGCTCACACTTCTAGTCTCTCTTTCATATGCAATCAGGGCAGACCCCTGCTTAGCTAAGGGGACAAGTCATGCTTTCTACCATAAGACCAGGTCTCCTCTCTGATCTGGGATAAGCTCTGGCAGCTTCACCAGGAAGTCTGCTAAGAAGCAGGTATGCAGTACACTAGTGGAATCCGCAGCCAGTTTCACAATCCAATCACCAGGTATATGCCTTCGACTTAAACAGTGCAATGGCTGGAAACCTGAAAAGGGGTGCCTATCTCAGAAGCAAGTCTCATTGAATTCAGTGGGATAAGTTCTAACAAAATGCAGTTGACACAGAAACATAGGAAGCTGCCTTATACCAAGTCACACCATTGGTCCATCTAGCTCAGTATTGTCTAGACAGACTGGCAGCAGCTTCTCCAAGGTTGCAGACAGGAATCTCTCTCAGCCCTATCTTCGAGATGCCAGGGAGGGAACGTGGAACCTTCTGCATGCAAGCAGGCAGATGTTCTTCCCAGAGCAGCCCCATCCTGTAAGGCAGGACTGCTCAACTTAGACCCCCAAGCTGTTTTTGGACTACAACTCCCATAATCCCCAGCGGCCAATAGCCAAGGATTACAGGAGTTGTGCACACTTTACCTTTAGGCCAACATCTGCAGGAGGACCAAAGCTGAACAGGCCTGCCCTAAGGGGAATATCTTACAGTGCTCACATGCTGTCACCAGTGTTCTCTCTAACAGGGATTCCCAGATGTTGCTGACTACAACTCCCCAAATCCCCAGCTACAATGGCTTTTGCCTGGGGGTTATGTGAGTTGTAGTCAACAACATCTGGGAATCCCTATTAGAGGGAACACTGGTTGTCTCCCATTCAAATGCAAACCAAGGCACACCCTGCTTACCAATGGGGACAATTCATGCTTGCTACCACAAGACCCCCTTGCCTTTTTGATGGGGGGGGTATTTGTTCCCCACAGATACATGGCTGGGTTAGATTTCAATTTACATATTTTATGTATATACTGTACTTTGCATACACTCCTGGGGAAATCCCTGCGGACACCCCTGCCCTTAGCTACTGCTTTTAGAAAGCCACAGGGGGAGCCATATTTAGCATAAATGGAAGAGAGCTAAGGTATGGAACTTCTGGATTTCATTAGGGGTCCCCCACCTCTTTCCCCATAATCCAAGCGCTAATAAGTAAACATGGATACTTCTAAGTAACATGGCTAGAATCAAGTTATTAAGAGAGAGGTTTTATCAACACAAATTTGAAGACTTAGAGTCATGGAAACTGAGTGATACTTATCTGACCATGGCTCTCCAGTAAACCCATGGCTCTGAAGAGATTAGTACTCTGAGCTCACAGATTCTAGTTTTGCTTTATCCCCTGCACCTTTACATCCATTCGCCTTTCTGTGGTCTCAGACACACAGCTCCAATTCTCGTATGTGTTCTGCTGACAGGGCCAACCTATTTTATATTATAGCAACATCCATATAGGATAATCTTCATCACAGTGTTTTCAAAACAGGTTTTAAAAATGCTAGAATTGAAAGAAAAAGCTCATGATTCCCTAGAGACCATATATTACTTTTCAGCCACAAACTAGTCACTTTGCAAAAAGGAAAAAAAATAAAGCAAAATCACAAGAACTTGAATAAAGGACAGACCTAGGGTAAACATGGACTGGCTGTTGTTACTTGTCAACATGCAAGTCCCTAGTCACTGGCTAAGTTGCTTTGATATTAAAGAGCTAGAGCTGCTAAAACTCTGACTTTTTTAAAAAAAATACCTCAGTCTCCCAGTACCACATATACACCTTGTATAAATATTAGTATTTTATATATTAGATACAACTATTTAAGAGTACTTTAATCAGTTTAACTTTGGGCAGAATGAACTACTGCTACATACTGAAGTGGAAAAAACTATCAGTGCATAATAATATGAAGAGTTGAAAACATTGCAGCCCTACTAGTTTATTCTGATGCTTTCTTCCATCTGGACTTGGTAAAAAGTACTTGAAATTTCAGTAAATAAATATAACCTAGATAGAATCAAACTACAGAACATCTGATTATTTGTATTCATTTAAATGGGAGACTTGCTCACCCTTTCTAAGGGAGTTTTTACCACATTAGGTCCTCATTCATGTGGTGCTAAAATGTCCATGATAATCTAAGAGATATGCTCTGAAGAAAAATGACTTCAGTAGGTACAGTTGCTAATGGAAAATAATCCTGCCTTAATACACCCATTTGAATTCAGTCCATGATTCACTCCTGGTCACAGTAAACATCCCTTGCTCTCAATCAGATACAATGCTGGTAAGAAACCAGCCGCTTTAATAGGGTAAAGAATAAGATCTTGGAGAATGGGGCAGTCTTTCATTCAGAACATCTCTGTGAAATCATGAATCAAAGACACACAGGGTTTATTTGATAGATGAGGTCACACTGAGCTAGAAAGGGGATGGGAGAGCAGTTTTCCAACCCAGAGAAACCACATAGCAATTATCTATACTTTCCTGAATTAAAAGCCTGTTATTTTCCAGCATTTCTGTCTCACTCTTTTAAAAGATAGCATAACAGGCATAAATTGCAGTATGTTTTTCTAATTGCAATTATACAAAAAGCCATAATTAATGCCTCAATTAAAGGCATGTTGACAATTCAGTTAAATTCAGCTTCATATGATTCTGCCCCTTACCTGCATCAGTAAAGCTACACACCTGTTACATTTTGTTTTCACTCTGATTCACTCATGAGATTGGGTGGGTGGGGGGGAGGAAGACAGCACAAATTTAGCTTATAGTGTTGACAGATCCATTCTGAAGTACCACAGCAATGTAATCAGTTGTACTATACACAAATTCAGAAACTACCTTTCCAGGCTGATCTCTTTTTCATAAAAGTGAATGTCACCAACGTTTTTTAGCCTGTGTGAGAAAATTGGAACTCTCAAAATACATATACTGTCCATTTTTCATAATGGGGCAAACAGCAACTTTGGGGAGGGATTTTAATCAGGAAAATTGTGCATACAAAAAAGGGTTAATGCCAAGCCACTATCCGAATCCAAATTGCCTCTCCCTGTTACACATTGCTGCTTGTTACACAAAATGTAAAGGGATAAGATATGATCATGGATCTCCAAGGCATCATCTTATTTATCTCTCAAGGACAGAGAAATGGGGAAGTGGCATTGCTATCACCAAACATCTTCACTGTGGGGCGCGCACACGCGCACACACACACACCACATTTGTGTCTTAAACATTTAAATGAATAAGAACAAATGTCTTAAATATATTCACATCTAGAATGTGATTGTATCTAATATCAACATTGTCCTCATAAGCCAAGACATGACTATTTCAAAATAATAGTATCAAAGAATATTTTCTTTTAATCTGTTTAAAATTCTGCCTGAAACTTATCTGAAAGGAGCCATCAATCCACGGACTAGACTCAAGACTGAGAAAGGAAAGGTATATTTCAATAAGGATGTAAATGCATAGAGAAATTCATAAAATCAAGGAAGAGAAAGTGAAGTGGGGAAATTGCAATACATACTCCCCTGCCACAACACCAACCTGGATGGTTTCTGCCCTGGGGAGTGGAACTTGTCAGCAGTGTTCCCTCTAAGGTGTGTGCACACTCACAAGCTTATTTTTTTAATGTCCGTTAAGTTCATTTTAGGCCCCACTCTGAATGCACATGTGCACACACTGCCTTGATACTGCAGCTCAGAAGAAAACTCATTCCACAAAGAGATGAAAAAAATTAGAGGGACCACTGCTTGTCACTACTACTATTTTTAAGAATACTCAACTTTAAAGTATTCTAAGCATTTAACATAAATTATCTTGCTATAATCTTCATAACAGCCCTTTAAAGTACGTGAGTATTATTATTATTCCCATTCTGCAGATGGGGAACTAACATTGCAAGTCACTGAGTTTATAGCAAAGGTGTGAGATTTGAACCAAAGACTTCCTGATGCATAGCTCATTCTCTACTTAGTCACTGTGCTACACCAGCTTTATTCATTAGGAGATTGAAGAGAAGTCCCATTTAGAAACTGAAGGGTGCTTCATATGCAGCATTAAAATCATGTACACTGCCACTTGTAAAGTATAGTGCAAATGTTTATTTGGTGCAAGTACATGGGTCAGGAAGTCGACATACACTTCATGTGAAAAAGTATAGGTTTCAGAAATAATCATGCTTAGATTTGTATAGCACTTTTTGGATACGCCATTCATGTGTATTAACCTGATGTATCACTTAAAATAATCAAGTAAGAATTATTTCTCATATTTCACCTAGGGGCTCAGAGTTTTCCCAGGTCCACCAAGTGAAGCCACAGCAGAAATGGCATTCAAGACATGCAAATCCCAATCCACAATTCAGTCCCTTAGTCACTACATTATAGCAAGAAAACCACTAGGAGAGGAGGACATAAACAATATTCCATAAAATGAATTAAATAGGGGATGACTTCATCAGCTGATCAAGATAAACTTTGTGAGAAATATCTATATATTTAATATTATAGGTTCAAGACAGCAGACTAACCACTTCGATAAGTGCATTTAAGAGTGGAAGCTGATCGGCCATCCAGTGGATCCCCAGGGCTATGGTGCACTCCACCTTTTGCAGTCAAATATAAGACATCTTGTGCCAGTTCTGAGTGGTACACACATTTAAGCTGCTGCTGTTCTCAGCAGACACACAGAAGTGGGGATCAGGAAAGGACTGAATCCCCATGTCTGTGCATTTTCCCTATAAGCACATATGCTGCCATCCAGAATCGATGCAAAATGTGCATTTCGGTCCTCAGGTATCCAAACCTCAGTCAGGTAAGAAGTACCCTTCTGCGTATTTCAAAATTAGCAGACATTACATATCTTGCACTGTAGTGCATGTGAAAATAAATAAATAAACACACACACACTTTCTAGGATCAGTATCAGGAGTCAGCATCCTTAGAAAGCTGTGAAGAGCCCAGTTCCCTTGGGAGGGCCCACTCACTGTGGTTCCCCAAAACCATCTCTTTGCCTGTGTCCTCCACGCAGTGGTGGTTGAGCCACTTTCTGGGGGCCCACATAGGGAGAAAAGGGCCCATAGTGGGCAGTTTGCCAAGGGGGACCCGGAAACCTGGAAAGGGTCCTGACCAGGGCTAAATACAACACCCCACAAGTGTAAGCATGGAAGGGGAGAGAAGACATGCACCTCTTCTATACATTTTGATAAGTATGCTGAAAGTACTGGACACCTACCTGTTATCTTATCTGTACCCTGTGAAGCAGGCAGCCCTAACCCTCAACTCTCTTCCAAGTGATTCCCTGTCAGATCAATGGAACTTTCACGGAATGAATTTCCGATTAGGTTCGGGGCGAGGGGCCCGCTGCCTGGAGAATGTGGCTAGAGACCGAGCAACTCCGTTCCCCTTCAAGTACACGCGCTGAGAATTGGGATGCAAAGAGACCTACTTGCAACTCCTTCTTTATCTCACCCTCCCAACAGAGAGACATATCAGGGTTCACGGCAATCGACATTCAGGCAACCATGCAATTAAGCCGTCAAGAAGGCTTTACCTCGCGTTTGCAAACTTCCCTCTCGCCGCCTCGCTCCGCTTGCCTGGCTTTTTGTGGAGACGTGGCTCCCTCTTGGAAACCTGAGCTGCCTCTTTCCCCTCTGGCTCCGCAGCCTGCACGGGTCGGAAATGTGCCTGGGGCGGGGGGCCGACGTCCGCCCCAGGCCCGGAGGGAACGTGCGCCAAGTGGCTTCCCCGGGCAACTTGCAAAGGCGGCTCGTCGGCGTTGCCCACGAAGAGGTAGAGCACGAGCAGGAGCCCCAGGCAGAGCGCGAGGGCCACCACTTTGCAGTAGAGTTTCATTGTGCGCCCAGGCAGGCAGGCTCAGCCCCGAGGAAACACCGCCGCCGCCTCGCTCACCAGCAGCAGCATCCCGCTCGCTCGCTGGCAAATTGGATCCAGTCCTGACATTTTAAAGCTGCTTTTTCGCTGCCCGAAGCATTGTGAGCGAGGAGGGAGTTGGCGGCGCACCGCGCCACACTAACCCAGCTCCGATTGCAGCCGCCAAGAGGAAGGGAAGGGCGGAGCGAGTGTCGCCCTTACCGTAAAGTTCAGAAAAGCACCTCGTCAAATACTCGGAAAGACCTCCTTTCGGGCCTAGACCCCGGGACCGCGTTGCACAGATTCCTGAGTACTTGTGTCATTCTAGTGCAGCAAAGCTATTCTGTTGCATTCTCTTGCTGCAAAGCTCGCTACACTTTCTGGGCACGCACAAGCCCTATTCATACATTCTGTTCAATGCACATTCCCTGAGTTCCTTTGGAGAAAGGTGCTATAAATGCACTTGTTTCGATATATGTTGGCATTCTGGACATTGCATATCATTCTTGTCATGAATTTATGGCCCAAACACACTGTTTATTAAAGAATCAGATAGCCTTTCTGGAATGACAGTTACATAAACAATAGACTAGTTCTTAACGTCACCATCAAAATTCAAAAGGAGCTCTGGCCTTGGACCAGCAACATGTAATTAAATTGTGGAAAACTGTGATGGCCACTAGCGGAGATGGCTTTCAAAATGGATTAGATGGATTTGTGGAGGATTCCAGGGTGACAGATTTGTGGAGGGCAGCAGCCAGAGCCAGAGTTAGAGGTGTGTGTGTGTGTGTGTGTGTGTGTGTTACCACTGGAATTGGTGGGCTGAGATCTACCTAACTCTGCATAGGGCTGAGCCAAACATCTGTCCATTGCTTGATAGCTAGGGTAAAAGGTAAAGTGTGCCATCAAGAGAATTTCAACTCCTGGCACCCACAGAGCCCTGTGGTTGTCTTTGATAGGAGAGGTTCACCATTGCCTCCTCCTGCGCAGTATGAGATGATGACTTTCAGCATTTTTCTATATCACTGCTGCCTGATATAGGTGTTTCCCATATACATACCAGTGGGGATTTGAACTGGCAACCTTCTGCTTGTTAGTCAAGCATTTCCCCACTGCACCACTTAAGGTATTGCTTGATAGCTACAGAATGGAAAATCCACTGGAAGTATATCTAGGTATTAGATGCTGGGTACAAATTACAGGGAACGATATCACCATCACATCCTAACTCTTGTAGCATTCTCATACAAAGAGTTGAGGCTACAAGATAACAACTTACCCCAAGGAGGTCACACACAAGGCAGGACATAAACCCAGGCAAGAACATTGGAATTTGGAACAGATGTGCTGGATCAGATCATCAGCTCCAACACTCCAGAACAGGGTGATAGTAGTTAGGTTATATGATTTATTAATTTTTTCCATCTCGTTAGTATCCAGTCAATCATTAACATTTGCAGAAGAACATTGGTTGCAACCATGCTTTCTCCCCCCCCCCTTTTCCCCCATTAAAGGCACTCCCAAAAGCTCATTCCCACACACATCTGAAAAACTCTGAGACTGTAATAAGGCAAGATGAGGGCCTCACTATGGTACTGACCAAAATAATAACTTAATGCATTTCAAAATGCATCAAAAGGCTGTGGCTAGTCTAGTCTAATGTCCTGTCTAGTGGTTAGATCAGGTCCAGAGAATCAGGACACCTGGACTCTATCCAATAACTCATGCTATTACTCAGAGCTGAATGTATGATTAATTGGTTTCCAAGGTCTTATGTGTTCAATTAAAGTGTTAAGAGTTTATCCTTCCTGGAAGAAATAGGAGAGGAAACAACTAAACACTGAATTGTTACTAAGGTTGCCAAATAACTTGGGGCGGGGGGGGGGCACTGACTAAGCCAGTTTGGGAGCAGCTGGCCCTATTCTTTCTGGAAAAGAAAGGGGAACGCTGATTTCCCCATCTTTAAATAATATAGAAATTTTTAAAAGGGCATCATGTTTATTTGCGTACTGGAGGAGACTAAGCAAAGCAGAAGCTGTGGGCAGCTGTGATCTGCCATGGTCCAGAAGACTGGATGTAGTAGGCAAGTGGCAGCGCAGGAAGGCAGCAGGGAATGGAGCCCCCTCTGCCACTCTGCTGTCTGTCTGTCTTTCTCCTGCCTGCCTATCCATGGCAACAAAAAGCAGCACTGGTGGTGGCAAGGAGGAGAACAAGTGTTGGATGATGGACAAATTTGGGTGGTGCAGAAGTGCATCATCAGCACGAGAACTGTAGGCAAAGCAGGGAGGCTTGGCCTGAGCCTGCCAGGTGAAGTTGGCAGCCAGGCCAACCTTCCTGCGGACAGACCACAATGTGGTGTGGTGCACCAGATTGGCTTTTTAAAAGCCAAATTTTGGGTTACGGCCCATTTGACCCACGCGTATACCCCTTAGGTTCTGGCAACTATGCGGGCCGGCGGGGGCTGCTAACCTTATACCTGCACCTCATCTGCCTACTTGGCCCAATAGCCTGTCTACACCATCCAGGTGTAGGCAGAGGAGATCAGGATGGGAAGCTCAACTAGTCAACAAAAACACAGGTGTAGTAGCAGCAACCAGCCAGTGTTCCCTCTTTGGTTCTGTTTGTCCATCTATCTGTATATGAGTGGAAGAGGGGGCTCACAAGACCTGTGTGCTCTCTTTATGTTTGTTTCTGTGCATGCTTGATGAGAGAGTGAAAGTCTTTGTGTTTCCTAGAGGCTTAATTTATTCTTTATAATACAGAGCTGTAGCCCACAACTGGGCTGGTTAGTAAACCCCTTTGTAAGAGGGGCAGACATCTTTCATTGGATGCAAGGGGCTCATCCTCTCCCCTGCCCCTAGCTAGGTGTAAAAGTGGCCAGTGAAAAGTAACAGCAGTTTAAGTCTAGGTATGAGACAGTAACAAATTGAGTTTGGGAGATGCTGGAAAGGAGAAGTTGAGGGAGAATAAGTGGAAGCACCTCTCTCTGGCTATCTGATATAACCTGTTGCTGACTTGTAGGAGTGCTCTGCTATTTCAGCTCCATCTAATGCTCAACTCATGTATGTATAAATAATCCAAATATTTCAAAGACACCATAAGCCTCCAGTGATCTCTCCTCCAAAGGAATCTAGAACCCCTGGAACTTCTTAGTACTCAGAGAAGTCGGCATACATTGGGTAAAGAAATCCAAACAGTTGTGGTGTGTTAACTAGTAAGCTTCACTTAGGCTTCAATCTGAAATGCATTCAGGTTTAAACCAAATAATTGCCTAACATTTGATTGGCACAGAAAGCATCGCACATACAAACTCCACTTTAACTGGACAATTGCAGTCATTCATCATGCAGTCATGATGAGCTGACTGAATTGCAGTCAGCTCATCATATGGTTGGCAGTTACAGGTCAATTGGGTTGTTGCCAGAACATATTCCAGAAGTTCACTCTCTGATCCTTTAAAACAGTTAAGTGGGAAATGTTACAGAGCTTCTCCTATACAGTGTTACAGAGCTTATTCTGTCCTGCCATTCACACAATGGCTTCCTCATCTCACACACCTGGCACACCTGGAATCCTACTCATGAAAACAGGTGAGGGAAGGCAGAGTTCAACAAGGAGGAGGAAAGAAAGGGTTGGAGAAGCCATGATTGCTATGTCTCCCAGTTTTGAAGCGACAGACCAGATCCTCAGGTTGAAATCTGGCAACCCAACAGACAACTGGCTCTTCTTATGGTTACCACAACCATGTGGTAAATGGCTGATTCCATCCTCCACTGAAACTTCCACTTATTTCAGAGAAATTTATTCCTAAGTAAGACTGGGAACCAAAGTGCACTTATGTGGAAGTAAGTTCTATTGCAATAGCTGGGACTTCATGCCAAGCAAAGTGCACAGGACTGAAGCATCATGTTTTGGATTAAGATGACAAATGCAACATGAAAACAATCAATTAAATGTTAATTTTGGGCATGGCTGTAACGCAGAACTCTAACTTCCTCGTATTTAGTTCCCCCAAATAACCACAAGTTACCTAAATTTACTTGAGCTCCTCATATAGTCCTGCATTATTCTGACCATATTGATTTATTAAAGGTGTTTATATTCTGCCCTTCCTTCAAAAGGTTCAAGGTGACTCACATAATTAAAAACCACAAAATATTAGTAATACAGATAACTAGCACATCCACTTTGCACTCTTCTAGCCATTTTAAATATAGTTTTAAAACGAACAGAGACAAATTCATGGAGCATTGGCCTATTGATGGCTATAGTCATGATGGTTGTATAGTACCTCCAGGTACACTGGCAGCATGCTTCTGAATACCAGTTGCTGGGAAGTAGCAGCAGTGGCATAGCCAGGTTGCAGACGGTCCGGGTGCAAAATCCAGAGCACGCTCCCCATTTGCCTACCACTTTCCCCCTTTACTCACTGCTCATGGTTTGTTTCCTGCTGCACTGAGTGGCCAGGCTGGGTTTTTCTTACTTTCCTGCCACTGCCAGGAATCTTGTACAGCAGATCCATCCTGCTGCCTACCCATCAGCTGGCCAAGGCACACACATGGCACCATTTGAGGGCTCTGCATGGCAGAAACTTGCCAATCCCTTCAAGTGAGGTGAAGTCTTGCCTGCTGACTCCTCAGATAGCTCAGTACATGCACATTTATTAGCCAGCATGGAGTTGGGGCAAGCACAGCAGGGGGGCACAAAGGTGGAGTGAACCCCATAGGTGGTGGGAGAGTGTGGCCCTCCATGACCCCAGGTGGCCCGTATTCGAAGCATGCACTTGCCTAATAGCGGCAACACTCCTGGAACAGGGCTATGTTGTATATCCCCTAAAAAATGAGCAAAAAGGCACCTTTTTAAAGTGGTGATTTTCTTTATTTAGCAGGGGGAGAGCAACTGGCCCTATCTATCCCTGGCACAGCATCCCTCCAACGGCTGTTGCTGGTGTCTGTCTTATGTTGCTTTTTTAGATTGTGAGCCCTTTGGGGACAGGGAGCCGTTTTTTAATTTTATTTATTTATTTATATCTTTGTAAACTGCTTTGGAAACTTGCATTGAAAAACGGTATACAAATATTTGTTGTATTGTATGTACACATGCTGCTTCTGGCCTTTTCAGTGGTATCTAGTTAGCCACTGTAGGAAACAAGATGCTGGACTAAACTGACCTTTGGTCTGATCTAGCAGGGCCCTTCTTATGTTATATACCTTTGTATGGGCTTTTTATCCTTTTAATTATATATTGAGGGCTTCATTTAATGTATTTACATTAGCCTGTATAGGCTGAAAAATTAATGAGTGAAAGTTCTAACATCATAAGAATTCTGTGCATCATTATCTGATCAGAAGCCGCAAGCCACAGTTTTAATCAGAACATTATGGCACCAAAACGAAATTACAAACGATGGCAATAAATTGTGCCTACACAACGTACATTCATGTCTCTATTGTACAGTCTGATGAGCTAGTGCACTAATGTACAATTTCCCTTCCAGAATACTTTGCAATGATCCAGGTGTTTTTGCACACTTGCAAATATGCTCTATAGAATTTTAGGACTGCTTTCCTGTTTTCCACACCACTTCCTGTAACAGGACACTAGCAAGCACATACCCACTGTAAAATCAGGAGTTTGCAAAAGAGTTGCTAACTCTGACTAAAGTTATTCCTTGATACCCCCCTTCTCCCCCACTCCACTCCCCACCGTTTTTTTCACAGTATCAAGCTATTAACACCTCCAGAATTGCTTTCAATAGTTAACTGGAGATCTATGCTGACTTTTGGGATTCCAGGCTGATTCTGGTAAGTTAGCAGCCTTAGGCTGCATTGACGTATATTGTGTCCACTAGTCTTTTCTAGATCAATTAGATACACAAAGTTCACACTGTGAGCTAGAAGACAATGTACAGAAATGTTGATATTTTTAAGGACAGGGGTTAAGTTATGAATCTACCTCTCAAAACAGGCTTCCCAAATGTCTTTTGGTAAGGCGCAACTGGCTTTTTAAAAAGGTTGCATCTTTTTGTTTTTATGCAGTTTGAAGAATGCCTTGCTAATGTTGTCTAGAAACCTAACCAAGACCAGATGTTTTTGTCTATAAACAAAGCAAATCAAGATTCAGCCTAGTATAAACATAAAATTATTCTAATGGAATCTCTGCATGTAGTATTAAGATGACATTTGATCATTTTAATATTCAAATGTAGCAATATACTATATACTGTCCATTTTGTATACTCCCACATCTGGGAAAACACAGAGATAAGCTCCTTTGTATACACAACTGACTGTCTGCATTGAAATACAGTACATGTAAGGTTAGAAGACAAGTGTCCACTGTAGATATGGCCTTGTCTGTACTAGTTGTTTATTGTATAGATGTGAAGCAGCCATATATGCATCTGACTATTGCCCAAGCAAAGAAGGGTTGGGAGCTGGTTACTTGCTGTACTGGGATTGTTGCTTGTACTGTACTGTTGCTTGTTGTACTGTGATAACAGTATAAACACGTTGATGTATGCTTGGCCTTGTAGACAGATTTGATGCGAGTGCTTGTTCAGATCTAAGAAGAAAAGATTCAGAAGATACCGGTTGACAGCCAACACACTCTTCCAGTATTTGGAATACGTTATTTCTTAGTATGCAGGTTTGACTCATTGGCTGATTCAAATGTTAAGGGATTCTGGACTGATATAAACCCTGGATTGACATGTTGATTTTAAGAGTGAACCTGAGTGCAGGCCCCTCAAATGTTGTTGAACTACCACTCCTGCTACAATTGTGGCTGGGGATGGTGGGAGTTGAAGTTAAGCAACAGCTAGATGGCCAAGTTGCTCACCTTTGATGTAGGCCATCTAGTCCAACTCTTTGCCTGGTGCCTTGGGACTGCCAACTGACCAGGAAAAAGCAGTCCTGGCCTGCTGTTGTGCCAAAGTAACAAGTTGATCTGTAGGTATCATTTAATCCATGGCTACTAGTCTGGTGGCTGTGGGCAACCTCTAGCCTCAGAGGCATGATGCCTCTCAATACCAGTTGCAGGGGAAGAACAGCAGGAGGGCATGCACATACCTCTTGCCTGTGGTCACCCCAGAGGCATATGGTGGGCCACTACGTGAAACAGGACTAGATAGACCGTGGACCTGATCCAAAAGGGCTGTCCTTATGTTCTTATGTAATCAACCTTTTAATTACATGGAGATAAATATTATGTGGACAAGCACGCTGGACTGGAACTGGAGACCTTGGTTCAAATCTCCATTCAACCTTGTAGCTCACTGGGCAACCTTAGTCACCATCCCTCAGCCCAGCCTACCTGATTGTGAAAGCACAATGTCGGCAAGAAGCATGTCACTCTGAGCTATTCGAAGGAAGAACAAGATAAATGTATTAAAAAACAGACCATCTATATTAACACAGGAATAACTTATATAGCTTTACATGGAGATTGTAAATTCCTCCTTAATTCTTTTAAAGCAAAGTACTCTAACTTAACTGGTTTGTGGACTGCAGCCAATAATATAAAATAGCCATCATCTGTAATACAGGCATAGTTAGGAATTGACAGTAATGATTTTATCAACAGCAGCAACAAGATGAAAAAGTCTTTAACATGGGAATCTGTCCAGTGTGGGAGGCATTACCTACATACAACACATCATTTTAAAAGTAGTTGATAAAGGTGATTGATCCCATAATTAGGTAGTCTATTAGTGCAGAGACATAAAATGAGATGTATTTTTCATATTGGCTCAGAAATATGGACCTGAGTGCTTCATATTGATTCAAGCTGCTCTGAATTTATTTTAAAGCAAGGCAGGATATACATATTTGAATAAATATACATGTTTAAATAAATAAATAAATAAATAAATGTGTGGGGTCAAACAGGGCCACTACTTGTGATTTAATACAATACTGATAGACCTAAAGCAGTAGCCCGCTTCAGATATTATGTTGCATATCTGTACAGACATTTGTGTGTGTGTGAATGCATATGTATTCATTTAAAAAGTTACCCTGGGTACAGGTCCCCTGAAATGCAGGAAACAGATAGGAAGTGCAGTGCTTTATCTGTGTTTATCATAACATGTGAAACATTGTACAGTACATGCATACAGACCTACATGTGCATATGTAACCCTGTGTTACATATGTAACGTGGCTACACAGACTTCTACTGGATGGGGAATGAAATGCATTTTTGTTTGGGCCTGGAAGGCTGCCATAGGAGAGGCTGAAAGAAAGAGAGAGAGAGAGAGAGAGAGAAACAGATTTCTGAGAGACTTTGTGAAGGAGCAAAAGACTATGAGAAGAAGTTGCATTCTGAAAAGGAGTTTATGAAGTGTTTGAGATGGGGAGATCTGAGAAGGGGCAGGGACTGGGAGACTGGAAGAAGAAGGCAACAGTTTTCTGCTATCAATCAGCTGTAGGGCCAGCACATGGGGACTGAGTCCAGAAGATTGAAGATAAGATTGAAGATCTGCTTAATTCTCCATTTTGTAGAATGTAAACCATTTTGAGACTTATCTGACTTGCTTTCATACAGGTGAACAACCGCCTTCTAAGTGAACTGAGTTGCTGTGCCCATATGTGTGTTATAAATTGATTTACAAATATGATTGTTTAACAGCACACAATTTCCTCTTATTGCCTCTGATTTCATTTCTGTGTTGGCCTCTGGAGTATGAATTCCGGGAAAAAGAGGTTACAGGTTCACTGCACAGATTGTATGTGAACATAATGTGTGAATATTTATTTTATTTATTTTTATTTTTACATATTTCTGTACCACCCAAAACTCACATCTCTGGGTGGCTTACAACAACCAAACAAATAAAAAGTTAAAGCAGTAGTTAAAACAAAATAAATGATATAGTATAACTTTACAATAATTTAAATTTTAAAAACAACATTTTAAAACAATTTAAAAACAATTAAAACAATATTTAATTAAAAGCCTGGATGAATAGGTGCATCTTTAAAGACTTTTTAAAAGCTGTCAGTGATGGGGAGGCTATTATTTCAGCAAGGAGCGTATTCCAAAGCTTTGGGGCAGCAGCGGAGAAGGCCCGTCCCCGAGTAGCCACCAGAAAAGCTGGTGGCAACTGCAAACGGACCTCTCCTGATTATCTCAATGGGCGGTGGGGTTCATAACAAAGAAGACGTTCTCTTAAATACCCAGGGCCCAAGCTGTTTAGGGCTTTATAGGTTATAATCAGCACCTTGTATTTTGCCTGGAAACTTATCAGCAGCCAGTGTACATCTTTCAATATGGCGGGAGTAATATGGTCTCTCCAAGATGACCCAGAAACCAACCTGGCTGCCGCATTCTGAACCAGCTGTAGTTTCTGGACTACACACAAGGGCAGCCCAGGCGGGTGCACGGCTGAGGGAGTCAGTCATGTGACTGGCCTCTGGGGGCCACCAAGGCTGTGCCCCCCCAGACAACTGTCTCCCCTTGCCCTGTTATAGTTACGCCCCTGCACGGAACACCACCCTGATCAGAGTGAAAGACCAAATCAAGTGTGTGACCAGCAATGTGCATCGGTCCTGAGACCACTTGGGATAGGCCCATAGTTGTCATGGCCACTATGAACTTCTGAGCTGCTATGAACTCCTAATTGGACAAATTCTTCCCAAAATGAACATTGAAGTCTCCCAGCACCACAAGCCTGGGGGACTCTAACGGCAAGCCTGAGACCAAGTCCTTCAGCTCAGTTAGGGACTCTGTTGAGCAGCAAGGTGATCGGTACACCAACAGAAGTCCCAGTCTATCCCTGGTCCCCAAACTTAAGCACACACATTTGATATGGTCCGACACTTCAACAAGGATCCTGGTAAGGGAGATATTATTCTTATAGACCACAGCCACTCCTCCTCCCTGCCCACAGTCCCTCACCCACTCCTGAACAGAGTAGTTGGAGGAAGAAGCTGGGACCAGACCAGGCCACCAGCCTCCCCCAACCAGGTCTCTGTAATACATACATACCAGGTTGGTGCCTTCATCCAGAATCAGATCATGGATGGTTTTTGATTTGTTCTGGACTGACCCGGCATTACAGAGGAGCAAGGTAAGGTTCCAAGGTGGTTGGCACTGTTCCCCAAGGATAGAACTAGTTAATATTCTTCCTGGATATAATGTCTGTGTTACTTCTCCTTATATTAAAGATAAATGTTGCTGATGGCATTGGGACTTGCAGCCCGATCTCGTTTCCTTGACAATGGGACTTACATGTGCAGCGAGTTGTGATGCAGCCTTAATCCCAAGGAGTCATGTGAAGATAGGATTGCTGCCTTCTTGTTATAATTACATGCCGAATAAGAGACATAGCCAAGGCCAGAGAGGGGCGAAGGGAGCTAATAGCCCGCCCAAGTAGCCATCCCCCGCCACTGCCTGGACGGACCTTAAAGCGCGCAAATCCCCATGGATTCACTTTTGTCCATGTTTGGGATGGGAGCACTAATGTGAAATACAACGTGTTTTGTTTTTTTTTAAAGAAATCGGAACATATGCAGCAAAATTAACTTCCCTTCCGAAATAAATGCTCCTTCTGCGTCCTGATCAGTATAAATATATTTTCCTGGTGCCACAAGTCTGGAGCGCCAATAATCATACTTGCTTTGCCAAAGCCTCCTTCTAACAGCAGCAGTAATGACGAAACCAGGAAAGAAAGGCGCTGCGCCTGACGTCCCCTACACCAAATCACAGCAGAGCATGAGCGAGTGGGCGGAGTTAACTCTCCTCGAAATCAAGCAGAACAAGACTCCGCCTCATTCTCCACAACCCCCGCCTCAGCCATATGTCACGTGGCACTACTCCACACCGTGGCCTGTCTCTTCTGCGCCGTTCTGCCACTCTTCTTCTGTTGAAAGGTTTCTGACTGGTTGATGCTCGGCAGCTTCTGCCAATTATATTGATAGCCCGCCTTCCAAGCCTCGTGCCCCCTTCGATTCCCTGTTCTTCATTGGAATGAAGACGAGTGAGCGGCGGGGGGTGTAGCCAACAGAACGCTCTGAAATGTCATCGGGAGGGAGGGGCCTTCGTCTGGAAGCAGCTTCTTGAAAGCATGAGTTTCAGTGCCTGTGCCTGCGTGTTTAGTCGACTTTGTTTCGCGTGGTCGGTTTTGCCCGGTTTCTGGTATGGATAGAGGCTGTTGGTAGTAGAAAGCAAGCTGCGCCGAAGGATTGGAAAGCCCGTACGAGGAAAAGGGTCGGAGAGGAGGCAGTAGTCTTCCGCTTTCATCCTCTAGAGGGGGTTCATTAGGAGTGAAGGTGAAAATTTCTGGACTCTGCATGGTGCAATTAGAAGGTGGGGGGGGGGCGGTAACTTCCCGCTGGCTGCGTGCGTCAACTTGTGTTGCGCTTTTCGGCAGAAAGGGGGTGTGTGTGAAGTAGATCTACGCGTGCATCTTGGGACTGTTTTGAGAGGGACTAATTAATAATTTGAGTGAGTTAAGATTTTCTGACTCCTGAACAAGTCCATCCAACTTGCTGCTGGTCGTCCTCTTCTTCTCTTTCCTTCAACTTTCCCCAGCATTCACTCCTGTTATGGCCATCCATTTCTGACTCTGATGCATGCAGCAAGGGCCTTGCTGCATCAGACCGAAGGTCCATTAAGTCCACACTGCTCAACCAGATGCTTCTGGGAAGCCCACAAAAAGCATGAAGGTTGGCTTTCCGTCAGCAGTGAAAGCATAGGGTTTCCCATGTTTTAGCCGTATGTGCGTGCATGCATACACCCGCCCCCCACACTAGGGATGTAGTGGAGGGGAGACTCAGGATGGAGCACCGGTTTCTGCTTCTCTGGCTGTTGGGATGGGCACGGCAGTGGCGGGGCGGCTGTCATGGAGAGTGCTTGCAGTTCTGAATTTCCAACTACATCACCGATATATAGTCACACACAAGCACATTGTGCTGAGAAAGTGGGGTATAAATATACTAAGTGCAAATTTTCTTTGGCTCTAGGAGCCAGACCAAATGTTTAGCAGTCAGACTGCTTTCTACTCCATGTGGTGGGAGATGAGGGTGATTGTCTTGTTGCTTGCCCCCAGAAATGTTTTCCACTCCATGGGGAAGGGATAGATTTGCTGCTTACTCCCTGAAAAGTCCTAGTACTGTGGTGGGTGGGCTTCCTGCCTTGCTTGCTCATTTTTCCTCCCGGTTACATCAAGCTGGACCAGGCAAATGATGGACCCCTGTAACCAGGAGGAGGAAGAAACCAATCTCCTGCTTTCTTGCTTGTTCATTCGTGGTTGGTTAAGTGCTGTCAGGTCAGTGTCGACTCCTAGCACTGCATTGATAGATTCTCTCCAGGATGATCTGTCTTCAACTTGGCCTTTAATTTTTCTCAGTGGTGCATTTATTGCTGTTGTAATAGAGTCCATCCAACTTGCTGCTGGTTGTCCTCTTCTTCTCTTTCCTTCAACTTTCCCCAGCATTCACTCCTGTTATGGCCATCCATTACCATCCCCTTGCTATTAACCTTTTTTTAAAGCCCCCCCCATCTTTTGATCTCTTCTCCCTCTGATACACACAGCTGAGGTGAAACTGGTATTAATTTAAAACCTATTTTTTAAATAAAAACACCTCTTAGCTAATTAAGAACTATAGATTATATACATAAAATAAATACTGATCTACTGTAATACCAAGCATGGCTATAAATAGACCTTTAAAACCAATGTATGCTGCAGAGCCATTGCTATTTTAAGGAATACTGTCCGTAAAGGAGGTGACTATATTCCTAGGTTAGCATAAGGAGAAGTTGTGCAGAATTTGCTTTCTCCCTTTCCACCAGAGATATTCTATTTGCCAGATGCCAGGGGACTACAGATCTGAAGGGAAATGCACGCTGGCATCTACCATAGACCATAGGACTTAAGGTTGCTGAACAAAACAAAAATACTATTCATTGTTGGAAAGAAAGGTATTTTCTAATATTTTCTTTTTGCAAAACAAAATTGCAATAACTGCAATTGCAGGAACCAAGATAACTTCTGAAAGTTACCAAGTTTACCATAGTATCAGCCTCACAAGTTGAAACTTGCCCTTTCTGATTAAAAGTAGCATGCACTGATAGAATCAACTAATTGTTATAGGAAAAATCTGATTATCACTAGGTGTTCAAGTGCCACTGATATTTGGTAACATTCTTAGCTATAGTTTTTATTTCTTCTTTTCTGTGATATGATTTTGAAAGCACCTTAATTTGTCTTTTCAGAAGTCTTCATCATGATAACCCCAGCATTTGAACTGAGCCAGAATCCAGATTTTCTTATAATAACTATCAAGGTACCTTATGCACGTGTTTCAGAGTTCGAGGTCTGTTTTGAAGGGGAAGATTTCAAATTTTATGCCAAGCCTTACTTTCTCAGGTAAGTAATATCATTTTATTATATTGAGTTTAATTTTTAATGCCTTGAGGATAGTAGTAACATTAAGTGTATTACTCAGTTTTAAAGAGAAATGGGTTGCTTATTCAGGTTTATGGCAGAAAATCCATAATATAGGAGCACTTCATCAATGTATACTTGATATAGAAAATGACTTATATTCAGGACTTATTACAGTAATAAAGTGTTTATATAGTGCTTTCTTGATGGTCAAAACACCTCATACATTCTCAGTTATTTTTATTAAGCATATTTTCAGTTCGCTTGCTTGTGTCATTCCGATTGATTGCTTAAGTGCCATCAAGTCAGTGTCAACTCTTAGCGAACACATAGATAATCTCCAGGATGATCTGTCTTCAACTTGGCCTTTAAGCTGTCTCGGTACATTCACTGCTATTGTAATCAAACCCGTCCACCTTCCTGCTGGTCCTCTTCTTCGCTTTCCTTCATAGTTTCCCAGCATTATGGACTTCTCAAGGTGTTTTTGCATGATGTTTCTGAAGTATGATAGTTTGAGCCTGGTCATTTGTGCCTCAAGTAAAAATTCTGGATTGATTTGTTTGTTTTTCCTGGCTGTCCATGGTATCCTCAAAAGTCTTTTCCAGCACCAGAGTCCAAAAGCGTCAATACTTTTTCTATCTTGCTTCTTCGAAGTCCAGCTTTCACATCCATAGAGTGTCGCTGGAAAAGCCATTGTCGGAACGATTCTAATCTTTGTAGGTATAGATAAATCACGGCCTATCAATATCCTTTCCAAAGCCTTCATTGCAACTCTACTAAGTGCTAGTCTGCGGTGTAGTTCTTGACTGCTGGGTAGGGATGTGCCTGGAACCGTTCTGGAGGCAGCGGGCATGTTCCCTTAATGACGGGGGATGGTGCACTTACCCCCACTGGCACTCAGTTGTATCAAAGCCCCTCGGGGTGGCAGCATACCTCCCTGCATACCTCGGGGCGGCAGCATACCTCCCTCATCGGCCAGAAGTGGCTGGAAGTACCATGCGCCTGTCGCGTGTGTGTGCACGCCCTTCTGCCATGCACGAACGCACGATGGGCGTGTGTGTGCCCGGTGCATCCAGCCACTTCTGGCCAATGAGGGCAACGGGTGGCAGGGAGGTATGCTGCCGCCCCGAGGGGCTTTGATCGTAGTAGTGACCGGAGTGCTGATCTAACTTCATTTTCCCGTACTAGAGGTTCTTGCAAGTAGGGAATATCTTCTAGAGTATCTTGGATGTTGACGTCCTTGTTGTACATATTTTCAATATACTCCTTAGATCTGTTTGATCTTTTCTGAATCAGTTACTATCTGTCCATATTATCTGTCATTCTTAATACAACACAGTAATATAATCTTGGATTAAGGAAGGGCCAGCCCTCTCGTTAGGTGGTTGCCTTGGGTGGGATGACAACGGGTGCCAGCACCATCCTGTCAGCTGCCCCTTTGACTTTCATAGAGACTTATCTTTCTCCCTTCCATTTTGTTGGGCATGTTCTACAGTATAGTGGAACATGCCCCACTGAACATGTTCCACATGGGCATCGCCCACCCGCCAGCTTCTCCTGCTGCAGTCCCTCTATTTTCTTCCTGAGGGTGAAGAGTGGCGTAGAGTGCATCTCTTTCAATTTTTTTTATCTGGATGTAGCAGGGGAGAGGAGCTGACCACTCTGCATTGGTATGGCAAGTCCTTCAAAGCCTGCAGCAGTTGGATTAGGTTCTTAGAGGCTTTGAGAGGCATGTGAGGTGTCAGCTTCTGCTTGCCCCTTGTGGAGGGGACAGGGTGAAACAAGAGTTTAGGCTATCCTTGGCTGAGGCTAAGAGATAACTACTTGCCTCAGGCCAATTTACAAAACTAAGCTTGAGGTGAGATCTGAAGAAGAGCCTTGATGGCTTTTGCTCTTCATCCCACTATACTGTGCTACATGCCAGCACTAGTATCTGGAGTAGAACATGTGTTCTGATTTAGGACTTATTTTCTTATAAAGCAAGCTCTAGCCCTCGTGCATGCTGAGCAAACATTTTCAATTTGCATGGGTAGCATTTCTTAAATGCTGAGAAATCAGAAGCGAAGCTTCGCAGATTTCAAGGGGAGTTGGGCTTTAGACTTTAATGCTAAAAATATTTACTAGGAAGTAAGTTGTATTGAACACAGCGAGACTTCCAAGTAAATAGTTACGCTGTTAGTGTCTTGCATCTTCCGCTCAACCTGTGGTATGGCAATTATTTCTAACCCCCCTGGCAATTTAACTACAATCTCCCTGCCTGTTTTTGTCCCCATTCTGTTTCTGATTGCATTTTGTCACCCAACTCAGTTGCAGAATTTCCTGCTGTGATGTCTTTTTTCAGTTTGCAGTATATACAGAATTTGGTTTGTCAAAGCCTGGCAATCATATGCTATTATTATATTCTGTACTTATACCTATACTGAGATATCATTTTCTGTAGATTGGCTCTTCCTGGAAGAGTTGTGGAAGATGGAAGAGAAAAAGCATCATATGATGTTGATAAAGGTTAGTAATTTGTATTTTTTATTGCAAAAACAATATTAACTCTCCATCATGTTGTGGTGGTTCTGTGAATTTGCTTCCAGCAGTTGCATAACCTAGCTAACTGTACTGGCTGTTAAATATATATTGTTTGAAAATGTGTTACTTCTACAGATATGCAGGATACTTAAAATGGATTACTATTGCTAGACTGGAGATAAGAGGATAGTTCCCATGTTATCCACTACTTCGTGCAGACAGCTTCTAATACATGTTATCTGCTGAAATGCATTGCATGACAAACTAAACTCTGAAAGAATGATTCTATATCATATCTCTTAGGTGCTTTTGAGGTGAAAAAGAACCACTTAAACTATATTATTGTAGAAAATGGATCCAGCTGGTTATTTAAAAGATGTGTTTAACTCGAGACTCTTTTGCACAATACAGAAAGTGGCAAAAGAAAAGTGTGAGTGATTCATGCTTCTTGTATTTGAAAGGGAAGCTTTTACATATAATAGAGATGTATGCAATGGAAATGACTTCTGCATCTTTCCTCTGAGAGAATTCCTGAGCTTTCATTTTGGATGTTGGTATGGAAGCTCAAAAAGGCTTGAATCACTTGCACTTTCTATTTGGCTGCATTGTGTAACTTGGATTGAATGTTGTCCCCCATTATTTATTTACATCCATTTATTTATTTCCTACTCGTTCTTCATGGAGTCCAGAGTGTGGTTTATATGACTGTTTATGCTTAGAACAACCCTGTAAAGTAGGCTAGGTGGAGATACAAGTAGCCCAGAGTCACCCAGTGAGTTTCATGGCTGAACTGGAATTTGAACCTGTGGCTCTTGTGTTTTTAGTTCAGTAATCTAACCATGCTAAGGCAAACAAATACGGGATGGGAGCTACAATTGGTGGGTTTTGCACACATGGTGTGGGCAGGAACTCACTGAAATACCCTTGTAGCTGATCGGAGTATCAAAATTATGTGTCTAGGTGGAGAAATTTATTATTTAAATACTTTTCTTTCAAGGGATATTTACAGTCCATCTTCCCAAGGAGACTACTGGAGAGTATTTTGATGGATTGGGCATGTTGACAGCTCTGTTGGCACCAAAGAAATCCAGATCAGCAAAACCTCTTGTGGAAGAGATGGGTTTGTACAATTTAATTATAAAGCTCATGGGTCATTTCCTGTAAGGTCATAAAGCATGCATTTGTGTCTAAGAGGTTCTTACTGTCAAATTGTTAAGTATAAATCAGCATTTAATGATTTAAATAGACTGGTAATGTTCTTGTTTGTGGAGTGTGATAGTTAAATAATTTTCCTTCTGTAATCAAATGCTAGGACTTCAGTATTCTTCAGATTTTAGACAATCTCAGAAATCCTTGCTATCAAACAGAGTTACAAAGCAGACATTTAAAAAGTGCTTATAGTGCTTTTTTCATGTGATTCATAGGCTTTTGAACCAGCCTGTGAGCCTTTCACCTATCCATTGATGAAGATAGCCATCATGTGACTGAAGCTTAAATCAAAGGAGTACTGCCCCACATCTCCCTGTTCCACACTTGTAAAACTAATGACGGGGAGAAGCTGGTCTGTCAGCCACCTACCCTCCTTGCCATTCCTTAGCTCTAAACACAGCATGGATCAAACTCCCAACACTTCCTTGTATCCACAGACTTGGTGTATCTCATTTCCATCATAGGAAGCATTTCCATACCAGCAGTGCATCACTTTGGGCTTCCCACATAACTCTTTCTGAGCAGTGCTCTTCTCTGCTATTCTGTATGGTGGTGTTCACATGTATAATCCAGTCGGTCATTTGAATGGCAAGGGATCTTTCTGCAGATGCACTGAAAAGTAGAAAGGAAAGCCAGTTGTTAAACATTGTTTTTCAAAAAAAAAACTGATGCAAAATTTCTCATTCACTTATTGAGAAGCAGATTTCTGGATGTTTCTAAAGGTTTAATTATATTTCTAGAATGTAGGATTAATTGCTAATCCCATTTTACTTGTGCATGACATGGTTGCAGTGCCGATCTTGGTGAGGGTTGCTGGTGTCTCCCTTGAGTGTGTGTGTGTGTGTTTAGACTGTAAGGCCTTTTGGAATAGCAACAATTTTCTCCTTTTTTGCTATGTAAATTCATTGAGAACGTACGTGTGTGTGTGTGTAAAATTTAATATGCATTCTAAGCTCAGTTTATATAGTCCAAGATCATGCAGTTGGTTCCCATTTTGTAGTGTGCAGATGACATCATTTAAACTTAAGTGTATGGGTCTTTATGCGCCCAAGTCCTTAGTCAAATATAGCATCCAACATGTGGCTATTAGGTAGTCCTGGAAGCAGAGTGAAATAATATAGTCTTAATTTCCTCTTTGCACAAGATGTGTTCTGTTGGTGATTGTGTAGAGCTCTAATTTGCTTTCATACAAAATTTTTAAAATGAGTTGATTTGTCATCCAAGCAAAGAAAAACTTTAAAGCTTCATGTTGCAGAGACTGGCTATTTCTAAATTAACTTAGTTTGCTGACCTCAATTTCAGGTGCTAGAAATGAGATGGAGGGGGAGGAAGAAGAATTTGACTGGGAAATTGAACAGACTCCTTATGATGAAAACAACTTATGTTTGTCCTGTAGCTATGGATTTGGAAACCTGAAATCAGGCGTTTTCAGGCGACTTCAGGTATATGGCTTTATTTAAAATAATACCTCTCTCTCAGGTCGTATAGTGGGTATATTGTTGTTGTGAGGAGAAACTTACTTACATACTTAATACACCGCTCTGGGCTTCTTGGAGGAAGAACGGGATATAAATGTAATAAATAAATAAATATTTGCACTATCCTCCACTCCTATTCTCTTCTAACTAGATCTTATATATTTCAATAGTAAAGCTAATGATAGTGGCAAATGACTGTGCTTTAGAACAGTTGGTCGCAGAACCAACCAGAGGGAAGGCAACCTTGGACTCAACTCTGAGCGGTGCCCAGGACCTGGTATGTGATGTTAATGGTAGAACCATCGGGGAACAGTGACCATACTGTGATCCAGTTCAGCTTATATGTGAGTTGAGCATTGCCAAACAAATCCAACACAGATGTGTTGGACATTAGAAAGGGAAATTTCTCAAATATGAGGGGATTGGTAAAAAGGAAGCTGACAGGGTAAGTCAGAAGGGTCAATTCACTCCAGAAAGCATGGAACCTGTTTAAGTCGACAATAATAGAAGCTCAGTTGGAATGTATACTAAGGAGGAAAGGTACCACCTAATTCAGGAGGATGCCAGCGTGGCTAACAAGTAGAGACAGGGAAGCTTGTCTTCAGGGAACACTTGCTTCAGAAAATGGAAGTCTTGCTAAAATGAAGAGAACATAAACTTTGGCTAAAGAAATGCAAGGAGAAAATAAGAGATGCAAAACGAGATTTTTTTAATAGCTCGAAGTGTCAAGGGGAAAATCGAAAACTTTAAATATATCAGAAGTAGAAAACCTGCCAGGGTGGTGGTTGGCCCCTTAGATTATGAGGGCGTGAAAGGGATTATTAAGGAGGATAAGGAGATTGCAGAGAAGCTGAATAAGTTCTTTGCATCTGTCTTCATGGTGGAGGATACTCACCCTATACCTGCTCTGGAACTGAGCTTTTCAGGCTTGGAGGTTGAAGAACTGGGCCCATTTGAGGTGATGAGAGAGGATCTTCTAGACTATCTTGAAAAGCTAAAAATTAACAGATCGCCAGAGCCAGATGTCATCCAGCCAAGAGTTCTGAATTTCAAATGTGAAATTGCTGATCTCCTAGTAAAAATATGTTAACTTGTCCCTACAATATTGCTCCGTGCAGGAGGACTGGAAAGAAGCTAATATTACTCTGTTTTCAAAAAGGGATCTAGGGTGGATTCGGGAAGCTACAGGCCTGCTAGCTTAACTTCTGTGCTGGGTAAATGGATGGAAAGCATACTTAAGGACAAAATTGTAACTGGCCTTGTTGAAGGAGAACCAGCATGGCTCCTGCAAGGGCAAGTCTTGCCTCACTAAACTTTGGGAGTTGTTTGAGTGTGTCAACAGACATGTGGATAAAGGTGATCCAGTTGACATAGTATACTTGGACTTCCAAAAACCTGCTGCTGCTGCTATTATTATTATTAATATATATAATTCTCCTGGGTGTGCCTTGGAATGTGCATCCCGGCAGCCCAGCTGATTGGTTGGGCTGTGGAGGCACCTGATTGGCTGAGGCGCACCCAGGAGGATTGGTTGCCACGGCAGCAGCGGGCCTGGCCGCGGAGGCCAGAGGTGGTGGCGGGCCCGGCCCGGACACGGAGGCAAGGCCCAGGAGTGGGGAAAGAAAGTGGCGGTGGGGGGGGGGGCTGGCAGAAGTGGCAGTCGGGAGGAGAGGCGGCTGGACCTGGAATCGGAGACTGGGGCAGAAGGTGGGGGGAAAGAGGTAACTGCCGGCCCCAAAGAGTGCACAGACGCTCTGTGTGGGGTCGGCTTGTTGTTGTTGTTTCAATTTCTATACCGCCCTTCCAAAAATGGCTCAGGGTGGTTTACATAGATATATAATAAATAAACAAGATGGATCCCTGTCCCCAAAGGGCTCACAGTCTAAAAAGAAATAGAAGATAGACACCAGCAACAGACACTGGTGGTACTGTGCTGGGGGTGGATAGGGCCAGTTACTCTCCCCCTGCTAAATAAAGAGAATTGCCACATTAAAAGGTGCCTCTTTACCAAGTTAGCAGGGGTTGACAAAGTTCCCTACCAAAGGCTCTTGAGTAAACGTAGCAGTTGTGGGATAAGCGGACAGGTTTAAGTGTAGATCGGTAATTGGTTGAAGGACAGTAAACAGAGTAGGAATAGATAGAGTTTTCACAATGGAGGGCAGTAAGAAGTGGGGTTCCCCAGTTATCTGTACTAGGGGTGTGCACGGAACCGCGGAGCTGCGGTCCGGCACTTGGGTGGGGGGTTCCAATAGGGAATAGGGGGGGTGTTACTCACCCCCTCAAGAATGGCACCGTATATTATAGAGTAAGCGGGCGGCATACCTTCCTGCCGCCCGCTTCATTCCCCCTCCTCTCGGCGCGGCTGCAGTGAGTCATTGCGAATAATCTTCTTCCTCCGTTTTGAACATGCAATCGGGCGGCAGGGTATCACCCAGTCCCTGCCGCCCGGCTCTTCAATTCTCCCGGCTCGGCTGGCGGCCGCCCCCCGCAGCCCGAAGACCCCTGCCGCCCCTTCCCTTCCCATACTCAACGGGTCGGCAGGAGAACTCCCCTGCCGACCCGTCCCCTTCGCCCGCTGAGCTGCAAATGGCTTCCTAGAAGCCATTTGCAGCTCAGCGGGCGAAGCGAGCAGACGGCAGGGAGTTCTCCTGCCGCCCGCTCTCCACTCTCCGCTCTAAAGTGGAGAGCGGGCGGCAGGAGAACTCCCTGCCGTCTGCTCGCTTCGCCCGCTGAGCTGCAAATGGCTTCTAGGAAGCCTTTTGCGCAGGCGCGCAAAAGGCTTCCTAGAAGCCATTTGCAGCTCAGCGGGCGAAGGGGACGGGTCGGCAGGGGAGTTCTCCTGCCGACCCGTTGAGTATGGGAAGGGAAGGGGCGGCAGGGGTCTTCGGGCTGCGGGGGGCGGCCGCCAGCCGAGCCGGGAGAATTGAAGAGCCGGGCGGCAGGGACTGGGTGATACCCTGCCGCCCGATTGCATGTTCAAAACGGAGGAAGAAGATTATTCGCAATGACTCACTGCAGCCGCGCCGAGAGGAGGGGGAATGAAGCGGGCGGCAGGAAGGTATGCCGCCCGCTTACTCTATAATATACGGTGCCATTCTTGAGGGGGTGAGTAACACCCCCCCCCGTACTCCTTTAGAACCCCCCACCCGAACCAAAACCACCCGTGTCCGGACCGGTCTGGAGGCCTTTAGAATGGCCTCCGAACCGGTCCGTTCACACCCCTAATCTGTACTGAGACTGTACTGCTCTTTAACTTATTCATGAATGATCTAGAAGTTGGGGTAACCAGCGGAAGGAGAGCTGAGCTGGTCTTGTGGTAGCAAACATGACTTGTCCCCTTAGCTAAGCAGGGTCTGCCCTGGTTGCATATGAAAGGGAGACTAGAAGTGTGAGCACTGTAAGATATCCCCTTCATGGGGATGGAGCCACTCTGGGAAGAGCGCAAGGTTTCAAGTTCCTTTCCTGGCATCTCCAAGATAAGGCTGAGAGATTTCTGCCTGCAACCTTGGAGAAGCCTCTGCCAGTCTGTGAAGACAAGACTGAGCTAGATAAACCAGTGGTCCGACTCAGTATATGGCAGCTTCCTATGTTCCTATGAAATGGCCAAATTTGCAGATGACACTAATCTATTTAGGGTAGTGAAATCCAAAACAGATTGTGAGGAGCTCCCAAATGATCTCTTCAAACTGGGGGAGTGGGTGACAAAATGGCAAATGTGATTCATTGTAAGGAAGTGTAAACACTGGGACAAAAAAACCCCATCTTCACATATACACTGATGGGCTCTGAGCTGTCAGTGACTGACAAGCAGAGAGATCTTGGGGTTGTGGTGGACAGTTTGTTGAAAGTGTTGACTCAGTACATGGCAGCTGAAAAAAAGCCAATTCCATGCTAGGGATCATTAGGAAGTGGATTGAAAATAAGATTGCTGATATTATAATGACCTTATACCAATCTGTGGTGTGGCCACAATTGGAGTACTGCATACAGTTCTGGTCATGGCATCTTAAGGAGGGCATTATAGAACTGGGAAAGGTGCAGAAGGGGGCAACCATAATGATCAGGGGCCTGGAGCTCCTTCCTTATGAGGCAAGGCTACAGCATTGGGGGCTTTTTAGTTTGGAAAAGAGGCTACTATGGGGAGACATGATAGAGGTGTATAAAATAATGCATTGAGAGTGGACAGAAATATTTTTCTCCCTTTCCCACAACACTAAAACAAATGGTCATCCCATGAAACTGAAGGCCAGGAAATTTAGGACCTACAGAAGAAAATACTTTTTCACACAGCGCACAATTAATATTTGGAATTCTTAGCCCCAGGGTGTAGTGGTGGCCACTAGTTTGGATGCCTTTTAAAAGAGGCTTAAACAAACTAATGGAGGACAGGTCTATCAATGGCTACTAGTCTGGTTGCTATTGGGCCACCTCCAGCCTCAAGATGCCACTAAATATCAGTTGTAGGGAGCAATGGCAAGAGAGAGGGTATGCCCTCATCTCTTGCTTGTGGGCTTCTAAGAGGCATCTGGTGGGCTATTGTGTGAAACAGGCTGCTGCACTATATAGGCCTTGGGTCTGATCCAGCAAGTTCTTCTTGGGTTCTTATAGTGGTGCTTGCACTCATAGGTCTTGTGTTTAAGAATGTGAAGGAAGGAGTCGCCATTGGACTATCATTGCAATGGGGTTCAAGAGCTAGGTAAACTAGATGATGTCTGGCACATGAAATGTAGCTTCTCTGTTTCAGCACTTCAGAATAAACAAAGTTGAGGGTTTCCTTGTTTGAACCACCTTGTAAAACATAGGTTTTAAACTATAGGGATAAATTCTTAGTGACTAGATGTATTTCTTGTTTTGATTATATAGTAGAGAGAACTTAGACTTTTTACATAAAGACATCATTTGTTGGAGAAAGTGAGAAGAATGGATTTTAAAAATTAAACTTTTGTACTTTAGTTGTTGAGCAGACTTGCGATTTCTTGAAAGATAATTGTAATGCATTGTTGATAACTACAATAACTTAGAATCTTGATTACAAGATTCTTAAAGCTGAGACTAACCATGTGTTTTTCCTTGTGGAATGGATTTTATTTGCTGTTATAATGGCATTTCTGCCATTATAATATTAATGCTGTATTAATGCCCCTTGAGTTTATGATGGTTACTGAAATTAAGCTGAAACTTTACATTGCATAGTTAATGCAGTATGTTCATGCAGTGACCTGACCTACAGTGGAAATCGGTGGCAGTTGACAGTGCTTAGCAAGCTATATGCTGAAAGTTCAGAAGAACTATGCACCTGCAGATCTTGGCTATCTTAAGTACTATAGGCTTCGTTTATCTGAAAGTATATGTCTCTGTTCAGACAGAATTCACACAGCACATACTTCATTGAAAGTTAAAATGTAGGAATATATAGTACAAAATGAGCATTTTATTCCATTATGGAAACCATGGGATTGGGGCTGGTAATCTCAAATTGATTCACAAATAATTGGAAAGTAAGGGGCAATATGAAGAAACGAAGTTCACAGATGTCCTTAGAACAGCAAAATGTAAACCAGGTTGTGAACAACTCTGAATGACTTTTTTTTCATTGGCCAATTGAATAGTAGGATAAATAATATTGATAAATACAAAGTAACAGTGGTGTCAGCAATTGTTGGCTGGCTTCAGTCACATGCAGGTGTGGTTGCCTGTCCCTCACTGACAGGGCAGTCATGCCAAGGGTGCCTGAACTGAGCACAGCCAAGGAAGGTGTGTATGTATGGTAGGAGAAGGGAGGTTTTTTGGCTTTCAGAGGTGGTGATCTGGATTCCTCCACTGAGTGCACCTAAACAAATGAGCCCTGTGCTTCGCTTTCCTACTTCTGAGCAGAAAAGGAAAACACGAGATTTGGCTGCTGCTTGGTGAGGATATCTTGGTGAGCAAATGAGCAGGGCCAAGAGAAGGCCCCTTGCTCTGCTTTCCTGTCCCAAAACAGGAAAGAGAGGTGTGGAGCTTGCTGGTTTGGCCCTGTGTTCCTTGCTCTGTGCTTTGTGGCAATGCGGTGGCTGAACAAACCCAGTCCTGCGACCAGGTGGGAGGGGATTGCCACAGAACTGCAGGACTGAACTCTGCCTAGCTTTCTAGCTCCAAGGTTGCCTTGCGGGCTAAGCTCACTTGCCAGTGGGCAGCAGCCCACTCAGACTGCTAGAGAATGCTAGTTACACACAGATACTTTTTTTGTCGATATTTCATTAGCTGTAACTGCTCAGGAAAGTTATCTTGGGTTCATAGTAGAAAGCTTGCCAAATAAAATAAATGAATGATGTCTGTGTTTGCCTGCCTGTCTAAAAGGTCAGCGAGGCTAAAATTCTGACACTTTTAGTTCTGCTTTGAGGCAGAGAAGATTTCTAAGATAGAATTTATCAATCTTGGTTTATTTATTGAACATATTCTTATACTTCCTAAAATGTGCATCTCCTAAAATGTGCATCCCTTTACAATAAAACACAAATGACAACAGAAAAAACTAAAATGTTACAACTTAAAATCTTAAAACAATGTTAACTATTAAAACAGTACTATTAAATACTATTAAAACAGTATTTAATTAGCTTGGTGAACATTAAGGACTTCTTAATAGGTTGTCAAAGATGAGGCTATTATTTTCAGCAGGGAGTGCATTCCAAAGCCTCAAGGCAGTAACACAGAAGGCCCGTCCCTGAGTAGCCACCAGATGAGCCGGTGGCAACTAAGGATGTGCAAACAGGTTAGATGGTTTGACCCCCAGACCAAATACCACCCGGGTTTGGTTCTGCCTAGAACCAAACCACCCCGATGGTTGGCGAGGGGGTTGTGAACTTTTTCAAGTTTAAACCCCCCCCCAACTTTTTTAACCTTAAAAGTGATCGTTGAGGCGGTGTGGGTGGTGTGGGGAGGTTCCCCCCTCCCCGCCGGCTTTCCAAATGCCCCCCTCAGACCTTTTAAGCCCATTTTTTGGCCCGTTTGAGCCTTCCTAAAATGGTGCGGTGGCCAGAATGGCGGCTGCCGCGCATGCACAAATAGCCTCTGTGAGGCCTGGCATGGCCCACGACCTTGCAGAGGCCGTTTGTGCATGCACGGCAGCCATTAAAATATTTTTTTAATAGCTGCCAAAATAAAAATGGTCACCGCACATGCGCATTTTTGCCGCTGTGCCATTTTTAGGTGCCTAAAAGGTCCAAGGGGGGTGTTCTGAAGGTTGGTGGGGTGAGGGGGAACCTCTGCACACACCCCGCCGCTGCCTCAATGATCACCTTTAAGGTAATTTAAAAAAAAAACATTAAAAAGTTCGCGAACCCCTCAGACCAAACCAAATGAGGCTGGTGTGGGTGGGTTTGAGGGGTGCTGGACCAAACCAGGCCAGCCAGTCTTGTGCACACATCTAGTGGCAACTGCAGGTTAACCTCTCCTGATGATCTCCATGTGTGGTGGGATTCATGGCAAAGAAAATGTTCTCTTAAATACCCAGGGCCTAAGCTGTTAAAGGCTTTATATGTTGTCTTAGTGGCATGGGATTCACTAAAAGTCGAAGCCGTGATAGTGCCGTTTGAGGTGGAAAGCAGCTGCTATGTAGATGTGGTGTGGTTGTACCGAATTAGAACCATGCCAATGAATTGATGATTTCACATACTATTTTTTCACTTTAAAGCTGCAGTGAACATTTCACAACCTCTTCACACAAATGGCTTCCTTAGTTGAGGGAAGCCACATGGGTTTGATAGCTACCATGCTCCCAAAGTAACATATGGATTTGCCCTAAGCCAGTTCTTAATGCAAAGTTCTAAAATCTATGTCTTGGGCCGTTGGAAAAAGTAGCTGCTCCTGGGAACCTAGTTAAAGATGGATCTAGGCTAATTTTTGTATGGGATAGGAGACAGGCAATATAATCATACTGAGATTCAGTGGAAGGTGTCCCAAGAAAACTAGTATCTGTGGGCACTGCCTCAGTTTCTCATTGTAGCAAAAATTCAGGAGGAGAGCTGACTGTTAGACAGATTCCACAACTATAAGGCCAGACTTGATGATGTAAGATGTTTGACAACTGTCAAAAGAGTGATAAGTGGTTTTTAACCAGCTACTTGGCCAGTTACCAAACGCTAATTCATGAGAGTTCCTGAGGTAAATATTGGGTGTTATATTAATACAGCAATATGTAGCCTGCTTAGACTTTTAACAATGACATTTTTTTCTTTGTAACTTAGTTGTTGAGTCTCTTGTTCATGTCTTTCCAGGATGAACTTGGTGAGGTTATTGACATTAAGAATCCAGATCTGATCCCTACAACTGAACGCAGAGAGAAACGTTTGGCAGCAGAAGTGGTCAAATTTGACCCTGATCATTACCTGTAAGTACTCCCCAATGACCAGTGATTTTTTTTAAAAAAAAAAAACATAATTCTATATAATCTGGTGCTTAAGGATGGAAGAAGTGCCTCTGCTGTATCCGGTTAAGGTCTACTTAGTCAGTGTTGTTTGCATGAAACCCAGCAGTGAGCAGGTGCTCTGAAGCCTGCAGGAAAACTGGCCTGAAGTTAACTAGCAGAGTTGATTTGCCTTCTGCCCACTCCAGTTCTATATGATGAATATATATATCACTTCTCAACAAAATTTCCCAAAGTGGTATACATCGAGAGATTGATTGATTGATTGATTGAAGGCTCCTTGTCCCCAAAGAGTTCATAATCATAAAAAAGAAGGCAACTAATATTAGTGCAGCCTTGCAAATAAAAACTAAATTTGCCTATCTGCCTATGCTAGTGCTTTATTACACAAGAGGAAAAGAATTGGCCCCTCTTAAAATTTCCCTGATTAGAAGTGATTCCTCTTAAACACAGGTAAGTGAGTGGCAAGTGGTTATTGACAAACCTGTATTAGAAGCCACAGCTCAGTAGCAGAGCACATGCTTTGCATGCAGAAGCTCCCAAGTCCAACCTTCTGGCATCCTTGAACAACAGTAACCAAGGATCTCTGCTAACAGGGCTGGGGGAAAAAGACTAAGAATAAAAGGTGGAACTAGATCAGGCCTGCTCAATTTAGCCCCCCCCCCCAGCTGCTTTTGGATTACAACTCTCATAATCCCCAGCCACAGTGGCCAGTAGCCTGGGATTATGGGAGTTGCAGGCCAACGTCTGCAGGAGGGGTGAAGTTGAACTGCCCTGGACTAGATGGACCAGTGGTCTGACTCTGTTTAAGACAGCTTCATATATTGGGATCTGAATCCACTCTAAGTTTTTGCAAGTGAGAACAACTTCCTAAGCAGGTGTATTTGGACAACAGAAAAAGGGGAGATAAGTGTACCTGGGCCAGGGGAGCTGCCAAGTCTCCCCCTCACCCTCCAGGGTGCCCTTCACCATCCTGCTCCATTGCATGCTAGTGGCGCTTCTCCCCTGTGCTATCTTGCCTCTCTTCTGCTGCATTCCTCCCCCACCCCACTGTGGAGGCTGGAAGTGCTGGCCACGGTCCTCTGCCCTGCATCTTCCAGGTTGGCTGAGGGGAAATCTCCAGCCGCCCCCTCATCCTCTCCAGCTCATGAAGCTGGATGCTCGGAGAAAAAGGAAACATCCAGCTGCCATGAAGCAAGTATGTTGCGGACTGGAGAGGGCAAAGGAGCTGCCTTGTGTTTTCCCCCCTGCTGGCCTGGAAGACTTGGGGGAGAGGAGCATGCTCAGCTGCTGTCATGTGGTGGGGGAAATGCAGAGGCTGGGAGTAGGGAGGAGAGCAAGGGTGGCAGCTTGTCACTCCCAACTCTTAGGTGAGAACAAATGGCAGCAGGGAACCCATGAGGGCATCTTTCTGCATGTCTTGTGCTCAGTGTGTGAAGTCGAAAGATGCAGATCTCAGTTGAGCGGCATTTATTTATCCAGGTGTCCTTGTTTTCCACACTGAGTAACTCATAAAAAGCTATGGCAGTATATTGGCTGCATGCATCTATAATACATGAATCCCGTTTCCCTCCCCTGCAGGGCTGACCTTTTTGAAGATGAAGCTGTTCACCATCTGTTAAAATACAAGCCTTGGTGGGTTGCAACCTATGCAAAAAAGATGGCATCTCAAGGAAGCAGTCCTCTGGATGACGGTGGTCAAAATGCAGTCGGTAGGCTTAAACATTCTTATTGCTACTGCTCGATGTTTGCCAGTGGGCAGACTTGTGAGTGGGTAAGTTTTGCTAACACTTTTCTGTCCCTTGCATTAAAAAAAGAAAAGAGAAAGAGGCATGCTCCAGCTATCCTGTTCCTTTCTGGAAAGACTGAAAGGTTGCTTAAGGATTGAAAGAAAGGTGGGTGTGGAATGGAAGAAGAGCCCACCTTGACTGGAGTTATTCTATAACTTTTCCTTTAACTCAAAGTTTGACTTCTGCACTGATTTAAAAGTAGTAATATGTGGGCTTGGAGAGGTATCTGGCCTTGTGTTGGCTGAATCCGACTGGGGAAAGAGGAGACTTTGAGACCAAAAGCAAGCTGTATCTGAGAGTATGACAGGTTGCTAGTCCCCTTTCTGAAGGGAAGACATAGTGCATCATAGATCTGCCTGGTGTGCAGAAGGCTCCTTGGCCTGCATGTGGCATTATAGAGGTAACTAGGTGGGATTTGATAAACTGAGGAGTAAATAAGTGGGAAAATGGTTATCCACAGTTTGGATGTTGTTGCACTCCTGTTCTGTACTATATAGCTCCCTGTTGCCTGCTGAACTCCTCAGTCCCTTCCTATAGAATATGCACAGTTTAGTTTAAAATGTGTTGGTTTCCCCTTCCTTCATCTGTATTTTTTTCATGATGCTCAGGATAGTATACACATGATAGTCTCTCTTTTTTTCAAGGATTCTTTGAGAAAAGTCAGACTGAGAGAGAACGGTTTGCTTGGCTGGATGGAGGCTTGAACGTGGAGTACTCCTCCGCACTGCTCCACACTGGCTCTCTAGCTTACAGGGTTTGTCAAGCGTCTGGCAGTAATTGATGAGCAGTTAAACACAGCCTAATACACAATGATGGGAGTAAATGAATGAAAGGGTGGGTCTTAGATCAGAGGATGCTGCTAAGAAAAGGGTCCTGAACTTTGAATTCAATTTTTTGCTGCTCTCGGTATGGGAACTTGTTTAGTTTGCAGGGAACTGGTTTAGTCCGCCAGACCATGGTGGACTAAAATGGAGCTTCTTTCCACACAACCTATTATGTGGAATTCAAGTATTCCAAGTCTGCCTTATCTAGTAACTTAGTTAAAATAGCTAAGTACAGGAGGGTCAATTCAATACATTATTAAAAGTCTATAGTTCACATTTCCATTGCCGACTCTCCTTAGAGTGCACAAACACTCCGTTTTAAAACTGCAGCATGTGTTACAAGCCTATAAAGCTAATTAAATCTACTTGGAGGTTAAAATTGTTCGTCTGACTTTTGTCTCTGAGCAAAACAGTGTTTTGGGGTTCTTTTGTCATGCATTCATGAATAACATAGTTATCAAATTGGATTATATTAATAGACGTTGCCTCTTCTGTTGTCACATGGCCTCCTTAGTTTAACTGTGCCATTGAGTGAGTGTTTTAAGGAATGCATTATCTGCCCTTGTATAGTTAAATTGACAGTGGAAGTACTTTTTCTTCCTGCCAGAAATGTTGAGATGAGGAAAATTACTTCAGTTTGTGCTGTTCAAAGAAATTTAAGAATAAACCACTAAAGGTTTTGTTTGTCATCTAAATAAGTGTGCATTGTAGACACCATATCCCAGAACATCTCATTGTTCTCCTGAGATATCTATACACTGGACAGGAAGCCATAGTCCAGACGAAACATGGTGAAACAGACTAGTTCCAGATTGGCAGAGGAGTAAGACAAGGCTGTATACTTTGTCCTTTGTTTATTCAACCTATATGCTGAACATATACTAAGGAAAGCTGGATTGGAAGAAGATGAGCATGGTTTTAAAGTTGGAGGAGGAAATAGCAATAACCTGCACTATGCTGATGACACTACTCTGATAGCTGAAAATGTGGATGATCTGCAAGCTCTAGTAGTGGAAGTCAAGGAGCACAGTGAAAAAATAGGACTATGACTAAATATAAAGAAGACTAAACTGATGGGTACAGCAACCAGCCTCGGGATCGTTAATGAATACATTGAAGTGGTGGATAGCTTCTGCCTTTTAGGATCAACCATCAACAGTGAAGCCGAGAAATACACCGCAGACTAGCACTTGTTAGGGTAGCAATGAAGGCCTTGGAAAGGATATTTAGATGCCCTGATGTTTCTATACCTACAAAGATTAGAATTGTTTGGATGATGGTTTTTCCTGTGACATTCTGTGGATATGAAAGCTGGACTTGGAAGAAGCAAGACAGAAAAAATATTGACGCTATTGAACTTTGGTGCCGGAGAAGACTTTTGAGGATACCATGGACAGCCAGAAAAATGAACAAATCAGTCCAGAATTTTCACTCGAGGCACAAATGACCAGGCTCAAACACATTATGCAAAACCACAGCTCCCTTGAGAAGTCCATAATGCTGGGAAAGGTTGAAGGAAAGAGAAGAGGACGACCAGCAGCAAGGTGGATGTACTCAGAGGGAATCCCTGCTGCCCAGCAGGGTCTCCCTTAATGTGTGCATTTAGTTTTTCTTAACCAAATGCAGGGCTTTACACTTGTCTCTGAACTTGATTTTGTTGGTTTTGGCCCAAGGTTTGGGCATGTCCAAATTGGTCTGAATCTTGATTCTGCCTAAAAGCTAATTCTGTCCAAAAGCTTTGTGTCATTGGCAGATTTGTTAAGCACCCCCCTATTCCAAATTGCTTTTGAAAATATGGAACATCACAGAACCCTATGGCATTCCACTCATTACCTCCCAGGTTGATGTGGATCATTAATTAACATCTGTTAGGTACAGTTTCTCAAACAGCTGAGAATCTACATAACTAGTATCATCTAGGCCACATCTTCCGAATAAGGATATTTTATTTATTCAGTTACGGATAAATAAGAGATCATGGCAGAATTTGCTGAAATTGAGACACACTATGCATATGATGCTCTCATGATCTACTAAACTAGTCACTTGATTGGAAAAGGATCAAAAATTAGTCTCTCCTAACTTGTTCTTAAACCTATGTAGGCTCCTATTAATCACCACCACCTTTTCTTAAGTGCTCACATACCAACTGCTTAATAATCAGTTCTAGGATCAAGCTGACTGGAGTGTCATTTCCTGTTCCCTTCTTCTCCCGCCTCCCTCTGAAGATGGGGATGTCTTGCTCATCTTCAGTCTGGTACCTCACCTATTCTCCAGGAGTTTTGAAGATTACTGTGCAATTGTGGCCCAATCAGTTCCTGTTGGGGAAGGAGAGGGAGTCTTCAGGATCTACCTGTCTCTGTTCATCTTTTGATATATTTGTCCAGTAGTCCTTTCCTTGCTCTTCCCTCCCATGGCTGGTGGCTACTATACAAAACCTATGCCAGTTCTCAGCTAACTTGACTTTACTGCTTAATTTTCCCTTTTTGTCTTGCTTTCCTAAAGCACTGCATCATCAGCTGCACCCAGATAAGACACATGCATCAAGATGAGAGTGGAAAGGCAACATCTGCTTCATCTTAAGCTATCTCAGAACTGCTGTGCCTTGGCCTGTGTGAAGTAGAAAGGCCAGGTGTTGTACATAGCAGAAGCTTATGAAGAACATAGAGATGTAGGGTTGAACTTTTCCAAAATGAAGTTTTCTAGAAAATTTTTCCAAACTTTATTTTTCTATGTAACAACTTCAATTTCTAAAATTCATTGTTCCACAAATTAGTAACAATGAATGGGTGCCAATGCAATATTGTCAAGGTTTGAAATTTCATCTGTGGCGGCACAGCAGAAAAGGCAACTACACCATTCTGAAGGAGATACTCCATGGAAATCAAGTTGTGGCCTGGGTTGTATAGGACAAGCTCAGTGGAGGTGTGGAACCTCCTTTCACAGGTGTTTTAAGGAGGAAATTAAATGAGTATTCATTGGAAACTTGCATCCAAGGTGTTTTCCTGCAGCAGAAGTAGTCAACTGGTCCTCAGTAATTCTTATAGTGCATAATCTTGGTTTGTAAAATCTGCAGAAGGGCTGTTAAGAGTAAAGGGGTTTTAAAAATGCATCCTACCCATCCCCCCCAATATTTTAATATTCCATAATGAAATTGATTCCAAGATTTACGGGCTATTTAATGGGGTGAAATACATACTGTAATAAGTAGCAGGGTTATTCTCCCAAAGTGAGTTAATATTCTACCCAGAGCATGTAATATGATATTGTAGATAGTGTGTTGAATGGCCATTGGGGAAAAACTGACAGAGAAAAAATCACGATGGAATACCCTTAGCTGAAAAAAATAAAGCTATGTACTATTGAAACTCCAGTATTTTAGTGTTTCCAGAAAAGTACGAGGCAAGATTGTGTTCACTAGAAAGCATTCTTTTTTGGTAATCTGATACTTGTTCAATTTTCAGTTTTTGCAGTTGTCCTACAAATTGTATGGCGTTTTGCAAAGATTTTTTAGAAACAAACTTCAGGAAGACTTCTTCTCTCAAACTTGATTAAAAAGTGTTTCTACTACTAAGAATATTTATATACTGCTCTTCAATCAAAGTTCTCAAAGCAATTGTGACATAGAAAAATACATAATAAAATAATAAAAATAAATAATGCATAAATATGGTCCCCCGTCCCCAAAGGACTCACAATCTAAAAAGAAACATAATGCAGATACCAGCAACAGCCACTGGAGGGATGCTGTGCTGGGGTTGGGTAGGACTAGTTTCTCTCCTACTGCTAAATATAAGAGAATCACCACTTTAAAAGATGTCTCTTTGCTCAGTAATTTCTTGTAGTGACTAATGAAAAAATGCCAGACTTCATCTTGCCTATCAAGACAAAAAGGAAAATATTTCTATGATATGATAAATACATTACTTGATAAATACATACCCAGTTAATGTTGCTGTTGTGATGTTATAGCTGCCAAAAAACTACTCCATTGTGTAGCTCAGTTTCATTGATGGATTTCTGGATCTTGTAACTAATTCACCAGAGGTATTCACTCCAAGTCAACGGTAAGGTAATCCTTGAATCTAAAACACTGCCTGTCCTATTCCTTCCCAACTCTCTGGTGGTAATCCTTGGCATGATCTGATGTTTTCTTTGACTTACTAATGCTATGTGATGACCATCTGTGCATAATTAGGCTTGAATCTGCTCTTGATATTACATGTGTGGAGAAGGGATAAAGTGAACTGGGGGCAAACACTCCATTTGCATGTGTAATATCTTGCTTTTCTTTTGAGTGATGCTTAAAGTGGCCAGCAGGCAAATAATCAAACAGTTTCAAGACACACTAACATCAAACAGAAGCAGTAAAAACAAACCAGTAGCGGTAGGGTCACAATAATAACAAACTTGGAAGCTGCATGCAACTTCTGATGTTGGTGGATAATGAAAGTCTGGGCTTTTTGATTTAAAAATAAATAAAAGCTGTAACCAACCACCAAAGGCCTTTGGAACAACGGTGCTTTAATTGGAATGCGAGCTGTAATGGGGCCAGATGGAGCTCCCTTGGGAAGCATTTCTTAATGCCTGTAACTGTGTCTCTCATGGCCACGTAACGAACTTCAGTCAGTGGAAGAACACGGAGCAAGAACTCCTGTTTAAAAGTGGTGTATAAATAGTAGTTCAGCAAGACCTTGAATGCTGAACAGCACACAGCAAGGGACATGTCAGAGAAGGTGGTCCTTTGTGTCCTTTGTTCTTAGGCCTTTAAGGAGTTTAAAGGTGTAAGATCCAGCACCTTTGATAGATGCCAGAAACAATTTCAGATTATGTAAACTGAAGTTATATACTACATTGTGCCAGCCCCAATCAACATTCTAATAGTAGCATTTTGGACCAGTTGAAGCTTACGAAAAGTTCTTAAGGGCAATCCCTTGTAGAACATGCCACAGTAGTCCAATTTAGATATTTTACACATGTAGCTGAAAACACTGATGACTTGCAAGCTTGTTTGTAAATTAGCCTTTAAAAAAAGCAATATCTAACTTTCAATTTACTTTTTGAATCCAACATTGTTTCTACACGTCTGCTGCAGAGAACGAAAGCCATGCATACTAATTTGTATTGTTAGTTTCTCCTGCTTTGAAGCTAACCTTCCCTGTTTCAGAGCCTGAAATGTTGCCCCTTTAACTCTGTTATGCATCTATTTTGTTTCTAAGCTACTATTGCAGCCATTTTATCTCCTAAAGCCTTCCTACCCGAGGCTGTAGAAAAGCAGTTTATCCTAGAAAGCCAGTAGAAATATTACTGTGGTTCAGGCGCCATTATTGTTGGCTTTGTGGCCAAGAACAATGATATTCCTCCAGTAGAGGGCACTTCATTCAGCTGACATCCCTAAATTTCTCTTTCTGGGTTAATTGTGTAAAGCAAGTCAAATTATTTAGAGAAGTCAAACTAATTACTTGGCATGCTTTGCGAAGAAGTTTTATGTGGCTACTCAGGTCTATCATTCTTACAGGCTCCAGATGAAAGTGTTTAAGTTTGGTAACAGGCACATTTTGGCTTCGCTAATAGTACATTTTTATTTGGATTCACCGTGCAGAATTCTAAAACATAGTACTAGGCAATAAGCAGCCTTCAAAAGCTTTGGTAGCCATGTGCACTTAACATATAATGTATGTTCTTTGAGGAAATTGTATTTTGTCTTTAGTAATCTATCATGCTTATTAGCTCTCGGTCTTCAGTTTTCTTGTGGAAAAGACAAATAACACAAACTTTTAATACTTTACGTAGGCTTCTAAGGTGCCCAAAGAAAAGTGAGTCCTTTGAATATTTTATTTATTAGATCATGGAATGTAATGTTTGGTGTTCTACATCCCACACATTAATACCTATTACAAAATTTCCTGGAAATGAAACAAGTTCTGGTAAGAACTAATCTGCATACTTTCCTTTCACTATAATATTAATTGATGCTTACCATCCTCACAAGTTAGCCCACTTCAGTCTTAAATGTTTACACGTCTGCCATCTTGAATTGGGGTGGATAACATCACAAACTAGGCCATTGAGGTGTCGCTTTGTGTCACTCACTACAACTACCACATTTGGTTGAAATTGGTTAGGCACTCCACAAGTCTGCCCACTTGTGCCTGAATTATTCACACGGGCCATCTTGAATTGGGGTGGATGACATAACTACAAACTATGCCTTTGGGGTGTCCCTGTGTGTCCCTACAACTGTGCCAATTTGGTTCATATTGGTCCAGGAATTTCAAAGTTGATAGGGGAACTCTCACAGAATGTTGAGTGATTTCATAAGCTTACTTTCTTTAAGGAAAGTAGGTTAAAAAACGAATTACTTGACAAAATTAAAATCATGATTACTATAAAATCTCTCGTATTCGGGCCAACTTAGATTCCATCTCCACAATTACTTCAGTGTCAGATGTGGAGGTGTCCAGCGACTCCTCTTATGTGGCTAGGTTGGATCAGTTCCAGTTTGTGACTCCTGAGGATGTGGACAAGCTGATTGGAATGGTGCAGCTCACCACTTGTTCTCTTGATCGTTGCCCAACATGGCTTATATTATCTGGCAGGGGGGTTGTTGTAGAAGGCCTTGTAGAGATTATAAATGCTTCTCTGAGGGAAGGTAGGATGCGTCCTAGTCTTAAGGAGGCAATTATTAGACCGCTTCTGAAGAAGCCTACTTCGGATCCTGCAGAGCTGAGTGACTACAGGCCTGTCTCCAATCTTCTGTAGCTGGGCAAGGTATTTGAGTGGGTGATGGCCTCCCAGCTCCAGACAGTTTTGGAGGAAAAAGATTATCTAGACCCATTTCAAACTGGCTTCCGGACTGGCTATGGGGTGGAGACTGCCTTGGTCGGCCTGATGGATGATCTCCAGCTGGGAACTGACAGAGGAAGTGTGACTCTGTTGGTCCTTCTGGACCTCTCAGCAGCTTTCGATACTATCAACCATAGTATCCTTCTGGAGCGTCTGAGGGGGTTGGGGTTGGGAGGCACTGCTTTGCAGTGGTTCTGGTCCTACCTCTCGGGCAGGTTCCAGATGGTGTCCCTAGGAGACTGTTGTTCTACAAAATCTGATCTTTTGTATTGTGTTCCTCAGGGCTCCGTATTGTCTCTGATGTTGTTTAACATCTACATGAAACCGCTGGGAGAGATCATCAGGAGATTTGGTGCTGGGTGCTATCAGTATGCCCCAAATCTATTTTGACACCCAAATCTATTTCTCCATGTTGGCATCATAACCTCCCCTAAATGCCTGTCTGGAGGCAGTAATGGGCTGGATGAGGGATAACAAACTGAGACTGAATCCAGATAAGACGGAGGTACTCATTGAAACTCGAGAGACAATTTTGATCTGCTTGTTCTGGATGGGGTCACACTTCCCCAGAAGGAACAGGTACGCAGTCTGGGGCTGTTTCTGGATCCAAGTCTTTTCCTGGCGTCCCAGGTTGAGGCAGTGGCCAGAAGTGCCTTCTGTCAGCTTCGGCTGATAAGCCATCTGCGTCCGTTTCTTGAGATAGACAACCTCAAAACAGTGGTACATCTGCTGGTAACCTCCAGACTGGATTACTACAATGTGCTCTATATGGGGCTGCCCTTGTACGTAGTCCGGAAACTACAGTTGGTTCAGAATGCGGCAGCCAGGCTGGTCTCTCTGTCATCTAGGAGAAACCATATTACTCCTATATTGAAGGAGTTACACTGGCTGCTGATATGTTTCTGGGCAAACTACAAGGTGCTGGTCATAACCTATAAAGCCCTAAACAGTTTGGTTCCTGGGTATTTAAGAGAATGTTGTCTTCATCATGAGCCCCGCCTCCCATTGAGATCATCAGGAGAGGTCTGTTTGCATTTGCCACCAACTCGTCTGGCAGCTTCTCAGGGACGGGCCTTCTCCGTGGCTGCCCCGAGGCTTTGGAATGTGCTCCCTAGTGAAATAAGAGCCTCCCCATCTTTGACAATTTTTAAAAAGTCTTTAAAGACACATCTGTTCAACCAGGCTTTTAACTGATATTGTTTTAATTGTTTTAATGTTGTGTTTAGAATATTTTAAAATTGTTTTTAAATTGCTGTGTTTTAAAATTTGTTTTGTTTTGTTTTTTAACTAATGTTTTTATCTGGTTGTGAACTGCCCAGACACGTAAGTTTTGGGTGGTATATAAAAATGTATGTATAAATAAATAAATAAATAAATAAAGAAAGAAAGAAAGAAAGAAAGAAAGGTGTGATTGAGGCCAAATTGCCATCTTGTATGTGTGCACTCCTATGCACTTGGATGATGGACTGATAAATGTAGACTGTCGGGATCTGCATTGCAGTTCCCCAATTGCCCCATCTGTACACAATGATAGCTACTGCTACTTAATCTTTGTAGTGTGCAAAGGGTTTAACGGTGGCTGCTGCTGGCATGTCTACCTTTATGTTTCTCTTTTAGATTGTGAGCCCTTTGGGGGCAGGGATCCAGCTAATTAATTTGCTTAATATAAACTACTTTGGGAACTTTTATTGAAAAGTGGTATATAAATACTGCTTGAAACATATTCTTGGCTTGGTTGCTGGGTTAGATGACATCAAGGTCAGGCTATAAACCAAACCCTTTAATTGGCTACAGGCTCCCATATGGGAACCAGTTAAATTAAAAGTTGGCTTTTCTCTCTCTTTTGGGGAGGAGAGGTTTCTTTTCTTTTTTGAGTCTCTTCTGGAGGTTTAGAGAGAGAGTCTGTAGGGAAGGAGAAAAGAGAAGGTGGTGAAGTGCTTCTCTGTCTCTCTCCCTGAGGTCTTATTCAGCTTGAGCTGCGAAGGCGACTTGGAGTCCTGTGGAGCAGTGTTTCTCAAACTTTTTGGAGTCAAGGACCGCTAAATTCTTTGTGCAGGGTTTCAAGGACCGCTACATTCTTCATGTGCAGTTTCCTGGATCAGCAGTTAGTAAAGGGGTTTCAAGTCTGTCTATCTATCTATCTGTCTATCTATCAGACTTCTATACTGCCCAAAACTTGCATCTCTGGGCAGTTTAGAATGAAAATAATATAAGCATTAAAATAATTAAATTTGGAATCTTTTGCAAACATGGAATATTAGGGGTTCTTAACCTTGGGTCCCTCAGTTAAACTCCCATAACGCCCAACAACAATGGCATTTGGCCATTATGGCTGGGGATTATGGGAGTAGAAGTCCAGCAACGTCTGGGTACCCAAGGTTGAGAACCCCTGAATCTAAAAGCCTGGGTGAACAAATTTGTCTCCAGTATGTCTGGAGTGGAGGTGCTTGTGATTACTCAATGGAGAGGGGATGTTGGGCCATTAGAAAAATTCAAAAGCTACATGGGGCCAATGAAAACAACATACAAGCAAGCCCCACTGATGTAAGAGGGAAACAGCGTTCCCTCTCAAGGCGCCTCGACCACAACAGGCAGCTGGGTTTCAATCAACCAACCTTTGGCTGCAAACAATGAGCATGCAAGAACCAGCAGCCCTTCAAGTGGCGCCCACTGCCATACTTTTTCCTCCATGCCCCCACATCGCATACAGTTTGAAGCTGTAAAGATAGGGAATAAGATAGCTGTAGGAAGATCTCAGCAGCACGTGGAGGCAAGGCACAAGAAGGGTCCCATGCCTCCGTGATACTCTTCCTCTTCCGTGCCATGTGCAAAATTGAGGAAGTGAGTGCCTTGATTTCAGTTGGGGGGGGGGTTGACTCCCAGTCAGGGACCGGCACTCAACCCTTCGGGGACCGGCAGTGGTCCAGGGACCGGTGGTTGAGAAACACTGCTGTGGAGTATAACAGCCACAAGGACCAGGAAAAAAAACTATAGTAGGTACCGTAACTGTAGTCCGTTTGCATTAGCTTATTTGTTTGACGTGGTCTCTGTCTCTTACACTAATGGGCTATGCACCTGTGCAAAGAACTCATCTGAACCTAACAAGCTCAATTCTCCTGCTTTGGGCGGGAACCCCACCTCCAGCCACTATATGCGTCTGCAGCACTCCTTATCCCTTCAGTCTTTAGTTGTCCGCGCTTGAGTGAACATCATGGAGTCTGCAGTTCAACAATGAGTAGGATCTGTCTATCCCCTTTTTGTTCTCCCTGCTTTTTCCTTTCTTTCTTTCTGCTTTTTCCTTTCTTTCTTTTTCCTTTCTATTTTTTATTTCTTTGCGTAGTAGCGATTTTTTTCTTGGCATTTTGGTTTTCCCCCTTTTCCGGAGCTCTGGTCCCGGCTGGGATGGAGTGTGGTGACTGGCCTTTGGTGTTTATGCCACGCACGACGAACTTCAAAAAGTGTGCTCGGTGTGGATCTAAGATCCCTTCCCCCCAATACTCATACTGAGTGTCTCTTGTGCCTGGGGGAAATCCCACATAGTTGAGACCTGTCTTCACTGTCAGAAGTGTATGAAGCAGGCTCGTAAGAATAGGGCTTCTCACCTGCGCGCAGCCCTGTGGGATCTGGCTCGCTGTTCATTGGAAGCCTTATCATTGAAGTGATCTGTGAAAATGGCTTCATCAGTGACATCGGAGCATTCGATGTCTGTGCCTGCAGAGGTCAAAAATACAGGCTCGATACCGATATCAACACCTCCTGCTGTTCTGTCGGCAACTTCAAGTGAGCCAGCACGCTCAGAAGACCTCCCAAAGTGTTATGCGTCCATGGTACCAAAATCGTCCTCGATCTCTGTGGTTTCAGTACCCAAGAGGAAGAAGAAGTTGAAGGTGCATCATAATTAGCCGGCGGGTCAGCATCTCCCTCCTATTCCAAAGAAAAAGGCGGCCTTGTCGGTTCCTATGTCGGAGGCTCCTGTGGCCAAGAAAGCGAAAGTGGATGCAGATCATCCTGCACCGAAGTCGTCAGTCTTGGCTAGGCCTTGCTCGCCTGTTGAGGACGACTCGTTGAACTTGGTCCCTGCTCAGGTTCGCTTGAGTAGAGAGCATTCTGTGGCATTGGATTAACCTGGTTACACTTCATTGGATGTGGAGGCATATTTCCCTAGGTGTCGTCCACCACCTCGGAGGCGCCAGGAGCGCATGTTTTGTAGGGAGCGCAGTGCTTGGTGGGACTCGGAAGAGTGCTCATCAGATTACAGGCAGGATTGGGCCTGGGACCGTTGTGAGTCCACTTACTTGGATCAGTACCGAGCGTCAGAGCACCGTTCTCCCTTGGTGGCAGTTGAGCTGCCCTATAACACTTGGCGCCGGGACTCTGGATCGTATGGTCGATATCAGGAGGACTATCGTTCAGACTGTTATGGTTATGGTAGGCCTCGATATCGCTCTTGTTACAAGGAAGGTCCCTTTTATGGGACGCCTGGTACTGTGAGGGTCTGGCGTGACCCCGATCACATTTGAAAGGGAGGCCGCATTCCCACTCTCTGCAATGCTCCTCTTGGGATTGAGCTGAGTGACACAAACTGCCCCCTTCGGCTTCTTCACTACAGCAGGCTGCTGTTATGATCCAGGTGATGCCAGCAGAAATGCCAGCTTCAGTACCAGAGAATCAGGTTGGCAAAGGGGTCTCCCCATGGGTTCGGCACCCTTGGCTGAAGTCTCCCTGGCTCCTCCTGAGTCGGAGTATGAGAGTGATACCAGCTCTCAGGAGTTGGAATGTGCTTCCCGCTGGGCATCTCTGCTTGATATACAGATTCGAAGCCAGTCTCCCTGTCAGAGGACCTTTTAAACAATTCGGTCCTCGGTGTCAGCCTTGGTACCAAACAAAAAGGGGAACTGGATCCATTGTTCAGCCTGATCAATCCTGAGGCCAAGGTACTGGCAGCTCTGCCCCTTAATTCAGCTTTACTGGGGGTCATGAAGGGTCGTTGGAAGAAACTGGCAAGACTTTCTCAGCCTAATAGGCACCTGGAAAACCTTTATAGGGTGCAGTTGCAGGATGATATGGCCTTCCTGAAAAATCATCCTGCCCCTTATTTTGGTTGTTGTAGAGGAGTCTCTTCAGTGAACATAAGGTCAGGGCCAGTTGGTGCCGAGCAACAGAGAAGGCAGAAAATTGGACTCCTTCGGGAGTTGGCCTCAGCCCTCCACTTGAGGGTGGCTAACTAGGAGGCATATAACGCCTGATATAACCACTTTTTGTGGGAAAAGGTGGGTCCGTTGTTGGCTCTCCTGCCACAGGACAAGAGAAATCCAACCAAAGCATTTCTCAGAGAGGCTATTCAAGTGGCCAAGCTGGAACTCTACTCGGCCAGGCACTCAGTGGAGTGCGCGGCCAAGGTGATGGCCATGTTTGTGGTGCTTAGATGACATGCTTGGCTACGGTCATCTGGACTGAACTACGAGGCCCGTATTAAGGTTGAGGACCTACCCTTTGAGGGCTCTAGCCTGTTTGCAGAGCAGACAGATGATACGCTTTAGAAGTTGAGGGGCATGGCGTGTTGGATGTTGTACTTGTCCTTGAATACCAGGCCACAGAATACTTCCAGGTGGTCACCTTATCAACCACAAAATAATCCCTCGCAACAGCAATCTCCATTGGAACATTCCTTTCGTGGCAACAAGTTCCAACAGAGATACAAGTTGGGCCTCCAGCGTAGTAAGCAGTCCTTTCAGAAACAGCACCCAAGTACTTTCCAAAAGAAACAATGACTCGAGGCGCTTCTGGACCCATCGGGCCCCATTTTTGGTGAGCTGGGATAGAGTGATTATGGACCAATGGGTCCTTATGATCATATGTTTGGGCTATGCCCTCTACTTCTGCGGTACACGGCCCGTGTCCAGGGTCATGACTACTCCGTGCACTCCGGAGTTGGACCAGGAGGTTGCTGCTCTCCTTTCGTGTCCAGGGTCATGACTACTCCGTGCACTCCGGAGTTGGACCAGGAGGTTGCTGCTCTCCTATTAAAGGATGCGATCGAGAAGGTCACCAATCTGGACATCCGGTTTCTACTCTCGGTACTTTATCGTAACGACACGGGACAGAAGTTGGCATCCTATACTGGACCTCAAGGCCCTAAATAGGCATCTGATGTACAAAAGATTTTGGATGCTATCAGTACCAACCATTATGACCATTCTGGAAAAAGACAAGTGGATGGTTTCTCTAGACTTAAAAGATGCATATTACCATGTCTCGATATGCCCCCAACATCTGTGCCTCCTGTGCTTCCAGATCAGTGTGTGGGGGTTATCCCCTAACAATTCAAAGCCCTGCCGTTAGGTCTTACGATGGCGCTGGGGTTTCTTATGAAATGTCTGGCCCTGGTGGTGGCTTTCCTACAGGAGATAGGGTTGCAGGTGCTGCCATACTTAGACTATTGGTTCATCCTGGCGAGCACCAGGCGGGCGATCCTGGAGGCCCTACAGTTGGTCATAGACACTCTGTAGGGTTTGGGTTTCCAAATCAGTTTCAAGAAATCACAGTTGCAACCAACCCGTAGGATACAGTTCATAGTGCTGATATTCGACACGACACTGGAAAAGGTCTTCCTTCTGGACGCCCACATACAGGTGAAACTCGGAAAATTAGAATATCGTGCAAAAGTTCATTAATTTCAGTAATGCAAATTAAAAGGTGAAACTGATATATGAGACAGACGCATTACATGCAAAGCGAGGTAAGTCAAGCCTTAATTTGTTATAATTGTGATGATCATGGCGTACAGCTCATGAGAACCCCAAATCCACAATCTCAGAAAATTAGATTATTACATTGAACCAAGAAGACAAGGATTGTAGAATAGAACAACATCGGACCTCCGAAAAGTATACAGTGTACTGTGCTTGATTGGCCAGCAAACTCGCCTGACCTGACCCCATAGAGAATCTATGGGGCATTGCCAAGAGAAGGATGAGAGAGATGAGACCAAACAATGCAGAAGAGCTGAAGGCCGCTAATGAAGCATCCTGGTCTTCCATAACACCTCAGCAGTGCCACAGGCTGATAGCATCCATGCCACGCCACATTGAGGCAGTAATTGCTGCAAAAGGGGCCCAAACCAAGTACTGAATACATATGCATGCTTATACTTTTAGGAGGTCCGATATTGTTCTATTCTACAATCCTTGTCTTCTTGGTTCCATGTAATAATCTAATTTTCTGAGATTGTGGATTTGGGGTTCTCATGAGCTGTACGCCATGATCATCACAATTATAACAAATTAAGGCTTGACTTATCTCGCTTTGCATGTAATGCGTCTGTCTCATATATCAGTTTCACCTTTTAATTTGCATTACTGAAATTAATGAACTTTTGCACGATATTCTAATTTTCCGAGTTTCACCTGTATCTATGCTCGGGAGACTGGCCATAGATTTGTTGGCCAGCAGCCCACAGACTATATGCTCAGTACAGTGGCTTTTGGGTCACATGGCGGCCACTACTTATGTACTGCCCCAAGTGGGCCTTTGAATGCACATTATTCAAAGGTGGTTTTGGGATGTGTTCGATCCCATTTGGGATCCGGGCCATCTAGAGCACACATCCCCTTGACAGGTATGGGCGACAGTGGAGTGGTGGACCGAGTTTCGACACCTGAACGTTGGTGCCCCCTTCCAGGCTCCCCAATCTTGATGGGTGAGCACCACAGACACTTTGGAGCTCAGTTGGGGGGCGCACCAGGAAGGGTTTCGCCTGAGTGGACATTGGTCCCCCAGGGAGAGGACCCACCACATCAATTATTTGGAACTGTTGACCATTTTCAATGCTCTCGAAGGCTTCTTGCCCATGACTGGTGGTTGCTCTATGACAATACGATGGCAAAAGCCTATGTCAGTTGACAGGGCGGCACATCTTCGAGGAGCCTTCTGTGCCTGTCTCTGGATCATTGGCATTGGTGTGTGACACATGCGGTGTCGCCTCAGGAGATACATATACAAGATTCCATGAATGTCCAAGGAGACAAACTGAGCAGGATGAAGGTGGTACCCCACAAGAGGGCAGTGGACCAGGGTGTTCTCAGGGACATATTTGTAAAATGTGGAGTCCCAACTCTGGACCTGTTCGCTTCCCAGGAAAATGCTCTATGTGCCTTATATTGCTCCAGGGGAGGGGAAGGCGAGGGCTCTCTAGGCAATGCCTTTGTCCTTTCTTGGATGGCCCTCTTCTGTATGTGTTTCCCCTCTTTGTCCTTATTCCAAGGGTACTGCGCAAACTGAGGGTGGATTGGGCCAGAGCCATCCCGATAGCCCTGTGGTGGCCCAGGAGGCCTTGGTTTTCTGTCCTGAGATGCTTGGCGGTGAATTGGGTGCGCCTGACAGCCATACTGGACCTGCTGTTTGGGTGCTCCACCTGAATGTTTGGTCCCTTCACCTGACGGCATGGAAGGTCCTGCCAATTTCCTGCTGAGACTTAAGGAAGTTTTGTTGCTGCCAGGAAGCAGTCCATGCAAAAGGCCTATGATCACAAATGGATTTGTTTCTGTTCGTTCGCTTCATTGCATGAGTTTGATGTATTTCATCCATCCTTACAAGATATATGTAATTCTCTTAAGGAGTCTGGTTTAAAACACTCATCCCTTAAGGTATATTTGGCTGCCATTGTGGCACATTTCCCCTCTAACTGGGCTTCATGGTTTAAGGACCTGGTGGTAAAAAGTTTCCTGAAAGGATTGTCACACATGTTTCCAGACAATCCTGTCATGACCCCAGCTTGGGACCTGTCTGTGGTTTTCACGGGTCTGCTACGGGGCCCCTTTTGAGTCTTTGGCTTGAATTGATCCGCATCTCCTGACATGGAAGGTGGCTTTTTTGGTGGCTGTTACCTCCACCAGGAGGGTAAGTGAGTTGGGGGCCGTGAGGGTTGACCAGCCATACTTTCAGTTCCACAAGGACAAGGTTGTACTCGGGCTGGATGTCCAGTTCATGCCCAAAGTGGTTTGCATGTTCCACTGTTTGCATATTCTACCATTCACTTTGCCAGTATTTTTTCTAAATCCTTCCTCTGATGCGGAGAGAAGGTTGCATCGTTTGGACGTTAGAAGGGCATTATCCTTCTATGTTCAGCGGTCTGCTGAATGGAGAAAAACTCTTTCCTTGTTCATTCTGTACTATGGGCTACGTAAGGGTCTCCAAGTTTTGGCACTTTAAAAAGGAATATATGATTAGACACTATATGAAAGAGTTTACCCAAACCATAGTAAAACTTCCTGATGGAGAACACCAAAATTTTTGTAAAAACTTAAACTAAGATAAAGTTTCACTCAACCCCGATCCCCAAAAAACCCCCAAAATTAAATTATTGGATTCGGTATTAGTGACAGTGTGATCCCACCTCATGATTATTCAGCATTGAATATAGACACAAGAAGCAGGTAATTTGTGTTCACTTTAAATCTGTATTTCATCTTTCCTTTTTCTTAAATAGACAAAATAATAATTAAGCACATGTGCTTTAACAGAGTCCCAAACTGCAAATTATCTTCCCAGAAATTTCCCATAAACCTCACTATTCTCTTGCTTAATTCCCTTCAGGATGGTGTTATCAACAAAGTAGTGTAAATGTTGTACACAAGTAACATAACCATTCACACACATAGTCAGGCATGCACACCATGCACACACAGGCATGCACATATCCCAACTCCTCCGGCGTGCTGCTCATCCCAGCTGGAGTTCCCTGCCAGCTTCCCTGCCCCAAGGACTCAGATAGTCTCTGCACATGGATGAAGGCCATCTGAGCCCTTTGCTGGCGTACAGTCTAAAGTCTGAAACTATGTAAATGGACTAGAAAATCATTTAAATACCATTTCCTCAGTCTTAAAATATGTCACCAATGTTTTAAACCCATGTTCAATGGAGGGGAAAAAACATTAAACTGTTTTATCCAAGCCATCTTCCAATGGATCTTCACCAAGTTGGCAGGGGAGGTATTTCTTGTCACCTAGTGAATGTGTGCTGATGGCCGGGCAGATCAAATAGCTTTGATTTTATAAGCAATAGACTGTTCAGGGCTTATAATGGTGGAACACTGAGAACACTCTCCAGCTTAAATGTACTGGCACTATTGTGCCAGTATAATCAGTAGTAAGGAGCCAGACTGGCACTTAGCAGTACAGGCAAAATATTGACACTAGGCATTTCCACTTATCCCATGTGATCCTGGGCTCCGGTTACTCTTAAGTCTTCCCTTACCCTTGGGCAAGCCACAATCTTGCTGTTTGCCAAACAGCAAAATAACTTCTTTCACAACATACAATCTCATCCCTTTGAGTCACATAAAATTCCCCCTTTGTTCTTTGCTGCTGTTCCTTATTTGAGCTCTGGCTGTCAACAGGCTGCTGTTGATATACAATTCTGGTCACCACATCTAAAAAAGGACATTGTAGAACTGGAAAAGGTGCAGAAGAGGGCAACCAAGATGATCAGGGGCCTGGGGCACCTTCCTTATGAGGAAAGGCTACAGTATCTGGGGCTTTTTAGTTTAGAAAAAAGATGACGGAGGGGAGACATGATAGAGGTCTATAAAATCATGCATGGTGTGGAGAAAGTGGATAGAGAGAAATTCTTCTCTCTCTCACATAACACTAGAACCAGGGCTCATCCCATTAAATCGATTGCCGGGAAATCTAGGGCCAACAAACAGAAGTACTCATTCACACAATGCATAATCCACTTGTGGAATTCTCTGCTACAAGATGTGGTGACAGCCAACAACCTGGATGGATTTAAGAAGAGTTTGGATAACTTCATGGAGGAGAGGTCTATCAACGGCTACTAGTCAGAGGGCTGTGGGCCACCTCCAGCCTCAAAGGCAGGATGCCTCTGAGTACCAGTTGCAGGGAGTACCAGCGGGAGAGAGGGCATGTCCTCAACTCCTGTCTGTGGCTTCCAGAGGCATCTGGTGGGCCACTGTGCAAAAAAGGATGCTAGACTAGATAGGTCTTGGGCCGGCAGAGCTGTTCTTAAGTTCTTATGATCTTATGTTCTCCTACTTGGCCTTGAGCCCACTGGACTTTCCAGTTCTCTCCTGCTGTCAACGAGTTTCTCCAACAATCGTTAGTACGTAAAACAATTGTTATGAAGACTGGCAAAATGTTCCATTCCTTTCACCTTATTCACCCCTGAAAAGGAAGCATCATCCATCACTAGTTCACTTAGCAGTGTCCTGCTACCAGCACTTCCACTAGCTTTTTGAACCCGTAAGGTTGGGTAGTTGCATTTAAAGCTGCCTTAACATAATTCTAGATCACTTTAAAGCTCACAAAAGGATGTTTACCTCTGTTCACAACCATCTGTAAATTCTCATTTTCAATGGGTAAATGCCTCCTCCCCTTGTCCCGTACTACAATCATTGACCTTGAATACAAGTAACATGCACTGCTTACATCCATGTGTTGTGGATGCTTCCCACCATGCACTTGATGGCCATGCCAGTTTACATACTAGCAACGCTTCCCTCTCTTTTGAGAGAAGTTTGGTTTGGTGACTGCAGTATTATTATTTTTACATTTATATCCCGCTCTTCCTCCAAGGAGCCCAGAGCGGTGTACTATATACTTAAGTTTCTCTTTCACAACAACCCTGTGAAGTAGGTTAGGCTGAGAAAGAAGTGACTGGCCCAGAATCACCGAGCTAGTATCAAGGCTGAATGGGGATTTGAACTCGGGTCTCCACGGTCCTACTCCAGCACTCTAACGGTTACACCACGCTGGCTTGCTGGTATTTACTTGGCCGTGAGTTCTGTTCCTAACTCTACAATCTATTAAGTTCCTCAGATATTTTTCACATAAGCATAGCTTTTCACATAAAAATAGCTTAAGAACCTAAATATATAGGGTACCCTAGTTAAAACATCGATGCTTACAGATAAATAGTTACATGAAATCAAACCTGTTTCCAGCATAAAAGAAACATTATCTATTATTTCTAGGAAGATTGTAGTAGGGGTGATGTTCAGGCCCCACCTCCCCACAAGGACCTTCTGGGAAGGCCCTGACTGCTATGCTGCGGCTACCACCTGTTCACAACCTGGGAAGGTTTTTTTCTGATGCCTTCCCCTGAAGGTTTACCAGACTGGGTTGAACAGGATACCTAGTCTCCTTCACCATTTCATCAAATACTTTAAACTGTAAAGTGATCACTGGGTTGAGGTGGGGTGGGGATCTTAGAAAATTGTGGCTCCTTCAGCCTAGGGCTTGAGAGGCATGTGACTGGGGACCCACCTTTCTTCACTGAGCACTCATGAAACATTATTGACAATTCAAAAAGCTTTATATTAAAACAGGACAAAATTGGTGTGGGGGGGAATAGAATAGGCCTGAGTGTTAAGACACCCAGGCAACACAGAGGGGGAGAAAGCTACAGGTTACTCACCTGTAACATTGGTTCTTCTAGTGGTCATCTGTCCTTTAACATTAATGGGCTATGCCCCTGCGCAGAAACTTTGTTGGAACCTAACAAGCTCAATTCTCCTGCTTTGGGTGGGAACCCTGCCCCCAGGTGCTAGATGCAGCTGTGCCGCTCCTCATCCCCTCAGTCACGGAGTCCAGCTTCAGTGAACCCCACAGGGAGGATGGGAGGGCGTGTAAAAGGACAGATGACCATAACAAGCTAGCACTCAGGAGGGAAGACAGAAACAAGACATAATCTGCCAGAATCATTTTAGAACACACACACCAACTGAAAAGTGACTGCAGGACACTCCTGACAAACACGGCATCATTCTGTGTCCTGACATAATGATGGATAAATGAATGGGGTGAAGATCAGGTAGCTGCCTAACATATAGTGTCCAAGAGGACCACGCTATCAAAGGCAACAGAGGCCTCCACGGACCTAACTGAGGGCGACTTAATGTTTGCAGGCAACTGCAACAGTTGATAGCAGAGTTCAGTTGTGGAAACTATCCATCTAGACATGGACTGTGCCAAAACTTGGTCTTTCCGTTGGATGTTGGGCTGGGGATGGATGCATCAATGCAGACATCTAAAGGTGCAGTTTACCAAATCACTTCCTAAAGATGCCCCTGATGAATTTCTGTCCGATGCATCTCTGATCAAGACAAAGTGTGGGTGCATGGAGCCTAATTTCTAAAGCCATCATCATATACTGTTCTGTACAAAGTTTTTATAGCTTATATGGCGGAGAAGTTAAGATGGGCACCTTTACTTGCAATTCCATTCCTTACAAGTGAAAATTTAAAGCAGCGTAACTCTCACTTTAAACTGATGGTTTTTAGATGACTGCATTTTAAACAAAAGGTATTCAGGTTTGGCTCATCAAGTTAAAAAGGAAAGGCAGAGATAATAGTTGATTGTACAGTAGATGCCCCCAAATCACTCTTGTGTAGAACTTGGACAAAGCAATTGATTCCTTGTAGAGAGAGTTGCATTTGAGTACTATTGCCTGATTATGAAGTAATGACTTTGATAAATATTATTGGCAGCATTCAGCCTAGTGCTCTGCCAGCACAAAGTCCTTTCCAGTCTCCACGCAAATCCTTTGAATTCTTTGAGCGCCCTGCAGCCACTCATGCTGCATCTCCTGTTTTCAAAGGTTCCTTGACTCTCAAGAACCTTGTTTCTGGCAGCAACAAGGAAGGCCTGGGAAGTGATTCCTGTTCTTATAACAGCAAGAGCATTGCTCTGGAGGTTTGCTTATATTAATGATTCACATATAAAGGAATTGTTTCATGTCAAATAAAACTTAATGTAGTTAAATGTATTAATCAAAAACAAAACACAAGAGCTGCAGCAAAACTTGCTTAATCTTAACTAGGAAAGTATAATTTTAAAAAGTAATAGATATGGATATTATGAGTTAGATGCATTAGGTTGGCATCAAGCGTAACTAATCTAGATTTCATAATAGACAACTGCAAAATACCTTTGTCAATAAGGGTGAAGGAAGCTTTGAAGAGGGGATATCCTTAGACATGTACACTAATCATCTCTCAAACTGTGCCTTGGAAGGGACTGAAAACTTTACTTTGTGATCTCTGGTGGACTTGGCTATATCTTGTATAATGTACTCATTTCCATTTGCCTTGGAGGCAGAAGACTGCCTCAGCACAATTCTTTGTTTGCTATTGAACCGAAATTGCATAGTGTAACCTGTTCAGGTTGTGCATCTTCCATGCTCTCCTGTTCGCAGGCGCTTAAGGTAGTTAAGGCATTTCTCTAGCACATGCTGACAGTAGGTCATAAGGAAACTGCCAAGTGCTTCAGAAGTTCAGCAGTTGATACTGAAGTTAATGTTCTTCCCTAAGACTTTTAATAAAGAATTCTCAACAGCTCTTATTTAATCCAGTGTGTTATTGTGGCTGTGGTGTGCTAAGTAAAATTTTTGTGTTTAGTTTCCTTTGCAGAAGATGAGAAAGAACAGCTAAGAAAATTCACAAACAGAACTTATCTGCTTGATAAAAGAACCTGTCATCAAGTATATCTGAGCTTAGTTGATATCCTGTTGGCATATTGCTATGAAGTCTATGTCACTGAAGGAGAAAAGAATGTGAGTGGTTTTTCTTGTTCTTCCTTTTCCACTTTCCTTGTATGAAACTTTAGTTGAGTGACTCAACTAGTGTGGCTACATGGCATTACTCTGTCTTCTGGGAGGCATGGCTTTGTTCCAAGCACTAAAGCACAGAACTAAAATGTTATATGACTAGGCTAGCTTGCCAAGTGGCAGTTTTGAAATTAACAGTCCAAAGTGTAGGGTTCCCCCAATATTTTTTTTGTTTTGAATACTGCTTCATAACTCTGCTGTGTTAAAAAAATAATAATAAAAAAATCAGAGGGAGAAAGCAAGGCAAGGGGATGGGGAGTAGAAATGTGAATGGATTTTACAAATCATGACTGAGAATACTTATTCACTCACATGTTGAGTTGCTTTTTGATGATGCTATGTTTCCCAATGTACTTAATATTAAAACATGAGCATTGTTCTGAATAAATTCTCACTTGTTGATGATTGTGATGCTCAAGGTCTGTGGCAAGCTTTCTTGAAGAGGCACAAGGTCCTCTGAAGCACATCCTGGACCATTTCTGTGATTTTACAATCATTTGGACACTAGTGTTCCCTCTAACAGCGTTCCCCAGATGTTGTTAATTACAACTCAAATAATCCCCAGCCAAAGGCCATTGCAGCTGGGGATGCTGTGAGGTGTAGTGAAAAACATGGAAATCCCTGTTAGAGGGAACAGTGTTGGACACCTCCATATTGTTGAGACTTAGGTATATATACATTGTCTTAGTTCATGCCACTGATGTGATGCATGTATATCTGTATAGCAGGCCTGCTCAACCAAAGGCCCCCCCAACTGTTCTTGGACTACAACTCCCATAATCCCCAGTCACAATGGCTAATAGCCAGGAATTATAGGAGTTGAAGGCCAATATCTGCAGGAGGACTGATGTTTAGCAGTCCTGGTGTATAGGTTTGTGGAAGAGTTCACAATGTTGGTGTCAGTCATCAGTTATGTAGACTGGTCAATTTGTATTCTTTATTGGACACTTGAGACAGTTTTTCTGTTAGGATGATATTTCACTCAGAGTAGGACTGTTTATAATTTGCTAATAATTAAATAATAAATCTTAGTAACTTGGTTCAATCAACTCAAGCCTCAGTTTCTGTTCCTGTTATATTCTGCTACACAAACTTCCATGTGAAGCCTGTATCAGGTTTGCTGGGATGTGATCCTTGCAGATTTCAGGGTCGGGGATATAAGAATTCAGATAGCATCAAGTTTATAGCTTGGGGGTGCCTGAAATGTAGCCTTATTTTGTACCAATCTGAGGAGGCCTTGCTCTGGATTCCTCTGCTGAGGTGCAGCTGGTGAGAACTAAGGACAGGGCTTTCTCTGGAGATAAACCCAGAATGTGAAGCTCCCTTGATAGCTATTCCTCTGAAGACAGCCAAAACAACTTGTTGTGCTAGGCATATGACCTTGCATTACAGCTGCAGATTGGCTAACATTTAGTCTGTGCTTGCTTATCTCTTTGTTTCTGTGGCTGTTCTATTGTGCCATGTTTTTTGTTGATATTGTTTTTTAAGATTGAACTATACATTGCCTTTAGGGTATCTTAAACAGAAAGGTGGGTTCTTGATTTTTTTAAAATAGAAAAAATAGGTTGGGATTGGGTCTAGAAACATGGATGCAGGTAAACAGGCAAGACTAGCAACTGAAATTCACAGCAGACATCAGGCTCAAAGGAAATGTTCAGTGTGACCAAACCAAGAGAATAAAAAAAAGGTTCAGAAGTGTGAAGATAACATAGATTCAAGGAAACTGGGCTATCCACTATTGCTCTAACTCATGAGAGTTAGTTTGCCTTGGATCAGAGTTATGCAACCATGTGTTCTGTAACAAAATAAAGACTTAAAAACAGGGTGGGGTGGGGGAACCTGCCAGCCATTCATGAAAATTGGTGTGAGGGTGAAATACTTCAAGGTTATGGTGACCTGGGATTTTTATAGCCTTAGTTTATTTACTGGATAAACTAGCTTCCTAGTTTCCTCAAATTTTGGCCTTGAAACTGTATGAGTTCAAAGGTCAGACCAAAAATAGAATTAAAACAAGCTTTATATGTCCAGGAGAACAAAGGGGATGCCTAAGCAATGTGTTCTGATTTTAATTTGAGATTTTCAGCCTGCTCATACCTATCTTTCAGAAAAGGCCTTAATGAACTTTGACTCAACATCACTTGCTTTTTTCATTTTCTTAATTCCTATGTGGATATTTGTTTTGTATGAGCACAACAATGGTCTAATGCTAAGCTTTTTTTCTTCCCAAACTGAACAAGGCTGAGTCACCGTGGAATATCAGAAAACTGAGTGCAACTTTGTGCTGGTTAGAGGTAAGATGAATACATAAGAACTGCATTGGTTGCTCAGTGGATATCAAACCTATGTAAGTTACCTGATAAAGCTCAGTTTTATATGGCACATTGCCTTTAGACAGTTCTTTAGAAACAGGATCCTCACAAAGGTCCTAAGATGTGTTGTGGCTGTTCATACTTGTATAGATAAAAAATTAAGATTGCTCAAAGACACTTACAGTAAGTGATTCTGGCATCCAAAAACCTTTTGAGATAATATTCCTGAAAGATCTGCTGAAAGATATTCTATGGGATTTCTGCCCTACCTCTCTGAAAACTGTCCATTCTTGATGTGGATAATGATTATTAATTTTACCTGGTGAAATCAGCTGCTCGTAGTAATATTTTTGAAAAAACAGGCCCAGCCCAAACCCTTGGACCCTCTTGAGGCAGCTAGATGAGTTGCTGATCTCCTCATTCTTATGACTAGATGTACAGTGTGCCCCATAACAATTCCCTTATCCGCAGCCAGGGTGCCTCTCTTCGTTGTCCTTGACACATGTCTCCTTCCCCATGGCACACACAGAATGCTGTGAAATAACTTTCCTCCCATCATGAAATGTTGGAAATGAAATGAAATCCTTCCTGTGCACTGGTGCCCCTAGGTAATTTAATTTTGGAGCTTGGACCTAAAGACCCCTGAAGCACCGCCCCCCCCCCCCCCCAGTTAAGCATTATCACCTACAGGTCTTTGGAAGCCCCACCCCAGCTGCAAGTTAAGTATCATCCTCCTGCATGCACACACACCCCTCTCCACCGAGAGGAGAGCTGGTCTTGTGGCAGCAAGCATGATTTGCCCCCTTAGCTAAGCAGGGTCTGCCCTAGTTGCATATGAATGGGAGACTTGATGTGTGCGCACTGTAAGACATTCCCCTCGGGATGGAGTCCCTCTAGGAAGAGCAGAAGGTTCCAAGTTCCCTCCCTGGCATCTCCAAGATAGGGTTGAGAGAGATGCCTGCCTGCAACCTCGGAGAAGATGCTGCCAGTCTGGGTAGACAATACTGAGCTAGTTGGAGGTATGGTCTTACTCGGTATATGCCAGCTTCCTATGTTCCTACCATGACACTTGCAGTATTTGTAACACATGGATTCTTGAGGGCACAAACAGCACCTGAACTCACAAGAATGTAAGAATTTAAAACAAGTATATATTTGCATATATGCATTAACAGAAATATTGCGAGCTAACATAATCCCATCCCACATATTTCCCTTCTCCCTCTGTGTTTGGTTTAATCATAAACCGTATGATTAGAAACTGTTCTGCCCTCCCCCCATAAGTATGTGGGAGCAGAACATAGCACCGGAGTGGCCCAGAATCTGCATCCTTGTTCTTAATCACATGGTGGTTGGGGCTGATGGACAATATTGTCTGAACTGGTCCAATGCAAACAGACAAATGAGGCAAAGAAGTGAAAGGGGAAAGACAATAGAGGAAAAGTGACACCATCTCAGCAAATCCAGCTCTTGTGTTACTGGCTGGAGACACTTGAGCCAGAGAGGAGCAATTCTCTGGTCATAATAAAACCTGTGTGTGCTCACGTGCACGGGTGGAGGCAGTGAAGAGGTAAGATGGGACAGGGGCCTCCAAGGGAGTGCTGGAGGGCAGCAAATGCCAAAGGAAAATATTACCAAGTCATATACAGAAAGGCAGGAAAAGTGAAGCCCCTGAGAAACTGCCATCTCACTCCATTCAATAGGGAAACATTAGTGCAATTCCAGAGAGAAAACTGCCATGAGGCAATAACTATTAATTTAAAGCCTCTAACCAGGTGGGGGTGGGGGAGCAGCTTTGTAAAGGAGGATTAGGAGGAGGGGAGAGAGGAAGAGACATTGTCAGTGGCAAGTACACGTGAAGGAGGAGCCAAGGTCTTGCCCAGGACAAAGGGAGCCTCAGGTTGTCTAGTTTGAAGGTGAAATAATAATAAAAAGCAGCTGTCGTCTCACCTGACCCAAAGCACATGTGATGTCAATATCCTAGTAGACCAGTGCCTTGAGTATGGCTTGGCGGCTCCAGCTCACTTATCCATGAAATGAGCAGAGCTTCCCCTACTAAGTCCTGCTGCCTTGCTCCCCCTCCCCACAGCATACCTCAGCCCTATAGCACTAAGTTCTGCGTCTAGCCTGTCTGTCCCTGTCCACTCTCAGCCACCACTCTGAAGGGGGCGTCCCTAGTCGCGCAATATCTTACATGTCGGCTTCAGCCAGCATGCAATTGGGCAGGCCACGCTTCCTTATCCCAGACATCCATAGCACCATTCTGTCCCTCAGCACTCCAACAACCCTGCTCATGTCCTCCTAACTCGCTCGGCCTTTCAGTGTCCAGCACAGCCCCACCTCCTCTCCCCTTCATACCCATTTATTTTCCCTATGGAAAGAAGAGCATTCTCTTTCTCTTCAGAGCCCATCTCTGCCCACCCCATCCATTTCATGCATGAAGTCTGGTCCCCTATCTTGACCTTCCACCCACCACACCCGCTGTGCTAGTCGCTGTTGCAGTGATTCTGGTGCTGCTGCTGCCAGCAACAGGGGAAAGGCACATTAACACATGGCAACTGAGCTTAAAAAAAGGATCCGGGGGGAAGAAGGGGAGGCAGACTGTTAAGAAGTGGAGATGTTGGGCAATGTGCAACAGTTGCAACAGCGGAGGAGGAGGGCACACCTTGTTTTACTCCCAGACTGCAGCTCTGGATGGAGCATTGCTGCTGTGGAGCAGCCTTGTCTCACTCTCATTTGCTGCTGCAGCTGTGGTAGTGGTGGAACCTCACTGCTGCTAGCTCTCTTGCCTCGCCACAGCCTCCACCGCCTCTCACTGAGGCCCTCATGTGAGCGGTCATGTGACATGCTCACTTGCTTCCCCCCCTACCCTGTGGGGAAGCTGGAAGCCATTCAGCCAGCCCACAGAGGCAGGCAGCTGCTGCTGCCAGGAGACCCTGCAATGGGTCTTGCAGGGTGAGCATATGGCTGTCGGTCCATATGGTCAGGGGTTGCCGCTGCCATGGGTGACATCTAGGGGCCCCCACTGGTGGGTTTTGCTGCCAGGCAAGTACATGGCTGCTCACGCACACGACTGCCTACTGCTGCCATGGGTACAACTAGGTGGTCCCTGGGGGACATTTGGAGGCCCTCCCCACTCCTGAAGAGGACCAGGCCTCGGCCCAGAGGTCCAGTCCAAAGAGCGCCACTGCTCCTGTGTCCTCCAGACATAATTTATTTGATTGCCTTCTTCAAGTTTATTTTTATTTATTTTATTTATTATTACATTTATATACTGCCTTTCATTAAAAACAATCCCAAGGTGGTTTACAAAAGTAAAACATATAATAAAAATGACAGTTAAAACTATTAAGCTAAAAATATGAAAACAAATCCGATTTAAAACATATAATATACAAACACAAAAACTGTACATGAATAAAAATACAAAGAAACAGCAATAAAACAATCACGTAAAGACCTGGATAAAAAGCCAAGATGTAACAAGCTTTCTAAAAACTGTGATGGAGTCCGAGGAGCAAATGACTACTGGGAGAGCATTCCAAAGTCTGGGAGCAGCAACAGAGAAGGCCCTGTCCCGTGTGCACGACAGCCAAGCCTCCCTCATTGTCGGAACCCGGAGCAGAGCCCCCTCAGATGATCTTTTCAAGTGGTTAGCAACCCTTGGGAGCAGATGGTCCCTCAGGTATCCTGAGTCCAAACTGTTAAGGGCTTTAAAGGTCAAAACCAGCACCTTGATTTGGACCCGGAAACACACTGGTAACCAGTGCAGCTCTTTCAAAATGGGTGTGATATGATCACACCAGGCACCTCCAGATGAACTCTAGATGCCACATTTTGTACAAGCTGCAGTATCTGGATATTCTTCAAGGGCAGCCCCACGTAGAGCGCGTTACAGCAATCCAGCTATGACATGACTAAGGCATGGGCAACTGTGGCCAGATCTGCCTTCTCGAGAAAGGGATGCAGCTGGAGCACTAGCCAAAGCCATGCAAAGGCACCCCTGGCCACCACCTCCACCTGAGCTTCCAAAAGCAGAGCTGAGTCCAGTAGTGCCCCCAAGCTGCGTACTTGCTCCTTCAAGGAGAGTGCAACCCCATCTAGAACAGGTAGAATCACTTCAACCCGATTGGCTCTCCTACTGACCAACATTACCTCCGTCTTGTCCGGATTCAGTCTCAGTTTATTAGCCCACATCCAAGCCATCATGGTCTCCAATCCCCGATTCAGGACATCCACCACCTCCCTAGGATCAGGTGACAAGGAGAGATGGAGCTAAGTGTCATCTCCATATTGCTGACAATTCAGTCTAAGTCTCCGGATGATCTCTCCTAGCAGCTTCATGTAGATGTTAAACAGCATGGGGGACAAAACCAAACCCTGCAGGACCACACAGGCCAATGGCCATGGGGCTGAGCAGTAGTCCCCCAGCACCACCTTCTGGGCCCTTCCGCCAAGAAAAGAACGGAGCCACTGCAACACAGTATCTCCAATTCCCATACTCAAGAGGTGGTCCAGAAGGATACCATGGTAGATGGTATTGAATGCTGCCGAGAGGCCCAGCAGAACCAACAGGGACACACTCCCCCTGTCTAGTTCCTGGCGAAGGTCATCCATTAGAGTGACCAAGGAATTTTCAGTCCCATATCTGGAGCTGAAGCCAGAATGAAAAGGGTCCAGATAATCCATATCATCCAAGACCCTCTGCAGCTGGGATGTCACCACACAATCTATCATCTTGCCCAAAAAGGGAAGGTTAGATACAGGTCTATAGTTGTCCAGGTTGGAGGAATCAAGGGAGGGCTTTTTTAATAATGGTCTTACCACCGCCTCCTTGAGGCACGGTGGCATCCTGCCTTCCCTTAATGAAGCATTAATGGTCACCTCCTACCATCTACCTGTACTCTCCCTGGCAGCTTTTATTAGCCACGAAGGGCAAGGGTCAAAAGTGCATGATATCGCCCGCACACTGCACTGGATCTTGTCCACATCCTCAGGCTGCACCAACTGAAAAGAATCCAACACAACAGGATCACATGGTACCAGAGGCACGTCTGCTAGAACTGCCAAAACTCTGGAGTCCAGGTCAGCATGTATGTGAGCGACTTTATCTACAAAGTGGCAAGCAAACTGATCACAACAGGCTGTAGATGATGCCTCCCCCATTACCTGGGGGGATGTGTGGAGCAATATTTTTGCCACACGAAACAGCTCTGTTGGTTTGCACTGAGCAGATGCAATGGAGGCGGAGAAAAAAGCATTTCTTCGCTGCCCCCACCGCCATGGAGTAGTCCCTAAAATGGGCTCAACCTGTGTTCGGTCAGATTCGGCATGACTCCTCATTCAGAATTGTTCCAGCTGTTTCCCGAGTTGTTTGATCACCCTAAGCTCCGAGGAAAACCAAGGAGCCAAACGGGCTCCACCAAGCCGGAGAGGGCATTTAGGAGCAACTGTGTCAACAGCCCGGGTCGTGTCTCCATTCCAGAGATCAACCAGGGCTTCAACAGGGTCACCAGCTCTGGACACTGGAAACTCCCTAGGGCAGTCTGGAATCCAAGCGGTTCTATAAGTCTCTGGGGGCAGACCATTCTAATCAGTCCAGCACCCCTGCAGAGGGCAGATGGAGCAGTGAAACTAAACCCCACCAGATGATGATCTGTCCATGACAAGGGGCTTATCTCAAACTCCCCCATCTCCATATAATTTATTCCCCAGTTGGCAAAAACCAGATCCAGAGTATGTCCTGCCATGTGGGTAGGGGCCGATACCAATTGAGACAGGCCCATGGTTGCCATGGAGGCCATGAAATCCTGAGCTGAATCTACTAGGGGGGCCTCAGCATGGACATAGAAATTCCTCCGAACAATAAGTTTGGGGGAACCCAAGGCCACCTCCAAGGCCACCTCCAAGACCACCCTTGCCAGCTAAAGTAGGGAGACTGAAGTGCAGCGGGGTGGTCGGTACACCAGCAGAATCTCCAGCCTATCTCGGAGGCCCACCGTCAACTCAAGGACAAACACTTGAAATTCTGAGATTGCCTGACCAGGCACCTGGAATGGGGAGGATCTCTCGATAGATGACTGGAACGCCCCCTCCCCGATCCTCCAGGCGGGGCTGCTGCATGCTCAGGAAACTTGGAGGACAGAGCTGAGAGAGACCAACACCGCCCAGGTCATCCAACCAGGTCTCTGTCACACATACCAGGTCAGCATGTTCATCCACAATCAGATTGTGGATGAGAGATGTTTTAGCATTAACTGACCTGGCATTCAGCAGCAGCAGCACCCTATTCCTTGAGAGAGTATTTTGAGAGCTCCCAGGGGTTTCAGGGTTGGGAGAAGAACTGGAAAAATGAACAGGCCTCAATTGCCTCGACCGTTTCCCCCTGTAACGGCCAACCCAACTCCCACTGCCATATCTTCCTCTGCCCTCTACCCGTGATATTCCTGCCCCCACACCAACCCCACTTTACTACTCTCCCAGGCACATTCCTCAGTCCAACCAACCACAGCTCCACTATTTAACAAAACCAAATGCAGGACTCTAACAGACTTATGCTGACTTTTTGATAGAAGAGACGTCAAGAAGATCTTCTGACCCCAGGCAGCTCGCCCCAAGGCTGAGAGCCATAAGGACGAGAGCCCTTGTGCTTTTACCCTTCAGCTCGCGCCAAGAGGCTCGCATCCCTGGCTCAGCCTGAGCTTTAAAGCAGTAGAAGCTCTGTCTCCCTCCCCTCTCCTCTTCCTGGCGGCAACAAAGGTGTCCATGGTCTCTGCCTTTTGAAGAGGCAGGGGACTGAGAGCTAAGCAGCAGCAGCCTCATAATAAATTGTTCCTGAGTAGTTCACAAAATAAAACAATAAAACAGTCAAATAAAACATACAGTTAAAACAAAAATAGAAACTACTGTACCAACAAAGACACAAGTATTTAATGGCACTTAAAAAGCCTGGGTGAACAAAAGTCATCAGCTGGCATCTGAAAGACAGTTGTGATAATGCCAGTTGAGCTTCACTAGAGAGGCTATTCCTTAAATGGTTTACCACCACTGGAAAGGTTCTCTTTGTGGTAGCCACCTGCCTCTCTTCATTTGGTGTGGGTACTCGGAGCAGGGCCTCTGTTCACCAGAAGCTGTCTTCTACCAAGTCAGACTATTGGTCCATCTAGCTCAGTAATGTCTAGACAGACTGGCAGCAGCTTCTCCAAGAGACTCGATGAGTCTCTTCCTTTCAGCTCTATCTTGTGGATGCCAGGGAAGGAACTTTACTTATTTATCATATTTTTCCACCGCCTGATATGTGCAGCTCTAGGAGGTGTACAGAATGTAAAACACAACAAATATAAAACCGTTAAAACTTCACAAAATAAAAATAAAACCATCTCATTATTAATCTGAAACCTTCTGCATGCCGATGCTTTCCCCAGAGCAGACCCGTTCCCTAAGGGTCATATCCTACAGTGCTCACACATGTAGCCTCCCATTCAAATGCAAACCAGGGCAGATCCTGCTTAGGAAAGGGGACAAATCATGTTTTCTACCACATGACCAGCTCTCCTCTTTAGAGGATATTAAAGTCCAGGTTGGGACATATGGCGTAAGGTTATGCTTCAGATAGCCTTGTCCCAAGCCATTTAAAGATTACAAACAGCACTTTAATTTGGTCCTGGCAATGGATTGGGAGCCAGTGCAACTGACAAAGCACTGGTGTGATGTGATCAAAATGCCCAATCCAATTAATAATCTTGTGACCCTATTTTGGGCCAACTGTAACTTCTAAAGGCAGTACCATGTACAACAGATTGCACTGATCTAAACGTGAGGTTAACAGAGCATGAGTGACTGTGGCTAAGCTGTCTCCATCCAAGTAAGGTTGCAGGTGGTGTATTGGCCAAAGCTGATGAAAGGTACTTTGAGCCACAAAGGCTTCTGGTGACAATGCTAAATCAATGAGCACCCCAGAGTGTGAACCTGATCCTTTGGTGGAAGTGCAGCTCGATCAAGAACAGGCTGAACATCACTCACCTAGGTAGATTACCAATAGTAATCCGTCTGTATGTTCACCCCGAGTTGATCACGGTGCCCAAGCACTGATTCAGGACAGTCATCTCCTTATCTACATCTGATGAAAAAGAGCAAAGCTAGCTATGAAACAGTCACAAAAAGCTTCATTTTTCTGGGCAGCTAACCTTGGTCTTAATTCCTATCTTTCTTGCAATTAGCTCGCCACAAAGCATACTTTCTTCTCTGAACTCTGAAGGTATATTGCTTTTGAAGCTGCTGCATTATCCCATTTCTTTGATCAGCTTAAATCCTCTTAATTTAAAAGAGTATTAAAAAGGTTTTCTCTTCAAACAAGGCAACTGTCAATTGGGAGGGAGGAAGGGGGGAATAGATACTTGTCTCCCGCAAATATGAATTAAAAGTCTCCCTTGAATGAGTCAGTTTATAAACAGTTGCAATTTTAAAAATGTAATGGATGAAAGGCAGGGTTATCTACTCGTCCAGCTAGCAGCTGACAGGAAGTCTGGGATTTTGTATTTCAGACATATTGGTTCCTTAAATGTAAAATCAGTATGGATATCTGTGTTGAATATATTACTGAAGTACAAATGAACTAAGGTCCTTTTTGTTTCCTGGCCAAGACAGAAGGACCATTTAATTTGCTGTATAGCTTAGTGTTTTGGCAAATATATTTCTTTTTGAAATGTTCATAATATTAATTTCATAGTCAGTAATTCACTCTGCCCCCTGTTCATATAATCATCTGAGTATGCCCTTTGATTCTTCTTTTGCCTGATAAACAAGAGGATATGGGTTGTCTTATCTTCTGAATTAGGGGTGAGGCAGGTTTTTGTGCTTCCATCCCAGTACTGAACAGAATGGGAATTTTACTTGTCAGACAAAATTTCCGCTAACTTTGTGGCTAAAACTATTTTGCTACTTTTATTTGACATAAAATGGTCAATTTATACCATTGACATGGTATAAAAATGTAATGATAAATAAAAATAAAATATCTGCTGTTGAAAGAAACATCTTTGGCCTGCTATAATTATGTTTCAAAATTGTCCCACACAGAGTTTTACTAGTGTATTGGAGGTCCTAGTATCGTTTGGAAGAAGAGTTTTATGCTATCCATTGTACAGACACTTCAGTTTGGTGACGAAGGCCTTAAATGACACTGTTATGATACTACAACTAGGTAATAAATTTAATTTTTTATCATCTTCATAGTTTGGCCGCTTCACATGCTGTGTGTGTGGTAGTGAAAAGATTTGTTTGCAAGAGCATAATTTCAGGGAATACTATTAGACAAGGAGCTGTTTTGTGGGGCATGTTTTAAAGAACTTGATGTACAGTTTTATTTCTTCGTTGTAATACAGTAAGTCAGAGATCTTTATAATGAATTTGTCAAGTTACCATCAAGAATGGTAAAGAAGCTAAAATTACAACTAAAAGACTGAGGATTAATGCACATTGCCTGTTACTATTAAAGTGGGGGGTGGCATTATTGCTGGCACTTGTGTGGAAGTATCACCAGAAAATGAAATATTTTACAGACTTATATTCTGTTCTGTTCCTCTGAAATTTGGTGAAAAACTACAATTTCCTCTGATTTGGTGATCTATATTACCAGTTCTGTGCAAATCTCTAATGTTGTGCTTCTGTATTCCTGGACCCAGAAAACTTATTAAAATCCTCATCCCCGAAAATGTGGCAAAAAGGATGCAAAATCAAGAATGCAAAACCTGTGTGTTCCAAAAAGTAGTAAAACCAAACTGCTGAGGGATACTTTATGTAAATTCCTACTTGAAAGCTCAAAAGTTACTCTTTACGTTTTTTAAATTAACTTGCATATTTGTTTATATGAAATAATAAACAGTTGGCTTTTACTTTATATTGTAAAGCATAGACGTGCACCTTATGGCTTTGTCACAGTTTTCTTGATACTGCTTTTGTATGTTTCCTTTCTTCCCAAGGATTGGGAAATTGGGGTTGGGGTGCATGAGTGTGTACCACAATCCATATTGTAGGGATTCTTGAATCTATAAAAGTGTTTCAGTTTAGGGGCAGTTCCCTCACTTGAGGCTTTCTAAAAATATTTTATGCTCAAGTCCAGTCTGAAATTGAAAGAACATGCAAGCAAGATGTGATGCTGGTGGTTGGAGACTGGAATGCCAAAGTTGGAAAAGGTAAGGAGGAAAACATAGTCAGCCTATATAGCCTAGGAAAAAGAGACAAAACAGGAGAACGACTTCTTAGTTTCTGCCAAGCCAGTAATCTCTTCATTGCTAACACATTCTTCAAACAACCAAAGCAGCACCTATATACATGGACATCACTAGATGGAGTATATAGAAATCAAATTGATTTCATTATTGGTGCAAGGAGGTGGAAGAGCTCAGTTATAACACAGCAAAGACGTGGCTGGGGACAGACTGTGGAACATATCACAAACTGCTCATGTGCAAGTTCCAAGTCAAGCTAAAGCGGAAAAACAAAGCTATCCAGCTTCCACGATATGATCTTGAAAATGTACCCACCATTTTCAAGGAGAACATCAGGAACCGCTTTGAAATTCTGAACCTCATTGATAGGGAACCAGAAGAACTGTGGAATGAAATCAAAGAAGTTAAGGACAAATGTGAAAAGAGACTGCCAAAGACCAAGAAACAGAAGAAAGCAAAATGGATTTCAGAAAACACAGTGGAAATTGCCAAGAAGAGGAGAGAAGCCAAAGTCAAGAAAGATAAAGACCTCAGGAAGGAACTTAATAGGGAATTTCAGAAAGCTGTTAGAAGAGACAAGGAGCAGTACTACCATGACATCTGTAAAGACCTTGAGGATGGAAATAGACATGGGAAAACAAGTTTTCCAAATGATCTCTGAATTGAGAGGGAGGTTCCACCCTTGAATTGGTATGTTAAGGGATTCCAAAGGACAGATAGTAACTGATTCAGAGAAGATCAAACAGAGATGGAAGGAGTATACTGAAAATCTGTATAGCAGGGATGTCAACATCCAAGATACTCTAGAACAGGCCTGCTCAACTTAGGCCCCCCAGCTGTTTTTGGACTACAACTCCCACAATCCCCAGTCACAGTGGACAATAGCCAGGAATTATGGGAGTTGTAGGCCAACATCTGCAGGAGGGCCGAAGTTGAGCAGCCCTGCTCTAGAAGATATTCCCTACTTGCAAGAACCTCTAGTACAGGAAGATGAAGTTAGATCAGCACTCCAGTCATTAACAATTCGGAAGGCTACAGGAATTTATAGAATAGTTACGGAAATATGGTGGGCAACAGAAGAAGAAATAGTCAAGGCTCTAACCAAACTATGCCAGCAAATTTGGACAACACCACAGTGGCCAACAGATTGGAAGAGGTCAGTCTACATACCCATATCAAAGAAAGGAGACTTAATAGATTGTGCAAACCATCACACAATATCCTTAATTTCACATGCTAGCAAAATAATGCTCAGGGCCATTCAATGCAGATTAGAGACCTACGTGGAAAGGGGAAATGCCGAAAGTTAAAGCTGGTTTCAGGAAAGACAAGAGTCATCATTGCTGATGCATGCTGAATAATTGAAGAAGCCAAAGAATACCAGGAAAGTCAATATGTGCTTCATTGACTACAGAAAAGCCTTTGATTGTGTTGGCCATGTCGAGTTTTGGAATATCCTTAGGAAAATGGGTGTCACAGAACATTTCATCATTCTCATGAGAAACCTATACACAGGACAGGAAGCCACACTCCAGATGGAACATGGTGAAACAGACTGGGTCCAGATTGGCAAAGGAGTAAGACAAGGCTGTATACTTTCTCCTTTATTCAATTTATGTGCTGAACTTATACTGAGAGAAGCTGGATTGGAAGAAGATGAGTGTGGTTTTAAAGCTGGAGGAAGAAACATTAATAACCTGCACTACTCTGATGACACCACTCTGATAGTTGAGAATATGGATGATCTGCAAGCTTTAGTAATTTAAGTCAAGGAGCACAGTGAAAAAATGGGATTACAACTAAATGTCAAGACTAAACTAATTACAATGGGTACAGCAACCAGTTTCAGAATTGACAATGAAGATATTGAAGTGATGGATAGGTTCTGCCTTTTAGGATCGACTGTCAACAGTAAAGGATTCCAGCAGTCAAGAAATATGCCGCAGCCTAGCACTTGGTAGGCTTGCAATGAAGGCCTTGGAAAGGATATTTAGATGCCGTGACGTGTCTATACTTACAAAGATTAGAATTGTTCAGCCAATGGTTTACCCTGTGACACTCTATGGATGCGTAAGCTGGACTTTGAAGAAGCAAGATAGAAAAAGCATTGATGCTTTTGAACTTTGGTGCTGGAGAAGACTTTTGAGGATATCATGGACAGCCATGAAAACAAACAAATGGATCATAGAACAAATCAATCCAGAATTTTCACTTGAGGCACAAATGACCAGGCTCAAACTATCATACTTTGGACACATGTGAAGATCCAGCTCCCTTGAGAAGTCCATAATGCTGGGAAAAGTTGAAAGAAAGAGAAGAAGAGGACGGCCAGAAGCAAGGTGGATGGATTCCGTTATGACAGCAATGAATGCACCACTGACAGACCTTAAAGGCCAAATTGAAGACAGATCATCCTGGAGAGAATCTATCTATGTAGTCACTAAGAGTCGACACCGACTTGATGGCACTCAATCAATCAATCAATCAATCAATCAAAAATATTGGGGGGCAAAGATTATTTTTACTATATAATTGAATATATAGAAAAATGTGTGTTAATTACTAGGTTTGTTTATGATGAAACTAAGACAAAAACTGCCGTTAGTCAAAGAGGAACAGCGTAGGTGGTCAATGGTAACAATGGGTTATCCTTTTCTTGTTTCTGGTAGACAGGTTTGATTCCAGTAGAAAGATCAGGTAAAAAGTCTGGTCTCCCTACCAACAGGCTTTGGGAGCAGGATCCCCAGTTCATTTCATGTTTTGTTCCTGACTAGACGCAGAACTGGAGCTGCTCCCATTCTATGTGGCTTTCAGTTTTTTCCTCCACTTGGCTCTGCATTTCTGGGGTGTGGTGAGCTTAATTTTTTGTTGTATTTTTCCTGCCCCTGCCCTCGACTGGGCCCTTGGGGCCTTGAAAAAGTGCTGCCATCATTCGGCCTCTCAGCATCCGCAGTCAGGGTGTGAAAACATAAGGGTGGCCGTGGCAGTGCCATTTTGAGGTGTGAAAGGGTGGAAAGGGCAAAGTCAACATCAAATGCCAGACCTAAGGAAAAGGGCACCAGATAAAGTGAGTGCCTACTAATCCAGGCCACTTGCAGTGGCATGCAGCTCCTGCACGTGATGCGGAGAGTTAAAGAAACCCGCCCCTTCACCGCTGCTCCAGCAGCAAACAAGTGGCTGCTTTGTGCTCCTTCTGCCAGCTGGTGGCCCATCAACTATTCCACTGCCAGGCCTTCCGCTTGCTGCTAGCAGTTCCACCACCAGTTTCACTGGTTCCACGTGGTTCTGGTGAAGCTGCTCAGCCTCTTGCCCAGCCACCAGTCATGCTGCTGCTGCACAGCATTGGTGAGGCTCCGCATGGCTCTGATGAAGCCTCCTGACGTCTTGCTCAGAGATTCCGCTGCCACCATGCGGCAATGGCCAGGCTTCACATGGCCCTGACAAAGCCTCTGCGCCTCTTGCTCAAATGTGCTGCCACAGCTGTTTGGTTCGTCAAGTCTCCACATGGCTCTCATGAAGCTTCTGGGTCTCTCGCTCAGATGCTGGTCAAGCTGTCTCCACATAGCCACTCACTGCTGCTCTAGGCATCAGCGCTCCCCTGCGCCCCCTGGGGCCTCCAAATCCCCATTTCCCTGCTGAGCAGCTGCCTGCCCGTCGGCAGGCAAGTGCAAGATGAGGGACAAGGGCAGCTGCAGCCCGATTCCCCTCCCAGCTCCCCTGGGCTGACCATTGGCTGTTTGGCGGGTGGGCGGGGCTTCTGGAGGCCTTTCTGATTCTGCCCAGAGGCCTCCTGAAGTTTTACGGGCAGCAGAGAAGGAGGTAGAATAGTGGCCTGTGCATACCACATGCCCTGGCCTGCCGGGGATGGCCTGCCCTGGTCTCCTGTGCTGAGCCTGCCTGGGACTTCTCCTCAGACTTAGTAATGGAGGTACTGTATGTGATTTCCTTTTTGTGGTTATTCCTTCCTCCTTTGAATATTTTATGGAACGGCTTGCCATAGGGCTTTGATATTGGGTACAGTTGTAGGGCAGGAGGGCTCTAAATATTGAATTTGAAATGGATTGGGCAATTGGTTGATTTTTGATTTGTTTTAAATTTTAAAAAACCACAAAAGTCCTATTAGTGGCTTATTACATGACAGAAAATTACAAAAATTTCTGGAACTGAAGCCCCTATTTGACCATCATTCTACCCTCATATGGAGGAATCTGCCCTTTGCCTTGTTAAAAAAGGGTAAGGCACTCCCTGTTGTGTCCCACTGTTTAGATCTCCTGGAATGGATTGCAACTGAGCACAGATGTAGGGCAGGGTGGGAGGGCTCTGAACATTTAATTTGAAGTGGATTGGTCAATAGATTGGTTTTTAACCAATGTTTTCCCTACTGCAGTAAAGCTGTCAGAAAGAGTTAAGTATGCTGCAGATAGAGAGAACTCTTTCCAGGCCTAACACCTAGTGAAAGTGGTGCTAACAAAAAACTGTCGATTTTTTTAAAAATGTCTTATGCTCAAGTTGGTATGCAATCCATAAGATCTGAGTGAGAACTGTGAAGCAAGGGCCGTGTGTCGTGATTTTAACTCCACCCCTGTGCACTATATGCCCAAGCTGGCTTGTGAACCAAATGCATGTTTGAATTGAGGAGCAAGAGACATGTATTGTGTCCCAGCTAGTTTGTGAATGGTCAACAATCCATTGGGGGTGTGTGCAGTCGTCTTTTTGACAAATGAACTTTGACTCACACCTTTGGGTTCATGATGAATGAGCAAGATGATGTGTAATCGGCCAGGATTTAAGTGCCAGGTCTCTAGATACAAAACATGGTATGTCTGTGCAGGTCATTGAGAAGTATCTTCAGAATCTTTTCTTAAAAAAAAAAAAGTTTCCAACTTTACCTAAACATGTTCTTGTGCAAGAAGTAGTATATTGCAGCTTATTTTGTGGTGTGGGTGGGGGGCTTCCAAAGGCTTTTACGTCCGGGCTTCAAAATTGCCTAGCTGCACCTCTGGCTCCAGGATCATATGCAGTAGCCAGCTATTGGGCCTTTCTTGGACACAAGCTAGCCTTGGAGTGGGGCAATTCTGCCACCGCACCCCCACAGCACACATGGGAGTTGAGTTCCAGCCAGGCTCCAGGACTGCACAGCGGTGAAGCTTCTGCCAACCTGGCTGGGTGCTGTGCTGGCACAGACGCAACGGGCTCCAGCTCCCACCAACCAGGCAGCAATGCCAGTGTTGGGGCAAGGGTGGCCAGACTCGTCCTGTCAGCAAGTACACTGTGCTGGGATTGGGAATTGTCACAGGATATTCCTATCATTATTAAGTAGGGACCTGGTGGCTAAGGATGCAGTTACTGGTACTGTGGCCCAGTTACTTCCCCCATTAAATTCCATGGCAGGACCCTCAACAGACCCATACAACTATCAGTTCTTTGACCCATGAGGTCTTCCCTTTGCCTTCCCTGCAGGAAGCCACCATGTTATGTCTTAACCACTGAACAAAAAAAAAAAATATATTTATATATTTCTTTTCAACAAAAGTTTCCAAAGCAGTTTACATAGAGAAATAATAATTAAGATAATAATAATAAGATGGCTCCCTGTCGCCTAAGGGCTCACAATCTAAACAGAAACATAAGGTAGACACTAGCAACAGTCACTGGAAGTACTGTGCTGGGGGTGGACAGTTGCTCTCCCCCTGCTAAACAAAGAGAATCAGCATGTTAAAAAGGTGCTTCTTTGCCTAGTTAGCAAAGCTAGTTTTGAATGCACACCTTTGACCTGCTGACACACATGCTTCTCCAGTAGTTGCTGCTTTGGTTCTGGGAATAAATTACAGCATGCTCCTTCTCATGTGTCAGTCCTCCTACCCATTCATCTCCAGCCTCTACAATGGCAAACCTCCCCAGCACTCAACTAGGGTCTCCCTCTCAAGGAGCCTTCCTGAATTTTAAAAACCCCTGATGCCAGTCTACAAGGCTGGGGAGCCCATTGCAACAATCAAGTTGCTTGGGGAGGTGGGACCAATCGCAACACCGCTATGGCATCAGTTTGCTGGAGCTGCATGCATCCAGGCTGGTCCTAATCAAATTCCCTCACCTAATACTCCTCCACCACCACAACCGCATCCTCATTTTAACAGACAGTGGGAGAGATTGTTAAGAGAGGAGCCCAGCCTCTTCTGCTGGGCAGAGGCACATAGCTAGCATCCGTCAGGGCAGATCACCCAAGTAGCATGGACAATGGACTGGCTCATCCAATAAACATTAGAACTGGCAGAGTGGATCCTCCATGCCGAGGTGTTTCACCTCATTACCTGGCACTTCAGGAAACCACTGGTGGAGCTGTTTGCTTTGCCAACAAACTGCAGGCTCCCCCAATTGTTCTCTCAGCCCTTATCAAGAAGGCACTAGAAAAGCTGCAGATCAAAAATGCAAGAATAATATTGGTCTCCCATTATTGGCCCAGTTGCCTGTGTTATGATCTACTGTCCCTGCTGACCACTCACCTGTGCCAGCTGGTTCTCAATCTAGACCACCTCTCGCTGGGGCCAATTCTACACACAGACTGGTACAACTCCACGCCTGTAAGTTGAACGCTCTGTCCTAGAGATGGAGGACTACTCCAGAGCCATTCAGAATACTTCTAGCATCATGCCGGCCTATTGCCATTCATATCTATCAAGATACCTGGGCTACCTTCCTCCAGTGGACAAGGAGACGAGTAGATCCGCCTTTGGCCCCTGTTTCCCAGGTTCTAGCTTTTTTTTTTTTACAGGCCAGCCTCGGCCAGGGTCTTCACCCTAATAACTTAAAGAACCTTTCTGCTCTCTCCTTGGTTCTCATGCTCAGTCAGGCTCTTCCTTCCTATTTCTCCATATTATGCATTTCCTAAAAGAATCTGGAAACACTGCCCCCCACCCCAGTCCACAAATTCCCTTCCTGGAACCATAGCAGGGTCCTTAACACACTCATGCATGCCCCCCTTTGATGTACTCTGGTATCTCTCTCCAAGGCTCCTCTCATAAGGTCTGGTCTCTGGTCTCCGTTACACCTGCACACGGGGTTTCCAAACCGGGTGCACTCTTAGTGCAGGAGGAATTCTGCATTGTCCAGCCAGACTCTGTGGTCCTGGAAAACAATTCTGTCTTTATCCCCAAAGTTAATTCTTCCTTTCACCGTGCCAGGATGTTATCCCATCTCCCTTCTGGCCATCTGAAGGGCATCCTAAGGAGTAGCTGTGGCATAACTTGACGTGCGTCGGACTCTGCTCATATATATTTATAGGAAGGGGTGACTCTGGCATAAACTTGGTGTGCACTGGGCTCTGTACATATATATTCGTAAGACCAGGGAATTGCATAGGCCTGACTAGCTTGTTTCATCACTTTTCACCTTAGCTCCCAAGGTTCTAAGGTAGCCAAGGCCAACCTTGCATGCAGGATCAGAGCATGCACCACCATGACATACCAAGCATTGTCCCATCCATCACTGCTGATTCAACACTCGGTGCATCCACCAAAGTTGTCTTCTCGGAGCTGTGTACGCTCCCAGTTTTCGGTTCAGTGGAAGCAAGGGAAGAGGAAAACCTGGGTAGAAGTGATTGTGTGGAAGCAAGGTAGGAAGAAAAGCTACCCAGGTTTTCATCCTACCTTGCTTCCACACAACAGAAAATTGGGAGCACACACAGCTCCCAAAGCCAGGTAGAACACAGTTTTTAATTGTGTGAGTGAAATCACTGTGTGAGAGAGAAAAGTTGGACTTATCATGACTGGTTCTTTCTACACGATGTCTGGAGGTCATCTGAATCTCCTGTGGGCAGTGTCTTTCTATCTGCCTCCTTTTTGTACCTCTCTATCTACACTCTACTGCGGAGCTGTGACAGTTCTAGAACTGGGAATACAGCTCCCAATGCTTTCTTGGAGGGAGCTTGGACTTTTTACCTGATCGTTCTGCCTGAATCTAACCTGTCTACCAGGAACAAGTAGAGGATGATAACCCATTGTTATGGATTATTTCCCTATGCTGTGTTAGGAAGAACTATTCATGGTAAGGCCAATGTTTATTTTCATTTTGCACAGTGCTCTTATAGACAACTTGAGTTGCTTGCTTCAAACCAGACAAATGAAAACTATTTTTTTCTGTTACCTATAGTTATATTTCTTTGAGGGAAATACTTTCTGGTATTCTTTTCTCTACCAGTTTTAATAACTCCTCAGTATCTGCTTTGGTGGGGGGGAGGGAGAACCACCGCCTTCTAATTTGCTAAACTCTCTCTCTTTAAATGCAGATTGAGGAATATGAAAGTTACATTTTGCTTGCTCTGGAAAACGAGAGTCAAGGAAAGCTACCTCGTTAGGGTGGAGGCCTTTGAAGGATGCTTCTTCAGACCTCCTTTTAGAGTCCAACAAAAGAAGTGCTTCTTGTAGAGAATTAATTCTCTACCACCGCATTTCTCTTGATGTTTTCCATTGTGTTCCTAGGCTGTCTGATGGTGGTGATAGAGAGACAGGAAGTGCTGGTTTGTTTACCAGCCCTGGTTTTTCCTTTTCAGGCAGGAAACAACACTGAACTCGTCCAGCCTCTGCAGACAAGTATGGGTTGAATGGAAGTTGGTTTAAACTTGCATGCATAGTGACCCACAGTGAAATAGCTTTTGCATAGAAAATTGGGCTATTTGAGAAGTACTGTAATTGCAAAGTCACGCTAAAGTGGACTTAGACTGGCATGAAAAATATCCTCATCCTTGATGCAGTTCATGTTTCACAGGATCAGCTCACAGAATTTGGAGGCACTATGTGAACAAACATATAGTATTTATCTTGTGGTGTTCTGAAATAAGCTTAGTGTCCAGCAACGGCCAGTGCTGCTTCTTCCCCCAAACACCTGGCAAAACACAGTGACCCTTGGTGTAAGGATGGTTTCATTTGGATGTGTTGAGGAAATTGTTTGAAGAAGCAAATTGGAATTAATGCAGGAGAAGAGCCGCCTTCAAGATTTCTAGTAGATGCTGCCAGCTATCCTGATGCTTACTGTTCAAAATTTCCAATTAAAAGAATAAACTGTTTTTTGAGAGAAGCAAAATTTCTGTAGGTTTACTAAAATTTGCAGCTTTGGCTGAATTGCAAAATCTTTAACAAAGATAAGAGGAGAAATTTTTGGACCTGATGCTGTAAGGGGGACAGTATTTTATTTATTTATTTGTTGCATTTTTATATCCCCTTCCTGCCTTGACAAGGGCACCCAAAGCGGTTTACAATATTAAATAACAAATTATGTAAGATGAAAAGCTTTGTCTCAGGCTGTTGATCTTCTCAGAAGCTGAGGACAAGAGCTGGCTAGCCTGGGTGCCTCCTTGCTTGCCTTCCTCTCAGGGCACACAGGTCTTTAAATACTCGTGAGAAGGTGGGGGAGAGGCTGCCCCAACAGTCCTCACAGACCGGTGCTAGTCTCTATGGGAGCCAATGTTATGCTCTCCCCTGGGCTGGGCTGGGCACCTCATTATCTTATTTTAGGGTAATCGGCAGGGAATGCCAACTTCTGGAATGCTATGCTGACATCCCTCACTCTTATCACTGGGAAGCCTTGTTTCTCCTCGGGGGAGGGGGTGGGAAGATGTGTGCGTTCATATCCTTTAGAAATCTGGCTTGTTTAAACAAGAGGCTGAGTACTAGCTTAGTGTGAGAAGTTTTCATCGTAAGCATTGGTCTTGCTGTGTTGGGCTTGTTTGCGTTGACAGTTTTTGGTTTTCATTGCATATGTTTTATCATTCATTCTTTTATTGATTGTTTGACTTCTTGTGAGCCACATTGAGGCCAATTGGTTTGAAAGGTAGGATATAAGCCCGTCTAATTATTCATAAAAGCACAAAATGTGTAGCCCAATGAATGCATTTGTGTTGTGGCTTTGACAGTAGAAAAGGTGTAGCTAGTTAACCTGTCCAGTTTGACTGGGCCTTGGCAACCACCTGTCTTGGCTTCATGTAAGCCTCCTTTATCTATAGGTTCCATTAACCTTAATGGAACTTTTCTGCATAAAAATATTTGGGTACTCCAGGAGTCCAGAACATTGAAGAAGCAATGTTTCTTTCTTGCTCCTTTCCTTCCCCACACACCATATTTCCAGAGGGTGTAATGGTGCATGATTTGGTGTCTTTATTAAGAAGAAGAAACGCACAAAAATCCACGACTGAAATTCAACTAGAAGGGTAATGATACACAGGAAATGGATAGAGATTGATATTGGGAATTTGGGGTTAGAAATAATATGAGTGCTGATCTGGATGTGTCCCAAGGATAAGTTAGATGGACAACCTCTTATAGAGACAAGGCAAGCAACCACTGCCCAGAAATCAATATGGTGGTTTCTTTGTGTTGAGCTGGTTGGGGGGTTTTTTGTCAGCAGATTGTGCAGTAATATGCATCAAGTCAGAGATCTGGACTATTTGCCTCTGCCAAATTCTGGCAATATAGTGCTGAATGGATTAGGGCACCTGTAACAGCCATTGAGTGAAACCTTGAGTTGAATGAACTAGATAAAAGCAGAATACCAGTGTACCTTGAAGTCACCCTGTCTTCTGGCTCATTGTTTTAAAAGTCAATGTAAAACTGGTTTAATTTCTTTCTGCTGTGGCAAATGCTTTCCTTTAGTTGTGTAAAGGTGCCGGGGAAACCATTGCAAGATGAAATCTGATTGGCTCAGTTGGATGATGGTTGGAGTTGTGGGTAGAATTTTAATAAATACACTGGCTGCTGATAAGTTTCTGGGCAAAATACAAGGTGCTGGTTGTTACCCAGAAAGCTCTAAACAGCTTAGGCCCTGGGTATTTAAGAGAATGTCTTCACCATGAGCCCTACCGCCTGCTAAGATCATCTGGAGAGGTTTGTCTGCAGGTGCCGCCAACTCATCTTGCAGCTGCTCAGGAATGGGCCTTCTCCGTTGCAGCCCCTGGACTTTGGAATGTGCTCCCTGTTGAGATAAGAGCCTCCCCATCTCTGGCAACTTTTTAAAAGGCACTGAAGATGCATTTATTGACCCTGGCTTTTAATTAGATCTGTGGTTTTTACAAAATAATATATATATTTTCTTTTTTTTAGTACTGGGTTTAAAATGTTTTAAAATTTTCAGTGTTTTTAATGTTTTTAATTGTTAAGTGATTTGATGTTTTAAATTATTTTACTTGTAAACCGCCCAGGGAGGCAAGTTTTCAGCAGTATAGAAATGTGAAAAATAAACAATAATAACTGAGTGTGTAGTTACAAAAATGTTTTCTTAGCCATGTCCACTTATATTATTTCATTAGAGAAGAGTAAAAAGCATGACCAATTATATTTTTCCAGATGCTTTGAGGATAGTTAATGAGACACTATTTGACTAAATAAGTAAGGAGTGAAAGAATAGACCTAATAATAGTATACATATAAAATAATGATGAACAGAGTAGTATATCTGTATTGGAAGGTATTAGTGTTCATGCAGTAAAAGCCTGTAGTGTATATACATATGGAGGTGTAATCCTGTCCACATTTATCTGCAGTTGGAAGAACTAATAACATTTAGGCTCTGCAGAACACCCTAGATGGATAACCATCTAGTCGGGTTTAACACCCTGATCTACTTGGCTTATCCTATTTGGGATGGTATCCTAACCTTGTACACAGAAGCACTCCGTGGCTGCAGTCTCCTTCCTAGAACAGAAGAGGTCCTTGCATGAAGACAACTTTTCTTCTTTTAATGGAAGGTGCTTGTGGTCCCAGAGCACCTCCATATGAAAGATCAGGGCACATTATTTTGTGTTTAGGAAAGACTTTGCTGAAAATGTAATGTAAACTTATAAGCTAGGACAATTTTCGGAAAATGTGAATGTACTGTATAAGGCATTTTTGAGGAATATTGGTCAAACTATTATTTTCTAGGTATTTTGAGGTATTCTGAAGCCAAATCATTTGTTTTTGAAGCTATATTTTTGAATGCCTGTGGTGAAAATATTCAAAAAAGAAAATGGCCACCAACAAAAGATGCTGATAGCCCTACTTTCTAACTGGAGGATGATAGTGACAGGTTTTGCATCTGTCCCTAGATCTTCAATACTCACTAACATAATTAACACACAGGAGAATTTATGTTCATGTATATTGGGTAAAAACTATTTTAATGGACTCCAGCTGAAAAGATTTCTAGAATATAACTTCATACATTTTAAATCAAGAGTAGAATATATAACTAACAATTATTACAAAATGAAGGAATTTGAAGTACTTCTGTGACTAGTTGCCAAGCAAATTATTGTAATTCATAATAAAGTTAATAGTGAAACAGTTTCTGCACATAAAACTTTCTGCCAAGTAAAAGCAGTGTTTTTATGGACTTGGTCATATGCACAATATCTACACACTTAAATGTTCCTATACATGTCAGTTTCCCCCTTCTGCAGAAGCTGTGATAAAATGTGCATCCTTTTGTATATCCACATGAAATACATTTTCTCTTTTTTCTTTTTTTGCATGAATCTGGAATTGGAGTAAGCCTCTCTTTGGGAATAGTTGTTCCTCTTTTTCCAGTACATTGTTTCAAGTGTTGGTAGGACAGGTTGCTTGCTTCCATACCATAGTTTGGTAGTGTGCTCATTGAAGATAAGCTCAGTCCATAGATGTCTGAAAAAGTGTTTCTGGTTATTTGCATTTGTAAAACAGTTTAACTTGGATCTCATCACAGCTGCTTGCTTTTGGTACAAAATACAACTTGCAGAAAAACTTCTCGGTATACTTCTTTCATTTATTCTTCATCCCCTTGTTTTGGAATAGGTGACTGGACATTTTCCATACTGTCATCTTGCCATATCTAGCCAAGGAAGATACTGTCACACATTCCTTTATTGTGTGGAAAGGAAGGCTTCTAAAATGAGCTTTTAATGAGGGATAGTTTCTCCTTTGATTTCATGCACTGGAATATATTTCTGATATTTGGCTGTGCATACCTTCATCCACTTCATTTTGTTGAAATGTGCCAACAGCAGTGCTGAAACGTTTGTATTGCATATTGATACCATGCTGTGGCATCAGCATGTATCTGCTGTGGTATTATAAGTACAACACAAGCCTGTTACCGGCTTCTGCATGGCTTGCCTGTTGCTGCCGAGTTTCTAACACAAGGTTTGATGTTTGTGCTTACTCTTCCCCTTGGAACCCACCAGCAACTATGATTGTGTTGCCTGCATGATCATTTACAATATGACGGTTTGAGAGGAAATGTGTGCCTTGTTACCAGGCACAGCTAGAAAGTCATTCCAGTTGCTGGGAAGCGGCATAGATTTCTCTCCCACTCTTTTCCCCACTGGATGGGAATATTCTTGTCTCCTTCTCATAGTGGCTTTAAAGATACTTTTCTTTAGTGTTCAAAAATACATTATGTCAAAGGGTCTTCACATTAGGGATCTTCACTGAAATGCTTCAGTGCCATCCCAAAGGCAGTGAGGGGTTCCCTTAAGAGGAGGTGGGCAGGTCGTACCTTCCCATTCTCCAAGCCTCTGCCACCCTGTGCCACCCCACTGTGGTGCTGTTCAAGCAGAAATACCTCTGTGCAAGTGGCAGCTTGTGCCACGGTGACGGGATGCTTCCCCGGCATCCCTCTTTTGACGTTGGCATGTAAATGGCGTCGACCCGACCCAGCCCAGGAAAGCAGCACAAGCTGCCACTTGCACGGAGGTATTTCTGTGGTGAGGTGGTGGGCGCCCCTCAGCTGCCCGTCTCCTCTTAAGGGAACCCCTTACCTTGCACCAAAGTATTTTGGCGCCAGGGAGCCAAAGTGTTTCGATGCCTCTCTGAAGAGGCACCGAAACACAGCTCCTCCCTACTTCACATACGGTACCTCTAACAAGTTCCAGAAATCTGCAATCTCACTAAAGCTTCTGACTCCAGCAGACTTTCCAAGTTCCACGACTAGGTTTTGTCAATAATGGTTGCGTCATACGTCTTTCCGCTGGTGCAGGCGCAAACTGTGGCCCTCCTCTCGCTGACTTCCCCTGAGCAGCAGCTGTTGAGTGTGGTCACCCCCAACACCCCTGAATATGTATACCTGTGCAAAGTTCGTCTCTGCTCCCACCCTGGTGAGGAAGAGTTCCCGGCTGCTCTGCAGACCATATCTGCCTCTGTACTGAACAGACCTGAGGTCAGGACAGATGAGACCTGCTGTATCTCAGCTGCTCAGAATAAACTCTTGCCGGTTTTGTTCCGGGAGTTTCAGACGACTACCGTTTCCCGGGATATTGATACTGCTGCCAAGTTTATCGGTGCTGGTGCTGCTACTGTGGGTGTAGCTGGTTCTGGTGCTGGCATTGGGACCGCATTTGGCAGTCTCATTGGCTATGCCAGAAACCCCTCCCTGAAGCAGCAGCTCTTCTCCTATGCCATCCTGGGTTTTGCACTCTCTGAGGCCATGGGGCTGTTCTGTTTGATGGTGGCATTCCTCATTCTTTTTGCCATGTGAAGGAGCCAGATGTGCTGCGTATCATGTGCTCCCCTTTCTTCCCCCTGTGTTTCGTCCAGTGTGTGCCGACCTGATTGTACTGTGGCAGGTAGGAGAAGCCTATCTGTTAACCAATAAATGGTAAGAGCAGACAGAAAGTTCCATCAAGAGTAAACTTTGGTGAACACATCTGTCAAAATTGCTTTGTTGCTTGTTAAGTTGCCGTTTCTGCAAGGAAAACTGACAAGATTCGTGCACTGAGCAATGTTGGACTGAAATAGTGGTTTTCAACCAGCAGTATGCATACCACCGTGGGACACGAGTAGTCTAGATGGGATGCAGAGCTTTTCATAACCATTACTAAAATCTCCTCAAAGGTTATAAAATGGAGGCTGTACAGCCTCTTTTGGAGGTAGAAGTCCCACCTGACTGTCAATCACTCTATCTTGCCGGGAAGTCACCTCACACAGCCTTTTCTGAAGCGGCAAAGGCTATATGCGTGTTGGAGGGTGATTCCATGAGTAGAAGGAATGGAGGAGGAGGAGTGGGATAAATGTCCATCTTGGAAAATGTGGGCTTTTTGTTTCAGTTGTGGGTGGGACCTAGGTTATGTGATAGAGTAATTGGTGGGATGTAAGATACAAAAGGCAGAGAACCACTGAAGTAGAAGAACTCCATGAATCTTTCCAATTCTTAACATTTTGTGAGCTCATGTTGTAATACTTTTGCAGAACCATCTTCCTGCCACTTTGAAGTACAGTAGTTAGGCATTGAAGTGTATATGTCTCTTGATGTGGATTTCCCGCACCCCCCACTTGGTTTCCATCCTTGATAGAGGGATTCAGTTTAGAGTTTTCTAATTTCTGTCGAGACCAAATCATAGCTAGATCTACATCTCCGATATTGGCTCTTCCTGTATTTCTAAAAGGTTTCTTTGAGCAGTTTGAATGGCAGTGCCTATCAGCACACCAGTAACACTCACTGTGTGCACACAGGCTTCTTCCACATTCTTCCCTGAAATAATTCGTTGATATTCTTTTTGCAAACAGCAAAGCGTGTTGTTCGCTTATTCTGCCAAGAAACCAAGCCTAAATATTTCAATTCGTTGGAAATATTCCAATTCATTGGCTGTGAATGACTGTGCAGCTATAAAGATACTGACAGCAGAATGTTAACTCTTCAGTAGAGGAAGTTGTTGCTGTGGAATCGTTACATTATCTTCATGTGTGTAATCAGCATAACGTGTGCTGCAGCAAGGTTGGTGCACTTTGGCAGCCTGAACAGCAGATACCAGATTTATTAATGATATTGATACCAGATTTATTAATGAATTAGTGCGGAATCTCTGTATTTCAAATCTTGCTTTTGACTCTTGCACAGAAGCAATACCTTGTTCTGTTGAAGTAAATAGAAGAAAATCTTTTTTGGATTCTTGGCCAATGATACACACATCCTGAGACAGCAGCTTTGGTTGTTTTAGATTGAATATAGACTCCATGGTTGCATTTACTTGAATCAATACACACATTGCAGTGTCTTCATGCTTCAGAACGTTGTGCACTTCAGAGATGTGCACTTGGGTATGCTGAGACATGATACTTTAAATCTGTTTGCATGTTTTCAAGTAATTTCTGTCCTAATGGTCTAATAACAATTTTTCAAAATAAAACTTTGGCTTAAAAAATGTATCCTGTTTCTAGCATGTTAATTGTATTAGTGGGTATCAAACATATTAATAGATTTGGTTAACATATCATTATTGCCCTCCACTTGGATATCACAGCTATTTTCAGTTTTGATTGCCAACAACTGAGAATTTTGATCCTTTTGAACACCAAAATACAGCTTGGCAAATGAGATCAGATTTCAGCATACCTGATTATCTTGGAAAAGTGGCTTATGTCTTCATTAGCACCATCAAAAAGTTCTAGCTTATTGATACAAACATGCATTTGTTAAATCTATGTCTAATGTCTTAAACAGCATCCATGAACCTCTTTCAAAGATACTGTGTACAAAATTGCTTAAGTAGAACAATGAACAGGGTGGGGGGTGAGTTTTGATTTCAAATATTGTCATTTGCCATCTGTAATATATGATGTCAATCTCCTGCTTCATCTTAGGACTGACACATTACTACCAGCTCTGGAGAGACAATCCTTGACTTCCCTAGGACCATCTATAGAGCTCAACTTGATGACATTGTTATGCTTTAATTTAAGTGAGCTATGAACAGTACTTATGTGTTAGATTATGAATATTTATTTTACTAACATCTTATTTTCGTAACAAAGTTATGCCCAGAAATTCTAAGCCTTTACTTCTGGAAGGTTTAGGTCACAGTCCAAGTGATACAGTTTTATGTATGCAGCGGGGGCTACCTTTTAAGAAGCAGGGAGGGTACTCACCCCCCTAACACACTTCCCCCACTGGCACTGTTGTGAAAACCTCTGGCACGGGGCAGCAGCATATCTCCTTGCTGCCCTAGTCAGCGTCGGACTGGAAGTGGCCAGTTCGTGTGTGTGACGTGCGCATGAGCACCAGCCGGTCCACCACTGACTAGAGCGACAAGGAGGTATGGTGACGCCAGCGGTTTTCACAACAGTGCCGGCAGGGGAAATGTGGCAGCGGAGGATGAGCATCCTCCCCACTTCTTAAAGGTAACCCCACCACCACCACCACCGAACTGGCTGAACACCAGTTCATGCACATTCCTAGCTGGTAGTCATCATTCAGGAAGCTAGGTCTTACTACATACATAGCCGGAGTATCGTTAGAACTAGGGGGAATTGCCATATGATTACAGAAAAGCAAGAAACCACAGGTGACACATAGCTGACGTAAAGGAAAGCAACATGCACCAGGCACATGAAAAGGAAGGGAATAACCAATTAGGGCTACACAAATTTGAGGAACAAGTGATGAACAAGCTGTGAAATAGTGGAACAAGACAAATAAGGGGAAACCAGATTTCAAAACACCTGAAATTAGAAGTGAACACCTGTGGCCATGGAAATGGTATAAAAGTGATTGTGTTAGATAGTACGGATCTTCACTGGAAGTCTAGGCACCTTCAGCCAACTGCATAAGCAGTTGCACCATTTCTATTACATCCTATCCTTGATTTGTGGTGAATCCTAATAAATTGTTTGGACAGCAACTGTAGGATCTGATCATTTTGTTGGGAGTTATAGGGGTAAATGGCCCGGGAGGATCTTTTCTTCTAAACCAAAGTGTGTCTGCTAAGTTTGTGGCCAAGCACAGAGGAAAATACTTAAATTACTTGAATAAAATTATCACAGTGTGAGCAGTGCTTGGTAAAATACTAGAAGTAGTAGTAAGAAATTAGGGCAGTTCACATGATCAAGAATAGGGTAGGGAAAAGCCTCCTACCCTAGTTTGGGAGCTGTGCTCATTCCCGATATTTGATAGTCTGTACCCAGCCACTGAATGAGGCATGATGAAAAGCCTTCTGACTCAGCTGCTGCTTAGCACACAATCATGGATGGTGCTTCTGGCCTTGGTTTTTAACTGACAGTTGATCAAATAATGGGAGCACACACAGCTCTGGAATCAGGGAAGAAGGGTCTCCTACCCTATTCCTGATCATGTGAACTGCCCTATTGACTGCTTCTTTAAGGGACCTGCTACTGAAATTCCAAGAAAAGAAATTGGGACTGTCCTTGCTACTATATAGTGGATCAGTTCAGGCATTGGCCAGAAACATGGCAAAATGGTGGGTTTGTGTTATGTCTTCAAGCCTTGTGGACATGTGCTCCTTGGCCTGCACACAAGTTGCAAGAATTATTCTTTTGACTGTGGTTAGAAACAGATTGGTCAGGTTGTTTGAACCAGTCAATCTTAATTTATTCTGATTAAATTGCTTGAAATGTATGGAGGTCTGAACCAGTGTCCCCTGTCAACATCATCTGAGAATCCCTGTTTCAGGGAAGACTGATCAGAACCCAAGGTTTCAAGTGGGTTTCACCTCTCTGCTTGTTTCAGGCAATTTGGCTAGAACAAACTAAGACCAGGCTGTGCAGGTATCATACTAAATCTTGGTTTGTTTCTAGCTGATTGGAGGTAGAATTCTTCCAGCTGACATGCATACAGGATGGGGGGAACACGTGCTTCTGCAACTTGGAGCTGTTGCATGGAACCAACGTTTAACTATGTTTGTATATTATTTCTGAACTGGCACGGTGAGTTGGCTTAGGAGCTGTAAAGCCCAAACATCATTGGGACTGCTGCTGTCCAATCATCTGCATCCGTCTTTTTCTCTTTTTTAACAACCTGCAGTACTTGGAGTTGAATGTGATGGGTTACAGAAAGAGCCAGTGAGAAGTGCAAGGAATTCTCTCTTTCTGGGCTCTGCTCTCATGAAACCTCTTAGCAAACTGATCTCTGGCTTCTGCCAACTTGAAAATATGTGATCCTTCTAAGTAAATCACTAAAATTTTAGATCATATGATAACTGTAAGCATGAATCTAGATGAAATTTTGTGCTTCTGTCCAGGCATCATTCCAGCTTAGTTATTTTTTTTTAGGGTGACAGATAAAAAGTCACCTTAAGTAGGTGGTTTAGCTTATTTGTGTCTAGAAAGAAGATATATAGATATAGATATAGATTACTTGCAAAACCTATTCAATATATTACTGAAGTGGGAATTTATTTCAAGGCAACCTGCTTTCCTGTGATAAATGCACAAGGATCCTTGATCATTCATGGTGGATTGATGTGAGGAGACTGTACAGCAGTGGTATAGATCTGTATTAGGAGGCCAACCTCTGTTAGGATAACCTCTGGCTGATGCACGCTCTCCATTTTACATGCATATAATGTTGGATTGTGGAATAAAACTCTGTTCACTTTCGTATTGGGGCGGACAAAGGCTGAAGAGCATTGATACTGGAACATGTACAAGGGAGATGGCTTGTAGCATCAGTCTTCTCTGTAGATGTTTAGTAAAACTAAGTCTTCTTAAAACAACCTGCTTATAGACTGTGGCTTACTAATGGAGGTGTTTCATGAACAGGAGTGGCACAGTCATTGCCAAATGCCAGTTGTTAAAGTGCCAGTTACACTTCAGAAAAAATACAACTGTAGTTTACTGTCTCCTGCTTGAAAAACTTTGAAAGACAAAGGCTGCATTAAAAACAACAACAAAAACCACCTGATTTTAACCTGCTTGTTCATTCACAATCTTCTCATCTTTCTGCCATATGCATGCCTCTTGGTTTGTGCCCTACACCAGTGCCTCCTCTTCAAACCTTTGTTTATGAACAGATCGTGTTTGGCTATTAAGCCTCTCTGCCCTTTGATCAGAAAGACTTAATAAAAATATTTCACTGAAAATGCATTGAACTGTTAACACTTACTTATGCCTTGTTAATTCTCAATTAAAAAGGCAACATACAAACTTGGTTGCATTTGATTTGTGAGTTAGTAAATGAAATATCAAAATGACTTCAATATAATTGGTAAACAAGTGCTGGTGATGGTGAAAAAATAGATTAACTTCAAGTAGCTCAGATGCACTTGTGTAAAGACTGCTGTTTCTATTCTGCAAGCTGCATAGACACAGGATAAATTCTTCCCATGGCCACCAAAAATGTTTCATTTGGTGTTCATCTTTATGTGACCAATGTCTGTAAGGATTGTTGGATCTGCTTGTGATAAACGTAGGGGGCTTTTCTGTGCCAGCTCCACCATTCTCCCATGTGTTTGGATTTGTGCCATAGTCCTTAACACATGGACTTGTAAATTAATCCCATTTATTTCAAGGGAGCATATTCATATGATACTGCCTTATCCTTAGACCATTGGTCCATCTCGCTCAGTATTGTCTACACTCTGGCAGTGGATCTCCTTGCTTTCACGTAGGTGTTTTTTCAGTCCTAGTAGGAGGAGTCAAGGATTGAACTTTGGGCATTCTGCATGCAAAGCAGATGCTCTGTCACTGAGCTACGGTTCCTTTCTGATCCCCCACCCCACCCCAGGATGTGGCCCCTCTTCCCCTGAAGGCATGAGATTTTGTCTAAGTCCTCATACACACAAAACAATCATCATACCATTTGACCAAGCCAGGATTTACTCTCAAAATACTTAACCAGCTGGCAATAGAGGCTTTGCAACAGGGAATGAAGTCTTTATGCTGTTTGCTGGTATTACGTTGGCAACGCATTTGAAATAAGTTGGTGGATTCAAAGCTTTAGTAATGGGAGCCTACTCAGGTATTTTACTTGTGTTCATAATGTCCTTTTGAATCAGATTTCTGATCCAGAGGTAAAATGTACTTTACTTTTTTTTTTTTTTGCTTGCTACTTGTACACAGCTGGCAGCCTGGTGATCCACCTTGAAGGTTTTGGTGTCCCACTCCTTGAAATGTACTGAATGTGTCTAGCAGCTGTGAGGTTGCTGGTATTGCCCCATTGTGTTTTTAGAATACATGATTATGAAGTGTGTTGTATTCTTGCATGTTAAAGACACTGTTATCACCTCATCTGCTCCAACCTAAAAGGAGAACTGATGCATCTGGCTCTGAAGGCCTAGGATGGTGGACATGGAGGGAGTTAAGAGTGTAGATTACAGCAGACTAAAATAAACATCTCCTTCCACCTACACCGCTGTTCTCTTTCCCCTTATTTTCCATTCTTTCCAGCTGTGTTGGTTGCCTTTGTAATAAATATAGTAACAACTTTTTTTAGTTTTGCACTGTGCAAGTAGCAGTTCATGGTGAAAATTTACAAAATTAATAATTGTTGTATCTTGTATTTTTATCCTGTTGTTTGAAGTACCACAGACGCTGTAAGTTACTTTAGGCTGAGAGAGCGTGGTGAGCAAGAGGTCACCATTAAGTTTTACCCTTCGTGGGGATTTGAACCATGGGTTTCCCTGATCAAGTTGAGCACTAGGAACATTTCCAGTTCTACAATGTACTTCATAAGAATCAGTGGCCAGAACTACACACAGTACTTTAAGTGCGGCTTCACTATAGCTTTGTATAAAGGCATTATAATATTACCATTTTTATTTTCAGTCTCCTTTCTTATGAGTCGATACTGAGTTGACACTTTCAACGAGCTGTCCACCACAATCCCAAGATATCTCTCTCCTGGTAAATCACTGACAGCTCAGACCCGATCAGTATATCTGCCAAGTTGGCTTTTTTCTTTTTGCCCCAATATGCATCACTTTACCCTTGCTTACATAGAACCGCATTACCATTTTGTAGCCCACTCACCCAGTTTGGAGAAATCCTTTTGGAGCTTCTCACAATCTGTTTTGGATTTTACTAACCTAAATAGTTGAGTGTCATCAGCAAATTTAGCCTTTTCACTGGTCAAATTTCAATAGGGCATGGTCCTGATGAATTTTATCTGGACTAGGAACTGTCTGAACAGTTAGAACTAAACTTGGCATTTCAAGCTGTAGTTGGAGAGCACATGATGCTTATAAAAAGACAATGACCCCTGCTAACTGAGCACATAGGCACTTCTAAAAGTAGTCATTACTTATGTAATCATTATATTTAGCAGGGGGAGAGCAACTGTCCCTGTCAAAATGCAGCACAGCTTCTCTCCAGTGGTGGTTGCTGGTGCCTGCCTTATGTTGCTTTTTAGATTGTGAGCCACTTGGGGACAGGGTTGTCTTTTTCTTTGTAAACCACGTTGAGAAGTTTTGCTTAAAAGTGTATTAAAATATTCATCTCAGTAGAGGGGAAGAAATTTTTTTTTTTGTTTATGTAAGTGCCAGAGTATTCATAGATTCTCTTGATCAGGCAGCTGTGTTTAGAACAAGGAATTCACTCTCCAGAAATTACTAGGAGTTGTCCCTCACGGCTCTGGCTTCAGAACATTCAGTGTGCAAATAGGTTATAAGCATTCTTTAGTTTAACTTGTTAGGGAGACTTAAGGGTAATAGGAAATATTGGATGTCTCCCCCATCACCCCAACCACAGGATTATGCCTCGGCATATACCTGACGTGTTGAAAACATTTAAATGGAGATTTTAAAAAGTTGAGTTATCTGATGGCAAAAAAAAAGAGCCAACAGTTATTCTAGAGTTTAAGGGACCATTTTAAAACTGCTACATCACTGCCATTTTCCATCTAAATGGGTCCAGATCTGGAGAAGTATCACTTGTCACCTAGTTGATGCCTACAAATTTGCAGGTATAGTGGATTGACACTTTTAGATTTTATGACCAATGGAATGTTAAGGGCTTATAATAGAACTAGCTTAACCTGTGCAGAGTGCCTGTGTGTTAGTACTTGATTGCGCCCCTCACCCCCTGCCACAGCCCTCCTCACCTTGGAGATCTCTCCACCCTCACTGGAGCTGCACTCCTGCTCCTCGATCCGGTTGTTTCCATTCCCCCTCAGCCCTCTTGGTCATTCCTCCATCCCTTTACTCTATCCCCCTCAGCCCTCTTGGTTGTGGCTGCAGTGTTGCTGGTGCCTTTTGGCCAAGCTGCAGCCCCCTATACCCAGAGATCTCCTCACCCAAACCCCGCTTCTTCTCCTCCCCACAGGAGCAGGAGCAGTTGACCAGGCCCTTTCTCATTGCCACCACCATGGCTGCTCATTCCTCTCAGGTTGCTGACAGGCCCAGGCCTGTTCCTAGCCTGCTTGCCTTCCTCTGCCAATGGCCTTGGTAGCCCCAAACAGCAGCAGTGGTTGACTGGGCCTTTCCTTGCTGTCAATAGCCACCACCATGACCATTCATTTTCCTCAGGCTGCTGACAGGCTTAGGCCCATTCCTTACCATTTCTCCTTTCTCGCTTCCCCTCCCTTCTTTTTCTCACTTCCTCTCTTCTCTACTCACTCTTTTTCCTGTCTTTCATCCCGTCACTTCTTTTCTCTCCCTCCCTCCCTCCCTACCCCCGAGTTAACAGATCTTGTTTATCTTGTTTCCTCATCTAATTCACACAACACCAGCCGCCTTCTCCTCAAGGGGCTCTTTCCTCCCTCACGACCCCTCTCTTCGCAGACCTCTGCCCACTATTCTATATATTATATATATAGATTTTTCTCATCTGCAATGAAGAACATCTTCTGACCAGTAACAGTTGCATTCAAACTGACCTTAACCATCATGGGCTCCTCCTCCCTATCTGCATATGGAATCTTCACTACCCGATCACCACAGTGCTTCTTGCAAACTCTTGCGAGATCTGCCACGCATGAGATTAGCCACGGGTATGCTTTAAAGATCTATCTATCTATCTATCTATCTATCTATCTATCTATCTATCTATCTATCTATCGAGATATTAAAATAATAGCTTATTTAACTATATTGGCAATACCATGCTAATATAATAGACATAAAGAGTAACTAAAAAATCAAGCAACATTTTTCAGGGTCATTTTGACAGCTATCGCTTGTGTGCAGGGTTTTCTGGGGTTTTTGTCATGACACAATTGACTCAAAAAATGGTGTAGGACTATAGGTGCGATTTTTTTCACTATATGGTAGAGACTGAAGAGTGGGCCTGAAGAATTATGATGCACATAATCGAAATCCTATCATAATTTAGGAATACATGAAACCTACTTAATCACTGTTAGGCTACCTTTGGCCCCAACTATCAACAGAAAGTTAATGTTTATCAGTGCACCTAATCCAAAATAGCCTTTGTAATTAAACAGTGGCAATCTCTAACGAAGAGGTTTTTACTTATTTAGTTTTTATATGGGGGGCATTATCTTTATGGGGGGGAGGAGGAGAGAAAATATATAATAATTCAAAGCAAAACCTGTTGATTTAATTCATTTTTATAGTTTAGTATAGCTTGCAGTTGTTACATTTGTTAAATTTATTTATATCTTCTATGTAAACCACTTTGGAAACTTTTTGTTGGAAAACAGTATATAAATATTTGTCATATCATACATGTTTGGCTTGTCGCTCCTGCCCCTTTCTCACTAACGTGCTTTCCTACTGTGAACATCGTTTATCAAAAAGCACTGTTTTATCGCAAATTCCTTCTCTGCATGCATCTCACCATTTTAGTGTTCTTTCATCCTGGTCCCTACTAGCCAAGGATATTTAAGTTATAAAATATTGAACAGCAGGGGGAGTTTTGAGTTGAATAATAGAAATTTCTGATCTGTCATTTAAATATTACATGGGGTAATTAGGAAATAAGTCTCAATCTGAAAGCTGAAACTTAATTTGGATGTTGACAAATACATTTGTGTTCTCTCTGGCTCATAAGCCTTTCAAGATATTTCAGGTTAACATTGCTTTCCAGTGCAGCGATCTTGTGCTTCAAAAATTTAATTTATTTTTAGAACTAGGCTCTTTTTCACTTCAAAATTGGTTTCATTTTTTAACTACGGTAACAATTGGAGAGGATACTCTTCTTGTAATAGAGACAATTGGACAAATTTTATTTATTTATTTATTTATTTATTTAACTTATTTTTATACCGCCCAAAACTTACATCTCTGGGCAGTTTACAAACAGATAAAGACAAAGATAAAAAGTTAGTTAAAAACCAAAACAAAACAAAATTTAAAACACAGCAATTTAAAAAGAATTTTAAAAACGATATTCTAAAAACATTAAAACAATATCAGTTAAAAGCCTGGTTGAACAGATATGTCTTTAAAGACTTTTTAAAAATTGTCAGAGATGGGGAGGCTCTTATTTTACTAGGGAGCACATTCCAAAGCCTCGGTGCAGCGATGGAGAAGGCCCGTCCCTGAGTAGCCACCAGACGAGCTGGTGGCAAAAGCAGACGGACCCCTCCTAATGATGTCAGTGGGCGGTGGGGTTCACGATGAAGAAGCCGTTCTCTTAAATACCCAAGGCCCAAGCTACTTAGGGCTTTAGAGGTTATGATCAGCACCTTGTATTTTGCCCGGAAATATATTGGCAGCTGGTGTAACTCCTTCAATATGGGAGTAATATGATCTCCCCTAGATGACCAGCCTGGCTGCTGCATTCTGGACCAACTGTAGTTTCCAGACTACGTACAAGGGCAGCCCCACATAGAGCACATTGCAGTAATCCAGTTTGGAGGTTACCAGCAGATGTACCACTGTTTTGAGGTTATCTGTCTCAAGAAACGGATGCAGCTGGCGTATCAGCCGAAGCTGATAGAAGTATGGATGATGTGGGGGCTCCCATTCCTTGGAGAGGATGACCTCAAAACAGTGGTGCATCAGCTGGTAACAGTGGTGCATCAGCTGGTAACCTCCCGGCTCGACTACTGCAATGCACTCTACGTGGGGCTGCCTTTGTACGTAGTCCGGAAACTTCAGTTAGTTCAGAATGCGGCAGCCAGGTTGGTCTCTGGGGCAACCCGGAGAGACCATATTATGCCTGTTTTGAAACAGCTCCACTGGCTGCCGATATGTTTCTGGGCAAAATACAAAGTGCTGGTTATTACCTTTAAAGCCCTGAATGGCTTAGGACCGAGTTATCTAAGAGAGCACCGCCTTTTACATGATCCCCACCGCACCTTAAGATCATCTGAGGAGGACCGTCTCCAGTTGCCACCGGTTCGTCTGGTGGCAATGCAGAGTTGGGCCTTCTCTGTAGCTGCTGCTGGGCTGTGGAATGCACTCCTGGCAGAAATTTGTAATTTGAGATCATTGCCATCCTTCAGGAGAGCCCTTAAAACCTACCTGTTTGGCCTGGCCTTCCAGGGTTTTAAATGATTCTGTTTTAAATTGTTGCCCTGATTTTCAGGGCTTTTAGCTGTTTTTTTTGGTTTTATTGTGTTTTAATAGTTTGATTTTAATTGTTCACTTGTTTTAATTGTTTTTATCATGCTGTGAACTGCCCTGAGCCATTTTGGAAGGATGGTATATAAATCTACAAAACAAATAATCCAAGTGTGTGGTGGGGGGATCAACACAGCACCCCAGTTAGTAAAGTCACTGGGAATTGGCTACAAACAAGGAGAATCAAAATTCAAAAAGCAGCACCCAGTTAAAGCTACTGGGGCTGCTGCTGCAATTAAAAATATTTAGCCGGGGTGGGAAGGGGAGGAAAGCACGTGTGTTTGGCATTTCAGGGGAGAAAAAAATAAACACAGATAATTGGCCACTTGCTCTGGGCCCAGCAGGCCCCAGGCCAACACTGCTCTCCTTTGCTGCGCTGCTGCAGTCTCTGTCTTCTTCAAAACGTGCATCTCTAAGCTGTTTACAATGAAAAATATTTGAAACATCAAATCAATTAACAATTAAAATCATTTAAAAGATTAAAAAATTTAAAAACCCAGTATTAAAAATTTTAAACTATAAATTTAATTTTAAAACTGAGTGAATAAATGTGTCTTCAGTGCCTTTTAAAAAGTTGCTAGGGATGAGGAGGCTCTTATTTCAACAGGGAGCGCATTCCAAAGTCCAGGGGCTGCAATGGTGAGGGCCGGTTCCGGAGTAGCTGCCAGATGAGTTGGTGGCACCTGCAGACGAACCTCTCAGATTATTGGAAGCTGTGTCTAGTACAGGTCTGCTCAATTTAGGCCCCCCAGCTGTTTTTGGACTGCAACTCCCGTAATCTCCAGCCACAGTGGCCAATAGCCAGGGATTATGGGAATTGTAGGCCAACATCTGCAGAAGGGCTGAAGCTCAGCAGCCCTGATCTAGTAGAATGTACAGTGGGCTGCTACTGCCTACCTCCTGATGATGATCAGAAGCTGGGAGTTCATTCACCCAGTCCTGCAACAATTACACAGGCTGTCAGTTGGTTTCTGAGCCACATTCAAAGTGTTCCTCTGTTGTTCTCTCTTTCAACACATTTCAAAGTGCATTTTCACAGTATTCCTTAGAATAAGCTTGTAAAGTCAGCTAGCATTATCCCAGATTTCAGATTAAATAGGATGAGGTGAGGGATGGGGCTTGGATTGAAATGACTGTGGTTTCCCTAAAACCATTGGTGTAGATTTATTTATTTGTTTATCTCCTTAACATATTTCATACCACCCCAAACTTACATCAAAACACTCACTATAGTGTTTTGACTATACTGAGACTTGAAACAGGGACTGATGTGCTCACAGCTTCATAACCATAGTCTCTATTTACTGCTGCCCTTGTTCATTTTCTTGAATATCCTATAATGTAGGTTACTATTACAGAAACCATATATGGGGGAACTGATACTGAGAGACAGTGGCTGAAATCCAGACTAACCCTGCACTGACACATTGGTTTTCTGTTGCAGGAGAGGCATAATTTTTGGTGATTCTCCATTTTCCTCTGCAGCTGCCTACTGAAACTGTGTACTTGAAGATTCCCCAGCACTGAAAATATATAATTTCAGGAGGTACAGGTGGCTGCAGAAGTAAGGAGAGATTGCTGAAAATCACACATTGCTGCAGTGGATGTCAACCACTCATTTCCCCCAATGCCTGTACTCACACCAAGCTCAACCACATTGATTTGTAGTATAGGAAATGTTGTGGTGAAGGTTTCAGTCTTGACTGTAAGGTAGGGAGGAGGAATTTTTAGTCTACTTTCCAGTAGGCTTATCTGATCATCTGGCAGTCTGTGTGTCCCTGTCAGTGTGTGTGTCTCCCCACCATTAACTTCTCAATGTCTGGACCAACATGAGCCAAATCGGGTACAGTTTTAGGGACACCTCGGTGGTATTGTTTGTAATGATATCAACCCTGATCCCAGAAGGCATATGTGTGAATGTTTGAGGTGCAAAAGGGCTAACTTGTGGACTGTAACCAATCTGGACCCAAGTTGGTCCGATTTTAGGGATAGTGAAAGGGAGGTAGGCAGTTTAGTTCTTACTAGAGCAACTTGTGATATAAAACAAAACTATTTCAGTTTGTCGAAGGGGAAAAGATAATCATCATAATTCCAAATAGTTTACAAAGCACCATCAGTTGTGTCTGTTCTGACAATAAGTACACATGATTAGGAAGGGACATACTGAGCGCATACCTGTCGGGATGTTCTCCAGATGTGTCTGGAGCATGCAAAGAGGGGCCATTTGAATGAGCAGCCTCCCATGTAATGTACCAGAAGAGTGTTGGGACATCCATGCTCTCAGTGCAACCCTTCGTGATCACATGCACCAAGTGTACAATTGGAACTGTGCTCTTGATTAACCATTGCTAGGAACTGGAGAAATAATTGTATTGGGGTTAATCTGACAACTAATAGAATGTTCTTTTGTTCCAAATGTTTAAGTAGGAAAGCAATAGGAATTGGGTGATAGGGTGGGAAATTAAATGTCTTAAATATTTCCCCCTCTCTTACAGGTAAAACTGCAATTTTGAAATGTCTGTTAGACATTCACAAGATTTTTAGAGAAAATGATCCTGCATACATTCTAAATGACCTCTACATCACAGACTACTGCATTTGGATTCAAAAGGCCAAGTAAGTTTCAAATTGGTAGTTCCTTTTGGCATTTTTTATCCAGTCACCTAGTGGAAAATTAGTAAACTCACTGAAATAAAAAATTTGCTGTTGGTAAGAACCTAAATGGAAACCTTAACAAACCCTTCTTTGCTGTACTTGTCACCCACAGTATTCCTAGAAGGCAAAAGCAGAAATTGTTGAATTCTAAGTAAATCACAGGGATTGCTTTCTTCAAACACAGTATACATTGTACTTGAGAAAAATAATGGGCTTTTGGCACAAGAAGTAGTAGTGTTGAAAGTATAACCTTGTGATAATATGAACCTTCTAGAATAAAGGAGATAGCTAAGCAGCACTTACACAAATCAGTACAAACCTGTTAACTGAAGAATAATATTCTGTGCTGTTTTGTACCAAGGAACCCCAAATTATTCAAATATAATTATTTTGCATAAAGGCACCTAATTTGTAAACATAGTTTTTAATTTAAAAAGAAAATTAAAACAATGAGGCAGGAGGGTAAAGTATGAGTAGATTATCTATATAGAGAATAGGGAAAAATATCCTACACAAGTATATTTTACACAAGTGTAAAATACACAAGTATTTTAGTAGAATAATATAGAACGTCTATTGCTTGAACTCTGGAGTATTTTGCAAGGAAATACCCGGCTTCAAAAACCTCTACACTACAGCTATGAGGCCTAGAATGTTTTTTTTTTAACGGAGATTGTGAATTGAAAAGTATCACATTGATATTCCAAGTGCCAGATTGTTCATGACATTACACATGTATTGACAACCAATAGCAATCTTAACCATAATTGGACATTCATTTACCAGAAATGTGGATATGCAGGACTGTTTATATAGATTTATGTAAATGTGAACCTACTTATGGGGAATATGAATAAAGAAAACAGTAGTCAGGTTTGAAATTTGGTGGTAAGAACAACCACCTGCATTTGGGGGGAAAAAGTGATGTGTTTCCATGTTAAAACATGCTTTGTTAGACAAATTCTATATTTTTACCTATCTAAAAAACCTCTTCCACTTTTTTAATCATCTGATTTATAACAGTTGAAGTTAATATATAGGAGATCAGCAGCAATTTTAATATGTTGGTTCATAAGGAAGCAGAATTGTTCAAATGGTTTGTGTTCAGTTAGCTTGTAGCCACTTCATTGCTTGGCACTTATTGTACATAATGATCCATATTATAAGGACACATTGGTTGCAATATTTCTTCATACCCTTGTCATGACTTGACTGATTAGCTTAGGTACTCTCTACATTGTAAGTGAAACTAATTTTCATAGGCATTTTGGATATCATTTGCATAACGTTGACACAAATGTGATGGAGGGTGAGCTAATATGGTAAGTGTCATTTCATGGACTATGAGTGGCTATACTTCTAGCCTGGGAGGCAAGATGCTTCTAAATACCATTTGCAAGGGAGCAACAGCAACAGAGAGGGCATTCCCTCTTGCCTGTGGACTTCTCAGAGGCATCTGGTGGGCTACTGTGTGAAACAGGATCCTGGACTAGATAATCTTTGGGCCTGATCCCTCAGGGCTGTTCTTAAGTGGTCTCTCACAGTTTCAGTCTTCTAGCTATGTGAAGTTAATGGTGTAAAGCTCCATTGCAGTGTGAAAGTTCTAGCAATTGAGCCTCAAAATACCTTAGAGGTCTGGGAATTTCTCTCTCTCTCTCTCTCTCTCTCTCCTTCCTGGGTGCACCTTTAGAATATGTGTCCTGGCAGGAGGACTTTCAGCAACCCCAGCATCCTGTGAAAGGTCCTTTCTCCCATGTTTGGGGGTCTTTGGAGCAGCATCCCATGAAGTACAAGTGGCTGCTACCAAAGGGGGAAATCCTTTCCCTTCTGCATAAACCTTTATCTGGCTTCGGATTTCTTTATATAATTTGTCTGCATATTAATTCTTTTCTGTGTGCTATTAAATATTTGTTGCAAAGAAATGAATAATTGTAATACATAGCCTAACGAAAGAATTTAGTTTAATTAGCTTTTAATTTATGAAGCTAATGCATGCCTGCACTTGCTAAATATGTTTGGCAATTCATGAGCAAACTGAGGAACTGTAAAATGGATGAAACCAGAACAAGTTGTTGCACCAAATAAATAATAATAATTGAAAGAGACCAGTACTACTGCTTTGCTGTTTAAGTGAATATAACATCTAGGAAGCCAGTCATTGAAATAGAAGATCTCTTCAGATAGCTAAAAAGATTGCTGGCCATCTAAAAGTGACTGATAAAATAATATGCTTAATGCAAGAAATTAGGCACTAGTTAAGTAGAATTTACTATACTCTCTGTTAAGAGGGCAATTAAGCTATCTTACTCTAATAAAGACACAGCACAATTTTTTTCTCCCCTTCAGGAAAGTGAGAGATGGGCAACTGTGAATTGGTGTTCCCTTTACCACGGATTCCTAGATGTAGTTGACTATAACTCCCTTGCAGCTGGGAATGCTGTGAGTTGTAGTGAAAAACATCTGGAAATCCCTGTTAGAGGGAACACTGTTCTGGATTCATCTCATGCCTTATCACTTTGTACTAATAAGTATTGCAGCAGGCTGTTAGCAGCATATATAGAAAAATATCTGCATGCTATTAAGTCTGGCAGCTGGGCTGACGATGTCTGTTTCAGTCATGTGAGAGATTGCTTGCTGTGGCAAAACACAAGCAAACTAAAATGACAGTCTGCCTGGAAAAGGACCTTTACTCTGAAAGGGCCTATGTGACTATTTTATGTGACCTGTTGGACCACCTTCACCCATATGAATCTTCCAGGGCCCTCCGCTCATCATCTCAGGCCCTGCTCATGACCCCACCACTAATAGAGATCCGGCTGATGGGGATTAGAGACAGGGCCTTTTCAGTTGTGGCCCCTCGGCTTTGGAACACGTTCCTTGAAGAGCTTCTCCATGCTCCCTCCCTCAGTGTTTTTAAAAAACACCTTAAGACACACCTTTTTAAGGAGGCTTTTTAATGCTCCATTATTATTTTGTTATATCTGGTAGGTTCTTTAGCTTCTTTAGCTTTTTATAATTTTCAATTTTAATTTAAACCTAATTGTGGTTTTTAATCTGACTTTTTAAAAAAAAGTTAATTTTATTACTTTTATTGTATCTTGTGTCTATCTTGTTGTTGTGAGCTGTCCCAAGTAGTAGTGCACTGGAGGGGTGGGGTATAAATATTTTAAATAAATACATAATTTTTTCCTCCTGCAAAATCTTGCTTCAGATTCATATAACAATGCATTTGGCAGTATCAGATTTGGCATACACTGCACCATAAAGCAAATACTGCAAGCCCAGTAATTTTATAATAGTTACTGTTTTAATTACTCCCCTATATGCATTCCACATAAAACCTTCTATTTGTATGCAGTCCAGCAATTATGGATAGATGAGACATATTGCACAAATCTGCAAAACATGAAAATAGCAAGCAGTTAATAGGCTCTCCCAGGTTGCAGCGCATACATAGAGAACAGTGAAAGCAGCTCATACAAGAATCTCGGCAGGTGTCGTCAACACTTTACATTGAGAAGCCAGATGTGGCCAGATGGAAAATTGCATCTTTAACCCCTGAGGTCATACGACGTGTCACCACTTAACTTGATTCTCCTGCTAAGCAAGCTTATCACACTCACTGCTGTCAACCTTGTTACTACTTTCATTTTCACAATAAAATTTCATTTTAATTTGTCGGAGTTTTTTTAATCAAATATTTAGAAGCGACTCAATGCTGATTAGGACCAGTAGAAATCTCATAGGGAAAGAAAAAGCAGTTGATTTCTTACATGCTAGGCTTTTGTTGTCCCTTTAACTTCTCATCGCATGAATAAAATGATAGGGGATAAAGTATTCTCTGCTGCTGGATGAGGACATCACATGTGGGTTATCCTTCCCATGTGCTCCAGAGGCAGGACTATGCAAATTAGTTCAAAGGCTTTAAGAGTCTCAGAAGGATACACCACTCAGTTCTTCTAACCCTGTGTCCAGCTCTAGAGACATAAGAATATAAGAACAGCCCTGCTGGATCAGGCCCAAGGCCCATCTAGTCCGCTGGAAGCCTACAGCCAGGAGTTGAGGGCATGCCCTCTCTCCTGCTGTTACTTCCCTGCAACTGGTACTCAGAGGCATCCTGCCTTTGAGGCTGGAGGTGGCCTATAGCCCTCTGACTAGTTGCCATTGATAGACCTCTCCTCCATGAAGTTATCCAAACCCCTCTTAAAGCTTTCCAGGTTCTTGGCTGTCACCACATCATGTGGCAGAGAATTCCACAGGTTTATTATGCATTGTGTGAAAAAATACTTCCATTTGCTGGTTCTAAATTTCCTGGCAATCAGTTTCATGGGATGACCCCTGGTTCTAGTGTTACGTGACAGGGAGAAGAATTTCTCTCTATCCACTTTCTCCACACCATGCATGATTTTATAGATCTCTTTCATGTCTCCCCACAGTCATCTATTTTCTAAACTAAATAGCCCCAGGTGTTGTAGCCTTGCCTCATAAGAAAGATGTTCTAGGCCCCTGATGATCTTGATTGTCCTCTTCTGCACCTTTTCAAGTTTGACAATGTTCTTTTTTTAGATGTGGTGACCAGAACTGTATGCAGTATTCCAGGTGTGGCCGCACTATCGTCTTGTATAAGGGCATTATAATATTAGCAGTTTTATTTTCAATCCCCTTCCTAATGATCCCTAGCATGGAATTGGCCTTTTTCACAGCTGCCGCACATGAGTTGACACTTTCAATGAGCTGTGCACCACGACCTCAAGATCCCTCTCCTGGTCAGTTACTGACAGCTCAGATCCCATCAGCATATACTTGAAGTTGGGATTTTTTGCCCCAATGTGCATCACTTTACACTTGCCAACACTGAACCGCATTTGCCGTTTTTTGACACCCACTCCCCCAGTTTGGAGAGATCCTTTTGGAGTTCCTCACAATCTGTTTTGGATTTCACTACTCGAAAGAGTTTGGTATCATCTGCAAATTTGGCCACCTCGCTGCTTACCCCAACTTCTAGATCATTTATGAATAAATTAAAAAGCACCAGTCCCAGTACAGATCCCTGGTGGACCCCACTTCATACTTCCCTCCATTGTGAAAACTCTCCATTTATACCTACCCTCTGTTTCCTGTCAACCAGTTTTCAATCCACACATGTACATATCCCCTTATCCCATGACTGCTAAGTTTCCTCGGGAGTCTTTGATGAGGAACTTTGTTGAAAGCTTTTTGGAAGTCCAGGTATACTATGTCAACTGGATCACCTTGATCCACACATTTGTTCACTCTCCAAGAACTCCAAAAAGTTTGTGAGGCTAGTCAGCTGCTCTACTTTCTGTTCAGGGCTTCCTCTTTCCTGATTATTCTGTACTTCTTTTTCTCTTAACTATTTTCAATACCTTTCTCTCTGCAAATAAAAAACCAGATCTCTACCTTTCTCTACTTCTCTGTTACCTTTCCCTTTGCTCTCCTCACCCACCCCTTTTCTCCATGGAGCAGTCAGCCAGGCGTAGACAGATTCTGGTCCCAAAGGGAGAGCTCCACAGTGCTTTTTCCTCCTTGACCAAGGATTCATTTAGCCTCTTCCATGTGTCCAGCTGCTGCTCAAGGCTCAATGAGCATGGATCATGACCTAGATCAGTACTCAAAGGAGGAAGGGGAATCGTCTGATAACCAAAATACAGACTCCTTTTCTGCATCACAGTGATTATTCATTGCTAAAGACTTTCCCCTACTCATGACCAAGGCTATCTCCACTCTGGGATTGCAACCTCCACCTTCTGTTCCTAAAGGTGCATTGGTCTTACCTAAGCCCAAATTTGAAGACTTTAATATTTCTTTTCCAGAAAGTTTTCTGGATGCAGTTAAACAGGATTGACAGCTCCCCGCATCAAATAGGAAATGTACAGCAGTAGCAGGCAAATTTTATAATTTACAAGAAGAAAGTATGAGACTTTTCAAGGTTCCTCACAGTGATGCCTCTGTGGTAGCCCTCTTCTGTGATTCCATTTCCCCAAAGAATAGAGACAGCTCTCTCAGGGACCCCAGTGATAAACTGATTGAAGCTACTCCTAGAAGATCCCATGAAGCATCCTCCCTATCAATCCATTCCTCCACAGTTTCTTCCATATTGGCCGGGGAATCCATTTTATCACTAGATGATTTAATTAGCAATCCCCTGCCTAACCCCACTATCTCAAACAGACACTGTTTTTAAAAAGGTACAGGTCTTCATGGCTGATGTATCCCTAGATTCTGTCAGATCTGAAACTTGATAGAATCAGGTTCATATTGGAGTTTTTTGCCCCAATATGCATTGCTTTATACTTGCTAACATTGAAACACATTTGCCATTTTGTTGCCTAGTTTGGAAAGATCCTTTTGGAGGTCCTCACAATCTGTTTTGGATTTCACTATCCGAAATAGTTTGGTATCATCTTCAGATTTGGCCACCTCACTGCTTACCCCTACTTCTAGATTATTATTTTAATAATAATAATAATAATATTGATACACTGGAACATCTGCAAAAAATACAAGCTACCTGTAGCCAAACATTGGTGGGACCATAAAATTGAAAAAGTGGCGGAAAATGAAGATGTAAAAATATTATGGGACTTCCGACTACAAACAGACAAACATCTGCCACACAATACACCAGATATAACTGTAGCCGAGAAGAAAGAAAAACAAGTCAAAATAACCGACATAGCAATACCATGGGATTGCAGAATAGAAGAAAAAGAAATAGAAAAAATCACCAAATACAAAGATCTACAAATTGAAATTGAAAGGCTGTGGCAGAAAAATACCAAAATAATCCCAATGGTAATTGGCGCCCTGGGTGCAGTTCCAAAAGACCTTGAAGAGCACCTCAACACCATAGGGGTCACAGAAATCACCATCAGCCAATCACAAAAAGCAACTTTACTGGGAACAGCCTATATTTTGCGACAATATCTATAATAACCAACAGTATTGATGATAAAATTCCGCCATCCCAGGTCCTTGGGAAGGACTCGATGTCTGGATAAAACAAACCAGTCAATAACACCTGTCTGACTGTGTAAACAAGAAATAATAAAATTTATTTTAGCACTACTGTGTTATATCAACATCTGCTTTCCAACCGACCCTGCTTATTCTCAGAGTCTGACTAATCTTGATCCAGTAAATCCAGTTGTTGCCTGGTGCGCAAAATCCCAATTCATGCACACCAAGAGGAGAATGTCAAAGCTTTATTTGCCTCTGCAGAGTAAAGAAAATGTGGCTCTGGGAAATAAGTTTCCAAGGGAAAAAACAGAGCAGCCCAAAATGGAGTCTGCCCCAAGTTTATATACAAAATGGTTACAAGTTTCACACCTTCAGCAAATCAAATGTCAGGAAGACAGTCAATATCTATAATAACAATAACATTGACAATAAAATTCAGCCATCCTGGGTCCTTGGGAAGGACTCAATGTCTGAATAAAACAAACCCGTCAATAACACCTGTCTGACTGTGTAAACAAGAGATAATAATAATTAATTAATTAATACATTTATAAACTGCCCCATCCAGAGGCTCTGGGTGGTGTATAACAACTTTTAAAAGACATAAACACACAATTAAAAACATAGTGCTAAAAACAATATAAAAACAATTCAAAACCTTTTAAAACCAATTAAACTACTTTTAAAAACAGCACTTTACAAGCCTTGGAAGGCCAGGCCAAACAAATAATCAAATCAAATTTATTATTACGGTCCATGACCAAAAAAACAATGAATAAAAACAATAGAATACAATACAAATATACAACATCAAAAGAATAAATTACATAAAACTGAGTTTAAAGCATGGTAAGGTCATACACAGCTAAGTTTATCTCAACTCATTTTACATGCTGCAGCACAAAAGCTTGCAATACCAAACAAATAAGTTTTTAGGATTCTCTTAAAGCCCGACAGCGAAACTAAACTGTGGATATCTGCCAGGAGTGCATTCCATAGACCAGGAGCAGCTACAGAAAAGGCCCGGTTCTGAGTCGCCACCAGACGTACCAATAGTAACTGGAGACTGACCTCTCCAGATGACTTCAACAAGCAGTGGGGATCATACCGAAGAAGGCGCTCTCTAAGGTAACCCGGACCCAAACCGTTCAGAGCTTTAAAGGTAATAACCAGCTTTTTTTTATTTCGCCCAGAAACATATCAGCAGCCAGTGCAGCACTTTAAAGATAGGCATAATATGGTCTCTCCGGGCTACCCCTGAGACCAATTTGGCTGCCACATTTTGAACTAACTGAAGTTTCTGAACTACGTAAAAAGGCAGCTCCACATAGAGCACGTTGCAGTAGTCGAGCCCGGAGGTTGCTAGTTGATGCACCACTGTTTTGAGATCGGTCTCTTCAAGGAATGGATACAGCTGTCGAATCAACCGAAGATGATAGAAAGTGCTCCTGGCCATAGCCTTCACCTGAGATACCATGGTGAGGCCTGGATCTAAGAACACTTCCAAGCTGCGTACCTGTCCCTTCTGGGGAAGTGTAACCCCATCCAGCACAGGAAAATCTAACTCATCCCCTAAATTCCGATCCCCCACAATGAGCATCTCTGTTATGCTTTATTTATGCTTGCTTGTTTATGAACAGATTAAAGAGTACCGGTCCTAGTACAGATCCTTGGGGGACCCCACTTCTTGCTTTCCTCCATTGTGAAAACTGTCAACTTATTCCTGTTCTCTATTTTCTGTCCTTCGACCAGTTACCAATCCACACACAAACCTGTCCCCTTATCCCACAATTGCTATGTTTACTCAAGAGTCTTTGGTGAGTAATTTTGTCAAAAGGAAGTCCAAGTATAATATATCAACTGGATTATTTTTATCCACACATCTGATGGCACTCTCAAAGAACTCCAGAAGGTTGGTGAGTCAAAATTTACTTTGGCAGAAGCCATGTTGGTTCTTCTCCAGCAAGTCCTGTTCTTCTAAATGCTTAACAGTTTTATCCTTAGGAATGCTTTTGCCCGGAGCAGACATTAAGCTAACCGGCCTGTAAAACCAGTGTTACATTGGCTACTTTCCAGTCCTCTGATATAGAGCCTGATTGTAGGATAAGTTTATATATTTTTGCAAGGTCAGCAGTTTCACATTTGAGTTATTTACAGACTCTTGGGTGGATGTCATCTGGCCCTCATGATCTGTTAGTTTTTAATTTTTTTCAGATAGTATAGAATGTCATCTCTTATCAACTCTGACTCAGCTCTTGAGTTTCTGTCCCCAAGAAGCTTGGTTCAGGCACAGGTATACACTCAGTTTACTCTGCCCTTAAGACAGATGCAAAAAATTGTTTAGTGTCTCTGAAATCTCCATATCCTCCTTAGTAATCCCTTTCACTCCCTCATCATCTAATGGACGAATCACCTCTCTGGCAGGCTTCCTCCTTGGTCTGGAGGTCAATCGCAGGTCCTTGTACCATATTTTCCTTTAGGCCTTGAATTGTCACTCACAGAGCTTTTGTGAAGGATTCCAGTCGTCCAAGGGTTTCCAGCTTGTTAGATTCTATTCCTTCTTTAACATACAGTGGTATTCCAACCCCAGTTCGCTACTCCCTGCCCTTTCTGTAGAGTTTATATCCAGGAATAACAGTGTCGCACTGATTCTCACTGCTCCACCGTATTATGCTCACTATATCTATATTTTTATTAGCAACTAAGCACTCCAGCTCGCCTATCTCGGCTTGGAGGCTTCTGGCACTGGCATATAAGCACCTATGCACTGGCTCTCTTACCTGGTGTGTGCTCTTTCTTTTGGCTATTTGATCTCTTTAACCAGCTAGCACAGCCTTCTGTCTGCTCTTTATGTGTATCCCCTGTGCAAAAAGATATGGGCTCATCATTCACTGAAGGGGTCCCTTCTAAGGGAGCATTTCTCTCTTCCTCAGAATGATATCCTCCTTCCCCGAGACCTTCCTTTTCCCTGACAGCAGAGGACCCATCAGCCTGGAAGTGGGACTCTTCTATCACATTCCTGAAGGTCTCGCCCATGTGCCTCTCAGATTCTGAGCTTCTCCAGATCAGTCTCCTTGGCTTCGAGGGAACAAACATTTTTTCTTGAGAGCCAGGAGCTCCTTGCACTGAGCACACACCCATGACTGCCACCCATTTTTATTCCTTCAACACCAAAGTCAGATCAAATAAACAGCAATCCTGACTCCTCAGCCTAGAACATCAGGGAGAGGCTCAGACCCAGAAGCACCCCCAGACTGTGTACGTGTTCCTTCCGGGGGAGCATGATCCCATCCAGAACCGGCAGATCAAAATCGTCTCCCGAGTTCTGACCCCGCACAAGAAGTATCTCCGTCTTACCTGGATTCAGTCTCAGTTTGTTATCCCTCATCTAGCCTATCACCACATCCAAGCAGGCATTTAGGGAGGTTATGTCTTCTCCCAATGATGGAGAAGACATAATGTTTCTCTCATGGAGAAATAGATTTGGGTGTCATCAGGACACTCATAGCACCCTGCACCAAATCTCCTGATGATCTCTCCCAGAGGTTTCATGTCAATGTTAAACAACATCGGAGACAATATGGAACCCTGAGGGACACAATACAAAAGTTCAGATTTTGAAGAACAAGGGACACCATCTGTAACCTGCCCGAGAGGTAAGAGTGGAACCACTGCAAAGCAGTGCCTCCCACTCCCAACTCCCTCAGACACTCCAGAAGGATACTTTGATCAATAGTATCAAAAGCTACCAAGAGGTCCAAAAGGACCAACAGTGTCACACTTCCTCTGTCAATTCTCAATGGGAGATCATCCATCAGGCGGACCAAGGCAGTCTCCACCCCATAGCCTGCCCGAAAGCTAGTCTGAAATGGGTCAAGATAATCAGTTTCATCCAAGACTGACTGGAGCCGGGAGGCCACCACCCTCTCAGTTACCTTGCCCAGCCATGGAAGGTTGGAGTCAGGCCTGTAGTTGCTCAGCTCTGAGGGATCCAAGGTAGGCTTCTTCAGAAGTGGTCTAATAATTGTCTCCTTAAGATAAGGAGGCATCCTACCTTCCTTCAGAGACGCATTTATAATCTCTACCAGGCCTTCTACAACAACCCCCCTGCCAGATAGCATAAGCCATGTTGGGCAAGGGTCAAGAGAACAGGTGGTAGGCTGCACCATTCCAATCAGCTTGTCCACATCCTCAGGAGTCACACACGGGAACTGATCCAACCTAATCACATAAGAGGAGTCGCTGGACACCTCCACATCAGACACTGAAGTAATTGTGGAGACTGAGTCTAAGTTGGCCCGAATATGAGATAATTTTTCCACAAAGAATTCATTAAACACATCACAGTGGGTAATCAATGGTTCTTTGAATTCTGATTCAAGGGAGGAGGGGCACATACTAGCCCTCTCACAACCCTGAACAACTCCACTGGGTGTGAACTTGCGGATGCAATACGGGCAGAAAAGAATCGCTTCTTTGCCACATGTATTGCCTGAGCATAGGTCTTCAAATGAGCTCTATGTTGCAATCTGTTGGATTCAAGCTGAGTCTTTCTCCACTTCTACTCCAGTTGTCTCCCTTGCCGCTTCACCCCCCTTAGTTCTTCTGTATACCAAAGGGCCAGTTTGGAAGCGGGTCAGAGAGGATGCTTAGGAGCTATCATGTCTACTGCCCTGGTGCGTTTGCTGTTCCAATTCTCCACCAGAGGAGAATTGTAAAGGGGAATCCTCACCTGATTCCCCTATACAAGCATACCCCTTGAACTGGTTAGGCTCAGTTCGACCGTCAAACCCAACTGTGGCCCAGTTCTACTCTACTCAAACCAGTTCTCAGTTCAAATTCAAACCAGCTTGCTGTTCAAATTCTAACTAAACTCTTGAATTGGTTCTGTGCACACCCCTATTCAGAAGCAGTATGCCTCGGAATACTAGCTGTAGGGTAGCAGCAGCAGGAGGGGGTATACACCTTCATCTCTTGTTTGTGAGTTTCCCCAGGGCGTAGCTAGCCCGCCAGTGGCCCGTGTGTGGCCGCAGCGGGTGCCCCGATAGCCCCACCCCCTGCTTCTGACATCAGACGCAGGGGATAGCCACGCCCCCACGTCTGACGTCAGACGGGGGGCGTGGTCTGGCTCCTGAACGGAGCCTTGAGGCTCCGTTCGGGAGAAGCAGCTTAACTGCTGAAGGGGCCATGCGGCCCTTCAGCAGTTAAACAAAGGCTGGTGCTGCGTTTGCAGCACAGCTCAGGAGCGGCTCTTCCCTGCAGGGAAGAGCCGCTTCTGGGCTGCGTTGCGAACACAGCACCAGTCTTAGCTCCTGAAGGGGCCAGGCGGCCCCTTCAGGAGCTAGTTAGGCTGGCGCTGCATTCACAGCACCAGCCAGGAGCAACTCTTCCCTGCCTTTGCAGGGAAGAGCCACTCCTGGCTGGCGCTGCGAACGCAGCGCCAGCCTTTGTTTAGCTCTCGAAGGGGCTGCGCAGCCCCCGCTCAGGAGCTAAACTCCCGCCCCAGCGTCTGATGTTAGACGCGGGGGTTGTGTCAGGGCTGCTAATGGCGGCTCCTGATTGGGTACGGCTCGGGTTCTTTGAACCCGTTCGCCCAATTATAGCTACGCCCCTGAGTTTCCCAGAGGCATCTCGTTAGCTACTGTGGGGAACGGATGCTGGACTAGATGGGCTTGGCATGATAGAGCAGGTCTGCTTTTATGTTAACCTGGCCTTTTCCTAAGTCCATCCCTATTCCAAACTCTAACCATTAGTTGGACCGCTGTAGATTCTGTTTTCTCTCATGACTGCAGATGTAATGGTGCCCTTTTCCCCTCTGTTTGCCTTGACAATAATTTAGTGTTACATCTTACTGATGCTAAGATTTGTTATAGGGTTGCAAATATTGAATAAGAAAGAACTTGGTTAGCATCATGTATGTTTAGCATCTGTGCATGTGTAATGCTAACATATGGTTACGGTAAGCAAAGGAGTGGAGAGGGGAAGTTGCTCTGCAGAGGGAGAAAGCAGAAACATGCATTCTCTGTTTTACAAGGAGCCAGTGTTAGATCAGCACTGGAGTACAGAGTCTGGCAACACCATTTCTTGACCAGATTTGGACTCTTGTTTTCATGCCTATCAGGTTTAGAAGACAAGAAATGCATGCATAAAATTGCATCCTTTCAGTGTAAATGATTTGGAAAGACATGCTTGCATACTATCTCTTACTTGCATCCACTAACATAGCTTTAAAATCTGCTCTCCACAGATAAATATGATCTTAAAGCAGAAAACTCCCACAGTGTAATCACTCTGAGTGTGAGTACCAAAGGGCAGTCTTCTTACTTCTTTTAAATAATCTTCAGAGTATGCCCTTGGTGATGCTTCTGATTATGTCATTTCCACAGCTATCCCAGAGTGTCAATCTGGCTTTGAGTGAAAAATATGCTTTGGAAATAGTTGTGCAATCCATGAAGGCTTCAGTTTTATCCTGTGATGACTTTGCAATAGAGCTCAGCCCTTCATGACCCAAAGGCTCAATTATTGTAATTCCCTCTTAGGACAGCTTACAAGCATAGCATCTCTGTCACTGGCATCAATTTGAGAATGCAGCAGCACATCTGCTTACGCCTTGGAGCAGACATGCTGTGTTAAGCTCAGCCTTTATTTATTCCTTATTTATTCCTTGGGTGGCCTATAGCTATGGATCGAGTAGTCTTCTAAAGTCCCTGACTGATAGATGCCATTGTTACTTTTCTCATCTTTCTGAAAGTTGTCCTGAGGTGTGTCCATTCCTGTTCCATTGGTCTTATTAGAATTCTCAGTGCTTAGGTGGCTTTTGTGATGGGACTTGAATTTGTCCAGGCTATATGAAAGCCGGTGTGGGGTAGTGGCTAGAGAGTAAGACTTGGACTAGGTTCAGATACCTGTTCAGTCAGTGACATTGGGCTTATCTATCTCTCGGCCTAACCCACCCTCACTGAATGGGTCCATACGACATGGACCCAACCATGTCATATGGACACAAATGGGAAAGGCTGAGAAGTGAGATCATTTGGGGTCGTGTTTTAGAGGAGGGGTGGGATTAAAATGTAGTCCATGTTGCCATCAGATACTGAGCATAACTCTGAAGCATGGAATCATCTCGAGAAAAGCATGTCATGCTTTTCAAGACTACCATGATTCTAGCCTTCATAGTGTTGTAAGGTGGGAAGGGGAAGAAGACATTAGTAAATGTAAGCAGTGTCTACTCAGAGCTATGGTGGGTATTTGATTTATTTGTTTTATATACTGCCTTTCTTCTAAAAGTTAGAATTTGAAGTAGTGGTAATCGTTTATTGCTCCTGTTTGAGCAGATCACAGAACTAGTAAGGAACACACACCCAGAATGAAAGAATATTGGCTGCTTAACCTTACTACATCTATTTCAAATATCTATATACTGCCTTTTTCAAGACAAAAGCATTTTTTTAAAAATATATGTATGCTCAAAAGAATAAAGACAATGTAATTATACAACAAATTCAGCAGACAAAAAAAATTCAAAATAGCTATTCCCCTCATCAAATTGACTTCCAAAAGCCATCCAAATAGGTGAGACTTGCAGCTCTCTTGGAAGTTCATAAGAGAGAAACTAGTCCAGATCTTTGCTGTAATACTAGTAAAAACAGTGTGCCTAACTATTATTTTATTTACATACTGATAACGAACTAGGCCTGATCAGATCTTAACGTCTGTCTGTCTGTCAATGGTGTGAAGCTTGTACAGTGAGAAGCAGTCTCCAAAATACGTTAAGCTCAGCCCATACAGGCCTTTAAAGTACCTTGAATTGTGCCTGGAAGATAATAGGCAGTTAGTTCAGTTGCTGAAAAACTCTGTTCTCATCTCCCTTTGTTCATCAGGAATTGGGCTGTAGCATTCTGTGGCTTCCAAATTGCCTTCCAGGGCAGCCCCACGTTACACTTATTACATATATTACCTACAGACCCGCCTCTCCCATCCAGTTACATCCTGTCCAGTCAGATTTGGTCAGGTCCCCGATCTGATCAGGTCCCCTTTGTCGGTCTCTGATTTCCGAGAGGTTTGGGGAGCTAGAACCCGTGAAAGGGCTTTCTCGGTTGCCGCTCCACTTCTCTGGAATTCTCTTCCCCTGCAGATTCGTTTAGCTCCTTCTTTGTCGATTTTTAAATCTTTATTGAAGACTTTTCTTTTTTGCCAGGCTTTTACCCTGTAGTTTATCTATCCCCACCCCCCACTGTTAGTTATTTTAGCTTTATTTAGAATGTAATTTTAATACTGTCTTATTTTGCATGTTTTTGTACATCGCCCAGAGTCTTCAGAGTGGGTGATATATCACACGTTTCAAATAAATAAATAAATATATATATATATATTGTAAATCAACATTTGAGGTTACAGGAGCACTGATAAATGTGGTGAGATCCCTCTGTTCTAGAAACGATCAGAGCCTATGCAAAAGATGCAGCTGTTTAAAGCTACTGCTGGCCAATGCAGAAAGCTGAGAACTCCTAGCCTCCAAACTTCCTCTGATAAAATGGATAGAATGAATACCACTCCATCCAAAGTGGGCATAAGAGTTCACTTGAGCATTATGGCTACCTACCATATCTTGTCTTGTCTTATCTGTGTTCAGCTTTAGTTATGAAAGTTCAGATACCATTTAGAAGCATTTACTAAGACAGAAGGAAACTCTTCAGCAGTCTTGGGAGCTATTCCAGATGATAACCCACATCTTTATCAGTGTTTTCTCTAAGGCATGCTCATGTGTGCACGCTCACAAGTTTTTTGATGTCTGCTCAGTTAATTTTAGATCCCACTCAAGTTGAATCAGGAATGCCCCACTCTGAGCGCGCGCGCACACACACACACACACACACACACACACACACACACACACACACACAAACTGCCTTGATACTGCCACCCAGAACAAAATTCATTCCTCACACAGATGGAAACATTTAGAACACTGATCTTTATTTTATTTACAATCCCCTTTTCTTACATGATGGACTTCAAGGTGGTTTAATAGAGTTCCCTAGGCAGTCTCCCATTCGGGCACTGGCAAGACCCAAACTGCTTCGCTTCAACAGTGTTGCCCTATTGTGTGCCTTCTTACCATGTCCTGGGATAATTTTTAGCTCTGTAATTTGGATACTGAAAGTGTAATATTCCAGTTTGTCTACATTTCGGTAAAACCTTCACCCTTCCTTTCCCCTTCCTTAGTGTTTCACTTACTATCATCTTTAAGCACCATGCTTCTAAAAGTACAATATATATCATGCCTCCACACCCTCAACTTGTCACCATAATAACCTTATAAAGCAACAATCACACCAAAGGGCAGTTCTGTCAGTTACAGAGGCTGTGTAATACAGCATACAGACTTAGAGTAGCAATCGGCTTTGCCCTGCGGGCTAGAATGAGTGACAGTCAGGAGTAGAGGTTGCCAGAAATTTACCTTTATATATGTTTTAGCAGCCCTGTAAAACATGCCTTTTTAAACAGGGGATTTAAGCTCTTTTCACAGCTGCTCACTCACATTTACTTTGATGTTCCCTCTCCTCCTTCTCCCCCACCCCCATTCATTCCATCATCACCCCCCACCCCCCTGCAGATTCTGTTCCTTGAGGCTGTGTCTGAATGATGCACCTTGCCATCAGGTGCATCAGAGGAGACAGAAGAAAGTCTCTTCTCTCTCTCTCTCTTTGGGTTCCTGCTTTGATTTCTCTGAAGCTGCGGGGCAGGAGGCAGTTTGCTATCAGCTTGCGGGGGGTGGGGTCAGTGATTCGTTTCATCTCTTTTCAGACAGCACTTCTCCACTATTTCCTCCTGTTTTGACTACAGGGAGGACACGTAGCCTGTGTAGCTGTTACCTTTTTAAACAGGTGCCGCATGCAGCTGTGATCAAAGAGGGGAAGCTGCTCGTCATGCAAATAGCATCTTTCTGTTCTGTTCTTGGCCTTGTCACTAGCTGACACCCTTTGGCAGTGATTCTACATCAGCCACAACTGGGGTGAGCAGAAACAAGGAAGAGGAAGGGCAAGTGTTTTTCTCATGCTTTCTTTGATGTTATAGTGAGATGATGATGATCTAGAGTTTGTGGGGTCTCGTACTGCCACCATTAGGTGTTCTCCAGGGATTTCTTGTCTCAGTGAGAATTTCTCTACCTCAAACTGATGCCTGAGGTAGCCACTAATGCAATATGTCCAATGGAAGACAGAGGAAAGACCACTTGAGGTGGTGCCATTGTATAGGAGAGGAAAAATTTCTGCTTTCTGCCAGGAATGTTCAAAATCCTGCTGATCAAAGTGCACATAATCTGTGTAGCATGAGCACAAGTACAGTTTGTTTATTTGTTAGATTTATACCCTGCTCTTTCCGACAGGTTCAAAGCAATTAAAAAATAATAATAATCCAGTCCCAAAGGGGCTCGCAACCCTTTTATATTAAAAAATAATAATAAAGCGGGAGATGTTGTTAGACGGGAGGGGCCACATGACGGTTGGACCTCCAGGCTGATGGACTGGCCTTGCTGCTTGCCTCCACTTGCTGCATTATTCACACATTACGTTTAACACACATACAGTAGTAAACTTGTCATCTGTGTTTTGCATGTGAGGGAGTCTGTACTGATGTTCACTTTTTAAAAGAACACATGTACAGTAATTCACACACAAACATATACACATACGCACACAGAGCATACATAGTCTCACCCTTTCCTTGTTGCCTACTGTGGAAATGGTGACAGTAGCAGGCAGAGGAGTACAGCTGCAGTTTAAACACTGATTCACCCTTGCAAGAAAGCCATCGTGGTTCTATCTCATCAGCTGACACATGAATGCAGTCCCTATCTTGTGTCTGGGGACCATTTTGCATGTATTTCTATAAAGTTTCTGAATCCAGTATTACTCGTAGCTAAACTTCTGTTTTGAAAGGAACTTGCATAAGAACAGAGTTGATAAGTCTATTCCTTCTGTAAAATCACAGTAGGCATGATGGGTGGTTCCTTGTCCAAATACAATTAGAGCTTAGTACCATGCAGTTTCTTCCTCTTGAACACCCTTTTAAAAGAAAATAGGAGCCAACTGATTAGTAGAGTTAGGCTAGGCAGTACTGAATCTGATCTAGTACTATCATAAGACACACATGTGATGAACATGCCCCTGAAATTCAGGAGCTTTGGAAAGATGGAAAACAAACTTGGCAAGTGAATGTCTTGTGCCTCATGAAGATACTGAAGATTATACACAGCCAAAATTAAGGACCAGCAGATGTACACACACAATTGGGTCTGTTGCAGAATGTGGGAGGGAGATTTCTGCGGCCTACACAGTTCTTCAGATTCCCCCCACCCCGCGCCTGTTCCCTTTACAGGGAATCGGAAGGGTCCGAGTTGGGGCTTGCTGTCCTCACACTACTTATGCCTTCAGTTAGATGGAAAACTATTCAGAAAACTAAATTTAACTGTGCAACGAGTGCTAATAACTGTATCTTAATTGCAACAGTTGGTTCTTCTTTGTGTACTGAATGAGTCATTCATCTGTTTCATTATTAATATTCTTTTTCTGCTACACTGTTGGAGCATAAGACTTGCTTTTTTTGGCACAAGCCAGAGGTCCATTTAGTCTAGCACTCTGCCTCCAACAATGGCCAGCCAGTTGCCAGGAAACTGTGTGGCTGTGGAGTGCTTTGATAGGCTGCCAGCCTTTGGACCCCTTTGACTCTCTTTTTGGCAATATCAAGCAGTTTCCAAAGCACAAGTAATGGCTTACCCCTCCCCATGGACGAAACACTAGTGTAGTGTATAGTGTAGTGTAGTGTAGTGTATAGTATAGTTTATTTTTATAGTTGAATATTCTGTGTCATTTTCTCACCCCGGTACTCTTCATAATGACTGTAGCTGTAGAATATTAATTGTCAGTGGTTATATTCCTTTAGCAGCTCTTATGTTTGCTTTGCTTGAAGTGAACTTCTGAAGTTCTGTCAACTGAGATAACCAAGAAAGGGATGATGATCAGTCCCTAAGCAAGTTTCATTGCCATTGTTTGAGGAAGTTAGCTGTATTTGGAAGGACAACAGTGGAGTAAAGCAAAGAGAAAATACATAGTACACCTTTTGGGTTAATGACCACTATCAGCTTTTTACAGCAATGAGTTTGACAAAAGCCCAAAGCAGGGACAAGAGCATCATGATCTTGCCAGCAGTAGTTTCAGGCAAGTGGTCTGACCTGCCAAGAAACTGACATTAAAAGGAGGCTAATGCAGATCACACTGCTTCCTTTCTCTATCACCTGCGGGCGTGGCTTTGTCACCTTCAAAACAATTGGTTTTGGAGCTGAGAAACCTCTTAAAGAAACTTCCTAGCAATATTGCGGAGAAAATGGGGGTGGGCGGGGGGGGTGCCAAATGGTAACACTGGCAACAAATTGCTTTCTGGCTCTGTCAACCAATCAAGCTTGATAACAATCTCCAGTTAACACTTACTCATGAAAGCCTTAAGTCTGGAACAGGAAAGACAAGAGAGGCACATCCACACACTCCATTGGAGCACTCTTCTCTCTTCAGGCTTGCCTGTCCTAAGTCCTTCCCACAGTCCAGCACCATGGCAGGAGCCAAGCAGATCTTCAGGTGGATGGGCATTGCACTGCCAGTAGTTATTGTTGCTCTACCTTAGCTTAATCCCTTCACTGCCAAAGGCAGGGAGGTCATAAACCAAAGACCAAAATAGATGAAAGTGGCAGCTTGTACATTTTCTTATCCATAATGTCTCTTACCCCATGTCCCGATGTGTTAGGTTTTCCTTCTGCTGCTCAAAATCATTGGCAGCCACCAACAGGGCCTGAGTGAAATGTTGTGACTTCAGGCCACTGTTAAGTTCTATTAGATGTTACAGAGGAAAGGGTTGGGGTAAATATGTAGCTGCTATTTTCACCAGCAGCCACTATGCTTAGTATAAAGTCTAGTATGACGCTTCAAACAAACATTGGCTGCTGTCAATTGCATGGGTATGACTTTACGAGGTCCTGAGTCCGCTTGGAAAATAGTACATGCATTTGATAAGCTGCCATTCTAGCTAATAATAATATTTATGTCCCTAGGATCTTTTCCCTAAGAGTGCCGTGTGATTCCTTGAATGTCTGCTCTCTTTCTTCCTTCTCGTGTGTGTGTGTGTGTGTGTGTGTGTGTGTGTGTGTGAGAGTGAGAGAGAGAGAGAGAGAGCATCTAGTGCACAAGAGAATGTGATGCTCAGTCTCTACATCTTTGTTTTACCTTAGGGTAAATTCACAAGGTAAAATATTAATATAATGCCTGCAGATATAACTTGGGCTATCTGTGCTTGTGAAATTGCTATCATCAGTTATAATCTGGCAGGGTACTTTGTCTCTTAGGTGTTTTGGTTGTTTCACAGTGGAGGCCAAGCAGAGAGGTGATAAAAGCAGATCATAATTTGGCTGTGACTTAAACTAAATGTGTGAACTCACCTATAGTTACATTTCAGGAGGTTTGAAATGTTTCCCTTGACTAATGATGGGGTTTGTTGCGACAGTCAAGACGTAATGCTTTAGGTACAACACATCTCTAAAAAAAGATAAAAGGCTGCGTTGTGAGAGGCATAGTGTCCAGATCACAATAAGTCATTGTTCCACTCTATTCTGCACTGGTCAGATCTCACTTGAAATACTGTGTCTAGTTCTGGGCATCACAAGAAGAGAACTGATGAACTGGAAGGGGTTCGAGGGAAGGTGATAAATATTGGAATAGGTGGAATCACGAAATAGTGTCTTGTGAGGAAGAACTAAAGGAGCTGGGTCTGTTTAGCCTGGAGAAGAGAAGACTAATGGAAAATATGATAGCCGTCTTAAAATAATCGGAAGGGGTAGCCACACAAAAAAGGAGTGGACTTGTTCCCAACGGCAGAACCAGAAATTATAATGTGTTGAAATTATAAGGAAGCAGATTCAGGCTAGATATTAGGAGGAATTCTCTACCTCTGAGAGCTGTTGGGCAGTGGAGCAGTCTGCCTCATTCATTGCTGGTCTGTCTTGTGCTAGAGGCTTTTAGAGAGAGGCATGGTCGGAGATGCTTTGCATTTTCCTGCACTGAGCCAGGAGGGTCAAACTAGAAGATCTCCAGATTCTTTTCCTTCTCTTTGGTTCTTCGAGTACCAATCTAGGGGCCTACATACTTTTGATCCCTTGCTAGGCATGAGTTTATGAGTTAGCCAAGGAGCCTAAAAAATGGACAGTGTTGTATAGCTTAGATGCTGCCTTGGCATAGAATCCATTGCATTTTGCAGACATTTGAGAACCACAATTTCCTTTCTCTTTCCCATATTAGTAAATTATGAATATTTGAACATCTGGGCATAGTTCCATGTGTTCATTGGTTGGAGCAAGGCACAGCTTTATGTCCTTCCCAATGCCTGCTCCTGGTCCCTGGCCACCTCCCCTTATAACGCGCTGTGTGTGTTTGTGTGTGTGTGTTTGCATACATCCATGTTTGCCTCAAGTGTCCTCTTTTGCATCTTCCTTCCTTCTGTTTTTATCACTGTCTTCTTATTCCACTAGCCCAAGAAAGGCCCCAAACTTGAAGAACCACAGTCAGAATAAATGCCACCTATTTACTTATACTCAGTATGGGAATTTTTTAGGTTCAGCCACAGCTTTAGGTTCTCTGGTTTTATTGCTTTTTCCCTTCAGTACCTCTTGTGTACAGTGTGGAATGGGCTGTGTCATTGTTTTGACAGCTGATAACCACCAGAGGAGGTTGTACAGCTACTATATTGCTTGTTATCCTGCCCTGTTGAAGAACTTCTGTTTGCCCTGAGATGCGTTAGCAGTTTAACTCTAGCTTCCCATGTGCAAGTCATGCCATTTGCCATGATTTGCCTTACCCCTGATTTCCCATTTGTCTATTGATAAGGATGATGCCTGTTTTTAAAGTAACGTCTTCCAGAAGAAACAGCCATTAACTGTGCCATTTTTAAAAAGCACACTTAAAAACAATTTGCTGCTATGCTTGCCCTTGCAAATTTGTTTCCATAGAAAGGAATGCTTGTTGGAGTGGAGATCTCTTCTATTTGGCTTTGATTTCATTCACAAAAGTGTGAGGAAGTGAATAGGACTGTTTGACAATATATTGTTTGTCTGATGTCAAATACTTGGAACAGGGTGTCACTTGAGTTGCAGCCTCTTCAGTGCTCTGGAGCTGAGCAAGCCTCTCAATGAGCCTCTCTGCACCAGGAGACCTCTCCAGGGACTGGCCTTGATGTGTGAGGCTGGGGGCGGTGTGGGTGAGTCACTAACCACTTGTTCCTCTTCAGTGGCGCTTGACAGGTGTTTTAGGAAGCTCTGTGGCCAAACTGCCCTGCCACACTGGAGATGGAAAATGGATCCCGACAGCCAGGCTCATTGAACAGCCTGCAGCATTTGATGTGAGCTCTGCTCAGTTCTTGCTTTCAGCTGTGGCTCGATTAAAATTGCTGCACCCTGCGCCTAAATAGAAATGTCAAGCATGCTTTTGTTTTGGCTTCCTGTCTCCCACAGGAAAGGTGGTGGTGCTTTTTGAATGCAGCTGTTGTGCTTCAGTGCAGAAGATTGTGGTGATCAAAGTGAAGCTTTTTTTTTTGTTTTCCCATGGGCTTTGGACTTTCAGAGAAGAGAAAGAGAGAGCACCAGTCTACTTGTACATGACACAGTGGTGGAAACATCATTTTATGTTTTTCCTGTGCATGCATTCACCATGTTGGCATCATTCTGAGCCTTTCAAAGGAAATGATGAGAGAAAAATGCAATTAAATAAAGCCTGTGAAGGTGGTTAGATTTGGAGAATTTAGCAAGATCCCTCTCGCCTGCTCCGACACCGGTTCCATCCTCCCCGCCTTCAACGCCGACGGCTCCGGGACCCAGCTCTGCTCTGTCGCTACACACGCCGCTGCTTACGACGTCCAGTCATGTCACTCCTCGATATCGATCCCCACCTCCAACCTTCGATATCGAAGGGGATCCTCAAGACAACGAAATAGGCCTGCATCCATCTACGACTCAGTCGCTCTTGTCGCTTTTGGACTCCACAGCGAGCACGCCTTCACAGGCCACGTTTAGAGGCTTCCCAGCATCTGAAGAGGAACCTCGATCGACTTCAGCTCCTCCTGCACACCCGGGTTCTACACTCTCTGCAGCCCAGTTGCAAAGCCCTCTACCCTGGCACACCTGTGGATTCACCCATACGCCCCCACCACATGTACCTGGTTCGGGTCCAGCAGTCTCAACTAGTTCCCAAGCTTCCTTACCAACTGGAACCTGGGAACCACGGTCATCTCTACCTGCGACATTAATTTTACGCACCATATCTGCATCCACTAGCACTCCCTCGATAGCGACCAGACACTCATCAACACAGACGTCTACAGTTGTTACTTCTTACTCCTGTGTGCAGACACAGCCGCCATTGACCCGTGCCATGGCAACTCAGACGACATCCCTGCCGTCACCTCCCACACCTTCAGAGTGATCCCATGGAACAGCGCCAACTTCCCCGGCAGCCTCGCCTTCCGAACACTACGGCTCATCAGACTTTGAGTTGGACCCCGAAGGAGAGGAGACCATCATTGAACCCCCCACGGATGTGGCACCAACGGTGTACGTGTCACCCAATGAAGAAATGAAAGCGTACCACCGTCAAGTTCGTGCCATGGCAGACGCCTTAGGTCTAGATCTTCGCTCTGCACTAACCACTATAGATGACCCCGTCTACAACTTTATGTTAAAATCTCAATCGACGGCCCCAGTGGCCCTACCGATGCTGCCTGTAATCACGAGGGCGGCCAAATGTGCTTGGGAAGTGCTACATACTTCCACCCCCACCTCTAAGAGACTGGAAAGCCTATATCGGATAATGGAGAAGGATAACACGTACCTTTTGAAGCATCCGGCACCCAACTCCCTTGTAATTGATTGTGCCTCTGTGTCTGAATCTGGAAAGCGTCACGTCGTTCCTCCTGAAAGGGAAGGAAGGAAATTAGACCTCTTAGGCCGCAAAATCTATTCGACTGCGTGCCTCTCAATCAAGGTGGCTAATTACGCAGCATGCACCGCTAAATATACTCACAGCCTTTGGGAAGGATTGCTTCCTGAACTGGACAACCTATCACCAGAAGAATTCAAGGTTGCCTTTCGGAAAATCCTGGAACGCTCGGGAGATCTCACCAGGCAACAACTCAGTATCGTAGTGAAACCACGGATGCCACAATGGAACTGCTTAAAAAATTGAAATTCACGGCGAAGACCTTCACGGCACAATCTTCTACATCCACGTATACATCCAGGTATCGTTCTACATATAATAAACAACGTCCTCCCTTCAGACAACAAGACCGTAGGGACTTCCGCAAGTCCTACCAACAGACGAGCTTACCAGAACAAATTCAAGCAAAATCAGTCTCAACGACCCAAGGGTTCAGAGACCCAGAAGCGTCTTTGAGACACAAGTCCGTCCACTGTCACTTCTCCACTCCCCATCCCTGCCGTCGGGGGAATTGACATCTCAACCAATGGGTCTCTACACCAACCCCTTGCTGGCTCAATCCTCCGTCAAGCTGGCAAGCCATGCCCTCGCATGGCAACATATAACATCAGACCGTTGGGTCTTGAAGATTGTTTCTTCAGGATATGCCATCAAATTCAGGACAATTCCACGATTCACGGGGATAACATCCACTCCTCCGTCCGATGCTCTACGGAAGGAGGTCGAGGAGCTACTGGAGAAGGGGGCAATTGCCCAGGTGCGGTGGGCAGACAGACAGGATGGATTCTACTCCCGTTATTTTCAAATCCCCAAGCGGGACGGGGGCATCCGTCCGATCATGGATCTGCGCAACCTGAACAAGTTTGTCCAGGTCAAGAGGTTCAGAATGATGGCGTTGCAACAAATCCTCCCGCTCCTCCAAGGGGAGCGATGGCTGGCAACGCTGGATCTAAAAGACGCCTGTTTCCATATAAACATTCGATCTCCACATCGGAAATTCCTTCGCTTCACAGTCGGCCACCAAGTATACCAGTACAATGTATTACCCTTCGGTCTTTCCACCGCCCCAAGGGTCTTTACGAAGTGTATGGCTCCAGTGATTGCATACCTGCGAACGCAAGGCATCACGGTCTACCCTTACCTGGACGACTGGCTCCTGGCCTCAAAGGATCAAGACGAGTTACGTTCACAGATCCGTTATGTTCTGTCGGTCCTCCGCGACCTAGGCATCCAAGTCAATTGGGAAAAGTCACGCCTAGAACCTATGAGAGTGGCAAGCTACATAGGAGCAGTATTGGACACGATACGCCAAAGAGCATTCTTACCAGGAGAGAGGTACGACCTGATCAAAGGCATGATAACGCTATTTCAAGACCACCCAGTTCAACCTGCACGCTCCATCCAGCGCTTACTGGGTCTTATGGCCTCGTGCAATGCGGTGATTCATTATGCCCGTCTAAAGATGAGGAAGCTTCAGCTCTGGTTTCTCTCAGTTTTTCACCCTGCAAGACACAACCAAGAGAAACGCCTGCTGATCCCTACTCCCATTCTTCAATCCCTCACCCGGTGGACAGAACGCAGAAACTTTCTGGAAGGAGTACCTTTCCAGCCTCCTACCCCGACCATCTGGCTCACGACAGACGCCTCCCTTCTAGGGTGGGGCGCACATTGTGCGGACCGGCAAGCCTAGGGCAAATGGTCCCTCAACCAGAGTCAACTCCATATAAACTTTTTGGAATTACTGGCAGTTTTTCTTGCATTACAATCCTTCCTACCACTGTTGGAGGGCAAATGCGTTCGGATACAATTAGACAACACAACAGCGCAAGCCTACGTAAACCGCCAAGGCGGGACAGTCTCCAGGAGCTTGTGTGCTCTAGCTCTCCAGATATGGCACTGGTGCATCCGCCACAAGATTTACCATCTCGCAGCCCACATCAAGGGCCTAGAGAACACCTTAGCGGACAATCTCAGTCAAATATTTCTGAACGACACTCACCACGAGTGGGAAATCAATCCGAGATACATCAATCCGCAGTTCCGCAAGTGGATTCATCCTTCAATAGACTTGTTCGCGACATCAGCGAACAAGAAGTGCGCCCGCTTCTGTTCCAGGGCGGGCCATGACCCCCTATCATTGGGAGATGCCTTTCAGCTCAACTGGACGTCGGAAACATCCTATATGTTCCCGCCTCAACCCCTGATTCCCAGGGTCGTAGCTCGACTCCTGGCGCACCCGACGCCTTGCATCCTGGTAACGCCATGGTGGCCGAGGCAACCATGGTTTCCACAGGTACGCAGACTGTCCAAGAATCTCTTCCATCGCTTCCCACCTGAAGTTGATGTTCTCTCACAAGACGGCGGCCTCGTGCTCCACCCAGATGTTCTCACTCTCCGTCTGACCGCCTGGCGGATAAACTTTTAGATCATATACTACTGAACCAAAGGAAATTGTCGACCAGACGGAATTATAGCAGCAAGTGGCTTCGATTTAAGGCCTATGCCAAGTCCCAAGGTTTTCTGCCAAGGCATGCCTCCGTTCGTCAGGTACTCCTCTATTTGTCCACTCTAAAATCACAGGGATTGGCGAATGTCTCTCTTAAGGTCCACCTGGCTGCCCTGTCATCCATTCACCCGGGCTGCGACGGTGTCACTCTCTTCTCACACCCCCTCAGCAAAGCCTTCCTGAAGGGCCTCTCCAATGTCTATCCGCCGATAAGACTGCCAGTGGAACCTTGGAGTCTATCTTTGGTCCTCTCTTCTCTGACGCTAAAGCCTTTCGAACCTCTGGCCACGACGTCTCTGAAACTGCTATCCTTTAAAACGGCGTTCCTGGTTGCGATAACGACAGCACGTTGGGTGAGTGAACTCACGGCATTGAGAGTCGACTCTCCGTACACACAATTTCATGAAGACAAAGTGCGTATGCGGCTGGATCCTACCTTTCTGCCAAAAACAGTATCGGACTTTCACCTAAATCAGGACATTATTCTACCTACCTTCTTTAGAAACCCACAATCGGCTTTGGAACAGTCCATGCACTCCCTGGACGTTCGTAGAGCGCTTCTGTTCTATATGGCGCGTACCAAAGACTTTAGGGCCACCACACGTCTCTTTGTATCGTATGGCGGTGCAACCAAAGGCACCCCAATCTCTCACCAACGATTGTCTAGGTGCTTGGTCCAACTCATCTTACTCACATATGAGATGCAGCATAAAACACCTCCTAAATCCATCACAGCCCATTCCACACGGGCTTACGGTTCATCAGCTGCGCACCTCTCGGGGATTGGCTTCCTGGACATATGTAAAGCAGCTACCTGGTCATCCAATCTCTCATTTGTCAAACATTACGCCATAGACTTGCGCTCTGCTGCAGAGGCTAGTTTCGGGAGGAGTGTTCTTAAACGGGTACTGCAATAGCACTACTGCACCCCCCTCCTTGGGGAGCTTGCTAAACACCCATTCTTATGGCTGTCGACGGATCTCGATCCAGATAAACAGGTTGCTCACCTGTAACATGATCTGGTAGAGATCCGTCAACATTCATAAGACCCTCTCATCCTTCCCCTCTGTAGTAGTGGTGCTCCTCTGTGTGCGTGATGCTTACTATACTTACCGTATCTGTTCGTCTCCACTCATGATGTCTATCTGCGATGATCGTCCTCTTCGGCAGTCGTCCAAAGAACTGAGGAACATGGCTCCCAGCCCTGCTCTTAAATAGCACGCGCTGCGTGTGGGCGGGGCTTGGACGCCTCGACAAGCTGAGGCATGGCTACCGCGGGGATTCCTGCGCAGGCGCAGAACCCATTCTTATGGATGTCGACGGATCTCTACCAGATCATAAGTTACAGGTGAGCAACCTGTTTTTTTTGAGATCATTCTCTTCAAGGAATGGATGCAGCTGTTGAATCTATCACAGCTGTATATCTCTAGGTGGTGTACAAAATTTAAAACACAATATAAAATAATAAAAAGTTAAAATTTTAATAAATACATTAAAAACAGTCTGATAAAAACAAACAGTTTAAAATTGATATCCGTTAAAAGCCTGCAGAAACACGTGTGTCCTAAGGGTCTTCCTAAAAACAAACAGAGGAGGAGATGCTCTTATTTCAGCAGGGAGCATATACGAAAGCCCCTAGGCAGCCACAGAGAAGGCCCGGTCCCAAGTCGCCACCAAATGAGCCGGAAGCAACCGTAACTGGACCTCTCCAGAAGACCATAATAGGTGACAGGGATCATGATAAAGAGGGTGCTCTTGTATTTACCTGGACCCAAGCCATTGAGGGCTTTATATGTGTAACGAATGGAGACTTAGCGAATGGCGGATTTAAGCCCAGCCTTTGTCTCAGAGCAAGTCCACGTGGGGAAAAGAAAATTGCTGATTCATTTCCTCCATGTGTGCTCAACAAAGACTGTCCCTCTGGTATCGCTGCCACCATGCCCACTTTTTAACAGGTTTTAATCCTTCCCTGATGTGGGCGAAATTCCAGGAAAACCTTTTCTTTTATCAAATGGAAAAATACAAAAACATCCCACATGTATCCTACGTGTGAGGAGAAAAACTTGGTAGTGTGCTGCTGAGCAATCAAACTTGAGGCATGTTTGCACCAGAGTAAGACTCCTTTCCAGCTCCCCCTTTCCTGAGTTGAAAATCCACTCAAAGAGGCTGGTTAAAATTGTAAAGGACCAAAAAGAAAAATAACCTTTCTTCAAAATACTATAGACTGTTTCAGTCTGAGGCTCACTCATTCTCAGCTTCAGTTACAAATTAAAAAAGAAAAAAGAAACACTCAGTACTTTCAAGAATAATTCAAAAGAGCACTCCAGTTGATAGTTGGAGTGGTACACTTTAAAATCTTGGTTACCCAGTTGCAAAGATAATTCAAAAAGCACCCCCAGTTTGTAAGGAACCTTTAAAAGCACCTTTAAAGGTTACAGAGACTTTCGCAGTGCCCTGGATGGTTAAAAAGGGCACAAGTCCAACATTCTTATGTTATAGATAAAACACAATAGACCATTGTGAGGATCTGCAAAGCACTATAAGAAATCTGATGCCAGCTACCTACGCACAGTTCCCTCACTAAACCCTTCTCCAAAGCCAAGCCCTGGCTTCTTCCCTGAACTCACCAAAACCATGGTAGAGACTTCAGGCCCCTGCAGAGTTCCTGGTTGCTGCCATGGCTTGGCCAGCCAACCTGTGGCTTCCCCTGCCTGACTCCAACTGCCACAACAAAGAACCCCTTCACTTCCTGCCGCCAGGCCCTCTAAGTCCCGGTCACCGTGTGCTGAGTGGCTGATCCCTAGAGGTCACTGCCTGACTGACAGGACAGGGTTCCCATCCAGTTCACTCTTTATGGTAAGGGAGGGACCAATAGCTACACTATGTAATAACCAACACTTTGTATTTTGTCTAAAAACATAGCAGCAACTAGTGCAGTTCATTTAAAATCTGTGTTATATGGTCCCTTCATGTTGTCCCAGAGACCAGTCTGGCTGCCACATTCTGTACCAATTGTAGTTTCCTACGTAGAGTGCATTACAGTAGTCAAGCCTAGAGGTTACCAGCATATGCACTACTGTTTTAAGGTCATTTATTTTGAGAAATAGACATAGCCAACGTATCAGCCAAAGCTGCCTTTGTATATAGTCTGGAAACTACAATAGTTACAGCAGCCAAACTGGTCTCTGGGACAACTTGAAGGGACCATATAACACAGATTTTAAAAGAACTGCACTGGCTGTCAATATGTTTCCAGGCGTAATACAAAGTGTTAGTTGTTACCTATAAAGCTCTCAATGGCTTGGGTAATAACTCAAGCTATTACTCAGTGACTTGGGTAATAATGGCACTCCTGGCCACTCCCTCAAACTGAGAAACCAGAGAGAGTTTTGGATCCAGGAGTACTCCCAAGCTGCATACCTGATCTTTCAGGGGGAGTGTATTGCCTCCAGAAGAGGCAGATCTAAACCATATTTCAGGTTCCGACCCCCCACAGTAAGTACCTCCGTCTTATTTAGATTCGGCCTCAGTTTGTTATCCCTCATCCAGCTCATTACTGCTTCCAGAAAGACATTTAGGGAAGTTGTGCCATTTCCTGATGAAGTTGACATGGAGAAATAGGTGTGGGTGTCGTCAGCATATTGGTAACACCCTGCACCAAACCTCCTGATGATCTCTCCCAGTGGTTTCATGTAGATATTAAAGAGCATTCAAAACAGTATGGAGCCTTGTGGAATGCCATACTTTAATTGTCACTTTGCAGAGCAACAGTCTCCAAGCGACACCATCTGGGATCTGCCAGAGAGGTAGGAATAGAACCACTGTAAAACAGAACCACCCAATCCCACCCTCCTCAGGAAACCCAGAAGGATACCATGGTTGATGGTATCAAAAACTGCAGAGAGATCCAAAAGGATCAGCAGAGTCACTCTGTCGGTTGATAGCCAGTTGGAGATCATCCATCAGGCCGACCAAGGCAGTCTCATCCCATAGCCCACTCAAAAGCTGGCTTGAAATGGGTCTAGATAATCACTATCATCCAAAACTGTTAGTTGCTGAGAGGCCACCACCCGCTCAATCATCTTGCCCAACCATGGAAGTTTAGAAACAGGTGTATTAGTAGAAAGTAAGTATGTACATATATACCCCTTTAACATCAACCTCTGCTAACTGAGCAGAGTGGCACTTTTTAAAGTGGTGGGTGATTCTTTTGCATTTAGCAGTGGAGAGTAACTGTCCCTATCCAGCCTTAGCACAGCACCCCTCCTAGTAGTTGTTGCTGGTAGTTCCTTATGTTTATTTTTAGATTGTGATCCCTTGCGGGCAGGGAACCTGATTTATTTATTTATTCTGTGTAAACTGCTTTGAGTACATTTGAAGAGCAGTATATAAATATTTGTAGAGTAGTAGTATGTACTACTTTACATACTACTATGTAAAGTAGTATGTACTTTACATACTATGTACATTGTATGTAAAGTACATAGTATGTACTTTACATACTATGTATTTTTACATAGTTCGTTATGCTTCAGAGAGCTTCCTGTGACATTTATTTATACTCCGCCCCTCCAGTACACTACTGCTCGGGGCAGCTCACAATACTAATAAAACAGATGCAGTGTAAAATAAGACTAATAAATGTAAATGTTAAGTTAAAATACCAGCCTAAAACCATATTTAAAATGACACTTTTAAAAAAAAGTTTCAAACTAAAAGTTATTTTAAAAGCTAAAAACTGAGAACTATAAAACCAAAAGAACCTACCAGATAAGAAGTAGAGAAAACATTAAAAAGCCTCTTTTAAAAGATGTGTATTAAATTGTTTTTTAAGAACACTGAGGGAGGGAGCATGGCAAAGCTCTTCAGGGAGGGTGTTCGAAGCCAAAGGGTCATAACTGAAAAGGCCCTGTCTTTGGTCCCCACCAACCAGATCTGTGTTAGTGGTGGGGCCATGGTTAGAGCCTGAGATGACAAGCAGAGAGCCATGGCAGGTTCCCCCATATGGTACCCTGTCCCCCCATATGGTACCCTGTCCCCAAGCCGTGTAGAGCTTTAAAGGTCAAGACCAGCATCTTGAATCTTGAAGCGGATGGATAACCAATGAAGCTGCCACAGGATAGATGTGACCCTCATGAAGTGACTTGCACCCATGAGCATCCTTGCAGCAACATTCTGGACCAGCTGAAGCTTCCGAATTGTTTTCAAGGGCAGCCCCACGTAGAATGCATTGCAGTAGTCGAATCTGGATATTACCAAAGCATAATTGACAGAGATCAGGTCTGACTTCTCCAAGTAGGTTCGCACCTGGTGTATCTGCTGTAGCTGGTAAAAAGCACCTCTGCACACCACCGCCACTTGTGCCTCAAAAGACAATATTGAGTCCAGAAATACCCCCAAGCTGTGGATTTGGTCTTTCAGAGGGCATGTGACCCGGTCCAAGACCAGATTTACCTCACTAGTTGTAGGAGGAGAGCTGGTCTTGTGGTAGCAAGCATGACTTGTTCGCTTAGCTAAGCAAGGTCCACCCTGGTTGCATATGAATGGGAGACTAGAAGTGTGAGCACTGTAAATATTCCCCTCAAGAGATGGAGCTGCTCTAGGAAGAGCAGAAAGTTTCAAGTTCCTTCCCTGGCTTCTCCAAGACAGGGCTGAGAGAGATTCCTGCCTGCAACCTTGGAGAAGCTGCTGCCAGTCTGTGAAGACAATACGGAGTTAGATAAATGAATGGTCTGACTCAATATATGGCAGCTTCCTATGGTCCTATGATCAGTTTTACCAACCCAGAGCACTTGCGTCTTATCTCAATTAAGTTTCAGCTTGTTTGTCCCCATCCAGTCCAGACAAGCCTCAGAATGACCCCCCCAGTTCAGAGCATCCACTGCTTCCCTGATATCTGCTGATTTTAAAATATGTAGAGCTGGGTGTCATCAGCATATTGATGGCACCGCAGCCCACACCCATGGATGATCTATCCAGAGGTTTCAGGTAGATATTAAACAGCATAGGGAGCAGAATAGATCCCTGTGGCACCCTGTAGGCCAAAGGCCAAGAAGTGGAGCAGGCATCCTCCAGCAGTACCTTCTGAGTTCAGTGGCAGAGACAGTGTATAACCATGCTGTCAAGTCCAAACCTGGAGCGATGACCCAGAAGAATACTATGGTTGATGATATCAAAAGCCACTGAGAGGTCCAGAAAAATCAACAGTTACACTCCCTCTATCTTTCTCCTGGTGTAGGTCACCGACCAGGGCGACCAAGGCATCCTGGTCAGAAGTCAATATACCATTGGCCACAGAAATACACTGCATTTGGGTTTTTCCTGTTGATTCACCATGTTGACAACCCCTTTTGATCAAGCTAGCATGTACTGATGAGGGTATTGCATCCTTGCACCGAGTGTAATGAACAGATGCAACAGCTCTTCCTTTCAAGGTTCTACAGCTGTGACATTTACTTAGCAAAAGTTGGTTATAAATCTGGTGGCATTTAGATGGTGTATATAATTTGTGTATACAATGCCATGAAAGCCTAATATACACTTTAGACAAAATTCCTGTTGAATCTGTCTAATTACCATGTTGCTTGTGCAAAGAAGCTAGAGCTCATGCTCAGTACCAGTGTAGTCAAATTACTGTAAAGTGTCATCAGATTCTGACTGATGACACTTTACAACAGAGGCCCAAAGCTGCCTGGCTTCTGAATTCTGGATACAATACTGCATTCTGTTTGTATCTCTTCTAAAGAGTAAATTTGTTTGTATTCTACATTTCTAATACATCTAGGAAAACACATATTGGGTTAAATACATACATTATTTTATACATTTTTGATATGTGTCAACCTGAGGTGCTCCTTTTTAAAAATAGCCTTTCATTTGTAATAAAGACATGTAATTTCAGCATCTCTGTTAATGTGTGCATATTAAAGAAGTAATGGAGTCAAAGATCCATCTTCCAAATATTTTACGTTCTGAGAAGATACCTCAGCAAAATCTGGAAGTTTGAAGGCTGATAGATTTCTCATAGTTGCATTTGTAAAGGATTTTGCTCTCAAAAATGTTGTACATAAATGTGACTGGTGGTTCATTTATGAGTTACTTTTCTCTTATACTGACAGAAGTTTGTGCTTCACTGTCTGTAATACCATTGACCTTAGTTGCTTCTATGTGTGAGAGGCTGTTCCAACCCTCCATCTGTGGTCTCTTTCATATTTTATTGAAGCTTAATTGAACGTTTAGTGTATTTCAGTTCTGCATTTTCTGTAGATGAATTGCTGTAAGTTATTCTTGTCATCTGTCTGGAATTAACGCTCCTAATTTAGACTGAAGTTTGATTTCCAAGGGCAGTGTGTGATTTTAGCTCCCTGACTTCTTGAAGTTTTAGAATATTAATGCAGCTGGACTCCTTGACTGTGTGTGGATGTAAAAATAAACTTTAATTATTTGATTGTGGGTGGGTTGTTCTTCATTTTCTCATTCAAGGAAGATTTCTAAATGGCATTATGACATACTCAGTGGCTTTTGACAGTAAGAACGATTTTGTAGAACTTCAAAAGCCTAAAGTTCACCAGCTGAGAACTCATTAGCTTAAAGTTTAGATACATCATTCTCAGCGTTGGGCAGGTGCAAGCTTTATCATGATTTCCTGCTCCAACCTATTTTTTTCCTGTCTGGATCAAGCAATGAGGAACAGGGGCATAGTAAGGTTGGAGGCAGCCCTGAGGCAAGATTTGAGGGTGGGCCCCACCTGCCAGTGGCTGCCACCACCATAAATGTTTGGAGCAGAGTGCCACGCTCGGCCCCAACTTGGTGCTGCCCACACCCCTTGTGCGGGCAGAAGCAGTGGGCATGGCTGGCATTAGGACATGAACGTGCCACCCTCTCGTAGCTAGTGAGCACTTGGTTGAGCCTTATTACCCATCTCAATCATTTTCATTGGTGACCTTGTTAATACTGGCTTATTATGCCAAATTGGGAAGTTCTATAAAGAGAGAAAAAGAGATCAGAAATTTATTCAGAAGGAATTTGGTAACCTTGTGGATTCTGTTACAGAAATAGAATGAAATGCAATGGTGCAGGTAAAGCTAGTGAGAAATATTCGAGGTGATTTCCTAGGCCCAGTAGCTAGAGGTTTGGTTTTCTACTTGAGATCTACATTATCACTTGATCTGAATCCAAGATGAAAAGTATCCTGAACATCTTTGGGTGGTGACTCTGCATTCCTCCAATGTGTGTGCATTCCCATATCCTCTCTGTCTGTCCTTGACCTTCTGACATGCTGCATTTTGCTTGTTCCTGGTCATAGTTTGCTGCAATTTGGATGGCATAGATAACTGGTTTTTGATCTGTGTTCCAGGGAACTCTAGGGTTCCTTGAAAGCTTCTTGGGGATTTCTCAGAAGATAATTACCCTATAATGTACCCCAGAATCTTCCAGCATCTAGCAATTCCCCAGCAGAAACACTAATGCAGAGAGGGGTTGCCCTTTCTTCGATATCACCTAATCTGTGTAAGGCATTTTTAATGCAAAGAATTGTGGTAGCATGTAAGAAATTGAATTCAGTTATTTTCTACTTATTTGGAGGACTAGAGTTCTGGGTTTTCTATTTCTTTGAATTTGATGGACATTTTTTCCCTGATTCGTAACGGTCTCTCATAAGGTATCTCCAGCCGAAGAGGCAAGATGCCTCTAAATCCCAATTGCAAGGGAACAACAGTAGGAGAGAGGGCATGCCCTCACCTCTTGCCTGTGGGCTCCCAAGAGGCATCTGGTGGGCCACTGTGTGGAATAGGATGCTGGACTAGATGGCCTTTGGGCCTGATCCAGCAGGGCTGTTCTTATGGACTATATTTGTATTTGTAAGTGGTGATGTGGTATAAGATACATGCAAAGGGGAAAGTGATGATTGATTACAGCTAGTAAAATGCAGGGATGGAGACTGTAGGCCAGCCACCTCAAAGTTAGCATAAAAGCCAAGAATATTCTTTGAGTAACTTTTGCCATCTTCAATAGTGTCTGTCTGTAAGATCCCCCCCACTGTTCTTTCTTACTTAAGATTTGAAAGTTGAGTTTTTACAAAACATCCTATCTCCTTATCCAAACACTCCATGGTGCGTTGTAAAAAGAACTTCTTTACATAACGTGTAGTTACACAATGGAATTTGCTGTTGCTGGATGTGGTGATGGCCACCGATCTAGATAGTTTTAAAAGGCGATTGGAGGATAGGACTATCAGTGGCTAGTAGCCATTGTATCAGGCTGTATAGAGATCATCCAATTCTTTTTTGGTGGGGGGTTGCCCCCTTTTCCCTGCTTGTGTAACTTTCCCAGATGCATCTGACCGGCCACTACATGAGGCAGGATGGGCTTTTGACTTTTTGTATATTAGGCAGACACCTCAGTGACCAGGCATTTTATGCCACAAGACAAAGAACCACCCAGCTTTAGCTTCACCTTAGTCATGGCACAAGGTATGATACAATAGTATTTAAGTCCTGAGATGGCACAAGATTTGCAGGTCTGTCTCTTTAAGAAATACTGAGAAAGTGTGATGGTTGTAGCCAAAACAGATTTTAGGCAGATTTTTTTTTCCTGCACTGGCTGTGCTCAATAATCTGTCTAGCCAGTTTTCCTTCTGTAGGTAAACAATTATGTTGCAGTTGCAGCAGCCAACACTGAACTTTTTAATGGGCCTTGCCCAAGATTGCTCACATTCTAATGCTTTGTTGTTAAAAGCTGCTGACTTTTTCAGCAGGCTAGATATGGAAACGCAAGGTGATCTGACATGCCCTACAGTTCAGTATGTTACAAAAACCACCCTTCCCTTCTCTCTCTCTCTCTCTTTGAGTAGTAGCTACACAAATATGAGTAGTAGCTACACAAAAGAGAACATTATGTGTGTAAAGCAGCCACAAAGGTTGTAATGATACCATCTGTAACTTTTGTAAGCCTCCTTGGGAACCAACTTGGTTGGAGGGCGGATCTCAATATGAGAAGAATGCTTAGGATCTTGGTCTTAGCTGTCCTTACAATTTTTCAGCATAAAGTAATAGACATATTTTGCTTTGTAACAGGATGGATATAAGGGATGTAATGAAAGCTTTATTCTTATGTGATGAGTCTTGAATTGGGTAGGAATGCCATAAACTGAGTCTCTTTTTAATGTGAATTTAGTGATGGTAGGTTTGAAGTTGTTATTAGAAAACTTTGCCTTCCAATAACAGAATCTATCAAGGGTGGATTCAGCTGAATGTTTTTTCCCCTTCCCTTTTGTGACTTCTGTGCAAATGTGCCCATTTGATGGGGCCGACTGCTTGATGAACTTCACAGCTAATGCATCTTTTACAAGCTGTAGAAATCATAAGTAGTCCTGCTAAATTTTGTAGAGCCTGCCATGCATTCGAGGCAAATTAATCACTTATAGTTGGCATGCACTGGGAATCAAATTAGTGTATGTTAGAATAAATCCAGTGCGAAACTTGGTGTTGATCCTTAATTGCACTTCTCACATCTGAACTAGATTTTTTTCATTATGCATGTGAGAATGACTACTTAATTGTAAACCGCCCTAAGCCATTTCGGAAGGGCGGTATAAAAATTGAAATAATAATAATAATAATAATTAATAATAATATCTATAACAATTGACAATAAAATTCTGGCATCCCAGGTCCTTGGGAAGGACTCGATGTCTGGATAAAACAAACCAGTCAATAACACCTGTCTGACTGTGTAAATAAATAATAATAATAATAATAATAATATCATTAACATGCATTGATATGCAGATCTACAAGCATCTACATTTTGTTTTATTTTTCAGTTTTACACCCTGCTTCATGGACCAGCCAGTACCCTCGAGATGGCTTATAATAGATATAACAGAAGTGCAACAAATTCAACTTGCTTTTGTGGTTGAATCTGTGTTGCTATCTTGGTATTGTAAATTACAATATAAGAAACTGCCTCATGTAACCAGGTTGCAATGGTGTCCAGTCCTGCACTGAGATAAATAAGGAAATCCAACTTCCTTAGGATTTGAATCCTTACGGTTGTGTTTGTGGTAGACGGAGGACTATTCTTTATTGGCAGAAGTTAACCATTCCCTGAGAGATTTTTATTCTAGAGGAGTGTAATATTTCAGTGGGTTCTTTGGGTTCAGTGGGGGTGAGTTCTTTTGTTAGTTTCAATTGGATTTGGTCATGACAACTTCCTTAAGATGCAGCCCCAAAGTCTTTCTGCAAATAGTGGAGGATCAAAAGCTTTTTGGTCAAAATTTAGCAGGGAAAAACAGAGGAGCAGACTTGGCTGTCCTTCTTTGTACAGTGACATGGCTTTGTCTCTTAGTTGTTCCTCCAGGTGTGTGGGCAAGTTCTGGGATGCTGCCTCCATGGCTTTGTCTGTTCCCTGAAGCTGTATGTTAAGTAAAAAATATGCATACGATCAATTTAGCTTGCAATTAAACATTTTCCTTAAGCAGTTGGCACTACGACAGCTGATAATTACTGTGCACAACACTTTGAAAAAGCCTTATTATGCTTGTTTATGTAGGATCACTCTTGGCATAATAATAAGCTATCATTGCTACAAATGTACTTACTGTATGAGCACACCTTAATGTAATCATGAGGCTCAATTAATCACATGGGAGAATTAAAATGAGTGACTTTAATCTTCCTAAATTAAATGCTTATCAAAAGAGCTTTAAAACTTCAGGGCACACTTACCAGGTCTCTATGCCCCGGTGCTTTGCTCCATATGCTTCTTTTTGTATTGGAGAGAACTGCCTGGAGTCACATCCCTACTGCTAGTATTTGCTTTCCTCCTTTAACACATAATGGTTATTGAGCAGTGTCCCCTCCCGCAGTGTCCCTCTTGGGAAGCTGCCTGCACTGTACTTCCTGCAGTTTGGCTTGGCTTGCCTCCATTGGCATAGATCTCAAGTGCTAATAAGCTTTCCTTCTTAGTTGGCAAGTAAGTCGCTGACACTTGACTCATCGTGCTATGAGCAGTTGTACTCTTCCTTGTCTTTGTCTTTAAAAAAACAACACCACTCAAAACTCTGAGTAATAGAAAAGGCTGTCTTGTCAATTCCCGTTGAGCTCATTTCTGTCAGGCTTGGTATAAGCTCCGGGAAAGTTCTATTGCTCCATAACGGAGCACATCTTTTGTGTTCCAAGGGTCCAAGGTTCCATTCCTGGTAATTCCAGTTGAAAACATCAGGCTTGGGAAAGACCTTGGAGAGCTGATGTCATTTAGAAGGTAGACTAAATGGACCAGTAGCTTCACTCTGTACAAGGCAGCTTCATGTTCTCTTAGGTAATTTTATTTAAAGCAAAATCATTTCAGCTGCGCAAGCAGCTTCTTTGTAGTGAATGTTGCCAAATTTCTGAAAACCTGGCTTGGACTGCAAATTTGGCATGCTTATTTCTTTGTGTGCCAGTGTTCCCCACTGCCCATCCCCACCCACCTCCAGTTCTTCTCCAGCTCTGCTTGTAGTGAAGCCAGAAAAGAGCTCCTCCCTCACCTCACTATACTGGGAGTGCTGTTTGGAATGCTGCTGTGGTAGCATTTCGAAGATGCTGCTTTTGCAGTCTTCCAAGTGGCAGAGCAGCCTCCCTCTCTGCTACTGTAGAAGTAGCCAGGTTGGAGCGGGGGGGGGGGAGTTAGAGGCTCGTGGGGGTGGAGGGGGATGTAGTTCTGTGCACTGAACAATGTTTTGCATTTTAGGAGGGAAATAGTGCAGTTTACTGGACCAATTCTAAAACACTACTTCTGCATAATGTTAAGAACATAAGAACAGCCCTGCTGGATCAGGCCCAGTGCCCATCTAGTCCAGCATCCTATTTCACACAGCAGCCCAGCAGTTGCATCTAGGAAGCCCACAGGCAAGAGATGCATGCATGCCCTCTCTCTGCTGTTGCTCCCCTGCAACTGGTATTCAGAAGAATCCTCCCTCTGAGTCTGGAGGTAGTTATAGCTTTCAAGACTAGTAGCCATTGATAGACAAATTCATGGAGGACAGGTCTAAGCCCCTTTTAAGTTGGTAGCCATTACTATACCTTGTGGCAGACAGTTTCACGGTTTGTTTATGCCGTGTGAAAAAGTAATTACTTTTGTCACTCCTGTATTTCCTGGCAATGTTGATTTCAAAAATCTGGTGACCAAAGTTGACCACTTGGGGCATCTGAGAAGCAGTATTCCAGAAATCCAAGGCTTAAATCAAGGCTGTAATCCTTATTTGTTTTGGTTTAATACCATTGTGAAAGTTCTTGTTCTCCTGTTGCTGCAAAATAAAACACTCTCTTAATTCATGCTGACAGCATGATGTTCTTCGCCTATAGCCAGGTGGGGCAGTGAAGATTGCTAGGTCCTTTATGGAACGTTTGTCATAAAAACTTGTTGACTATAAACTGTGATGAAAATCAAAGTGATTGTATTTGTACATACATTTGGCATACTGATTCCCCCCAAACTGGACAAATAATATTTGGGGATCTTGTTTTCATGGGGGAAAACTATTGGTATCTCAGTTGAAAGTGGAGTATTTAATCTATGTTGCACTGAAATCTTGCAGACTTGTGCTCATTCTGAACTTCTCGGAAATTAAATTTTACCTCCAGTTCCTGTGTATAGCACTGAAGCATAAGGGTTTTGTGCAGCATCATACCGCAATTATTTCAGAATATAATGTTTTAAAAACTATTCTAAGTGTCTCCAGGGTTTTATTAAGAAGTGAAACTCAAATTCTTTCAAATGATAGCCCATGTGTAATTTGTAGAGAGAAAGCTACAATGCTCTGGTGAACTTGCTCTGTTTTAGTGGCTGACATGAATTTGCTGTCTCAAAGCCTTCACCCCCCAAAGAATATAGTAATAGTATTTCAAATGATGAATTGATCAGTGTTAGTTTTTTCGGCTACTGTAAGTTTGTCTATCAGTTTGTGATTGAAAAAAATTTAAAAAATGAATCTCAAAGAAGTTTGATTATTCTGTTATTCTGTGCAAAGAGAGTAATGGAATAACCCATCAGGAAAAGGGATTGCTAAGGTTTGGAATATTAGATGTGTGATTCAGAGGATAGTAGAAATGCACTACTCAGGACAGACAATGGAGAGTCCTGGGGGAAGATATGACAGAGGGAGGATAAGTAGGAAAGTGGGTGAATGGGGAAAGCAGGAGTGGGTAAGAGAAGGGAAACCAAAATATCCTAGTGGGAGCAGGATTGGATTGTATGAAACCTTGTAGAAAGTTAAGGCAGTTTAGGTTACATGTAGTTGAGGACAAAGAGAGCAGTGGTACAATTTGAGCTGAAGTTCCTGCAAGGGGATGGATGTACTTGCTGTCACACTGAATCACTTGTTGGCAAACCTTACAAAAATCGGACAACATGGAACTGGTAAAGGAAACTTTTCTTGTGCAGTTTATTGTGAGCCTAGGGAATGCATTTGCTGAAAGGTATCCAGAACACCAAGACGTTCTCAGAGCATCAAGAAGCTTGTACGGACAAGAATTCTTCTTTCCAGGGATTACAATGCAAGAGCTGTTCTTGACAGTATTACTGCCTTTGTCAGAATTTTTCAGCAGCTTGGCTCTGTGCTGCTTCTTTTTTTAAACAGAAGATGCCTTTTTTGTTTGTGTTAGTTAAGGAAAAGGATATTCATAAGGGATGCTTGTGTGATGGGAAGTGCTTTTTTTTCTGGACAGGCAGCAGGCTATGTGATATATCTCCTGCTTTTGGTCTCAGAGTTGTGTCTTGCAGAACAATCTGAAGGCTAGCCCTGACTTCTGCATCTTTGAAACTATATGCAGGCTTATTGTTTGAATGACTAATATGTGTGTCTGGCTCCCAGCCAGATCTGTGAACTGTTCTAATGCTTCTGGGGTGCTGAAGCTTGCTGATCTGGCTGGTAGCCAAACGTGTAATACTTTTTCTAATAACAGGGCTGCTTTTGAAAGGCACGGGTGTCACTCTGTGCTTTCTGTGCAGACCCTGGATTTTATACCCTCACACACTTAAATAGCCAAATTGTTTTGCACTTAACACTGGGAGTATTTTCTCTTCATAATGTCATAATGCAACCTAAACTGTGTTGCGTGAATAAGCCTGAAAGCAACAATGACAGAACTGTTGTGCCTGCACAAGTGATTTGCATATAAGTATTTTTACCCTAGTTTAAAAAAAAAAAATTGCTACTGTTCTCTACGTGAGTTTTAAGACTGTCAACAACTATGCTGTAATCAACCCAGTTTATGTACCCTTTTATTTTCATAGGGCTTCTGCTTATATTATATGTTGCCTTTTAAAAAGCTTTAACCTATATACCATTTGTCCTCAAAATCATTCAACAACCTGTGACCTTTGAGACCACCTCTTTCTCTCTTTACCTTGTACATAGTCTTCAGAGAATAACCTCTCCATAGTGTCTTCTGTGCACAATCACTGTGCACTGTGTACAAACACTGTGCCCTTGAGAAATGTTCTTCCTCTGGGTGTACAGCCAAACACCCAGCCTTGAACCTTTTGTTGGCTACAGATGTTCGATGTACACATAAGGCCAAGCTTTGGGGACAAGCCCTGTGCCTACTTCCTTTTCCCCTTCCACACTCTGCTTAGTTAGTTCCTGGTTTGTGGCAAGCCACAGTTTGACTCAACTTTGGTTTGCTGCAAGTCAGGACGTAACTAATGCACTGGGGCACGTGAGGGGATAGGAGGCACTGCAAGCACAGGGTGTGTTCCTGTAGCCCCAAACCATGGTTTGGCATTACATATGAGCAGATCAAGCGTAAAGTGTTCTTCAGATTGCCTGCTAAATCAGAGAAAGAGGCTTATTAACTAATGGTAAGTGAGACTACGCCAGACGTTTTACAGGATTCTGTCTCATTCATCATATGAACGGATGGCACCTGCTCTGAGATAAAGACCTCCAAGCCATAGTGCCATTAAGTGAACGATGAGCACAGCTCTAACCCGCTGAAATGTGAGCATTTCATCACTGAACAGAAAGGAATCAAAATGTGTGTTAGTACAAGCCATTGCTGTGGGGCATGATGATCCTCCACCAGCCTCACACCTACACAGTCCTCTCTCCAAAAGCAGCTGAAGTTCTAAGTTCAAAGTGTATGTCAAATTCTTTGAGTTGTGCATTCTATATACTTTGAGTCCATCTGTATGTTTCTGCTACCCTATATATGTGTCTGTTTGATCGGTAGTTGTGCTGCAAACAAGCTGGTTACTAATGTAATTCCTTGCAGCTGAGTGATTTTACTCTTTTAAAACTGTGATAGGACAGTCGTTAGGGCAAGTTATCTGTCCTGGGATCTGTAACAAAGCAGTGAGCATAGAAAAATGCCCCTCTAAGTTTTGAAGATTCAATGCATTCTTACCAGAAAACTGTGCCACAGATATTTACAAAAGAAAAGAAAAGGCAGTAGAGTTGTATGAAATAGGGGGCTGGAAGGAGAGAGAAAGGAAGGAAGAAACCAGGTATAAACAGCAGACATACATCCTGTGTGTTTTTTTGCAGTAGAAATTTATCTCAGGCTATCAATCAACCTTTCGCCACTTCCTGCAACAGCAGGTCTGCTATAAATCCTGCCGTAACTGACTGGGTTTCATTTCCTCTGCCAAACCCTGCTAACCTGCGAGGCATGACACAATGACACCAGAGCGAGCAGCTGATAATGTAATACACAACTCCTGTGAGGCGAAAGTTAAAGTGCTTGTTCTCTCAGCTGAATGATTTTAAAGATCTTTATATTCTTGTTCCCAGGGGGGATAATTACTCAGTATAACATACTGTGCTTATAAAAAAAGAAATCCTAAAGGAATTTTATTTAAAGGTGTGCTGAAAGGACGAGGTCTACTGCAGGGTGTTCCTTATGTGCTCTCCCTCACACCCTCCTAAATTACTTGATTTCGGAAAGTGATACAACATCTTAAAATGCACTTCAGAAAGAAGGTTCTTAGTTCTACCCCAATTATAACAATATTCGGTAATCCAAAAGCCTTCACTTTAAGGTGAGTTCAGATGCTTTCAATTTTCAGTTGTGCTGTAAAAAGCATAGAAGCTGCAAGTTAAGGTGCAACTTAACTTCCACACCATATCAGCTGTACAAACATAAGAACAGCCCTGCTGGATCAGGCCAAAGGCCTATCTAGTCTAGCATCATGTTTCGCACAGTAGCCCACCAGATGCTGGAAACCCACAAGCAAGAGGAGAAGGCATATTGCTCTCTTGCTGTTGCTCCCATGCAACTGGTATTGAGAGGCATTGCCCTCTGAGGCTGGAGGTGACCTATAGCCACCAGATGAGTAGGTATTGATAGACCTGTTCTCTGTGAATTTGTCCAAGCCACTTTTAAAACCATCCAAACTAGTGGCCATCACCACATCCCATGGCAAAGAATTAATTACGTTCTGCATGAAAATGTACTTCCTCTTGTCAGTCCTAAATTTCCCAACCATCAGTTTCATGGGATGACCCTTGGTTCAACTGTTTTGATTGAGGGAGAAAAAATTCAGTGTCCACTCTCTCCATGCATAATTTTATAAACCTCGATCATGTCTCCCCCTAGTTGCCTCTTTTCCAAACTAAAAGGCCCCAGATTGTTGTTATTATTTTTATTTTTTACATTTATATCCCGCTCTTCCTCCAAGGAGCCCAGAGCGGTGTACTGCATACTTGAGTTGAGGGATTCCCAGATGTTGACTAAAACTCACAGGATCCCCAGCTGCAATGGCTTTTGCTTGGGGATTATGGGGTTGTAGTCAACAACATCTGGGAATCCCTGATAGAGGAAACACTGCTTGGGTCCCTTGGTGATGGATTGCTATAGGCCTGTGTCCATTCTCCCTTGGTTGGGCAAGGTGATTGAGAGAGTGGTGTCTCCAAGTGGTTTTGGAGGAAACTGATTATCTGGACCCATTTCAAACTGGCTTTAGAGCTGGTTATAGGGTTGAGACAGCCTTGGTTGGACTGATGGCTGACCTCTATCAGGGAACTGGCAGGAGGAGTGTGACTCTGCTGATTCTTTGGGATCTCTCAGCGGCTTTCAGTACCATCGACCATGGTGTCCTTTTGGATCTCCTAGGGGAGTAGGGGATAAGAGGCACTATTTGCAGTGGTTCTGCTCCTATCTCTCGGATAGATTCCAGATGGTGATGCTTGGTGACAGTTGCTCTTCTAAACAGGAGCTACTGTATTATATAGCGTCCCTCAGGGCTCCATTCAGTCACCAATACTTTACACTCTCTCAGAAGGAACAGGTATGTAGTTCGGGGATGTTTTTAGATCCAGGACTCACCCTGGTATGTCAGTTGGAGGCTATGGCTAGGAGTGTCTTTTATCAGCTCCGGCTGATTCGACAGCCGTGTGCATTCCTTGAAGAGAACAATCTCAAAACAGTGGTGCACCAGCTGGTAACCTCCAGGCTTGAGTACTGCAGTGCTCTCTACTTAGGGCTGTCTTTGTATGTAGATCGGAAACTTCAGATAGTTCAAAACGCAGCAGCCAGATTGATCTCTGGGGCAATCCAGAGGGACGATGTTATGCTTATACTAAAACAGCTGCACAGGCTGCCAATATGTTTCTGGGCAAAAGACGAAGTGCTGGTATTAAAGCCTTTTAAAGCCCTGAATGGCTTAGTTCTGGGTTACCTTAGAGAACACGTTCTTCTGTATGATCCCCACCGTATGTTGAGGTCATTTGGAGAAGTCCGTCTCCAGCTGCCACCAGAGCGTCTGGTGGCGACTTGGGACTGAGCTTTCTCTGTAGTCACTCCTAGGTTGTGGAATGCACTCCCCACAGAAATTTGTCATTTAAATACATTATTGGCCTTTAAGAGAGCCCTTAAGACATATTTGTTTGGTCTGGCCTCCCAGGGTTTTGCCAGATTAAATGGTTTTACATTTGATTTTTGAATAATTATATTTTGTTCTAGTTTGTAAACTGCCCAGAGCCGTTGAATGGAGCAGTGTAGAAATGTAATAAATAAAATAAAATTAATGTGGCCACACCATAGATGCAGTGTTCTCTCTAACAGGGATTCCCAAATGTTGACTACAACTCCCATAATCCGCAGCCAAAGGCCACTGCAGCTGGGGATGCTGGGAGTTGTAGTCAACAACATCTGGGAATCCTTGTTAGAGGGACCAGTGCATAGATGTATATAAGAGCATTATAATATTAGCATTTTTATTTTCAATCCCCTTCCTAATGATCCCTAGCATGGAATTTGCCTTTTTCACGTACTGCTGCGTACTGAGTCAGCATTTTCAATGAGCTGTTCACCACGACTCCAAGATCTCCCTCTTGGTCAGTCACTTACAACTCAGATCAGACTTTGTACAGTGTCATTTATTATGCTAACTTTACAAATGAGGCTCTGTGCACCCACACTTTGTCTTGGTCTTTTGGCTCAATATTAGATTGGGGAGGGATGCATCCTGGCAGAAATTCAACAGGTGCAGCTTCCCTAAACACTTGCTGGAGAAGCCCCAATGAACTTGTTTGATGCATCTCTACAGGACAAAGAGCTTCTCCAAAATGCCAAATTTATAACTGTCCAGTCAGAACTTCATACTTCCTTATGTGTTATGATGCATCCAATTTCTGATGTATTCAAAAAATGGACTGCTAAGTTAGTATGCCATCAATACCTTACATTAGATTTGCATTCTAACATCATCCATAAATTTTACAGCTTATGTAGCACGGAATGATCCCCTGCAATTGCCACACCTTTTAGAGCACTAGTGAAAATGAAAGCACCTCATCTCACTTTAAACCAAAGGTTCTTGAATTACTGAATTCCCAGGCTTTTTAAAAAGGCAGATCTGATGGGGCACTCTGGGGAAATGGAAGCTTAGCCCATGCTGGCTGAGTGGAGTTTCCATATTCATAGGCAGTATACTTCTGATGTAGAACCCCTTTGTTAAAAGGCTGTCACAAGCTCCCCTGCCACCTTGCTGCTGCTTCACATGGCCGCACACAAGACCTGTTCGCCACCCTGCCACTGCCTTGCATGCCATTGCAAGTCCACTTGCCATCACCTCATATTCCCCCATAAATCCAAGGCAACCTTGATTTTGACTTACAAGGTGCCTCACCGCTGTGCCACTGCCTTGTGTGAAAACAAAAGCCCATAAAAGGAAAAAGGGGGAGGGAGTATTTGTTTAATTATAGTAGTGCCAGAGTGTTCCTAGATTGTTCTTATCAAGCAGTTGTATTCAGAACCAGGAAGTCACTCTTGAGAAGTTGCCCCTCATACTGTTCCCTCTAAGATGTGAGCATGTGCACGTGCTCACAGATTTTTGGATGTCTGCTCAGTTCATTTTAGATCCCTCTCAGGTTGAATCAGGAAGGCCCCATTCGGAATGCATGTGTGCACACACTGCCTTGATACTGCCACCCAGAACAAAACTCATTCTGCACAGAGATGAGGAAAATTAGAGGGACCACTGCCCCATATACTTCTGGTTTCAGTAGCCTCAGAGGGTAAAATCACTGATTTTACCTTATTATGGAGACCAGTTCCAGTTCAGTTGTATATGACTATAAGCCTTTATAAAGCAATTTTAAAACATACACGTTCCAAAACAAAGGATAAAATAAGCTGAAATATTCTCAAATTAAAAGATCTCCTTTACAATTACTGCAATATTTTCCAGAAATGCAATATGGATAGACTTAGCAGCTTTTGCAAACAAAACAGTTTGGTATGTAATTTATGGATCAACATCAGTCAGCAAGCATCAGATTTTCTCCTTAGCATTTTTTCCAGGAACTGAATATAGGATTTGTCCTAAAAAAAATACCTCTCTAGGGTCTTGTTAAAGAGAGCAATACATAATGCTATGTCCTCATCTTCATAAGTGCAACAAGGACAGAATCTCAATTTGTCTCAATCGTCCATCTAGAAAAGCAGAGGGCATAGTTTTCAATCGGAGTTCTGTAAATGCAATTCTTAATGGTGCAAGAGAGAGACCCCGTAGATAATAAGCAGATTCATGATTAACCTTAAATTAAAAATACCAATAAGAAAATTTTGAAGTCTTGATTGATTCCATATCCTGATGGGTATCCAGCCCATAAAGCCATTCTGTAACTTGTTTCTATATCCATTCAAGAATATTAAAACACTCATGCAACAGACCTTTGGAATGTAACAAATCCAGACAAAATTTTGCCCAACCAACTCTCTCCCCTTGCGCATTAAAACAGAGTTTGAGAAGGTGACATTCAGGCATTTCCAAAAGTCTCTTATTGTACATTAAAACTGACTTTATGGATCTAGCTTCTACTGAAGGAGGCCCAGTCTCAGTTCTAAGGAAGACAGCTGGAATCCCAGGGGGTAATGACAAAACACGCCTGACAAGGTTTGCTTATTCTGACAAACCTCCAGCTCTTTCAAAACATTTGGTTTTTGCCCCCAGATTTCAATCCCATATAGAATTTGGGCAGTAATTTTCCCAACAAAGACTTTTAGGGCTGGAACCACTAATCTACCTCACCTGGAATAGCAGAACTTCAAAATGGCTCTGGTTGACTTTAGAGCTGTCAGTTTTATATTTTGTAACTGTGTTTTCCATGTGCCTATATCATTTAGATAGATACCCAGATTTTTGAGAGAGGATGTACGCCCATTGGGCATTTACTGAATACCATCACCTTTGTTTTAGAATAGTTGACTTTAAGAAATTCTTTGTAACAGTTTTCATCAAATTTATTTAACATTCTTTTCAACCAAACTTTAGTCAGAGATAACACCATATCATCGGTATACATTAAAACAGCAATCAACAGTCTTTCTGTCCTGTATAGCTGGAAGGGGAAATTCCAAACAAGTCAGCCAGATTGTTAATATGGAAATTAAATAAGAAAGGGGCTAACTCCTCATTCAAGGAGGAGTTAAACAAGGCTCCTAAACAGCCTTGTTTAACTCCTCAAGCTGTCTGTATTTCATCCGAAAGTGCCCAATAACGGCCTACTCTGACTCTTACTTTAGTATCAGTATATAATTCCCATATCAACAGGAGTAATCTCTTACCTATGTTAGTTTGGGAAAGTTTATCCCTATCTTATCAAATCAAAGGCTGAGGATAAATCTATAAAAGCTGCATGCAATCTTTTGGGAGGCCCATTTTTATACTTCTGTATCAGATGAATTAACACAAAAATCTGGTCTGTCTTTTTCTAAACCCAGCCTGTTCTTAATGAAGAATGGAATTTTCTTCTGCCCACTCTGCTAACTTCTGGAGCAAAAAACAACTACAGATTTTGGAGCAAACATCCAATAAACTGATAGGTCAAATCCTTCTAACTATGGTCATATCTCCTTTCTGTTTTGGAGACCTCAGAGGCTAATATACTAGAAGGGTTGGGTGTTTTGTTTTTTTAACAGCACAGGATTATGCTTCAGCATATACCTGAGGTTTAAAAACATTTAAATGGACATTTTAAAAAAACATAAAATATGGTGTTTGATAGCAAAAAGATGTAGTCAAGTTTTTTTTAAATGGCTGCATCTCAGCCATTTTACACCAGATCTGCGCCTGATTTGGAAGGATGGTGTCACTTGTCACCCAGTTGATGTCTGCAAATGTTCAAGCAGTTTGGAGTGATGGTTTCTGATTTATGACCAATAGAATGTTCTGGTAGAATATTGTAACAGCTTATCTTTACTATACTGGTACTACCGTATCAGCAAATGGACTGCTGACCTGATCCTTCATCAGATCCTTGCATTCTAAAAAGACCAAAATGCATTTGCTCAATTCAGTCTCTCTAAAAATATTTTAAAACTTTCAGACTGCACAAAATACCCTTCAGTGTTTAAGAGAAATAGCACACATAAGCTTACAATTAAGCCTCACTTAATCCAATTGTTAAAGATTAGTTACTGTGCAGTAGTTAATTAGATATTGAAGCCATTAATTTATTTCACTTAATTTCCCCCAAGTTTTTTTAATTGAACTAGCAAACTGCTCTTTATCTTGAAGAGGACAAAAAGAAGGGAATCTGTCCCTAGTTGCATACAGAATCCCATTTCTCCTCATATTTATATTTAACTGTAGCACATACCACATTTAATCACCATTGTAGACAGCCACAATTTTTTGTCTTTTAATGTTTGTTTTTTAAAACAGTGCGAAATGCCATAGCAATTTCTTTCATCCTAGGAAGTTCACTATTTCACTTGTTGAATGATAAGAGCCCCTCCTATTGAATGGAAGCAGATCCTGAAGGTCTGCAGCAAGAACGTACTGCACATACCTCTTTTTTGGTGCTCAACAGATAAGTGGTGTTATTTCATTGGACCAAGGTTACCATAACAGACATCGTCTTTGTTCTATTGAAGCATGAAGTGTATAAAAATGGGGTGTCCATTGTGTTTGGTAGAACAATGATGTTCTGGAATAAAGAGTGCATCTGGAAACCATATATCAGGCAGTCGTTGCACGCAGCCATGGTTCCTTCATTTGCCTTTGATCTGCCTACTTGATCTGCTAGAGCAAGCTGCACCTGATGAGCCATATTTTGTCTTGTGCTGGTTACGCTTGAAAATTCCGCAGAGGTCTTTAATCATTTTTGCAATGAAATGCACTTGAAGGATTTTTCCTGTTACAGTCTGAAGCAGAGCTTCTTTCTTGAAAGAAACTCTAACAAAATTTGTGTCTCCTTTTCTTGTTTGTATAACAGCCTGCACTAGAACTAGACTGACATGTCTTATTCCATCAAAAAAGGAGAAAAAGTATGCTTGTTTGTGAGGCTAAGTGGACATCTTTCTCTTATCAGGGCTAATGCCTTTTTTAGTTCAGTAGGGAATGCATTTGCTGAAAGGTATCCTGAACACCAAAAAGCTCTCAGAGCATCAAGAAGCTTGTACTGACAAGAATTCTTCTTTCCAGGGATTACAATGCAAGAGCTGATCATGACAGTATAACTGCCTCAGATGTTTGCTTCCAAGCACAAGTCAGCAACCACATATACATAGAGGTTGTTCACACACGACCTTCAAGTCAGGCAGGTGGGGAGGCAATATAGCATCTACCTCCCCGCCCCCCCCAGACTATGGAACATACTTCCATTTATGGTGGTCTTGTCCCAGTATTTTCTGCTTTTGGACAGAGGTATTTTTAGAAATAGGTAAAATTACACAGCAGAGGTTAGATATGAGACCAGAGTTGGCTCTATTAAATGTATATTCAGGAGCTAATTATTGTCTAACAATCTTATATTTCTTATGTTAACTGCGGCTAGATTATCCATTGCACAATACTGGAAGCATAAAACCATGTCTTTGACCTCTTGGTATCAGTCTATGTGGCATATTGCCACATCTGAAAAATTGACACATATTATTCGATTTTGAGCGGGTAAACCTAATTCTAATGATTTTTTCATGATATGGTCAGATTTTATTCTGTTCACAGATCAAGATAATTGTAGTCACTCTCCATCTAATTATTTACGTATCTGGAAGGATGGTTAATGGACATCATTATGTATCAGTTTTATTATTCATGTTTATGTCTTCTTAAAATATTTTTTTTAAAAAACTATCTGCGGTCCTCTTCTGGCCACGTGGCTCAAGTGTCCACAAGAACAGCTCTCCTGGGAGCCGGGGAAACGCAGGCCAGCCTCCAGAAATCCCTAGGTGCATTGTGCGAGGAGTGCGGTGCATGAAGGGATTTTCCCTTAGCTGGGTGCTCTTCTCTAGGCACCTGGCTCTGTGTCTGCTTGGGCTGCAGGCACAGGATGGGGGCGCTCACACCCTTCTCTCAGGGTAAAAGCCTGGGTAAAAACTTTGGGCTACCCAGAGAGACAGTGCCAGGATCAGCTAGGATTCCGTCACATTAGCAGCCCTACCCAGGCAACCCAGGTAACCCAGCCCTACCCAGGCAACCCAGGTAGGGCTGCCCCAGTCTGGTTAGGGCTGCTCGTCTGAACAGCCTCACTGTCTTACACGATTGTGTAATATTTTTGGTTTATTACCAGTTTTACTAGCAACAAGAAAATTGCTTTGTTCTGAAATGTCTATTGACATTTTCTGAAGTGATCTAAATATTTAAACAGTCTAGGGGAAAATGCATTGGCCAAAGGAAACTGGAAGACAAACTAATCCCCTTTGCTAGTGTAAATTTAAGTATCCAAATGGCTTTGATGTAGAGGGGGATAGCCTAATCGAATCTTCAGAGAGTGGTGGTGTTTTTTCATAGGGTTATATTGAGGGGCTGAATAAAATAAGCAGTACATGCAGCCGGTTAGTGAACAGTCAAGAAATTTAGGTACTCTTAATAATAGGAACATGGAAGCTGCCATTAACTGAATCAGACCATTGGTCCATCTAACTCAGTATTGTCTACACTGACTGGCATCGGCTTCTCCAAGGTTGCAGGCAGGAATCTCTCTCAGCCCTCTCTTGGAGGTGCCAGGGAGGGAACTTGGAGCCTTCTGCTCTTCCCCTGAGGGGAATATCTTACTGAGCTCACACATCAAGTCTCCCATTCATATGCAACCAGAGTGGACCCTGCTTAGCTAAGGGGACAGGTCATGCTTTCTACCACAGGAGCGTTCTTTATTGCTTAATGGTACGCTTGCAGTTATTTGTCATCACTGATGTCAGTAGTTTTAATCATCTTTACGTTGATGTCAGTCAAGTACGGCATGTTAAATTCTCTCTCTCTCTCTCTCTCTCTCTCTCTCTCTCTCTCTCTCTCTCTCTCTCTCTCTCAAGGTCAAAGAAGTTGGCAGCCCTTGCTGAACGTGTGCAGAAAGCAGAGCTGACTAAAGCCAAATTAGGTTTTGAACTAGATGAACTGGAAGCAGCAGCACTACTTGTACAAGAGGAAGCAAAGGAGTTAAAAGCCGCTGGCGCAGACGTTTCCAGGCAGCAGCTGCCTCCTTCCAAAGGAGAGGCGAGTGACTCTGAAGACTCAAGCAGCACTTCATCATATGAGACAGGAGGCTCTGATTCAGATGAACAAGAGTCCTCAGCCATTGAAGATGGGAAAATAAATCCTTTACATAGCCCACTCCAAGAGGAGAGGACAGCCCTACTCATTGACTGTAATGGATTAAGGCGAGACACAGACACTTTGGCGTTAGATGTTAGTAATGAAAAATCAAAGGCTTCTTTACAATCTACATCTGTTCCTGGGAAGCTGATAGAGGAATTAGGAAAGCAAATGCAGACTGTAATTAGGCTTACGGAGCAGCCTGAAGCATCATCCCCTACTGCAAGTGACAGTGGCAGCAGCGTTTCGCAAGAGATGGGAACAAGCACAACCTCCAGGACTTCACCGGATCATAATGGAAAGGACAACCCTTAGAGGTGACTCCACAGCCGAGCCCTCTTCTGTTTCTTGACACTGCACATGAAGCGGTGTCAAGAACAAATAGGGAGGGGTGGGTGGATTTTGAACTGCTAGTTACCAGAATCCATTTTAGCAGTCAGATGTCTCTTCAGCAAATAATAGATCATGCTGGCAAATCAGGATGCATTTTTAAAAATGTCATTTTCAGTTCTTTACCATGCTTTGTTTTTTTTTTAAATTGCAGGCCTATCTTTAGGAAATAGTGGACAAGATTGTATTAAAAATTGCTTGCTATATCATTGATGCTCATAAATTTTGATACTTATATGTAAGTGACTTGGAAAACCTTGTATTAGTAGCTCACTATTTCAGTGAGGTTTGTAATATTATTGAGACATAAAATATTGGCTGAAAGCTGTTGATTTGTGTTTATAGGGAAAATATTAAATATCTGCTAGAACTTAGTTATTTTAAATAATTAAATAACTAAAAATTTAGTCAGTATAAATAAATAAATAAATCAACTTGAAAAAATTCATCTACTCATTATTGTAGTCATATGTTGGTTTGTATTCATCCGTTTGAGGTGTCTTATGTGTATCTAAACACAGCAACAAGCATTTGACTTGCAGTTTCCAGACACTAACATCTAATAAGCTGGCCTTTCAATACATATGCAACATATTTTGTGTTTCTGCAGCTTGATCCTGTGCATGATTGCTCAGAAATAAATCCTATTGTGCTCAGTGGAACTTACTGCCCAATAATTGAATGTAGGATTGTGCCCTTTGAATGTGTGTCTTTTCCCCTGTGAAACATGATGGCTGTTCTGAGTTAATGGTTTGGATATTTTATTTGTGTAGACAAAACATATTTCACTCCAAATATAAACATTTGATTTCAGATTATCAGTATTCTAGCTATGTCAGGAAATATCCTTTAGTAGTAATTCTTCTCTAAAAGGTGCACCCTAGCACATTGCCAGAGCTTAGCCTGAAGGGCATTTTGTGGCTTTTAAAGCTCTGTGGCATCTACTGTCATTTTCTCTCTTCATGGTTTTGTAGTTAACTCTAGGCAGGGTTTTCTTTGCTAGCAGTAGGCAGAGCTGTATGTATTCTGTGCATCTATGATTATACTATATAATTATACATCTTGAAAATTTTTAGTTTTCATTTTGTTTCTTAACAAGTATTTAAATGATGCATTTCCACTTTGGTTGGCAGAGGCAAAACTAATTATGCAGAGTATACAGATGAAGTGCTCATTTTCTTTATGGGCCTGATTTGTTCAAATTTGAAACGAAATATATACAAATGTATCATGTACGTAGCCCTGGCTCTGGGGTGCATTAAAGAATTCCCTGTAGCAAAAGTGAAGTGTCTCATTCTTCACACTTCCTCCTTGGCTGCCAGCCACAAAATGCAGGAGGGAGTCTGCTCGTCTGTTCTCTTGGAACTGGCACTTGCATGTTAGTGACAGCAGTCTCTCTCTATTCTTCCCTCTCCTCCTGTAAGGAAGAATCTTAGCTTGGCAAATCGATCGTTCCACAGTCTCTCCTTTCTTGTTCCCCTCACTTTCCGCAATACTTGGGCAGTGTTACTGCACTGATAAAATTCTGCTTCCACTTCCAAGTATTTGGAAATATGGAACTTGATTGCTGGTATGTAAAGACATCCTTCAATTGTCAGGGCAAACTGCACACAGAGATGGGTTCAGACATAACACCAAACCATAGTTTATGCTGATGTCTAAACAAATCGGACATCACCTTTCAATTCCTCTCCCTTTGCATTGCATCCGAACAGACAAGTGATGGTTTCAGATGTTGCCCCACTATTGGAGGCCATTATTTAGTAAATCATCTGGGGGATTCTCAGGGAAGATGCGGAAGGGGGGGAAACCACACAAACTGTGCTTTGTTTGCCTTTACATCTCTAACTCAAAAGATGGTTTGGAGTTTAAACTACTGTTAGTACAAACTGGAGTTCTGCAGTAGTACTGGGTTGGGGAGGTTTTTACTCTTGGCTGATAGGCAGGGAACATCAGTAAGAACAGTACCAAGAGAAAGGGCTTCCCCATTGCCCTGACTGGCCCTTTCTGGTTAGCAGACAGCAGGTTTCTTTCCCTAACCCTAACGAGTACCATTGTGGCACCCTTGTTATACCTGCCCTATCAGCAAGTGAGAAGAGAGCTTTGCTCTGCTGCTTTCACCACTCCAAACTAACGGGAAAGCAGCAACTGGTACCCAAATAATGGCTTCAGTAATTTGGTGCAGATGTTAGGGGAGATATTGTTCTAATCTAATCCTTTGCTTTTGTTTTCTAAAGGATCAACTAAGTGCCATCTCTTCCAGTACTTTAGGTCTGCTTAACATACTTTTTATTTTGGTATTTTCATAATACAAAAGAACGAAGTTGTCAAACAAGGACAGTCATCATTACGAATAACGTCAAATGAAGTATGTGATCTTTGTGCGTCAATCAATGTTGTTTGGCTTTTTAATAAATGAGGATGGATTTCAAGTGTCCTGGTTTATTGTGTGTTGTTGATATAATTCAAGAAAGATATCCAGTGTGGTAAAACTTACTTTAGATTGGAGGTTGTTATGTTTAATTTGTGAAGCGATTTTCTCAATAATTAACATGTCCCAAATTTTATTGAACATCTTTTCACCATCAAACACCTAGACCATGCTATGCTTTGTAAAGAATGCATGGTATTTCAAAACACTTCTTTGCTATTACTGACCCAATTTCCCACAAAACATGCCGCATAAGCATGCTCATTTCTACATACATTTAGAGCTGCTTCACACAGTCAATTGCAGACACATTGCATTATGTTCCACTGATGTTTACTGCTATAGATGTGAACTGTGAAGGAGAGATGCACATCTCCAAACCTGGTGTGTATTTTCTTCAGAGAAGCACCAGCATTGTTGTATAAAATGTGTTATGCCATGGCACATCTGCCATGTAAAATGAGAAGCATTTTTTCCTCACATACCTAAGAGACTGCCTCTTCCTATGTGTCCTATTGCAGTCCCCGAGAGCATCCTTTTAACAATGCCATCCATGTTATCATGGCAAAAGTATGTGAAGGTGCCATTCGGCTGCCTGAAACTCTCTTCTGCTGGAGACATGCCAGAGCCTTGGAATCCTTTGGAGACACTGGCTTTTGGCTGCCATGGTTACAGCAGGAGATGGTTAGGGCTACTGTCTCTTGTTAATAAACTTTAATGATGAATTGTTCATATATTTGTTTATAGTTATCTACACCAAGCTTAAGCAAGCAGGTGACCAATATCTATATAACAAACCTTCCTGAGTTGCATAAAAAACTACTAACTCAGGGGTTTCCATCCTGTGGTGGTCCTGATGTTGCTGAAGTACAACTCACATCATCCCCAGCCACAGTGTCAGTGACATCTGGAGGTCCATAGGTTGGGAACCCCTAAACTAACTGCTCTCAGAAGTGTGGTCAGCCACAACTTGTATTGGAGTGCTAATTTGGAAGCTAGCCGGCTAGCTTGTGTTGATCTGAATCGCTGATATTTTGTCTTCTTGCGTGGCTTGAATGGGCATATTTACAAACACTGTATCAGCTGCCAGAGCAACAAATGGTAGAGCTTGTGTCACCTATGCTGGTGATCTGTGTACAAGGCAGCTGGTTTACACATGTTTAGTCCTTGCAGGAAATAAAATTGGTAAGACTGAATGAACAAGTGTGTGTGCGTGTGCACACACACACAATATGTCTGATTATCCAAATGAGAAAACTGGTTGTTCCAGATTTTGTTATTTTAATAGATTTCCCCCACCCTTCCTTCAAGGAGCTCTCCACTGTATGTCTGTTATGCTCACAACAGCCCTGTGAGGTAGGTTAAGCTGAGACTAGATGGCTGGTCTGGGAAGTTTCATGGTCATGGGGATATGAACTCGGGTCTCCCCAGTCTTAACCCCGCACTTTAACCACTACATCACACCGACTCTATCTCTTGAATACAGGCACCCAGTGAGTGAATGGTTGAATTGAGCTTTGAACTGGAAGCTTTCGGGCCATTAAGCAGTGCTCTTAAAATGCTATACAAGAGTTAATCCAGCAGAGTAGCCTAAAGCTGTATTTCACCTTCCATCTTTCTCGCTTCCCTTTGAAAGGTATGTACAATTTTATATCAAAATGAAGGAAGCACTGATGAGCCTTGATTTACTATAGTGTGTGATGTGTGATGAATGTAGCAAAGAAATTGATTCATACTTATGGAGTGAGTGGGCTCAGAAGTCTGCCACAGTTGACACAGCTAAATATTGTCAAAGCTGGTGTCTCAAGGCTGGAGAAAACAAACAAGGAAACACATGTCAGGCAGATAAATGACTTTGTTGTTTAGAGCTGTCGGTAGACACCATTTGTTTCCAAGATAAGGCAGGATGCTCTCCAAAGCAGCAAAAAGATAAGCCAGAATGTTGGAAAGTGGGCTGAATGTGGAATTGTGTCGTTATTTGGTTGAAGAGAAAGGAATATGCACCCAAGGAAGTTTGAATACTATACAAAATGTTCTAAATTGATACTCCAACAGCCATCACATCCTGTCCCCAATCCAGCGCCTTATGTGTGGGCTGACTGCCTTCTGCTTTTACTTCAGTGTAAAGAGTAACTGTGCTTGTGCAATGTGCTTGTCCCACTAAAAGCTGTTCCTTGTGTTGAGCTCCATGGATCCACGAAGAATGGCTGGATTGGATGCATATTTAAAGGATATGTATAAATTGTGTTCTCGGCTTGAGCACAAATAGTGCCTCCTCCCAAGTTCATAACAGTTCTCTTCAGTCATTCCACTTGGTCTCTGCTTGATGCACCATCTTTTACAGTCCCTTTCCTGCCCAAGCTTGCTGTTATCCCTGGTCCTGATGGGCTGCGGTTGCTGCTTGGAGACGCATGCCTTTCAACCAGTCACAGCTTTGCTAGATTCCTACCTTTCTCTCTTTCTGTACCTGATGTTTTCTTACTTGTTGCTCATCTCTTCCTGACCACTTGATATATCCAATTCAACTGATAGTAACTGCAACATCAAGCAATGACTTGTTTGTCTGAAAGAGCCATCACACATCAAAAACAATAGAGACATTTTGTATCACCACAGGGATGAACTAAATGCTACGTGAAGCTGAAAATAGGAGAGCCCTCTGTTTTTACACCACTCAGGCAGAGGCTGCATCTGCTCATCTGAAGCCTTCTCCACTATGTGTGAGCAGGGGGGAGTTATTCTGCGCAATCTTCCCTGCCTTTGGAAGTGCCTTGTGCCTTCTGGAATCGTGTCCCTGAGGGTTGTGCAAAGAGATTTGGAAGGTACAGAGCACTTCAAAAGGCAGTGAAAATGGCCCCAAATTGCTTTCCCTGTACTTGCGTGGATACAGCAACAGGGTGAAAGCCTCTGGCTGAGTGACCACAGCCTCTAGGAACATAGGAAGCTGCCATATACTGTCAGACCATTGGTCTATCTAGCTCAGTATTGTCTTCACAGTCTGGCAGCGGCTTCTCCTAGGTTGCAGGCAGGGATCTCTCTCAGCCCTATCTTGGAGAAGCCAGAGAGGGGACTTGAAACCTTGTCTTCCCAGAGCAGCCCCATCCCCTAAGGGGAATATCTTAAAGTGCTCACACATCAAGTCTCCCATTCTTATGCAACCAGAGTGGACCCTGCTTAGTTAAGGGGACAAGTCATGCTTGCTACCACAAGACCAGCTCTGACTGTGAGGATTCAGTTCCCATTGCCTCCTTGCTCTGAATGTTGCCCAATATCTCTTAAGCATATGATGAAATGTTTGCTTATAGCAGGAAAAGAAATGAAATTGGATTTGATTCAGATCTAGCCTAATACCTACAGTAACTAAAGAGATGTGGCAATAAGCCAGAGTTAGGTCACTTCAATATTTAATGAAAACAAACAGTTCCCTTACTCTAAAACTCCTTCCCTAGATAGCACTTGCAGAGTTCAGGTGTATCTCAACAGGATTTCTGATATTTGCTTAGTTCTGCCAGGGGTTGGACCATATTGCTGATATGGCGGCTTAGGATGCAAAAGGTGCTGTTTCTTAAAGACACCACTTCTTCTTGAGCCTGTTCTCTCCAAGGCTTCTCCTTACTGTTGTCGGAGTTAGAAGCTTTCCCTAAGGCAGGGCTGCTCAACTTTGGCCCTCCTGCCAATGTTGGTCTACAACTCCCATAATCCCTGGCTTTTGGCCACTAGGATTATGGGAACTGTAGTCCAAAACCAGATAGGGGGCCAAAGTTGAGCAGGCCTGCGCTGAGACATTTCCAGAAAAACTGCACCTAACCACCGCTGTGTCTTCTGTTTGTTAGCACTTCAGTATTTCAGCCCCCCCCCTTTTTTTGACAGCTTCTGTTCAAGGATCTTCTCTGATTTGCTGCCTCTTTCTTTCTTATTCTAGTAAGGCTGTGCGGTCTTGTATCTCTGCTCCTACCTCTTCAGCCAATCATAACTCAACCCACCTCAGGCTGGATGCTCATATAGGCCAATGATAGGCAAAGGCATGTCCCATCCCTGACCAATTGTTTGCTGACTTTTTTTGTAGCCTCTTGGATACCTTTATCTGATAGAAATACAGAGAACTGCTTAAATCTCAAATAATTATCCCAGTACTCCAACAACTCCCCTGGCTACAGTAACACAGTTTTACTTTTGATAATCTGCCAACAGAGGCCCACTACTTTCCGACCTTTGCAAAAACCTAAATATAAACACTTCTACCTCTGGAACATTATTTCTATGATACAATTATACATTATAATTGTATAAAATTATTTTATACAAAAGTCATAAGTTTGCCAAAACTGTGTTCTGTAAACCAACTTCAAACCATGGCTGCAGATCTTTGTTTGGTGGCCACTTCGGAACCATGTTTTGTCAGACTGTTGTTCAGACAACATCACAGGCATCCTGACTAACTGTGGCTGGACAGGGCATCTGAACCATCTCAACAATGTGAGTGAAGTGCCTGCACTGAAAAGTGCTGGCTCTGAGAAGATTTCAGGTGATATGCAAGCTTTGTTGGTGGCATTTGATCTGGGCTGGCCATGTCGCCCACGCAAGCCACCCACTTGATGTCCCTGGGTGATGCCACCCAGTTCTCCAGTGCGAATGAGCTCCAAACATCTTTGATGAAGCTGATGTTGCTGCAAGAAGGCAAGAACTGTACAGTTCAGTGATAAGATGGAACAACGTGCCATCTAATTACTCATGAACACAAAGACGGTTCCAGTGAGTGAGTCATAAATGTTAATGGGACTTGTAAGTATAAATCACCTGTGAGCCAAGCTCCAACTTAATCCCATAAATTCCACCCTTAAACATTCTTGGTAGTGGCCAAGGCTTGTGAAGGCCCCCCTGCTTACCAGTGGCATAATTAGTTTCTGCTTCCTGGCCACACTTTTGGAGTGATTTGAGCAAGAAGTGTCCCATTCACTACAGCAGCTAAACTGGAATCCATGTTTTGCTGGATGTAACTCCGCCTGCTCTAATCTGCTGCACTGGCCATTGACTTGCCTAATTATGTGTATTACAACTGCAGAAGGCTTACAGCAACAGCAGGGGGGTGAACTGTGGAATGAGTGCAATGATTGTTCCATCTGTTCCTGCAGAGCTGAAAAGGGGGTGGGCGCCGAGGCCAGGCTGGAGGGGGAGAGGGAGGAAATGCCAGCTAGCCCAGGTGCCTCTGGAAAGCGAGTCCCTTTACCAGGTGCTGACGGAGAGCAAAAATGTCAGCATTCCGCTTTGTGCTTAATTACAGCATATTGAAGCTTCCCATTCTAAATGAGTACCGCCAAGCATGACTGAAAGGCTAAAAGGATACTGGGGGTCCTCCTAGGAGGCTTGACTCTTTGCTCAGTTTTATTCTATTTGCCTCCAATATGTTGCAAGCGGAACATTTTCAGCAGAGGGGCAGCAAAGAGTGAGAAGCTTTTTCTTCTTTTCTGCTCCTAAAAAGGTTACCCTTATTGAAATGTTTCAAATGATGAAAAGGATAAACTGAGAAATTTATCCTTACAGATTTCATATATGGTTACAGATCCATATATTTATGTATTTATTCGAGTTCTGAGAATATATGAAAACGAAACAAGAAGAAATGGTGTGTGTAGGGCGGGGGCAGGGGGGGGAGAAACAATTTTATGACCAGCAGCCCATTTAGGCCTCATTCCAGCAAGAAACTCAAAGAAGTATTATATATCAGAAATCACAGGGAATATTACAAAAATGAGGCAATTCTATTCCAACAGCCTGCTAGATTGTGTCAAATCATGTCTCATCAGTACAAAGGTAGGTATTTTTATTGGGGGGGGGGTGTATTGATTTTCCATCTAAGGAACTTGGTATCTCACAAGTAAGAGAACCAAGTATCAAAAAAGGAGAAACAATGGGAAAGGGAGGTTTCCCTTGGGGAAAAAAGAGCTTCAAAAATTGCTGCTTCCTCACTGCCCCTGTGCATTTGTGAAGTTCTTGATCCTTTCCCCCCACACTCCATTTCCACTGCAGCTATCACCCTCCCAAGATGCTTTTTGTTTTTTGCCCACCCCCAAAGTTGGCAGGAACTAGAGACAGTGCCTTTTTGGTTGCTTTGTATGTCAGCCACAGCCTCGTGGCAGCATTGGAACATCTTTTGAATTTTGCAAGAACCTGCAGTGGATCCTTACAGCTGTCAACCAGTGGGACTCACTTGTGAGTAAATGTATGCAATGCATGCAATGCAGTTATAACTGGAATAACCTACCACCAGAGAAATAACACTCTAAATGGAGTTGTGGGAAGAATAGCCCCTCTGATCGGTTTCAGGTCATCTGACTTTTCTGTCACTGCTGCCCAACAACTTTATTTTACTTTTATACATTTTTTGCATGTATATTCTGCCCACTCCACATGTCCCCCAGTGCTAGCTCGCATCTCTAACCATCCTCTCAATGTATGTTTATGGTATTCTAAGCAATATTACTGATTACAAGTACAGAGTCAAGGTACAGCAATTATTTTAGATTAATTAGATCAGCTCTGCAGGGGATGGGAAGGGTGCTTACCTTAGCAAAACAAAGGTTGGTGCTACTGGAGTGGGCAAGCTCTCAGACTCCATAAATACCCCCAAAACTCGGGGGGAGGGGAATGATCAATATGCCAACATATGATATTGGGCCACAGCAGACCAACAGTCCATATGTAATGCAAGCCACCGTGTTAAACAATCAAGAACTAGCAAAGACCATCCATCTGAAGTATAGGTGGATACACTCTAAAGTGAATTTTAAAATCTCATCACGTATACATTCTATTTTGCTCAGCCTGATTCATACCTGCAATCAGTAGCATGATAGCTGCTTGAAAATGTAGCGCACGGAGGCAAATTACAGTGGCAAGCTGTTTGCATGAAGAAGCTCCCCATAGGAGTGTGCACAAACCGTTTGATGTAGAACTAGTTTATGCTGAACCAGAGTGCTTTGATCGTGAACTGCACTGGGGCTAGTTCAGTCTGCAGTCTAACTGAACCAAGCCCGGTTCCATGCAAACAGGTTCTATATTGAACGATAGCGGGCCAGGGGCAGAGGAGCAGCAAAAAAAGGTTGCATAAGGCTCTTATCTAGCTCGCTACCACTCACTGGGGACCCAGATTTGAGAACCCCAACAGACTGCAGTCACTAGGAGCAGCACAAATCTGGTTTTCAGCCTTTTCCCATTTTTAAGAGAAATTGGAACAAGAACCCCTGACAAAGGTCTATCCAAAATGTGTTGGGCTAGGGATAATGTTTAATTCAAGAGGAGTTCTCTCTCTTTTTCTACCTGGTTTGGTGTCTCTTCCCCCTCTTTTTTGTTTGTTTTGGCATGGGGGCTCTCTAAAACCCTGCTGCTGGTTAGTACAGACAATAATGAACAAGATGGACCAATAATCCAACTCCATATAAGGCAGCTTCAGATGATTCAGCAGGGTTTTTCCTATGCTCTTATTAAAATTTCCTCATAGCCTTTTACCACCACTCATTAAAAAGCCAACAAAAACAAGAACGTTTTAAAGTGCATCCAGAAAATATGCTCTGGTTCAGACTTTGATAAGCCTCCAGAGAAAAGAGGTTCCATGGTTTTGGAGCTGCTTCCAAGAAGTCCTCTGTACATACTTGATATCCGAACCTGGCACACACATGGGATCATTAAGCAGTTCTTAGCTGAGACCAAAGCATTGATAGTTCATGTGCATGTGTGTTTGAATCGATTGAAATGACTCCTCCAAGTGGCATGAAAACAGAAATCTGCAGTACTTCCACTGTGAGGTGATTTCCCTTGGTGCTGCTCAGTTCACAGTCTCGGTGCTAACTGCTTATTGTGCTAATGGCATCCTCTCGCCAGAGAAAACATTATACTTCACATCTGAAGTGGTTGGCAGAAGCTGCAATTGAGGTGTGAAGTGACTTTCCACATAAGAACATGGTTTTCATGCTCCTCAGTGTCTGGTTCCTTGCTTGTCTTGCCACGCGGAACTCTATATTGAAAACTCTTCAGCAATTAGAGTTTATAAAAGGATCTGGCAGGCTTTCCTTTGGTATTATTACTCTCTGTGGATGTTGTTCCAAACCCCACATTTACAAAGGAGAATCAATACTGCTTAAGCATTGTTGCATTTAGTAAAGCATCTACAAGGATTTGTTCTGGAAACCAAGGATATCTTTGGCAGCGGTGAATCTGTGTCTACATTTTAAACTAATATCTGTATTGTTTTTTAAAAATCAAATTTATTTCAGGATCAAGGTCTCCCCACCACCACCTTTTATTGTTATGATGGGCCAACTTGCCATCCTTACACACGTGGGTGTGGTATATGGTCAAGAAAGACTCCAAGACTTTGTCAGGAACCAGAGAAATTTGGTGTGAGCATCCCTCCTCCTCCATCATCATTGAGTGGCTGCCATGGTGCCCAGTCTAATGGAGCCATAGTCCTCCGTGTGGTGCTGCCGTGAAGCCGCAAGATAAGTCCCAACATTTTAACAATGTGATGGCTGCAGAAGAAGTGGTACCACATTTATCCCCATAGCTGCAAATGGGGATAAAAATGGTAATGCTGCTTCTACAGCTGCTGGATTTTCAAAGCATCAGGGCTTACCATGCAGCTTTTCTGCAGCACCACATGCAGCTTTATGGCTCCATGAGATTATGCATCATGGCAGCCAGTATACAGAGGACAGTATCAACTATCAAGACTCAGTTCGTCCCACTGAAATCACTGGAACTTAAGTTAGTCATAACCAACATGTTTCATAGGAACCTAGAAAGCTGTTCTATACAGAGTCAGGCCATAGGTCCATCTAGCTCTGTATTGTCTACACACACTGGCAGCGGCGTCTCTAAGGTTGCAGTCAGGAGTCTCTCTCGGCCCTATCTTGGAGATGCCAGGGAGGGAATTTGGAACCTTCTGCATGCAAGTAGGAAGATGCTCTTCCCAGTGCAGTCATCCCCTAAGGGGAATATCTTACAGTGCTCACATGTAGTCTCCCATTCAAATGAAAATGAGGGCGGATCCTGCTTAGCAAAGCGGAGAGTTCATGCTTGATACCACAAGTGTTTAGTCATGACTGACATAGTCTGGATCCTACCCCTAGCGTTTTCCCTAATAATAATAAGCTCCACCTGTGAGCAGTTGTGTGAATGGCCCCTTCACGTTTTACATTACTAAAGTAATGGAGTCTCTGCTGAATGTTTTATAGTTATTGTAATGATGTTGTTTGAGTAATAGTCATTTTTTAACGTTTTCCACTGCAATCAGTGCAAAAGCAATAATAATAGTAACTAGGGATGTGCGAAACGTTTCGGGTACAGAATGTTCTGTACCCGAATCTACCTGTTTTGGGCAATTTGTACACAAAACAAATTGCCCCTCTGCAAGCCCAGCAAGTTTCAAGTCCAAAACAAATTGCCCAAATTTTGGAGCCAGATGTTTTGTTGTTTCGGACCTCCATTTTGTGGTGATCTCCGTGTAGTCTCCATTTTGTGCTCGCTGTTCCACTGGCAGCATGTTTGGCATCCTTACTTAACCTGCTTATGACCGGGTGCCACAGATATAGCTGTGTCTGCTTGCTGCTTGTTGATGAAATGCTTGGGGGAGGGAGGGCACATTTGATGCTGTTGTTGGCCGTTGTCTGTTGCCCGCCCTAGTCTGCTGCATCTGTGATATCACGCTTGCTTGCTTGCTTGTTGCTGGCTGCTGCTGTTATCCTGCATTGGGAGGGGGCACGTGAGGCAGTGCATTTCATTGTTGTTTCACACTGTTGTGTGTAGATCAATTGCATTTCTGTTGGGGGAGGATGGTGAGACACAGTGGATATGCATGACCTTTGGAAACCTTGTTCTTTGCAAAGCTCTGCTGATGTTGATGTGCGCTGCATCCACCCTATGGGACAATGGGGGCAGACAGTGCCCATTTCTGCCTGTGGGTGCCTCCTAGGAGTGCCACTGTGGGTCAGGTGCTAGTGCCCCAATGAGAGTGGATTCAATGTTTGTCATTGAATTCAATTTGCCACCAGAGAATCTACAGTCAGAACACCTCAGAAACAACAAAACCCAGTGCCCTATGGGCTTGTGGGTTTCGGGGTGGGTTGGCACCCTATCTGCACTACACTACCACTCACTCTGGGCCACCCCAGTGTTCCCCAAGTGGAGTTATGGGGCTGCTGAAATCCCCATTATTTCCTATGGAAAAAGCTTAAAGATGCACTAACTTCAGAAATGCTTTAAAAAAACACCCCTTTCACCAATTTCTTTGAAATCTGGATGGTAGTAGGTACCCATTTAGAGGCACCCACTTAGAGGCAACTGGTATTTAGAGGCATCTTGCCTCTGCAGCTGGAGATGGCCCACAGCCATCAGACTAGTAGCCATTGATAGACCTGTCCTCCATGAACTTGTCTAAGCCCCTTTTAAAGCCATCCAAGCTAGTAGCCATGACCACATCACATGGCAAAGAATTCCATAAATTAATTATTCATTGTGTGAAAAGAACTTCCTTTATCGGTCCTAAATTTCTCAGCCTTCAGTTTCATGGGATGGCTGCTGATCAGGGGCGTAACTATGATTGGGCAAGGGGAGGCAGCTGTCTAGGGGCCCTGGCCTCTGGGGGGGCCCTCCAGAGACATGTCATGTGCCTCCCCTCGCCCAGCGCCTGCCGCAGCTCCTTCAATTTGAATTATTATTATTATTATTTTAAAAAAATTTCTCCATGTTCATGCAAGCGCGCCGTATTTCCTTGCCCTCCCTCCCTCCTCCCCACCCTTTCCCCTTGTCAGCTCCTCCTCCTTCCCCATCCATTGGCTGGCAGCACCCCATATGATAAAGAAAGGAAAGGCAGGCACATGATTGGGTGGTTCGGCTCTGCTTCCTGGACACTGACGCTGCGCCGCCGAGAGCAAGGAAGAAAGGAGGTCAATTGGAGAGGAGAGCAAGGAAGAGAGGAGGAAGTCGTGAAGGGCCTTTATTCATTTTTAATTGCAACGCTCTGCTCCCCCTTCCTCCCCCGTTAGGAAAACAGAGGTGGAGAGGCACACACAGGGGAAGAGTGACAAGTGTGCGCTTTTCACAGTTCCTTGGCTTCGTTGATCAACCCCCTTTTAACATCCAAGGCTGTTCTTTGACTCTTAATCACTTAACATGCAAAGTTAGGTAAGAGAGTGGAGAAATCACTCAAACATTACAGACCTGTCTTTGGCACATGAGATCCTATGGGTCTTTTAAAAGTATACATGATGAAGGAGAAGAAGCCTCTCTTCCTAGCTCTCCCAAACTGGAGAAAGGTCAGTAGTTGTGCAAGGTTCCATTCATGGTCATTTCATTTCCTGCATGATTATAATCTGCTTTCTGCCCATTCTGTATCCCATCCCATCCAGCCTCACATTTATTTGAGATACCTTGCCTCCTGAGATTCCTAATGCTCCTCCCTTCTGTCCTTTAAGAAACTTCTGAAAACTTATCTATTCTGCCAGGCTTTTAGGGGTGTGTGTGTGTTTCCCCCCACCCCACCCCACTGTTGTTGTTTTAATTATGTAAACTGCCTCAAGTCTAAGGGAGTCAGGCAGTCAATAAATTTGGTTCTGCTGTGCTGTAATTTTAAACCTTTTAACTAGTTGGGATAGTTAGCAGAGTCTACATTGGGCCAGGAGAAGGAGAGGAAGGCAGTGACGGATGACGGGTGGTGGTGGGGGCCCATTTTAAAAACTTCTCTCTGGGCCCAAGCCAACCTTGTTACGCCCCTGCTGCTGGTTCTAGTGTTGTGAGAGAGGGAGAAAGATTCTTAATTTTATTTAATTAATTGCTTAACTTTATATACCTCTATCATGTCTCCCCATAGTCACTTCTTTTCCAAACTAAAAAGCCCCAGATGCTGTAGCTTTGCCTCATAAGGAAGGTGCTCCAAGTCCCTGATCATCTTGGTTGCCCTCTACTGCACCTTTTCTGGTTCTACAATGTCCTTCTTAAGATATTGTGACCAGAACTGAATGCAGTGCTCCAAATGTGGCCACATCATAGATCTGTATGTGCATTATAATACTAGCATTTTTATTTTCAATCCCCTTCTGATGATCCCTAGAATAGAATTTGCCTTTTTCACCACTGCTGCACACTGAGTTGACACTTTCAACAAGCTGTCCACAAAGAAAGACTCCGATCTCTCTCCTGGTCAGTCGCTGACAGCTCAGAGCCCATCATCATATGGCTGCCCATGGTTTGGCCCTAACAGGACTGTGAATGGAGAATAAACTGGCACTTTGCATGCTAACAAGTGCTACAGAAATAATTAGTAACAGTCTATTATTTGCTGCTTGAGATTCCCCAGGGATCTCTTCCATATATATTCAAACATATTTTAAATGGATAGAGATAGCCACCTCTTGAAATTGGCCAGAGGTGTCCATTTATGGAAGATTTCAGTGTCCACAAATTTGTCCAGAGTGATGGAAAGCAAAGTTCCAACAGTATTTTTGCTGTTCCTTTTGCCCTATTACTAGAACAATTAATTAAAAATGGTAGCACTGAGCCCTATTGATTCATTTAGCACTTGGAAGCTTAATGAGGTGTAAATCCTACAGGCAGCTGCATGGTGGAGCTGACAAAGTAATTTATATCAATTGATGTGATTAGTACAGGTCTTCAATCACTCCATTGTTGCTCCTTGCAATCTGTCATATTCCGAAGAGAGGAAGCTTAACTTTTTGAATTTCTGTTAGCTTGGATAGAATATTCTCTGGGTTGTGCTAATGAGACAGGAAATGTGATGCTCTGAACGCACAAATAAATACATATTGCTCTCTGTTGCAAAGGGAATGATTGAGGCCCTGCCTTGGCCTCTCCCCCAGTTGCTTGCTGTGATATTTGCAGATACAAACCACATTTCCACCAACTGCATGGTAGCTGTTGGTCTGCTCCCCTGAAGTGGGTGATTCTGGGATTCCCAAGACGTGTCTGGGTGTTGTACCTGAGGTTCAGTGCGGATGTCAAAGTTCTGCTCACTAAGTTGGTGTAACTGGCAATGCCGGCACAGGCAGCAGAACTCCCATCTCCACGAAGCTTTGCTTTAACCCCTCAAAACTCCTCCGCAACTGAAATGGAACTGTCAGGCCTTGGCCAAGATCTGAGGCAGGCTGCAGCTGGAGCAGGAAGGCCCAATTCCAGAGCAGCCGGTGGAGTTGAGGATGAGATGGTAGTCATGGGCAGCGCCGGGCAAGGCAAGCCTGTCTGGGAGTCTGTTCACTTGCTCAGACTGAGGAAACAAGCCTAGACTAAGAACCAACCAGGGCTGCAGTACTACCTCCAGCCACCATACAGAAGGTGCTGCAGAACAGTAGAGATCAGATCACTAAGACCCTTTGCCTGGAAGGTGCCCTGATAGAATAGGCAGTAAAGTAAAGTGGCTGGATTCCTGCAGCCAGAGTCCTTGGCTTGAGACATGCCCCACCAGCCCCTCACAGGAAATGAATTTGTTCACTCATTCTTTGTTACCCTTGCAACTTCCATTCCTTTCCCTCTGTTTACTGCCTTTGCCTCTTCCTTCCTGCCCTCTGCTCCTTCCACCATCAACATTTAGATTGTAAGCTCTTTGGGGCAGATTTTTTTTAAAAAAATTTACCCTGCTAAGTCCCATGTGGACTGATGGCGACATATGTGTACATCAATTCAAAATATTCTGCCTTTCAAAATGTTCTAAATGTGCACACTGAGGTGAGGAGTTTCCATGGTTTCACATTGCAATATAAACTAACCCCCCACCCACAAATAGAATTAAGGCTAGACTTTGAGCCACTTAAACCTGTGTCAGAAGCCCTATTCAGATGTTATGCTGTATGAGTGTGCAAATATCTGAACATGTGTACATGCTATTGTGTGAATGATTGTACCTGTGTTAGTTTAAACAGTGAACCTGGGTACAGGCGCCTCAAATGCATGATCCAGATAGACAGTGTACAACTGTACCTGTGTACACACAACTTATGAATAACTACCTGTGTACAGATCTGCACCTGTGTACATTCATTGTACGAGTGTTCAACATAATGTCTGAATAGGGCTCAAGACTGTGAGAAGAAGGGAGGAGGAAATGTTTTTACAAAGTGAAGCTTAAAGGCCAAGCAATTCAAGATTACTATACAGATCACAAAAGCCCTGCCAGGTCAGGCCCAAGGCCTATCTAGTCCAGTATCCTGTTTCACACAGTGGCCCACCAGAAGCCTCTGAGAAGCCCACAGGCAGGAGTTGAGGGCATGCCCTCTCTCCTGCTGTTGCTCCCCTGTAACTGGTATTTAGAGGCATCTTGCTTCTGAAGCTGGAGGAGGCCTATAGCCACCAGACTAGTAACCACTGATAGCCCTGTCCTCCATGAATTTGTCTACGCCCCTTTTAAAGCCATCCAAGCTAGTGGCCATCACCACATCTCATAGCAGAGATTGGCAAAATCTCAGAGGAGTTGGCAAAAGAAGACAAATAATATCTATAAAACACCTACATAAGGACAATTATTTTCTGTTGTGAGCTCGTCACCCTTATGTCTCTGTTGAGCCCTAATCTTGAGAGTGCTGAATTTGCAATTGAAACAGGACCAAGGTTACTTTAGATGAGCTGCAGTCAGCAGTCCAGCACGCAAACCCCTCACGAGTTGTTTACACACAGCCTAGGGATCACATCTGTCCAGTGTTTCCTTGATGACAGACTGACCCAGGTCTGTTCTGGACGGGCAAAGCAACCCATACAGGGCTTTGTGTGTGATAGGCTACAGCCTGAGCCAGTTTGAGCTGAGCTGGCTACAGCCTGCCTGAAAGTCCTCCGTATAAATCACGGGGGCCATTTACATGCACACCCTTCAGATCTTAGGGGGACTATTTCAAAAGGAAGAGTTGGATGCCAGCAGGCTGAGCCTGCGCTGAGGGGATGAAAGATTACAGCGATCAGCTGTGTGAGGAGAAGAGATTTTTCTCCATCTGTCCACCCTCAAGGCCCTATTTCCTCATAAACTATTCCCTGAGACATGGAGAAAATTGAAGCTGCTCAGAAATGAAAAAGATATTTAGCCCCGAAATGAATGAATATCTGACACACTGGCTGGCTTCCATGGAACATATGGGAAGCAGCCAGCTGAACTGATGGATTTTCTGCAGCTTGTTCTATTCTTCTTCTTTTTTAAATGAGACAACCCCTCCCCTCCATCAAATAGACTCTCTCACAAAATACGAATAAGTTTTCAAGAAATATCGCTGAGAACTTAGAAATCAAAATACAAATTCTCAACTGTACTGCTCCTTGCTTTTTTCCTAGCCTAGCACAAAAGCATGATGAACAGAGGAAGCTGCTACCTACCGAGTCTGATCATTGGTTTCTACAGACAGTATTGTCTACTTTGATTGGCAGCAGCTCTCCAGGGTTTCAGGCAGGAATTTTTCTCAGCCCTACCTGGAGATTCTGCATGCTAGGTGGATGCTCTACCACTCACCTATGTCCCATCACCACAGGAAGAGTGGTGGGAAGAATATTGAGCATTTTAACTATACAGTTCCCAAGAGATCTGTTCACATGAACCAGTGGCTTCAGTTCAACAAACCCTTAACTCCGCCCACAGAGACTCATTTAACATGAGGAAAGAGAAAGTGTATGAACTTGAAAGCAAGTATTTGCTTTTCCTGGTTACTGCCACTGAACAGGGGCCAAGGGGGTGAGTATATGTATCTATTGGCCCCCATTCCTGGGAACTGAGTAGTGGGGGGGAGAGGTTCCCCCTTGTCTGCATGGTACAAGCCCATCCATGCTAAATGCATAGACCCTTGCACTTGCTCAGCTCGGCAAGGCATGAAGGAATAACAGTGTACACCACCACGTGGGCTGTGGTGGATGCTGCTTGTGGCTGGAAAGATGGTGGTGTACACTGCTGTGCCTTCATGCTACTTTCAGGAACATCCAAACCAGGAGCAGGGGAGGGGCGGATTCTCCCTGTCACTGTGCAGACTTCTCTTTAAAGAATAACACAATCCATCCCTCAGGTGTTTGTTCCTTTGAATATTACCAGAATAACCTGGATGCTGGGTTATAATTAAGGGGACAATGCATAGGTAATTCAGGGTGCATGGATAGCATACAAGACAATTGATGTGATACACACACACACACACACACACACACACACACACACACACACACACTTTGCACTGGGGCAGTTGTGCCCAAGTAAAAAATAGCTGTGTGTTGAATGTTGCTGTCTTTGCAAAGACCGTAGGGCAGCATTCCAGGAAGTGGCTTGCAACGGAGATCATAGTGTTGAGGAGGGAAGTGTCTACCAATGAGAATCAGAAGTATAATATGGTGGCTGTACAGGAAATACTAATCTAGTGTAAGAGTCAGTGAGCTGTGTTGTCTTATGAAATGTTGGTACTAGTCACAGCCCAGTAACTATTATGCCTTTCTCTGCCACCACTGATTCCCATGGACCACTGCTGGCAACACTCTTTTTCTAGGCACCTCTTGTGTACATGGACACAGCCACGTGCAGGTTAAGTACCTGCAGACCTCTCCTTTTTGATGTTCCACAGCTCTCCTTTGTTGTTTGCCTTGCTGGCTTCCTTACTCTCTAGTGTTCTGCTTTTTTCTTTTTATGTAGGGACACCAGAATGAGACCATCTTTCTTAAGTCCCAGACCCATGTAACTTATCTGCACACTTCATACAAATTGCTGGCTGATGGAAAACAACCTGAAAAAACTGAAACTCAATACAAGTTCAGCTCCGTAACAGATTTTTTCCTTCAAGGGAATTTTCACAGTCTTAATAAATTTTTCCATATTTTATAAAGCATTAAACAATCGAGACTTTGCCCTAATGTGATGTAAATGTGATCCCTCTTCTCCCATGAGGGATTTCCATGCATTTTCTCATTGGTGCAAACCAGTATGCCTTCTACACAATGTATCACATTACAGCAACTTGGGGGAAATTCAATCCATAGCATTATATTTTGCTTGCTGGAGAATTAGGTATAGCAGCTGCACATAGTGGGTACCCCACCATTAAACATTTTGTATGCTGTCAGAGCACAGGAACAATTGATCAAGAGAGAGTGAAGTAATACGTGGACTCTTAGCTAGGAAGGATTTGGGTGGCAGTTGTTTCTTTCTGCCATCTGAAGTTCATAAGCTCTGGCTCCTAATCTCAGTTCAAAAGGGACATGTTTCCCTTTAAGCAGATGATTGAATTCCACTTATTTCAAAGGAAATCATCACGTTTCATACTCTACCTAAGAAACATATTCCAATTTTAAACTGGAAGAACTACCACCCTCTGGTTTTGAACTCTTAGATGATGAGGGCATGAAAGGGATTATTAAGGAGGATAAGGAGACTGCAGAGAAGCTGAATTAATATTTGCATCTGTCTTCATGGTGGAGGATAATGACCATATACCCACTCCAGAACTGAGCTTCTCAGGCTTGGAGGTTGAAGATCTGGGCCAATTTGAGGTGATGAAAGAGGATGTTCTAAACTGTATTGAAAAACGAAGAACAAATTGCCAGGGCCAGATGGCACCCCACCCCCCAAGAGATCTGAAGGAACTCAAATGTGAAATTACTGATCTCCTAGCAAAAATAGGTAACTTGTCCCTACAATCAGGCTCTGAACCGGAGGACTGGAAAGTAGCTAAAGTTACTCTGCTTTTCAAAAAGTGATCCAGGGGGGATCCAGGAAACTACAGGCTGGTTAGCTTAATTTCTCTGCCAGGTAAATGGATGGAAAGCATACTTAAGGACAAAATTGTTAACCAGCCTTGCTGAAGGACAACCAGCATAGCTTTTGCAAGGGCAAGTCTTGTCTCACTAACCTTTTAGAGTTCTTCAAGAGTGCCACCAGGCATGTAGATAAAATTGATAGAGTTGACATAGTATACTTGGACTTCCAAAAAGCTTTTGACAGAGTTCCCCACCAAAGGCTCTTGAGTAAACTTAGCAGTCATGGGATAAGGGGACAGGTTCAATTGTGGATTGGTAACTGGTTGAAGAACAGGAGACAGAGGTTAGGAATAAATAGAGAGTTTTCATAATGGAGGGAAGTAAGTGTGGTCCCCCAAGGATCTGTACTGGGACCAGTGTTCTTTAACTTGTTCATACATGATCTAGAAGTTGGGGTAAGCAGCAGCTAGATTTGCAGATGACATTAAACTATTTAGGTGGTGAAATCCAAAACTGATTGTGAGGAATGCCAAAAGGATCTCTCTAAAGTGGGAGAATGGGCGACAAAATGGTAAATGTAGTTCATTGTAAGCAAGTGTAAAGTGATGCATACTGGGGCAAAAAATTCCAACTTCACATATACACATATGGGCTCTGAGTTCTCAGTAGCTGACCAGGAAAGAGATCTTGGAGTTGTGGTGGACAGCTCGTTGAAAGTGTCAGGCAAGTGCACGGCAGCTGTGAAAAAGTCAAATTCCATGCTAGGGATCAGTACGAAGAGGATTAAAAATAAAAATGCTAATATTATAATGCTTTTATACAAATCTATAGTGTGGCCACATTTGGAGTACTGTGTACAGTTCTGGTCACCATTATCTTAAGAAATACATTGTAGAACTGGAAAGGGGGCAGAGGATGGCAACAAAGATGATCAGGCACGTGGAGCATCTTCTTTATGAGGCAAAGCTATAGCATCTTGGGCTTTTTAGGTTGGAAAAGATGCGACTACAGGGAGAAGTGATAAAGATGTACAAAAATACACATGGAGTAGAGAGTGAACATAGGTTCAGTCCTACTGGATCAGGCCGAAGGCCTATCTAATCCAGCATCCTGTTACACATAGTGGCCCACCGGATGCCTCTGGGGAGCCCGCAGGCAAGAGGTGAGGGCATGTCCTCTCTCTTGCCATTGCCCCCCTGCAATGGGTATTTAGAGGCATCTTGCCTCTGAGGCTGGTGGTGGCCGATAGCCATCAGACTAGTAGCCCTGATAGACGTGTGCTCCATGAATTTGTCTGAACCCCGTTTAAAGCCATCCAAGCTAGTGGCCATCATCACATCCCATGGCAAAGAATTCCACAGATTAATTATGTGCTGTGTGAAACAAGAGAGTGGACAGAGAGAAATTTTCCTCCCTCTCTCACAACACTAGAACCCGGGGTCTTCCCATGAAACTGTAGGCCGGGAATTTTAGGAGCAAAAAAAGGAAGTACTTTTTCCACACAGTGCATAATCAATGTATGGAATTCTCTGCCACAAGATGTGGTGAGGGCCACTAGCTTGGATGGCTTTAAAAGGGGCATAGACAAATTCAAGGAGGATAGGTCTGCCAAATGCAGCTGTGCATTTGTTGCAATCAGGGTGATAATGTGCTTGCACAACTGGGTTATGCAGTATGTCAGCCATTGATTGGTAGGAGCTCCCCAGAGGTTCAGGCAGAGGTCTTTTCTCTAGATGCCAGGGATTGATCCTAAGACCTTCTACATACATAGGATGTGCTTTATCACTAAGCTACAGCCCCACCACCATCACCGAGGAAACTCACAGAAGATTATGCCTCCTCTTCCATGATTTTTTTTAAAAAAACCACACCTCTGAGTGTGGTTCTCGGAGGTGTGGACCTTTCTCACCTCCGAGGAGGCCCAGGACCTTTCTCACCTCCGAGGAGGCCCAGGCCTCACCGCTCATGCAAGACAATTCACATCATCAATTCAACACTTGTTGCTACTTTGAACTGAGTCAGACTTTTAGTCCATCCAGCCCAGTCTTGTCTATGCCTGGCAGCAGTTTTCCAGAGCGAGATCTGATTCTTTCCAAGTGTTGGTACTTGCCTCGTATGTCCTCCTGGGCTTTGGACTAGGAATGCCTGCCTCACTGGAGGCCCTTCTCCAGGGGCAGCTGCCATCAGAGGTGATCTATGTGGTGGGTCTTGTCAATATGATGCCCCACTAATGGAATTCTCTCCCTAGCCTGAGAGGCTCCCCTCTTTTCAGCATCAGGTGAATGCCCTATTATTTTTACAGTGTTTAATTCAGCTTGATTTGGGGGAAGGGAGCTCACTTTCAACACAGAACCAAAGTTTGAAGTACCAGTCTTGTTCTCTTTGCATAGTTTGGTGCATCAGCTGCTGTGGAATGCATATGTGGGGACAGGCTAGCAACTGAAGTGAGATGGACTTGTGCCCTCCCTGGCTGGTGAAAGGTATGCAAGAAATGCACTGGGTTCTTTGTTCACGGCAGTTATGTATGGGGAAGACAGAATGCAACATAGCCTTTATTCTGCAGTTAAGCAACACGACTTTGGATTTCTCCCTGGATATCTCAGCTAGTTATTTAGGCTTTTGAGAAACTAACCACTTAATTAAATTAGGTACACCTGCATTATTGAAGATTGTTAGTCACCTGCTTGTCTCACATCCAATATACGCATTGAGCCTTTGGTTGAGAACACCCGCCGAAGATATTGAGAGAAGCAATTCCAATCAATTGGTTTGGTTACCTGTTCCTGTAGCCCAGTTATGCAGCTGGTTTGATTCTCAGACCTGGCGAGCATTTGTAGAATCACTCTTAAGTGGCTGGCAATGTCTGCTTGCTGGCTTGTGGCAGATTGGCTCATTAGCTAGAAATCCCTTCATCATTCAGCAAAGACGGCAATGAATCAAAGGAGGCTTATTCTTCCCCATTATCCTGTATCGATGTCGTTCTGCATTTTCCCCATGACACCCCAGACATGTTGTTTTTACTCCCACAGCCTGGATGGTGAACAAAAGAGAGCAGGGCTGATGCATAAGGAAGCGGTGAGGCTCATAGAAGGTAAAGAGGAGAATCCCTGTTTGGCAGGAAAAGCAGGGAGATGAAATGAGACAGAGCATATGCCAGCTGCTAGTGCCGTCCAGTTGTGTGCATTTGCATTGATGCTACCTTGTTTGTGGTGGCAGGGAGCTCCCTGTGAACCAAAGCATCTCTTATACTATAGACGGGAGGTTCATATTCAGTCATCAAAGGCCTAATTGCTCCTGTCAGTTAGGCTGCTTTTGGATTCAGTGTAATTAGTTCTTATTTGTACTGCTGTAAAACACCGAATAGCTAGGCCCTTAGCAATTATTCTGCAGCATGTGTGAATGCTCAGGTGCTTTTCTGACAGACATGACTTCAGAGTTTAGCCAGTTCTCATGAGATTTAGTTGCCAGTGAACTGGAATGAGGTAGCACATTGCTCTGGACTGGATTTGTTTGGATTTGTCTAGACTGGATGGGAGAACTTCTTAAAACCTTGGATCCACATTGCCAGTTTTACAATAGCATGTGGAGTTCACCAAAGAATAGATGATTGTGCACACACAGGTCACATTTACAAGTAACGTGGAGCCGTGTGCCCAAAGGACCTGCGGTTCCACCCCTGCTCCCCACTCTCTTGTCTGCATTCACACATAAGGGAGAGGAGGGGAAACTGGCTACATGGGCTTCCTTCTTGACTGAAGGACAGCCTCGGCAGCCAATCGCAGCCAGAGGGAGGGACGAGCTTCCTCCCTCAAGCCCAATTGCAGCAGAGTGGGACCGTGGTGTAGCGTTTGCACATAATGCTGTCACCATCAAATCACAGGTATGGGCAGCAAAACCCACTACAAACCAAAGGTTCAAATCGGAATCTCAGAAGAGAAACCTCGGGTTGCTTTGAGTCCAAACTGCGGTTGCATGCATTTTGAAATTTCAACCAGAGGTCCCTTCAATTCTGGCTTCGTGTTGCATGTAAATGGACTGGCAGTTTTTCTCCAAGGTGCATGGACAAGAAGAAGGGCATGTTCCCGCTCTTTCAAGTAACAAAATCAAACTGGTATTTTGAAAATATAAATTGAGTACTGTAGATCTGCAGAAATTAGCAAAGGTCAAATGTTCATGTGATTGCCACATCATGCATGTAGCTTGCAATTCTAAGCAAAGGTTTGTGCTGGAGTGTGAGTGGAGGCACAGGCTAAGTGAGAGAGAGCTAGGTGAGAGAGAGCTTTAGCCACCATGGTGGCTAAAGTCTCAAAAAATACCATGATGCATTCCTCTGATCTCAAATGTGTACTTTCACCAATAACAATGCCTTAACTTTTGGAAGCACAAATAGATATATCAGTTAATGATTACTATCCCTTGCTAACCTGGCAAAGAGGCACTTTTTAATGTGGTGATTCTCTTTATTTAGCAGGGGGAGAGTAACTGGCCCTATCCACCCCCAGCACAGTACCTCCAGTGACTGTTGCTGGTGTCTATCTTATGTTTCTTTTTAGATTGTGAGCCCTTTGAGGACAGGGATCCATCTTATTTATTTATCATTTCTCTGTATAAACCGCCCTGAGCCATTTTTGGAAGGGCACTATAGAAAGCAAATAAATAAATAAATAAATATTCAGCTAATTAAAAAACAACAACCATACATGTGTGCATGCATGCAGACACATGGTAGTGGCCATTATAGCATCCTGTCAGTGAGTTTCATAGATTAATTATGTGTTGTATATAAAAACAACTCTTTGTTTTTCTTGTACATTGCCCATCAATACCACTGCATGAGATTTTATATGGGGAGATAGTGAATATGAACATGAATATTAAAAATATTTATACATATAAATATGATGTATATTTATATACCACTTTTCAAAAAAAGTTCCCAAAGTGGTTTACATAGGAATGAATGAATAAATAAATTAAATGGCTCCCTGTCCCCAAAGGGTTCACAATCTAAAAAAGAAACATAAGATAAACACCAGCAACAGCCACTGGAGGGATGCTGTGCTGGGAATGGATAGGGCCTGTTGCTCTCCCCCTGCTAAATAAAGATAAGTGAATCATGAAGTTAAAAAAAGATAGTGAATCATTTCTATTTACCTACATATCTAAACTTAAATAGGTGGACTTAAACCATTCATCCATTTAGGGTTAAATAAACCCTAAATGGGTTTAGGCTTAAATAAGGGCACGTTTAACCTTTACACAAACTAAGTCACAGTCTGTACCTTTTACGTTTCACATCTGTTTGTCCCCATGGTTTGCATTTTCTCCCCTCTGTACTCATGTATGGTCCAATCGCTGCTGATCAGCCATTTATTTGGTAGAGAGGTGACTGGTAATAGCCACAGGTGTCTGTGTTAGTGTTCCATGATGGCCAATAGATGTCCCCTAATAGGAACTAATGGTTGGATTAATCATGAACAAAGATGGGTTCTGGAATGTCTGAGATCGGGAAGAGCCTCCATTGCTGGCAGGGACCCCCCAGCTGAGAACGTTGCTGTGTGAGTCTGCAGCTTCACAGGGAGAGAAGGAGGAAAAGAAAATAGCTGAAGATGCTTGGGGTTCAGTGCCCCCCCCACCGGGAGTCCAGTGCACTGCCTTAGGGGTGTACAGGCTGCTTTCCTTTACCTGTGCCTCAACTTGTATATTTGAACATAAACCCCTCCTTACCATGCACCAGCTGGACCAGGAGCCCCTACAGAGCACTTCTCATCCACTCCTGTCTCAAGCCTGTCTTCTAATAACAGGCGTAACGCTATGTGCAGTTTGGCCCTAACCCAGCTGCCTCTCTGGAACTATAGCAGAAGAGGTACAGCCAAGGCAGCTTTTCTGCCACCCTTGCTGTGCACCCACATACATACAAAGTAGCACAGTATATATCCAGGCTTCCGAGAGAGAAACTTCTGACCCATAAAGGACCACTTAGCAAGAAAAATCACCATACTCTACAAGAAAGGGCAAGTGCCGACGTGGTTGGCTAGAACTGTTCTTTGGCTGGGGACGTTTCATGCTTGGAAGAAGATCCTGCTATCTATGTCTTTTACGAGCAAAGGGGTACTTTCAGCCCTTTACAAAGAGTTCCCTGCGAATGGCTCCTTCTCTCTGCCCCAGACTGATGCCAACCAAGAGTACAGTTTGCCAGCTGGGGGACAGCTAGGCCAGCAATGCTTTAGTGAGGACATCCTCTCTTATTTCAATACTGGTTTTCATGGTAAATTGCTAAACAGTCAGCCGCTGTTTATGGCAGCAGCAGCAGGCGCGCCTCACCCTGAGCTGACCCCTCACCTCATTGGAAACACGGGCATGTGACCACATGAATGGCTCAGGAGGGAAAGCTCCCTGCCCCTGAGTCACAAGATAAACTAGCCACTTGCACCTCTGAATTGCCATGATGACAGGGGAGTTATTTCTTTTACATCTGGCTGATGGAGAAATCGCAGCTGGGCTGAATGGGCCAGCCTGCAATGACATGAGATCAGCAGTGGAGGAGCCTTGGAACACAGAGAAACACTCCCTGCAGTCAATTCCATGTTCTCTATAGCTTTGGAGAGGAGCCAGAGGATTTAGGGGTTACATCAAGTGCCCTTCACCTCCCTCTCCAGGCTATCTAATGCAATGCTCCCCTTCCCCCAGCAGCTGGGGTGGAAAGAAAACCTAGGCCAAACAGGCAAGGGCACCACACCTTTGCAGGCTTGAAGGGCATCTTGTCCACAGGTGCAAACCCAGCTGGACAGTAATATTATTATTATTTCTTGTTTACACAGTCAGACAGGTGTTATTGGCTGGTTTGTTTTATCCAGACATTGAGTCCTTCCCAAGGACCTGGGATGGCTGAATTTTATCATCAATACTCTTGGTTATTATAGATATCGTAGCAAAATATAGGTTGTTCCCAGTAAAGTTGCTTTTTGTAATTGGCTGATGGTGATTTCTGTGGCCCCCATGGTGTTGAGGTGCTCTTCAAGATGTTTTGGAATTGCACCTAGGGCACCAATTACCACTGGGATTATTTTGGTCTTTTTCTGCCACAGCCTTTCAATTTCAATTTGTAGGTCTTTGTATTTGGTGATTTTTTCTATTTCTTTTTCTTCTATTCTGCTATCCCCTGGTATTGCTATGTCAATTGTTTTTCTTTCTTCTTGACTACAGTTATATCGGCAGATGTTTGTCTGTTTGTAGTCGGAAGTCCCATAATATTTTTGCATCTTCATTTTCTACAACCTTTTCAATTTTATGGTCCCACCAATTTTTGGCTACAGTTAGCCTGTAATTTTTGCAGATGTTCCAGTGTATCATCCCTGCTACCTTGTCATGCCTTTGTTTGTAGTCAGTCTGTGCGATCTTTTTACAACAGCTGATTAGGTGGTCCACGGTTTCATCTGCTTCTTTACAAAGCCGGCACTTGCTGTTTGTTGTTGACTTTTCGACTTTGGCTCTTATTGCATTTGTTCTTAGTGCCTGTTCTTGTGCAGCCAGTATTAAACCCTCTGTTTTTTTCTTCAAGTTGCCATTCTTAAGCCATTGCCAGGTCTTGGTGATGTCTGATTTCCCACTTATATTGTGCAAATATTGACCATGCAGGGGCTTATTTTTCCATTGTTCTGCTCGGTTCTTGACTTGTTCTTTCTTGTAGGCCTGCTTTCTTTTATTGGTGTTGAATAGTTTCTTGTTATTGACCATTTGAAGTGCATCTTCTTCGCTGTCCTTGATATATTCTGCAAGGCCTCTTTTCTCCTCCTCTACTGTTTGATGGACTTGCAGCATTCCTCTTCCACCTGAGCTGCGAGAGAGGGATGTATTATTATCATTATCATTATTTATTTGATTTCTATACTGCCCTTCCAAAAATGGCTCAGGGCAGTTTACACAGAGAAATAATAAATAAGTAAGATAGCTCCCTTTCCCCAAAGGGCTCACAATCTAAACAGGGAGCTGCAGCCAGCCATGAAACCCTGATGTTTTTGCAAACACATCTGTGTTGCATCCACACGTTACATTTTAGGTCTATACTTGCACTGAGTCGCTGCACAGTTTTTAGATGAAAAATCTTGAATCACGAATGATTCAAGAAGCACTATCATGGGAGCAGCTCTTGAGGACTGCTCTGACCCTTTCAAGTCTTACAAGGAGCACCTCTCCTTGCACTCCTTACAAAGCTTGCAAGAAGCAGAAGGAGAGAAGAGGAGGTTGCTGGCCACCTGCCCTCCACCCCACTTCCAAAGCTTGCAAGGATCAGTTCTGCAGGGCAGGGGCGTAGCAAGGTTGAAGATTTTAAAATGGGCCCCTCGCTGATATACACACACAAACACACTTCACAATATATCATGCACTCACACTCACATCCCTATTATGGATATGGTGAATATCTAGTTCACATTGAATCTAGTTTTTTTTACTCTCTGCTCCTGCCGATCTCCAAGAGAATCAACATAATTCATAGGGGGTGCAACATGGGCGGGTGGGGAGTCATGTGATGTGCCTCTGGGATGCCCCTCGAGGCAGCGGGGCCCCAAGATGACTGCCTCCCCTTGCCTAATAGTAGTTACGCCCCTGCTGCAGGGGGTTGGCCCCTACCAGGGCCCTGGGCCTGGGCTGCACTTGACCCCTGGTGCCAAAAGATCTTGGGCCACCCTGGCTGAAAGCAATCTGCAAGGAGGAATTTCTATTGTTAAGGAGCCAATCTGGCAGGAGTAATAAAGACATACCACATTTATGAAAGGGGTTCCAGAAACATGAAGGAACTGCTGTTGGAGGCAGCTTTAACAAAGGCGTGGTTGCCATTCTCTTTATTCTGGGATCACAGTGTGATATTCCCTATGCTGCAGAGGGGCCAGACCAGAGCCTGTGTTCCACTTAAACTCTTGACAGCATGAGCTCCCCATAGGATTCATTCAGCAGCTGTAGGATTCCCATAACAACAGCCGGCACACTCTCGGCACCAGCAGCTTGCTGCATCTTCCTGTAAAGCTGCCTTCACATGAACAAAGGTAAAGCACATTTAGTATTTCTTTGACACTATTCACCGGCACTTTTGTTACATTCTCTCTGCTAAGACTGATATCCTAAGCCTTTTTACGTGGCAATATGTTCCATTAAAATCTACTAATGGGACTTTCATCAAGCCCACACAGATGACCAAATTTCCCTGGAGTAAGCACTTGGATGTATTATCTTGGTCATTTCTATCAAGGGATAAGAACAATTCTGAAGTCTAACATAAATGAGTGGCCGATATGTTGTGAAATATGTGATAGAATAAAGCTATTCACATGTCTGGGCAGGTGGGTGTGGGGGGAAGGCTATGCCAAACGTACCTTCCCCCAGACAGTCCTGTGTCATTGGTAGACTGCATGGATCCTGCTCCCACATGTCCGGTGCTGCTTGGAGCAGTGCAGATCGCTGGAGGCCAAAACAATGCATTCCAGCCTCTGGACGTCCCACAATGCACCATGCAATGAGCATGGTGCATTTGAAAAATCCCCAGGCGTCAGGTGCTCTAGGGTTGCATGCAGCCTGAGCATAAACACAACCTTGGTGCCTGGCTAAAGGCCAAGGTTAAAAATTGGGCTGCCTGTGAGGGTAGTGCTGGGATTGGGCTCAATCCTGGTGGTGCACATAGGCAGCCAAACCCAGCTCAAACCTATGCTTGTGCGCATAACCTTACTATGTAGTAGAAATGTTTGTACAGGCTTATGGTCTAAATGTTGTCCTCTGCTCTGCTTTCTAAGGATGATGTCATCCCACTCTCTATGGGGAATTGTGGGAAGGGATGGCACAGGACTCATCCAGGGCATGGTCTAAAACAGGGTTAGGCAAACTTGGTCCTCCAGATGTTGTTGAACTACTCCAACAACTACTCCAACTCTCATAATCCCCAGCTACAATTTATTGTGGTTGGGGATGATGGGACTAGTAGTTCAACAATATCTGGAGGGCCAAGTTTGCCCAGACCTGGTCTAAAGGCACATGATACAGCAACCTTCTTGGCATGCAGAAACATGCAGAGGGTTCCCCAGCAAAAGCTAAGCATGCCCAGGTGCTCAGTGCCAGCATGGAAGACTGCTGGTGGACTCTTCATATGTCTCTTTGAGGTCAGTAGAAGAAAGGTGGGATATAAAAATGAAATCAGAATAAACGAAAATATAATTTATTTATTATTTTATTTATTTATTTGATTTATATACCGCCCTTCCAAAATGGCTCAGGGCGGTTTACAATTAAAACAACTTATAAAACAATGAAAAACTAAAACAAATTAAAAACAATAAAACAACAACTAACAATTTAAAAACATTTTAAAACAAAAATTAAACATTGTCCCCAGACCCCAGCTCAAGAAGACACGTAGACTTAGTATGGAAGAAAAGGGCCACAACTTTGTTAACTATTACACAAGGCATGGCAGACTGGAACACCGGGTGATTAATCACCCTTAGAGAACAGTGCGGGCCAATAGAAGCAGGTCAGAACTCTGAAATCCTACCCAGCGCCCTACTGGGCGACACACCCTGGCTCGGGAATGGGCAGGTACGCCCCACCGAATTCCTTCAAAGCCGACCCCACCTTCTGTAAGAGAGGATCTGGATACTTCTAGGCATTCGTCCACCCCGGACCACACAGCCCAAAGGTTGGAGAAGTCCTGAAGCAGGGTTCATGGCAATCATTCTCCCCGTGCCGCACAGGCTACAAAGGAGCGATTAACCAATCACCCCTTTTACATATCCAAGGGTGCTCACCGATGTTCTAACCCTCAAATTACCACCCCGCCCGCACTGTTCCTGCCATTGTGGCTGACCTAACTCTAACTACGCACCCAGGACACAGAACGGAGTAGGCAAAAAAAACCCCAACAGTGGCCAATGCGTTGGGAGCAAAAAATTCCTACTCGGCCCCTTCAGGCGGCCAGTCGCTAGACCCGCTCTGTACCGGGGGGGAGAGCTCCTTCTCCTGTGATTGCCTGGTCCCAACTGAAGAGAGAATGGAGAATGGGGTGGGGATCGGTCAATCCTGGCCGAAACCCCACCCCTTGACCAAAAGGGTCAAACGGAACCCTTCCTGGTCTTCATGCAGGACAGGCTGGGACAAACTCCCTCCCATCTGCACAAGGCCGGGGGGGGGGGTGTTAAGTAATTAAAAACCCTAAATCAAATTAAAAATTAAAAAATTTTTTTAAAAAATTTAAAGCCCTGAAAGGCCAGGCCAAACAAATATGTTTTAAGGGCCCTCCTGAAGGCCAACAGAGAACTCGAATTACGGATTTCCACAGGGAGCGCATTCCACAGCCCCGGAGCAGCCACAGAGAAGGCCCGCCTCCGAGTTGCCACCAGACGAGCCGGTGGCAACTGGAGACGAACCTCCTCAGATGACCTTAATGTGCGGTGGGAATCGTGCAGAAGAAGGCGCTCTCCAAGGTAACTTGGACCTAAGCCATTCAGGGCTTTAAAGGTAATCACCAGTACTTTGTATTTTGCCCGGAAACATGTCAGCAGCCAGTGTAATTGTTTCAAAATAGGCGTAATATGGTCTCTCCGGGTTACCCCAGAGACCAATCTGGCTGCCGCATTCTGAACTAATTGAAGTTTCCGAACTACGTACAAAGGCAGCCCCACGTAGAGCGCATTGCAATAGTCAAGCCGGGAGGTTACCAGCTGGTGCACTACTGTTTTGAGGTCATCCTCCTCAAGGAATGGACGCAGCTGTCGAATCAGCCAAAGCTGATAGAAAGCACTCTTGGCCATGGCCTGCACCTGAGAGACCAGGGTGAGGCCTGGGTCCAGGAGTACTCCCAAGCTGCGCACCTGCTCCTTCTGGGGGAGTGTAACCCCATCCAGCACAGGGAGATCTAACTCACTTCTCAGATTCTGAGCCCCCACAATGAGCACTTCCGTCTTGCTTGGATTCAGCTTCAATTTGTTCTCCCTCATCCAGCCCATTACTGCCTGTAGGCAGGCATTTAAAGAGTGAGTGCCATTTCCTGAAGATGAAAAGGAGAAGTAGATTTGGGTGTCATCAGCATACTGATAACACCCAGCACCAAATCTCCTGATGACTTCACCCAGCGGTTTCATGTAGATATTGAAAAGCATTGGTGACAGAATGGAGCCCTGAGGGACTCCATATAACAGCTCCTGCTTTGAGGAGCAACTGTCACCAAGCTCCACCATCTGGGATCTACCCGAGAGATAGGAACGGAACCACTGCAAAGCGGTGCCCCCTATTCCCAACTCCTCCAGGCGACCCAGAAGGATACCATGGTCGATGGTATCGAACGCCGCCGAGAGATCCAAGAGGACCAACAAAGTCATACTCCCTCTGTCGATTCCCCGGTAAAGGACATCCATCAGGCCGACCAAGGCTGACTCAACCCCATAGCCCGTTCTAAAGCCAGTTTGGAATGGGTCTAGTTAATCAGATTCCGCCCAAACCGCCTGGAGCTGGTTAGCCACCACCCTCTCTATTACCTTGCCCAGCCAGGGGAGATTGGAGATTGGCCTATAACTATCCATCGCTGAGGGATCCAGGGAAGGCTTCTTAAGAAGAGGTCTAACTATTGCCTCCTTCAAACAAGGAGGCACCCTACTCTCCCCCAGAGATGCATTTATGATATTAACCAGGCCATCTCCAACAATCTCTCCGCTAGATCGAAGCAGCCAGGTCGGGCAAGGATCCAGAGAACAAGTGGTAGGCTGCACCGCTCCAAGCAGCCTGTCCACGTCATCAAGAGTCACAGATTGAAACTGATCCATCCTAACACTGCAAGAGGGATTGCTGGATACCTCCCTCACGGACCCTGCAGAAATAGTGGAGTCCAAGTCGGCCCGAATACAGGAGATTTTATTCGCAAAGAACCCACTAAAGGCGTCACAGCAGAGTGTCTCCGGGAACTGATTTGAGGCAGAAGGAGCAGAAATTATACTCCTCACCACCCGGGATAACTCTGCCTTACGTGAGCCCGCAGACGCAATTTGCGCTGACCAAAAATGTTTTTTTGCCACATGCACCGCCATTGCATAGGTCTTCAAATGGGTTCTATGCTGCATCCTGTCAGATTCGAGCTGAGTTCTCCTCCACCTGCATTCCAGTCGCCTACCAAGCCACTTCATCCCCCGCAACTCCTCCGTATACCAGGGGGCCATCTTAGAAGCAGGCCTGGAGGGACGCTTAGGAGCAATAATATCTACTGCCCTGGTGAGTTCTCTATTCCATGTTCCCACCAGGGCATCGACAGAATCACCGGCCGCACCAACATCGAACCCCTCCAAGGCCTTTTGGAAACCCGCTGGGTCCAGCAGCCTTTTTGGACGGACCATCCTAATAGGTCCGTCACCCCTGCAGGGGTGGATTGTGTCCGCGATACCAACCTTAACCAGGTAGTGATCCGTCCATGACAATGGGGTAACCAACGGATTCCCCACCCACGGAACACCCCCCCTGATCCGAACAGAAGACCAAATCCAGTGTGTGGCCGGCAACATGAGTTGGTTCAAAAATTAATTGGGATAGGCCCATAGTTGTCATGGCCACTATGAACTCCTGAGCAGCACCAGACAAGCCAGCCCCAAAGTGGATATTGAAGTCCTCCAGCACCAAAAGCCTGGGAGACTCCATCACCAACTCCGCGACCAGCTCCGTCAGCTCAGTTAGGGAGTCAGTTGGGCAGCGGGGTGAACGGTACACCAACAGAATCCCCAATCTATCCCTAGTTCCCAGCCTCAAAAATACACACTCAATATAGGTCAACTGTCTCACAGGGGCCCTGGTAAGGGAGATAGTATTTTTATGGACCATAGCCAGTCCAGACCCCCGCCCACTTCCCCTAACCTGCTCCACAACAGAGTAACCTGGAGGGAGAAGCTGAGCCCACACTGGGCCACTCGCTTCCCCCAACCAGGTCTCAGTTATGCATGCCAGGTCAGCTCCCTCATCCATGATTAAATCATGAACAATTTCGGTCTTATTTTGAACCGACCTGGCATTACAAAGGAGCAAGGTCAGGCTCTGTGAGTAATTGGTGCTGTTCCCCAAGGCCTGTGAGTTGTCAGAACAGTTGGAAGTAGAGATAGTCACTAAATTACCAATTTCTCTTCCCCTGTAATGGCCAGCTGTTCTGCCAGCACCAATTCTTCTATTTCCCACCACTACAGCAATAGCTGCCCCCAGGCTGCCAGGCGCACCCCCCGCATCCGCCCCCTCAGGAGAGCCCAAACACATCCTGTCAACTAGGCCTGGCACAACTCAGGACAATAATAAAAACAGCACTTAAACCCCCCCAGGAAGAAAAAAAAATCCACCCACAAACAACCCCCATCCCTCAGTCCCACCCCCGGAGGGCTGGCCCCAGGGGCCGGCCGCCTACAGGCACGCCGCCGGCATGTCTTCAGCAGTATTTATAAGACTCTAAAGCTACCCAGCAACCCCTTCTGCCACAAAGGGCTGCCGGCTGACACAGGTGTTAGTTGTCAGGCTTTCTGAAGACAGCGGCTGGTAGGCAGCTCCTCGTCAGGGTAAGATAGATGGAAACACAAACCCAGAAGGGCCAGATCTAAAGTCCGGGTGGTGAAGGGGGAGGGAGAGAGGAAGAGAGGAAGGGGGAAAGAACAGTCAAACCCTCAAGCCTTCTTCACCTCCTCCTGGTGACTTCACAAATGGGGGAGGAATGCAGTGAGAAGGTAGAGCTACTGATGCCAGCCCACCCCTTCTCAGAGAAGCAGGACTGGTGGAGCCACTGCTGAGTCCACTTCTCCTCCCAATCCAGGTAAGCAGGGTGTGTGGGAGTGGAGCAGAAGCAAGATGAGGGCCCCAGGGCAGGGCTTTGCCTCAGGGTCCCCTAGAACCTGTGCAGCTCCTGACTCTTGGTTCTTTCCTCCTGTTTTAAATGGATTCTCAAAACAGCAAAAACGTTAAGTGCATTTGAGGGCAGTGAAGGAAGTCAACTTGCTTACTATTATACTAAGCTCATTTATGAAGTATGATTTTTTTTTTAACCAATACTCTATACTTATTACTTCCAGCCCTCTTTTACTACTGTGTCCATAGCCTCTGCTGTGGTGGAATGATTCTCTTGGCCAACAGAGATATTCCATGATCACCTATCTGAAAATGAGATCTTGCCCCCAGGGGCCCCTCCTTCACTTGTGAATGGGAAGATGCCTAGAAGCAGCAGCGATGGGTTTCCATCATTGTTTCCACAAATCCCACCAAATCCCTCTGACAACACCAAGGAAAGTGCCTTATGTGCCTGGTGGAGGGGACCCACAGAGAGCATTTTGCCAAGACCCCACCCCTGCCAACCCTGGAGCCAGCCCTGACCCCACCTATCACCAGCAGATATGGAAGAGAAAGAAGGCAGCTTCAAAAAAGGGCATGGCGGTGTCTTATCAGGTTGCCTGGTGCCAGGGTTTAGCCTGAAGTGTCACGGTTTTATCTTTCTTCTCATGTTCTCTTGGAATTACATCCTAGAACTTACACCTTATGGTGACATCAGAATCAAGGAATCAAGCCATGTTTCACAGACCTCACCTGACCCCCGTCTAAATCTCTCTCTCTCTCTTTTTGTCAGGTGGAATGACTGAGAGGTGGGCATCAACACAGGCATAATAAATCTGTTTTGAAAACATATGGGAAAGAGGGCAATAATTTGACTGTGGAAATCTGCAAGAAGGAAATGCTCAAGATCTCTTTCGGCGGAAAAAATCCCTGAGTGCCTCCATGCTTGATGCCCTGCCCTGACAGAGGCTCCTTGGAGCCTGTGGGCACTGCCCCTGAATCAGAGGATCTGCACCTAGGGAGACTTGGCATCCTAGTTTCCTTTAGGCATTACACTTGTGTGGATTTTTCCTGTTAATTTGATCTGTGGGTTGTGGTAACAATTAGCGGTATTGTCAAAAAGGTTAAGCAATGTTAGATTTTCAGACAATGGCTCATTTGTTCAGAACCTGGAATAAATAGCTAGGTTTGACTAATGTGGCTGCTGTATCAGTCTGTATTATGGCTCAGTTTCCTGATCATGTTTTCAAGGCATAGTGGGGAACAGAAATATACTTTGTAGTTCTTCAGACTGCAGCTGGGGATGGGATTACATTTTTAACAAATGTTTTCCGGCATTTAAAGAACTCCTTGCAAATAGAAAACTAGCACAGCAGGGAGCAGGCTGGCCCACAGCTGATTTCCCAGGGACTTTTACACACCGCAGGCTTTACCGCAAGTTTACTGGGAGGCTTTACTGCAAACTCGAAGTTGTCCCCCAAAACCCGACACAAATAGTTGGGTTTTTTTAACCCAGGATATAAATCGAGCTACACTCTAATGCACTGTGAAAAATCTGAATTGTGTGTGAACTGCTCCCTGATAACCCGCAGGGATTTCCGGGTAAAACTGGCCGATGTGTGAATGCATCCCTTCCATTCTGGAGGAAATGCTACTTAAAGGGCTTTAAAAGCCCCTCGTGAAAAACTTCCTGCTGAACTAGGTTGTGTGTGTGTGTTTTAATTTGCAAGAAGTTTTTTCCACAGGGTAGCAGTAAAAAATGACCACCACCCCACAGGCGTTGCTGTCCACTGTACCACCTCAGGATTCTGCTACCCCATTCCATAGACTAGGCTTGATAGAGAGGAGAAATTAAAGCAAAAGCACCATAAGCAAATAAGATTTATCCCCCTTGTCATGTCTACAATCACACAATTCTAAAACTATTTTCCCCCTCAGTGTCGCTTTACTGTCTGCAGTAACCTTGATTGTTGTTCTGACTGGTCCCTTGCTCTTCCTTTCTTCCCAAGTCAGTGCTTTATCATTTCATTTCTAGGCCCAGGGTTCACCGTTTCTCATTTATCTGCATTGACTTTTTGGCATCTGTTAGCTCAAGGTATGGGACTAATCTGAGTCACTCTTCACCTGCCCGTATTATTCTTCATTATTTACTGTTCCTCCTCATAGAGCAATCTGGCTTTCTCTACAGTCACCCTGCACAGTTGAGTTGTGCCCTCCTGCTTCCGAGGCTCTCCTAGCTCCGGCTTGCATGGTTATGCTCTCCAGAGCACTCCCCTTTTCATAATCTCCTCTAGCTCCTTAATAAACTACTTAGCTGTATAAAGTATTTAACTGGTCTGTAATTTCCTGGTAAGCCAGCAGGTTCCCTAATAAATATACTAGTGTTGTGCTGGCAGCTGGCCAGGCTTCAGGAATCTCTCATGAACTCCACTCGAAAGGAGCTTGTAAAAACATTGGCTCAAGCTTCTCCAGTTTCTAGTCTTGCTTCCTTTGCCATTCTCTGCCCTCCCTCACTTATAGTATTGTGCAAGCATCTACATTGTAAATGGCTGTGGGCATTTTAGTTGTTTGTTTTTATGCAAGCCAGCCCTGCCACATTTCATCTGAAACAAAGGGTTTCAGGTATGTATCTTAAACAGAGGGATACACATTTTTTTCTTGTATCAACATCTCAGTCAATGATATGTCAGAATATTAGTTTCAATTTTTGCCCATTTCTCACCCCAGCCAGTAGCCTCTTTGCCACTGGCCTCCTTAAGATGTAACACGGAACCGTGGGTCCACACACCCCTCCCTGGTAGCTTTCCTGCCTGTTCACTTTTGGACATATAGGAAAGCTGCCTCAGGGGGAGGTGGGGCAACTGGCTGTGCTGGCTTCCTTCTTTCGTGAAGCACAGTCCACACAGTTTCCTCCTTCCACTCTGGCTCTGTGGGGCTGAAACTGCAGTGCCAGCGTTCAGACGTCATGCTGGTGCTGCAGAACCGGGGAGGGAAACAACAGGAAACAACTCTCTGGTTTCCCCAATTTGGATGTGCATCCAAGGAAACTGGAGGTGAAAGGACCTCTGGTTTCCTGTTACATTTGAATTCTCCAATAGTTTATTGAGGCTGGAAAGAGGAACGGGCTACATCTGTGACTGCTCAGCCAAAGCCTTAGCCTCGTAGTGGGGTTTGTCTACCAGTAACACCTCCCTCCCTCCCTCTCCATACAAATGTGCATCATTTTGTTGATGAGTGTAACTATTATGTATCAGATACATCATACACTCCCCGTCAGGTGTGTAACTCAGGGAGAGGGGGCCCGCGTTTGCCCCTCTCCCTGGCGGCCCCTCGGAGTGAGGGAGATAATGAGATAACAGAGAGGGGTGAAGCTGGGGAGCCCTCAGAAGCTAGGGGGCCCAGGTTCTTTGAACTCATCCACTCAATGATAGCTACACCCCTGCTCCCTGTGTTTCTGACACATACAGAGCCTTCTTTTGAGCACTGGGCTTAGGTAGAGGGAGAATCCCTTCTACTCCAGAGCAGGCATCAGAACTGCACCGTGCTGATTGACTGGGCTTTGTGTCAATTAAAAAGTGACTTCACCTCCATCTCAGAGCCAGGCAATATATAACAGTGATTGTTTAATAATTGTGCCAGTCACAAAGGAACTTCTCCTCCTCTAACAGAGCAGATTTTAATATTTGAATTAACAGTGAAAAGAAAAGAAAAATTTAAAAGAAAGCACCATTTAGTGCTTAAAACACACCATGCTGGGTGGGTATCCAAAGAAGACAACCCACATGAAGCGCGTGGGTGAGGGAGTTCCTGCATTTGATCCAAGGACTGCCCTTGTTGTTCTTGACAAGCGAAGGCAAAGGGAAGCAGCCTGTGGGGGGCGGGAGGCGGAGGGGGGAGCTGCACCCATTCCTTTTTGAAGGTCTGCCTGTACACGGCCTGCATAGATTCCAATGGTATACTGGTAGCCAACTTTCATTAAACAGAAAAACAAACAAAAGCTCATTAAGATTGTGAAATGGAAATCTCAATCTGTGGTTCTCCAGTTTGTGGAAGTGAAGGGTCTGTGGAACCCTTCACTTGTGGAAGTGAAGGGTCTTGTCTGAGAAAGCTGCTCTTACATTACATGTGAGCAGACCACTCAGTTTTTCTATTGAGCACTTGAATATCACCAGAATCAGGGGGCTCTAGAGGATGGAGAGCTTAGGCATTAGCAAGAGCCATTTCCCCTCTGCCTCTGACCTCCTTCGGTGCTCTGTGCAGTGTGAAAGAGCCACTTTCTCTGTTCCCTTTTCACAAATTCACACTAGCTTCCATAAGACATCCTTTTTGGCCTCAAGAGGATTTGCTTCCTGTTCTCACTGATACCACCTTTGCTATTTAAATTACAGTTTCTTCTGCCAGATTTCTGGGACATGATTTCCTGCATGCCATTTCTCAGTGTGCTTAGCCTGACTGATCCTATGTTGTCCCTTGGCATAAATGGTTCCTGTGTGAGCATTTGCAAATATCTTAATGTTTGTTTCTGCTTCAAGAACCACTAGATCTGGAAAGTGGAGACTATCCCATCTGAAAAGAAACCCTGAGATAAACCAATATTGAAAAGTTTATGAAAAGCTTAAGTATTAATATTTTTTCTGCTTACCTCTCCAAGGAATGCTATTAATACTTTCCACTGTCATAACATTAAGCCACAGACCATCTCACCTTGGCTCCCAGTATAATGTCTTTTACTCACTTACAGCTAGCGCTCTCTCTCTCTCTCTCTCTCTCACACACACACACACACACACACACACACACAATCTGCACGAACCTAGGTTTGGACATTGCAGGGAGTGGAGCAGTGAACAGGGATCAATTTAAAAAGGAGAGCAGGTCCTTACCTGCTCACTGCCACCACATGCTGCTTCCTGTTGCAGCAGTGCTTGTCCCAAGTACCCGCGCTTGCGCGGCCACCATTTGCATGATCAGTATCGTGGTGAGCTAATGAATATTGCCTCACTCATTCGCAGTCTGTACCCAACATGCAGAACAGGAGAAAAATCCAAGGTGGAGATTCTTGAAGCCATTATGTTTGAACTGGAAGGGAAGTAGAACTATATACAAACTTCAAGAAGGCGTTCTGGTTAGTTGCCAAAAAGGAAAAAAGTTAGAAAGAAAAGGAAAGGGGAAAAGAAAAGAAAAAGTTCAAAGTAACAGCAAAGAGTTAAAGCAAGATTTGGAGTTTCTTAGCCAAATCTAAAGAAAATCTTAGCCACTGTCTTCATAAAAATTGTGTTGTTTGTTTTGCCTTGAGACAGATCTTGAGTTCAGCTTCAGCTAGAATTGCTTCATTTTTGGTTTTTAAATTTGCTTTTAATACGGGTTGCCTGTATCTCATCTCTTTGGCAGGAGTGTTGGGTGTTTGCCTTCTGCAAAACATTTGTGCTACATTCCAGTTTCCTTCTCATATGATAGCTTGGTTGAAAGCTTGCCCCCTTCTCCCTAGAGTATGTTGTAAATTTTACCTCAGAAACAAAGGAAACAAGGAGGGACCGGATGCCATTTTGTATGAAGTAAAACCATATGGCAAGACACTGTAAGTCTGGTTTGAACAGCAAACTCCCTAAAATACCAAGCATTAGATCTTGTTCCCCAAAGGGCAGACATTATCTTAGAATGGAGTTGATCCCTGGAACAACTGAATCCTCTTAGACTTATATATCCATCTGTGCTGCAGTTAAGCTGCACTCTTAAAGAGGTTGAGTTTTACTGTAATATAAGTAGCGTTAGAGCCTTGGTTATGGTGGGAATTATTCAACCCCCACCTCTCCCCAAAACAATTTCAAACTTTTTCAAAAAAAGAAAAGCACAATTTCCTGAAACTCACTCACTCACTCACTCACTCACTCTATTTTTGGAAAATGTTCATTTCAGAGAAGACTTCTGCTGTTTTGTTTTGCCAACTCTTTTTCTGGTAGGGCTTCTATGCCTTTAACAGCAAAATGCTGAGAAATAGAGATTTGCAGGAACTTAAGCAGGCGCAGATCACTGCAGATGCAGTGAACAGAGAAACTTCCCCTTTTGAACTTCCTCCTGTCATGCTGCTGTGAGAAATAAAAGGGGGGTGCTCAGTTAACAAACACAGACACCAGACAAGGGAAGCATCCCAAATATTACAATATGTATTGAACATAAATTGAGGTGTCTTTAGCGCGCCAAGCTGCACACCCACACAATCTGTGCTGCTGGGAGCAGCACGAATCCCTATCCACGCTGCTCCAGGAACCATGGATCAACAGAGGCTGGGGCTTGTTTTCCTGGCCAATGGATATCCCACAAGGCACCTGCGTATTGAGTGTGGTGCCTTGGGGGATTCCCCCATCAGACGGGCACTCTAGGCACCTGTCTTTGTGTCTCCTTGAGCTGTGAGCTGAGTTCGGAAGTGGGATTAGGTTGTGTGGGAGTGCCGAGATTGGCGCGGATCCTGGTGCTCAACACAAGCAGCCAGACTGAGGAAGCCCAGCCCAGTTTTGCACGTGCGTGTGTACCGCTGGCATCGGCCCCGATCCCAGTGGCACTGCGGCAGCAAACCCGCATATAGAGCCACCCTCCGATCTGCTTGCCCAAGCGCTCCCTTAATCTCATTTTTTAGATTGTCTGTCAGCTGCCTTCTCGGGGAGGGATGGCGGGATCCCCGTAATGCACCACACACTTGCGTGGTGCGTTAGTGGAGCTCTGGGGATGGGGCAACGTGGGGTGTCGTGTTCCAGGCCCCTGACCCTTGGAGCTACCAGCAGCAGCTGGAGCTTGTCTGGGTGGGCAATATGCTCATCAGGGCTTCCTCCCCACTAACCCTATTGCCCTTTCTCACTGGCTGTGAGAAGGGGCTCCACATGTCATGCATCTAAAAATATATAGCAAAAATAATTTCCAAAGGACTTGTAAAAATGAACCACAGTGGCAGATATCCTGGTGAAAGAAGCGCGTGTGGAAGGATGTTGCAGTAGCGCAAAGCTGCTGCACTCACTACTTGCACTCAGTCTGGAGTATCGCATGAGATTAATGTTTTGCTACTGCAAGCATGCAGTACAGTTGCATAACTTGCAGCACAGCTCATTTCCCCGCTGTGCCATTAGGGGGCTTGTGTGTGTTTAGAGAGAGGGACTATTTTGAAGCTGCACATATGCATATACATGTAGCTGAAAAAGCGGTGTTAAAGAAACCCACCCTTAGAACCTGAAAAAAGAAGAATGGCCCTTGCCATCTAACAGAGGTATCACAGCCTGCCAAAGTTCTAAAAAGCGGCCACAGAAGCTAATTATCTTTAGCAGCCTACGACTAGCAATTCCATCTTGTTAAGCTGAGCATCAAATCCAAATTGACCCATTTATCCACCACACTCAGGAACGCTAATGACCCCTTTGTACCTGTGCTGACCAAATAACCCCTCGTCTGATACTCACTGTATCGGGGAAGATGCTGAACGGCAATCATTCAGAGGTGCGTGGACATAACTCTTGGTCCTGTCTTTCCAGCAGCACTTTTAAAGATTTACTGTCTTGGCGGTTTCAAGCACCAAAGTGGAAATACAGTGAAGGACAGATCTGAGGTTTGCCACTTATCCAATGGAGAGAAACTGAACAGCAGCACAAGGGTGGGGGGGCTACATTTCATTTGCATGTGTTTAATTTCTATTCTATAGTTTTTTAAGAACAAGAATCTATAATCTTGCACCAAGGTTGAGCAAAAAATACAAACAACTCTTGAGTTGACTCAGGTTCTGATAAAAGGGATTTTAGGGGAAGCCTGCTTATGAGTTGTCGACTGACAAAAATCAAAACACAAGCCAGATCTGCTTTTGTGCTTTCAACACAGCAGGTTAAGATTTCCATAGCACGAAGACAGACATGATCACCTTCTACTTGTATGTGTACAACTTCTGTTAAAGGTGCAGCTACAGCGGCTGGTTAGAAAAGTTGGCAACCAGAGTTGTGATTTGTGAAGTGAATTTCACAAACATTCTTCTTATAGAATTGTAGAGCTAGAAGGAAGCAGCAGAGTTATGTAGCTTAAGCCCCGTGAATCAAAGCATGTCCATCTGCCCCCAGCCTCAATAGATCAAGAAGCATAGCCAAGTCTAGAGAGTGCCAAAAGGGGGAGCTGATCCACTGCACAACCCGTGCCTGCAGGGTACTTAACTAGATCGAGGTGGCTTGAGCAAGCCAAGCTACATCATTGTTATTCTGTTATTCTTCAGAATAGTGCTATACCACTTTTCAGCCAAAAAAAGGGTCTCAAAGCAGTTTATGTAGGAAAATGAATGAGAAGGTCATTCCCTATCCCTATCACATTAAGGAGAAACACATGTGGAACACCAGCAGCAGTCACTGGGAGGGACACTGTGCTGGGCTGAATAAGGATGATTACTATCCCCTTACCTAGATGTCAGAGAGCCACCACTTCAAAGGCTGCCACTATGCCCACTTAGCAGGGGTGAAGGAGGGGTACATCAGAAGGCATGCTTGTTCCATTGCTTCCCAAATTCTCCAATATCTTGGTGGTGTGGAGAAGCTCTGGATCAGGGCTGATCAACTTGAGACCTCCTGCAGACATTGGCCTAATGCTGGGAATGAATTCCTGCTGGGAATGAACCAGCATGGCTTCTGCAAAGGTAAATCTTGCCTCACCAACCTTTTGGAGTTCTTTGAGAGTGTCAACAAGTGTGTGGCTCAAGGTGATCCAGTTGACATAGTATACCTGGACTTCCAAAAAGCTTTCAACAAAGTTCTTCATCAAAGACTCCTGAGAAAACTTAGCAGTCATGGGATAAGGGGACAAGCATGTGTGGATAGCTAACTGGTTGAAGGACAGGAAACAGATGGTAGGGATAAATGGAGAGTTTCACAATGGAGGGAAGTAAGACGTGGGGTCCCCCAGGGATCTGTACTGGGACCAGTGCTTTTTAATTTATTCATAAATGATCTAGAAGTTGGGGTAAGCAGTGAGATGGCCAGATTTGCAGATGATACCAAACTCTTTCAGGTAGTGAAATCCAAAACGGATTGTGAGGAGCTCCAAAAGGATCTCTCCAAACTGGGGGACTGGGCGACAAAATGGCAAATGCAATTCAGTGTTGGCAAATGTAAAGTGATGCGCATTGGGACGAAAAACCCCAACTTCAAGTATACGCTGATGGGATCTGAGCTGTCAGTGACTGAGCAGGAGAGGGATCTTGGGGTCATGGTGGACAGCTCGTTGAAAGTGTCGACAATTTGTGGCAGCTGTGAAAAAGACCAATTCCCTGCTAGGCATCATTAGGAAGGGGATTGAGAATAAAACTGCTATTATTATAATGCTCTTATACAAAACTATGGTGCAGCCACAGCTGGAGTACTGCATACAATTCTGATCACCACATCTAAAAAAGGACATTGTAGAACTGGAAAAGGCACAGATGATCAGGGGACTAGAGCACCTTTCTTATGACGCAAGGCTACAACACCTGGGGCTTTTTAGTTGAGAAAAAAGACGACTGTGGGGAGACATGATAGAGGTCTATAAAATCATGCATAGTGTGGAGAAAGTGGATAGAGAGAAATTCTTCTCCCTATCATGTAACTCTAGAACCAGGGGTCATCCCATGAAATTGATTGCCAGGAAATCTAGGACCAACAAACAAAAGTACTTTTTCACACAACACATAATCAACTTGTGGAATTCTCTGCCATGAGATGTGGTGACAGCCGACAACCTGGATGGCTTTAAGAGAGGTTTGGATAACTTCATGGAGGAGAGGTCTATCAATGGCTACCAGTTGGAGGGCTGTGGGCCACCTCCAGCCTCAAAGGCAGGATCTCTCTGAGTACCAGTTGCAGGGGAGTAACAGCAGGAGAGAGGGCTTGCCCTCAACTCCTGCCTATAGGCTTCCAGCGGCATCTGGTGGGCCACTTTGTAAAACAGGATGCTGGACTAGATGGGCCTTGGGCCTGATCCAGCCGAGCTATTCTTGTGTTCTTATATTCTTAAAACTCCCGTGATCCCTGACTATTGGCTACTGTGGATGGGGATTATGGGAGTTGTAGTCCAAAAACACCTGGAGGGCCGAAGCTGAGCAGCCCTGCTCTAGATCAAGACTTAAATTGACCAAATGTGACCTGCAGGCCCTTTGTTGTCCACCTTTCGATCGATTGATTGTGTTTTTATCTCTTCATTTGTTTGGTGAGTGTAGGAAGCCTTACCTTAGAGTTTTCCATTGTTATAATTAAAACCACCTTGTGAAGTTGGGTAGGCTGAGAGGAGCGAAAATCACCCAGTGAGTTTAATGGCCAAGCTCAGATTAAAGCACGGTCTCGCTGCTACCAGTCTCACACATACAGCACACCACTCTAGAGCTCACGGCAACAAGAGGGCCACGATAGGTCCAGTTTGTGGTCTCTGTGACTCAAGATTTATTTTACTTTTCTTTTAAAATGTGTGTCTGTTTATTTATGTAATCAATTCCTCTATTTTTTACATTTTCATCTGGAGCTTCTGTTTCTCTTGCTGCTTTTCTGCTGAAGGCTACTAGTTAGCCACAGTTCCTCACTGTCATTTAACTGGCCAGCAAACCCTAATTACAGCCTCTCCTTAAAGAATAAACAACCAACCAACATCCGTCTGTACACAATTTACCATCTAATGGCCGTTACCTTGTTCAGCAAAGCTTATATAATGATTCCTGTGATCTTTGCAAAATGTAAGTCTGGGGTTTTACTTCTCCACTTTATAAAACTGTGATTTTTACATTAATATTTTATAACCTTGGGGTTCTAATCATAAAGTAATAAAGACTTTATGATTAATTGATTTGAAACTAGCCAGGCCCTGAAGTCTGTACATGTCAAATTGATTCAAATTGATCCATTGTGTTTAAATACCGCCTAGGCTAAGACACTCATAGAACCTTGTGCGACCAGAGAGATGCCTAAAGCACTGGGGTAATGTAATTATGTTGCCACCTTGGTACACTAAATTATTGACTAGAACACATTTCTCTGTGTTTTGTGTTGAGGCCAGGAAAATTCACCGGAACGGTTAGGAAGTTACAAAGATAATGCTGGGTGAATACTGATCGCCATTTTGCCAAGAGGAAACGGACCATAGTGTACATGTAGCCCCTTGGTAAGCCACGTATTTGTCCGGTCCTGTCACTTTGACCACACCTCTGCATCTGATTAAACATCTGGGGATGTAGGATATGGTAAGATTTGCCTCACCACTTAGTCAGGCAATACAGACCACCAGCTAATCTGGTAGTTATATGTAGAACACAGCAAGTTGCTAAATGGCAAATGCTCTCCTGTATTCCCCTGTTGTGCCTGAATTAGGGTGTAAATGAACATAACTCCTAGGTGTGGTGACCAGAGTATTTAATGAAGAGGTACCTCTAAGCAGTCTTCATTTTCCTTCAGTTTGTGATATCCTTGAGCCACAAATAGATGAGATGTTCTTTCCGGAAGCCTACTACTGCACCCAACATGTATGGGGTCCAAGGGGAATCAGCAGTTCCTGATAAACATCACGAGACCCCCCCCCCCACTTTGCAGAAGACACCCTACACAGGGAGGCTGCAGATTCAGAGGACCTCTAGATCCTCCACAATCTCTCCAGTGACTTGGGAAGCAGAGACAGTGACAAATCTGAGCAGAAGCCCAGACTAAGGGGCTTGGGCACAAGGTCTTTAGCAGAACTCAGGAGGAGGAGGCAAGAATCAGTACATGCTCTGAACCAGGGCCCTGCTGACGCTCTAGGAAGGGGAGCATCAAAGGGGGCTCTAACACTGCTCAGTTTGTGTCTAGTGGTTGCAGGTACAATTCTGTATTTTGCTCGGCTCCCAGTTCTGTGAGGCTCCTTAGCTGAATAGCTCCCTGGTTACACCAGCAACCTTGTCAAAGGCTGACATCCTGACTAAATTTACTCAGGGCAGGCCCATTGAAATTAAAAAGAAAAGTTACAGGTGCCTAACTTGTCCTTTTAATTTCAAAGGGACTTCCTTGAGAAAATTTAGTCAGGTATCAGCCAGAGACCTTCTGGGCAGCTCCTTGACCTTGCCAGTGAGGCTGGGAATCCAAGCCACATAGCAGTGGTGGAAGAAACAGGTCACAATGTCCATCTCAGGGTCTGTTTTCAAAGGCAGCAAACCCTGCAAGCTCAGCATTTGGTCTGCTTCCAGCTCAGAGCTCTTGAGAGGTTGCTGCTTCTGCAGCACTGAGATCGCTTTTGCTTTCTAGCTCCACAGGGAAGCAGGATCCATAAGCAAAGTTTCTTCCCCTTTGAAATTAACCCAAGTTTGAATTTCCCCAAAGTCAGAAATGATGTAGGCAACTTGCCTTAGAAAAAACCCAGTCAGAAGCCGTGCTTTGGGCCTGAAGCTCTGTGTGTGCAGCACTAAGGTTGCCAGATCTAAAAATAAAGAATTCTGCTACTCCAATGGGATCCAGAAGCAGGGTCCACAGAAAATATTCAGTTTGTCTAAAGTGTGCACGTAGTGAAATTGCTTCACCTCCCCCTACCACCAAGCAATACAGCCACACATGATTATTAATTATTAATTATTATTTATTTAACATATTTTTATACCGCCCAAAACACAGATTCTCTGGGTGATTTACAAAACAATAAAAACAACTAATAAAAAGATTGACACATTTCAACAATTAAAATTTAAAAAGTTAAAACTATTAATATGCAATTAAAACACAATTAAAACAATATCTAATTAAAAGCCTAACAAATGCATCTTGACTGCCCTTTTAAAAGCTGTAAGAGATGGGGAGACTCTTATTTCAGCAGGAAGTTTGTTCCAAAGCCTTGGGGCAGAAATACCCAGTCTCTGAGTAGCCACCAGACGAGCCAGTGGCAAATGCAGATGGACCTCTCCGGATGATCTCAGTGATGATCCCAGATTATTATCAGGGCACCATAAAGTCCTCTTAACACAAGCCAGACTACTACTGGGTCACAAGTAAAAATCAAGAACTAAAACCGCTGCACAACAGATAATTCAAATAATTGAGACAAGTTGCAGACTACATCTACATTTCATTAAGGAATTAAGCATTCAGAATAAGTTTACTCATTTTACAGATGGAATATACTGAGATTGACACAAATCCCAAGGGCGATCAGAGAATCCATAGAAGGGAACTCAAACATTAACAGAGCAGAAAACACAAGAAAGTGGGTTCAGCCACAGATGATAGGGAAAATCACTAATATATTTAAAAACACTTCTAATATTGTGTGTGTGTGTGTGTGTGTGTGTGTGTGTGTGTGTGTGTGTCTGCGACTGCGTGACTGCATATGGTGGAGACAATGCAGAAAGCTGCATAGTTGTGACACATAGAGTAAGGAATAGTAGACGCACAAATACTGTTTCAGATGACTTCCATATGTCTTTCAAATTGTGAGGAACAGATTGCCTGTAGCTCTTTGTTCACAATACCTACCTCACTGATCCTCATAACAAGCTTGTGAAGTAGGTTACTGTTGTCCCATTGTGGGTATAAGTGAACGCAAACAGTTGTATCTTACCCCAGAATTCCCACAGAGTCAATGAAGCTGTGATCGCGTGGGCGATAAAGAAGGTAGGGTCTGACTCACATACTGCTGGGAGCTTGGTCCGTGCTCCCAGATGATCCTCACTGTTGCAAGCAGCACAGATCTCTGGCAGCCGGGATGATGCATCCTGGCCTCCAGATATCTCATAATGCCCCACACAATGAGCATGGTGCATTGAAGGATACCCCTGTGAAATGGGAGCTCTAGGCAACCATCTGTGTGTATGTGCATGTAGCCTGAGCATACAAACAGCCCTGGTGCTGGAGTAAAGGGCGCTCTTGCGTCCTTAGCCCTAGCTAAAGTCCAAGGTTGAAAGTTGGGCTACCCATGAGGGCAGGGGCAGGATTGGGCCCTAGCCTGGGTTTTGCTGCTCATATGCATAGTCTTGATGTTTGGCTTTTAATTCAAGTGCCCCAGCTCTCTTTGAATTACCGCAACCTTTGGGAGACGGGGTGCCTTTGAATGTGGTGCAGCTATCCCAGTGGTGGTGGGGAATAGAAGGAGTGACATTATCAGGTCAGCAAGCCATTCCAGGGGAAAGGTAGTCAGAAATTTAATTGCTGTCTCTCCTTCTGGCTGTCCTGCCAGCTCTCTGACCTCAGGGAGCACTGCCAACAACCCACATAGCCTTATCCTGCTTCTCTGCAATGCCAGGTCAGTCCAAAATAAATCTGAACTCATCCGTGATTTGATTATGGATGAAGGGGCCAACCTGGTGTGTATTACTGAGACTTGATTGGGGGAGGCTAGTGGCCCAGTTTGGGCCCAGCTTCCTTCTCCAGGATATTCTGTAGAGGAGCAGGTGAGGGGACGTGGGCGGGGAGGTGGAGTGGCTGTGGTCTATAAGGATAACATCTCCCTTACCAGGGTCCCTGTTAGAGTATCGGACCATATTGAATGTGTGTACTTGAGTTTGGGGACCAGGGAGAGATTGGGGCTTCTGTTGGTGTACCGATCGCCCCGCTGCCCAACGGAATCCCTTACTGAGCTCACGGACTTGGTCGCGGAACTCACGTTGGAGTTTCCCAGACTTTTGGTGCTGGGGACTTCAATGTTTATTTTGGGACCAATTTGTCCGGGTTAGCTCAGGAGTTCATGGCGGCCATGACAACTATGGGCCTATCCCAAGTGGTCTCTGGATCAACACATATTGCAGGACACATGCTTGATTCGGTCTTTTACTCCAATCAGGGTGGTGTTCCATGGGTGGAGACTCCTGGGATTTCCCCATTGTCATGGACGGACCACCATCTGGTTAAGGTTGGACTTATGACCACTTCCCACCTCCGCAGGGGCAAGTGGCCTATTAGAATGGTCTGCCTGAAGAAGTTATTGGATCTGGTAGGATTCCAAGAAGGCTTGGAGGGATTTAATGTTGGCTTTGCCGGTGATCCTGTTGATCCCCTGGTTGAGAAATGGAACAACTTACTCACCAGGGCAGTAGACATGATTGATCCTAAGCGTCCCCTCTGACCTGCTTCAAAACTGGCCCCTGGGTATACAGAAGATCTGTGGGGGCTGAAACAGCAAGGCAGGCGACTGGAGCACAAGTGGAGAAAAACTCAACTTGAATCTGACAGATTATGACATAGAATAGGGATGTGCAGACCGGTCCGGCGGTCCTGTTCGGGGGTTCGTGGTCGAACCAAACCACCACCCCTGGTTCCATCGGACTGGATCTGGACCACCAGGTCTGGTCCGGAAGGTTCACGAACTTTTTTTTGAAATTAAAACTTAAGGAAGTACCTGTAGCCCCTTTGGGGGGCTTGCTGAAGCTGCGGGGCGGGGGAGTGTCCACGCGGGTTCCCTCTCCCCCCGGCAGCCCTCCTCATCACCGCCATGGCCGAGTAACTGAAGCCTCTCTATCCCTTACGGGCCTTAGCAAGAGCAAGCAGCCGCGATTTTGGCGGCCACTGCGCATGCGCAAATGCCCTCTGCGAAGCACTTTCTTATCTTTAAAAATTTTTTTTAAAGAAAGAAAGTTCGCAGACCGGTCTGGGACTGGACCAGACAGGGGGAGTGGTTTCAATGGGGGGCCGGATCGAACTGTCCCAGTTCCGTTCGAGGCCAATCCGGCCTCGAACCAAACCAGGCCAGACAGTTCTGTGCACACCCTAACATAGAGCTCATTTAAAGATACTTGCGGCAAAGAAACAGTTCTTTTCTGCCCATATTGCCTCTGTGAGTTCATGTCTGGTGGAGTTGTTCATGGTTGTGAGGGGACTACTATCTGCCTCCCCACCCCCACCAGAATTTGGAGTTATCAGTTACCTGCTGCGATGTGTTTAAAGAATTTTTCGCAGATAAAATCTCTCGGATTTGGGTTGACTTAGATGGAGACTCCACAATTAATTTGATGTCTGAACTGGAGGTGTCCGACAACTCCTCTTATGCGACTTGACTGGATCAGTTTCAGTTTGTGACTCGTGAGGATGTGGACAAGCTGCTTGGAGCAGTGAGGCCTACCACTTGTTCTCTGGACCCTTGCACAACATGGCTTGTTCTATCTAGCAGGGAGGCTGTTGTAGGCGGCCTGGTGGAAATCATAAATGCCTCTCTGAGGGAGGGCAGGATGCCTCCTTGTCTTAAGGAGGCAATTATCAGACCTCTTCTAAAGAAGCCTGCATTAGATCCCTCAGAGTTGAGCAATTATAAGCCTGTCTCCAGCCTCCCGTGGCTGGGCAAGGTAATTGAGAGGGTGGTGGCCTCTCAGCTCCAGGCGGACTTGGAGGAAACGGATTATAAAGACCCTTTTCAAACTGGTTTTTGGGCGGGCTATGGGGTGAAGACTGCTTTGGTCGTCCTGATGGATGGTCTCCAATTGGGAATTGGAGAGGAAGTGTGACTCTGTTGGTGCTTTTGGATCTCTCGGCGGCTTTCAATACTATCGACCATAGTATCCTTCTGGAACGTCTGAGGGTGTTGGGGGTGGGAGGCACTGTTTTACAGTGGTTCTGCTCCTACCTCTCAGACAGGTTCCAGATGGTGTCGATTGGAGATAGTTCCTCTTTGAAATCTCAGCTTAAGTATGGTGTTCCTCAAGGCTCTGTACTTTCTCCAATGCTTTTTAACATCTACATGAAACTGCTGGGAGAGATCATCAGGGGATTTGGAGCTGAGTGTTACCAGTATGCTGATGACACCTAGATCTACTTCTCCATGTCAACTTCTTCAGGAGCTGGCATATCCTCCCTAAATGCCTGCCTGGAAGCAGTAATGGGCTGGATGAGGGAGAATAAACTGAAGCTGAATCCAGATAAGACAGAGGTACTTATTGTGTGGGGTCAGAACTCCAGAGACGATTTTGATCTGCCTATTCTGGATGGGGTCACACTTCCCCAAAAGGAACAGGTCCACAGTCTGGGAGTACTCCTGGATCCACACATCTCCTTGGTTTCTCAGGTTGAGGCAGTGGCCAGGGGTGCTTTCTATCAGCTTCGGCTGATACACCAGCTGCGTCTGTTTCTCGAGATCAATGACCTCAAAACAGTGGTACATTTGGTGGTAACCTCCAGACTTGACTTCTGTAATGCACTCTTCATGGGGCTGCCTTTGTACATAGTCCGGAAACTTCAGTTGGTTCAGAATGCGGCAGCCAGGTTGGTCTCTGGGTCATCTCGCTACACCTCTGCTGATGGAGTTACACTGGCTGCCGATAGGTTTCCAGGCAAAATACGAAGTGCTAGTTATAACTTATAAAGCCCTAAACGGCTTAGGCCCTGCGTATTTGAGAGAACGTCTTCTTCATTATGAACCCCACCGTCCATTGCGGTCATTCGTGGAGGTCCGTCTCCAGTTGCTGCCAGTTTGTCTGGTGGCCACACAGAGATGGGCCTTCTTGGTTGCTGCTCCGGGAATATGGAATGCGCTCCCTATTGAGATACGATCCTCCCCATCTCTGACAATTTTTTAAAAATACTTTAAAACCCATCTTTTTACTCAGGCTTTTTCAGCTTTTTTATGGGCTTTTAATTCTGTGATTGATTTTTAAATTGTTAGTTTTTAATTGTTTTACATGTTTTTATGTGTGTTTTTAACTGTTTTATCATTGTGAACTGCCCGGAGACACGTGTTTGTGGCGGTATAAAAGTGCAACAAACAAACAAAATAAGTGACACTGCCATTTCCAATGTCAGCATCAAGGAATCGGTGCCACATTGCATGTCAGGGGAAAAAGGAGCTCCTCTTCCCTTTGCTACTTCACAGCTGGATTACTGTAATGCGCTCTATGTGGGTCTGCCCTTGAAGAATATCCGGAAACAGCAGCTAGTGCAAAACGCGGCAGCGAGGGTGGATTACTGTAACGCGCTCTACGTGTGGCTGCCCTTGAAGAATATCCGGAAACTGCAGCTAGTGCAAAATGCGGCAGCGAGGGTTTTATCCGGAGCTGCCCGTTGGGAGCACATCACCCCCATTCTGAAAGAGTTGCACTGGCTGCCGGTTCGTTTCCTGGTCCAATTCAAGGTGCTGGTTTTGACCTTTAAAGCCCTTAACGGTTTGGGCCCGGGGTATTTGAGGGACCGCCTGCTCCCAAGGGTTGCTGCCCGCTTGACGAGGACATCTGAGGGGGCCCTGCTCTGGGTGCCGACAATGAGAGAGGCCCGGCTGTCGTGCACTCAGGACAGGGCCTTCTCTGTTGCTGCTCCCAGACTTTGGAATGCTCTCCCAGTGGCCATTTGCTCCTCAGACTCGATCACGGCTTTTAGAAAGCTTGTTAAAACTTGGCTTTTTACCCAGGCTTTTGCATAATCGTTTTATTGCTGCTTCTATGTGTTTTTACTTGTATTGTTTTTATGTATGTTTTTAATATGTTTTTATATTTTTAGCTTGATGTTTTTATTGTCTTTTTATTTTATGTTTTTAACTTTTGTAAACCGCCTTGGGGTTGTCTTTCAACGAAAGGCGGTATAGAAATGCAACAACAATAATCAATCAATCAATCAATCAATCTGTATGCTCGGATGAAAGAGGATCTCTTCTATACTACATGTGGAATTGAATAGAAAATAAGGGCACTTTCTCCTCAAGAACAGCAGATTATGTCATCAACTCCAGGTATGTGCCCTTGCCTCTGTAACTTGCCTCTGTAACAGTTATGTTTTTTATCAAGAAAGAAACAGTCCCTGCAGGACCCAAATAGCTAAGGAAGTCCACCACTCTATCATTGTGAGAAGAAGTGTTGAGTAAATTGAGCACAATATAACACCATCTCAAGTAGGGGTGAGCACAAAACAGGAAAACCTGGTTTGGTTCAAGCAGAACTGGACTCGAACTGAACTGGTTCTGGTCTGGTTCTATGTACACTAGAGCCAGGCCTGATCTGGCTTGGGTCCAAACTAGTATGGGCTCAGCTTGGGGTGGGGGGAATTAAAACAAAAAATTTGTACACTTAACCACCATTGCAGGGCTTCAGGCGGTGCTGCCGTGGCTGTGGGAGGGAGTCTCCTGAGGTTCCCCCTCCCCACGCCAGTCTTCCCACAGCCTGTTCTGGGATGTTTTCAGCTTGTTCTGGGCCTCTCTGTGCTGGTGGTGGCCATTTTGGAGGCTGCCATGCAGACACACTGGCCATCTGCGTGGCTGGGTTACCCAGCCACACATATGGCCATTGTGCATGCATGATAGCCTCTAAAATGGCTGCCACCAGTGCAGAGAGGCCCAGAATGGGTCATCTGAGACCAGGGGAGGCCTGCGGGGGAGAGGGAACCTCAGGAGACCCCCCTGCAGCTGCGTCAACACATGTGCAGCCACACAACAGTAAGTCTACCTTTTCTTTGTTAAAAGAAAACCCTGAACCGAACCCGGCCCAAGGGTGGGCCCTCAGGCCGGGCCATTTTGAATGCGAACTGGCTCGACCTTGAGACGGCTCATACATCCCTAATCTCAAGGAATTGGTTTTGTTATGTGAAACATCCGGATGGGTTTTGATACCTTGCAATCTGGACATCTTCCATCTGCCTTTCACTCTCCTGGGGCTGTGGGAGACAAGGTAGCCACATCTCTTCTACCCAGTCCCTCTATGATCTTGCCACCTGCCCGCATTCTCCACCTCCTGTGGTGGGGAAGGAAGATAGATAATAGGAGAGGAGATAAAACAGGTGGGAGGAGTCACTGCTGCCTTCCTCCCCCCCTTTGTGGTTGAGGCTTATGTGTTATGTACATTTAAGAAGACTAGAATGCTGTTACCCAGGTTCCCTCTTGGGAACCTCTGTGGACATGGTTTTAAGTGGTCTCCACTGTGTTTTCTGTACCTGCAAGTTGTAACAAATACTACCTTCATGTTTGTATTTAGTTGCAATAAAGAGATGCTGTTTTAAGAATCCCTCTTTCTCTGGCTGGTGCTGACCATGGATAAAATAACATGCAGGGGTTCTACAGATGGAGCACTCCCTTAAAACTCACTAAACAAAATAATATTACAGATGTTAGGGTTCATAGTCCTGATACGGTGCAGATAGTATGCAGTGCAGAACATGCCACCCAAATACATGTACTGTAGATGTATGTCTGATATGTGGTCTGTGGATTTGCCCTCAAGGGGATTCAGACATCCTAGAAGAACTTTGGTTCTGCCTTCATCAACTGTTTTTCCTGGGATGTCCCCCCAAATATATCTGTAACAGCTGGACCAGTCCAAATCCCCCCTAGCCACTGATGAAGGCTCTGCTACTAGTTTTTGTTTTGGGGAAGATATCATCCTATTAAAGAGATTCTAATCAGGAGTGTGAAATCTTTTTGTTTTTGCCACTGCATTCATTTTTGTTATTTAAGTCTCCTCCATATGGTTATTTTTTCTCACTCTAAGTTTATTCTGTTTTTCATTCATTTTGTTCCTTTTAGAAGCTTCAATTTAACTGGCTTTCTTGCCTTGCTTTTGCAGTTATGAGCAGTAGCAGCAGTTCCTTTGCACAATTGCTGGCTAGTAGCCACTGATTTCCCCGCGATGGATGCAACATGATTACAGGGCATTGTGTGTGTATGGTGGGGTAGGGGTGGGTGGGATGGGGATGGTGGCCCTCACTTGTGATCACTGTATCTTCGGCATCATGCCCCACAATGACACGGCATCAGGGGCATTACTGGAAAAAATGCTGGTTGCCAGTTGCAGCTGTATACAAGAGTTTCTTCTTGGTTGCTGAGTAAGGTAACTGCTACGCCCCCTCATGAATGAGTAAAATGGGAATACATGTGGTTCTGGAAATAAATCCCATTCATACTGCATTCTCTTCTGTGGGGGGTGGGGGAGAACCAAATGGGACCCATTCATTTTTAATTTGTTCTACAATGAACAAATTCACCTAACTTCTTCTGAAATTAGCTGTATGGCTATAAAGATCAGGACTTCCTTGCAGGTGGCATCTTCTTTATGGAAAGGTCTTCCAGACTCTCTTTCTCTTCGAGCCCTCGGGAAGCTGGCCAAAAGGCTGTGTGCGTGTGTTGAGAAGCTGCTGTGATTTTAGCCTTTGGATTTCATATGTTATATATTTGTAGGTTTAGTTTCTGTGGGGATTTATTCCATTCTCTTAAAAAAATTTTTTTTGATGTATTTGTACCTATTTTTGTCGTTGCTAGCCACTTTCGAGGGCCTTTGTTGGCAGAAATATGCCATATCAGCTTTAAAATAATATACTTGCAGTTCTTGTATATTTTATATTATTTTACTTTACACAATTTTGAGTTGCTTTCCAACTTACATAGGTGCGGATGCCATGTGCATGGTCAGCATGGTGTTGCTAAGCATGCAATTAGCATCCGCGCATGTGTGGATGCCATGTGCATGCCAGCACCACATGCAACTTCTTGGGGTAAGCACCACCACCGTAGGAAGCTGCATGTGGTGCGGAAAGCAGGCAAGGACCTGCTCTCCTTAAAAAAAAAAAAAAAAGATACTGCTCCTTGCTCCCCTCCCCTTGGCGCCAAACTGGTTCGGACCTTGTCTGAACTGGGCTGGTGCCAAACCAGTGCACAAACCTTGGTTCGTGCAAATCCCTAACAAACTGTAATTGCAAACTGTTGTTTTTATGAGAAGAGATTCCTATGAAGGCCATTGCAACGTCTGGATACACATCACAAGGAATATTGTTCCTATAAGCCAGGGCTGGGCAAACTTGGCTCCAGTTGTTGTTGAACTACAACTCCCATCATTCCCAGCCACAATAAATTGATGGAATAAATTGATGGCTGAGGATGATGGAGGGCCACGTTTGCCCAGCCTAAGTGTCTATAGCAGAGCATGCTCCAGCCTGTCACTTACTTTGGAACACATTTGCTCCTAGGAAAGCTTTCCACCCTGTCATTTCAAATTGCAAACTGTACTCCTACTCAGTTGTAAATCTGCTTGGAGGAAAAGACACCCCAGCCTGCCGCTTGTTTCTCATAGTGTCGACTGCCCATCAGTTCTTCCTGCATTATCCTTTGTGACTGTGTATGGAAATGTGCACGGAGACATTAAGAATAATGAGGGCCAAATAAGAATAAACCGAAAACTCAAGGTGACAAGCAGTGGTGGTGTGGAGACAGTTGTCCAGGGAACTGATAATTTTGTTCCAGGATATGTTCACTATAAAATAATGAGATGGTTTGTTTCTTTTTTCCTTTTTGTAATTAAAAAAAAAAGGGAAATTTGTAAGGGACAAGGCTTGTGCATGAAATGGATCAGCTTTTGGTCAGCCTGGCCAGTTTAGGGACATTTGAGCCACCAGTTGCTAGACAAGAAAGCTGTGTTTTTCACCACCATCTGGTTTTACTGCAGCCACTAATTAGTTTTTAAAATATTCTCAGTATTTTAAAGCTTTTGTTTGTTTTATGTATACGTTGTTATGCATATGCCTGCTGGCCAGGAGGAGGCCCGGGACAACGTGCTTATGTGTGCACACAGAACAAATCTGCGGACACAAAATTGGAAATGGTTGCTGCACCTAAAGATAAACAACTGTGGACTGCTGAAGTTTCACCAAGGAGGAGTCTGGCTATCTGACTGCCTTCTCACTTCCTCACTCACTGGGGACAAAGAGGTGAGTGTGGCCCACACTGATTCCCCACACTGATGATGGGTGGTGGGCCACAGGCAGCAGTGTTGTGGTATAGGAAAATACAATTTGATTTGATCTCAAATTGATTCAGGTTGAATTGGAGGCAATTTGCTGATTCAACTTTGAATTGAATCAAAATAGAGGGCCAGATTTGGGGGTCAAAGGGAATCACCCCTGATTTGACTCAAATCGATTCAGGTGATTCAAGGGCCATTTTGAGGCCCATTTTACTGGGGGGGGGGAAAGGGCCTCAAAATAGCACCATTTCTCTGGAGAGAGCTGGTGTTGGTGGAGAGACCAGCCCTCCACCCCGGACAGTGCATCTGCCTGCATTGGAGGGCTGATCTACTGGGTAGACATTGTCTGTCTGAAATGACAAATGCTGTATTCGTGGACAGGTTCTTTCTGTGACTGGGGCGCCCTAGGCTTCTGATCACAGAAAATATCTGTCCATTGTTACAGCCTTTGTCCTTGCAAATAAATGCTATAGCCATGGGCAGCAGCAGGCTGGTGGTGCCTCTGAGTGCATCATTATGGGGTGAGGCTTGTGGGTGCACTCTCAGGATGCTGCACATGAATACAGGGTTCCTACTTTTCTTAAAATCTGAAGAGGGCTCCTGTATTGTATTAACATCGTAACATCTGTTAACCTTTTATCGTGACTTACCTATTACATTGTTAGGCTATTTTCACGCGCACTGGAAACCAGGCTAAAGGAGCCCAGCCTGGTTTCCTCTGTGTGTGTGTGAGCACACGTGTGGGTGTACCCACTTAATTTCCTCCCCTTAAATCAGTTTAGCAGAGCAAGCCTGTGTGGATTCTTAGGCTTGCAAGCGCTCTGATAACGCCGTTTGTCTGATCGTGTGCTGCTGTGGCATGGCTCCATGGTGCGGTGACTCACAAGAGTCCCCCATCCAGAAGGCTACAACAAGCCTCCAGGTGTCAGGGGGCTCCCCAGAATGCCCCGCATACTCACGCGGGGCATTCTGGGACTGCTGGGGGCCAGGAGGCCCACAATCCCCACCGCCCTAACTGGCTCTGTGACAGAACCGGTAATCGTGTGGACAGCCGATCTGGTTGCCCAGGGCAAGCTCCCTGCTCATCTGTGGGGAGAGCAGCTCAAGCCTGCTCTCCCCACAGAACGCCTTTGTATTAATCAATCAATCTCTTTATTTCGGTCAGCGACCAGAGAACACCTTTGTATTTTACATTTTGAATACTCAGTGATGAGTATCGTCACTTTAATGATACTTTACTGATGATACCTTTACCGATACCTTTAGTGACAGCTTGTGCATGCCTGTGGTTGTGTGGATAAAATGTGGGGAGAAAAAGCCATGAAACCACACTTAGCTCTTTGGAGGAAGGGCGGGATAAAAACACCTTAGATGATCAGAGCTTTTGTTGTGGGCGTAGCATCCTCACTCACCTCCTGGACCTGCCAGGGTCTTTGTTCCCCCAAGACTATCGAGGCAGGGGTAGCCCAAGATATTGCCATACCTAAGGCAAGGTGCCAAATGCTGCCTTGTCCCATGATCGTGGTGGGGTCATTCCCCTTTCAAAAGCAGCCCTTGAAAGCTTTTAAAGTAGCATATGGAATGGGGAGGATGGAAAATTGCCAGCAGCTTCCTTGTCTCTTTGTACTTCATGCAAGTTTTGGAAGAAGCATCCAGGAGGACCTTGCAAGGACCTCAGAGTGGTCCTGAAGAGCTGCCCTGGTGGCAGTGGCAGCGGTGGGGGGGGGGCGGGACACCACCCTGCACCCCAGTAATCCACCACCTGAGGTGACTGCCTCAACCTTGTCTCATGAAAGGACTGCCCCTGTATCTAGGAACTAGAATGTTTTTGTTTCAAAAATTGGACACTCTCTGTACATGTTTTCTCAGAAATAAGAAATAAACAAATAGTCACTTGCTTATGAATTATTCTGTGTGGGTTGGGATCAGGCCTTGGTTTGGGGGCCTTGAGAAGCTTTGCTTGGGACCTGGTCGACTTGAACCCTGAACTCTTCCCTGCCAGGTGATTCTCCCATGACTTTCTCCATCCTTCTGTCTGCCTGTGCACAGTGCAGATGGGGCATTGCTTGGTATGAAGCAGCTGCATGGAACCCCCCCCCCTTTCCAACCGGGTGACTACCTTGCTCTGCAAACCGAAGCAGCTGCTCTTTCTTCCTCTTTGCTGGCCATAATGTATCAGGGAACTTGAGAAAGACGCAGATGCTTTGCTCGTTTGTTTTGGCTCTTGGAGTGAAATGGTCTAACAATTGGAAAGGGCCAAACAGAGGTTAGGAGAAATGGCACAGAGGGGACAGGATGATTTATCCACAAAGTCAGCGCGGGCAAAGGGAAAGCTCTATCTCCGTAAGGCCCCACAGCTGGCTGATGGAGAGTTGCTCTTGTTCTACTGATAAGTATGCACACTGCCTGCATAATTCTTTTGGAGGGTTCCTTTGTGACTAAGCAGCTGATTTCTGCAAACTTTCTGCACTGGTAAGAGAAAAGATAATGAGACTCTCTACATTTCCTGGCAGGGTTTGCTTCCCAAATGGCCCCCTGTAACCTCCGCATTGGAAACAGATTAGAGGTCTTAATTCCCCCCTTATCACAAGCAACACCCTCGGGGAAAGAGCCATGTCCTTCTCCTCCCACCGCACTCCTTTGGGATTTGCTGCTAAGTGGGCAGAGCTATTTTAGCAACGCAAACCTGTGTTGCTTATATATCTAAATGGTAGTAAAGCGAATATAGAAAAGTAAACATTTCTATATTGGTATTCAGTAAGCCAGTTGAGTCATAGGAGGATTTAAAGAAGTGAGCATCCACTTGCAATTCAGGAACTTCTCTCTCTGTGAAGAGGTTATCAGATGAAGGTGGTATGATTCACACCTGCTGTGTTTCTGGAGCTCACACTTTTAACACCAAGCACATATTAACCAGGCTAGTCAATAAGACAGTGGTTCCCAACCTGGGTTCCTCCAGATATTGCTGAACTACAATTCCCATCACCCCCAGCCACAATTAGTTTAGCTGGGAATGATGGGAGTTATAGTTCAGCAATGTCTGGAGGAACCCAGGTTGGGAACCACTGCAATAAGATGTCTCCTCCCACCCCATGTATTGACTTTGGCTTTTGTTCTTTTGAGCCTTTTTTCTAAGCCTGTTCTTTGTATTTTTGTCAGTATAATGCCATAGGCTACTTTCAGTCCTCCACTTCTGGTGAATCTCTTGGAGCAAAATGGCCCAACAACCAAGCAGAGATTAAGAGTATTGACAGAGAAGGTGATACTAACTGAATGTAAGTTGCTGGAGAGCAACAGTGGGAAATCATCTTCTAGACCTGCTTGTGAGCTTCCCAGAGGCATTTGATTGGTCACTATGCTGGAACAGCTCCAGGTATTGCGGTGCCTAAAGTGCCCAAGTGGGGATCAGAACTGACCTTTGCAAGCTTTTGAAGGGGCAAGGTCCCAGTCCCATCCCATAGCATGGAGCCCACAAGGTCTGGTGGTTGATACAGCAAGGGTCAGGAAGCAACATGGACAGAGCCACGGGACATGTTGATCTAAACAACAGCCAGAGGCTGGCTGAGTTTTACTCTGAGCACATTCTGCCCCTCCTGGGCTCCACCTCCCTGGCTGGAAAGCAGCAGCCTTAAAGGGGGGCAGTCCTCTGGCCTGAAATCTAGCACTCCTCTTCTCCAGCTGATCCTGCATTGTCTCTTGCTGGTGCTGATATGCAGATATCAGAGAGGGTGATGGGAGAGGAGGGGCTGCCTCCCCTGAGGGCTCACATTCCATGCGTGTCATTTCAGGGCATTGTCTCAAAGGACCTTGTCTTGGGAGTTCCCTTGGACTCTGCTCCTATGTCAGGACACAAGGCTGGGTCCTGTGCTGGTCCTGCTTCTTCAGGGCCAGAGTCTGAAGCTTTATCAGGTTCTGATCCAGTGTTGGGGCTGGGGCCTGGTTTTGGTCCTGCCCCTTCAGGGTCAGACTCTGAGTCACTGGTGGGGGCTCATGACACTAGGGAGAGGGGGAAGTTGCCAGCATCTTCTCTTGTGTTTCTGGCAAGCCTTGCAAGGTGTGTGAAAGGTTCTGATGGTGGTGGCAGGGTGTGTGTGTGTGCACATCTTTCCACCCCAATAATCCACTGCCTGCAGTGAAGGAACTTCACCTCATGAAGGGACCACCCTTGGCTGGACTCCAAGTACCTTGGTGTGATCAGCAGGGCTCTTCTGACATTCTTATCTTTGGGGAAAAGCATTGCCTGCCGGACCTGTTCAACCTGTGACCTACCAAGTCAAATGCAACCCACCAGCTGCATGTGGTAGCCTTTTGGTTGACTGACAGTGCCCCCAATTTTGGCAGTCCCCGGCAAGTTTCTATCTGGAAAGTAACCTAAGGTAAAGCAAAAATGTCTGTCTGATCTTGAGATGTGAAATGAAAAGCCGCTTCTCTGGAGAGAGATTGCAGTGTGGCTGGTTCGCTGCCAGGATCCCGCCAAATGACTATTGATTTTCTAGCAGGGACTCTGAGTTGTAGGCAGGAAGAATGGCTCTTTAGCCCAACTGCCTGCGGTGAGTAAGAGAAAGTCAGCACTGTGTAATTTAAGGACACCAACTTGCCTTGCGGAACGAGTGCATGTTACAAGCTTGCAGGATGCTTTCAGTCACAAGCACACAGTCAGGAGGGCTGCATTGTTTCCCTGTAGTGATGATTTACTACTTGGGGGCATGAATGGGCTTGGGAGACATGGAAGTTTCCCTCCAGAGAGAAACAGGCTAGATGGTTGCAATAATAATAATGAAAAAAGGCAGAGAAATTATTGCAGAGACCAATCAAAGCAGGGGCAGGCAGTCTCAACAGGATTTCTTCACTGCCAACAGCAGTCTTTACCTCACCCAGTGCCAACGGTTCTTCCTTTCTTTTTGCTGTCTTCTCTAATCACAGCCTTTCTTTGGCACATTCCCCTTTCTTCATGTGAAACTGGTTGTTGTATAATTGTCTCGTGGAGCTGCCTTGCATAAACTAAAGCGCCTGTTGCTATAACTACAATGCTTGTAAATTCAGCTTCAGCCTAGGTATTCAAGTCTTTTTTTTTTTAGCCAGCTCTCGCAGGGAGGATGCAGACGGCTTTATTGTGCTCCATATTAATAATGAGGGGATGACATCACAACTCTGATTCACCTGTGCACTTCAAAAGAGCACAGTGAGGAACTGATGCTGATTTTCCCTTTCTCTTTGCTCTTTTGTGCATTCTTTCTTAGTTTAAGCCCCTGAAGATGCAAACGAATCGAACTTGTACTGCTAAAGGATGAATGCAGCCAACCCACTTTGGGTGACTTTAGAAACCATTGTACAGTGAGACCAACTCAGAATCAAATCACTTGAAAGAGTCCAATGAATGATGCCCTGCATGGCCAAATATACTTCTACAGACAACATTTGGTCAGTGAAAGGAATTCACAGCCACAAGATCTAGGCCAGCTTCACACATCATGCTGGACCTGAAGTCCGGCGAAGTGGCTGGAGCTCCAGAAATGCACGTGCACACCCTGGTGTTAGGAAGGAGATGCCAAGACTGCGTGTGTCATACAACCCATCAATCTTGGCATAGATACTCTGCTTGCAGTACAGAACCTGACATCTGTACCTAAGATTTGAAGTGAGGGACAAGTCCTGGGTTCCGTACCACAAGTAGGGCCTATAGGAATGTATAATGCACAATGAAGCTGCCTTATACCATGTCAGACCCTTGGTCCATCTAGTTTTGGTCCATCAGTGTTTTTTACACAGAAAATGCCAGGATTGGTGGGTTCGGCAGGCATCTAATTTTGGCATATCCTCCCAACACCAGAAGTAGGGTGTGTATGTGTGTGTGTTCCTGGGGCTCCAGCCTCTCCGATGTGTGAAGCCACCCTTAGTGATGACCACTAACTTAAATAGCTTTAAAAAGGAATTAGACAAATTCATGGAAGAGAGATCTATTAATGGCTTTTTGTCTTGATGGTTATATGGAACTTCCATGATCAGAGATCATATGCCACTGAATACTAGTAACTGGGGAGCAACAATGAGAGAGGGCTTACCCAACTTGTGGTCTTCCTGGAGGCATTGAATTGACCACCATGGGAAGCAAGGAGCTGGGCTAGATGCCCTACCTTACCTTACCTTAACTTTATGGACTGACTGGCCACTACTGCCTTACCTATCCCATATGACCAGGTCTGTTCTGATAGCCTCATTTTGCCCCATGGCCTCCTACAATCCTCCACTTTTGTCCAAGTCAGGAGACTGCCACTCCTACCATTGCCCTGATAGTTATACCTGCATTCTCCTGCTGCTATTTTAGGTATTTTTCTACATACATATGTGATGGAGAAATTCCTTTTTATCTTTTCAGCTATCTCTAAGTTAAAAAACCCTACTTTTGAGAAGAATAGTTGGCTTTGGTATGGCAAGAGTGAACTCATTCTATCATCAGTCTCAGAGGATGAACTCACAAGAGCCTGTGTAAAAAAGGGTAAACAAACTTCCTCATGTGAACAGCTTCAAGGGTGGTAGTGGTGGAATCTCAAGGCTGGGCTTCAAAGAAAGCATTGGAATGAGTATTATTGGTGGTATAGAGTACCAGAGAAAGCATCAAAGCAATGCAAAAGCCTTTTTCTTCTTCTTTTGTGAGATGGAGGAAGAATATATATAGAATCTAAAATATACCAAAGTTGTTGGGTTTTGTGTGTGATCAATCTTGATGAGAGAGAGAGAGAGAGAATAGCAAACTTTTTTAAATTTTGAGTTTTGAAAGCTAGAGCAAGGAACACTGCATTTAGTTCTCTGTAGATACATGCTGTTGGACATACAAGATTAAGCACAAGACCTAGTGAAAAGAGAAGGAATAAGGTCTCAGTCCTGCTGGATGGAGCTCAGCTGACTTGCTTGAAGCCCTGATACTGGTGTGAGAACATGAGGAAAGGATGCCCTGACCTGCACAGACAACAACAGGAGGAGTGGGAAACCCTGTGGAAGAAGGCTGGGCAATAGAAGAAATAAATACTCCTTTGTCAGGTGGCAGAGAGCCAGAGCTGTGGGCATACAGGAATGTGGAAGAAGGAACCCAGCACGCAATGCCTTCTACACTTCAGACTGCTGAAAAGTTCCTTGTGCTTACTGTTATGCAGAGGAAGTTTGAGGAGAGGATGTGAGAGAAAGAGCAGCAGAGAACATATGAGCTGGATTATAACTGACTGAAAATGGAGGAGCCAGCTGTGGTGGAGGAGCCAGATGCACATTCTGGGCCTGCTGAGAGCACCCAGGTTTCTTTCAACAGGGAAGAAATCATCTTGCTAATAGAGAACACCAAAGACCACTTTCCACTGTGGAGTTGCAGGAGGCCATCTACTAGTCCAATTCCTGCCTGATACTGGAAATCCAGAGCTAAGACATCCCCAACAGGTGGCTTGAAGACTTCTAGCAAGGGAGAGCCAACAGCCAACCCACTTCCTAGGGAACTGGTTGCATTGCCAAACTATTCTTACCATTAAGAAGTTTCTCCTAATATTCTATTGAAAACTATCCTCCTGTAACTTAAGCTAGTTAGATCTAGTCCTGCCCTCCAGGGCTGCAGAGAACAAGTCATTCCCTGTCCCCCATTCTGTGTGAAAGCCTTTCAGGTATTTGAACCATCTTCCCCCTCACTCTCCTCTTCTCCCGGCTAAATGTGACCAGATCCTTCAATCTTTCTTCCAAACCATCTTTGTTGCCTTCTTCTGAAGGCAATTCCAGTTTGTTTGCATCCTTCTTAGAGTGCAGCATCACTTTTAAGTCTGCAGCATCCACTGCACTTCCTCTTCCTCCAAATGTACCTGGAAAAGCCTTTTTGTTGCTCATAGGAGGTATTTTGTCACAACCTGCAAGACACTGTGAAAAGGAAAGAATTATATCCCTCTCTTGAAACATGAACCAATGTGGTGTTTTGGTTAGAGTTTCTGAGCAGAAGTGGGGAGATCTGGGTATAAATCCCTGCTCAGTCACAACATTTATCAGATGATTTTGGTGCCAGTTACAGTCCCTCAGCCCTACCTACCTCACAGAGTTCTTGTGAGGATAAATGAGGGGAACTATATGCACCACTCTGTGTATAGTCCTACAATATGCTACAGTAGGGGAACACCTCAAAACCATCACATTTGTTCATTAGGGTTTGAACAGAATGTGTTCATTAACAGACCATAAAGCTTACATAATATTACTTTAACATCAGCTACATTTCTAGCCCTAGCTTTCCCTGAATCACCTTCACTTTATTTTTCTCCACCTCAGTAACCTCCTTACTCCACCATTGGACCTTTTAACTGACAACTGATAGCTTCAAAATCCCTGCAGGAGAAACCTCTCAACCAATCAGAGGTCACAGACCTTCCTCTGTGGAAGGAGGAGGGTCTCCTGCCCTGAACATTCCAAGGTGAGGTTCATAATCAGGGGCGTACCAAGGTTAGAGTGGGCTCGGAGACGAGATTTTAAAATGGGCCCCTCACTGCCTTCCTCTCCTTCTCCTGGCCCGATGTCTCTGCTAACTATCCCAACTAGTTACAAGGTGTAAACAACAAGGTATATATATTTGTGCTACTTTTAATGCCTAGAACACACTAGAAACACTAGAGGTAAGAGTATTTATGCTGCTTAGCTAGATAGATGCTAAGATATCATGAGCTAGATAGATGTAATTCAAACTCACTCATTTACTTCTTGCCTTCAACAGTCAAATTCAGCATACTGTTGTCTTCTACAGGTTCAGCAGTTTGTAACATCTCTGCAAGATTAACTCAGAGATAAATCACTATCATGGTCCTGGAATCAATACTAGTCTTAAAAGTATTTAAGAGGGTTGGGGTCTTCCAGCCTTAGTAGGATGGCTAGAATGTGGGTTTTAGCTCTTCATTTTACAGAATTTTTTTTTAAACCCTTATTCAAAATTCAAGAAAAAATTTTAAATGTATTGGTGTATGATCCAGCCAATGTTAAGCACTTTTACCTATCAATTTCAACAGAAGTTAAAGTAAGCTTTTAACAATTAGCTGAAATAAATGGCTCCTGTATATGCTTAATTTTGAAAAGCTCATGCTTTTTGTTTCAGCAACGTGTGAGAAACATATTTTCCTACATAATTTCCCAACTTTTAAGACATTATTTCTGAACACTAAAAAAACTGTGTTTAATATACCTGCCATAAAATAAAAATAATGGAGAGGATTGTCTCAGTGTGCTTTCACAGACTGAGGTAAAAACACATCCTGCACCTACAGTTTAAACATAAAACCTACATTAGTTACATCCCATCATAATGGCTCTACCACTTTTTAATCAGACATTAATATTCCTACAATAGCATAAAAGAAGTTGAAATCAAGACAGTCTCTGCATTAAGAATGCATTTTTGTGTGAATGCATACTTTACATTGCAGGAGGAGGGGGGTGCTGGGTGAGAAAACTTTCCTTATAAAAATAGACCATTAGTAATATCAAACCATATATTGCTAATGGTATATGTTCATTCAGAGCAGGAGTGCACAACTCAAATGCCCTGGTGGGCTGAAACTGACTGTGACTTGGCATGTGGGAGCCAAAGTCAATCTTTAGGGTGCTGATTATTAAAGTAACACTTACTATTAATTAATTAAATAAATAAATCAAATTAAAATGAATTTAATTACTTTTGTTGGCAGGCCCAGATTAATTTAAAATTAAATTTCATTCTAATAAAATACATAAATACACTTGTTAAAAAAACACAGCCTTCACATGGATTCACAGCCTTCTTGATAATTCACAAACTTGAAAATAGTGCATTTGTAAGGAAAAATAATACAAGCCCCCATGGTTTCACAGTTTCTTATTCATACAAATCACCCCACTTAACATGGAGCATGTGTAAGGAAAAAAATAAGAAGTTTTTCTCTGAAATATTGATTGAAATTACACCTTGAGCCTTCACTACACACCATTCTGATCCTTCAACACAAACTCTACCTGTGTGGAAGATGAGAGAGAAAGGGGATGCGGGAGGCTTGACCAGAGAGAGAAAGAGGGATAGAAAAAGGAAAAGGGGATGGTGCAGCCTTGAGGGGAGAGGGAGGGAAAAAAAGAAAGAGCGAGATAAATTTTAAAAAGAGATGGAAAGAGGATGGGTAGGTTTGGCTTGTTGTTTTTGTAAATTTAAGCCACTGCATGGCCGAGGGAATGGCTGCTGGGGGGTGAGTCAGTAGTTCTTCTACCCCATCCCCGGCAGCTACCAGAGCGATGCTGGGCCTGCCGTTTTGCCCAGCGTCTCTTCCCAACTATTTAACATTCCGCTGCTTGCAGATGACTTTGCTCCAAGCACCTCAGCTGCTGCCGGAGCAGGAGCTTCCTGGAAATGAGGGCGCATTCACACGTGCTGTCGTTTCCAGGAAGCTCCTGCTTTGGCAGCAGCCAAGGTGCTCAGAGCAAAGTCGTCTGCAGTTTGCAAGTGGCATAACATAAAGTAAAGGCAGCCGTAGCTGCCGGAGAGGCTGGCTGGCAGGTGGAGGGGGAGAAGCAAGCCCTGAGTAGAACTCAGGACATAAAGGAGGTGGGCAGGCAGGGTTAAGCAAGTGGTGGGCCAGGAGAAACGGCATTGCGGGAAGCCCTGGCAGTGGGCTGCAATCGGGTGGGCGCTGGGGAGTCAGGATGGATCATGTGACTCATCTCTGGGGGGCCCTTTGAGGTAGCAGGCTGGGAGACAACTGTCTCCCCTTGCCTAATGAACGGTACACCCCTGTTCATAACTGATGCTTCCTAGGTACAGCTTTAAAATCTAATATGGCTGAAGGCACATGCAGAGACTTCCTTAACACCCTACTGCTTAAAAGCATTTTGGGATTCACATTGCAGAATGCAGAAGGGTGTGAACAATATGGTGGATAGAACTCCAGACAAACTGGGCTCACTTGTGGTGGATGGTGCTGCCTTTTCTACAAAGGGTTTCCAGATATGGTAGTGGTATCTTTTCGTTGCCTTTAGCTCCTCAATAAGCCACAACAGTATGTTTCCCCTGATCAAGGGCATCTCTGATTTAGGACAGTAAGTGCAACAAAAGGCATCTGGAAAAACAAATATAGGCTTTTGGCAGCCCATTTCTTCAGTGAGGATGACCCAATATAGCTTTGTTGAATTGCTAGCATTAATTTATACCAGAAAGGGCTCCAGATTTATTTACAGTGGGATAGAGAGCTCGATTCTCAAAGTCCCACTAAGCCAAACCATTTTCTTCCATGGGTCTTGCATTGGGGAGTTCTGGAATGGCAGTGGGGAGTACTCAGAGAATGGAACTAAAAGCCTAGGCTCGCTTCATTTAGTTATCTACTAAGTATAATCTCTCCCCCCCCCAAAAAGCCTTGTTCCAACTTAATCTTTTAAAAGATTCCTTTGGAGAAGGCTATGCTAATTTTAAATGCTAAATCTGTGTACTTTTAACAGTCTTTCCAAGATTGCTTCCAGTGTCAGCTGCCAGTAAATAACACTGCAGCAAATATGAAATTTTTTACAGCCCCTCCTTGCTGAATTTAGAGGGCAAATGAGGGCAGATGGTATTGAATCATATGCTTTGGATGTGATTTCCTTCACTGTGGCTGGCATCTGTCTTTTTGGGGATAAGGGAGAAGAGATGCACAGCAGCCAACAAGCAAGGTTAGACTTGCACACTGGACTGAAGAATAAAATGGTGGTGGAGGTGGAGATGGTTGAGCAATCCATTTTGCATCAGAGGGGTTGTTGTTACTACTATGACAATGACTACTACTATCAAGCATGATTTCTACGTATGAGTGCACTACAAAGAGCATGTGTTCACTCTCTTGCACATGCACACCTGGAGGGAAATGGACAGCCAATTTCCGCCCAGGACATTCCAACTCTCAAAACGAATTCACAGGGTTTGTGCCTGCAACCGGGGCCACTGCTTAGGTTTTCACTGCTTACTAACCTGTTCCTAGGGATAACTGTGACTGGCTGCTGTCAGAGTCTGAAATCGCTTTTCCTTGACTGTGAAGAATAGGTTTTATTAATTGGGATAGGGCTTCCATATGTCTTTTTTATAAACACATAGAGCGGCCTTATACTGAAGGGCAAACCAGACAATATGGGAGCTCTGTAATATTTTTCTGGTCGATTCCTTTTTATGTCTTGATGTCTTTTTCTTTTCTTTAAAGGAGTAATAAGGAGCGAGTAAAATCAGGGCCAAATTAGTCAGGAGGGGGTCTAACCTTTCCCTCTATTCTGCAGGGACATTCCAATCCTCACCAAACTTCCACAGCTACTATTAGCCACAGGGATGAAAACCTTCCAACACAAGAATTGTGCCATAAGTTTCCGCCTCCACGGCTCATAGGAGCTTTGGGGGTTATATAAGTTGAGAAACTAGTGAGGGGCAAGGCAAGGAAAAAATATTTCCTTTCCAATACTGTGGCCTCTAGTCATGCTTTGGCCCCGAGCAAGCGGGAGGAAAGAAGAACCCAGCCAATTAGCAAAGCATTTACCAGCTGGAAGAGGGAGAGGGGCCACACATCCATTCCTCAGTGTCAGCCATGCCCTCTGCGTTCATGTACTTCTGATGCTGGCAAAGGGGCTTGGTTGGTGCAGGCCATGCAGGGGACAATTGCGCAGGCGTGGCGGCCTCCAATATGGCCGTCATGCCAGAGGGGGAAGGCCTGAATGGGCTGAAGAGTCGGCTCAACTCTTGGGCAATAAGGGAGGCTGGCAGCGGGAGGGAGAACCTCTGCTGACCCCCCCCCCACCACCACTAGTCACCTCGAGCACCTCCCTCAGAGGGGATACATTTTTTAAAAAAAATTTTAAGCGAAACCATCCCCCAAAACCGAATCAGGAGGGGTTCGAGGGGGTGCCGGACCAAACTGACCCAGTCCGGTTCAGGTCAGGTTTGGACTTGAACCGAACCAGACCAGCTGGTTCCTTGCACACCCCTAACTCTAACACCTTGCTTAAGAAGGGAAGATTTGAAATAGGCCGATAGTTATCAAAGTTGGTGAAATCAAGGGAGCGCTTTTTTAATAGTGGTCTTACCACTGCCTGCTTGAGGCTCGATGACATCTTACCCTCCCTTAGTGAAGCATTAATAATTGGCTTCAAGTTACCACCTACCTGTCCCTTCCCTGGCAGATTTTATTAGCCATGAAGGGCAAGGGTTCAGAGCACATGATGTTGCCTGCCCACTGCCTAGGATATTGTCCTCTTCCTCAGGCTGCACTAACTGAAAAGAATCCATCACAAGGGCCAGTGTGGTGTAGTGGTTAGAGAGCTGGACTAGGACTGGGGAGACTTGAGTTCAAATCCCCATTCAGCCATGAAACTAGCTGGGTGACTCTAGACTGGGTGACCAGTCACTTCTCTCTCAGCCTAACCTACTTCACAGGGTTGTTGTGAAAGAGAAACTGAAGTATGTAGTACACCACTCTGGGCTCCTTGGAGGAAGAGCGGGATCAGGGGCGTAACTACAATTAGGCAGGGGGAGGCCGTTGTCTCGGGGCCCCCCGCCATGGGGGGGCCCTCAGAGGCTCTCCCCCACCCACCGCCTACCCGATCTTCCTTCCTTCATTTAAATTTTTTTTCCTCGTCCTCCTGTTGGCAGCCTAACACCAGCGCCGCCACCACGCGCTGGAACTTTCCACGGCTGAAGAGCGTCTATCTGAGCTGATGGCGGCGGCAGCAGCAATCAGCCACGCAAGGGGTCCTTGCTTCTATTGCCTTGGTCAGCAAATGTGGGCGGGTGCAGGACGACGGACCCGAGTGGGGTGTGGGACGGAACCGGCCTCCACTTGGGACAGCAGTGGAAGTGGTTTCTCTTCTCCTAGGGGTAGCAAGAAGCCCGAAAGAAGCCTGGCCGGTGTAGCGGGTCTTATTCTAAATTGTCTTTGGCGAGGTGGATGGCCCTCACCCCACCCCGGCCGACCCTCCTCTTTCTCCTCCTCCTCCTCCTCCATCCAACCGACCACAAGTCCCAGCAGCAACAGCTCTGACTGGGCAGGCTGAGAGAGGCGTCCGCGGAATTTGCTTCCTGGTGGAACTCGTCGCTCGCAGCTTCGTTGCCCTGACTGCGCCGTGGGACTGGGGACTCGTGCATGGGGGGTGCTTAGGATGGAGTCGCTGGCTGAGCCATGGCCCAGCCCCTGCTCCGGAAAACGCTGTCTCGGCTGCGAGGCAAGGAGCACCCCAAGGAGCTTTTCAAATGGCTTCTCCATAGGAATCCTGCAAAGTGCCTATCAAGACCGTGTCAGGAGTTACTCTGGTATTTTCTTATCTCTGTAGTTAGTGGAGTAAAATCCCGGTGTGAATGATAATAACAACGACAATTTAGTTAGAATCCTCTCTGTGTATGTAATATTACAATATAGAATACTATAACTGTATAATTAGAATTATCTGGTGTGCATTTTATGCGACTTTTTTTTTTTTTTTGCTGGAAATTGAAGTCAACCACTGACAAAAAGTGATGGTATGGGGAGAGGCAATAATATACTTCGATTGCAGTATTTTAAAGTTAAATTTTACCATTCTTATTTTTGTGCAAAAGGGTTCTTCCGATTATTAGATGTTCCGGAGTACATCCCTGCATAGCAACACTAGATTACTTTGCAGGGTACTAATGGTATGTTTCCCAGAGTATGGGAAACATCTCTATCGGGCAGCTGCAATATAGGAAGATGCTGAAAGGCATCATCTCATACTGCATGGGAGGAGGCAATGGTAAACCCCTCCTGTATTCTACCAAAGAAAACCACAGGGCTTTCGTATTATCTATACCTTGCAACTAGTTGGGTTAGTTAGCGGAGACATCGGGCCAGAGGAAGGAGAGGTAAGCGGTGACGGCGGGGGGAGGGGGGCATTTAAGAATCTTGTCTCAGGACCCACTCCAACCTAGTTACACCCCTGAGCGGGATATAAATGAAATTGAAAGGCTGTGGCAGAAAAAGACCCAAATAACCCCAGTGGTCATTGGCGCCCTGGGTGCAGTTCCAAAAGACCTTGAAGAGCACCTCAACATCATAGGGGCCACAGAAATCACCATCAGCCAATTACAAAAAGCAGCTTTACTGGGAACAGCCTATATTCTGTGACGATATCTATAACAATTGACAATAAAATCCAGCCATCCCAGGTCCTTGGGAAGGACTTGATGTCTGGATAAAACAAACCAGTCAATAACACCTGTCTGACTGTGTAAACAAGATAATAATAATAATAATAATAAATCAGACCAGATGGTTGCCGAGGCACTTCCCCTGAAACTGCCAAAATCCTGGAGTCCAAATCAGTATAAAAGCGAGCAACTTTATCTGCAAAGTGACAAGCAAACTGGTCACAGCGGACTGCTGATGGTTCTTCCCCTGTCACATGGGGGCCTGTGTGAAGCAGTGACTTAGTTAATTGAAACAGTTCTGCTGGCCAACACTGGAGAGACATAATGGAGGTGGAGAGGAAAAAAAGTTTCTTTGCACACACACACACACACACACACACACCCCCACTGGATAGTCACTAAAATGGGCTCTAGCCCGTGTTCAATCAGATTAGTCACAGGTCTGCCTCCAGCGCCGTTCTAGCCATCATCCGAGTTGTTTTATCACCCTAAGCTCCAAGGAGACCCAAGAAGCAGAACAGGCTCTATCAAGCTGGAGAGGGAGTTTAGGAGTGAGCATGTCAGTAGCCTGAGCTGTCTCCACATTCTAGAGATTCACCAGGGCCTTGAAAAAGTCACCACTTCTGGACACTGGAAACTCCCCAAGGGCTGACTGGAAACCAAGCAGATCCATAAGCCTTCAGGGTCAGACCATTCTATTTATTTATTTATTTGATTTGATTTATATACTGCCCTTCCAAAATGGCTAAGGCGGTTTAAAGTTAACACAAACCACTAAAACAGTAAAGAGCTAAAACAAATTAAAAACAATATAACAACCAACAATTTAAAAACATTTTAAAACAACAATTAAACCATTACAGTAATTAAAACCCCCAAAATCAGGTTTTAAATTTTAAAATAAAATAATTGGTCCACCACCCCTGCAGAGGTTGGTCAAAGCAGTCAAACTAAGCCCCACCAGATGATGATCTGTCCATGACAAAACAGTTATATTAAACCCCCATCCCCCTACAGATCATTCAGCTCCTGGTTGGCAAAAACCAGATCCAGCATATGTCCTGCCACATGAGTAGAATCCTATATTATTTGAGATAAGCCCATGGCTGTCATGGCAGCCATGAAGTCCTGAGCCGCTCCTACTGGGGAGCCTTGGCATGGACAATGGACTCCCCCAAGACAATAAGCCTAGGGAACCCAGTAGCACCTCCAAGACCACCCCCACTAGCTTAGGCAGGGAGATGGAGGTGCAGCATGGTGGTTGGTACACCAACAGAATCCCTCTCGTATCTGGTAGGCCCATCCCCAGAGACAGACACTAGAATTTCTGATATTGCCTAACTGGCCAATGCCATCTAGAGAGGGAAATTGACTCACAATAGAGAATCACGACTCCTCTTCCCCACCCCTCATGCCTATCCACAAGTAAGTCATGGATGAGAGATGTTTTCTCATATATTGACCTGGCATTCAACAGCAGAATCCTAATCCTTAAGGATCCTAGCCCCTGAACTCCCTGGAGCTGTAGGACTGCTGGAAAAACAAATAGGCCTCACTTCAATTATCTAGACCATTTCCCCTTGTAATGGCCTGCCCAACTCCCACCACCATATCTCCCTCAGCCCTCCACCCAAGAAATAGCTGCCCTCCAACTGCCCCCCAGTTTCCCACTCTCCTAGGTACTTGCTAAGCACCATCTCCCACTGGTGGGCAGAGTTTTAAAAGGTAGAGTCTCCTCAGTTTACACAAATCTCAAGTTCTTTTATTCCCAGACCATAAGAAAGAGACAAGCTGTGAGCTTTTAACCACCTGAAGTCTGAACATTCCCCACAATTCTTTGCAGGCCACAGGCTGTTCATGCAGGATGAGAGCCCTTGCACTCTCATCAAGAGACTCACACCTGTGCCTCCAGCTAATCTCTTGTACCTGCAGAAGGGGAGAGGGCAGAGCAAACAGGAGCCTGCCTTTTTAAACTCAGGGCTCCACCCACACAGCTGTTACTTCCCACTCTTCCCTTTCATAAGAGAGGGAACTAACAGAAAGACTTTAAAATGAATGTGGAGGAGATATGCCCCCACTTCATCTTCTTGTTTTGCATTAGCAGGCAAGAATATGCAATGAAACACAGGGTACTATGTCAGGAAGAGCTGTAACCTGGCATTCCTCCCTTCCTGCATGGAGACTGAGGGCCAAGAAAGCCTTTGCATTGCCATCAGTCTGAATGGAAGGGAGAGAAAGGTTTGCAAGTGACAAGTAAAGCTGCTGCACCTACTGAATATATGCTTGCTATAAAAGATGGCATTTTGGGGAAGCACTATTTCTTGTAGTGGTGTGCACGGAACCACGTGGCGCGGTCCGGCACTGAGGGGGGGTCTACCTTTTAGGGCGGGGGGGGGGGGTAGAACTTACCCCTCCCACCGCTCTTCCCCCTCCGGCGCTGCAGTTTAAATCAAAGTGTTGGGGGCAGTAGCGTTCTTCCCTGCCGCCCCTGCCCCCGTCGTTGCCCGGAAGTCTCAGTAATACGATCACACATGCGTGCTCCACAGCACGCGCGCTTGGACGCACACATGCATGATCGCATTACTGAGACTTCCAGGCAACGACGGGGGCAGGGGCGGCAGGGAGGAATGCTGCCACACCCAAAACTTCGACCTAAATTGCAGCGCCGGAGGGGGAAGAGCGGTGGGAGGGGTAAGTTCTACCCCCTGCCCTTAAAGGTAGACCCTCCCTCAGTGCCAGACCGCCGGACTGGTCCAGTTCCAAACCGGTTCGGAGGCCTCCAACATGACCTCCGAACCAGTTTGTGCACATCCCTAATTTCTTGCAGAGATGCAGCAGGCAGAAACTAACGAGGTACATCTCTAGCAAGTGATTGGGAAGTGGCACCGGTTGAATATTGGCCTAGATACATACCTCCCCAGGCTAATCTCAAGTGGAAAGACCAAGGCAAAGTGTAGGTGTATAAAGCCTAATTTATAAAGGCAGCATAGTATATGAGACTGTGCAAAGTATTTTTTGCTTACATAGCATGATCACTCTAATGAGCCATTTCCACACTTTTTAGAGCATGAGCAAAAAATGTAAGCATCTTGACTCTCATCTTAAACTAAAGGTCTTTTGATCTTCAGCATGTTGTTTCCTCTTACGCTGGAGCTTTAGGAATGCCCCAACTTGAAACAGGATGTGGGTTGGCATGGAATTATACACCAATGTAGGAAGACTCAGTCTGTAGGGTTTTCTCTTGTGACACACTGATATCTGGATTGCATATGCTGATCTGTGGGAAAGTGGTGACAGATATTCTTAGCTTGCAGTTGGAGGTTGAATTGGGTGGCTGACCTTCCAATTATTTCAGTTCTGTTGTTTATTTTTGCTGCCTTGGAAGACTTATTTACTTGATTGCCTAGCCTTGGTACTATAGTGAACATTTTAAAAGTTGCAAGAAGTCTTAATAATTTGTAAAATGAGCAAGGCCAAAGAGAAGTTGTCCACTGAGGGAAGGGAAAAACACAGCTGGGTTATGCTTTTGCAGGATCAGAGACATTTGGATGGCACTCAATTAAATTAATGTCCCTAATGTTTAATTAATTTGCTTTGACTAATGCCCTCAGTGTTAACTAACTAAGATAATTGATTGTACTGGGATTGCTTGGGATGTAACTTTATTCTTTCTAAATTCAAATGGTGAACATGTATGCTTAACCATTCAGACTGCTTATTTTCATGCTGAGTTGTAGTTGGTCTAAGCTCTCAAAATATGTGTCAGGCTTGGAATGGGGCTTCCTTCGTTTTTGTGGATGTGTTTTCAGCTGAGCTACCAAATACAGCCCTTTGCCATGTTCTGCTGATGTGGCAAGTCAGAGCTTCCTCAGCAGTTGTGCTTTAAGGCTGCTGCACATGTTGTGGTTCAAAATACTGTTCCTTACATAGGCCTCATTCATACATAATGTGGAACTGAGGGTCCAAGGGACCCGCGGTTCCGCCCTCCCATTTGCTTTCCTGTCCACATTCAGATGAAACAGACAGGAACCAAACTGCAATCAGGGAGACTGTAGAAAGAAGGGGAAACCGGCTGTGTGGGCTTCCTTCTGGCATAAGCTCCAATAGCCAATTACAGCTGGAAAGAGGAAGGAGCTTTCTCCCTCAACTCTAGTTACAGTGAGTGTGGTAGTTCAGCATTCGGATGTACTACTGGTGGCTGCAAACCTCAGGTAGGAGCAGGAAAACTTACTACAGACCAAGGGTTCAAATTGGTGTTTGGGAAGGGAAAACTCAGGTCACTTTTCTGACGGGATCAGGAATTTATGAATTTGGACATACAAGAAAGTCAGCCTCTGGCTCCTTCACCTCTGGTTTCCCATTACATGTGAATGTGGCCATAGATAACACCACAGTAGAGCCCTGTAGCTGTCTCTTTAACAGCAGTTTGATAGGCAGTAATTAGCTCCACGCCATCAGAAACTTCTCTTGCTGTGATTTCTGCAAATTAAACTTCTCTTAAAGGGCCAGGCAGATTTTTTTTGGCCAGTTGGCAACCCTAAGCAGCAGGGAGTTATGGCAGATTGGGAGTTGCTTGCACCACATACCCATACTGTACACACATTTTAAAAATGTAACAGATGTAATGTCCCTCTGAGACTGATTGATGAATGCAAAACAGCCATTCCAACAAGCGTGTGAACTGGAGGCAAGTTGATGTTAAATATAGCAGCTGTTAGTTTTATTCCTTTCTGTCTCCTTGCACTTTGGAGATCATCTCCTCAATCAGAGGCACTTAAAGTAATCTTTGACAATTCATTCATATTCTACTTATAGCTCGAGGGGAAAAAAGAATTTCTAATAAAAAGCCCTTGCATGATTGCATTTGTAATAGGATACATTTGGATCCCACTTTCTGAAAAGAAAAGACAAGTACATAGGACATAAAGTTGCATTTTATGCAGAGAAATGCATAATGGCAGCTCGTCCATAAAGTATTTGGTTTTGTGATTCATTAAACCTTTATTCCATGACTCTAAAGACATTATTTGAATACATAAAACAGGCAGTCTTTAAGAGGTACACATGGAGACGGGTAGAAGTCAACAGGCTCACGGGTATGTCTGCAGGACTTTCTCTGGGGGTGCAAAATATATACAAACAAAGTGTGTAAATAGAAATCAAGGAGTAGCTTTGCAATATTGGCTCCATCCAGGGTGGGGCAGGGAAACTGTCCACAAGGGAACTTGATGCAAAGGTGAAAGGGAAGCCTGGGTACTTTTCTGAAAAACTATATCTACTCAACAGCAAGGAAAAGGAAACACTGTGATTAATCATCAGCAAAGAAAGGAAACAGAAAGAGTGTGGCTGGGGGGAGTCTCTGAAAAGGCAGCAGGAGAGAGAGGCCAGGCCCAGAAGTAACACAAAACCGGAGGTCCCTTCACCTCCAGTTTTGCTAACCAAACATCTGACTGTGACAAACTGCAGTTAAAGGGGGAAATGGACCTATGGTTTCCCTCCCCAAACTCCATTTGCTACTTTTGGTTATCTCTAAGTTTTGTTGTCCCAACCTCTGGTTTGGCGGGGCCAGTGTTACATCTAGATGCTGGCACTGCTGTTAGCCTTGTCCCAAAAGTTGCTCCCTCACTCTGGCTGCTATTGGCTGTGTGGGCTGTTCTTCAGGAAAGAAGGACATGGCCAGCTCCCTTGCCTCTCTGCAGTCTCACTGACTGCATAGAGGCCCCTCTCCACTCCAAATACAGACATGGGGTGGGGGCACAGGTCCGTTGGACCTGCAGTTCCATGTTACGTCTGAACCCAGCCAGAGAGAAAGAGAGAGTGGAGAGGAATCTTTTGCAGCTGGTGAGTCACACTGGGTGTCTTTTGTTGGGATGTTTAAGCAGGTATACGTTTTAAAAAATAAATAAAAGAACATGTATGTGCTACATTCCACAGCCAGGAGTGGGGAATGTACTGTAATGGTAAGATGTATCATGAACAGTTTTCAGGCCTATTGTCTGCTGAGCCCATGATAGCAGAAATTTACAATTGTGGGCAGATCCTCCCTAGTATTCAGTGAAACAGATGTTAAAACTTTGGATCAAACTTTGAACAATTGCTGCTGTTCTGCTTTCCGAGGCTGGGTGCTATTTGTTCATAGAAAACCTGATAATTGGAACAAAACCTCACATTTACATAACAATTTACTTAGAAGGATGTTATGGGTGGTGGCAAGGAAATTGGTAGCAAGGGGCTCAGTTTGGCTCTTTCCCACAAAGTAAGTGGGAAACACCTCAATGTGGTTTAAGAGCCTCTGCCCTGTCTCATGTCCCAAGCTGCACTTATAATGTTGTTTCCACTTTTATAGAACATCCTCTGGCCAGATCATCCCAGGCATCTTATTCATTCATTCATTCATTCGATCTCTATATCACCCTTCCAAAAATGGCTCAGGGCGGTTTACACAGAGAAATAATATATAAATAAGATGGCTCCCTGTCCCCAAAGGGCTCACAATCTAAAAAGAAACATAAGATAAACACCAGCAACGGTCACTGGAAGTACTGTGCTGGGGGTGGATAGGGCCAGTTACTCTCCCCCTGCTAAATAAAGAGAATCACCACATTAAAAGGTGCCTCTTTGTCAAGTTAGCAGCTATCTTTTTAGCTGAAAGAGCACTGCTGGTGATGCAGGCAGCTAAAAGATTTCCTGAATGCAACCAAAGTCACTCACAGAGGCTGTGCCATGTGTTTGCGCCCTTTGTACTTCTTCCTTGGTGGCTGACAAAACACTGCCAGCAACAGCTTTGTTCAGGCACACTTTCTGCCAGCTGGTCTGTGTACAAGACCCGATCCTGTCCCCACTGAACTCAATGAGCAACCTCTTGCTGGATTAAGTGGAGTCAGAATTGGGCTCTTTGTTCCCCACTTGGGTTTATGAGAGCACAGGTCAAGTGAAAAGGCCACAGTTCAAAGGTCAAGAAGAAGACTAAGAGCTTACACTGAATACTCGTTTTCACAAATAGAATGGGGCTGAGCCCTCCCCATGATAGGCAGTGAAATGCCTCCTGCTGGTGCACTTTATTCCCCTATAAATGTGCCAAAATAATAATTCTTCCCCTCCCACATCCAACGCTTTTAGAGAGGGCTGTCACCTACCCTTTTCAGCTTATATTTAGTTAAAATATATAAAACAGCAATAGCTTCATGTTCCTCCCTACTCCTTACGGAGAGGTGTCAATCCTCACATTAGGGCTGATTCACATGATAGCCAGACTTATGATCACTTCTTGAAATTACATCTTAAGCCCCATGTCAGCTGTAGTAGCCTTCTACAGTGGCAACTACATGCAAGTGTAACCCTTTTCTACACCATCAACACATCTATATTTTGGGAGTGTTTTTCAGTGGCACAGAATAGTTATAGAATTAGGAAGGAGCATTTCCTGGTTGGGAAGGTGACATTTGGTCAGTGTAATATTCAGTTGGGCCTGATTTGCCAACAATTTCCATCTGAGAACTTATGGACAAACAATTCCTAGTATAGAGACCTTCTGGATACAGTGGAGTAATACAAAGCCAGCTGCAAAATCAGTGCCTCGTTTGCCACCACTTGGGTAATCTACCAGTGACACGAGTTGCAGCTGGCCATTGGCCATGAGCAAGGAGCCAGTACACGCAGCTGAGTCCAAAGGCTCTCCACAAGCCCAACCCAAGGTTAGATGAATTGGGACATGAATTTGCTGTCTTTCTACTTGAGCCAAAACCTTAAAAAAAAAATGCAGATAATGGTTTTAATACATCTTTACTTCCATTCCTGGTAATGTACGTATGTATATGGAATGAATGAACGAAGGTGCTCACAGTGGCATCTCTGGTAAATAGGACTGAGGGGGAACTAAAACTGATTTTAAAACATACGTTTATTTTATTTTTTCTTGAGAGGGGAGATGAAGATTTTTTAAATAGGCCTTTTAGTCTTTCCCCCTCATCCAACTGTCTGATGCATCCCAATCCTTCAAGACAAATCCCTGCCTTTCTGGCTGTTCTGATTCTATTATTCATCTTCCTTCCCTGATGGCAGCAAGCAGACCCATTTGTATGCTGCTGTGCTTCAGCTGATTGGGGAATGGGACAAGTGGGTGTCGAGGTGGGTTGATGCATTGTGTGTTTGATCTACAAAGTCTTCAGCATGTATTTTATTCACTGCATTTATGGACAGCCTTGGCATTCAAGGCAATTTACAATTTCACAATACTAAGACAGCCACGCACATGTACAAGTTACAAGAGATGCACCTGAATTGTGTCAGGTCATTGATAGTCTCTTCAGGAGCTGAAATATGATATTCCTGGCCTGCGCCCTCTGTCCCCTCACAGCATACAGATGTTAAGGAAAGGTGGGCAAGGGGCCACTCCAACCATTATCTCAGCCCACTGCTGGTCTCTATAGCAATGGATGCTTTTGAGAAACAGTGGCTGTTGGATCTGTCTATTAGGGTTGAAGCGAAACTTTCTTCAGTTGCCCCCATTCCTCCTCCATGTCTGTTCCTTCTGCAGAAGGTAACAGCCTCCATTATTCAAACACTGCTTCTGCTCCTGCTCCACCATCATCTTATGGCCTGTATCAACGAATCACATCCTTGTCTTGACATGGCAATCTGTCCTAAGCATTATGTGCAACATGTATGAAAGAACTCATAACTGAAGCACTACATGACCTACTTTAGGGTGGGTGGTGGGGGCGACGACTATTTCAGACTTGTGCATCTTTCAGAACTCTTTATTTGAAAGTATTTTCCCCTTGTGCATGTAATGCTGGTCTCTGGTACAAGAAGTCGGAGACTTTTGTGAAGGAGAGAAGAATTCTTGAAGCCTGCCTCTCCATAGCTCTGGGCTGTGGAAGAAGTAGAGACATGCAAGTGTTGTCCTCATAGGGCCTAAGCATAGGGGGAGAGGGATGCCTTATCTGGGTTTGTGGGTCAGAGCTGCAAGCCCATTACTGTGAGTACAATTAGGCTAAATTGTAGCTATTAGCTGAAGATGGTTATGCAAACTCATTTCCCTGTATCTCTATATTGTATCCAAATCTTGTGAGATTCACTGGGGTTGATTAGAAGGTCTGTTTAAAACAACAACAAAACAACCAGAACAAGTAGCCCTTTGAACAATGAGCTGCTGGCCCAGGGCCCTTCTTAAGGAGGGAACTTGCACAAGAAAATTTTGGACAGTTTGAGAAGTGGAGAGAAACATGCCTCCCTCTGTGACTTGCTGTAAAGAATGGCAAGTCCTCTGCAGGCATGCCCATGCACAGGCAGTGGGAGCCAACAGGGTGTGTCATCTGGAGGGAGAGACAAACACCATAGTTTGAGGAGATTGGGATGTTTGGGACAATGGAAATACTGCTTCTGACAGGATCTACACGTCCCAGAATACAGGTGAATAAATGAATTGTTTGCTCTGGAGGTCAGAGGCTAGAAAACCAGATTTTGAAGTCATTCACACAATCAAAAACTGTGTTCTACCTGGGTTTAGGAGCTGTGTGAGCTCCCAATTTTTGGTGTTGTGGAAGCAAGGTAAGAGGAAAACCTGGGTAGATGTGATTGTATGGAAGCAAGCTAGAAAGCTATGCAGGTTTTCCTCTTACCACACAACTGAAAATTGGGAGCACACACAGCTCCCAAACCCAGCTAGAACACAGTTTTTGATTGTGTGAATGACCTCACTATATTCCCAAGGAGAAAGAACAGTATCTAAAGGGCATTTGTCATTCATACCACATTGCCAGAAATTCAAAGAGCATAAACAAAGAGAACTAAGAGAAGAAGCTACAGGATACCAATTATAACCAGTTTTTCAAAAACAGACAAGGAGGCCGTGCACACAACCTTGCTGGGGGCGGGGGAGGGAGGGAGGGTAGGCTGTGGGGAAGGCAGGAGCTCAGCTGCCTACCCTGACAGACGAGCAGCCACTGTTCTCCCCTCTGCTGCATGCCCACACGAGTGGCGGTGCAGCAAAGGGAGACATAGCAGGAGGACATTCCCACTCCTGCATCCCAGGGTGCCCCAGGGCACGAGTCCAGTGGTTGCTCTCGATAGCAGCCGCTCCCACCCACCTATCTGCCAGAAATGGTGGCGGGCCAGGAGGAAGCCGTTTAACCCCACAGTGATTGCCCAGACAATCGTCGGCCAAGGTTAAGCAAACCATAGATAACTTTACTTTAGCTAAATACCAGCTTTGTAAGTGGGGTTTGGTGTGGGTGCACCGCCAGGCGCAACCTCGCTCCTGGAGCTTCACACATGCAGCCTAACCGAGGTTTGGCTGTCCTAGCCTAAGTTAGGCTGCCCGTGTGAATACACTTAAGGTCTTTCATAGGGAAAAGAGGACCTGTGTTACAAGTTTGTACAGGCCCAGATAAGTGATTCTTAGGTCAGAGGTTCTCTTAGGACCAGGCCACAGGATCTGGTCCGGTCCTCCACTGTCGGGGGTGGGGATGGGGGCTCTGAATGCTCCCTCCATGATGGCAGCACACACACACCCACAGCCACCCCAGAAACTGTGTGTGTGGCATTTCAGCTGGCTGCGTGCGTGCCCTAGCCCCATCACTCTGCGCCTGCCTGCATCGCCTTCAGCCAGCCAACAGTGAGCAAGCAAGCCGAGCGAGGCAGGCAGCTCCGCTGTTTACCTCCCCCCTTGATGCCTCCTTATGTACTGTGAGGGGATGATCTCCCTGGGGGCAGAAGGGAGTGATGTTGGCTCCAAGAACTGGACTAGGGGAGAGTTTAAACTCTTGGGTTTAAATTGCATTTAACACCTTCCCTATAGAGTTGAGATCCCACAGTAATATTATTGGCTTAAAAACTGACATGTGATTCATTCTTGCAACACCACCACTTGAAAACTTGCTCAGTTCAACCCCCAAGGCCACCTTTCAAGACCAGTCTCAACTCAGAAGGGTGTTCAAGAGAGGAAGCATACTGGCCCCACTTCTATTCAATTTTTATATTAATACTATGGTTGGCCAGCAAAACAGCCTGGATTTTCACCCCCATAAACTTGCTGAGAGACACATTGCCACTCTGTTATATGCAGAAGATGCAGTAATTCTTTTAAGGACCCCCATCGGCCTTAGAAGAGCGCTGAGGGCCCTAACACTGTATTGTAAGGAAGACCACCTGGAAATTAACCACCATAAAATTAAAATCATGGTCTTCGCCCAACATTCACACTTGGTGGCTAGATGGACATATGATTGAGCAGGTGCCATGCTTTAAATATCTGGGGGTAGTTTTTCACTCTGGCAGCTCTAGGAAAGCACACGGGGAACATATGGTTCAAAATGCCCAGAGGAGATTCACTGCCATCATCAAATTCCTGCATACAAGAGGAGGACTATGTACCTGCAGCCCTCAACCTGTTCATTGCCAAACCACTAGCCCAGCTTCTTTATGACACACAATTGGGTCCCTTTCACAGTTTCATTCCACTGGAATGTGTGCAATCCAAATTCCTGCAGGCAGTCCTTCAACTCCTGCCTGTAGGCTTCCAGCGGCATCTGGTGGGCCACTGTGTGAAACAGGATGCTGGACTAGATGGGCCTCCTTGGGCCTGATCCAGCAAGGCTGTTCTTATGTTCTTAAGTTCCAAGTTGTGACTCTAACGCCACTCTGTGCTTGGAGACAGGCCTGATCAAAGTGGAGGCCAGAGTGGGTGGCAATTCTCAGCTATTGGCTAAGACTATCCTTTTGCCCCATTGGTCTTGCTCCCTTAACTTTATGTGACGATTACCAATCTAAATAGAAACGATCAATTGAGACAAAAATAGCGTCCTTGGGCCCTCCCCCCCTTGATTCTACTTAATATGGGCTATGATCAGGCCAAAGCGTCTATCAAACAGCGTAGAATGAATATAGAGCGCCAAACTGATTTAAGCAAGGTCCTGAATTTTTTCATCAATGGAAGTCTTACATATTTACCCTCCCCAGCATCATACTTTACTCAATTGGAAGTCCCAAAACATAGGAAGGCATTCAACTTGGCACGTTGCCATGCCTTCCCTTCAGCTGTGTTAGAAGACCGTTTCAGAAAGATCCTACTCTCAGAGCGGCAATGCTGCTGCGGCTCCTGGCAGATTGAAACAACTGAGCATGTTCTACTTCACTGTTTGTATTACAGAGACATTCGTTCTTCCTTTATCCACCCATTGCTACACAAGTACCCAGCCATATCTCTTTGTCTCTGTGCTGCTTTCTGACTCTAAGCTCGTCTACAGCGTTGCCAGATTCTGTGTGGCAGAGTCCAAAATCCATCGGACACTGGCAAGCGGTGGGTCCAAACAGCCTTCATCTGACCTCCTGCTGGCTCTTGCGTGCTATAATGCATTCATCCAACACAACGCACCACCTGAAAGACTTATGCTCCTCCCACTTTTTTTGCGCTATAGCTTTGCACTCTTTATATACAGTTATAAAGGCTTGCTGTATTTATCACTTAGGCAGTTATGCAATTAGATTTTGTGCCATTTATCCCTTTTTATGCCTTTTATACGTCTAGGTCTTATATGCCTTTTTATGTTATTTTATGCCCTTTTATGTGTTTAAACGCTTTTTAATGTTTCTTTAGGCCTTTTAACATAGCGTTATGCATTATACTTTGTACTGTGTAATCACCCCCCTGTACTTTCTGCTAGTCTATGACTGTAATAAAGATGATTGGTGCTAGTTTCAACGTGGGACGGAGCTCTCATGCCTTTGAACAAGGAAGAATTTGGACAAGCACAGCTTCTTCCAGCATGGCAGGAGCAGTGAACAGTCCTACAACTTTGCAATGTTTTCCTGCAGCAATCTGAAGCAAACTTGCCCTTCTTAGATGAACAACATTTGTCAAAGAAGAAATGAAACGTTTGTAAAGTTCTTTTACCTTGAGTGATTTCTCTCAGCTGTTTCTTCTGGAGAAGAACCATTTGCTGGGGACTCGTATGGCCACTGGGGGACTCGTATTGCTTCAAGAAATCTCGGTACACCCAAAGGAGTCTTGCTCTTTGCCACATCAGCATATCATGATGCTCTTTACTTACTGCAGATATTTGAGCAACCGTATATGCACGGAGCATGTCTGATGGCTGTGCTTGTGTCTGATCTTTATCTTCCAGAATAAAGAGAATGATGATTCATTGGCAACATCGTTACAAATGACTTAATGGGTCTTGAGTGAAGGTAAAGGTCACTTTGCAGCTATGCTCAGCCACAAATCGGCTAGAGCAGAATGGGCATTGCCGAGTCCTCTTCCCGTGCAAAAATGAGAATTGTAGAAGCCCTGCTGTGTCATTGGCATGAAAGGAGTTCCCACAGGATTGTGCCCAATGCTTTTAATCAGAATTGATTGATTGATTTGCATGCATGCCTTTTACAGCCTTTCAGCTCCAAGTGTGTTCTTTGAATTGTCTGCTCTCAGGAAGAGTTCCCGTGCATGAGAGGCAGGCAGGCAGGCATGCATCTGTCCCACAGGTGCAACTAGCAGCATCATTGCATCTGAGAAAGGTTGCACCTGTTAGGCATTATTAGTGCCTAAACTGCTAAGCCCTGGACAAAACTGAGAAGTATCAACCACAACTACAACATATATTTATATACCGCTTTTCAACAAATGTTTCCAAAGCGGTGTACATAGATAAATAATATATAAATAAGATGGTCCCTGTCCCCAAAGGGCTCACAATCTAAAAAGAAACATCAGATAGACGCCAGCAGCAACAGTCACTGGAGGTGCTGTGCTGGGGGTGGATAGGGCCAGTTACTCTCCCCCTGCTAAATAAAGAGAACCACCATGTTAAAAAGGTGCCTCTTTGCCCCATTAACAGGGTCCTTCAACATTCAAGGTCCAGGGGTCCTATCACAGGTCCTGGGCTTACAGTCTAAAGGTAAGAATGTGTGACACATTGGGGAAGGAAGGCAGGGAGAGCAAAAGGGATGGAGAATCAATAAGCCAAAGCCAACTGCTAAAAGAACAGGCCTATGGAAGGGTTCTCTTTCTCCCTTTGCCTCGGAGAGAGCCGCTGGCTGCTGCTGGAGTCCAAGAGAAAAAGCGCCATGCAACAGCTAGGCCAGACAGGCTGGTGGAAAGGGGTGTGCTCTCTCCCTTCTCTGAGTTGCAGAATGGTCGGCCCTTGATGGGATCTGAGAAGGGATGGGCCAGGTGGCTACTGGGCCCTGCAAGTCATTGGAAAGGAAAAGCTGCATGTCTGAAATGCAGCTGTTAAAGGCATAGCAGTCTTACCCCACCCAAAGTGGCAACCCTAAACGTATTTCCCCACAAGCGTCTGAAGATTTTGGCACGCACAGTGTTTTCTGGAGTTGATTTGGGATTTTCTGTTACCCTAAAAACCCATGGGGTTTTTGTTATTTGAAATGAATGTTTCAAGTAACATGATGAAGCTTCTCAAAAGTACACTTCCAGGAATTGTTCTATTTACCTCTGACTTGTGTTCTATTCAATGAACCCTTTCTCACGGTTGGTAAGAAAGGGCTACAGGGTCAGCGGGGAGGAAGCCTTAAAAAGCTGACCTCCCCGCAGACAATCTGTTCCTGTTTGCTGAGCAGGCAGATCACCCACCCAGGCGATTGCTGGCTGCTGCTGCTAGCTCAGAGAGTTGGGTGCTGGGATCCGTCTCCCCACGTCGCCCTGCCCCCTGGAACTCCCATAATGCACCGCATGAGCGCATTGTGCATTATGAGAATCCCTCTCCCCTTCCCCGAAGCAAGCCGGAAGCCCTGCAGTCTGACAGCCCAGCTGGGGCTGGCAATGAGCAGGAAAACAGGGTTAAGAGGGCACCCGCTCTCTTAACCCCATTTAAGAGGGTGGCTATGGAGGTGGGTTTTCCACCGAGGTGCTTCCAGAATCAGGCACCATCCCGGCGGTTCTCACTTGCAGGCAAAACCGGGATTGGCTTCATTAGCCTAGTTTTGCCTGTGTGTGAGAACAGCCTCAGTATTTTTTAATGTTTTGTTGTTTACAAGTTTATCCCAGTGGGGATCCTGTAGAGAGTGATGGGGGCGTGGAGTCTGAAAGAAAAAGGGGAGAAAGGAGAAGGAGAAAATGGAGTTGTTTCTGAATAAACCCTTTGTTAAATCTGTATAAGAGTAGGATTACTTTGTTTTTGTGAGAGAAGCAGCTATAAAACAATCTGCTTAACTTGAAGCATGCCATTTATGTGGTCCTTATCTTGTCAACCACTTCCTTAACTGCCAATGCTTGTGTTTGCTACAAGCATGACCTCAAAGGACATAATCCCATTGACTTCTCTGCTGTTACTAAAGAGTAAGTGGTTTGGAGACTGTAGGGTACACTAAACATGTTTGCGAATTGGCCACTTGTTAACTAAGTATCTGTTCAGTAACTTTTTTTTAAATGACTCCACAGTCACTGGCCATGTCAGTCAATGTGGAATATGTGGCAGAGGAGTAGCCTGAACCTACTGCATGTATTACAGCTACTGTACATACAATTTTGTATTGACATAGCCTCTGCTCAGCTCTATGTACAATAATTCCTGAGCAAATATTTCTCTTTAACAAATCAAATAGTGCTGTCAGCAGGACTTGATTTGGAGTTGGAGCTTTTTGGCTCAGCCCTATAGCCTGCTTTGAATTCTAGCATTAAGCTCCCAGAACATGGTGTGTCACCATCAAGAGCTCAGTGCTCCTTGGCATGTTGAAAGTCCTTTTCCTTCACCACTGAGAGAGAGCATACACAGTCAGCCATGATCAAGTCTAAGATCGTGGCTGCGAGCCACGTTTTCGTGGTCAGGAAGCATGTGTGGCTTTTAGACAGTTTAGAGCTCCAGCACCTCTCTCATTAAAAATGATCTCTGGAGATCAGCAGCAAATGGTGCATGCAACTCAAGAGCCTGTGTGTGTTAGGGATGTGCATTCATTTTTACAATGAATGAAACCCAGGCTGTCCGTACCAAGGGGATAGATAGATAGATAGATAGATAGATAGATAGATAGATAGATAGATAGATAGATAGGATAAAGTTGAGAAGCAACAACTTCTCAACAGGCTTGTCAGGAGACTCTGGATCCTGGAAGGATACACTACATCTCTATCTATCTATCTATCTTGTGCAGAAAGATGACTGACAACAGAGATAGTTAGGTGAAATCCAATTTTAGTTTAACATTTCATCTGACACTTTAAAAAGCAACAGATGGATTTCTTTTTTTAAAAGGTTGTGTGGGCACATACAGCACTCACAAGGTGGCAGTTAAGAATGCAATGATAAAAGAGTTCCAGGGCAGGTGACCAGAAAAGAATGAGGGACAGATGTTGCCGATTGTGTGCCATCCTCCAAGCAAAATACATGAGGTATGAGGGTCTTGAGTCTGTATATCCAATATTTTTCTCGTTTGACTAGCGTCTCACAAAATGTACATTGCTCAATAGGAAATATGTCCAGTGAGACTATGGTTGCCTGAGTTGAAATGTTGTTCCAGTTTCTTTGTTAATGTGCTGGATTTTTTTGTTCCTGAAATGTGTCCTCCGGTACACTGTGGATGTTTTGCCTACATATTGCTTGTGTTAGTCTGGGTGTTTGCCTTCTATAAATGACATAGGTGGAAGTAAAGGTGAGGGCTTTTTCTGATGTAATACACACTCGTGGTAGTGGTACAGCAAAAGGCGATGATATCCCTTAGAAAAGTACAAATTATGCAGTGGTTAGATTGACAGCTGTGTGATCCAGGATTGCTGATTGGTGGCTTTAGAACTGTTCTCACTAATAGCTTGCGTCGGTTAGGTGGTTGATGGAAAGCAATACATGGAGGCTTGCTGATATAGCTTTTTTTAGTTGTTCAGAGTGTGCTGTTTAAAAATTGCTACACACACACACACACACACACACACACACACACACGAATGACACACACAGAGAGGGTGGGGGTGAAATTAAGCTACCAATGCTCTCCCACCTGGTCACTAATCCACTCTATAAATCTTTAGTTTCAACAATGCTACAGCATCAAGTCTGGGCTTCTTACTCCTTCTGTCTCTCCTCCTTCCCAATGGAGCAGGTAAATTTAGAGTTTGAGTGAGTGAAATGTGTGACCACAACATTAAAGCTAAGTGTCAAACTCCCATGGAAAGGTTTCAGAAAGGGGATGGTAACATAGGCCACGTAAAGAGGGAAAGAAAAAGTGAACGAAGAAAGAAATGTACTCTCTCTCCTACAGCCAAGGGGATTGCCCACAGAAGTCAAAGAAGATGCATGCAAGCAGAGCAGAGCACTGTTGAGAATGTCTCTCATGTTATAGTTGTTACCATGGTAAAATTTGCTTGTTGACTGAACACCAAATGGTGAAAGAAATTGCACAAAGCCTACCTGCCCGTGTGGCGTATTCAGCAAGGAACTGCAGCCACATTTAGGAAGTAGTTTCCAGTCTTATCCTAGTGCCTCAGAGGGACCACAACTTTGTTCAATAAATGAAGCAAACTTTAAAAAAATATATTGCAAATACTTGAATTATCAGATTTTTCATTTTCTAGGAAGACTGAGCAGCTGTTTGCCAAAGAAACTGAATTAATTTAGTCGCTAAATTAAATCACTTTTCTTAGCTAAAGAACTACCTCCAAATTTGAATGTTTACCCAGCCAAAATTTGTGCCTTCATATCAAACTCAATAAATTAGCAAAGCGCTGGATCCTAGATATACGATAGTGTAGGAATAGGATGCCATACTAATTTGTTGTTGCAATTAAAAGGGCCACAAGAGAATTCACACCAATGTATACTACAGAAGACTGAGACTGAGCATTAACATGAACAGTGGATCTTTCCCACTTCCTTATTAAGCACTTGACGAGGTCATTCACACAACTGAAAACTGGGTAGGACAAGTGTCCTATCCAGGTTTAGAGCTGTGTGCATTCCCAATTTTCAGTTGAGTGGCTGCAAAAAGCTAGGTAAGAGGAGCGAGAAATGATTGTGTGGAAGCATGGTAGGAGGAAAAGCTGGGTAGGACAGCTTTTCCTCGTACCTTGGTGAAATGCTGGGTATGAAAACTGGGTAGGACAGTGCTGTTCTATCCAGCTATTCCTCCTGCCTTGCTTTCATACAATCACTTCTCCTTTCTCCAGATAGCTCCTAAACCACTTGTCCTACCCAGATTTTGATTATGTGAATGACCTTGATACCTATTAGACAATCTGTAACCCTTGCATTATATTCATTTGTGTTTTTTAAATAGAGGAAGTGTCAATCAATCAATCAATCAATCCCTTTATTACAATCACAGACCAGCACAGTTTACAAACAGGAGCCCCCCCCCACCGCCCCCCCCCAACATACAGGTGAGGGTTATGATACAGTAGTTAAGCATAAAGATCAGTTAACAATGATTCTTAATGAACTCCTGATGAATTTTACTGGCAATTAAACAGAACTTAGCCACATTGTAAGATCTCAAGTCATTCTGGTCAGTTAAAAGATAATCAAGATAAAAAGAATCTGAGCCACCTGGATGATAGCTAATAAAAGGGGTTATATGTTTCTGCTGTATATCTTGGCAAAATTGACAAAGGAGCACATGAGCCGTTGTTTCAATATATCCCGATTTGCAGAGACAAGTACGTTCTTTGTAGAGGACTTTTTAGCCTACTTTCCAGTAGGCTTATGAGATCACCCAGCATTCTGTGTGTGTGTCCGTGTGTCCCCCGCTATCAACTTTGCAACGCCTGGGCCAATATGAACCAAATTGGGTTCAGTTGTAGGGACACATAGGGGGAAACCTCAGCGGTGTAGTTTGTGATGATGTCTTCCATCCCAATCCAAGTTGGCAGATGCGTAAACCTTTGAGGTGCAAGTGGGCTAACTTGTGAACTGTTTAACCAATTTAAACCAAATTTGCTACAGCTGCAGGGACACATAAGGATGCCCAAATGGCATAGTGAGTGATGATGTCATCCACTCCCATTCAAGATGGCAGCTGTGTGAACATCTGAGGTGCAAGCAGGCTAATTTGTGGACTGCCTAACCGCTTTAAACCAAATTACATACAGTTGCAGTGAATGACACACAGGGACACCTCAATGGCGTAGTTTGTGATGATGTCGCCCTCAACTCCTGTCTGTGGCTTCCAGCGGCATCTGGTGGGCCACTGTGTGAAACAGGATGCTGGTCTAGATGGGCCTTGGGCCTGATCCAGCAGGGCTGTTCTTATGTTCTTATGTTCTTATGTCATCCATACCATTTCAAGATGGCAGACACATAGACTTTAGAGGTGCAAGTGGGCTAACTTGTGAAACGCTTAACCGATTTGAACCAAATTTGTTACAGCTGTACCCAGAATCATGTTGAGCATATGGCTATGCTTGCTGCAAAGGGTTCTGCTGTGGCAGCTTTTGCAATCATGCTAGGAAGTAACGTAAAGGAGTCATAATTGTGTGAGAGAGAACTTGCCAATGATGTTACTGCAGTGTAGACACTGTGGGTGGCAGTGGATTCTGGGTTGGTGATTCCAAGAAGAAACAAAAAGCTGACTCTGACCATGAGAAGGAGTCTTCTTTTTATCTCCAGCATATGTATGGCCCCTGCTGAGACACTGCTGCTGCCTAAGCTGTCCCTGGCCATGGAGAACATCCTCTCACTCAAGATGCTGGTTGGTGGGCATGAGAGGAACTGTTTGGCAACTGTCACCAAGTTCAGGAAGACTTGGTAAAGTGTTGCCCAAAACTGGATCAGCTCCATCTCCCAGCCTGCCACACTGCTCAGCTCTGCTGCAGGGTTTGGTGGGTTCCTTGGCAAGGCACCAAGGAACCCCTTCATGAACCACCAGGTGGAATGCTGAGGCAGAACTAGCAGCTCCCTTGGCCCTGCCAGAGACACCATGCTGTTGGACCAGGAAGCAGTGGTGACACTGCTGCTAGGGATGGACAGTGCTCTAGCAGTATGTGCTCCAGCACCCTCCTCCTGGTTCTGCCCTAGTCTCCTCTCCTCTGCTCACCTAACATCTACAACCAGGAAGTCCCTCATCAGGGGTGATGTCTTTGCCATTCATCCTTTGGTCACGTAGGCAGGACAAAACATGTTCTGCTGAAGCACCCAATAGTATTGGGAGCGATCCACCACTCCAGTCCTCAGCCGACCTGCCAAGGCAATTTCTTCCTCAGTGGTCAGCATGGATAGGAGCTCACCCATCATCTTCTTGAGGAGAAAAGTGACAGGCAAAGCATTGCTGTCTTGGTACACAAGCCATTTGTGGCAACAAAGAACAGATTGACTGCCAAGACAACCGTGGAAATGAGCGCCCAATCCTGGTTGGACAGGCTGCACACTTCCAAGCCATGCCTCCTTGCCAGGCTGTGAATGGCCACCTCTTGCTCCTGTAGGTGCTGGAGCAAGAGAAAGGTGGTGTTCCACTGGATCTGAACATCCTGAGGTATCAAGTGTTCAGGTATGCCAAGCTCAAGCTGCCTCTCCTTGAGCATCTGCCTACCCTCTTCTCTCCAGTGGAAATAAGCTGTAATTTTGCAGCACCTCTCCACAAGAGCAGCCATGGTGGCGGCAGCAAGCTGGGGCTCAGGGCTTCCAGCAGGGATGCCTCGCCTGACCTTAGCCCCAGAAAGTAGCACATCCCACACAACCAGGTTCAGAGTGTGCACCACACAGAGGATAGACACAAATTGAAGCCACTCAGCTGCATTAACTATGTTAAGAGCATTGTTGGTCACCATGAACCCACAGTGAAGGTTTGGCAGCAGGAGGGCCCACCTGGGCTTTGCTGCATGGGAGGGGCTGGCCACGTCATGAGCAGCAGATGTCCCCTCATTCTCCTGCCCCCCACCTGTGCACTGTGAGGGACAGGGAAGCAGCATGCAGCCCACTCTGGCTGGAAGCAGGAGTAGGAGCAGTTGAGGGCACACCAGGCCTATTGCTGCCAGCAAGAGTGAGAGTGATGCTGTCGCAGGTGCAGCAGCATCCCTGACATTGAAATATGGTTAGAGTTCTCCCCCCTGCTGACCTTTGTTGTGCAGTGGATGCAGACAGCATGGGTTGGTCACCAGGGCAGAGCTCAAAGTAAACCCACACCATGCTGCCCTCAGTCTGGGACCATTTCAATGGTGGTGGTACTACAGGGACTGCTGGTTCCTGGAAGCCACCACCCTCAGTCTGGGGTCGAGAAGGTCCAGGAACAGGAAGTGGAATTACCTCCTCCTGCTCTTCTTCCCCCTCAAACTGGGGGGGGGGGGTTGCATGCCCTGCCAATGGGGATTGGGGAGGATTTCTCTGGGATAATAGCAGCTGTCACAATCACCTCCTCCTCTACTGCCACAGGAAGAGCTTCTTCCCTGAGAGGGGAGGAGCTCCCCGCTAATTCTACCTCAGCTAGCACCGGTGGGGGTGACTTGGAAAGTAGGACCCTCTTGCCGTATCCCATGACCAGCATCACCCTTCTCTCTGCCTGCCAATCTGCTACTGGCTCTGCTTCACACCCTCCTGGACATCTTGGTTTGTTTGTTTTTTTAAATTCAAGCCCTAACTTGAGAAAAAGTGCCTTTAAGGTAGGTATTTTAAAAAGGGGTGTGGGGTCAGGGGTAGTCTATTTATGCTGTGGGTGCCATACACAGTTCTATCTAAAACACTGTAGTGCATACACAGAACCTGGGGGGGGGGAATCCCCCCAAATGAAGAAGCAAGTGGTGGTGGTGGGGGGTTTGGAGGGGAATGACAGGTGAGTGTCAGGCAGGTGGGCACCCCACCCTCCAAAAAGGCACACAGCAGCAGCAAAGCTGGTGCAGTTTGGGGCTGCAAAAGAAAGAAAACTTCTTAGCACAGCACCCCAGTTATTAAAGCCATTGGGGTCTGGCTACAAGAAGAAATCCACACAAGAAAAGGGGGGAAAAATCAACAGCAGCACGCAATTAAAACCACTGGGGCTGCTGGTACAATTAAAAACAAATATATATATATATATATATATAAAAAAACAGTTTGCATTCCAAAGTGGGGGAGGGGGACCAGACACTCTCTGTCTTTCTTTCTCTACACAGGCAGGCCAAAATTAAAAATCAAAAAGCATTTGGCACTGCAAAGAAAAGAATGAGAGTGAGAGAAGCCACTGACTCTCTCCACACAGGCAGGTCCCAGCCCACCAGTATCACTCTGTGCCGCAGTGCTGATTCTTCCTCCTATGAGAGAGAGAGCTCTCTGGCCTCGCAGTCTCTTATATACATTTTCAAAATCCCTGCTTTGGCTCCCCCCTCTCTGCCCCCAGCCAATGATAACAAACCAGGGGTGAAGCAAGGTTGGAATGGGCCGGGAGAAAAGGGGTGTGCACAAAACCGGCTGGCCTGGTTTGGTTCAAGGCCAAACCGGCCAGTTTGGTCTGGCAGTCCCTTGAACCTCCCCCCCTTATTTGGTTCAGTTTGGGGGGTTCATGGATCGCAAATGTTAATTTTTTTTTTAACCTTCTACTCCCATCGGGGGAGCTCCTGGAGGTGGTGTGTGTGTGTGTGTGTTCGCAGAGGTTCCACTTCCCCCCGCCGGCCTTCTAAATCACCCCTCACCCCATTTTGGGCACACTTTGGCTGGTTTTTGGCCTTCGCCCAGCAGCCATGTTGGGGGCTGGGCGCCTGCGCACATGACTTTTGTGTGCCCCCATGCAGAGGCCATGTGTGTAGGCACCCAGCCCCCAATATTTTTTTTAATTTGTGGTCTGCGAACCCCCAAACTTTGGGGGAGATTTGGTTTGGGTTCGAACTGGGGGGGAGGTTGGTTCGAGGGTCAAACCATCAAACCCCTGAACCTCAGAACCTGTTTGCACATCCCTACGAGAGACAAGATTTTAAAATGGGCCCCTCACTGCCTTCCTCTCCTTCTCCTGGCCCGATATCTCTGCTAACTATCCCAACTAGTTACAAAGTGTAAATAACAGCAGAACCAACTAATACAACAGAATCAATGAAGAACTTTAATCATTGCACACATATTTTTAAGGAGCTCTATTGTATTTTGACTTTTGTAAACCAACTAATAATAAAAAATAATAGTAATCTCTCACTGCTTGGCATTAACTGCAAGCCTACTATTTAGAAGAACATTGTAACACTGTATGATATACAGTATTTTATTAAAGCAATTTGTATATATAATGGGGGGGGGATTAGCAAACTCCAATTTTGCAGTTCAACAAAGTTACAAATGAATCTGGCCACAGTACTACTTAAAATGCAATTTTAAAGACACATATTGATCTGTGAAAGGAGAGGAGAGCTGGTCTTGTGGTAGCAAGCATGACTTGTCCTGAGAGAGAGTCCTGCCTACAACCTTGGAGAAGCCACTGCCAGTCTGTGAAGACAATACGGAGCTAGATAGACCAATGGTCTGACTCAGTGAGGCTATTCACATGATGGGGTGAAATCAGGCTAGCAGAGGCTAGCCCGATTTTCTCCCATCGTGTGAACCAATGGGCTCAGCTGCGAGCCTGGTGGTTCGCAAACGGGTCACCTGGTTCTGTAGCCCGGTGCTCAAACCGGGTTTGCGGAGCAAGTGCTCCACAAACCCAGTTTAAGCAATCGTGAGTAGCCACAGTGTGGCTCCATGCCATGGCTACTCACGAGTAGACCCCCCCGCGGGCAGCTGAAAAGCAGCCTCCTGGCTCGGGGGTCTCTCCAGTATGCCCTGCACACTCACGCAGGGCATACTGGAGCTTCCAGGGACCGCGTGGCCCCCAATCCTCCCAGCCCCAGCCAGCTCCATCACCCTTATGTCTTTCCCACTGGGTAATGCCTACCTCAGGAGAGGGGAAGGAGGGAGGAAACCAGCAGCTCCTGTTTGGGTAAGAGCCTTGCAGGAATGTGAAATATAACAAAACTACTAATACTGCCACCCGCGAAGAGAACCAATGGATTCCCCAAAATGACCAATCTCCAGATCACATCAGCAATGGTGCCGCCTCATCAACATACAAACTCTGGCACCAAATTTTGAGTCCAGGAGTTCCTGTATTTATAGTACTTATTCCTAGCAGTCTGCCAAGCCTCAACAACAGCAGAATGTACTGCACCTTTTCTGCTCCAACAGCTAAAGCTTCACTAAGGCAACCAGGACATGGAGGGCAACTTGCTCTCATGCCAAGAGACTCAAACCTCCCTCCCTTCAGGGTAATGAGGTTGGGGGCCGAGGGAAGAACCTAAAACAAGGAGATGACCTGAATCAAAAGGAGAGTTGTTGTCAAAGATCTCCTGGACTAATTTGGTGGCAACAGTATCCATCAACACACAACACAGTTGTCTCAACAACTGTCCCAGCAGGAAAACAAATTAATGGGGGCGCGGACCGGGGGGGGGGGCGGGAATAAAAGCCTCAGCTGAAACTGGGGGTGGAGAGAGCAGAGAGAAAGTTGTTATTGTCCCACAAGCTCCGTAGTTTACGGTTCCTGCAAGGCCCTGGATGAAGGGTGTGAAAACTCTTTGTGCTGCCGGGGAGGGTTGGGCTCAGGAGAGGCTGCCACTGGGAGGCTCAGCTGATGGGGGCTCGCTTGTTATTGTGAGGAGGAAGAGGGTGGTGGTGGCGATGATGATGATTCAAAGGTGAGGATCATGTAAATGGCAAGGGCGTCACTGAGGGCGCTATTGGGCCATACTGTGTGGAGGGGCCAGCCTCGGGTGCTTGTTGTTTGGATAACTAGGGAGGGAGGGAAGCACTGACAGCAGGCAAGCCCAGGAGCAGACACACAGGCAGAGAGGAGGGGGTTGGCTGGCTCGCTGGGAACTTTCCCTCTCGAGCGGAGAAAAGAAATAAGTGGGGCTCCAGGGACAAAGGAGAAATGAAACCCAACCTCGGTGGCCTCTCCTCTCCTCTTGTGAGCACGGTAGGGTGACTGAGCCTCCTTGCCAGGGACCAGCAGCTGCCTTGGCTATTCAACCTGCCCCTTTCCTTTGGCCTCAGATTCAATCAGTCAGGGAAGAAAAGTGTGAGCGCTTGCCACCGTGTGAGTGAAGATCGCGGGGCTTCGGCTTGCTAGGTTCCTTTTTTAGTTCAGGGGTTTTCCCCTCAGATAGCATAAGCGGGCTCCATAGGAGCAGCGTAGTGGCACTGGCAAAAATGAAAGTAAAATAAACTAAAAAACAAATGGAGCCAATTGGTCAAATTGATCAAACAGAAAAAGTGTTTAGCTTTTAGATAAAGAAACAATAAGAGACCCTTTCCAGCCTTGCACACTAAGGAGAATAAGGGAGGAAGGATAGGTGGGAGGAAAAGGGGGGTATGAGGTAAGCAGTAAACCAGCCTGAATATAGTAGATAGCTCTCAAAACGAAGGTGTGGAGGAGGGCTCTGACGTGTCATGGTCACGCGTCCACCCACCAGCCAATGAGAGCCGAGGCAAAAGGGAGATGGGGAAAGGAGGGGAGGGAGGGAGCGCGCAAGGAAGGAAGGAAGGAAGGAATATTGCAGGAAGCCTGGCAGCAGGTGCTGGGGAGTCAGGGTCATGTGAATTGCCTCTAAGGGGCCTTTTGGGGTGGCAAGCTGGGAGACAACTGTCTCCCCTTGCCCAATAGTACTTACGCCCCTGTAACAAGCCAACCAAGGAGATTACAAGCCAATCGGAAGCCAGTGCCTGAAAACCAATCAGAAATGGAAAAACAGGCCTCCAAAATGGCATTCAAAACACCTGAAACGTTTCAAGTCAAAACGGGGCTGTTTTGTTTCAAGCTCAAAACAGGCCCTTTATTTCTGTGGGCAATTTGTTTCAAGCTTGACACAATTGAAATGGCCATTTCAAGCTTGAACATCCCTATCAAACACCAGAAACTTCAGGGCTTCAAATTGGAGACTCTGGGCTGGTTAATATCACCACTGGGGTTGTGATAGCTGCTTGAAATTGCAGCACTTATTGGCATCGTGCCCATAGCCACTCATCTGTGCAGTAGCCATCTCCACATGTAGTATTATCTCTCTTTTGTACACAGCCACAGACCTCAATGGTAGTTGCACAGACTACATGGCCAGGGATAGAAAGCTGGTTCAAGTAAGAATTTCAAATAGTCCCCTCAAGCCCATGCAACTCAACTTTCATTAACCTACATTGGAAAATATATTTTTAGGAAGGCTTATAGAATATTGTGAAGGTAGGCTGGTGTAGTTCTGGGATTCCCAAGAAATGTCACTGGTTTTAATGTTTGCCCTATTAATGAAGCTTATTCTGCTTACGATACACATCCTTACTCCAAGCAACTAATATCTTTTCTTAGAAAAAGCCTGAAAACGAATTTCCACAGAGGTAAGGGTCGCAGTATCTATAGTTGTTGCATTTCATACTTGGAGAAAGAAAGTTGCACAAGCACACACCATACATAAGAACAGTTGCAGTGCAATATTACTTTTTAATAAAATGAATCCAGAAAAGTCTGATTCTCCTCTGCCATCACCTGCCAATATATCCCACGGAGCAGAGCATATTATTTCATATTTGCTTTGAAAGATATTACAGTGTGATATGGAGATCAAAATGTCAACAGGTTGCAAAGATTTCCTCATTCCTAGATGTTTTTCTTTTTAAAAAAGATGACGTTTACTGGATGATTTCTCAGGAATAACTAATGAATCAAGTTTGAGTGCCTCTCAAAACCTCTAAAACTTCAGGGTTAGAATCATCATCATCATCGTCATCATCATCATCATCATCATCATCATCATCATCCTTTGTTACAGTCATGAACCAGCAAAAAAATACATGTTAGAGAATACGAGTAAACAAAAGTGGAAATGGAAGGTAGTTATATATGTGATGATGCATATTAACATTAGAAGAATTAATAGTACTTAGAATGTATGAGGGTGTTAAAAATGTGAATGCTAAGGGTTAGAATTGTTTTTAAAAGTTTTAAGCCCCTTTTACCTTGCCTCTTCTTTTCCTCCCCCCCATGCCCATTATCTCCCCCATCAGTGTCAAAATTTAGATTGCAAGTTCCTCAGGGCAGAGATCTGTCTTTTTAGCTTATGATACTCTGTGTGTGTGTGTGTGTGCGTGCGTGCGTCCATGCGTGTGTGTGTGTGTGTGCATGCAGCCATTTTATTTATTCATTTATATCTATGTAAACTGCTTTGGAAACTTTTGTTGAAAAGTGCTATATAAATGTTTGTTGCAAATATTTATCATATTCGTATGTGTATGATATTAATGAAAATTTGCAACATATTATTAGCCCAATTCAGATATTATGCTGTACATGTGTACAGATGTCTATACAGTCATACAAGTATTTGTGTGAATGACTGTACCTGGGTTCATTTTTAAAGTGAACCTGGATACAGGCCCTTCAAATGCATGGTACAGATTTGAAATGTTCAGCATAACATGTGAATGACTGTACCTGTGTACATTGTACACTCATTGTACGAGTGTTGAATATAACGTGTGAATGGGCCTATTAATTTTTGTGTGTGTCACATTATTTTATCATTATAGTTCTATAGTGATTTTTGCAGTGCTTTACGGCAGCCCAATGATCTTCACTGTTAGGAGATTCCACTGTAATTCATGTCTACTTTCAATTTTTACCTGAGCAGTTTGATGTAATCTGCAAAATGTGTCACTTTGCCACTTCATGCTATTAATCATATACCGTGCTAGGGAGTGTTAACATAAGAACAGCCCTGCTGGATCAGGCCCAAGGCCCATCTAGTCCAGCATCCTGTTTCACACAGTGGCCCATCAGATGCCACTGGAAGCCTACAGGCAGGAGTTGAGGGCATGCCATCTATCCTGCTGTTACTCCCCTGCAACTGGTACTCAGAGGCATCCTTTACACTTGCCAACATTGAACCGCATTTGCCATTTTGTCGCTCACTCACCTAGTTTGGAGAGATCCTTTTGGAACTCCTCACAATCTGTTTTGGATTTCACTAACCTAAAGAGTTTGGTTTCATCTGGAAATTTGGACACCTCACTACTTAACCCAACTTCTAGATCATTTATGAATAAATTAAAAAGCACCGGTCCCAGTACAGTTCCCTGGGGGACCCCACTTCTTACTTCCCTCCATTTTGAAAACTCTCCATTTATCCCTATCCTCTGATTCCTGTCCTTCAACCAGTTAGCAATCCACACATGTGCTTGTCCCCTTATCCCATGACTGCTAAGTTTCACCAAGACTCTTTGATGAGGAACCTTGTTGAAAGCTTTTTGGAAGTCCAGGTAGACTATGTCAACTGGATCACCTTGATCCACACACTTGTTGACACTCTCAAAGAACTCCAAAAGGTTGGTGAGGCAAGATTTACCTTTGCAGAAGCCATGCTGATTGTCCCCCAGCAGGGCCTGTTCTTCTATATGCTTTAAAATTTTATCCTTGAGAATGCTTTCCATCAGTTGGCCTGGAACAGAAGTTAAGCTAACTGGCCTGTAATTTCCTGGATCACCCCTGGATCCCTTTTTGAAAATAGGTGTTACATTTGCTACTTTCCAGTTCTCCAGTACAGAGCCTGCTTGTCGGTATAAGTTATATATTTTTGCAAGGAGGTCAGCAATTTCACATTTGAGTTCTTAAGGACTCTTGGATGGATGCCATCTGGCCCTGGCGATTTGCTAGTCTTCAATTTTTCCAGACAGTTTAGAACATCATCTCTTGTCACTTCTAACTGATTCAGTACTTTAGCCTCCATCCCTGAAAAGCCTGGTTCAGGAACAGGTATATGCCCAGTATCCTCTGCCATGAAGACACATGCAAAGGACTCATTTAGTTTCTCTGCAAACTCCAGATTCTCCTTAATCATCCCTTTCACTCGCCCATTGTCTAACGGTCCAACCGCCTCCCTGGCAGTTTTCCTGCTTCTGATATATTTAAAGAAGTTGTTGTTATTCCCCTTGATGCTTTTAGCTAAATCTTCCTCAAACTCTCTTTCCCCCTCCCTTATTGTCACCTTGCATTTCTTTTGCCATAGTTTGTGTTCCTTTCTGTTCTTCTCATTTGGGCCGGCCTTCCAATTTCAGAAGGAAGTCTTCTTCTCCTTTATGGCTTCCTGTTAGCCATGCTGTCATCCTCCTGGACTTGGTGACATCTTTTCTCCTTTTTGGTATACATTCTAACTAAGCTTCTAGTATTGTGGTTTTGAGTAAACTCCATGCACTCTGGAGTGAAGTGACACACCTGATTTTCCCTTTCAGCTTTATTTTCACCATACTCCTCATTTTGGAGAAGTTTCCTCTTCTGAAATTCAAAGTGTCTGTGTTAGACTTCCTTGCTGATTATCTCCCTGCATGTATGCTGAATTTGATTGCAGTGTTCCCTAAGGGGTCCATGACACTGATATCACGCACCAGGTCCTGGGCGCCACTCAGAATTAAGTCCAAGGTCGCCTTCTCTCTGGTTGGTTCCAAGGCCAACTGTTCTAGGGCACAGTCATTCAGCATATCAAGAAATTTGACCTCTATGTCATTACTAGACTGTGAATTTACCCAGTCTATGTGTGGGTAATTGAAGTCACCCATTATTATTGCCCTGCCTCTCCTTGGCGCCTCACTGATTTCCTGCTGCAACTCCCAGTCACCGTCAGCATTTTGATCCGGAGGGCGATAGCACGTCCCCAGTAGCACATTTTCTTTCAGGCCTTGTATTGTCACCCACAGGGTTTCTGTGGAGGACTCCGGTCCTCCTAGATTTTCTACCTTGTAAGATTCTATCCCTTCCTTGACATACAGTGCTACTCCACCTCCAAGGTGTCTCTCCCTGTCCTTTCTATATGGTTTATATCCAGGGATAACAGTGTCCCACTGGTTCTCACTGTTAAACCATGTTTCCGTTATGCCCACTATGTCTATTTCTTTTTTGGCAACCAAGCACTCCAGCTTACCCACCTTGGCATTGGCATATAAGCACCTATATGCTGAATCCCTTACTTGGTGTATGTTATCTTTCTTTGGATCCCTTGATCTCTTTGACCAGCTAGCACAGCGTCCTGTCTGCTCTTTATGTGGTTCTGCCTTGTCCCCTTCTGTTTTATCTGAATCTTTTACACTCTCGCACCTTACGGGAAATCATTTGCCGAACCGGATATTGCCCAGCTCCTGTCGGCTATACTCCAGGAGTCATTTTAAAAGCTTCTCTGCAATCTTTTTGATTTTAAGTGCTAGCAGTCTGGTTCCACCTTGGTTTAAGTGCAGCCCATCCCTTTTGTACAGGCCTTGCTTGCCCCAAAATGTATCCCAATGCCTAACAAATCTATATCCCTCCTCCCAGCACCAATGTCTCATCCATGCATTGAAACCCCTCAGCTCTGCATGTCTTACTGTGCTTGCATGTGGAACAGGTAGCATTTCTGAGAATGCTACCTTGGGGGTCATGGACTTCAATACACTATCTTTCAGCCTAGATTTGGCTTCCAGGACGTCCCAACTACATTTCCCCACATCATTGGTGCTGACGTGCACCACAACTACTATCTCCTCCTCAGCACTGCCTTACAGCCTATCTAGATGCTGCATAATGTCTGCAACCTTTGCACCAGGCAGGCAAGTCACCGTGTGGTCAACACGTGGGTCACAAACCGATCTCTCTATACCTCTGATGATCGAGTCGTGCATTACAAGGAGGCCCCCACCCCCCGGAGGAATATCCCCTGTGCAAGAGGATATGGGCTCATCATCCACGGAAGGGGTCCCTTCTAAGGGAGCATTTCCTTCTTCCTCAGACTGATGTCCTCCTTCCCTGAGACCTTCATTCTCCCTGACAGCAGAGGATCTATCAGCCTCGGAGTGGGATGCCTCTACCATGTCCCTGAAGGTCTCATCCGCATGCCTCTCTGAGCTTCTCCAGATCCGCCACCTTGGTCTCGAGGGAACAAATTTGTTCCCTGAGAGCCAGGAGCTCCTTGCACCAAGCACATACCCATGACTTCTGCCCATGGAGCAAATAGTCATACATGCTACACTCTGTGCAATACACTGGGGACTGCCCCCTCTCCTGCTGGCTTTCTGTCTTCATAACTGGTTTTGTTGACTGTTCACAGTATTTGGAGATAATTTATTAGCAAGTTAGGGCTTAGGTGCTGTTTAAATGTTCAAACTTCCTTTATCAAGAATATGAAGGAGGGAGTAGTACTTACCTTCTCTTCCCACTGGGCTCCTTGTGATCAAGAGGACTTGTTTCAGGCACCCCACAAACTACCCACAAAAGTCCCACAAAACTCCAATGCCTGGTTTGCTAGCCCTGTTTGCAATGCTCTCGGGCCTTTGCCCTTGTATTCAAGACCAGCAGACAAACTGACTCTCTTCAGGAATGTGACCCCTCCCACAAGCTGCGGCAGGTAGTGGTGTGCACCGGACCGCGGAGCTGTGGTTCGGAGCTGGGGTGGGGGGTTCCATTAAGGGCGGGGGGGATTTACTTACCCCTCCCGCCCTTTCCCGCGTTGGCGCCGTAAATATTGCAAAAAATCCGGGCGGCAGGATCCCTCACCGCCCGCTTCTATTATGTATTATGGCTCTGCTCCTCCTTATTTTAAAAATCGGGGGGCGGCAGGGTGCTTCCCTGCCGCCCCCTCGAAGCCCCCTGCTGCCGCTGAAGCCCCCTTAAATCTCGCCCGGACCGGAGAAACCGCACTCGGGCGGGCGGCAGCGAGACGTCTGCCCGCCCGCCCGCCCCCTTCCTTGCCGAGTGCGAAGTGCAGGGAGCCTTCTGCACACGCGCGAAGAAGGAACTTTGGTCAACACTTCTCTCCAGCCAGAAAAGAAACCCTAGAAAATCACCAGCCCTAACAGACTTAGTTTCTCCTTCCCCTCTTGTTTTCTTGGTGATTAATTAATTAATTAATTGCTGTGTTTCCTTGCTTGATGTCTTCTTTAGGAGAGAAAGACAAGCTTGTTGCTTCCTCTTGCTCTTATGTTCTTTAATCAATACAATAAAGAAATATACATTTGAAATAATACATTAACTCTGGAATCTTAAGGCCTACATGGAGATCTGTGTACCTGCTGGGGTCCTGCTTTTTGTTGTACGTACGCCTCTGCCCTAAAAATGATTGCTGAAAGTTGAGGGTGGTGTGGTGGTGATGCTATCCAGTTAAAAATGGAAAGTAGACAAGAATGACAATGGAATCTCTCAACAATGAACGTGGGGACTATCCAGAGAAGCATGAAGAACTGCAATCAGAAGAGGGTTGTGAGTAGCCCCTTGTGCATGCACATAAATCGTTGGATCCCAGCATCTATAATTAACACGGAAGTCTCGCTCATGACCACTACGGTCTTGTATTTCTCTTTCTTTGCTGTTTACCTTTCAGTTATAAAAAACTGACCATTTTATAACTTTCTGATTGCCCATCTTTCATGTAATCAATGAAGAGACATTTAGAGAGTCTTTACTACTGTAACTATGGCTATCAATCATGTTTCTAGTGCTTTTAATTTGCAAAGTGCTTTACAAGGCAATCCTAAATGCCCAAGACACGATCACCACAACAAGTCTATGACAGGACTCACAGCACAGCAGTGTAACAGAGTCACAATGCTATGCTTACCCAGCACCAGGGTCAACCACACAACAATAGCTGAGGAAACTAAGGTAGCAACACTGACTAAGACACCCACAGCATGCCATGCGACGCTGAGTGTCCCATCACCTTCTGGTGAAGGTGATGGGAGGGATCCCAGCTTGGAAGTTGGGAGGGCCAAACGGGGCAACTCTAGTCCCATACCCCTATTCAGGAAGGCAAAAGTGGGCTGTTTTAGCAGTAGTTGACAGTGGCGCTTGGAGACCTTTTGCTGCCTGCTGACCCAATGTGTCCCAACCTTTTTCTACAGTTCCACACTTTGAGAGCAGGAGAGGGATCATTCCTGCAGATGCACTGGGCTTGTGAGCCTCTCCCCACCCCCAGTCCAGCACAATGACTGGACAATTCCTTCCCATCCCCACCCCCCACCCCCAAGGAGAGCAAGGGGTTTTCTTTGAACTTCTGTTGAGATACAGTGCTAGGTAAAGGCCTTAAGCTGTAATCTTGTGCATGCCTACCTGGGACTAAGGCCTATGGAACACAGCACTTATTTCCAAATAAGTAAGCATAGGATTGCACTGAAGAGGAGGAGCAGTATCCTAGTGACCAGAAAATATTGGTTGGGCTATCAAGGCCAGCCAAAATTTGTGGAATCCTGCCTAGTGGTGTGCTGTAATTGTCTGAAGTCAACTGAAATCCTATCCTCTAGGTAGCTAGAGGACTTGAAAGGGAGGAGGTCATTTGGAGTTTTGTGATTAAACTTAAGCCTTTTCCACAGGCATAATACTACCTTTTTAAATGGTGATACTCTTATATTTAGCAGGGAAAGAGTAATTGATCCTATCCATCTCCAGCATGCATTCCTCCAATGGTTGTTGCTGTTGTCTATCCTTTGTTTATTTTTTAGATTAAGAACATAAGAGCAGCCCTGCTGGATCAGGCCCAAGGCTCATCTAGTCCAGCATCCTGCTCACACAGTGGCCCACCAGATGCTACCGGAAGCCCAAAGGCAGGCACCTAGGGAATGCCCTCTTTCCTGCTGTTATTCCGTCGCAACTGGTACTTAGCGGCATCCTGCCTCTGAGGCTGGAGGTGGCCCATAGTTCTCCAACTAGTAGCCATTGATCGACCTCTCCTCCATGAAGTTATCCAAACCCCTCTTAAAGCCATCCAGGTTGTTGGTTGTCACCACATCTTGTGGCAGAAAATTCCACAAGTTGATTGTGCCTTGTGTGAGTACCTCCATTGGTTGGTCCCTCCGTTGGTTGGTCCTAAATACCTCTGTTGGTTGGTCCTAAAGTATCTCCATTGGTTGTTCCTAAATTTCCTGGCAATCAATTTCATGGGATGACCCCTGGTTCTAGTGTTATGTGAGAGGGAGAAGAATTTCTCTCTATCTACTTTCTTCACACCATGCATAATTTTATAGACCTCTATCATGTCTCCCTGCAGTTGTCTTTTTTCTAAACAAAATAGTCCCAGGAGTTATAGCCTTGCCTCATAAGAAAGGTGCTCCAGGCCCCTGATCATCTTGGTTGCCCTCTCCTGCACATTTTCCAGTTCTACAATGTCCTTTCTTAGATGTGGTGACCAGAATTGTACACAGTACTCCAGGTGTGGCCGCACCATAGATTTGTATAAGGGCACTATAATATTAGCGGTTTTCATTTCAATCCCTAATGATCCCTGGCTCAATTCATGAGCATGCAGTCCAACAGAAGACCAAAGGTTGTCGAGTCTAAGATCCTTGCCAGTAGACTGGCTGTCTCATGAGAGTGCCAATCACCTGGCAGCAAGCCACTATGGGGGCAAGAGTGTGCTTTGGTCTCCATGGACTGCTTTGCTGGGGTGAGCCATTGCAAGAGCATCCTTGGTCACAGTGGTCCAGACCCCAAGATCCTTTGCCCTCCCTTGTATACATATTTCCTCTTAGGAGGTCATCATGTTCCCTTCCCGGAGTAACAGAAAAATAATTCCCCTCAGCATTCCCCCACTGCCAGAAATTGTGCTTGTGCAAGACTGTTTTGTTGTGGGTCTCTTCCAAGGGTGGCAGTGCACTTGCTATCAGATGAAGGGCTTGCATGGCATTTAAAGGGATTTAAATGCCCTTTCCCTGCCAAGGGTGGGCAGTCCACTCCGAAAAGACACTATCGATCTTGGCACACACCCTTGATGATCATGGCCAATAGCTGCTGCCCTACAGATGTCCTGATGCCTTGCCTACAGTCTGGCGACTCAAATGCTACAGGGTCTGCTGGGATGATGACTTGGCGGACCAGCAAGAGGGAGGGGCTCCCCAGCCCTGAAAACAGAGGTTGCTGGGCTGCGGATGGATGAACATATGTGATGCAATTCATGGTCAGAAAGTTTAACTGTGGTTTCAGCAACCTCCACTTTCGTGTTATGTGCGAATGCTGCCATAGAGTTTAATTTGGAACTCCAGTCTATAATTGAAGATTCTAATATTTAACTCTTGATGTTGTGGCCACGTGTGGTGAGCAAGGGGTTAAGGGAGTCTGAGCCTGTTTGTGGGGGTGGGGGGTAGATGACATCCCTGTCAGATCACACAGAACCCTGTGATTGGCTGCAGTCTCCCACATGGAACCAATTGAATTGGGGTTTGGCTTTCCCCTCTCTTTTGGGAGGAGGGGTTTCTGTTCTTTTGTGTGTCTGTTCAGCAATTTAGGAGTAGTTGGAAGTTGGGAAGAAAACTGGAGAATGTGGGGAAAGTGTCCTCTCGGTCTCTCTCCCTGGAACCTTGCTCAGCTTGAGCTGAGGATGTTGCTTGGAGGTCTGTGGAACCTAACACCCAAGCCCACAGGACTAAAGTACTGAAGGGACAGTACTTGCAGTTAGTTTGTGTTAGTGTGTCCTTTTGTTTTTCTGTGTTGCTTGAGTGTGTTAACAACGCTGAAGCCTTCTTCGCTGTTATTTTCCTTTGCCCTAATCCATATCCTTTTGTAACAATAAAGGATTTTGGGGGTTATTTTGAGATTGTTAAGATTGTTTTCTGAATGCTCACTGGGGAAAAGAGGCCCCCCAGTCGCACACCTCTTTAGCCCTAGGCCAGAGGAACCCCAGTTTGCTAATATTACATTCCAAAGGATCAGTTTACAGTTTCAGGCTTTTGGAAAAACTATGAGGGGGGCTGGGTATCCTGTTTGACCCAGTCTAGTCAACCCTAAGGGGTAAGGGTCAGCAAACCCTTCCCAGGTTATGAACAGGTGGTGGCAGCAGTATACCAGACAGGGCCCGCCCAGAAGGACCTGGGGGGTCTGAACAACCCCAAAGCCATTCACTACACCATGTTGCTACACAGGCACTACATTTTCACTTCCCAAGTATGGTGCATGCATCTGTATGTGGTCAAAGGCATTTACATAGAAAATAATAATAATAATAATAAAGAAGATGGTGCCCAGTCCCCAAAGGGCTCACAATCTGATACTTAACCATCAAAGTTTGAGAAGTGATGGACAACTGTTCATGTGATGAATTAATGTGTTTCAGGTTGATATCCCTTAAGGATTAAAAGTCACAGAGTAGGGCCAGTTAAAAAAGGTGGCAATCCGAATGATGACTAACTAGGGTTGCTAATGTTGGAACTGTCCTTTAGTAGTCTTTTAAATGGCATTTAATCTTCAGCATCCCATATAATGAAGAGCTTCCTCTGCTGATTTCTGCATGCCAGTTGAAGGCACAGAATCATGGCAGGCATTTTGTCTGCATCTCTCTCTCCCCTGCCTGCCCTAGAAAACCCACTCCCCACCCCCTGCTGTGGGTAGTGAGGGCCTACCAGGAGCCAGATTCAGCCCCACTAGAGCCAGTGAGATCAGGTGACACTATGAACTAATGGAAGAAGACTGTACCACTTCCTAGTTCCTTGGTAGGGATGGATGTGATTGTGGCAATTCTTGTAAATTCTGTTTGCAGGGCTGGTCAAAATTGGCTCAGCTCCAAGTCAAAGGGCTGGGTCAGCGGAGGTGGGTGGGGAGGAGGAGGAGGGAAGCAGCCTCTTCTCCTCTCACTGATGCCTTTCCCTTGGAAGGGCATAATATCTCTTTATTGTATTTAGCTTTTTATTGTATAGACACTACAGTATTTTATTTTTATTTTATTTTAATCAACCGCTTTCTACAAGGCACTGAGGGCAGCACATGGGATTCTCTCCCCACTGTTTTATGCTTACAGCAACCTGTTGAGGTAGGTCAGGATGAAAAAGAGAGACTGGCGCAAGGCCATTCTGCAAGCTTCATGGCTGAGTAGGGATTTGAACGCTGGTCTCCCTGGTCTAAATCCAATGCAGTAACGACTACACCCTCTCAGATAGGTGCAGGAGAGTATTGTCCACAAACTGTGCCACCCCAGCACATAATCTTGCAGTTAGTCTCAGTCCTGTGACTCTCCACTGTCCCCACATCATCACGACCCTTTCAATGAATGGAATCGTTCTTGTGGGTTTTGCTTATATCTGAGGCTGGAAAACACTCCCCACTCGTCCTCCCTCCCCCTACAATTGTCACTTTGAATCTTGTTGCATTTGGAATTCTTTCAGGCTGCTTTGGCACAGGCATGAGTGGCAGGTGTATTGCCACCTGGGTCACATTGGCTCTGCTGGAAACAAAGGAGACAATAGACTTCTTGCTATAAAAAATAAAAAGGCAGCTGCTTAGCAACTCCTGCTTGCACAATTCCCCCCACCCTTCTCCTCCAAACAAACAAGCAGACACGAGCAATGCAATAAAGGGAATGACAGGCAAAGAAAGAGACAAGGCCTGGCTTCAGCAAGGGGATGGGGAGCGGCGGGGGGGTGGGAGAGAGAATGTATGACGGGGAAGGGAGAGGAAAGAGAAGCAAGGACTGGAGGCGATTAAAGTCAGTGGCACTTTAACAAAACTTGGGTGAAATAGCCCTTTATTGACCAATATCTTTAGAAACCAAGACGAGTAGGAGGAGCGCCAGAATACCATTTTTTAAAACCTAGTAAGACTGTATTATTCAAGCTGGTATGGAGAGTGGGTGCTTGCCTGATTTTTATGACCACTGAATGAATAAAAATAAAATCTCTATAAAAATATAAACCATGTCTGGAAAAGTACTATTGGAGGCAGGAAGGTTATCCCTTAGCAGGAGGCACCATTACAAATACATTAGCATCCCACTTCATAGGACCTGGTACAAAGCCCTAGTATTGAAAGAAAATTCTGGGACTGAGCCCAGGCTCCTGGCTAAGTGTTGCTGATGATAGCTCCATTTGGCGTGAATGTGTCTAAAAGAAGAATGATTCCTGTCCAGAGAGCCAGCATGGTGCATGGACGAGCGTGTTTAGTTTGGATGTAGGAAATCCCGTTTCAGATCTCTGCTTGTCCACAGAGCTCACTTGATGGGCTTTGTCAAGTATCTAGATATCAGCCCTGAGGCTTAAATGTCATTCTGAGCAACTTGGAGAAATAGGAAAAAAGGAGGAAACAGTTGTGGTAAATATCATTTTAAAACTAACATGTTGCTTCTAGCAGCTGAAAACAAAAATGGCAGACCTGCGGTTTCTCTGCTTGGAAACCGAGCTCTGCTGGACATTCTGCTGCCTATTCATGCTCAGCATTCTCATCCTTATCCTGCTACTTTTTGACTTTCCTGTCAAAAGTATTTGTATCCCTCCTTGTCTTTGTATCCCTCCCTTCCTCCAAGGAGCTCAAGGTAATTTACATTCTCCTCCTCCTCCTCATTTTATATCGACAACAGCCTTCTGACAAAGATTAGGCTGAGAGCTAGTTACTGGCTCCAAAATCACCTGTGAACTTTGTGGCTGAGGGATGTGCACGGAACCAGTTTGGAAGACCGGCGGTTTGGCTGGTTTGAGGTTGGGGAAGCATAACGTTAAGGACTGGGGAGGGTGCTTCCTCCCCCCTGTTGTATTCCCACCCCCCGGTCCACGATGTACCGGGGTGGCAAGGAGGTCACCCCAGCAGGACTGTTTTTGAGAACAGCCCCGGCAGGGAAAACGCAGCAAGGGGTGTGTGTAAGAGCACCTTCCCCAGTCCTTAAAGTGATCCCCCTCACCTTTGAAATGGCAGTTGCTGGTTCTGTGCACAACCCTACCTTGAACCTAAGTCTCCTTGATCCTAGTCTGACATAACCACTGTACCCCATTGCATATTTTGCTCTTTCTCTTGCTTATCTTTTGATAGACTCTGAGATCATGCACACAACCATTTCTGGGGGTGGGGAAGAGTGGATAGAGAGGGAGGCAGTGTTGAACCCACACACACACACACACATACACACACACACACACACACACACACACCCCTAGCCCCAGACAATCACTGTGCTGCTCAGAGCAGTGTGGATTGAGTACCCACACAATCTGTGCTGCTCTGAGCAGTGCGGATTGCCAAAGGTCGTGAAATGAGTCCTGGCCTCCAGGTATCCCATAATGCACTGCATGGTGTGCATGGTGCATTGGGGGAATCCCCCATGAGTCGAGCATTCTAGGCGCCCAACTCTGTGTATGCTTGGGCTGCGTGCAGACAAACATCCCTGGACCTGGGGTAAAGGGTGTGCTTGCATCCTTTAGCCCAGGTAAAACCCCGGGGGGGGGGGATGTGGACTTTCGGGAGGCAGCACCTGAATTGGCCTTGATCTTGGCACAGCACACGAGCAGCCCTACCCAAGTTCTGATCATATGATTGAGCCTACTGTCAAATGCTGACAATATCCATTGCTGAAGTCCAGCATGAAGTCTTGGCATCAAATAGCAAATATTGTCCAACGTTGAAACAATGGCAGAGAATCTGATAGCTGCATGGAGACTTACAACATGAAAGTAGTGCTCCATATGGCAAGTCCCTCTAGATATGACAGCAGAAAAAAGAGAACTCTGCATTGAGGACGTTGTCTTCAGGCTACCACTGTCACAACCGCAAATATGCTCCAACATTTATGTAGAAGAACCCTCTAGAAAGGAACTGTGTCACTTTGAAGTTCTCTGGGTGGTCAGCCTGAGGCTCTGCAGCCTCGTTGTGGCTAGGGATGATGGGAGTTGTAGTCCAGTGACAGCTGGAGAGTCTCAGGTTGGTCACTCCTGTTCTATACAGGAAAAGTGAAAAACAATTCTTCGGTACAGTTTGACAGTCAAAAAACCCAAAACTTGAGTACAAAGATCCCCACAGCTCTGTTCTCCCATACATATGATTTTCTTGCCTTGCAAATGAGTCTCCTCCACTCAACACAGAAGTCCTCGCATGTGCCACTAGCAAAGAGAACAGCTTGCAACAGGTAGCTGGGTGCTGAGCCATTAGAAGCAATTACATTCCGGCTCCCTCAAAGGCTTCAATTAAGCTCCTTGGTTCTATGTGAAGTATTTGCCTCATTAAAATATCTGCCTCATTAAAGTTAGAATACCATTTGCAATGTACATTGGCGCTTACTGTGCCTTAACCAAACCACAGCATGTCTTTAATTCAGGAAACGCCTTTCTACTTATGAATGGGCAGGGATAGCTTTTATTAAATGTGTGCAAGGGAGGCACACCCTAGAAATGGGCATGAGTAGTTTTGGTTAACTTCCAGCTGATTTACAGCAACCTAGGAGAAGGATAGTATATACTGGTGAAGAAAATGGATGCTCTGTTAAGTTGTGGGCATACATGCTTCCTTATATCTAATACACTGTTGTCCAGATAGAGTTGCCTTGCCCCCCAGAATTCCAGGTTTCATCCGGATTTTAAGCATCTCACCCAGATTTGCCCGGATTTCAACTTTCATTAAAAACAACAACAACAAGAAGAAGAAGAAGTAGCTAAGCTCTAGCCCTTCTAGAAGCGGAGTTATGGAGCAAAACATGCAGTCACTATTCTGCTCAAAAATTATTTTCAAGCCAATTTACATAATATGCAAATTAGGCACCCAGATTTGGAAAGCCAGAATATGGAATCCCTATGTGCAGAGAAACTGGAAAGTGAGATGTGGAGTTGAGTGGTGGTGTGTTTTCCAAAACTGGGAGCATGGAAAACTGAATGTAGTCTATGAAAAAACAAATGTATTTGTATGAAAATACAAATGAGTGAGCCAATGTGGTGTAATGGTGGGGGTGGGGAGTGTTGGACTACAACGAGGAAGATGCCAGCTAAAATCCCTCATTTGGGGTGCTCCTTTCTATGAGGCGGCTGGTGGCAACTCCACATTGAAAGAGCATTTGCGTATTCCATAAGCAAGGGAATATCTGGGAATCAGGTCTTGTTATTTGTTGTTGGTGGGTATGCCAATGGCAGTAGTTGTGGTCATGTCACTCTATTAAGTGGGAGACAAATTGGGGCATGTTTAATCACAGCCCCAGTCCTCTCTTCCTTCATATCTTCACAGGGACTATCTGAGGGTTGTTTTTTTTAAATTCAAGTAAAGTAAAATTGTGCCATGGAGTTGGTGTCAACTCCTGGCGACCACAAAGCCCTGTGGTTTTCTTTGGTAGAATACAGGAGGGGTTTTCCATTGCCATCTCCCATGCAGTATGAGATGATGCCAGAGTATGAGATGATGCCCAAATCCCAGTAGCTGTCTGAATGCCAAGGCTGAGATCTAGAACATGTGGAAGAAGTTATGATGAGACATCCTCTAGGCATGTACAAAGTTCTTTATCATAACCATGAAATAATTGCAACCAGTCCCCATCTCGGATTTGGGGGAAGTGCTTCCAAGGCAGACTGTGATTTCGAAGCAGGCTTGAGCCCCAGCACTTCTCTGTTGATATATCAGCCATTCAGCTCATTTCAATGTGCAGAGTGTTGTTTAAGAATATGGTTTAAGTAATGATTGGGTAACTAGAACTGACTCTTGCTTAACAGGAATTAGAGGGCAAGACCAGATCAGAGGTCTCACCACATCTCTTTTTACAACTCAAGCCCTGTATAGCAGCAATCCCCATCTGCCTATAAGACTTCATCCAACCCTGCAGGCTGGGTAGGTCAGGCCCCTCTGCTTGGCTTGCACAGTAAATATCGTGAGAGAGGGAGAGAAGGGTCAACATCTCCTGGGTGTTTTTCTTTATCCCTACAGAAAGCAGCATAAAAGGTTTGTAGAAAAGAGAGGGGAGTGTTTACTTCCCATCTTTGTACTTCTCTGCAAGAGGCCTTGCTTTCCCTCAAAGCTCCAGGGCCATCCAATTTAACTTCCCAAAGTTAATGACAGGATTCCGCATGCTGGGGTATGTGATCAGCAAGGAAAGGCACTGCATCTTGTTACGCTGCGTGCAGCACAGAGATTAGGGTTCCCTGCTTTGTGTGAGTCCCAGAAAGGGAAAGACACAAGACTCACAGAGATTCAGATCTGTGAGCAAAGAAGAGATAACTACAACCAGTGGCATATCATCAGTGATAATTATGAGCACTATGAATTTGGTATGAGTGTGGCTCCTGGAATGTGGGCCTATCTGGATATTCTGGACAAACCTAGTAGGAACACCCTTTCTCTCTGGGCCTATGGTGTTGACTTGATTGGAAATAGTAACACAACAGCAGCAGCCACATTTACTTGTCCTCTGTCTTTCATCCGGAGGATGGATATGTTTAGGTGTCGGGGAAAGTGAATTGAGGTAGTGTTTGTGTGTGTGTTGACCTCTTCTGGACTTAGTTGTTTCACCACATATCCAGAGCCTGGTTTGCATGTCTCTCACAAGCTTTTGGAAGTGTTTTATTTTGGAATGTGTCGAATTCCTTGAGTGATGTCTGGCTGTGCGGTGGGGAAAAGAGACACTGGGTGTCGAAGCAATTCATCATATGCACACTTCACTATGCTCCCACCAGTACTTAATGTTAAAGCAGAGGTGCTGCTCACTCTTACCCCTGGACTTCTGGGCTGAAGTTCAGGGCCTCCACACCCCCTGTGGGCCTCCGAATCCTCCTTAGTCTGTCCTGGGTGGTGCTTGCCTGCCACTGTGCCTGGCAGCTGAGCATGACCTCTGCTGTAGAGACAGACGGGGAGTGGGGAAAGAAACATGTGGGATGGAAGTGTGCTGTGTGGTATGTTGAAATGTTTCTGCTAATGCATATTTGCACAAATATACCTGTTTTATATTCCAACAGTCCAACATGAGTTCAGCTGGTTTTTGTGCCCACAAGAATCCACTCATTACAAATATTGTGTTTGTGTAGGAGTGTGTGTGTGTGTGTGTGTGTGTGCCCTCCTAAGCCTGGTGTACACATGCAGTAACATGAGTTAGTAGAATGCTGAGGTGGTAAAGTGGATAGTACCAATTCCGATTGCAGAGGGGTAGTATCTTGGGTGTCTATAGGACTTTTTTCAGTGGGGCGGGAGGCAAAGACAGTGGCCACTGTTGCCATCACAGAGCTGCTGCCGTTGCTACAGACAGTGGCGGCCTCCTCCTTAAGCAGCACCCCACAGTGCCCACTAACCACCACCATGATCTCTGCCGCTTCCTCCAGCTCTCATGGTACTGGAGGCAGAGGACCTAAACAGCGTGCCTTGTGTGCAAAAGGCCAGCTGGGAAATGGTGTATTCGGAACATCCATCTTGTTATTTATTGTTTATTTCTCTGTGTAAACCTCCCTGAGCCATTTTTGGAAGAGTGGTATAGAAATCAAATAAATAAATAAACATTCCCCTGCTAACTTGGCAAAGAGGCACCTTTTACTGTGGTGATTCTCTTTATTTAGCAGGGGGAGAGTAACTGGCCCTATCCAACCCCAGCACAGTACCTCCAGTGACTGTTGCTGGTGTCTATCTTATGTTTCTTTTTAGATTGTGAGCCCTTCGGGGACAGGGATCCATCTTATTTATTTGTTATTTCTCTGTGTAATCCGCCCTGAGCCATTTCTGGAAGGGCGGTATAGAAATCGAATTAATAATAATAATAATAATAATAATAATAATAATAATAATAATTATTATTATTATTATTATTTTGTGGCTGACTTTTCACATGCTGGGCACGCTGTTTAGTTCCTCTGCCATCAGTGCTGCAATGGCTGGTACAATCCAGCAGGGGGGTGTCTGCCCCCTCTTCCTCCCCCCACCAGATGCCCATGGGTAGCATTTTTTAAATCTTCCTCTACATTAAAAAAAACACCTAGCACACCAGGGAGACAGGTTGTAGCTCAGCCCACTTCCTATTGTGCTAGTTTTCTGCTTGCAAGGCATTTTTAAATGTATGGATGTCATGAAACCAGCCTTTATTCAGTCCAAGTAGTGTGCCGTCAAGTTGATTTTGACTCCTGGTGACCACAGAGCCTTGTGGTTGTCTTTGGTAGAATACAGGAGGGGTTTACCATTGCCTCCTCCTGCGCAGTGTGAGATGATGTCTTTCAGCATCTTCCTATATCACTGCTGCTCAGTATAGGTTTTTCCCATAGTCTGGGAAACATACCAGAGGGATTCGAACCGGCAACCTTCTGCTTGTTAGTCAAGCCCTGCAAATTCTATACCAGAACTTTCCTTCATTTTATATGCCATTTTGCACCATCTCTGCCTCATGTAACAGCTTGCTGTTTAGTTGGTAATTCCTGTGTAATTTCTTGACGATCAGAAAATAGCTAATGGGAGAATGGGTGTGACATTATGTAAAGCAGTTTCCCATTGCCCAGCCGAACCTGCAAGCATCAAGTAAATTGCTTTCTGAAACTTAGGTCCAATTGTCTATCGGAGGATATTGGCCTGTCTGAGACTTCAAATGGCCTGAGCCATTTCCCGCAACATCTGGATGGTGCATAGATAAATGGGTCACTTTTTAATTAACACAGCTCTACAGTCTTTCTTGTGCTAGCCGGGAGGGGGGACACGTAAGAACAGAGCGCCGGTACAGTACTTCTCGGCTTCTCTGGCTGTCAGGGTTGGCATAGCCATGGTGTGGGGGGGGCTATCACAAAGAGTGCCTGCACTCCTGAATTTGCAACTACACCATCTTCTTTCTTATAAAAAGTCAGCTGTTGTCTGTTGTTGAGTTGTTCTTGTTCTTCAGGGCTGCTGGTTTTAGAATCCTGACTTCTGGGTTAGTTTAGCTTTTGTTAGGAACTCTGGGCTGAGCACTTGCTGCATAGCTCCAGAGAGCATGCAGAGAGCTACTCTGCCTCGCTGAGTAGAGGCAAGTTCTGTTCATGATGCCAGCTGTTTATTTCTGAACGTCAACTTAACAACTAAGATTCATCAGCCTCTGACTTAACACCAGGCAGGATTTTAAAAAGTGAGGCTTTTCACACACATGTGCAAAACTGGGCTAAGGGGGCCCAGCCCGGTTTTGCCTGCATGGGTGAACTGCTGGTATCGAACCCGATCCTGGAGGCACCACGGTGGCAAATCCGCCTATGAAGCCTCCCTTGAAAATGAGGTAAAGGGAGCAACTGCTCCCTTAACCCCCTTTTCCGGATCATCTGTCAGCCACAGCTGCAAGCTAGCAGAGTCAGGGCGGCGGGGAGATCCCCATAATGCACCATGCACCCACACAGTGCATGACTGGAGCTCCGGGAGAGGGGGCGGGGCAGCATGTCCCAGCACCCCGACCCTCAGACCACTGGCCATCTACAAATGGTTGTTTGAGTTGTCTGCATTAGATCAATTAGCAATCCCTGCTAACTGAGCCATGAGTCACCTTTTCAAGTGGTGATTCTCTTATATTTAGCAGGGGGAGAGCAACTGGCCCCCTCCAACCCCAGCACAGCATCCCTCCAGTGGTTGTTGCTGGTATTGGCCTTATGTTTCTTTTTAGATTGTGAGCCCTTTGGGGACAGGGGGCCATCTTATTTATGTATTATTGATTTTTCACTGTGTGAACTTTGGTTGAAGAGCAGTATAGAAATATCTGTAGTAGTAATAGTAGTAGATCCAGGACACAGAAGGTTTTGGTTATAACGTATAAAGCCCTAAACAGTTTGGGCCCTGGGTATTTAAGAGAACTTTTTCTTTGCTATGAACCCCACTGCCCATTGAGATCATCAGGAGAGGTCTATCTGCATTTGCCACCAGCTCATCTGGTAGCTACTCAGGGATGGGCCTTCTCCGCTGCTGCCCTGAGGCTTTGGAATGTGCTCCCTGTTGAAATAAGAGACTCCCCATCTCATAAAACTTTTAAAAAGGCAGTCAAGACGCATTTGTTCACCCAGGCCTTTAATTAGATTTGTTTTGTGTTTTAATAGTTTTAACTTTTTAAATTTTAATTGTTGAAATATGTTAATCTTTTAATTGGTTGTTTTTGTTGTCTTGTAAACCTCCCAGAGATCTTGTGTTTTGGGCAGTATAAAAATATGCTAAATAAATAAATAAATAAATAAATAAATATTAATCAGCAATTTCTGTGACACCTTTCCTGTGCAGAATACTTTATTCACTTTATTCACAGTGCAACCAGATGAACTGAAATGATTCATAAGGATTCTATTGCCTGAGCTGCAATACTGATAATCTAAGAAGCACAAGAGAAGGAAAATGAAAAGAGGAGCTCTGAGCAAAGAGACCGTATTAAAAGGGAAAAAACAAAACAGAATATCTAGAACATCATGTGTGTAACTTATGAGAATCAGAAAAGGATGAACAATCATAGAGAGAGGAGGGGGCAGAAACTGGCCTGCCATGTCCTGTAGGGATATATCAAATAGAGCTTGGAGACAGCAGCTGTGATTTTATTTAATGAGAGCAACGCCTAGTGCAATGAACTAATGAATAGATGGGGATATACTTGTCATCTTTTTTTTTAGGCGTCAACTGTGATTATCCTTGGTGAAACTGACAGCACAGCTCAGCTCTGGACTGTCAATCAACTCACTCCCAGAGTATTATGTGTTCACCGTTGCCAAGTCTATTATCTGGTGGCAGGTGAAGTACTGTTGGACCAGGCACTTGCCATAGCTTCTTGGGCAATCCTGGGAAAGCAAATTAGTCAGGATCTGTTCCATCTGTGGTGGCTGCGAGTGACAGGCCATCGAGTGTGTCTCCTCACCAGCTGAGCCACCTCACAATTACCTTATGCGACCCTGTCAGTTCCCTGCTCTGGAGAGATGCAACAAGGTTATTAAGCAAATATGATTAATGAAGAAAAGAACCTCTGGTGTACTAGAAATTAGGTTTCAAGGCCAGCAGGGAACTAGAGAAATTCTCCACCATGTACTTTGAGGGGTTGTGGCAGGCTTCTGTGGTAATAGGATTTGTACATGCTGTCTAATGAGTCAAATTCATCCCAGGCATTCTGGCTTGGAAGTAAATGGGATGAATCTGACCCATTAAATTGTGGTCTCATTATTAATTCATGCCTTTTGCGGGGGTAACAAATGCAACTACACCAGCATTTATTGCTGTGGTAATTGTATTGTTGCTTTTGAACTTTGGTGCTGAAGAAGACTTTTGCGGATACCATGGACAGCCAGTGAAACAAACAAACAAATGGATCATAGAACAAATCAATCAATAATTTTCACTCAAAGCACAAATGACCCAGCTCAAACTATCATATTTTGGACACATTATCCAAAGACCTTCCTCCCTTGTGAAGTCCATAATGCTGGGAAAGCTTGAAGGAAAGCGAAGAGGACGACGAGCAGCAAGGTGGACAGACTTGATTACAACAGCAATGAATGCACCACTGAGAGACCTTAAAGGCCAAGTTGAAGACAGATCATCCTGGAGAGAATCTATCTATGTGGTCACTAAGAGTCAACACTGACTTGAAGGCACCTAATCAATCAATCAATCAATCAATCAGTCAATCAATTTCTGTATAACATGTTTTGCTTCTTTGCACACTCAGTCATAGTTTCAGTTACTTTTGCTTTTACCATGGGTTTTATATACTTGGCAATGTACTTCATGTTGGTTAAAATGCTCTGGACAAATCACTCCCCTCCCCCTTTAAAAAATATCTTGGTTGTGTTTTTTTGTTTAATCTAAAATTAGAAACATCTTTCTAGTTGAATTTTTTTTCATCACAATCTATGCCACAAACTACATTTCCACAGGCAATTAGAAGCCACATGACAATCTATACTTGTGCAAAGAATCTACACATACTAGAAGCTCTGCTTGGATGTCAACACATGGAGGAGGGGAGGAGGATCATGTGCAGCAGACCTCTCTAACCCATCACAAGGTCTGAAGAAAGAGCCCCCAAGCCTATAGGCTATACACACGCTATGCTTTCTACATGTGATTGGGAATTCTTCAGGGTTGTACACATTGGGGTTCTTTCAGGCCTTATAAAGAATGACTGGAAGTCAGGCACACACAGCCCCACTCCCCTTCTCTATGCATTCACAGAACATCTGAAAAGGGCTTTGATTTCTCTGCATCACTTAATTATTGCCTAGTTCAGGAGTAGCAGCTCAATGTGTTAACTGAATTAATAGAAAAGCATTCATGGTTTAAGGCGACATCAAAGTTCTAGCTGTGGTGTTGTGTCTATGATAATCCATTCACATACAGTCATAAATATGTTTGGAGTTGCTGTAATCAAAAGATTAGCATCTATCCAACTCCTAGGTTCTGTATGTAATTATTTCCACTTTGGCTATAAAACTTGTGGGTTTTTTAGGCCCTAAAAACAAAGGAGCATCAGGGCAGCATAAAATTGTGGGGTGGGGCCATTGGGTCATAGCTCAGTGGTAGAGCATCTGCTTTGCATACAGAAGGTCCGAGGCTCAATCCCTAACGTCTCTAGGTAGGGCTTGTAAAGATTCCTGCCTGAAACTCAGTGAAAAATGGGCTGCCACTGCCAGTCAATGCAGACTGAACTAGATGGACCAATAGTAACCCCTTCTTGCTTACTGAGCAAAAACACCTTTTAAAATGGCAATTATCTTATATTTAGCAGGTAGAAAACAACTGTCCCTATCCAACCCTAGCATAGCATTCCTCCAGTGGCTGTTGCTGTCTGCCCTATATTTCCTTTTATATTAAGAGCCCTTTTAGAACAGGGAACCATCTTATTTATTATTTGTTTTCCTAGGTAAACCAAGTTGGGGACTTCTGTTGAAAAGTGGTATAGAAATAGTAGTAGTAGTAGTAAGAGGAGGAGGAGGAGGAGGAGGAGGAGGAGGAGGAGGAGGCTTCCTATGTAATCTCCTCAGACCTCACAGTATTATGAAGAGTTGTAAAATTGAGTGGATGGTATCTAGATTAAGTTAGTCATGACTTAAGTACCATTGGTCCACATTCTGCACAGCACTAGGTGGACAGGAGAAGAGTTGCATGTTCTCAAAGAGACTTCAGTGTCCTGTAGTGAAGGTTTCTCGTACAGTTGAGCAGAGGGGATTGGGGCGTGAGAGTTGTTTCTCTCCCCTCACTGCAAAAGATATCTCTCCTTTCAGAAATCTGGGAACCCCATGTCCAAGGCTATGAACATGGAGCTCCCAGGTGGCTATTCAGGCACTGACCAGACCCAGACTTGCTTAGTTTCAGCAAGGTGGCTGCCTCATCTGCCTTCTGATCATGCTCTGGGTGTCACCCAGCAGTAAGTGCTTCACAGATATGCAGCACATGTATTTGGGTGCTATGAGGTCATTGGTGGAGGGGGAAGAGCTTGAGGATGTCATGTAGTAGAAGGCACTTACTGAAGAGGGTCCCGAATTTTCACGCTTCCAGCTTCATCATGTGCTTTCAGAGTGTGCCTTGCAGGTCTGATGCCAGAGGTTGGCCAACTCAGGTATTAGTCTAGGGCGCAGGACCATAGGAAGGCACATGGCCAACTCCCAAGCTCTGGTGCAAGAAGGTGAGAACTGTCTATGCAGCTGCCAAGAACTGCTTCAAGTTGTTTTTACCACTGCCAAGATAAATGCCAGGCTGAGCCATGGCAGCAGCCTGTAAGTGACGCACAGTTCAGAACCAGGACCAAGAGAACCAGGCAAAAAACACAGAGTGTAAGATTTTGGATACAGTGTGAGTGATGCAATACAAATAAAAAAATGGGATGGGGAGGGAAAAGGGAAAATGAGGTACCAACTCCTTTGTAACATAAGGATCAGGTGGTGGTAATGGTCATTGCTGGAGACAGTTCTGGGAGGAAATAAGTCAAATGGCAACTAGTCCAGCTGCATGGGTGTACCATTAATAAGACAGAGAGAGATGAATGTCTCCTGGCCCACAGCCTCTGAGGGGCCCCCAAGGCCAGTCCTTGCCTTATCTCCAGTCCCATTGCCAGGAGTGTGAGCTGCAGTCCCCTCAAGCTGGTTCTAAAACTCCTAATTTCCCTTTTGTCAGTCGGAGCAGGGGAGAGTGGCAGCGGCTGCAGCAGCAGAAGCGGGGCTTCTTGAGCTCCTCTCCCGCTTGGCCACTGAGTGCAGTTAAGTCAGAGCTGGAACTGGATGCTAGCAAGCTGTTCAAGTGGGAAGGAAAGTCAAACATCTCTTATCTGCTTGTGTGTGTGTGTGTGTGTGTGTGTGTGTGTGTGTGATTTGTTTTCCGCCCCTGCTTCCCACATTTATGGTGTGTGTGTGTGTGTGTGTGTGTGTGTGAGAGAGAGAGAGAGAGAGAGAGAGAGAGAGAGAGAGAGAGAGAGAGAGAGAGAGATATTGTTTGTGCCTGAACTATTTTTAACTTTTAAAAAATGATTTTAAATGATTGGGTTCTTCCCTTTAAGTCCTGATGACCCATGTGAAGTGATCTTCCAACTTGCAATGAGTCATTTTCCTCTCTGTGGAAAGGAAAGAGCGGGGTGGTGGCAGGGGGTTATTGATTGGTTCGTTGATGGTGTCGTGTTTGTTGAAAATATATTCAATTGTTTTACAACCAAACAAGTTCTGAAAAAAAATGTTCCTTGCTCTCAGAATGGCTCACAATACTTGGGGGTTGGGAAACAGTGGAGCTAGCCTCGCATCCTTCCTGATTGTTTGCTAATTTTAAACTGGTTTGCCTGGATATCTGTTCACCTGCCTTTTCCAAATGAAAAATATTTAAAATAAAAATCCTGCCATGCTACAGCCCTGACAAAAATTGTTAAGCATGGAAGAGAACAGAAGCTTCCTTTGGAACCCACAGAAGGGGAGGAGAGCTGGTCTTGTGGTAGCAAGCATGAATTGCCCTCTTGTATTTAACAAAGCTGATACTGTTGTATTATTTGGTTCTGCTATTGTTTACACCTTGTCACAGTAGTCTCCTGTCCTCTGTTAATCTGCTACACTACATTAACATGTGTCCTTAATGTTCTTCTGCAGCAGAGACATGGGGCCAGGAGAAGGAGAGGAAGGCAGCAAGGGGACCATTTAAAAATCTCATCTCCGGGCCCACTCCAACCTTGGTACGCCCCTGTTGAGCTGATGGAGGTGGGGGCCATGCTGTCTCATCTCCCCTTCTGTTGCACTCAGGTGGAATGTGCTCATTGTGAAGAGGGTTTCATATCATTAGGCCCAAAGTTTCAAGTGCTTTGAAATCTCCACATGGAAGTGCCCGTTTACATACCACTCTACATATCTGGTTTTTAATTAAACCAACAACAGTGTAGTCTAATTTCTCCAGACACACTGGGAAACAACTGTGATTCTACAGAGTCTCAGAAATGTGGGTATCTGTACATTTCCCCCAGTGGACATAGGGCTGTTGGGAGAATTTTTGAAATGGAAACTCCTCCTAGTGCCACAGCCCTGATCCAATTTGGGGCATGTGTGAACAGGACCTTGAAAGAAAGAAATAATAACATTAGGAGATTATCCAACCACAGCTCTGTCCCATCTTGTCTCAAAGTTTGGCTGGGGCTCTGCTGTGCTGAGTATGTTCTATCAAGCATGAATGCTGTTCAGCCTCATTCATTTATACGGGGCTTGCATGAGAGCCGAAGTCCAGCTAAAAAAATGGAGGCTGTGCACCAGCAACACCTGGTGCTCTGCTCCCAAAATCTGCACTGAGCGCTAAAGACAAACGGCACACACTATTCTCCCCATGCTCTGTACGCTGTAAAAATAAAAAAAATGAAAAGTCTGCTCAATCTTTGGGTATGAAATTTATTGCCCTTTAACAGGAATGCATGTCCAAATCAATCTTTCCCCTGCTAGTAAGAGAGCTATTGAGATGAAAATGATAAAAAGCTATTTCCTTAAAGATTCTCTTAAAACGTACTATGAATAATGTTACATGTGACAAATTCATCCACCAGCCCTTTCTTGTGAGGAAGCATGGGTGTGGGGGGGGGAGAGGAGGGGGAGTATGTGTCTTTTTACAGCCCATGAAAACCCTCTCTCAGCAGTCAGACAGGCTGACTCCTAAGCACCCCGCCTTGTCCCAAATGGGTGCAATGTGTTCCCAGATCAGCTTTATAGACTCTTTCTCTCTCAGCTGGAGAAGAGTCAGTACTGCATTTGTAGAGGGCAGAGGATGAAACTGGAGCTCTGGGCTATGAAAAAGCACCCCCGAATGCAGCCACTTGGTCCTAGACCAGCTGGAACATCTCTCTCTGCATTTAGCTGCACTTGACAGCTGTGTCTGCTCTGCATTCTCTACTGACAGGCAGAGTCGTATGCTAGTGTTTTTATCATTATTTTGCACATATTGGCTAGCATCCATCATTGAGGTAGTCTCAGTTGAAACCCATTGGAATTAGTGGGATTTGAGTGCACCTAACTCTTGAGATGGGTTGTGGCCAATCACTCTTATTGCAGTGTGTGTGTATGTATGTGTGTGCGTGTGCAGGTGGGCAGGTTTGAAAAGTATCTAATTACCCAGTAGCCCATTAATAGCAATAGAGAAATCTCTAGATGTATTACATTGATACAACAACAAAGGATATTCTCTATCCTTAACTGGAATTTTCTTCTCCTATCAGTTACCAGCCATCTCCTTCCTTTCAGATCCTAAATCCTGGCATGTGTGTCCTGTATTTCCTGAAACTCCTTGCCTTGACCTTCCCAGTTTTCTCCAAATTAACATTTGCTGGGTCCTCCTCACTTAAATTGCTCTTAAACCTTCTGATTACTTTTTTCTGGGCCGTTTTAAGGCCCATACTCACTCTCCATAATATGCCTGCCATATTATGTACTACCATTAATTGTATCCCCTTTGATTCCCTCTCCCTTAGACTTCCAAGACTGTCACGTCCTTGTCGTCCTTCGCTGGCAGCTTCTTTCTTTCATGCTTGTGGGACTCATTCCTTGTGCCTCTACTGTTCTCCAGCCACACTCCAGTCTGTATCTTCTCATTAGTTCTTGTGGTGCAGTTATCAGCTTTCTGCTGATGACACAGAAATCTATTTTTTCTACTTTTGCCTTCTCGTATTGTCTAACCCAGTTGAAACTGTGCTCAGAATCACGTTGCATGGATTAGTAGTCCCTCTTAACATTCTTTAACCACCATTTTGTACTCTCGGTCAGAGTTGTTACAAGATGGATTTTCTCCTTTGAAGAGGCCATAGCTCAGTGGTAGAGTAGCACATGCTTTGCATGCAGAAGGTCCAAGGTTCAATCTCTGGCATCTCCCTTTACAAAACAATTTCAGATATCCTGGAGAACAAGTACCACTTAGAATGAACTATAATAGGCTAGATAAACCAGTGGTCTGGCTTAATATAAGGCAGCTTCATAAGTGCTTTAGACAGAATATCACTGAATGTGGGCACAGCCCCAGAAGGTGATATATAATCTAAATAAATTAATTTAGAATACCAGGGTAGGATCTTGAAGATGTACCCTAACTGTCTTGCGGACATGAAATTGCAAATGGTAAAGTACAATCTCCTCCCCTTTCTTCTTGATATTCTATCATGGAGTCATAAGCCCCTTCACACGTAGGTGGCCAGATTTGGCTTTAAGGAAGCCAAATTCTGGCTTACGGCCCATTTGACCCACGAGTATACCCCTTAGGTTCTGGCAACTCTGCTTCACACCTAGGAAGCTGCTTTATACCAAGTCAGGCCGTTGGTCCATCAAGCTTAGTATTGTCTTCTCCAATAAGGTCATCTTTCTGTTTCCCACTGCTACTATCCATCATGTCATCAATGAAGATCTCATTGCGTAGGAGCACTTCCAGACAAACTTCTAATAGCGTCAGCCAGTTGCTTCTTTTCCACTTGTAGTCTTATGGAGAATTGCACTGTTCCTTGCATGTCCCATGCAGTAGATATAACGTGTTTTGGGGACACTATAGACTGACCCTCCCCCTTGTACCCCTCCTCTTTTTATTGTGGTGTCTGGGCATGTGCCTCTCAAAAAAGATGGACCAGCAGCCCTGACAGTCCATGTATGGTACAGAACAGTCCACTGATATGGTAATTGCTGCTTCACCATTGTAAAAAGTCAGGAAAACTCCATTAATCAATGTGACGATTTAAGTGCGAGGAAAGTACAGGTTGACAGAGATGGATGACAGTGTTGTGTGAACCCCCTATAAGGAGTTAATGACCAAGGTATGAATGTCCCAGACTAAGCACTCTATCTGGAAATGCCCCCAGTCTTTGCACTGGCTGCCTTGTCACACACAGTAAGTTTCTAGTTCTTATATTCAAAATGCCTGGCCTATGACTGTCTCTCTTTAGTGTCATCGACATCTGTCTGTCTGTCTGTCTGTCTGTGCTACGTAAATACACTGCCTAATGGCCCAGAACAATTATGATAACTAGTGTGTGGGCACAGCCCCTGCTAACTGGGCCAAGAGGCACCTTTTTAATGTGGTGATTCTCTTGATTGAGCAGGGGGTGAGTAACTGGCCCTTCCAGCCCCAGCACAGAACTTCAAGTGACGGTTGCTGGTGTCTTATGTTTCTTTTTAGATTGTGAGCCCTTTGGGGACAGGGAGCCTTATTTACTTACTTACTTACTTACTTACTTACTTATTTATTATTTCTCCATGTAAACCACTTTGGAAACTTTTGTTGAAAAGTGGTATATAAATATTTGTTGTTGTTGTTGCTTCCTACATGATAGCAAAAGAGAAGTACACATTTGGGAGGGGCCATAGCTCAGTAGCAGAGGGTGGAAAAGAAACCCTGGCAAGTGACTGCCCGTTATTGTAGATAATACTGAGCCCAACAGACTCAGTATAAGGCAGCTTCATATCTTCAAATTGGCTAAAGAGTTGGCATGGCAAGGTATTCAGAGACATGCCAGCCCCATTCACACATAACGCCAAACTGGAATTGAACTGGGCAGAGGTTTGAATTCATGTACATCCAAATGCGTGAATCCGTGGTTTCGCAGCAAAAGCGACCTGCAGTTTCCCTTGCCAAACTCCAATTTGAAGCTTTGGTTTGTAATGAGTTTTGTTGCTCCAACTTGAAGTCTGAAGGCAGCAGCATTACATCTGAATGCCATTACCACAGTTTTGTGCTGTTTCTGGAACCACAATCATAGAGATGGGAGCCCAGACCCACCCAGGAATTATCTATCTATCTATCTATCTATCTATCTATCTGTCTGTCTATCTATCTATCTATCTATCTATCTATCTGTCTGTCTGTCTGTCTGTCTGTCTGTCTGTCTATTCCATTTCTATACCACCCACCCTTCCAAAGATGGCTCAGGGTGATTTACACAGAGAAATAACAAATAAATAAGAATGTGCCCGCTCCATGCCTGCCACACTTCTCGCTGGCTGCCTCTCTGAGCACTTGGCCTGACCCCCTATCTCTGTGCTCTTCAAGCCGTTGCCCAGCAACAGGGATGCCATGTTGTCCCATCCTAAGCTTCTAAGCCTGTCAAAAGGAAAAGTCACATTAAGGGATGCCTGCTTCCCACTGTGTCTCTTGTTCCCCCCTCTGGCAACCAGAAGAGAAAGGGGCCGGGATGGCAAGATGGGCACTATGTGTTTTGTTCGCCAAAAATAAATCGGTCAAGAAGTATGTTCACAAGTACATGGGGTCGTGGTCGTGGTGGTGCCATAAACCAGGCGACCAGATTAGATCACTGGAAAGACAAGGTGTGGCAGGGCAGTGATATCCAGTGTTGGCTTTAAAAGACAGCTCCAAGGAATTCTTGAAAGTCTCTGCTCTATTTTTTGTACAACAAAATTGGGGAACTGGGGCCCAGTCCCTTTCCCTTGAGTTCAAGCACACACTTTATGGCATTACTCATGAGAAGAACTATCTGGGGGGACACAGGGATGGGCTGCTCTCTCATGGGAGTGAAAGGCCATGGAAACATGCATGTGGGCCAGACGGCAGATGAAACCCAGCCTGGTTGCTCCACACAAGCAAGCCACAGGGTACCCCAGCAACACCTTTCCCTGTCTTGGCCAATGCAATCAATCAGTCCAAGCAGTCCCTCCGCCAGTCTGGTTGTCCATTGGCACATACCCATGTTTACTTTAGCCCACCTGGGATCACTGATAATCAGGGCTCCTCTCTCCCGCGATTCCCCGTGGCAGCCAATCTGCATACTCCACAACACTGGTCCAAAACTGCGAAATTTTAATGAGAGTAAAGATCTATCTCTGGTCCCAGTGTTTCCCTCGTCTGCCCACACGGTACCACCCAGACACATGGAATGGCCACTAGGGAGTATGAAAGTGTTGTCTGGAGAGGAGGGGCTCACGGTGTACAAGTTCTGTTACTTACCAGAGAGAACGGGGGCCCCACACTAGCAGGGCCCCTTAATTTGGATGGCCTAATTAATGAGAGTGCAGTTTGACAGAGGACCAAAGCTTACTGAGCTTCTGATCCTCCCCAGTGGACTGGGCCTCTCGTGAGAGGGCTAAAGCCTATCCTGCTTCGCTGGGGTTTGCCATCGCAAGAGCATCCTTGGTCACAGTGGTCCAGACCCCAGGATCCTTTGCCCTCCCTGTTCTGATCAGGGGCTCTTTCAAGGGCAGTGGAACCACCATTGCATGGGTTTTCCCACCCTGCAAATAACCTGGGCTGCCTTGTCCAGGGGCTGTGCCTAGTGCCTCAGCACACCCATGTGTCTGACGTGAAAAGTGTCAGCCAGTGCTTGGTTCCCAGTCTGGCTGGAAATGCGGCTCCCTGCCTTTACAAGCAGGGAAATGTGCTCTCCGCCGCTGCTGCAAATGTGGCAGTGGCTCTAATTTGCTCACAAATGGGGTGCACAGCCCTGTTTGCAAAGTCAACCACGCCCCCTTTGTGTCAGACACAGGGTGCATCTGGTGTCATATACAGGGGTGTGACTCAGAGGCGTAACTAGGGAAAATGGCGCCCGGGGCAAGCATTGAAATGGTGCCCCCCCACGCCCCCGGCCCCCCAACATACTACATTATACTTAGGTTTTTCCTCACAAGCGCCCGCCACCGCCGCCAAGCCAGGCCACTGACTGGCCGCCAGGCGCCAGCAAAGCAATGGGGGGGGGGCGGGTGGCGTGGAAGGGACCGCTCATGGGGGAGGGGGCGCCGACGCGCTCCCTTGACTGCTGCAGCACTGCTGCACTGAGCAGGAAACATTTGTATTAACAAAAAAAATTTTAAAAATTAAAAAAAAAATTTGTCATGGCGGCACCCCCATGTGACCAGAAAAGATGGTGCCCGGGGCACGTGCCCCCCCTGCCCCCCCTATAGTTACGCCTCTGGTGTGACTAGGGGGCCACAGGCCAGTGGTGGCAGCTGAGCATGGGCCGGTGATGGCATCGCAACAACCATGGGCATTGCAATTGCTGTCAGGAGGGCTTGAATACATCTAAAGGGATTGAAATGCCCTTTCCCTGCCAAGGGAGGGCAGTCCATTCTCAAAAGGCATGATCATGCTCGGGACGCCCCCTTGAAGATCGTGGCCAATGCCTGCTGCCCTGCAGATGTTCTGGTGCTTTGCCCACAGTCTGGCAATGCAAGAACTATGGAACTTGCTGGGATGCGGCCTTGGCAGAAAGGGGAACCAGGAAAAGGGAGCGCCCCCCCCATTCTGAAACTGGAGGTTGCCAGACTATGATTGGACAGATGTCTGTGGTGCGATTCATGGTGACAAGGTTGTCTCCCCGCAGTTTGCCATTATGTGTAAATGGGGCTATATTGTTTTGTATTTTCCAGGTTGTTACGCTGACTTATCCAGATAAGTGGGCGGGGGGGAAACCCCTGTGGTTTTTTGAAAAAACCCCTGCGGTACATATGAAGCTACCTTATACTGAATCAGACCCTTAGTCCATCTAGCTAGGTAGTCTACAGTACACTTACTGGCAGTGGCCCTCAAGGGTTTCAAACAGGAATCTTTCTCAGACCTATTTGGAAATGCCAAGAACTGTGCTGGGGCATGCCTTGGACTGCGCCTGGGGCATGCCCTGCCACTAAGCCAAAGCCTCTCCACAAACATTAATCTAAAGTTTAACTTCAGCTTTTCAATCCCATAATCAATTTTTAACTCTGGTATTAAGAAGGAGAGTGGAGGATATTTAACTTTTGGGCTGATTAGTAAAGTCACTCTTTTGCAAGTGGTCACCCTTTTGAGTTGCCAAGATTGCTACAGCAATTGATATGATATACAAACAGACCCACCACTTTTCTCCCAAGGGTGCTCCTATGTTTTTAACAGCAGAAATCCTGCAGGTGAACCTTCCTCGTCACTACATCTCCATTCTAGGAAAAACTTTTCCTGCTGGATTTCTGCTTGTCATACAGCTGGATAAAAAGGTGTTGATCCCTCCTGTTTCCTCTTCCTATTCTTTCCTTACCCAATTCTTAGTTTTGTATTCTTTTGCGGAAATTGAATGTAAACCATCTTGAGGTGAGAGTTCTCTGCTCAGAATATTAATGTGTGTTTGTGTATGTAAAATAACCTGTAAGGAAGAAGTCAAAGGTTCTTGACTTATATTTAAGGAAAGGCCTCGGATTTGTTAGTATGAATGTAAAGAATAGAGGAGGAACATGTTATCGCTCATCACCTTCAAGCCTCCACCTGTCTTTGTCTAACAACAATATCAGTTAATTGGGTAGTTAATCTAATTATCTAATTAGGCAGAATTGCTATTAGCAATTATGCTCAGCGTTGCATCTGAGCATGGATGGTTCTTTCCCTTTTGGGCCTTCAGAAGAGAAACTAGACAGCAATATAAGCCCATTCCTCTTCATTACTTTTTCGATTTGTAACTGAAAACACCTGGAAATGCATATGTGCCATGGCGTGTCTGAATGCAAAACAAGTGGCCAATTGAAAACAACATTTTTCTTCAGATGATTAATTGTAAATCTACTCTTAGCATCATATTAAAATGAGGCACTGAATGCAGCAGCTTTGTTTGCCCTCATTCATCCCAGGAGCTTTTTGACACGTGGGTCAAAGTCTGACCCTTGAGCACTGAAGATTTTGCACAAAGCTCACACAGCATTGCATCTCAGCTAGTGATGTTGCTGAGTTTCATGTTTTCTGGGTTGGAAATACAAATTTTGGTAGCTCAAAAGGCTTGCCTCAAGTACAAGGCAAGCATTGCTGTCCCAAAATGGTTTCTCTGGCTCATATTTCAGTCTGAGCAGGAGAATAAGTCAAGTCCTCCTACGCACTTGCCATTTTTGCTGCTCTGTCAGTGAGGGGAGAGAGGGAGGCCTACTCTTCCTCCTTCCTCTTCTTCTGGCACATGGCATCTGGTTATGGCTGTTAACAAGGAGCAGAGGGAAATGTCATCCCAGTGACAACATCGGGCCATGCCAAGGGCTCCTTTCATTCAGAAAGTGGATTGGAATGAACCAAGCTATTTTCCGTGTTTGGGGGGGAAAAACAGTTTGGTTTTCCAAGCCTGCCTTGGGAAATTCACTCCATCATTAATCTCGACTGCACTTAGTGGGTGCATGTAAATGTGGGTGCACGCATCCACATATCCTGCTAAGGGGCAAACATTCTTGCTTCGGGGGAGCATGCTGTTTGTTTTCATTTTTAAAAAGGAAAGGAGAAGCACAGATACAATGAACCACAGCTCTGTAAAGGAGGAATACCTTAGAAGATTTTTAAAAATACTTTTAATACTTTGAATGGGATCAGTATCACAATATCTTTACCAGGACCAACTAAAAATTGCAGAACAGTGAGAAGGCTTTCACAGTATTCTTCCTCACAAGGGCGTGGGGGTGGGGGTGGGGGGTGGGGGTGGGCAGGGGGAGGGAGAGAAAGACACTGCTTATAGAGGGCGTGATGGAAGTCCCGTCTGCAGTATGTCACAATCTTAAGATTGTGATTCAGGATGCTCTTTGCAGATGAATTTTGAGCCAAGTTCACAAGATCTCAGGGTGCCTCAAACCATATTGGAAGAAAGACACAATGGGTACTCTGCTCCTGAGATGGGAAACATCTGCAGTTGTTTGAATCTGTCTCTACTTAAACTTTGCAGATGTCTCCATTTTGTTATGTACATGCACACATGGCTATGTGAAGAGAGATTAGTGTGAATAAGTCCGTATGCACATCCGCAGATTTTTATTATTGTCGTGGATAGAAAAAGGTACAGCTGCTGTCACACAGCTGGCTGCCAGCTCATCCTGTGTATTAATTAATTTATTTATCATATTTTTATACTGCCTGATATGTACATCTCTAGGTGGTGTACAAAATTTAAGATATTTTAAAAATCACACATTAAAATACATGAAACAATAAAAACAATAGTATAAAACAGTTATTAAAACAAATTAAAATTACTGAAATTCTAATTAAAAGCTTGCAAGAACAAGAGAGTCTTGAGGGTCTTCCTGAAAACAAACAGAGAAGGAGAGGAAGAATTAATCCCTCCCTCTTATTTCAGGAGTGAGCATATTCCATAGCCCTGGGACAGCCACAGAGAAAGCCCAGTCCTGAGTCGCCACCAAATGAGCTGGTGGCAACCATAACCGGACCTCTCCAGAAGATCGTAACAGGCGGCAGGATACATGACAAAGGAGGGTCTCTCTTAAATAGCCTTGACCAAAGTCGTTAAGGGCTTTATAGCTGATAACCAGCACTTTGTATTTCACCTGGAAACATATTGGCAGCTAGTGCAGTTCTTTCAAAACCGGTGTTTTGTGGTCTCTTTGTGTTGTTCCAGAGACTAATTTGTCTGCTGCATTCTGTACCAATTGTATTTTCTGGACTACGTACAAAGGAAGCCCCACGTAGAGCACATTACAGTAGTCAGGTCTGGAGGTTACTAGCATATGTACCACTGGTCATTTACCTCTAGAAATGGATGTAGCTGATGTATCGGCTGAAGCTGATAAAAAGCACTCCTGACCACCACCTCAACCTGGGATATCAGGGAGACCTTTGGGTCCTGGAGCATTCCCAAGCTACATACCTGATCTTTCAGGGGGAGTGTAACCCCATCCAGAACAGGCAGATCTAAACCATCTCCCGGATCTCAACCCGCCCCCCCAGTCAGTACCTGTGTCTTATTTGGATTCAACTTCAGTTTGTTATCCCTCATCCAGCCCATTACCGCCTCCAAGCAGGTGTTTAGGGAAGATACACCATTTCCTGATGAGGTCAATGTGGAGAAGTAGATCTGGGTGTCATCAGCATATTGATAACACCCTGCACCAAACCTCCTGGTGATCTCTCCCAGTGGTTTCATGTAGATGTTAAAGAGCATTGGAGACAGTATGAAGCCTTGTGGAACTCCATACTTCAGTTCTCGCTTTGCAGAGCAACAGTTTCCAAGCTACCCTGCCATGGAGGAGAAGCGGTGGCCAGGCAGTCTGGCCACCAAGGGAGAATGAGCTGATGGGTGGGGGAACGAACTGGGGTGGGGGGGAGAACTAACTGGGATGGGGGAGAACAAATTGGGGCAGGGGGAGAATGAAATGGGGCTGAAGGGGGGCAGACAGGGAGAACTAGGGGCGCAGATGCTTTGTGCCAGGTCAGCTAGTTTATAATATTTACCAGATCCTCTCCAATAATATGATTATCAGATGAGATAAGCCAAGTTGGGCAAGAATCAAGAGAACAGGTTGTAGGGTCCACAGTCCAAAGCAGTTTGTCCACTTCCTCAAGAGTCACACACAGAAAATGATCAAATCTAATCCCATAATTTTAATAATTTTTAAAATATTTTTATTGTGTTTTATGTATTTTAACCTGTGATTTTAATGTTGGGATTTGTACACTGCCTAGAGATTTACATATCAGGTGGCATAAAAATATGCTTGCTTGCTTGTTTGATTGATTGATTGATAAGAGGAATTGCTGGACACCTTCACAGTAGACTCTGCAATAACTGTGGAATCCAGTTCAGCCCAAATGTGAGAGATTTTATCTGCAAAAAAGTCTTTAAAAATATCACAGCAAGTGACTGATGGTTCCATGTTTAAATTCAAGGGGGAAGGGGTACATACTAGCCCACTCACAACCCTAGACAGCTCAGATATCCATCTGATGTGAATTTGCGGAAGTGAATTTGCAGAAGTGAACAGCTCAGATATCCATCTGATGTGAATTTGCGGATGTGAATTTGTGGAAGGAATCCGGGCAAAAAAGAACTGCTTCAGCATAGATCTTCAAATGTGCTCTGTGTTGTGCCCGATTAGACTCTCACGAAGCCTTCCTCCCCTTACACTCAGGTCGTCTACTTCACCACTTCAGCGATGTATGAACGATGTCATATACATGTCATTGTATGACATGGTTCCAACCAATCTTTATCCAACTGGTTGTATACCAACCTACATGCACAATCCTGTAGAATTCAGCAGTGTGTACTAGCCCTGTGTTATATTAGTAAAAAGTAGTCAATACCTTTTGGTTAACTTTGATGCAATTCTACTGGCGTTTCCCTTATAGTGAAAATGTTAAACACACTTATCATTAACCAAACTTTAATCAAATCTTAGTCTTCAGAAGCTACTGCTGGTTTAAGCAAGCCTCTCAGATTCTGATGAGACATAGCTGTGGGTGTTGAGGGGGCAATATGCTTTGGCAAGGTTCACAATTTTTAAGAAGTCAAGCCTTGAAAAGAAACTGCACTAGAGCTTTACAACATGTTTATTGTACACTATAGATCCCCCCTCCCATATTTTTTGAAAAATACAAACTGTGTTTTATTTTTAAAGCTGCAGAATTATTTTTAAAGTCATTTTAAAGTAGTGCAGGGAAGGAGTTGTCACTTGTCATTTACTGGATGTTTCATGTGACAGACACTTTGTCATATTCCACACAGCAGTTGCAATGGCGAATTCGTTGTTATGGGGAGATTTATCCCTCTGTTGCATTCCAGGAGCATATGGGTTGGATCCAAACTACTACTGCAGACAGATGTTCTGTTTGCACAAGGGGGAAGGGCTATTTTTGCTGATTTCCCCCTTTGATCTGCTGCTCTTCATCAAAATCTGCTCCTGCGAGTTCCACAGACCCCAGGGTCACATTCTCCAGGGACTGCAAACCCATATCATCCTGTGGAAAGTACCTCATAAGAACATAAGAACAGCTCTGCTGGATCAGGCCCAAGGCCCATCTAGTCCAGCATCCTGCTTCACACAGTGGCCCACCAGATGCTGCTGGAAGCCAAAGGCAGGAGTTGAGGGCATGTCCTCTCTCCTGCTGTTACTCAACTGCAACTGGTACTCAAAGGCATCCTGCTGGAGGTAGCCTATAGCCCTCAGACTCATAGCCATTGATACTGTTCTCCAGGGCTGGAAAGTAGCCACATATCTTTGAGGACTAAGTATACACCTTTATTCCTCCCATCAAAAGTTCCCTTTTTCAAAGGATAATCATTGCTCTCCTTGTTTGGTAATTCTCAGTGTAAGCATGTAATATTGTGAAAGGGGTCTGAGAACCAAATATGTATGTGGAATGTTTTAGATAGGGGAAACCTAATGTGAGCTGTCAACTCTTCAAGCTAAGCCTGCCCTTCAGAGATTAGCAGATGATAATGCTACCTCATGCTGTAAAACCCCTTCACCTGCTACTTTCTGTAGATGAAACTGCTATTAAAACCATGAGCAGACCTGGCCATTTTTTCCTGGGCAGTTGACAATCCTAATCTAACCAAAAGAAGAAAAACAATTAAACTAAAATATGTGACAGTGGCCTAATAGCTATAGATATGGCTATATCAGAATACATACCATAAATAGAATCAGAATCAGAATTGCTTTATTACAGCCAAAGGCCAGCAAGAATTGAATATAGATGGAAGCAGATGCTTGATAGAAGTACATGCTGCAAATAATTTCTGATGAGCCGTGGCACTTCATTGTGCATCTTTATGAGGGAAACACCTTCCCTCTTAAAATGTGAAAGCAGCCTTTCTAATAGGAACCTGCCATAGACTGAATCAGACCATTGGTCCGTCTAGATCAAGGATTCTCAATGTTGGGTCCTCAGATATTATTGGACTTCAACTCCCATAATCCCCAGCCAAAGGCCACTGGGCCTGGGGATTATGGGAATTGAAGTCCAATAACATCTGGGGACCCAACGTTGAGAATCCCTGCTCTAGATAACTGGCAGTGGCTCTTCAACATTTCAGAAAGGGGTTTTTCCCTGCCCTGCCTGCCTGCCTGCTGATGCCAGGGATCAAACCTGAAACCTTCTGAATGTAAAGTGTGTTCTCTACCACCGAGCTATGCCCCCCGCCCTGCCACCCCATCCCACGTCTGGCCCTTAGACTGAGACTGTGCCAGAGGTTTGTTTTTGTCTACACTTGCACACTGTTCCTTGTTGGCCATGTATAGCCTGCTTTGTGAGCTTTGAGTTTGTAACTTTGCTTAGGCATAGACATCCTTTCTTCTTCTGTTATGATTACTATGCTATTCTTTCCAAACTGAAGGTTTATCCATCCTCAGAATTTAGAGCTAACATAAAACTGTTGTTCTAGGAAAAACAGGACACGCTGTAGAGAATAATGATGTTTGAATTGGCTTTCGAGTTCAGGGGATACTGGAGAAATTGGCCATAGTTTGAATAAATGGACCCAGAGCCTCCACAGGGGCCCAATTAAAGCAGTGGGTCCATGGGCAATATAAACACCTCTTTTTGCTCTGCATTTCCTTTTTCCTCTCCTGGCTTGCTTGGTGACATTTCCTCTGTAAAAAAGATTTTTGCATGAGTATATTTGGGCTTTGTCTATATTTTCATCTGAAACCTCATGTTAAGGTGTTTATTACCCTGTCATGAATATTCTTGTCTGGCTGAAATTGGGCAAGTGTTTACAGGCTTGGCATTGCATTTGTTAATATTACATTTCAGTTAGTTAGAAAAACTGGAATGTTCTCAAGCCCTGCAGCTTCTCGAGTCCCGTAGCTTCTTCAGTCACCTATGGTGAATAGAAAAAAATGCACTGTAAGGAATGTGGAACAGCAGCATATAACATGGGAAAGGAGAGCTTTGGATGTGGGCAACTGATGTTTTGATAAAGAACATTTTAACCAAATACTATTGATCGTGATTTCACTAACAATATAAACTAACAAATAATTTTCTCCAGGTCACAAACAATAGGAACATAGGAAGCTGCCATATACTGAGTCAGACCATTGGTCCATCTAGCTCAGTATTGTCTAACCCAGACTGGCAGTGGCTTCTCCAAGGTTGCAGGCAGGAATCTCAATCAGCCCTATTTTGGAGATGCCAGGGAGGGAGCTTGGAACCTTCTGCTCTTCCCAGAGTGGCTCCATCCCCTAAGGGGAATATCTTACACATCAAGTCTCCCTTTCATGTGCAACCAGGGCAGACCCTGCTTAGCTAAGAGGACAAGTCATGCTTGCTACCACAAGACCAGCTCTCCTCTCCTTTTTGGAGAGGATAGCCTTTTTGGTCCCTTAATTTATTTTTAGACCATATTGAACTACTTTTGAATCTGGTTTGTTTTACTTGCCTTTCAAAGAGGAGAGAGGAAAGTTGCACACCTACTGTAAATAAGATGGCTCCCTGTCCCCAAAGGGTTCGCAATCTAAAAAGAAACATAAGATAGACACCAGCAAAAGTCACTGAAGGGATGCTGTGCTGGGGGTGGATAGGGCCAGTTGCTCTCCCCCCTGCTAAATAATTAGAATCGCCACTTTTGGAAGGTGTCTCTTTGCCCACTTGACACCAAAAGTGTGTGTGGACAGCTGAACCCTTCCCAGCTTGTGTTTTATCAATTCGATCACCTTTCTCCATAGCCTGTTTCTGTTCAGGTTTCAGAGCTGAGCTGGGAGAAGAGTGCCTCACAGGAACATAAGAAGCCGCTGGATTCTGAGTCTGGACCATTCCATTGGTCCATCTAGCTCAGTATTGTCTACACAGACTGGCAGCGGCTTCTCCGAGGTTTCAGGCAGGAGTCTCTCTCAGCCCTATTTTGGAGGTGCCAGGGAGGGGATTTGGAAACTTCTGCATGCAAGAATGCAGATTTTCTTCCTAGAGTGGCTCCATCCCCTGAAGGGAATATCTTACAGTGCTCACGCATTAGTCTCCCATCCATATGCAACCAGGGTAGACCCTGCTTATCAAAGAGGACAAGTCATGCCTGCTACCACAGGACCTGCTCTCCACTTCAGTCTCTAGTGAAAGGGCACAGGGAGGTAAGGAAGGGAAGGGTTCAGCTCCCCTTAACTATGCTCACCTTTTGATGTTAAGTGGACCACCCCAAGTGGTTAATAAAGGGTTTAGTGAATTCCTCTCTTCCTCTCCTTTACTTAATATTGGAGCATGCCCAGTAGGCTCTCATAGATTTCTGGGAACTGAGAGAGAGAGAGAGAGAGAGAGAGAGAGAGAGAGAGAGAGAGAGATTTGCTCCAAATAAAAAACAGAGGAGGCCCACAGAGACTTTATATTATGGGCCTACCTTTATTTATTTGTAGGAAGTGGAACTACAAGCAAGTTAGCACCTCCACTGTCGCTCTGCTGCAAAAGAATTTGTAAAATATTGGATTACAGGACTGTGGCCAAGGTCCATGATGGCCAAGAAGACTTCTGCCCAAGTATTCAAATGTGTAGACATTGCCATGTACACTCTTGAGGATGCTGAAGAAGATTGTAGTTTTCTGGTTAAATTGCATGAGACATGTATAACACTTGTTTGCTGTGAATTGATAGCAGCAAGACTGCTGGTCTCTGTTGGGAATCAACTTGATTGATTCTGTGTTTTGGTTTAAATATACAATATTGAATTCCAATGCTACTGTATTTATTATTACATTATTTTCATAGGTTTGGTTCAGAGGGGTTGGTGCAGGCACATGGGTGGGGTTTCTGTTGGAGCTAGGACCCTGGCAGCATCAGCTCTCAGCTGCAATGTCTCATAGTGACCACTGGAGGGATTTAGGCTCATGGATAAAAGTGCAGGACTCCTCCCCTCTTTGTTTTTCCAGTGTTACTCCATTTTGTCTCTTTAGAGATGGCTGTTTGTTTTGGTCTCTCTCTTCAGCCATGAGCTACAGCTAAAATAAGCTGCAGGCTCTTTCACATTTGTTTGTAACTAGGATTGCCATATTCAAGCTTCCCAAATCTGGGTGGCCTAATTCGCATATCATGCAAATTATGTGGCAACTAATTTGCATTTATTTATTTGACAGATTTGTATACTTTCCCCTCCTGCTCTGCCCTCACATGTGATCAGATCCAGAGTAAAATCCGGGCAATCCAGGCAGCGCATTTGAAATCTGTGAAAATCGAGGTGGAATTTAGCAGCTGGGTGGAGGAGCCAAAATCCGGGGGCTACCCTAAATTCCAGGAGACATGGCAACCCTATTTGTAACCTTTTCTTTAAATAAACCCTTGTAGTTCTTCAATAGAACTGTCTCAAGACCTCTTGCTTTGCTGCTTTCTCACCAAACTGGTTTTGCTCTGCTATTTGGGGACTGAACTGCCATTCTTCCCCTACATTTTCCACTGTCCAATTAAGTCTGAACCCACCCACTCCTTAGATTGAAATGGGTTACGTGTAGGTAGACACATGGACAACAAATGAGCTGAGATGTGAACAACAACAACAAATGCCCATTGCTTGTAAGAGAAGGCAAAAATAACTCTGCTCCCTCCTAGATGTCATAACATTACCATTGTCTGGTTCTGCTGCAGAAGTGTTAAGCAATATGTTGGCTGAGTTATTCCCTACAGCTAATAGGCTGAAGCTAAATACTTTGGGCTACAAGCAGCTGCTGCAGCAAGTGTTCTCACTGAAGTGCTGGGCTGCAAGTTTGGACGGAGATACAAACATTTCAGAATCCTTTTAGGAAAGTGCTTCTTTAATTTCAAAATCCTTTTAGGAGAGTTAGGAGCATTTTGCACTGTGAAAAACATCTGTGTTTTATTGGAACTGATGAGTGAGAAAAGCCTCTGTGATTTTGTTCTTATCTGCACAAGTACTGTCAGTTTGTTTCCATCATGCATATGTTTTGTGCACTGCACTGTGGAGTCCCACAAGGCTCTACCTTGCCCCGCTCTATTACAGGCTTTATGTGATATTTATTCTGTTTTTTGCTGCAGGTATCATTGCTATGGAGATGTTTCACAGACCCATTCATCATTTCCCACTTACCCTGTTGCTGCAATCTATATGCTGTCTTGGTGTCGATCCACACTGAGAGCTTGACGATCCTACAAATTGTTCAGGGCTCAAAGGCCAAGGTACTTTTTCTTGGTTGCCAGCATCTGGTAGGAGAAGAAGGAGTCAGAGCTCTTTGTTGTTTCTATGGATAATAATCAATAAGACCCATTAGTGAGACAACTACATACATCACTAAACTTTGACCTATGATCCTCAGAGCAGTCCCAAGGTGCCTATTCATACACTGGCGACATCCAGCCTGCACTACTGCAAACCCTCCCTCTGGCAGGAAAGGAATTGCAGATTTGCATTGCAGTGCCTTTGGCACCTGTAAAAACCACACTCGAGATAGTTAAGTGTATACTTTGGTTTTGTTTGCATGCTTGGGAGTTTGGAGAACACATGATTCTAAGATATGGGAGTGTACCAGCAAGTTAGCCCTCTTCTGAAAAATTTGTAAAAGTATAATAATTGCCTTTGTGGGGCAGACAAGGGCCACTTATTTTAATATTCTGTTTCTGACCATGACCAGCTAGATGCCTCTGGAAGCTTACAAGTATAGGATAATGTTGACGACCCTTCTCATGCTTCTCTCCAGCCTCTGAACAGAGAGCTCTCATGGCTAACAGCCACTGAATGACCAATCCTCTATGAATAACTGACCATTTCATTTTGTACATCACAGTCATGTCCTCAAATGATGTCTATTGGACAAGGATAGGATCAGGGGCGTAGCAAGGTTGGAGTGGGCCCAGAGACAAGATTTTAAAATGGGGCCCCCCCACTCAAAGTCCAGGGCCTCCGTACACCCCAGGCCCCCAAGGATTTAAGTCTGATATTCCAAAATAAGTATGCTGCCTGGAAATACATTTCACTGAATACACACACGCACACGTCACAATATATAGTGATATACATTGAGTACTATACATTTGTTTTACTTTTAATGCCTAGAACACACTAGAAAGATGAATGATTAAAATGGCCCCCTCGCTGCAGATTAGCAAAGGAGACTTTCAACCATGCAGGGTGAACCTATGTTTGTTTTCTCAGAATTCTGAACAAATTCAGTCAAGTTTGATTCCAGGAGGTTTTTCACAGGAGGCTTTTAAAGCCCTTTAAGACACCTCTCCTCTGGAATGGAGGTGCTGCATTCACATGTTGGTCAGATTTACCCTGAAGTCCCTGCAAGTTATTGGGGAGCAGTTCACACACAAGAAAAATAAAATAAAATAAAAGCACCACACATGCTTCACAGTTCTCACTCAGACCTTCTGAGTTGCAAAACAACTTGAACATAAGTGCATTTATAAATGAATGAATAAAATAAATATAATACTGTTTCTTCCAGAAGTTTTTGTAATTTTCTGCCATGAAACAAGCCACTTACAGGACTTTTTAGATAGTTTTTTTTAAGCCAGCAAATTTTCCAAGCTGTTTAAAAATAAATATTCAGAGACTTCTCAGTCCCCCCCATTTCAAAGCCCTATGGCAAGCAGATCCCTATATATCCGGGGGTGGGGAAGGTAACCACAAAAAGGAGCTCACACTCTACCTGGCAGCAGGGGGGTCTTCTGCTGCAGAGAACAGTGGAGGCCTCTCTGGCTGCCTCCTCCTTCCTGGCTGGCTTGGGCCCTACTCGAGTTCAGGCTTCACTGCGGCCTACACGGAGGCCTCCGTGGAAGCCCCGCCCACCCGCCGATCAGCTGAGAGGCGGGAGAAAAGGAGCTCTTTGCAGCTTGCCTGCTGCTTCGATTGCCGGCCAGGAGAACAAGCAGGAGAGACAGCGAAGAGGGCAAGTGGTTGAGGGGCCTTGGGGCTGGGCAGGGGGCAATGGGGAGTCACGTGAGGTGCCCCTGGGGTGCCCCTCCAGGCAGTGGGGCCCCCAGACAACTGTCTCCCCTTGCCCGATCGTTGTTACGCGCCTGGATAGGATCACTGTCTACTTGTGCCAGTGGAACCTAAAGATGTGCCAGCATGGGGAAACTATGTGCACAATCAGAGGTCAGCCCTGTTCCTTAAGATGACAAAACATGCCTGCAAAAAAGGTGGTATAAGCTAAAACATGCCCGTTGAAGTCACTCAAAATGGCTGCTCCCATCGCCTCCCTCTTCACCTCCATATTCACAAAGAAGGTTAGTATTCTAAGTCGTTGCACAGCATCAGCAAAAAGATCCAGCTAGAGAGCATGCATGCCCATTCATCAAGGTGAGGATGATTGCTCTGGCTAGAGAACTCAGAGCATGCAAGAGAGGACTGTGAGATGGAAATCCTGGTAAAATGGCACTTTGCACAAAAAGTGTGTGTGGGGGGGAGGGGCTTGTAATACAAAAAGGGAGCATTTTGCAGACACAACAAACAGCCTGGGCCAGCAATGAAGATAGAAGGGCATATTGCTGGTATTGGTTTTCTCAGTACCTTCTCTGTACAGGTACATTGCCTCTGCTCTCAAGATAAAAACTGACAAAAGGAATCTCAACTCTAAGGGAGAGAGGGGAACCCAGAAGGGAAGGAGATACCATGGCTCAAAGCCAGGCTCTTTCTTATCCCATCTCTACACGTTTCTTCTAACCCCTCCCTCACAATAGGGGTAAACTGTGTTCTGGCTGAACAACCCTTTCTCATTTAACAGGTAATAGCTGTGTCTCCCACACAAAGTAATATTTAATCTTCTCTCAGTTTTAAGATATGCCTGGACAATTTTGACACCAGAACCTGAGGGTAGTGGCGTGGGGCGGGGCGGGTAACGCTTCCTTCGTGTGGGTGGTGACCAAGGGCCTTTTATATTGTGATCCCCTGCTTTTGGAACACATTCACTGGGAAAACTTGTCAGGTGTTGACACAGATGGGGTTTTTTGTGCCAAATGAAGGCCTTTTTATTTGCTCAGGCTTTTTAGACCTTTAGATCTTTAGTCTTTTATTCCACCTTCTTGTTTCTGAGATGACTGCTGCACTGTTGGCTTTTAATAAGCTTGTTTGATTTTATGCTATTCATTCATTCATTCTTCATTCATTCATTCATTCATTCATTTGATTTCTATACTGCCTTTCCAAAAATGGCTCAGGGTGGTTTACACAGAGAAATAACAAATAAATAAGATGGACCCCTGTCCCCAAAGGGCTCACAATCTAAAAGACACATAAGATAGACACCAGCAACAGTCACTGGAGGTACTGTGCTGGGGGTGGATAGGGCCAGTTACTCTCTCCCTGCTAAATAAAGAGAATCACCACATTAAAAGGTGCCTCTTTGCCAAGTTAGCAGGGGTTAGTTCATTTTTAAACTCTTGTTTTCATATCCTTGTCAGCTGCTCTGAGGCAAGGAATTAAGTAAATGTAATTGACACAAAGAAGGGCCCAATAGGCTCCTTCAGTACACTGTTCAAAGCACTGAGGAGCTCAGGCACCAGATGGGAGAACATCAGATACTTTACTCCAACTGGTACAGCTGGCCAAACACTTATGATCTTTTCCCTTTGCCAAACCAAAGCAGGGGCAAAGGGCAGACCACAGCTCACTGGAGGTACAATGGAACTCCATGCAGAGAACAGATTATTGTCTTCATGAAGTCTACCACTCACAGGCGAACCACTATGCATGAGCATCTGGGGAGTCGTCGCCATTAAGCATAGGAACTGGAAGAGAACCTGAGTAGCAGCACTCTCAGTGACTTCCTCTTCTGCCCCTAATGTCTGCTAGTGCAATGCAGACCACAGAACGGGTCTACAGTAGAACCACCAGCAGCCATGACCAGTGGGAATCCAGCTGTTCCCTTGCGGAGTAGACATCTTCTTGTTCTGGCAGGGCTTTCATGAGTGTGTTCAGATTGCAATGCAACAGCTGCTGCTGTGCCAGCCTGGAGGTGTGGTGATGAGGAAAGCTGCAAGCTATTGCATCTGTCATGCAGTTTTCCAAGCCGCAGGGGTCGTGCCTGAACCACTTAGCAGCCGTGTGTCTTTATGTCCCTGTCAGAATTCCCCCAGCCACTGATCCTGTGCAGTCAAAAGTGTAACTGGTCAGCTGTGTCTGTTGTCATGATGGTCAGCAGAGGGCCTCCCTTCTTGCTTATGATGGGGCTCCTAATCCTAAAGGGATCCTGTTTACGATGGGGCACCTAATTGTAAAGACCCACATCCTTAAACTAGTACCTTAAACTAGGTGGTTTGGATGAACTGCTACAGCCATGAGATAAAGGAATATGCTGAGAGGATATCAGGACAAGATGTCAGGATGGCATGAATAACTTTGTATATATAGATCAGTACATGCAAATATTGTACACAGAAGCCCTGTTCACACATTATGTTCAACACACAATCTGTGTACAGTGTACACACATACAGTTTTCACACATTATGTCGAACGCACATACAGCAGTGCACTTCTCATCTATAACCATGCATTTGATGGTTCTATACCCAGGTGCCAGAAGTGCACTTGGGTAATTTTAGAGTCTGGACATAAAGGCCTTTGGAGCCCCCCCCAGAGCCCCCCACTGTACGATGAGCATCATCACCCCGCCACACACACCATGACAAACACAGTATTACACTTGGGTTCTTGAGGGCACAAACAGCAACTGAATTCACAAGAACGTAAGAAAATAAAACAGGTATATTTATACAAATATGCATTAGCAGAAACATTTCAACACACAATTTAACATATTCCCATCCCACACATTTCTTTCCCCCCTCCCCACTCTGTTTCTAAAGCACCCAGCACAGGTCATAATCACACTCAGCTGCCTGGCGCAGTGCAGGTCCGTGGTGACCACAGCACCTGGGGCAGACTAAAGAGGATTTGGGGGGCCGCAGAGAGTGTAGAGGCCCCGGACTTCGGCCCTGAAGTCTAGGGGTAAGAGCGCCACTGCCAGGTTCATTATGAAAAAGAATGTGTGAAAGGAATTGAAATGCAATCCAGTTTGGTAAAGGCTTTGTTAGTATTAATTGTAAAGATGGCACTGTCACTTTAAAAAGGAAAGCCTGGGAAAAGGGAGGGAAAAACCCCAGAATAGTTCTGGTGTTGGCCTGGGAAGAGAGCAGCAAGTTTATAAAAGTATCTGCTGACTGCTGAGCTGTGAATCAATAAATTTGATTCCCTCCTGCCCCACAATCTCCTTGCATTGCGGTGTAATAAATGCACCTGCACTGCACCAAACTACAGTTCCCAGGATGTGTGTGTGGCACGACTATGGAGACTAAGGAAATAATTGCTTACCTAAGAGCACCTCATCAATTCATAGTTAAGGTAAAGTTTTGACTGGAGACTTCCTGATCCATAGCAGATACATTTAGCCGTGATTATAAATTGATAGGTATTCTTTTCAAGGGCAATTAAAAGGGCAATAAAGCATTGTGACTCAAATTCAGCGGTTAGTTGTAACTAATTACAAAGCATTGGTTTCAATAGGACATGCAGCCCAGTGCTGTGCAATTTACTTGAAAGTAAGTACCACGGATTTCAATGGGACTTACTACCTAATATATGTGTGTAGGGATGCAGCCTTAATTATACAGGAAGCTACCACTCTAGTTACAGAGAGCAGAGCTTAGTTGCTGCAGCTATTTCAGTAACATGCATGGAGATCACTGTAGAGTCTAAACTAAATTGTTTTATTGGTGAAGTACATTTGAGATAGGAAAGACCTATCCTATCTATCAGCTACATAATGAATAGGTAGGGAGAGAGAGGGATATGTTTCCATCTTCTCTCTAGGAGGAAAGGAAGATGACTGACTCACTACAGGAAATACCCGAGGAGTCAAAGCAGGAGTCATAGAGTAGAGGAAAGCAGCGACAGATAAAGGAGACCCTCACTAGCTACCTCTGCTCCCAGTGCCCCTAGTAGTCATTACGATAGTTGGTGTAAAAGGTCAATGCACTGGAACTCCATCTCCAACAGTAACTAATTACGAAACGCTGGTTTCAATAGGACCTGCAGCCCAGTGCTGTGCAATTTACTTGAAAGTAAGTAATAGGATGTGCACGAACCTGTTCGGAGGCCCTTTTACAGGCCTCCAAACAGGTTTGAACAACCAGCGGGTTGGCCGATTCAAAGGCAGGGGGGATAGCTTTAAGGGCAGGGGAGAGTGCTCTTACCCCTCCCATCACATTTCCCCCACCGGCGCTGCAAGTTAAAATGCTCCGGAAGGGCAGCAGCGTACTTCCTTGCTGCCCCATTCACTCATTGGTCTGGAAGTGACTGGAAGTACCCAGCACGTGTGCACACGGAAAGGCCCAGAAAGGGCCAAAGAACACCTGAACTGGGCGATTTTGGGCATGAGGAAGGCTGATGGGGGAGGGGGAACCTCCGAGAACATGCCCCCCTCCCCCGGTGGCCTTGGAGAAGCCCACGGAGGGGTAAGTACTAAAAAAATTACTCGTGAACTAAAAAAATTATTCACGAACCCCCTGAATGGCCGGTGGTGGTGGTGGGGGAGTTCGGTCCAGGGTTGAACCAAACAGGAGGTGGTTCGGTTCGACCCCAAACTGTTGAACCAAACTGGTTCAACGTCAAAAACATTCAATGTGTAACTTGTTTGCATAACCCTAGTGATGCAGGGTTACATTTTAGCCCCCCTTTTGTTCAATTTTTATATACATCTTTTGGTGGAGATGCTAAGTAATTTTGATCACCACCATCCAAAATTAGCATCCAAGTACATATCTGCTCTCCTTTATGTGGATAGTGCTGTGATTTTATCCATGTCTCCTGTTGGGTTAAGAAGAGCATTGTGGACTCTTGCATGCTACTGCAGGGAAGATTCCTTGCAAGTTAATTACAAAAACACTAAAATCATGATGTTTGAAAAGACCCGTAAGAAGTTGAACTGGAGCACTGATGGATTTAAAATAGAGCAAATTGATCATTTTAAATATTTAGGGGTAGTTTTCCAAGCAAAAGGCAGCTTAAATGCTCATAAAGAGTTTGTAGTGCAAAATGCTCAATGAGTATTTCAGCAGTCTTGCCTTTTTTCAAACTAGAGGTGGACAGTTAATCCCAGCTGCTATCAAACTATATGAAGCTAAAGCGTTAGCCCATCTCCTATAGATGGTGCCCAGATCACCTTATATTCCAGTTTCACGGCCTTAGAAACAATCCAAACCAAGGTTTTGAGAAGCCTAGTTCAAGTGCCTTGCTATGTGTCTAATGTAATTGTACATGTAGAGGCAGGTGTAACAAATGTGGAAACTAGGGTCTGGCTAGTGGATTTATGGCTAAAACTTATTTTTCTCCCTAAGGGTCTGGTACGTTTGATACTGAAGGATGGCTTTCAATCGCTATAGAAATTACTAACAGTGAATAAATTCTATTTACTTGGATTCTCTCCTGAGCTACTGAAAGCCTGGGGCCATGAATGTGACAAGTTAGCCCTCAAACAAAGGCTCCTAAATATTGGAGGCCAAAACTACAAATAAGTTTTACCTTCGGAACCAAATATATAACTCTAAACCAGCTAGGTACCTTAGCACATTAATGGTGCCTAAGTATAAAATGTTCTTATTGAAATGTTTTAATGCTCTCCCATCAGCATTCTGGAGGGTAGGTTTAAGCGGATTCCATATGAGGAATGGGTATGCCCCTGTGGAGATGGAGCAGTTGAATCTATAGCCCATGTTTTATTATACTGTACTTTTTATCGAGATTCTCATATTTCTCTTATAGCTCCTTTACTAAGAAACTTTCCAGTTCATTCAGATGAGTTTTTTGTTTGTTTTCTTCTTGCTGACAATGATTCAGACATTACATATAATGTAGCCAAATTCTGTGTGATGACCAATAGAATCAGCAGACTCTAACACCTAATCCAATTGTTATACTTTAGGATGAATTTATATTAATGTTTAAAGTTTTTTATCTGTCTGCTTTGTATTGCAGGTCAGAGACCGAAATAGAACTGAACTGAAGTTTTCATGCGTAAAGAGAAATTCCTATTCATTTCTCAGTTCAAGGGCCTGGCTGTTTGCCTACCTCTGCTACTAGGATCCATGACCCATAAGATCAACCAAAATACTTCCCTTGCCATTTTTCATCAAATCCTGACAACAACTGTACCCGGCGCAGAATTTTTAGTAGCTGCATCTCCACTCTAGTTTTAGAAGCAGTGTAAAATATTTTTATTCAAATTGGCTTTTGGTAGCCAGGGATATGGTAGGATAGAGAAAGCTGGGGTTTAATCAATGTAATTGGGAGTTCTATAATTAACATATAGTTAATTACAATAATTAACCCCTTGGGAAGGGGTGGACTATAAATCAAATTAAATAAATGTATTAGCGAATGCAAACATTGGTTACAAGATTTCAGCCAAGTCTAGTGCAAAGAAAATATAGAAATATTACACACATACCATAGATTGACGTCTTTTTTCAGTCTAAGTGTTGTTGCTGCTATATTGCTACTAGAAAATGAGACTGACAAATGATTCATTATCTTGGTCAATTTCTAATGGCAAGAACATATTAAGGCTATGTACACGACCAAAACTCACCAAGGTCAAACTCACCTTACCCCCACAGATGATCAGGGGAATTCTGCTGGGAGCATGTCTCACTCTCCCAGACGATCTGTGCTGCTCTAAGCAGCGTAGATCTCCGGAGGCCGGGACACCTTCGGATATCCCACAATGCACCGCACAATGAGCACAGTGCATTAGGGTAACCTCCCTGAGTCAGGTGCTCTAGGTGCCAGACACTGTGCATGACCCCTGCACCAGGGTTAAGCACGCACTTGCACCCTTAATCTCCTGAGTTAATATAGGCCAGGGTTAAAAGTAGGGTTAGGCAAGTGGGCAGCACTGGGATCTAACTCTGGGCTGCTCTAGCCTGGGTTAGGCTGCTCGTGTGAACAGGCTTATTTGCTAGGTTCTTAACCTACTGTGTGAGTTTCAATCTGTAACAAGCCCAAAATTCCTTTGAATCATTGGATCCTTTAGTGACTGCACAGGACGAACTCTTCTTACTTACTTTCTAATAATCTTCCAAACAATCTCAGAAGTAAAAAAGCTGACGTGTCTACAATTCATTCTATGCCATAATGTTGCCCCCAGAACTGATGCATGATCTGTGGGCTGTGCAATGAACAGGTCCCTTGCAGTTTGCTAGGATAGGGAGCACTAAGACACGCCTTCCTCCCAAAACAACCCACACATGGGCATGGTTTGCATCATGTTCCCTCATTCCCTATTACAACTGCAGTGACTACAGCTTCTTTGCTTCTGCTAAGTAGATGGGATACAACCCAAGTCTAACGGCTGTAGCTCTGGAAAGTGCAGCTGGCAGGGGGCTTCTCTTTGCCTTCAAAACATGCTTTCCTCAAAGCAAACACCAAGCTAATTGCTTCTCTGTTGTGTCTGGATTCTCACCAGCATGAGTCTGCAGAGATCCCAGGATTATTTACCTGCACCTGGACCGTCTGCACAGACTATTTTAAATGTCTATGAAATATAAGGAATCAATGCCAGCATTTGTGCACAGAGTTTGATGCCAACTATAAATATTAACCTGAACCTCTTTGCTTCAGTGGCCAATGTGGTGAAAGTACTTTCCTACCCCCCCCCCCGCCAAGTTTGCCTTAGATTGGAATGCATCCTTCAAAATGCTCTCTCTGCTAATGAGGGATTTGATGGTGAGGTATTTTCATTCAGTGTTTGTTTAAGTGAAATCTGAGGATGTATTCAGGAACTAGGTTTTCCTTCTTACTAGCTGGAGGAAAATCACCCCCCACCCCAAGCCACTTCTGCCTCTGGAATTGTTGAATATTGCACGAAGCCTGCCTTTTAGAAGCTCAGACTGAGTGTGATCTTCGTCAGAATCAGGCCCTTCAAATCAGGGGAGCACAAGGCAAGGAACCAGCAGTTAAGAAGCTGGAAATTCAAGTAAGCAAATGTCATGCTCCTTCTCACCCCTGATTTCACTGAATGACCTTGGGTAATAGGTAGGGATGCGCATGAATCGGTTTGTTCAATTTGATTTGTACCCAAATCAAATCACCGCCGATTTGTTTTAGGTCCAAATCTGGCCAGCTAGCACAGGGGCGATTTTTTTTGTTCACAAATCTCCCAAAACAGGTTAATTTGGGTACAAATCATTTTGTACCCAAATTTATTCACACAGACAGCAGGTGCAGGCAGTGATTCTCTCAGCAGCAGGAAGGGGGTGAAAAAAATTATCTTTGCCAATCTGGAACCGGCGGGGCGGGGGGATCGCCAGCCAATCATTGTACACTGTAAATCACTGATCTGAAGCTTAGGAGGATGGGATTTAAAAAAAAAATCCGGGCACAAAATGGAGCCAGCAAGAGAGATTGCCACAAAATGGAGGTCTGAATCTACCAATTTTTCAGTTCTGAAATCTGGGCAATTTGTTTTGGACACGAATCTGGCCAGCTAGCGTTGGGGTGATTTGTTTTGTCCACAAATCACCCAAAACAAGTATATGATTTGTACCCAAATCGATTCACACATCCCTAGTAATGGCTCAATATCCCTTGTGTAAAATGGTAATAATGACTGGAGATTGTAAAGATCAAAATGGCATAATGTGATGTAACCAGACATGAGCTTTACTACACAAACAGTTGTTTTAATTAGAAAAATATAATTAACTTTAGCTGGATTGGGGCCTGTATTACTAAGGCTGCATGACCCAGGTCATGACCCAGGCCATGCAGAGGCCCATTGTGCATGTGCGGTGTCCTCCAAAATGGCCACCAAGAGGGGGAAAGGTCCAGAAACGGCCCCAAACCACCCAAACTGGGTGATTTTTGGCACGAGGAAGGTCAGTGGGGGAGGGGGAACCTCCACAGGAAGCCCCCCGGAGGGGGTAAGTACTCAATCTTTTTAAAATGACTCGTGAAGCCCTGCCCCGAAATGATCCAAATTGGTGGTGGGGGTGGGTGGGTTTCGATGGGGTATGTGTGTAAACCAACCAAACCACACCCCTACCTTATACCTTTCTGGGTAAGAATCTCTTCTGAAAGCTGTCTGTGCGCATTGCACCTAACTTGCAAGCTCGGGTTCTCATACAATTTGTAAATAAGAAGAAGCAATCTCTGATCAGTCAAGGAGACTTTAAGTTTTCTCCATAGTTTCTCCCACTAAAGTAGATCAAAGGCAAACTTAAAATCCACAAAAGTGGCATATAAGGGCAAATGGAAATTCTCAGTATATTTTTCTATGAAATGATGAAGGACCAAGCCCTGATGTAAGGGTGGATGACTGGACCTAAATCTGGCTTGCTCCTCCACTCAGTCTCAAACCAATCAAGCAATTTCTCATATAAATGGCAGGCATAAATCTTACTAAAGATGTTTAATAAACTTATAGGGCAATGATTGGCTGGATCATCTCTCCTACCCTTTTAAAATATGGGGATTATTATGCCAAATTCCCATTTTTTAGGAATATGGGCTGTCCAATCAAGAAAGGTAAAAAGAGTAGCTAAAATAGGGGCCCACCATTCTAAATTATTTTTCATTAACTAAAGTAGAATAAAGTCACTCCCAAGGCTTTGCTTGGTTTTAACTGAGTTATCAAATTGGCTACCTCTGCAGCTATAACTGGAGGCCACTCAGGGAGAAAACGTGTGTTCTTATCTGTAATGCCACAAAGGCCAAAAGGCATTTTTTGTATATCTAAGAAAGGATGAACATGGTAGGCTGGGGGCGGGGGAGAGATGACCAGAGGTGCAGCTAAGTAGTTTTGGACCCTGGACCTAATGTGCTTACGCCCCCCCAATAAAGTAAGCATCCTTCCTGTGTATGTACATTTCACATCAAACCCACAGGTCTGCTCCAGAGTGCATTTGTGGGGGGAAAGACTACACAACCTCCAAAGGATCCATACATCTTCTTGATCATTCACTACAAACCCACAGATCTGGGCCAGAGTGCATTTGCTGCTGCCACAAAGACAACACAAGTCCCAACGTATGCAGCTATACACAGCTTCTTGACTATTCACAAACTAATGGGCACACAACAGCAGTCTCTCATTTAGTGGTTGCATCTCCACTCTCATTTTAGAACATAAGAACAGCCCCACTGGATCAGGCCCAAGGCCCATCTAGTCCAACATCTTGTTTCCTGCAGTGGCCCACCAGATGCCCTTGGGAAGCCCACAGGCAAGAGATTAAGGCATGTCCTGTCTCCTGTTGTTGCTCCCCTGCAACTAATTTTTAGACTTAGAGGCATCTTGCCTCTGATCCTGGAGGTAGTCTATAGCTATAGCTATCAAGACTAGTATTTCAGAAGTGGTGCAAGATCTTTTTGAGAACTATTGCAACTTCTGGACATCATAGTAGGGAGGGGGACTTGCATTAGCTGTGTCAGCACAAGCTAATCTGTTTGCTGGTTATGCATATCAGTAGAACAGGGATGTCAAACAAGAGCTCGCCAGTCTTTGTCCATACCCTTACCATCACACGCTGTTAGTATCCTTCTTACAGTCCATAAGATTAGCCTCAGCAAGTATAAGGAATCACTTGCATGAACTCTGGCAGAATGGAGAGAATGGTTTAAAAGGTCAGCATAAATCAAGAGGCATGGCAGCACTTGATGGTATTCTGCGTGGTATCTGAAAACTACTGATGCAGAAGTGTGACCTTTGATGACAGCCACATGAGATCACACTGCCATTCCCACCTTGTGCCACTCTACGACGGGCTGTTTTCTGATCACTGACGTCAAAATTCAAAACTTTTCATAGATCTAAACCTCCTAGTTAGGACAACTCCCCTTTAGGTGGAGTTCACTAATTGCATCTATTAAAAGCATTTTATAAACAGAATAATTGCCTTGTGCATGTATAACTTTATAAGAAAACACACTATGGTTGGGTGGGTTGGCAACACAGTGTGTGACAACACAGTATTTGCTAAGAAACAAAGAAGACCAGGGAATATCAACTTTTTGGAACGATTTCTTCTATCATTTTGCCCAGGCATCCTCATGCTTCTCACAGTTATGCTGTGTTTGTACAGACTGTCACTGAATGTAAAGGAGACTATGAATACATTTTCAGCTAATTTCCACTCACATCAGATGAACAAAATATATTTGCATTTTTATTGTTAAAGTGGTTCTGCCCAAATCAGTTGCTGGATGCAAGTTCTCAGTAGTGTTTCCTCTATAGGCTTTTGCTCTTTCTTTCCCAAGTGGTAGGAAAGTTAGGAGATCTTATTGGGGACAGTATGTTCCAAGAGACATAGCTGTAGAGCAATGATCTATACTGTTTTTCAAGTGGAGTCACTCTGGCAAAAAAATTTAATGTAAGAGCCATTTCCTACCGCACTGACCTCTGTGCAGTGCTGTGCTTTTCTCAGAACTGGGGAGGGGCCCTTTAAGAGAAATGGAGCTCTATTGAGCTCTTGCCCCATCTTGGAAGGCAAGCATGGAGTGCTGGGAAATGTCGCCCTTTCCAGAGCTTTCCCCATAGGACTCTATTGGGAACGAGCACCATGCGTGCCTTCCAAGATGGTGCTGGGGCTTGAGAAGAATCTGTTTCCCTTAAAGAAGTCCCAGTGGGCAAAGTACAACACTGCTTGGTGGGAACAGTCACCTCTGCACAGTGCCAAGGGGGCTGTGCAAAGTATTTGACTTTAAGAGCACCAATCCCCCAATGTAGATCCTCAGAGGACCTCATGTTTACTTCCTTCAGCTGCAAAAACTGCTCATAGTTCTTCTTCCTGTCTTTTAACCAATTACTGCTCCATAAGATGACCTTTCCTCCTGCTTTATTCCTGCTTTATTAGTTGACTTTTGTGAGGCCTTTGTCAAAAGCTTTTTGAAACTCTTATGTCCACTCTATCTATTGTTAGTGAGGTTTTCCCATTGATCCTTCAGGGCAAATACTGCTTTGACACTTTCTGGGCATGGTCATCCTCTAGCCAGGCTCAACCTCTCATTTGTCTCCCTGCTTTGGCACCTTCTCTGCCTCTCTCTCCCTTCTGTGTCCCTTCCCTTCTCCCCTCGCATCTCTGGTCCATCTTCCACTCTGCTGCCTGCTCAGCCCCTTTTTTTCATCTGCACCACCTCCTTGATACATCTCCTTCCTTCATTCCTTATTCAGCACCATGATGGTGGGCTGTCCTTAGGGCAGGGCAAGCAGGGTGACCACCCCAGGCCCTATTAATCCCTAGTATAATTAACTGGAAGGGGCCCCCACACTGGCTGATTTGCCCCAGGTCCTGCACTCTGTCAGGGCTCTCTAAGGACAGCCCTGCCATGATGTTGCGTACACAGGTGATACAGGGCCATATGTCCACAAGACTTTGCTTTGTACCTGTCTGCAGTACAAATAAACTAAAGACTGGCTGGGGTGTTCTCTTGAACCAGTGCAGTGACTGAGGACGCAGGTGCTGCTGCTCCACGTGTTCAGTTCCTCTGTATGCATCTCTCTGCTTCTCCTTCTCTTCTCACTCAGCACTATGAAGATGTCAGTTGGGTGATTGCATGCAAGGACTACAGTGTGGTCCAGACAGCTTCCAGAATTCTTACCCCCACCATGCCATCAGCTCTCTAACTTTGCAAAAGGTCTGGACACTGATCAAATGCTCTCAGCAGCAAGCAAAGCAAATAAGGGAAGAGGTTCAGCTGACAGGCAGAATGTTATAGTGCCTGCCTTTTCCACCAGATGCTGGGGTCTAGGGTAAGGATGTGCGTGGAACTGGTTCGAATGACCAGTAGTTTTAAGGCAGGAGTGCACACCTTTAAGGGTGGGGGAGGGTGCCCTTTCCCCTCCCACTACCGGCACTCCATTTAAAAGTGTCAGTTGAGGTGGCAGTGTAGCTCCCTGCCGCCCTGGTGTCCTCCTCGGCCAGAGGTACCCGGCACACATGTGCACATTGTGTGCACTTCAGGCATGCGTGTGTGCAAGTGCAATGTACGTGCACACGTGCCCAACATGCACATGCATGCTCGGTACTTCCAGGTACTTCTAGCCAAGGAGGACACCAGGGCGGTAGGGAGGTATGCTGCTGCCCTGGCACACACTTTTTAAATGGCGCGCCAGTGGGGAAACACGGTGGGAAGGATAAGGGCACCCTCCTCTGCCCTTAAAGGTATGTCCCCCGCCTTCAAATCTCCCCCCACCAATTCCGTGCACATCCTTAGTATAGGGAAGGGATAGGCCGAAACACAATATGAAGGCTCAGTATCAGCTCTAGTTCACCACAAAAGCAAAGACAAGGACAGCTCCATGAAAAGGATAATTTATTCTCAATGTGTTTCGATGGCAATCTTCCTCAAGGGAATTCCTTCCTAGATTGCTTCAAAAAGTTGCTTGCCTGCCAAACTCTCAAGCAGATGGATGCTTAGGAGTTCAGGAGGCAAGCATCTTTTCCAAGCAGTCTAATAAGGAAGTCCCTTGAGAAGGACTGCCATTGAAACGCGTTGGGAATAAATGATCCTTTCCATGCAGCTGTGCTCGTCTTTGCTTTTGAAGGGATAGGGACTCACTGGTTCACATGTATGTGCTTTTGGAGTCAATGTACACACCGCAATAATTTGTGAACAGCTGTACTTCCCTTCCCTTTTCCCACAGCAGTGCCAGACTTATCTACTGGCTTTTCATTTTCTAGCACCTGTAGTCAGTCTGGGCAATTTCAGCTGGTCAATAAGAGCTTCACCAGGTAGGTTACCCTATGCAAACGATTAACAGATGCGTGCAAAATTACTTTACCCATGATCATAATACCACCAGGCGCTGGTGGGCTCTCAGACCCTCATTCCTTGGGGGACCCCAATTGTCAATCTTTCAGTTTCACCTCACTTGTATAACTCAGATAGGCACACACTAAATACTTTTCACTTGTACTCTTCATGACTTTGAACAGGGATGATCCAACCCTTTTCCCCATTACTCCCCACCCCTCAGTAATATAGTATACTGGAACTAATGCTTGTTTCCAGATTGTTGGGCTTAGAGCTTCAACGGGAAGAGAATCTGGAAGACTGGCAAAAACATTATTTCCCTGCCCACTTTCCTCTATTACCACCACCTTTCCGACTGTCAGCTTGTCTGCTGTTCCTGCGACCTGTAACCATGATTAAAGTGTGTATGCTGCATGCACATATATACAAAGGGTTGCCAGAGAGGCCTGTGTATACATCAGCAATAACATCAAAACATAAAGGCAGCAAACTGGCAGCAAAAATGGAACTCACAGTGTTGATTGTATGTTGCTTTGAACACTATGGGGAAATATTGGGAGAAATGTGACTCCAAAATTTTTTAAAGAAGTAAGGCACAGGGCACATTTGGAAGTTTACATTTGAGCTTGAAGTGGTTCAGTTTCAGCTGTTTCTAATGTTTCTCGAAGCAACATTCATTTTTTTAACATTGAGAAGGCATAAACGAAATACTTTATGTTGGATAGATGCATCGATTCTAGTTTGATTCTAAAACAATTCAGATGATGAAAACAAGTAAGCCAAAGAACACAGTGAAAGGAAATAGTGATCCCCTGAATGGCAGCCTATCTGATTTAGGACACATTTTCTTCCTATCCCAGTTAGACCAGGGGCGTAGCAAGGTTGGAGGGGGCCCAGAGACAAGATTTTAAAATGCCCCCCCTCTCTGAAGCTCAGCTCAAAAAGTAAAGAAATCTTAAATGAGGCTGAATAGTGGTAACAAAAAGCATAGTAATTTTTGTTACTACTATATTATTACTGAATATATATATATATATATATATATATATATATATATATATATATATAACCTATGTGCCACAATAGAACACCATCCTAAATTTTTTTTTTTTAAAGATTTTGTAAATTGTGGACGATGCAAGTCATTTAATGGTACTAGAGAAAGACATGCTGTTCTGGTAGCTCCAGGTCTTAACACTCACATCAATTTCGGAGGATGAATACAATTGAAGGAAGCTCGGGCAGGTTTGCAGCTGGAGGGGGGTCAGTCATGTGACTTGTCTCTGCCCCCCCCAGGCAGTAGGCCCCCAGACAGCTGTCTCCCCTTGCCCTATTATAGTTACGCCCTTGAGTTAGACCTTAAACACAACAAAACTTTCTAGGTTATTTCTTCCAGGGTCACAGCAAGGCTGGTGTGGCTCTGGGACAAAAAGTTAAGATTGTCCCTTGCCCCCCTCCCCCCCCCAGCACCTTCCTGCCTCTTCAGATATGTGGGAAGGGGAGTATGAAGAACAAGTGTTAGCTTAGCTGGCAGTCCCCCTCCCACTGCCAGGCCCAGGAACATTTGTCCTCCCTCGTTCAGTTATAGCGACACCCCTGATTTCTTCCATTCATTCATTGTAATAACAATGAAAAGAAAGATGGTGTGGTACTGTTGTAAAATCTGTCTTTGGGTCTGCCTCTTTTTCTTGATTAGTTGTATTAAGTTTTGGAAGTGTTATGGCTTCAGTGGGGAGAGTGAAAGGTGCAAGCATCTCCTTCCCCTTTCTCTCTTAAAGAAGTCCTTGAAATATTGCATCTCTTATTCCAGTCTGGTAAAAAGACTCTCAGGCTTATTTCACAACATGTTTAAAGTCACAAGACTAGGCATATTTCCTTAGGAGTAAGTCCTATTGAACACAGTGGCCCAGTGGGGACTTACTTCTGAGTAAACATGCACAGCACTGGGCTGCTTAAATACATTTGTGAGCTCTATTGCTCTTTTGCTTTTGGTGTATGTGTACAGGGGAGGGGATTTGTAAAAATAATCAAAGGATTATCTCTTCCTCCAAGGAGCAAATTCTCTTGTTTCTTTCATGAGCATGAGAATCAGTGAGGGGAACACATCTGCCTGTACATGTCTGCTACTGAATTTCACTAAAAGCAGAGTCAGACTGTGGATATGCGGTTTCAACCACAGCAGAAGCAGATTGGAACCTGGATGAATTGAATATGGAGGGTTCCTCTGTAAGCTCAGAAAGCTGCCATGCTGATGCAGCCCACATCTGATATGCATAGAAGCCACCTGCATTGGTAGGATGTGATATAACATCATCGTGTCACACCAGCACAGAAGTTTGTGCATAGCCTGTGTAGCATGAGGGAAGCATCCACAACTGTAAGAAGACATGAGATTTGGCCAAATTCAGGTACACAGCAGGTAGAACCAGACTGGTGGAAATCCAGGTGGCAACTTTGGATCAATCAAGTCCTTTTTGGCATGGAGCTATGCGGTTTGTCCATGTTTATCATGTTTATGTAATGTTGGTAACAGACAGGACACATTTTCTTGTCCATAGATTTATTATTTTATTTTATTTTTAATTAATTAATTAATTAATTAATTAATTAATTAATTAATTAATTAAACTATTATACTGCTCCAACTCGTGTCTCTGGGCGGTTCACAATGATAAAACAGTTAAAAACACATATAAAAACACATAAAAACAATTTAAAAACTAACAATTTAAAAGTCTATCACAGAATTAAAAGCCAATTAAAAAGCTGAAAAAGCCTGAGTAAAAAGATGGGTTTTTAAGTATTTTTAAAAAATTGTCAGAGATGGGGAGGATCGTATCTCAATGGGGAGCACATTCCATAGTCCTGGGGCAGCAACCAAGAAGTCCTGTCTCCTTGTGTCCACCAGACGAACTGGTGGCAACTGGAGACGGACCTCCACGGATGACCGCAATGGATGGTGGGGCTCATAATGAAGAAGACGTTCTCTCAAATACCCAGGGCCTAAGCCGTTTAGGGCTTTATAAGTTATAACTAGCACTTTGTATTTTGCCCGGAAACCTATAGGCAGCCAGTGTAACTTCATCAGCAGAGATGTAACGTGTTCTCTCCGAGATGACCCAGAGACCAACCTGGCTGCCGCATTCTGAACCAACTGAAGTTTCTGGACTACGTACAAAGGCAGCCCCACGTAGAGTGTATTACAGAAGTCAAGTCTGGAGGTTACCAACAAATGTACCACTGTTTTGAGGTCGTTCATCTCAAGAAATGGGTGCAGCTGGCGTATCAGCCGAAGCTGATAGAAAGCATCCCTGGCCACTGCCTCAACCTGAGAAACCAGGGTGGTGTGAATCCAGAAGTACTCCCAGACTGCGAACCTGTTTCTTTTGGGGAAGTGTGACCCCATCTAGAACAGGTAGATCAAAATCGTCTCTGGAGTTCTGACCCCGCACAACAAGTACCTCCATCTTATCTGGATTCAGCTTCAGTTTATTCTCCCTCATCCAGCCCATTACTGCTTCCAAGCAGGCATTTAGGGAGGATATGCCAACTCCTGAAGAAGTTGACATGGAGAAATAGATCTGGGTGTCATCAGCATACTGGTAACACCCAGCTCCAAATCCCCTGATAATCTCTCCCAGCGGTTTCATGTAGATGTTAAAAAGCATTGGAGAAAGTACGGAGCCTTGAGGGACCCCATACTTAAGCTCAGATCTCAAAGAGCAACAATCTCCAATCGACACCATCTGGAATCTGTCTGAGAGGTAGGAGTGGAACCACTGTAAAACAGTGCCTCCCACCCCCAACCCCCTCAGACATTCCAGAAGGATACTATGGTCGATAGTATCGAAAGCAGCCAAGAGATCCAAAAGGACCAACAGAGTCGCACTTCCTCTGTCAATTCCCAATTGGAGATCATCCATCAGGTCGACCAAGACAGTCTCCACCCCATAGCCTGCCCGAAAACCAGTTTGAAATGGGTCTAGATAATCAGTTTCCTCCAAGACCGCCTGGAGGTGAGAGGACACCACCCTCTCAATTACCTTGCTCAGCCATGGGAGGTTGGAAATAGGCCTAAAATTGCTCAGCTCTGAGGGATCGAACACAGGCTTCTTTAGAAAAGGTCTAATAATTGCCTCCTTGAGACAAGGAGGCATCCTGCCCTCCCTCAGAGAGCCTTTTATGATTTCCATCAGGCCGCCTACAACAGCCTCCCTGCTAGATCGAACAAGCCATGTTGGGCAAGGGTCAAGAGAACAAGTGGTAGGCCTCACCGCTCCAAGCAGCTTGTCCACATCCTCAGGAGTCACAAACTGAAACCAATCCATTCGAGTCACATAAGAGGAGTTGTCTGACACCTCCAGTTCAGACATCAAATTAATTGTGGAGTCTCCATCTAAGTCAGCCTGAATCCGAGAGATTTTATCTGCAAAAAATTCTTTAAACACATCACAGCGGGTAACTGATGACTCCAAATTCTGGTTCAAGGGAGCGGGGGCAGATACTAGCCCCCTCACAACCCTGAATAACTCTGCCGGACATGAACTTGCAGAGGCAATAAGGGCAGAAAAGAACCGCTTTTTTGCCACACGTATCGCCTGAGCATAGATCTTTAAATGTGCTCTGTGTCGTAATCTGTCGGATTCAAGTTGAGTCTTTCTCCACTTGCGCTCCAATCGCCTACCTTGCCGCTTCAGCCCCCGTAGATCTTCCGTATACCAAGAGGCCAGGTTTGAAGCAGGTCAGAGGGGACGCTTAGGAGCAATCATGTCTACTGCCCTGGTGAGCAATTTGTTCCAATTCTCAGCCAGGGTATCAACAGGATCGCTGGCAAAGCCAACATTAAATCCCTCCAAGGCTTCTTGGAATCCTACCGGATCCAATAACCTCTTTGGGCGGACCATTCTAATAAGCCCCTCGCCCCTGCGGAGGTGAGAAGTGGTCGTAAGTCCAACCTTAACCAGATGGTTGTCTGTCCATGACAATGGGGAAATCACAGGAGTCCCCACCCATGGAACACCACCCTGGTCAGAGTGAAAGATCAAATCAAGCGTGTGACCTGCAATATGTGTTGATCCAGAGACCACTTGGGATAGGCCCATAGTTGTCATGGCCGCTATGAACTCCTGAGCTGCCCTGGACAAATTGGTCCCTAAATGAACATTGAAGTCCCCCAGCACCAAAAGTCTGGGAGACTCCAATGCAAGCTCCGTGACCAAGTCCGTGAGCTCAGTAAGGGATTCTGTTGGGCAGCGGGGTGATCGGTACACCAACAGAAGTCCCAATCTATCCCTGGTCCCCAAACTCAAGTACACACATTCAATATGGTCCGATACTCTAACAGGGATCCTGGTAAGGGAGATGTTATCCTTATAGACCACAGCCACTCCACCTCCCCGCCCACGTCCCCTCACCTGCTCCTCTACAGAATATCCTGGAGGGAGAAGCTGGACCCAAACTGGGCCACTAGCCTCCCCCAACCAAGTCTCAGTAATACACACCAGGTCGGCCCCTTCATCCATAATCAAATCACGGATGAGTTCAGATTAATTTTGGACTGACCTGGCATTGCAGAGAAGCAGGATAAGGTTATTTGGGTTGTTGGCAGTGCTCCCTGAGGTCAGAGAGCTGGCAGGACAGCCAGAAGGAGGGACAGCAATTAAATTTCTGACCACCCTTCTCGTGGAATGGCCTGCTGACCTGCCAACATTACTCCTTCTATTCTCCACCATCACTGGGATAGCTGCCCCACATTCAAAGGCGCCCCCTGTCTCCCCATCTCCAGATGAATCCAAACATATGACAGTGATTTCAGGCCAGTTCTAAAAGCAACTAAACTAACTAAACAGAAGCTCTACTGTAGATAACCAAAATGTACATCTTCCCCTCTTGCAGACAAAAGTGATGAAAGGGCAAATGCCCACAGCATGAAGTGTTATTAATAGAATTCCATATATCCCCAGAGTGAGGGTTATTGTTTCATTCATCTGGTTGTATTTGAAGAAAGCATATTCCCTTTTTACTGTGAGGATCTCGTACTGTTTTGTCTGAGGATCAGTGCACGTGACTGCACCGCTTCCCTCTGTTTATAATGGCTCCCTTTCTTGTGGTAAATAACACCTCTGAATAGTTTGCTTTCAAAATGTGGAATGAGCAATAGTTAAACAAGATTGTGGCTTCTGCTTGAGGTGATTGTTTCAGTCTACATATCTACCATGGACTGGGGTGGGGTGGGGAAGAAACTTCTACTTGCAGAACAATCATGTGCTTCAACCCTCACTGCCTTTTGTTAAAGGGGAAAATGAGATTAGATCAGTCAGTAGGCTTTAATTCAATTCAATTTAATTTAATAATGTAAAGAGCTAGGGGGCAGAGTGCAGACATTCCTAATTTGGTGTCCAGGAGACCACTTGTTGATAATGGCGTTCTGCTACTTGGTATGGAATATTTGTGAGAGTATATACAAAATGCTATCCTTGCAACAACTCTGTGAAGTAGTTTAGACTGAGAGAGCATAAGGTCACACAAACGATTATTACTGGGGTGGGGAGGGCAGGCCGGGGGGAAAGTAGGGATGGACCTACCTTCCCCCAGACAATTGCTGATGTTCCCTTGGGCGCACCACCGAGTGTCCACACAACCCACACTGCATGGAGCACCAAGTGCTTGCACCCATTAACCCAGGTAAAAGCCATGATTCCAAAACTTGAGCTTTTTGGGGAGGCAGTGCCAGAATTGGCCTTGGTGCTGGTGCTACCCATGATCAGCCCTACCCAGGTAGGGATGCCCTAACCCGGGTAGGGCTGCTGGTGAGCACGGCCACATTGAATGGTTGAATCTGAACTTGAGTTTCTTGTCCTGGTCTGACAATCACTACACCATACCAGTTTTGAAGAATAGCTCCATATTCACAATCACTAATCTAGATTAGAATACACCTTGCACCCATAGACATGGACTGAATTATCTCCTAGCTCAAGGCAATCACATTATTTTGTGCCCATAGTAGCTCCCTGTTTTTGGTGACTGAGCTGTCTGACTCGTTTGACCTGTGTAAGACTTGTAATTTTGAATGCCACCACAAAGCCTTCATTGAAGCAACTTGCAGCGGTGTGTAAAACTGCAGGTTCTTCTCAGCTCGAAGATGTTCGGGAGCAGGAAGTTCTGCAAGCAGAGCAAAAAAGAAAACTCCTCTACAGGCAGTATGGTCATGTGCAATGGGGCTCCAAGAGTGGAAATCCAGACTTTTTACTACTTGCTAACCAGTCTAAGTGTAAGGGTGAGCAGATGCTTACTATTCCACATGATATGTGGGGTGATACACTAAAAGGGCAAATGTAGACACATTTTCCACTTGCTTGATAAGGACTGAAGGTGTATCTCCTGCTCTTGTGTGTGGGAGTGGCGGGTGGGGCAGGTACCAGAGTGATGCATTACTCTCTATCTGAATCCGTGTCTCAGAGCATATTCTCCCTTCTTTGTGGGTGACTGAGGGACCATCCCACAGGGTGAGAGGACAGCTGACTGCACCACGCTGCCCCCCACGGAGTGGCCCGGCCGCCGGTGTCTTTCCTTCTCCCTCTGCGTGCGGGTAGTGTGTGGGTAACGCAATGAGGCAAGAAGAAGAAGAAGAGACATCCTGATGTAGGTGGTTCCTTGCCCAGTTCAGCAGAGGTGACGTATCAGTCTAGCTGAGCTCCCTTGCCCGCTAGATGTCAGTGGGCGACTCATAGGGAACCTGCCCTTACGTGGTGCGATTAAGTAGCCAGGTGGCCCAAGGGGGTCACGAGGGGGAGAGATGCGGGGCGTCCTCCGCCAAGACTGGCAGGTGACAGTTTGGTCCGCGGTCTCCACTGGACGCGACTAGCGAGGGAACAACTTAGGCAGCACGTCATGTCCCCCCTCCTTCCCTCCCTCCCGTGACGAATATTTCTGCTTCTGTGCAGACACAGCGAAGGGACAGGGCGGGGGAAGAGGAGGGCGAAGAAGTGCGTAGGATCGTGTCCCCTCCTCCCCCTCCTCCCCACCTGAGCGCGGCTGAGCGCCCGGGGAGGCCACGCTCGACGCGAGGAAGCGGCGGGCGACTGAACCGAGGCGGGGTCACATGCTGGCCTTGTGGGTGGCCAGGCGCCGCCCAACGACGACGACGACACGCTTCGCTCGCTCTCCTTCCACGCCGAATCTTGAGGGAGCAACGTCCCCTTCGCCGCCCAGCCTGCCCTCCTCGCCGAGGGAGCCGATCCCTCTGCCACTGCTGCTGCTCCTGCTCCTCCTCCTCCCCCCCCGCCTTTGCGCCTGACGGGGGTCGAGTGTGTTGTGTGTGAGTGTGTTGTGTGTGTGTGTGGTGGGGGTGCACGTCCCCCTTCCCTCGCCCCAGCGGAGCCCAAGGCCGGGCTGCCCGGATTGGCCGGGGAGGGCCGCGAGCTCCGCCCGCTGTAGCCGTGCTTGCTTGGCTGGGAGGGGAGAGGAGCGGGGCTGCGCTCCCTAGTCTGGAGCGGGAGCCTGGCAGCGGCGGCGGCGGTGGCTGAGGAGCAGCCGGAGCCTGCTGGTCTGAGGAGGAGTCAGCCCCGTAGCCCTCCGCTCCTTGTGCGCAAGGCAAGGGGGGGCCCCCTCAACCGATCCATGACCATGGGCGACAAGAAGAGCCCGACCAGGTAAGGGGCTGAAGGGAAGCACGGAGGAAGGGGGAGCCGTGGAGCGGGCAAGGAAAGAGAGGGAGCCCTTCCTAAGATGGAGGGAGTGCAGAAAGGGGGATCAGAAAGGAGTGTGAGCGGGTGCCCGTCAGAGCACACACCCCCACCCCCAGTCAGCTTTATGCTCTGGGGAGGCGCTGTGCGTGGGGACTAGGCCCTGGGGTGGCGGCGGCGGTGGTGGTAGAGGGGCTTTTAAGATGGAGGAAGTGGGCAAGGAAGGAAGGAGAGCTTGTTTGTGTGCTTGCCTGCTTCTCAGCCAGGTACAGAAAACTCCTTGTTTTCAATCGTGCTAGGAGGAGGAGGACTTGGGGGCTTGGAGGGAGCAGAAAAGCTGGGGCTCCTTGTGAGGTGGGTAGCATTGGAGGGGAGTGGGCAGCTCTGTTTTGTGCCCAGGGTGGCTCTTAAGATGGAGGGAGTGTGTAAAAGCGAAGCGGAGGAGGGCGAAGTGTTTGTGTGTTTCTCTCTCTGGTCTCTGGTGCCAGGGCTAATCTGGTGTTAGAGCAGCTATGGCGGCTTCTCTCTCTCTCTCTCTCTCTCTCTCACACACACACACACACACACACACATACACACACACAACATACTCCACGTCTCCTCACATTGACTTCTTCCAGACAAAGGGAGATTTAACAAGGTAAAGGAGACAGACAAACAGACGGAGGGGGCGCATGGAAGGACACGCCTACAATCCTTTAAAGTACAATCAAACATCCCCCACCACCACCACACACGCATACAAAAAGAGGGTAACAAGCTCTCTTTCGCCAGTCTCCTTTTCTCTGCCCTTCTAGATTCAGTGGGTAGTCGTGTGAAAATCGATTGTCTTGGTTTTGAAGACTGAAAGAAACGTCTTTTCTCTTTTACTAGGGGGCATGGTGATGGGGAAGGGTGGGGATAAGGCAGGATATGTTTGCAGCAAGAAGATAAAAGTGCGATTTTAGCTTTCTAAATGTTTTGACTCTCCACTACCTCATCCCAAATTGTGATTACTTAGGCAAGGACCAGAAACAGAGGCAAGCAGTGTGGAGAACAGCCTTGTTTTATGATCTCGTTTCTAACGTGTGTTTTCTTTTTTCTCTCCTTTTCTCCTCCTCTTTTATTTCCTCCTTCCTATACCCACTTCTCAAGGCCAAAAAGGCAAGCAAAACCTGCAGCCGATGAAGGTTTTTGGGATTGTAGTGTATGCACCTTTAGGAACAGTGCTGAAGCCTTTAAATGCAGTATATGTGATGTCAGGAAAGGCACCTCCACAAGGTACTTTGACAATTAAAATATGAATATTTGTCTCTTCTCTTGTAATGATGTTGACTTGTTGATCCTCCATGGTTGTGGGAGCCAGAAATATGTTCCTTGAATGAATGTTTAAACTGGTGTTTTGTGTTATGATCTCATACATGCTAAAAAATATGTTTTGAATACATATAGCAATGACCTGATGCTTCCTGCTGTGTTCTATGTCTGTAGTTAATGAGGTTGCAGGCTCTCATTCCTTACAGATTTGATTGGACCAAGTCACTTGGTCATTTTCTTTGTGCCACTTGGTATAGCTTTGATTATCTTTTTAAAAGCCTGGGACTCTTCCCCCCCCGCCCCCGCATTATTTCAGATTATGTTTGTTTCTGTGCAGTGAGAGAGCTTTTGTAGAAACAATGGAGATTTCAGATAATTTCAGATGTCATCATTTTCTGATTAATTTATGCAGATGGATTTTTTTTACAAATGTGGCAAACTAATGAGTGGGTTAGGTATTTACGTTGACAAGTTCTGTTAACTATGAATTTAGTGCTGCTTTTTTCTTTTCCCCTCCACAGTATTTTCAAATGTTATAAGCACTGTCATGTGTTGGTAGCATACTTCTCATATTCATGAAATACATAATTTTTTTTTCTTTGAATGGCTTGTTTATATGAAGGCAGATACTTGGTTGTTTTTATGAGATGAGTGATTTGGAACAACTGAGAACATATTCCCTTAGTTTTGAATTAGGCAAAGTAAGATTCTCTCCTTTGTACAATCACACTTCTAACCAGAATTTTTTTTGGATTTTTGGGACTTCCTGAAACATGAATTAATATTGAGTATTTTTGGATGTACCCCTGTAGATATCTTGTATGCTCTTGCAAGTGTGTGTACTATACTGGAGGACACTGATTTTAACTTGTTGGATGAATTTTTTTTTGCTGAAGACTACAGTCATGTTCCTTTTAGTTGGGCCTTATTACTGACACTGAATCCACCTGTGGCTCTTTGCTCTTGAATATAAACCTGTTGATTTGTTTCATGATTGTATTTATTTGTTAGAGATTCATGTCCAGGATTATCACTTCTATAGGCAAGCAGCAGCTCATGGGCTGGATCCGCCTGCTAAGTCAATGTTATGTGACCTTACCAAATTTTTAATTAAGATACAGTAAAGATTTTGCCCCATTTTCCCTCAGGTGGGGGGTTGGTTGGTTGGTTGGTTGGTTAGTTAGTTAAGAAACCGAGCAAACCCCATACTCCCATTGCATCTCTTTTTTATTTTGCACGTAGTATGTAATTGTACAGAAACTGTACATATATCTATATATGTAATACTATTACTCTTAGTTGGTGTCAATTTTATTGATGAGTCTGAACGCTCATGAGGTGGACAGTTTGTGAGATAGAATATACTTCCAGCTCCAATACTACCATATTGAATAGAGTCTCTCCCAGGGATACAAAAGTTGGCAATCTCTGGTCTATGTTACTCCTTGGGATCTTTCCTGGTTAAGTAGCACTTTCTTGTCTCTTAAAGGGAAAGCAACTGTTCTGCAATTGTGTTGCTAGTGGGAGAAGAAGAGATAAGGATAATTAATATTTGGAAATCTTCAATTAAGACATGGTTACTTTTGTGATTGTTAGAAAATCATGTGGTTGCTTTCTCATTATGAATTGCCTACAGCAGAGAGTTAAAGTAAACATAATATGTTGGGTTTCTAGTCATACACCAGCCTGTATTAGTGTAGTTTTGCCAAAGTCAGTATGACTACATGCATTTAAGACATGCTTTCAAAATAACATATTTTTCCCTTAAGCTTTAGTTTTATAAATGTTTATCAGTGATATTTATGATGCTTCACCATGAAGATGTGTAATTAAGTATCATTTATAAACTGGATGTTGCGTGTACCGTAAGTTCTAAACAACTGAAATGGCAGTTAATTTTTATGCTGAGCTCTTGGTCGGGGCTTGGGAGTTACTGTATGTGACATGTCTTTACCTACAGAGGGGTGATATTTTTCATTCTTTTCATAGACACTGTAAGGAAATGTTAGGGTTAATAGCTGGCTATTAGAATATTTGCATCTGATGACACAATCTTTTTGAATGTTTCTATTATAAAAAACCTGTCTTGATAATGTTTGCTTGAGTAGATCAAGATGCTCTAATTCAACCATCCAGAATATCTTAGTAGCAAACTAGAAACTTGTTGAGTGATACTAACAGGTTTCAGGCAGGAACTGCAGTGCCTAACAACAGAAACTCTGTTTATATAATCAATACTTGAACAGGACAGGGAAAGTGAGGGGTGTGTTTCTGGTTGTGGGGGGTTATCTTACCTGTTAGGAAAGGTGATTAGCCCAGCTTTCTCTTGTGTTCTCCCTCCCCTTTGTGTACAGGGCATCTAAGCACTAGAAGGTGAATTGGGGGATGAAAGCACTTCTTATAGTACTTTTGTTGATTCTCTTCAGCTGATTGGGTGGTGAGAGAGAAACAGTGGTTCTAGTGGTCATCTGTTCTGTACTGGCTTATGATTAAAAACTTCTAATGTGACTGGACATTTGCTAGTGGGTTTTGGGTTGTGTTATGGGGGTTTCTGTAGTTTAACTAGATTGGTCTACAAGTGATATTAATATTTTTGGTGTGTTTGTGGGAGGGGAGGTGGTCATGACTGAAAGTGAAAGTTTTTCTGTGGCTTCCACAATCAAGAAATGCTCCCATCAGTTTTCAAATAAGTTTTACAGAAAATAGTGGATGATAATAGTAACTAGTGCCAAAATGAATATAATTTGTGCCAAATTAGGAGTACCCCAGTAGTGCCAAAATGAATAAAATTTGCCTAAAGCTGAACTGGGATAAAGTGTACTGAGTATATCTGATATCCTTTAAATTTCAGAAGCATACTTTAAAATACATCAATTCAAGCCCTTAATTAAGAATTCAGTGTTGTAGCTTAGTATTGGAGACATATGTAATATACATGTGCAATGCAAGCCTGTGTATGTTTACTTGGAAGGGTTCAGTGGGGCTTACTCTCAGGTAAGTATGCATAGGATTCCAGCCTTAATATATAGTGTATGGGTTTCCCTGATAAAGTAAAGAGAAAAACAGAGGAAGAATAGGAATAAGCCAGAGACAAAAGGAAAACAGGATATGCAGGGGTTGGAAAGTTGTGGAGACATAGTAGAGCTTATCACCTTAGACTTTCACCTTGTTTTCTGGAGTATAAAGCTTGCCAGGGCTGTAAAAATATTTGAAGTGTCTAAGAGCTACATAAATGTTTGCGGAACTGGCTCTGCACAGGACTGGGAGAATATTTCAGATTCTGAAGCTTCTAGTGATAGTGTTAAGGCACAATGGTGTTTTTCAGGTTGCTTTTTAATGTTGAACAGTTTAGTCAAAAAGCAAGTTTAAAAAAGAAACATCAGAGGTGTAACTTGCATATAACTAACTACTGTTTGAATAATAATTTGCACCATACAAAGATAATTAGGCCTTGGATGCCCCCCCACCCCCACTTGATGCTTTTGTTTTTTAATCTGTTTTAAAATTATTAGTCAACTTGAATGTTTGTGGAAAAGGAGGGCAGAACTATCTTGTGTGTAGCTGAAGTATAGAAGCTGGAAAAGTTAGCAGTGACTATAACTCTTGCTACTGTTTGTCCTCCATCCAGACTTCTGTAAGTTTGCTTTGGCCACATCTCTGTTAACAAGAGCTGCAAGTTGTTTCCCATTATTGGCTTCAGTAGTGTCTCCTTGTTTCTTGCATACATTTTAATATGTACCTATTAGTCATTTTTTTGCCATTTTGTTGTGAATCCTGCTCTGTGGTACTCATTTTGACACTATTGGTGTGAAAGTGAGTAAGATCCTTATATTAAGAATTAGTTTAACACTGCTATTAGTATTTACTTCTGTGATTTTTTTTCTCCTTCTCTGAGAACCAGACTAGATGTGACAACAGCACACATCTTTAATGCCTACCCCACACCCCAATGAAACCACGGGGCTTTTTTAAGCAAAAGGGGTGTGGATGGGATAAACTTAGCTCCCCTTAGTGGCTTACCTCATTGCAGTCTGTTCCCTCCTCCATCCCCCCCCCCCAAGGAAGCTCCAACACTGGACTTGAGCTCAGCTGAGAAAAGGTGTTTTAAGGAAAAGGCTGCCAATAGGGGAGCAACAGAGGGGTAAATATACTTTTGAAAATGTCAATTTAAACCATTAAAATTATATAACTTAAATGTTAATGATAGAATGCTATTGGCACTTCAAGTGCTGTGCTTCTTGGAATGCTACCAGCATTACAACTGCTGCTGCTGAAGCTGCTGCAAGGGATGCGCACAGAACCAGCAAGGAGGGGATGGCTTTAAAGGTGGGGGTGGGTGCACTTAACACCACCACCGCTACCGCATTTCCCCCACCTGCGCATGAGTATGTAAGAGCCAGTTGGGGCGGCAGTGTACCCCTGTGCCACCGTTTACCGGATGTTACTGGAATTAGCAATGGCGACTGCGCATGTGAGTGGCCACCGTCGCTACTTCCGGTGACATCCGGTAAACGGTGACATGGGGCGGCAGAGAGATACGCTGCTGCCCTGACGGGCTCTTACACACTCATGCGCCGGCAGGGGAATTGTGTGTGTGTGGGTTATATGCACCCCCCGCCGTCGAACGTGAAACCGGCCCCATGTTTGAACCTGTTCGGAGTCCCGTAAAGGGGCCTCCGAACAGGTTCGTGCACATCCCTAGCTGCTACTGCCCACAGATGTGAGGCAAAAAGAGAAGGAAGCCACTTCCAAGTCCATCTCTGATGGAAATTCTGTGGTGGCTACCTCAGCTCTGTGCTCTGCCACTTGCCACCAATTCCAGTGGTCATTTGGGGGACAAGAGGCAGTGCAGGAAAGGAGTGAGAAAGTTTGAGAGGAATTTGTGGCAGCCCAGGAGGGTCTTTGTAGCTGCTGCCCCTGAGTTGCTTCTGTGCTTTAATTCATAAATGAGATGAGAGAGCTCCCTTCTTTAGTCTCTTCCTCTTCTTTCCACATTTTCTTAAAGTTGCACATAGATGTTGGAACAGCAGGCAGTCCACCACACCCTCTGCCCTCTCTAGGGTATCCTCTGTGTGGAGGAGCAGAGCAACAGAGGTAGTGCCTACCACCTTTTTGCTTGGTGTCTTTTTAATTGAAAGGGGTCCAGAAGAAGATCAGACATAGAAGCACTGGGCTGTGAGGGAGAAATGAAGTGGAAATCTCATGCTTTGGCTAGAAATAATTTATTCTCTCTGGTGACTGGGTGGCAAGTCGGGGACGGGAATCCTTCCTGTATTATTGTTGCTTCTACAAATCAAGAAGAGATGGACAGGAAACTGGCATTCTGGAGGGGGGAAAGTGATGTCCAGCAGAAAGCAGCTGCCAAGAATGCTGTTGGTGCTCCATGTACTGCTGAAATTGCTGCTGCCTGTAGAGGTGTGGCAATATTTATTTATTTTTAAATTGAGATTCCTTTAAACATTTAGTGAAATATAGCACCAGTAAGACTAAAACTTACAGGCTGACCAATAAATATTTTACATTCTTAGTGAGCAATGGAAATGTCCTTTCATATGTCCCTATTTTGTTCTGAAAAATTAAATCTCCCTTATGCTTTCTAAGTGATTTGGGCAAATCTGGAACGGTAACAAATAGTTTTGCTACCATCATGTCTAGTGTTGTCCTGATTGGGGGAAATGTGGAAGGGCAATAGGGAAAACAGATTCTGTGGAAGCTGTCTTGGTGTTCAGTTTGACACTGATTTTTGTATTCCTAAAGATTTTTTCTGTCATGCTAACATGATTAGAAAAAAACCCTAACCTTTCCTTTCTTGTATGTATTCATAAATTGAATGCTTGCTTCACAGGAGCAGTATAGAAGCAATTTGATCATGACTAACCTGAAATATTGGTGTTAAGATTATGTAATGTGTTAAGCTCAGGACACACCAGTCCTAACCTTATACAGTATAAGCTATGAGAATATAGTCTTGTTTGGTGGCTGTGTGTGCAGTACTGTAATTATACTATTGCTTCTGTGGGTATAGTGCAATGGGAACGGTTCCGTATTTTCCTTTTATCCTTTCTGCTCTCTTCCTTTATCATTTCTGCGTGTGCTCTTTTGTTGAGTTGAACTGGTATTAAACGTTTATTTTAGGGACTTGGGAATTTTTTGGCTGTAAGTGCAAAGCAAACTTGTAAATTACCAGTTCTGGGGCAACTGGCCACATAGAAAAGTAGGAGTTCAAAATCTGTTTGAAATTTTGTAGGAATTATCTTTAAGCAGGCAAGAATCTAGTCTTCTATTTGCAGCTCATGTTAAACTTTATTCAGAAACAAAATTAAGTGCATTCCTTGATTTTTTTTTTTTTTAAAAAAAAGCTTTTCCAGAAATTGTCTCCTAATTTGACTGGAGGGATGGATTCTTTTTGCCTACTTCCTCTTCTGGAATGTGTGTCTGGAAACAGAGGTCACATGTCTGAGAGCTTAATTGTTATGCTTTCCCCCTAATTAAGTGTGTTAGATGCAGCAGTATTGCATGGAAGAAAACCCTCTCAATGCATATCCTGATAACATCTAATGGGGCTCTATCCCCATATGCAGGAAGTTAGCAGGATAGATTTGTCCAGATCTGCATAACTGTCTTGGATGTTATGAATGGGCATATGTGCTGGATATTACTTCTTTTCAGGTAGCATTGAAAGCAGTCCCAAAACGCTGCCAACAGGTGCCATTTAGTGACATTTCCCCCCATTCCCTGTGTCCTGTCATCCTGTTCCATGTGTGTGCCTCATATTATTATTATTTCTTGTTTACACAGTCAGACAGGTGTTATTGACTGGTTTGTTTTATCCAGACATCGAGTCCTTCCCAAGGACCTGGGATGGCTGAATTTTATTGTCAATTGTTATAGATATCGTCGCAGAATATAGGCTGTTCCCAGTAAAGCTGCTTTTTGTAATTGGCTGATGGTGATTTCTGTGGCCCCTATGGTGTTGAGGTGCTCTTCAAGGTCTTTTGGAACTGCACCCAGTGCGCCAATTACCACTGGGATTATTTTGGTCTTTTTCTGCCACAGCCTTTCAGTTTCAATTTGTAGAGCTTTGTATTTGGTGATTTTTTCTATTTCTTTTTCTTCTATTCTGCTATCCCCTGGTATTGCTATGTCGATTATTTTGACTTGTTTTTCTTTCTTCTCGACTACAGTTATATCTGGTGTATTGTGTGGCAGATGTTTGTCTGTTTGTAGTCGGAAGTCCCATAATATTTTTACATCTTCATTTTCTTCAACTTTTTCAATTTTATGGTCCCACCAATTTTTGATTACAGTGAGCCTGTAATTTTTGCAGATGTTCCAGTGTATCATTCCTGCTACCCTGTCATGCCTTTGTTTGTAGTCAGTCTGTGCGATCTTTTTACAACAGCTGATTAGGTGGTCCATGGTTTCATCTGCTTCTTTACAAAGGCGGCACTTGCTGTTTGTTGTGGATTTTTCGACTTTTGCTCTTATTGCATTTGTTCTTAGTGCCTGTTCTTGTGCAGCCACTATTAAACCCTCTGTTTCTTTCTTCAAGTTGCCATTCTTAAGCCATTGCCAGGTCTTGGTGATGTCTGATTTTCCACTTATATTGTGCAAATATTGACCATGCAGTGGCTTATTTTCCAATTTTTCTGCTCGGTTCTTGACTTGTTCTTTCTTGTAGGCCTGCTTTGTTTCATTGGTGTTGAATAGTTTTGCGTTATTGACCATTTGAAGTGCATCTTCTTCACTGTCCTTTATATATTCTTCAAGGCTTCTTTTCTCCTCCTCTACTGTTTGATGGACTTGCAGCATTCCTCTTCCACCTGAGCTGCGAAGGAGGTATAGCCTATCGACATCACTGCGGGGGTGCAGAGCATGACTGATGGTCATGATTTTCCTGGTCTTACGATCTAGCGTTTCTAGCTCTGCCTGGGTCCAGTCTATTATTCCTACAGTGTATCTGATAACAGGTATAGCCCAGGTGTTTATGGCTTGTATGGTGTTCCCGCCATCGAGTTTGGACTTGAGAATTTTTCTAACTCTCCTGATGTATTCACTTCCCATTTTTCTTTTAACTTCAGTGTGTGCGATGTTATCAGCCTGGAGAATGCCCAAGTATTTGTAATGTTCTTTCTCTTCCAGGTTCCTGATGTTGCTTCCATTGGGCAGTTCTATTCCTTCTGTTTTTCTTATTTCCCCTCTGTTCTTTATTAATGCAGCACACTTGTCTAGTCCAAACTCCATTGCTATATCGCTACTGAATATACGGACAGTGTTTAGCAGTGATTCGATTTCTGACTGGGACTTTCCATACAACTTCAGATCATCCATGTACAGCAGATGGTTGATTTGACTTGATGTTTTAGATGTTTGGTATCCGAGGCCTGCTTTGTTGAGTATTTGTGAAAGTGGGGTCATGGCGATTACAAACAACAGAAGGGATAGTGAGTCCCCTTGGAAAATGCCTCTTCTAATGCTAACCTGTCCAAGTGTCTCGCCATTTATTGTTAACTGTGTATTCCACATGCTCATTGCTTTTTTATAAATATTTGAATGTTTTTGCTGACACCAGTTGTTTCTAAACATTTTAGTATCCATGTGTGAGGCAATGAATCGAAGGCTTTCTTGTTGTCAATCCATGCTACACTTAGATTGGTTTTTCTTCTCTTGCAATTTTCTAAAATCATTTTGTCAATCAGCAGCTGGTCTTTTGTGCCTCTGGTGTTCGGGCAATTTCCTTTCTGTTTAACTGGAAGCTGTTTGTTAGTTAATAAGTGTTGCATCACTTCATCTGCTATTATTCCAGTTAATAATTTGAACATGGTTGGCAGACAGGTTATCGGTCTATAATGACTTGGAACTGCACCTTTTGCTGGGTCTTTCATTAGGAGATGAGTTTTCCCAGTTGTTAGCCATTGTTCAATATCACCTTCTTGCAAAATGTGATTGAACTGTTTTGATAGTTGTTTATGAAGGCTTGTTAGGTGTTTAAGCCAAAAGCCATGCAGTTCATTGTCGCCTGGAGCAGTCCAATTTTTAATTTTCTTTGCTCTTTCACTTATTTATTCTGGTGTTGTTATTAGATCTTGCATTTGTTGGTTACATTTTTCGACCTCTTTCATCCAGCCTGCTTTTTTATTATAATGTATTGGATTGTCCCATAATTTCCCCCAGAATTGCACTGTTTCTTCTTTATTTGGTGTTTCTAGGTTTCTTGCAGTTTCTCCTTCTATGCTTTGGTAGAAATGTCTCTGATTCGACTGGAATTGGAGATTCTGCCTGTGTTGTGTAGTTCTGGCTTCATATCTGCTAATCTTCTTTGACACTGCTGTTATTTGCTGCTTTATTATTTCCAGGTCTTCTCTAATTTTCCTTGAATCTAGGTGGTATTTTTGGATCATATATTTTTTGTATTTTTTTTTCGGTTAAGTGACGTTTCTTCCACTAACCTTGCTGTCTTTAGCCCTGGTTGCTCAACTGAAGATCCTGAGTCCTGTTGCCCACTTGCCACCGGATGTCCAGGGACTCCAGCACCTGGCGCGGTCCTTGTTGACCCAGGCGACAACCGATCCGGTATAGATTTATTAAAGTTATATCTCACCATATTGTTGATGGGAGAGGCACTCTTTGTCTGGCTCCTCTGGTGAGACCTGTCCAGTATGGTTGGACCTCTGGCATAGCTCTCAGCTTCCTCAGAGCATGCAAGCCCCACAACCACGCCAAGGTTGTTGTTGTTATTATTTGCATTTTATATCCCGCTCTTCCTCCAAGGAGTCCTGAGTGGTGTACCACATACTTAGGTTTCTCCTCACAACAACCCTGTGAAGTAGGCTAGGCTGAGAGAGAAGTGACTGGCCCAGAGTCACCCAGCAAGTCTCATGGCTGAATGCGGATTTGAACTCGGGTCTCCCTGCTCCTAGTCCAGCACTCTAACCACTACACTACGCTGTACACCACTACACATGTCCTGCAAGCACAAATGATGTTAAATGACAGAAAGCCAGGAAACAACAGGCTCTCGCATGTGTCACATCGGCACAATTTGCCTACATGGAAAGTTACGGGGCTGGCGTATCCCTACGTAACATCTCTGCCTCCTGCGTGACTGGGGCGCTTGGGAGATTTCTGTCTTGCCCCATTCTCCCTTCCTGCCTCCTCCCACTGTTTTCTGATGAAAAGCCATGCTGAAGAAGACTTCTGCCCTTTTTTTCCACTTAATTTTTTTAAATTGGTTTTTACAATAGCTTTAACATTTCAAATTACCTTCATGTATCTAACCCTACATAAATAAATATTGACTTCTAGCTCACCTATCTGCGCAGTTCACAATAACTATACAAACCGTTGCTATAATAACTCAAAACATATATACTCTCAATGCTACTTGATTTTCATATGAAATAAAGCAAAGAATTTCAAATCTGGATAATCTTTAGCGGTATTGGAATGGTAATATTTTTACTGATAAGGTAAGGTCTGTTCATTGGTTTCCCTGTGGCTTGTTGCTTGACTTAAATGAAAACAAATTAAACTATTTTTGTCCTTTAAGCAGGCAGTACAACAGCTGGATATTTGCTCCTTTGTGTCTTCACAGCCTTTGCTTAAGTAGCTTGTAGACAAGAGGTTAAAACAACTATTCTTGAATACTTTTCATTGACCTTACAGTCTCGTCATTCTAATAGAATGGCCAGGAAACAATAAAGTGCACCTATGGAGAACTTTAACCAAAACAGTGTTTTTTTAAAAAAAAGATCCTTTAAAGTAAATGTAGGTTAGCCACCCATGTGACTTGAAAGAAAATAGACTTGTACTCTGCAGTGTGGTTAGAAGACAGCTAGATCACTGCATGTGGAGATCCCCTCTAACCTGCTGTTTGAAAACTATGTGATGTTCATTTGTCTTTAGACTTAGTCACTGTGTGTCTCTTTCACAGTGTAATGTTTAAAAACAGTGAAACCCGGTGACCTAGTTTGTGAGCTTTCAAATGATTCTGTAGGTCAGTGGGTCTCTGTTCCAGAATATAGGTCATTTGGTAAGGTGTACGGTTCTTCCATAACAAGTAGCTTTCGACCTACAGTGGAATTTACACAAGTTACATACTTAGCTTCAACACCCCCGCCCCCCACCGAGTAGAGATAGGTTAGTTCTGTCTTTGTGGTCTTGATGTTCTTTTCTGATGAAAAGGCAAATCGTTTGGGAATCTTCTAACTAACATTTTAAAATGAGGCATATTTTTAAAAGTACCGTAATTTGGGGTAGAAATGCCACAGTGGGTACATTTTTAAAAGTTGTTTAAAGGTGCCTGTTGTGTTTACCCTGGATGCAGTGTTTACTTGCAAATAGAGGCGAAGGAGGCTGCTGAGGAAGAGGAGGTGGTGGCCATGGAGGTGGACAATGGGGCACAATGAGGCCAGGCTCAGCAGTCCATTTTAAGGTGGACTCAGCAGTCTGTTTTAAGTTGGCACTGCAGGCCATGGAGGAGGGGTGAAAGGGGAGCAAGGAGGGTTGAAGAGCCCATTTTAAGGTGGCGTGCCACAGGCCATGGAGCAGGAGGGTTGGAAGATGAGCAAGCTGGGGGAAGAGGAAGGGGGTGACAGCAGCAAAAGAGCCAGGCCAGCCTTCCCACTGAGAAGGAGACATGGCGGCATCACAGCAGGTCCCTCTGACTGACGAGAGGCTCCAAGCTGTGTAGAGGGCCTCGAAGCAAAAGAGTTCCTCCCACGCCTTTTCTTGGCCATATTTAATTGGTTTAGCTGTGGCATTTATGGCGATGTGGTGTTTCAGATGGGTTTTTGAAAAAAACCAGCCTTTTGCCAGTGTGGCGTTCATGCTGAAGCGGTGCTTCTGCCCCAAATTATGGTAGTCACATTCAAGACAGACAAGGAGAATCTTGTACATATTTTGCTGAATATGTAAAAAAGGAACATTGATTTAGTATTTATTATGCTGTATTTAAGCAAACTTCCAATATATCTGACAAAAACAATTCCGAGGTTTTGGGCTTGTCATGTTTGCAGAAGTCTCCTTGTAGGTGTGTTTGCTGCATTTGTCAAAGTTTCTGAACAGACTGTTTTTTATGTTTATGTATAACTAGAAGTCTTATGTGGCCTCATAGTGTTTATAGTCAGTTTGAAGCTTCTCTGGAAAGAGGAGAAGCAGACTTGAGGTAGCAAATTTTTCCTTAAAAAAACAAACAAAAAACTTCAATCAAATAGGAGGAGGGGGAGCGGTTGGTATCTCTATTCCGTGTGTGTGTGTGTGTGTGTGTGTTTTTGCCAGGGTTTATCTTGGTGGCTGTGTAGCATTAATCTTCAGTTTATTTTTGCCTGGAGAGAGACAGTGGGAGGAGCCAGCTAGTGCTGAAGTGAGTCACACCTGGTGGGAGCGGCCACATTCCTGTTGAGCCTGGTTGCCTCAGTTTGAAGCCTAATCTCTACATAAAATGAGGTGGCCAGGGAAATTAGCGAACATAGATTAGTGAACAGGAATTAGCAAACAGGTATCATAGGATTTTTGCATTGAGTTTAGCGGGGAAGTGTGAGGGAGGGCTTGAAAGGATCTACTCTAGACCACATGGAGCCCAGCAGGAAGAGAAAGTATGTGCTATTCTCTCTTTTATATTCTCGGTGGAGAAAGTCTAAACTGTTGACTAGCTGAGAACTTCAGCTAAGACCTTACTTTCAAACAATCTCCAAATACTCTAAAACACTCAACAAAACCAGTCATGAAGGTAGCAAGCCAGCAGGGGAGGGGGCACTTCCAAGTGTATTACACAGACTGCTGCATGTATGACTGTCTGCTTGATGAGCAGAAGTTGTGGGTGTGTGCTGGGTACAAGGAACTCCCGGCTCTCAAGGAACAAGTTCATTCTCTTGAAGCCAAGGTTGCTGACCTGCAGAAGCTCAGAGAGATACGTGGACAAGACCTTCAGGGATATGTGGTAGAGGCATCCCACCCCCAGGCCGATGATTCCTCAACTGTAATGGAGAATGGAGGCTTTGGGGAAGGAGGACATCATTCCAAGATAGAGGGAAATGTTCCCTTAGAGAGGACCCCTTCCTTGGATGATGAGTCCATATCCTCTCACATAGGGGATACTCCTCCAGGTGGTGGTGGACTTCCTAGTAGTGGGTGATTTAGTCATTAGCAGTATAGAAAGATGGTTCTGTGACACACATGTAGACCACACAGTGACTTGCTTGCCTGGTGCGAAGGTTGCGGATGTCACATGGCATCAATATTGGTAGTGCTGAAAGTCCCATGGCATTGAGATAGGCAGCTTTCACAGTGGACATTGCTACCAACGAATTTGGGAAATGTCAGGAGGTCCTGGAAGCCAATTTTCAGCTGCTAGGTAGCATATTGAAGTCCAGGACTCCCAAAGTATCATTCTCCAAAATGCTGCCTGTTCCACTCGCAGGGCCAGTGAGACAGGCAGAGCTGAGGGGTCTCAATTAGGGATGTGAACGAACTGTCCGACCAACGGTTCAGCGGCTGCGAGGTAACCTTTTAAGGGACCAGGAGTGTGCTCTTCCCCCCACCGCCATGTTTCCCCCACTGGTGAGTGTTCCCAAAATAGCTGGCGTGGGGCAGCAGCATATCTTCTTGCCACCCCAGTCAGCGTCAGACTGGAAGTAATGAAGGAAGACCACTTCTGGTCTGACGAGGGCGGTAAGAAGGTATGTTACCACCCCGCGCCAGCAATTTTGGACACAGTGCCGGTGGGGGAAATGTGGTGGGGGTAAGAGCACCATCCCTTAACCCCCATTTCCGAACCGCTGGACCTCTGAACTGGTTTGGTGGTTCGGAAAAGGACTGCCAAACCGATCTGGTCACTTCCCTAGTCTCAATGCGTGGATGAGATGGTGGTGCTGGGAGGAGGGCTTTAGATGTGTTAGGCACTGGGATACATTTGGGAGAAAACAAGCCTGTACAAAAGGGATGGGCTTCACTTGAATAAAGATTGAACCAGACTTCTGGCACTTAATACAAAAAAGTTTTTATAGCAGCTTTTAAAAGACAGCTGACTGGAGCCGGGCAGTATCCAGTTTGGTAAATGCCTTTCCTTAAGGTGTGAGGGTGTAAATGCTTTAGCTAAAACTGAAGGGGACAGAGTAGAACCAGATAAAGAGCAGACAGAAGGATGTTTCAGCCGGTCAGATGGCCATAAGAAAGATAGCACACACCAGATAAGAGATCCAGCGTATAGGTGCTTATATATGTATAGGTGCTTATATATGCTATGCCCGCATAGCATAGTGGTTAGAGTGTTGGACTAGGACCAGGAAGACCCGGGTTCGAGTCCCCATTCAACCATGAAACTCGCTGGGTGACTCAGGGCCAGTCATGTATCTCTCAGCCTAACCTACCTCACAGTGTTGTTGTGAGGGACATGCAGCAGACACTCCACCTATCCCATCTTTGCAGCTTCTTCAGCAAACCCTACACATCTTGTGCTTGGTTCAGTACCATCCGAGTAACCTTTCTCCCCTCCTTCAGACAGGAGATACAGGATGCACCCCTTACTACCTGATGTTGCTCTCCCAAGTCCTAGGTTCCATGTTTGCCCATACTGACTGCACACCTTGGTCCTGCTGGCACACACACCACTCCAGTGGCTGCTGCTTCTCTTCTGGGCATAGATCATGGCATGCTCCCATGTGTCAATCATCCTACCCACTCATCTCCTCCAGTCTCTACAATGGCAAACCTGAGGAGCCTTCCTGAATTCTGATAACCTCTGATGCCAACTCAATAGGCTCAGTAGCCTGTTACAACAATCAAGTTGCCTAGGGAGGTGGTACCAACCACCACACCACCACAGCATCAATTCACAGAAGCTGCATGTGCCCAGGCTGACCTTAATTCAATTCCTACACCTAATACACCACCACCACATTCTCATTTAATAAATAATTGAGGGAGGAGCCTAATCTTCTCTGCTGGTCAGAGGCACATCTAGCCTCCATCACGGTAGAGCACCTAAATGGCATGGATAGTGTCCAAGCGGACTAGCTCAGCCATAATACCTTAGAACGGGCAGACTCCTTTTTGAGGTATTTTGCCTCATCACCAGGCACTTCAGGGAGCCACTGGTGGACCTGCTTGCTTTGCCAACCAACTCCAGGCTCTCCTCTCACAGCTGTTATCATGAAGGCACTAGCAAAGCTGCAGATCGAAAACACAGGAATAATATTGATTGCCCATCACTGGCCCAGGTGCCTGTGAGTTGTTTTCTGTTGTCCCTGCTGACTTCTCCCCATGTCATCTTCCTCTACATCCTGACCTTCCCTTGCAGGGGCCACTCCTTCACCGAGACTGGCTAGAACTTTGTGCCTGGAGGTTAAGCACTCCATCTTAGAGACAGAAATCTACTTCAGAGCCATTCAGAACACTATTCTAGCATACTGTTCCAGCCTACTGCCGTTCATATCTATCAGGATACCTGGGCTACCTTTCTCCAGTGTGCAAGAAGGATCCACATTTGGCCCGTTGCCCAGGTTCTAGCTTTTCTTTTTTTTAAAACAGGCCAGCCTTGACCAGAGTCTTCATCCTAATAATATAAAGCGTCAGATTTCTGCCCTTTCTTTGGTTCTCGTGCTCAGACAGTCAGGCTCCTCCCCCCTATTTCTCCACGTTATGCATTCCCTGCAAATGTTTGGCAGCATTGCCCCCACCCCAGTCCACAGATTCCCATCCTGGAACAGGGTCCTTAACGCACTCATGCATGCCCCCATTTGAGCTACTTTGGTATATCTCTCCAAGGCTCCTCTCTTACAAGGGCCTTTTTTGGAGGTCTCCATTACACCTGCACACAGTTTCCAAACGGGGCGTGTTTGTTATGGAGGAAATTATGTGTTGTCCAGCTAGACTCAGTGGTCCTGAAAATTGATCCTATCTTTATCCCCAAAGTCAATTCTGCCATTCACTGTGCCAGGATGTTATCCCATCTCCATTCTGGCCATCTGAAGGGCACCCTAAGGCGTGCCTATGGTATAAACCTTACGTGCGTAAGACTCTGTAAAAAGGAGTGACTGTGGCATAAACCTGTACATATATATTGGTAAAACCAGGAAATTGCCTAGGTCTGACTCCCTTTTTTGTTTTTCACCCTAGCTCCCAGGGTTCTAAGGTAGCCAAGGCCAAGCTTGCCCGCAGGATCAAAGCATGCACCACCATGGCATACCAAGCACTTCCATCACTGCCCATTCAACACTACACCTCCATCATAGTTGCCTTCTCTGTACACGCTCTTATTTTTTTTAAAAAAATTATTATTACATTTATATCCCGCTCTTCCTCCAAGGAGACCAGAGTGGCGTACTACATACTTAAGTTCCTCTTTCACAACAGCCCTGTGAAGTAGGCTAGGCTGAGAGAGAAGTGACTGGCCCCGAGTCACCCAGCTAGTATTATGGCTGAATGGAGATTTGAACTCGGGTCTCCCCGGTCCTAGTCCAGCACTCTAACCACTACACCACGCTGGCTCTCACTATTTAGTGAGATTTGCAAGGCAGCTACCTGGTCTCTCATCTCTCCCTTCATCGAGCTCTATAAAATAAATTCTTTTGGCTTGTACAAGCTACTTTAGTCCACACAGTGCTACTGCAGGTAGTCACAGCCTGATCCACTCCCTCCCACATTTTACCCCTCTGGCATGTCCCATTGTTACATATGACCACCTACACCATGTGAGAAAGAAACGTTGGACTTCCTGTGAATGGTTCTTTCTTTCTACACAGTGTATGGAGGACATCTGGCCCACCCATGGATCAAGCAGCAGGTTCACCGGTGGGTCAGGTTACTTTCAATCTGCCTCCTTTTTTACCTCTCTGTGTATACTCTACTGTGGAGCTGCAGGCGTTCTGGAACTGGGGATTCTGCTCCCAATGCCTTCTGGGAGGGAGGCCGGACTTCTAGTTACCTAATCCTTCAATGTGAATCTAACCTGTCTACCAGCAGCAAGTAGAGGATGATAACCCATTGTTACCGATGAGCTCTGTCCACTGTGTAAAACTATTGGTAAAGTCAACACTTCTTTTTTGGCTGCTTTCTGGCTGCAGTGTTGGTGCCACAAGAGGCTCTCATACAGTGAAATTTCAAGGTTGTGTGGTTCTGCCCCAAAGTGGGTAACTGAACTTTTAGCCCTGCTGGATATAAATACTTCAAGTCAGCCTGGAATCCCTTGGCTGAGCAATATATGAATTTGGCTGCTGCACAGGCATTACTGATTTCTTACACGAATCATAGGAACATAGAAAGCTGCCATATACTGAGTCAGACCATTGGTCTATTTAGCTCAATATTGTCTTCACAGACTAGCAGCGGCTTCTCTAAGGTTGCAGGCAGGAATCTCTCTCAGCCCTATCTTGGCGATGATGCCAGCAACTTGGAACCTTCTGCTCTTCCCAGAGCGGCTCCATCCCCTGAGGGGAATATCTTACAGTGCTCACACTTCTAACCTACCATTCATATGCAACCAGAGTGGATCCTGCTTAGCTAAGGGGACAAATCGTGCTTGCTACCACAAGACCAGCTCTCCTCTCCTGAAATCCGAGTCAGTACACCCGGAGTGCAATGGATGAGCCCCTCACCCTGGGAAAACCACTTTCATGATCATGGTGTCTCCCCTGCCAGGTTGCCATGTACCTGCTCCTTGTCTACCTGTATTTACCTCAGTTCATCTTTTGATTGCATCTTGTCCATCTATGCCCGCATGTTTCCTTAGTTCACCCCATTCCTAGTTTTTGACAGATTCTTCTATTATTGACCTGTGCTTTCCCTGTTGGTTCTTGTTCCACCTCTTAGATGGATCCATGTGGTTGGCCTTGATTCATCCCAACAATGTCCTTATTCCTTGTCACTGGAACAGGCCTTATAGCGACTCCCTCCCTCCATCCCACCCCCCACAAATAATCTTGCTTTCATGTGTTAGTGAAGCTCAGTTATCAGATTTTTGATACCCATGTAAGAAGTTTGATATATATTATCTCATAGTTTCCCTAAAAGTGTGATTTAATTCTTGTTGGTGGCTTCCTTTGTATCCTACATTGAGACACATGCTTTTTAATAACTAACTAGCCAACCTGCACAGAGCATCTGTGCACTCTTCGGGGGTGTGCTGTTTTCCCCCTTGAGCCCCACTCTCTTTGCCCTCCTCCCTCCGGCCCCCTCCTCCACTCTCTTCTTACTGGGGTGGCGGCGGGCCGAAAAGTTTCCCTCCCATCCCGGCCTCTGATGTCTCCTGCCTCCAGCAGCCAGGCCTGGCTGCGCTGCCGCCTCTTCCATATCTTGGACGGCCAGGCCATCGCACCACCTCCGCCTCCTGCTTGGTTGGGCTGCTGCTGCCTCTTATACCTGGGAAGGCCTGGCCAGGCTGTCCCGCCACTTCTGCCTCCCGCTTGGTCATGCTGCCGCCTCTCATACCTGGGCCGGCCTGGCCTGGAGAGGACAGGCCGTCCCGCCGCCGCCCCCCAGCAGCCAGCCGAGGCCACCTCCTCTGGCCGTTTTGCGGCCCACTCACACCGCTGCCATTTTTTCTTCCCCCTCAACTCTCGCTGGGCCCAGGAACTCTCGCAATGTGTCACGAGAGTTCCGCTGCCATACTCAGGACACGCACTGGCTAAGAGAATTAATTATATAGATTGATGTTTTTTAAAACAAAAGTATACCTGCAGTCTTCTGTGTTAAAGACTTAGCATAGAATTGCTTGCAGTAAACAACATTGCAGAATGATTTAAATTACCTATGATAAAATGTTTTCTGCATATTTTAAGCAATTTAAAAATGATAACTTAGTAAACATGTGCAGTATTTCTTTTCTGGACCTACCTTGGATAGCAATACCAAAAGTAACTATTTATTTGACTTCTGTTTTTCTGTTATGGGCAGAGAGGGAGTGAATAGTAGCTGAAACAGAATTCTTAAAAATGAATTACATTTAGAATTTTTCTGCAGGTTTTAAAATTAGGGCAACCACATGCTAACTGTTGAAGACACAAGTGGTTTACATCTGTTCATTCTAACATCTGTGAGAGAAATTCTCATCAACTTTGAATGTAGAATCAAGCCTTGGGTAAAAAAGAACAAACTCGCTATTCTTACTTGTAATTAATGACAGTAAGAATGAAGGGTTTAGTAAGCATTTTGATCATGTATAAAGAAGCATAGCTTTTTTAGAAATATCAAAGGACTAACTCCCCTTTCTCGCTATTCCTAAACTGCAATTAACTGGTTGTTAATCTATATTTTTTAAAAATAGCATAATGCTATATAGATCAAATTTTGCTCATACAAAGTTGCACTAATGTATAAAATCCCGATGCAAAAGAGCATACACATGTCTTCTTATTCTTAGTCCGAAAGTGTTCCTCACATGGCTACCAGAGGCATATTATCAGATTCTGATTTGTTTTAATAGTTAAGCTAGGTCTATTGTAGGACTCTTAATTCTGAAAGCGCTTACAATGCTGAGCACTTTTCCGCCCTGATGTTTCAAAAAAGCGGTAATACATTGATGGATACTGGGATGGCCTGATGATGGAGTCAATCAGCCAGCGTAGTCATTTGTCTACTGGGGATACTCAGATGGAGCACATCATTAGCTGCAGAAGAGCCTGCCTTCTGAAATGTTAATTTAGTGTATTAGCTTTCTTGCCCTTGTGCTACTATTACAGAGCCATTGCAAGTGTATTGGTGGTCAGGAAAGAAAATAAATAACTTCCTCTGGAGTCTTACACATTATTTTGAGTGTAGTGTATTCAGTTGTAATCAACAAAACCTATATACAAGTTGCTATTGTTTTATGTGCTCCTAAACAGAAGAAAGATAACAAAAAGCGGAAAACAATACTTGTGATTAAACTATTTGCTAATAAATTACCTGTTATATAATAGTATATTAATTGGAACGGTTGTAGTAAATAACTTGTGAATGTCTTTTGGTTCAGGCAGTGCATTTAAGGTGACATTCTAGACAGTATTTCATTTGTCTAAATCTTGCAAGTGAATAAAAATAGATATAAGCCAAGGAAAATGTTGCCAGTACACCTGTGTGTGTTGGAGATTGTTGTCTTGTGGGGAGGCTGGCAAGCTGTTTTGCCTATAAGGAGTTGTTACACATTCAGTAAATTGGCAAAGGGGTAGTTGCAAGACTGGGCTTGACTGTTTTTCTAGAGTAGCCACTATCTTTAAGTTTCTAATACTCAAAATGTCATCTGTGTCAAGATACTGGGATTTTTATCAATTAATTTGCTTAAGAACAAGACAGTGAATGTTCTGGATATTTAGAATAAGATTACATCCTTAGAAGTCAATGTGATAGAAGTTTTATATAATGTCTTCTTCCCTGCATAAGTGGGAGTGTTTCCTTCATAGACTAGGATTCAACTTGATCTTGAGTTATGTATTTAATGAGGTTATCTGCCAAAATGGGGCAACCACTTGGGATGTAAAACATTTAGATGGTTAAAAGTTTAATTATTTACATCCTTAATGTTAAGAAGCTGCAGTAAATGTTTAGTCATCATTCTTGTCAGGAGGCTGCTCTGCTCTCCTACTAGTGGATAGTACAAGGGAAAGGGTGGAGCATGAGGAGACAAGCACTGCTAGGGGAAGGGAGTGAGAGATATGCAGGTCATTGGGAGCCAGTGAAAATGTGCAGAGGCTGTAATGAAGTTGGTGTACAGGCTCTGTTGGAGAACAGCAGAGGCGCTGCCCTGATATTAGCAGCCAAACAAAATAACTTTATTTTTTTTTTGATACATTAAAAATTTATATTTATATCCCTAATAAACACAATGTGTACAACCCTGAGCTACTTAAAGGAACTGTGGTATACAAAAAGTAATTAGCAGTATTCTGAGTAGATTTTGATTTCTGACTAGTGGAAAACAGAGGATAAGTCTCTCCCCCGTCTCATTCTAAATTAAGCATTGACAGGTGTTTGTAGTTTGTGATTTTAATGAAACAGCCATACATTATGCTTTTTTATAATGTAAATGGAAGTACTCCCAGGGACTTGGCGGGGACCCCAAGATATGTTTTAGGCTTATGTGGGGGAATTAGCTATCTTAAATGGAGCAGTCCCAATCGCAAAATACATTTGTTTAAAGCTTTGGTTGGGGAAAGCACTGAATGGAGAGGTTAAGGTTCAAAATAAAATGAGGTTTATTTAAGGGATAAAGGTAGAGAAAATAATGGTTAAAAAAGCAACAGTATTTTAAACTAGCAAGACTAGCAAACCAATAAGTTACAAAGACTAGGTTATGACTCACAAGGAGTTAATTTGGTTTGAGTTTTCGAATTAGGTTTACTCAATGCTGGTTAGAGAGAAATAGATTTGGATTTTAGGAGAAATGAGGGGAAAGGTAAGCAGAGTTTTTACGGGTTACATTACTACCTCACTCATTCCATATAAATGCAGCAAAACATTGCAGCTCAGTCTTTACTGAGAGGCTTCTCTTCTCCAGGGCAGGAAGGCAGGAGCAGGGGTCCAGGAACCAAAAGTAAATCAAAAAATGAACGGGACCTCTCAGCCATGAGTGCTGGGCAGACTGGCTTGAGAAAAGGCCAGTATGGAGGTGTGGCTCAAGGCAGGGCAAAATGGAAGTGAATGATACCAAGATGGAATGAATGCTACCAAGACATGCGTAAAAGAATGGCAGTTCCAAGGTACACAGAAGGCACTGGTGACCCAGAAGACACGCAGACAATCAGGCAGACCTGCCTGGGCGGCCAGATCGGCTGCCCACACGACTGTTGGCTCCATGATGGAGCCAGCAGGGGCTGGGAAGTTCAGGGGCCACGTGACCCCCGGAAGCTCCAGTATGCCCTGCATGAGTGCACAGGGCATACTGGAGAGACCCGAGCCAGGAGGTTGAAAAGCTTTTCAGCCTCCTGGCCGGTATCTGCTCATAAGTAGCCACAACACGGAGCTGTGCTGCGGCTAATCACGATCCCAAAAACCGGGTTTGCAGAGTGCTTGCTCCGTAAACCTGGTTTAAGGGGCGGGCTACTTGAGCGGGTTACCTGCTCAGGAACCACCGGGCTCGCAGCCGAGCTTGGTGGTTCCCACGGTGGGATGAAATCGGGCTAGCGAATGCTAATAGCCTCATTGATTGATGGTGTCTTTACCAGTTGTAAGTAAATGCTTGCCTGAGGGTGTTATGCTAAACACAACTTTCAAAGGCAGACAATAAGGACAAAGGACAGGATGACACATTGTTCTTTTCAAAAGTGAAGAGTAAGTCTCTTCTTGGACAAAAGGCAAGGAGAGGTCTGAAAAGATCTGTGTAGGGAGAGGTCAGATGAACATATCAAAGTTTATCTTTTGTGTCTGTCAGAATATCTGTGAGTAACTAAAATGTAAACATTTTTAGACTTCCAGTGCCTTGAGCTAGCCATTCACATGCTCATTAGCAAAGGAGATGACCTGTTGCTTCCTTATCACTCCTTCCTGAGAAGGTGCTGTCTTGACCTAATCTGCTGTGTCAACATAGGGAAAATACATGGGTTATTCTTTAGCTTTTGATTAAATCACATCTGCTCGAGCTTCCCACCTATGGGTAATCAGGGGGTTGGCAGTGTGGGGAAGTCCTCTTATGGTCCTGCACTTTGAACTTAAAAGAGTTCCTTCTCTCAGTCTACATGCCAAAGAGACATTGAGTTAGCTACAGGTGAAACAAAGTGGAGATCTCATGGTCCCATGAGGTTCAGAGTGCAAACAGTAGTAACTACAGGCTTGTAGTTTCAAATATGGAGGGGTGCTTCTCAAGAGGGGAGCCTCCAAATAGGCTCTCGTGGTAACAATAATGCATGCAATTTATAGCAAAAAAGCTCTGTATCTAAACATGGAACAGTAGCTTTTCCACAGAGTGGTATTGTCACTAAAGAATTGGTGGCTGCCCAACTCTGCTGATCCACAATTGCATTGGAAATTTCTTAATTGGGACAGAGTTACAATGCAGGCACCTTTGGTGAATAGTTTTACATCTCTGAAATGGGTCTCTGTTTAACTGACAATGTTCCAGTATTATTATAGTTTATATATTTATTGTACTTAGAATGCTGTTGATACCTGTTTTCATCACAATTTAACAGATTAAGTTTGCTCCCCTCACTCTATATAAAAAAATAGTTGGTGTTAATCAGTTATGTGGGTTTTTGGAAAAATTTCCCATGCAGGTATTTTCTCACTTGCATATGAACTTTGTTCCAGAAAATTGTGCTGTTAAAAATTTTCCAACATCATAAATAGATAGTGGTCTGACTTGACTTAGATACTTGGTTTTTTTTAAGCCACTAAGAAAGTACGCCACATTCATTTTTATAAATATCTCCGTCTTTCAAGTTCCAAATAGCTGAACTGAAATAGTGGATGGGTTGAGAATCAATAAACAGACCTAGTGTGGTTTAAATGTATATAATTTATGGATACTTTTGGCATGATGTTGCTGAATATTTTTTTATTGTTGCACTATTTGCAGATTTCTTTTCACAGTATTGGTTTGCCAGTTATTTTCCTACAGTGCATTTGCTATAGTGATACCATACACAAGCTTTTTAGATTAAACATGACTAGTAAATTTGTGCCATCGAGTCAGTGTCAACTCCTGGTGACCACAGAGCCATGTGGTTTTCTTTGGTAGAGTACTGGAGGAGGTTTACCATTGCCATCTCCCATGCAGTATGAGATGATTCCTTTCATCATATTCCTATATCACACTGCTGCTCGATATAGGTGATTTGAACCAGCAACCTCTTGCTCCCTAGGCAAGTTACTTCCCCACTGCACCATTAGGTGGCTTAAACATGACTACCTGCATCAAAATAAATGAAAAGCTAATTTTCCTTATGCCTTTAAATAGATTGTGATCTGAATTTGTCAAGTTTATTCCCTCAATTAGCACAGTTTAAAAAAAAAAATATTAAAAAAACCTCCTCTGTTTATGGCTCAAGAAAAATGAAAAACACTGTGTGCTTAGTTTTAGTTTCACTTTTGACTATCTGATATAAGCATAGTTTTAATGTTGATTTTCCTTTCACTTGTATTACTTTTTTAAAAATGAATTTTCCATAGAAATATTTTGCTAGTGCAAATGATGGCTACAAATTGAGTGAGACTATTGAGCTAGCCACTTTCTCATTCTAGAGTGAAACCTAAGCATCAACAGGATGACCAGATCTATCAGTGATTCCTTGTCATTGACAGATCACTACCACTCAAAGTTTGTGTGTTTAGTTATTAAGATGGTCCGTTCCTGGTGGATTCCTGCTGTCTTGTGTAGTTTTCCATTCCATTCTGGGCTGTCTTGTTGAGGTAGTATTGGGTGGCACCATTTTGTTGTGGCTTTTCTGGTGATCATTTCACCAGTCATTTCTGGTGATCATGCCTGTGACCGTGTCTTGGTCTCATTTTGAAATGACTAGGGTAATTGATATGATTGATGTTCAAAGTCCTTGCCCAGATCATAGAGCCCTGACAGCTTCTTTGTATGCTGAAAAGCTGAAGTTGATTAAACGGATGGGTTGACAGCTAGAGCACAGGCGGTGAAAAACTCACAGTGAATCCAGCCAAACAAAAGTAGCACTTGGTAGTCGGTTGTAACCAATTTGTAAAATATTTTGCAGATAAAGTTATTTGTGTTTCCTCTTAGTGCTATGTTTTTAGCAGAATCAAAATTGGATGCAGCAGTGTTCCTATGTCTGGGCATATTGCTGTGGATCCTTTCAGACTTTTACACCTGAGGATGTGGATAGTCTGCTTGGAAGTTTTAGACCTACCACTTGTGCCCTGAAGTCTTGCCTCTAACAGGGCAAGCTGAGTAACTGGGTAGCAGAGGCAGTAAATGCCTCTTTTAGAGTTGGGATAGTTCCTGCCATTTGTAAGGAGGCTGTGATGCACCTGCTCCTGAAGAACCATTCCCTGGATTCAAGGGATATGAACAACTTCCCAGTTCGAAATTACCAACCTTGGGCATGTGTACTGATGTCTTGACTCCAGGTGGGTCTGGATGAAACTGATTATTCAGATCTATTCCAGTCTGGAATCCATCCTCCATTTTGAAATGAAACCTGCCTTGGTTGGCCTAGTGGATGACCTTCTCCGGGATCTGGCTGGGGATGCAACCCTCTTGATTCTTTTGGACCTCTCAATGGCTTTTAATATCATCAACCATGGTATCATTCTGGGCTGACTTGTTGAGGTAATACTGGGTGGCACCATTTTGTTGTGGCTTCAGTCATTTCTGTAGGATTGGGATAGCAGTAGGTGGTGCCGGAGGACTACTGCTCCACTCCATGGACTTATGGGGTGCTGCAGTGGTCCATCTTGTCCCCTTTGCTTTTAACATCTGCATGAAGCCCCTGGGAGAGATCTTCTGGAAGTTTGAACTGAAATGTCAGCAAGTACATGGATGACATACAGTTGTATCTCTCATTCACATCTTCAGATCCCAGAGAGGCATCAAAAGACCTAACTTGGTGTTTTAAGGCTGTTCTGGTTTGGATGAGGATGAACAAGTGGAAACTGAATCTAGACAAAATGGCAGTCCTGTTGGCTGGTGATGCTTCTAGTCTAGCTGGAGGTATTTACCTATCTTGGATGGGATTGCACGTACCCTAAAAGAGCAAGCATGTAGTTTGGGAGTGCTGCTGCAGCTTCCCTGAATACCAATGTGGCAACTGTATGTATGCCTAGTTTGATTGGTGCACCAGATGCAACCCTACCTTGACTCATCAAACCTGGCTTCAGTGACCTTCAGTGATACATGCTCTTGCTGTATCCAGGCTTGACTACAGCAGTGCACTATGTTGGCTGCTTCTGAAACCTTTTTATCTTCCAGAATGCAGTAGCTGGGATGTTAGTTGGGATGAGAGGAATGACCCTTATTACACTTATATTATACCAACTACACTGACAATCCATTTTCTTCCAGGCTCAAGCCAAAGTGCTCCCTTTGGCCTTTAAAACTCTAAGCTGTTTGGGGCCAGGTTATCTAAGGACTGCTTGCTATGAACCTGCCTGAACCTGTAGTATCCTGCTTTCTGGCCCACTTATTACTGTGTTTGCTTTTTATGGTGGCTGCACCAGATCTGTGAAACGATGTTAGGTTCCCCCTTTTGTTGTTTTTAAATTGCATTTAAAGTATTTACTTTCTCCTGACTTTTGCTTTATAGTCTTATTGGATTAACAAACTTCTATTTGAGTTTAGACTGCTGCATTTAGATTTTTTAATTTGTACTCTATGTCTTTAGACTGTGACTACTTTTAGTTGCTATATTTTTAATTCAGAGTCTTTATTTAATGAGTTTTTCTTTCTGGGTTTAACTGTTGTCACCTTGTGCCTGTATATAAACCAGGGTGGATTTGATTTAAATCAAATCAATTTAAATTACTAGTCAGTAAGACTAGATTTAAATCATGGTTTTTTACATAAAGACTCATTCTTGCTGGTATAATCTTAATATTTACAACCAGATGAAGGTTTCATTTTTGGAATAATAACTTTTCAGATTACAGTTATATCAAAAATTACTGATTTGGTTATACTATTAAGGCTCTCCACATGAAGATCCCATGACTTGTGGAGTAGTCTGCTACTCTGCGCAAAAGGTTTCACTTTCATTTTTATTGCTTGCCCCTCCAGCCTCACACTTAGCTCCTTGTACAGATCTGTTCCACTCCAAACAATCTTCTATTCATTGAACTTCTTGAAAATTAGCACTTAAGAAGTAAGGGGTTGATTCTATGTACATAGATTTGCAAAAGGACAATGGGATTAAGAGGTATTTTTCTCAACTCTGTATGTTTATTTTATAACTTAAAAAAAAAAATTAAAACATTTCTGTACTGCCCAAAACTTACGTCTCTGGGCGGTTTACAACAGAATAAAAACAAAGTAAAACTCTGGGCGGTTTACAACAGAATAAAAACAAAGTAAAACATTTGTTAAGACAAAAATGGGGGGGGGGGTTTGCTGTGAAGAAGAGGCATGTTATCTCTGCAGACACAAAATCACGGTTTTGAGAACTGCAAAACCAAGCATCTGTGATAATATCTTCTAGATAGAAAAATTGCCCAAAAAATCTTACAGAAACCTTTGGAAGAGCATGACAATGTGAATGGATTAATGGAATTCATTTACCAAAAAATTTAAACATTGCATATATACAGCCTCATGCTACATATTTAAAAACTAATCCTTATTTCATGATGAATAACCTTTGGATTATAATGTATCTAACAGAAAACTATCTTTAGATAGATTTTTTTCCCCTCAAAAAGCATCTTATTTTAAAAATCCAATTTAAATTAAAAAAAATCCAATACAAATTTAAAAAATCCAATTTAAATTTTAAAAATCCAATTTATTTATTTATTTTTAAATCATTGATTTTCATCTACCCTGATATAAACTGACTATCCACTATAGTTGTTTGCAACTTCATAGGAGTTTACCTTTAAAAATAAAACTCAGAGAGTCGGGGTTATAATTCTGCAGAATTTCAGCATACGTTCCAGGAAGTATGATTTTAAACAGTGGCAAAATAAATGAGCATAGATTGGCAGTTATAACAGCAAGGAGGATTAGAGAACAGGGGCTCAGTCATGGCTTGCTACTTGACAATAGACCAGTCACTTGGTTTCATCTGGCAAGAAAACAATTGCTTGGGGGAAAATGCTGCTTAACGCTTAGCTATTCTGTTATGGATTCACTTGCTGGATAGAGATGGCCACAGGCTTAGCAGTTTTCCCAAGGAAAAGCAGAGTTTTAATAAACACCAGTTTTTCCTGACTCTACTCAAATTTTTTATGTTCAATTCCTAGTGCTCATCATTATTGTACTACTTTCCACTGTGTTCAGCCATTGTAGAAAAAAAATGATTAACCAGTTTGGGGGGAACGTGATTGAATTATGAGAAATAGGCTGTGGCTATGTAGCCAACCAAAACAGTATGAAGATAGAAGGTCAGCAGGGGAAGGGGCACTTCCCAGTGTATTGCACAGAGTGCCACATGTACGACTATTTGCCCCATGGGCAGAAGTCATGGGTGTGTGCTCGGTGCAAGTTGCTCCTGGCTCTCAGGGAACAAATCCGTTCCCTCGAGACCAAGGTGGCGGAACTGGAGAAGCTCAGAGAGACAGAGAGGCATGTGGACGAGACCTTCAGGGATGTGATAGAGGCATCCCACTCCAGGGCTGGTAGCTCCTCTGCTGTCAGGGAGAATGAAGGTCTTGGGCAAGGAGGACATCGGTCTGAGGAAGAGGGAAATGCTCCTTTAGAAGGGACCCCTTCCGTGGATGATGAGCCCATATCCTCTCACACAGGGGATACTCCTCTGGGGGGTGGGGGCCTCCTTGTAGTGGGTGATTCAATCATTAGAGGGATAGAGAGATGGGTTTGTGACCCGCGTGTTGACCGCACGGTGACTTGCCTGCCTGGTGCGAAGGTTGCGGACATTACGCAGCGTCTAGATAGGCTCCTAGGCAGTGCTGGGGAGGAGACAGCTGTTGTGGTGCACGCCGGCACCAACGATGTGGGGAAATGCAGTCAGGAGGTCCTGGAAGCCAAATTTAGGCTGATAGGTAGAATTTTGAAGTCCAGGACCCGCAAGGTAGCATTCTCAGAAATGCTACCTGTTCCACGCGCAAGTACAGTGAGACAGGCAGAGCTGAGGGATTTCAATGCGTGGATGAGACGTTGGTGCCGGGAGGAGGGGTTTAGATTTGTTAGGCACTGGGACACATTTTGGGGCAAGCAAGGCCTGTACAAAAGGGACGGGCTGCACTTGAACCAAGATGAAACCAGACTGCTGGCGCTTAAAATCAAAAAGGTTGCAGAGCAGCTTTTAAAATGATGCCTGGGGAACAGCCGATGGGAGCTGGGCAGTATCCCGTTTGGCAAAAACCATGCTTTAAAGTGTGAGGATGCAAAGAATTCAAATAAAACAGGAGGGGACAGAGCAGAACCGCATAAAAAGCAGACGGGAGCCTGTGCCAGCAGGTCAAAGAGTGAAAAGAATAGCATATATCAGGGGAGAGATCCAGTGTATAGGTGCTTGTAATCCAATGCCAGAAGCCTCCGAGCCAAGATGGGTGAGCTGGAGTGCTTGATTGCTAACACAGAAATAGACATAGTGGGTATAACAGAAACATGGTGGAACAGTGAGAACCGGTGGGACACCCTGGGTATAAACTCTATAGAAAGGACAAGGAGGGGTGCCTTGGAGAAGGGGTAGCACTGTATGTTAAAGAAGGGATAGAATCTAACAAGCTAGAAAACCTAAGTGGACTGGAGTCCTCCACAGAAACCTTGTGGGTGACTATACAAGGCTGGAAAGGAAACGTGCTACTGGGGATGTGCTATCGCCCTCCGGATCAAAATACCGACAGTGATTGGGAGTTGCAGGAGGAAATCAGGGAGGCATCAAGGAGAGGCAGGGCTGTAATTATGGGTGATTTCAATTTCCCACACATAGACTGGGTAAATTCACATTCAAGTCAAGACAAAGAGGTCAAATTTCTAGATACGCTAAATGACTGTGCCATAGAACAGTTGGTCATGGAACCGACCAGAGAGAAGGCGACCTTGGTTCTGATTCTGAGTGACATCCAGGACCTGGTGCATGATGTCAGTGTCATCGACCCTTTAGGAAACAGTGACCACAGTGCCATCAATTTCAGCATACATGCAGGGAGAGAATCACCAAGGATGTCTAACACAGATATTTTGAATTTCAGAAGAGGAAACTTCTCCTAAATGAGGAGTATGGTGAAAAGAAAGCTGAGGGGGAAAATCAGGAGAGTCACTTCGCTCCAGAGTGTATGGAGTTTACTCAGAACCACAATACTAGAAGCCCAGTTAGATTGTATATCCAAAAGGAGGAAAGGTACCACTAAGTCCAGGAGGATGCCAGCATGGCTAACGGGTACCGTCAAGGAAGCCATAAAAGGGAAGAAGACTTCCTTCTGAAATTGGAAGGCCTGTCCATACGAAGAGAACAGAAAGAAACACAAACTCTGGCAAAAGAAATGCAAGGTGACAATAAGGGAGGGAAAAAGAGAGTTTGAGGAACATTTAGCCAAAAGTATCAAGGGGAATAACAAAAACATCTTTAAATACATCAGAAGCAGGAAACCTGCCAGGGAGGCAGTTGGGCCATTAGACAATGAGGGAGTGAAAGGGATTATTAAGGAGGATATGGAGGTTGCAGAGAAGCTGAATGAGTTCTTTGCCTCTGTCTTCATGACAGAGGATAGTGAGCATATACCTGTTCCTATACCAGGCTTTTTAGGGATGGAGGCTAGAGAGCTGAGTCAGATAGAAGTAACAAGGGATGATGTTCTAAACTGTCTGGAAAAACTAAAAGCTAACAAATCACCAGGGCCAGATGGCATCCATCCAAGAGTCCTCAAAAAACTCAAATGTGAAATTGCCGACCTCCTTGCCAAAATATTTAACTTATCCCTGAAACCGGGCTCTGTACCAGAGGACTGGAGAGTAGCAAATGTAACACCAATTTTCAAAAAGGAATCCAGGGGCGATCCGGGAAATTACAGGCCAGTTAGCCTAATGTCCGTTCCAGGCAAATTGATGGAAAGCATCCTCAAGGATAAAATTGTAAAGCACCTAGAAGAACAAGCCCTGCTGGGAGTGAGTCAGCATGGCTTCCGCAAAGGTAAATCTTGCCTCACCAACCTTTTGGACTTCTTTGAGAGTGTCAACAAGTGTGTGGATCAAGGTGATCCAGTTGACATAGTCTACCTGGACTTCCCAAAAGCTTTTGACAAAGTTCCCCATCAAAGACTCCTGAGGAAACTTAGCTGTCATGGGATAAAGGGACAAGTACATGTGTGGATTGCTAACTGGTTGAAAGACAAGAAACAGAGGGTAGGTATAAATGGAGAGTTTTCACAATGGAGGGAAGTAAGAAGTGGGGTCCCCCAGGGATTTGTACTGGGACCGGTGCTTTTTAATTTATTCATAAATGATCTAGAAGCAGGGGTAAGCAGCGATGTGGCCAAATTTGCAGATGATACCAAACTCTTCCGGGTAGTGAAATCCCAAACAGATTGTGAGCAGCTCCAAAAGGATCTTTCCAAACTGGGGGAGTGGGCGACAAAATGGCAAATGAGGTTCAGTGTTAGCAAGTGTAAAGTGATGCACATTGGGACGAAAAACCCAACTTCAAGTGTATGCTGATGGGATCCGAGCTGTCGGTGACTGACCAGGAGAGGGATCTTGGGGTTGTGGTGGACAGCTTGTTGAAAATGTCGACTCAATGTGCGGCATCTGTGAAAAAGGCCAATTCCATGCTAGGGATCATTAGAAAGGGGATTGAAAATAAAACGGCTAACATTATAATGCCCTTATACAAAACTATGGTGCGACCACACTTGGAGTACAGTTCTGGTCACCACATCTTAAAAAGGACATTGTTGAACTGGAGAAGGTACAGAAGAGGGCAACCAAGATGATCAGGGGCCTAGAGCACCTTTCTTATGAGGCAAGACTACAACACCTGGGGCTTTTTAGTTTAGAAAAAAGACTGCAGGGAGACATGATAGAGGTCTATAAAATCATGCATGGTGTGGAGAAAGTGGAGAGAGAGAGATTCTTTTCCCTCTCACACAACACTAGAACCAGGGGTCACTCCATGAAATTGATTGCCAGGAGGTCTAGGACCAACAAACGGAAGTACTTTTTCACACAACGCGTGATCCAATTGTGGAACTCTGCCACAGGACGTGGTGACAGCCAACAACCTGGATGGCTTTAAGAGGGGTTTGGATGACTTCATGGAGGAGAGGTCTATCAATGGCTACTAGTCGGAGGGCTGTGGGCCACCTCCAGCCTCAAAAGCAGGGTGTCTCTGAGTACCAGTTGCAGGGAAGTAATGGCAGGAGAGAGGGCACACCCTCAACTCCTGTCTGTGGCTTCTAGCGGCATCTGGTGGGCCACTGTGCGAAACAGGAAGCTGGACTAGATGGGCCTTGGGCCTGATCCAGCAGGGCTGTTCTTATGCTCCCTATTTTTATTTATTTATTTATTTATTACATTTATATCCCGCTCTTCCTCCAAGGAGCCCAGAGCGTTGTACATGGTTATATTTATCTTCACAACAACCCTGTGAGGTAGGTTAGACTGAGATATGTATGACTGGCCCAGAGTCAGTACATAAAAGATCTAAGCCCACAGCCCTCCTTTTGAAAATTAAACTCAGTCGTCCCCCCACCCCCCCGAATAATTATGTATGTTTTAAAAGTCTTTAATACTATAATAATACAGCACCTATGAAGGTGGCAGCAGCTGAGGGTTAGGCAAGAAGAGGAGCTCTTTCCTGTGCTCTGTGCAGGTGCTGCCACTGCTGCACTTCCTTTCTGGAAGAGGTCATGGAGGAGGAGGTGGCTGATGAGATTTGGGCTCTGAGCAGTTCAATGGGGGCCGTTGCCCCAAGGGCCACCCCCTAATGACACCCCTGTTTCCTACTGTGTCATAACTGGTATTCCATTGCACAACATTGTTATCATTTGGATGTGGAGTAGTAGTCTATATTGCTTTGTGCATGCTTAATGCTTCGAAGTTAAGAGTTTGTTAATCTCATTGATGGTTGAATCTAACGTTTGATTTGATTTTTATAGTAATAATAAAAAGGGAATATCTTTTAAGTTGAAATAGGAAGCTGATGAACCCAAACTGTGGGGACATTTTAAATCTTAAGTATTGGATAATAAATGGTGGTAATTATTGTGGTTGCTATAACAATTCTGTGAGTTAGATCACTATTGTTCGTTCTTCACAGATATATTCAAGAAATGGTCACTCACCCTCTGCTCTATTTGCCTAAACTCTGTCACATCCAGTGCTGTGCTCTGTGCTCCAGTTTAATTCCCATAATGTTTGTTGCCCCTTTATGCATGGGACCTCCAGAATGCAGCCTTGTTCTGTGGAGGTGAGGCTGTGGGTAGGCTGTTGACTGTTAAATCTTGGACAATCTCACGTGCAGCATCCATGATCCCTGCATGGTATGACACCCTTTCGCTCTTAGATGCTGCAGTTAGCCAAACTGACAGAAGATAAAAGGGGGATGTAGAAATGTGATTCCACATATGTGAGATCTACAGTATATTATCATGATAGTTCTTTTCTTCCTCAAAGTAGGTCACAGCTTACAAAGGGTTAACTTCCACCTCTTGCTCCCAGTAGACAATGAAATTTCAGATAGTTCTTTTCTCTTTTGGACAAATACAAATGTTGCAACAGAGAATGCTTATTTCTACAGATGGTTTAACTTTGGGTAAAATTTAATTTTGGAAGAAACTCGCTGCTTGGTGCATGCAAACTTCTTAAATTTAGGGCAAGTTCTGTGAAAGAGCATGGAACAATCACTTTCTGCCTTATGGTGTAACTGCTAGTTCAGACTAAGCCGCCTTGTCTGAACTTTTGAGAGTTGTGCCAGAGAGAAACTTAAATGCAGTATGCATTTGTTCTTTTTAATGTGCATTAGAGGGAAGACTGGAGTGCAGCAAGGTTGGAGGTGGCCCTGGGGCAAGATCTGAGTATGAGTCCCTTTGCAAATTCAAGCCTACCTGCCTTCCTCCTCCACCCCAGTCTCCTGGTTGAGGCTGTCATTGATGCGTGCCTGACAGTGCTTCACCGTCAGCCACTTGAGGCTCTGTGGGAACAAGGGGATTGGTCACTTGGGGATGAGAGGCATAAGGGGAGGCAAGGGAAGAGGGGTATGGCATGGGGGCTGCACCTTTCACAGTCCAGCAGCTCCCCCAGTTTTGTTGGTGGAGGCCATCTTGGGCAGGAAACTAGACTGTGCTCCAGAGCTGCATGGCGACATGGAGCGAGTGAGCAAGCCTGTGTGTGTGTGTGTGAGAGAGAGAGAGAGAGAGAGAGAGAGAGAGAGAGAGAGAGAGAGAGAGAGAGAGAGAGAGAGAGAGAGAGTCTCTTCACTGCTGCTGTCCATCAGGATAGCCAGAGAGGATTTTCCATTGCCTGCTGGGATGTTCCCGTGTGGCTGCCCTTCACCGGGATGGCTGTGTGATGTGTCTTGACTTGCTGCCCCACCTCGCACTGGCCTCCTGTTGTTTCTCAGCAAGAACAGGCAGCTCTTAAAGGGACTCTCTGCTTTCACACTGAGAAATAGCAGCATTCAGCACAAATTGGGACTGAGTGCCCAATGTGGGGGAGACAGGTGGCGGTCTTCGGAGAGCTGCAGCCCTGCCTAAGTTACATCCCCTGTCACAATGGCGGCAACAAACATTTGAGGACTGAACAATTGGAGCAGGCTGTTAGTCCCTCCCTCTCTCCCACCTAGTAATGGAAGATTGGAGCCCGATTCAGTTTCTACAGGTATATTTGAGCTTTCCCTTCAAATTTCTATATAAAAATAAGCTTATAGGTATTTTTGAGAGTTGACATAGCATAATTCATACTTTCATGGCTGACAGTTAATGTGGAAAACAATGTATAGCCCTCAGAATTGCTCCCTTTGAAGGAGACTTTCCAAGACAGCTTTACATTATCCCTCCGTTTCGCAGCTGAGATACATTGCAGGGCTATTTCGTACTGTCATTGGGATAGATATAGTCTTGCCACTTGTCGAGTGTTCATTCTCGTAGCATGGTGTGCTACAAGAATAGTATTATGTCATAGTACAAACAGTTCTATAGTGAGAATTATGGTGCAATTTTAGCTAAAGCTCTTGGGCTATATGTTGTTGCAATTCCCTCTACTTCAAAAGAAGCCTCCACAAATCCATTCGTTGGGGATAAGGACCCTTGTTCAACTTAGGAAACCCCTCCCCAGTTGTTGGTGAGGGCAGGAGTGAGTCTTGCTTTGCATGGAGCTTTTGGTGCAGGCAGCATCAGTTTATGCTATTTCTGCCTGTTCCACGACTCAGCATGACATGATCTCCTACTTCTACCTTGAAAGGAGTGAATTTTCATATTGCACTGGGCTTTGAAGCAGCTGGAAGCCTGCTCAAGATCTGCTCAATATTATAAGCCCCTTCCCTTTCCCCCACATCTTGTGGTATGCACAAAGGATTTGGGGGAGGGGAGGAGTCATTTGCAACCCCAAATAATTGCTGCCAAATGCATCCACTGCTTAAAAAACGTCCATGTGGGGTAGGTGGGGAGCAGTCCTGTATGCACATATGTATAAGGAAGGATTCTAAAAGCCCTTAGCAAAATAGCTCCCAGTTACATAAGCCATTGTGTACAAGCAGATTCCTTACTGGGTTATATAAGGTTGTTAGAATCCATCTGTAGATTATTTGCAACTCTGCAACTTTAAGTTGGAAACTCTGTTTAAATAACATGGGTGTTCTTTGGTTTTGTTTTTTGGTTTTGAGCAGACGCAAACATAGTAAGCAGCAATTCTAGTTCAAAAAGATTAATTCAAGTAATTCTGGGAGAGATTTAGAAGCATTGATCACTGCATCCATATTTTGTTAGGCCAAAGAAAAAAAATTGACATTATATGTAAAAATGTGGAAACTCATGGTACACTAATGATGGTGTGGGCTTTGGTGTTATAACAGTGTTATTCTGCAGTTGTCTGAGGTCATCCTTAACAGTGGGTTGTGCGCCAATCATACCTCAGGAAGACAGGAAGTACAATTTTAAAGTAGATGGTGATATCCAGTAGATAGTCTGGAGGCGCCAATCCCCCAGTTCAGTTTCTGTCTCTTCTCAGGCAACAGCAAATTTTGAGAGCTCTGATCAGCCATTTACAGGCCCATTTTTTTCCTTTTCTCTTCCTCTCCCCCATCCTTTGTGCTAGGGTGTGAAGGGTGTTGTTTTGGCTTAATTTGAAACTTTCTAAAAGTTACATAATTTGGTCTATTGGCTCCGTTTACCTTTACGTTGGTTTTTTCTTATTTACGGCTTCCCCCCATCGCTCCACATGGAGGCGTCCCATGCTGGAGACTTATGGGATGGTTCCCTCTCAGAGGAACCCCATTCTGAAGCCACAGCCCTTACAAGGCAGAAGGTTAACTGCGGTTCTCCTTCCCGCAGCTCTGAACACTCCCACTCTTCCTCTCCAGACGCTACAAACAGCATTCGGATTCCCCGAGCAGCTGCAGAACTTCCTATCCTTCTCGCTCCTCTGGAGCTGACTGAAGCCCCCTAAAAGTCTTCCAAGAAATCTAAACATTTAAAGGAAGAGAGCTCAAAGCCCTCCAAAGGACAAAAGCAGCTGCACGGTGGTGCTAAAAAGTGCAAAAAGAACACAGAACCTCCAGTTGCCCGTTTTGAGCTAACACTTGCTCCTGCAGGCAGTGTGTCAGTGGCTCCTTATGCCTGCCATTTTGTGGGACCAGAGCGGCACGGGCTTATCTACTCTTTTGACGGGCGATCTATGTACACCTGCGCCAAAGATTCCTGGCAATCAACCAGGGGAGTGGAAACCCGGTTTGCTGGTTATTCCCCCTGCATCCCAGCTAGCAATGCTGATGGGCATGATTCCTCCTGAGCTCCCAACTAGACCGACGAATCATCCTCTAGAACCTGCACCAAGGGAGGACATGAGTACTGTTCCTTTGGGGAGTTTTATTCTGTGCAAGCCTGTTGCTTGAGATATAGAACTTTGGCTCAGGGAACTCATCCAAAGGGAACTAATAGCCATGGCTTCTCCTTCTCCTCCTTCCCCTCCGCTGTCCCCTTCACCCCTTCCTTCTGAATCTAATCCGAGGAGGAGAACGTTCCTCTTCTTGCTGCTCCCTTGCTTTGCCTCACCTCCCTAAAAGTCCTGCTAAGCCTGACTTTCCATCATAATCTCCTGGCTCCATCGCTACCAGGGAAGTAATTCCACTCAATGAATGGGGGTGATTTCTTCCTAGACCTCTAAAGCATAACGGGGGGAGGGGGAGACACTTGTCATCATCCTCGTCCCCAAAGACCCATCCATCCTCCACCCTTTCCAGTCCCTGCTCTACAAGCTCCTAACGATCAGCCTTTACCCCTTAACCCTGCCCTTGCTCCTCCCCCCTCCATAGCTCCTCAGAGACCCCCTCAAGGTCCTCCCCCCTCTGATCTCCCTCATGCCTCCCACTGCATCTTCTGGAATTGAGGAGGGAACTTTCCAATGAGGAATCACCTAATCAGACTGATAAATTCTATCTGACTTTTTTCTGCTTCAGATTTTGAGGTCCAACTTGCCAAAGCAAGGAGAGCCATTAAGGATGTTTCCCCAGAGGCGGTTTCACAGACCCAAGCTAGCCTGGACCAATCTGTTTTCCCCTCTACCTCAACTCCTGCACTTTCCATTCCCTTCCTTCCTTTGTTCAAGGACACTAAGTTAACTGAATGAAAGGTACCCTTCTCAGCTAAGCCATCTACTCCATGTCCTAAAACACTCTTTACCCTTCCTGATGACATTATGGCTCTCCTAGCCTCTCCCACTGTAGATATTCCTGTGGCACAGTTGGTCTCAGGAACTCTTCTAATGTTTTTCATACAGATTCTTCATACAGATCCTTTCCTAGAGCACCATCTAACTCCTACAGATCATTCAGTACCAATTCCAGATCCTCCTGGTGTCCTCAGTGGCAGCAGAGATTCTGGGGAAATAACAAGACCCAGCCCTCAAGACAGTCCAACACACCTGGTTTCCAACAGGGACGTAAACAGTGGCTCTTTCCCTGTAGGAGGCTGGCTCCATCTTTTTGCAACAGCTTGGAGCCATTCTACCTCCAATTCTTGGGTGCTGGAAATGGTGTCCCAGGGCCTCCTCTTAGAGTTTACCACCTCGCTTCTGAACACCTTCACCCCTATCCAGACATTCAGGAATCCGATGAAAGTGCAGTAGATGTCTCTAGTGAGTCAACATCTGCTCCAGATATGGGCCATCAAACCCCTGCCTCTGACAGAGAGATGGCTGTGTGTCTATTCAATTTTATTTTTATTTCCAAAAAAGGACAGCTTATGGAGGGCAGTCGTAGACTTTAAAAACCTGAATCATTTCATTCGGAAACAATCCGTCAGGAATGGAGTCTCTTCGCACCACCAAGGAGGCAGTTCGCAACCACGAATTCCTGGCCTCCTTGGGCCTATCAGAGGCATACCTCCACATTGCTGTCCATCCATCCCATCACAAGTACCTCAGATTCTGCATCAATAATCTTCACTATCTATACAGAGCAATGCTATTCAGGCTGTCTTCTGCCCCACAAGTCTTCACTAAGCTCATGGTGGCCCTGATTGCCCGGATGTGTGTGGAAGCCGTCCATGTACACCCGTTTCTAGATGACCTCCTGATCTGTTCACCCTCCCTTCCTCAAGCAAAAAGGGACATCCGGAGAATCCTCTATCTCCTCCAAACTCATGGTTTTGTGGTAAACTTTCAGAAGAGCCACCTTGTTTCATCCCAGTCACTTCAACACCAGTCAAGAGATAGTATCTCTTTCCAGGTTGCAGGGAGAAAATCTCAGCAATTGTGCTTCCCTTCCTCAACAGCTCCATGGTGGACCTCATGCTCCTAGCCCAGGCTCCATGATATCGTGCCTGGAGTGCACCCCTGGGTATGTTGGCACTCTCGCCCTCTCCAATGGTTGCTTCTTCCCTTTCAAGATCTGATCATGTCCAGATCCCACCAGTCAGGCTTACTCCTGTTAGATGTCTGCTGCTCCCTTCTTTGGTGGATCTCACCAGCGATGCTCAAGGGTCTTCCTCTGTCTCCCCCCCTCCCACTCAGACAGGATAATCATCACCACAGCTGTCAGCCTATCTGGATGGGGGGCACACTGACTCAACCAGTTCTCAAGAAGCTTCATGGAGTATCAATTGGCTTGAGCTTTGAGCCATTTGTCTTGCCTTGTTATGATTCTTTCCTCTGATACAAGCCCAACACATTCTAGTTAGCACGAACAACGTATCAGTGAAGTCTCATGTCTTGAATCAGGGAAGAACCAATCCCACTCCTTGATGAAGGAATCAAATCTTCTCTTCTCTTGGGCAGAAGAACATCTAGCCTCCATTGCAGTGGAACATCTCAGCGGGGTAGTCAACTTGACAGCAGATTGGTTAAGTCAAAGGGCCGTAGACCCAGTGGAATGGGCGCTCCACTCAGAAGTCTTCAGTTAAATCACTGCCAAGCTTGGATTTTCCAAGCGTGGATCACCTCCATGCTCAACCATCAGCTTCAGAGATTCTTCACCAGGTTCCATTGCCTCCTGGTGGAAGTGATAGATGCACTGATGATACCATGCCCCTTGGGCCTCCTATATGCATCCCCCCCCCATGGCCATCATACCTAGGGTTCTTCAAAAACTCATTATGGAAGGTGCAAACATCATCCTTGTTACACCTCATTGGCCCCAGCGGCCATGGTTCTAGGACCTTGTCTCCTTATCCATCCGGGAACAATGGCCGCTTCCCCACCAGACAGATCTTCTGTCCCAGGGTCCTATACTAGACCTGGATCTGGACTGGCTCCAACTTTACGCATGGATGTTGAGCGCCTCCTTAAGAAACAGCGGTTACACAATTCTAGCATCAAGGAGACCCTCTACTAATTGGATTTATCAGGCCACTTGGGCAGCCTTTTCCAGATGGGTGTGTAGAAAATGCCTGTCGCTATTTGCAGCTGAAATCCCCAGGGTACTCTCCCTCCTAGAGGTTCTAGACTTTGGTCCCAACACCCTGCATAGACATGTTTCTGCTCTTGCGTTGGTCTTGGACCTGAACCTCTAGGGGTCCTCCCTTCTTCACCCTCACCTGAGACGTTTCCTTAGAGGAGCCAACAACCTAGTTCTCCCTCCTGTACATAGATTTTCCTCCTGGGATCTCAACAAGGTGTTGAATGCTCTTACCCAGGAGCTCCTTGAACACCCTTGAAGTTCCTCTCCTACAAGGTTCTTTTCCTTGTGTCATCAGCTTGCAGAGTATCTGAATTAGGGGCCCTATCAGATCGAAAGGAACTCTGCACCTTTCAAAAGGATGCCGTCATCCTCCGCCTGGACCCTACATTCATCCCAAAGATAAATTCCACATTCCACAGATCTCAAGATGTAGTCCTCCCATCTTTTTGTCCCTTCCCTGCCCATCCAAATGAGAAGTGATGGCACACCTTGGATGTCCAGAGAGCTCTACAGATCTACCTAAGACACACTAAACACCTTTGGCATTCCGATTCACTCTTCGTCTCTTTTCACCCTACATCTTAGGAAATAAGGTTTTCAAGGTCACCCTCTCTAAATGGATCCAGGCCACTATTTCCTTAGCATACAAGTATCTCTGAATTCCCATTCCTAGGGGTATCAAAGTGCAATCCACTCATAGCTCTAGCACATCAGCCGCATTCTCAGCTAATGTCCCCCTTCAGGTTATTTGCCAGGTGGCTATGTAGTCTTCAACATCTCAGTTCATTAAGCATTACATAATTGCCTCTTTTCTTTCAGTCCAGGCAGCTCTAGGCCATATAGTTCTATAACAGGTGGTTTGACACATCCACTCTTCGCTTCCTAATATTTCTTCTGCTTGGACGTGTCTCATTAAGGATGACCTCAGACAACTGCTAAAAAAAGAAATATTGGTCTTACCTGTGAAGGGTTCTTTTTCATAATGTCTGAGGTCGTCCGGCCCACCTGCGGAGGTTTGCTTCTTTCCAGGGAACTAGGGGCCATTTGAGGGAGGAGGCCACCTCCCAGGGTATTAGTGTTTCCTCCATCTCTGATATTCTATTCCACTTTTTCTCTCAATTTTGGTTGATCTCGTGCTGGCTCTCCCAGTCTCTTGCTCTCTAACCTTGTAGCCTAAATTCTTGCACCTAGCTCGACAGTCTGGAACTAGGGGTTTGGCGCCACTGTTGCCTCTAAGGCGTGCACATGTGTGCTCACTCACAAGTCTTTGGATGTCTGCTCAGTTCATTTTAGATCCCGCTCAGGAAGGCCCCATTCTGAATGCAGGTGCACACACACTGCCTTGATACTGCCACCCAGAACACAACTCATTCCACACAGAGATGAAAAAAATTAGAGGGACCACAGTTTGGCACATCCAGCCTATCTACCAGATATCACCATCTGCTTTAAAATTGTGCTTCTTGTCTTCCTGAGGCATGATTGGCACACAATCCATTGTTAAGGATGACCTCAGATACTGCGGGGAAAAACCCTTCACACGTATGACCAATGTTTCTTTTTACAGACTGTAGTAAGAAGAGGAGAGCTGGTCTTGTGGTAGCAAGTATGACTTGTTTCCTTAGCTAAGCAGGGTCTGCCCTGGTTGCATATGAATGGGAGACTAGAAGTGTGAGCACTGTAAGATATTCCCCTCAGGAGATAAAGCCACTCTGGGAAAAGCAGATGGTTTCAAGTTCCCTCCCTGGCTTCTCCAAGATAGGGCTGAGAGAGATTTCTGCCTGTAACCTTGGAGAAGCCACTGCCAGTCTGTGAAGACAATACTGAGCTAGATAGACCAATGGTCTCACTCAGTATATGACGGCTTCCTATGTTACTAGTCTATATTGTCAAGGCCCTTAAGCTTGGTGTGTGTATAAAGCATAGTGCTGGTATCTTTATTTGATACTATACCTTTTCAGTGCCTCTTAAATTTGGATTTTATTTTCTGTAAGTGAATTTGGAGACTTTTAATTATTTAAGGAATATGGAAATGGGTGTCGGCAATTATGATCTCTTTCCAATATTAGTTTGGAAATAAGCCAGTCACAAATAAATGTGTGTGTGTTCAAAGGTTGCCACTGTAAACCATCTTAGCTCTTGGGTGGGGCTTTAGGTCAGTGGTAGAGCTTTGCATGCTGAAAGTTCCAGGGTCAGCCAGTGGCATTTCCAGGTAGCCTGGGAAAGACCCCCCTTTTGAAACCCTGGAGAGCCACCGCCTCTCGACGTAACTTGGTATAGGTGCCTCTTGTTATCAGTGGTCCCGACACCCATGGTTTCACGTATCCGTAGTTGGGCAGTGGAAACCCGACCTTGTTTTCTGCGGTTCTGAAAAACAGGAAGAATTCACCTATCTGCGGATCCTGGGTGGCCAGAAATGAAATTTAGTGTTATTTTCAGTCACAATTTTACACCATTTGTGGCGTTCTCAAAATTTAAAAAAAGCCCACACTTTTTGTGGCAAATTGGGGTGGGGTGGGGCATTGCTGGACAGCTGGAATCTTGGACAGCATGGTATGGTATGCTACTTTTATTCCACTTATTTTTGCCTCTCTTTTTTTAACCTTAAGGAACCTGAGTCCCCAATTCCCATTGACTCAAGGTCTCATTATCTGTGGTTGTAAGCCAGAACGGAACCCCTGTGGATAACGAGGAGCACCTGTACAAGGCAGCTTCATATTCACATTTCATGTTCCACATATCTAACAGAGCAGTAATAAATCAAGTAATTTTGATAGTGTGTGTTGCATATGGGTTACTCCCACTGCCTCAGGCTTAGCTGCAAACACAGACTTCCAGGGTTAGTCTTTTAGTTTTAGTACTTTTTGTTTGTATAAATTAGTAGATGTTTTGTTTGACTTTGACTTTTGTTTGCTGTAAAGCGTACAGCACAAAATATTAAACTGTTTTTTCCCACATAAAACAATTCCCCATGCCTTCCTTTTTTGTCTTTCTCCTCAAAAAAATTGCAAACAAAGTTGATGATTGGTATTGAATTAGTCATAGTTCAGGAAAGCAGTATCACTTGATATAGCGAATTAGAGGGAATGCTGCAAAAGTCGATATTTGATTACTTTATAAATATGCTTTCAGTGTTGACTGTAAGCTTTTCTCTTATGGGATTTTAAACTTTTAATCCTAGAACAGCAGTTCTCCTTGCATATAATAGCCTACTTTGAAACTCAGGTAGTTCCATAATTTTTTTAAAAATATAAAATGGATATCTTCTGTTGAAAGGCTTAAAAAAGCTGTGTAGGTTCTCTAGATGCCAGTATATATCACTCCCTCCTTACAATGTTTTCGTTTCGACTTCATAATGATGAATTTGTGCGCCCTCTCAATTTTCTCCACTATCTGATTTTAGACTGCAAACTCTTTGGGGCGAGACCTGTCCTCCTTGCCTATGTGACTTATGTGCTGTATATATTAATGATGCTATTATGAAAAACAATGATGTATGTGTTTTACACTGCAAGTTGTTTGTATATAATTGCTGTTTTTATTATGTATTTCTATATGAAATGTAGGCTGGCTTATCTGTGCAGTAAACTGTGGTATGCTGGGTACTCATTTCATATTGACCCACATAATTTGAGAACCTCCCTAATATTGAGTCATATCTGTTTACTTGGACTGGCAGTAGCTTGCCATAGTCTCGGGGAAAAAGATGTAGTTCTTCCCTTCTTACTTAGCTTAGTTCTACTACTCTTATAATCGGCATTCCTTTCAGACTGGCTTCAGACATGACAGGAAGTTTTTGGTGTTTTTTTTTAAAAGGCTAACAAGTTGGAACAAACTAAGTTATCAAGCTATGATTTGTTTAACTCTAGTTGGCTAACAGACCACAGTTCTCCAAGTTCATAAATAATGCAGAACTGAAGTTTGTTCTTGAAGTGAAAACATCTTTCAATCATACACAGAAGAGGAGAGGCAAGGAGGAGCCTTTGGCTCTTGGAGTCTAATTCTTAAAGTGAGATAACATGGTTTCCTGGTGTGTCTGATCCCAGCTTCACTCTTATCTAATTATATATGCAGGGTGTGTGTAGCCAAATTGAAAATGAGGAATTATGGAAAGCAGTCTGTCTTCGTTTCTCATCTTAAAGCTGTCCACTCTTAGTCTTAGATCTTGAGTTCTCATATTGCTTTGTCCAGTTAATGAAGGAAAACAGAACTGTGTTTCTCCAGAATTTGAGATACATGCAGCCAGCTAATCATATTTAAGACTTTCTTGGCATCAAGACAGAACATAAATTCCGAGGCCTCTAATGAAGAAGCATTCTCTAGATTCTTCTGTTGGAGATACAGTTGAAGAACTGAAAGCAGATTTCTAATCTACTCCTTTGGGGCAAGGTGATAGAAAACATGGTGGCATCTCAGTAGCAGAGGGTCTTGGATGAAGTCGATTATCTACAGACATTTCACTGGCTCCTGGCCTAGATTTCACACCAAAACCACCTTGTCATCCCTAGTGGACAATCTATACCAGAGACTAGACAAAGGGAGTGTGTCCCTTTTGGTTCTGTTGGCTGTCTCAAAAACAATTGACAATGGTAACCTTTTGGACTGCCTTGTGTAGTCGGGACTGGGATCTGGTCCTACCACATGGGGAGGATCCAGAAGAAGATTTACTGAAGGACTTCTATTCAGTCCTTTGGAATTTGGGTCCTGTATTGTTTGGTCTTGACCCTCATATTAACATGTACCTGAAGCTGCTGGGGAAGGTAATCAGGAAATCTGGACTGTAGCACCAAGATTATGCTAATAATGTCCAGGTCTATCTCACGATGTCATCTGATACCATGGAATCAATGTGTGTACTGAACTTGGGGTTGGGAACAGTAGCCTGACTGGCACGTTTTGAATCAGCTGCAGCTTCAGATTTCTTTTTCCAAGTATGGGGAGGGCATCCGTGACATGATGGGTTGTCAATCACTGCATGCTCCGAGACAGGGCCAATGAAATTCGAGTATGCACATGACTCCCTCTATCGAACCCCAGCATACCCAGTTCTGGTCCTGTCTTCGCTCCGGGACAGTTCTGTGTCTCTGGCTCAGCCTGTTTTTCTCTCTGATATTCTACTGTGTGCGAGGGGGGGAAAGGAGTTGTAGCAGCAATACGGTTGGTTGAATATTGCTCCCTTTGTTTTCCTCTGTTCCGCTGTTCCCCATAGTGTTTTCCTGTCAGTTTCCTCACCCTTCCCCTCCCCTTCTCCCCGATGGAATTGGCACACACTGGTGATATGCTGAGGGGCTCTCTTTCAGAGGGACCCCTTTCCGATGCCCCCTTGTGAAGTCCCCAATAGTCCCTTCGGGGGCTGGGGAGAGTGCAGTCACTGCCGCTGCAGCTGCAATTGGTGCGGCGAGTGCTTCCACGTACGTTAAAGCGCCAGAGCAGACAAAGAAGGAGGTTTCCACGGAGCACTCCAAGGCTCTTAAAAAGTCAAAACACCTTGGGGCGGATGGCGCAAAAATTAAGAAGAAGAAAAAGTAGGTGAGGAGCTCGCTCTCAGCTAGTGCCCCGATGAGCGAGAGGCTCCAACTCAAGGCAGTGCATGAGCGGCAACTGGGAGCAGAGCAAATGGCTCTTCCCGCTCAGATTGCGCCCGCCATTTTGTCTGTGCCTGTATCGTCCGCGGCTCCTCCAAGAGCTCTCGGGACGGCTGCCGGGCCATCGCTGCCTGTAGCCAACTTATCTTTGGGGCAGTCCGGAGGTGCTTCCTCTTCACAGATATTAAAGCAGCCCTCAGGCCGTTCAGAACCGCCGCCAACCGCGTCTGCCACGGTGAGTGTTTTGGCGGGAGATTCCCTGACGGACACTGTTGGCCCTAGCGGGGAGATTTTATCGCCAAAGGAGCTTGCATGGCTCAGTGCTTTTGTTCAAAAGAATTGCCTGGCTGTTGTTTCCCCTCTTTTGGGTCAGGGACTTGCTAATGCTTCAGTGCAGGCAACCTGTCCTTCAGCGCAGCCGTTTCAGACTACCGGAACAGGCACTCCTATAGGGGCTGTGATGTCCACGGGTGGTAACACCGCGCAAGAAGGGGGACAGAATGTCACAGTTGGTGACAATACGCATGTTTCCCGGTCTCGTAGGAGAAGGCGCCCCTCCTTTTCCTCTTCTCCGGACTCTAGCCCAGTTAGACAGTCCATCCCAGTGGGGGAAAGAGTTTGGCTGGTTAGGAATGCTAGGAAGCGACGTTACAGGAGGGCGTCTCATGTTTTCTCCTCTGGGGAGGACGAATTTCCCATTCCAAAAAGATCTGCTACTGCAGGGGGGACTCAAGCTAGCGTGACTGCCCCCAATGCACATCACGGGGAATTAGGGAACAGAGAGACATCTGCGCCCCTTGTGGACATTCCTGTTAGACGTTCCCGTGTATCGAGTTCGAGTTCCTAGGAGTCAGGTAAAGAGGAGGGCGAGCTTTCTGACGAGCAGACCCCATCGGAAAAACCCTCCTCGGCACGGCTTTTCTCTGTTAATAAGTTTGAAATTCTTTTGGCCAAGGCCAAAAGGGCAATTAATGACATCTCTAAAGAGACTAGTCCTCAAGCGGGATCCGGGTTGGATCAGGAGGTCTTTCCTTCAACTTCGGCATCCCCGGCCACGGTTCCCTTCCCATCACTGTTCAAGGAAGTAATGCTGGCAGAATGGGGGGTGCCGATGGCCTCTAAGCCCTCTCTGAGTTTTCCTAAAAAGTTGTATACGTTACCTACCGATATTATGTCCCTATTAGCAGTTCCCGTAGTGGATGGACCGGTCGCCCAGTTGGTGACAGGAGCGTTGGTGAATAATTCCTCAAGTCACCTGAAGAGAAGAAGACGGATCACCTCTTGAAGAAGGTTCACGAGGCATCTGCGACCATAATCAGGGCAGCTTCCACGAACTCCATTTTCGCGAGGGCTACGATCCTTTGGACAAAGGAACTAGCAAAATTGGTACCTCCAGAGCTCACCAAGCTCCGCCAGGGCTTGAATAAGATAGCAAGGGCTTCCGCCCTCATGGCAGATTCAAGCCTGGACTGTGTACAGCACGTGTCCAGGGCCATGGCGGCCAGCGTGGCGGTCCGTAGGGGCCTTTGGTTGAGACACGGGAATGCTGACTCTAAGTTGAAGTCGGCTCTAGCCGCAGCTCCCTTTCGGGGGTCAAGTTGTTCGGGGAAGCTTTGGATCCAGTGTTAATTGAAACACGGGAGAAGAAAAAAGCCATGCCCGTGGGACGGGGGGAACCAAGAAGGCCCTTTCGTGGTGGTACAGCTTCTCAGTATTCCTTTCGTTCCTTTAGGCCTTTTGGAAGATCAGGAACAGCCAGCTATCGGGACTATTACAGGGACAGAGACTTAAGGGGAAGCCAGTACAGATCTCCTTGGCGCCAGTCCTGGAATCCAAGAACCAGGGGATCGGCCAAAAGAGGAGCTTCCTTTGCTGCAGGACAGGATCGTCGCTTCCGAAAGCAATGACTACCTCCAGGTAGGAGGCAGGCTACGCGCCTTTGCCAGGGCTTGGGAGGAAACAACCACGGACTCCTGGGTTTTTCAGACAGTGTCTCAGGGGTACCACATAGAGTTCATCTCTACCCCTCCAGATTTTTTCTTCAACACCCCACTGTCCAAAAGCTCGTTAAAGAGAAGACTAATGCAGGAGGCCATTCAGCATCTGCTGAATATTCAAGCTATCGAGCCGGTGCCAGCCCAGCACTCTCACCAAGGGGTTTTCTCTCTCCTCTTCCTGGTCCCGAAGAAGGACGATTCCTGGCGGGCAATTTTGGACCTGAAGCGGCTGAATCGGTACGTGAGGAAAAGACACTTCCGGATGGAATCTTTCAGATCCATCAAGGCGGCCATTCTTCCGGGAGATTGGTTAGCCTCTCTCGACTTGTCTTCACGTACCGATCCACCCGGATTTTCGTCGTTTCCTCTGGTTTGCATACGAGGGCCACTGTTACCAATACATGGCCCTCCCTTTCGGCCTCTCCTCTGCCCCGAGAGTTTTTACAAAACTCATGATAGCGGTCATCGCCCATGCCAGGTTGCGGGGGATCCACGCATACCCGTATCTTGACGATGTTTTGATCCGGGCGCAGTCGGAGGCGGAGGCAAAGAGAAGCGTTTGTCTTACAGTCAGGATCCTACAAGACCATGGCTTCCTGATCAACGTGGCAAAGAGTTATCTCTGTCCTACTCAGGAGCTAGTCCATCTCGGCGTCCTGTTCGATACAGAAACAGCTGTTGTTCGCCTTCCAAGGGAAAGGAGATTGAAAATCGCTGCGTCAGTCAACTCAGTCTTACGCAAGAAAAGAATTCCGCTTCTTCGCCTGGCACAGCTCATGGGAATGATGGTGGCCTGTTTCGACTGCGTGCCGTGGTTCAGATGGCATTCCAGACCCTTACAATGGATGTTACTCCCTCATCAGGAGGACATCATGGACAGGAGGAACATTTGGCTCAAGTTAACCAGCAAGGTCCGACTATCCCTTCGATGGTGGACCTCCCATGCGATGCTTCGAGGGCTTCCCTTGGAGCTAACTCAGCAATGTGTAGTCACAATGGATGCGAGCCTTCTCGGATGGGGGGCCCACTTTCTCGATCACCAAGCTCAGGGAAAGTGGAGCTCGACAGACCGCAACCACAACATAAACTGGCTGGAGTTGAAAGCAGTTCGACTAGCCCTATCACAATTTCAGGTCCATCTGGAGGGCCAGAATGTACTGGTCCGCACCGACAATGTGACCACGAAGGCCCATGTAAATCATCAGGGAGGCACTCTCTTGAAGGCGCTGATGTCGGAGTCGGATGCACTATTCCATTGGGCAGAAACCCACCTGCGCTCTTTGGCCGCGGAACATCTGGCGGGTCGAACCAATATTCTGGTGGACTGGCTAAGCAGACAGTCATTGGATCCGGGGGAATGGTCCTTACACGAGGAGGTGTTCAGCCAGGTTTCTCGATTGTGGGGTCACCCAGCGGTAGACCTTTTTGCTTCACCTGCGAACAGCAAACTCCCACGGTTCTTCTCGCGACCCCTGTGTCCTCAGGCGGAACAAGTAGACGCTTTGACATCCAGCTGGCCTCGCGGAGTCCTTCTTTACGCCTTCCCTCCATTGACGATTCTACGCCTGGTTGTCCGGAAGCTGGTGACAGAGAAAGCAGAGGTGGTTCTAATTGCACCGTTTTGGCCCCAGCGCCCATGTTTTTTGGACCTACTGGCTCTGTCGGTCCGGAAACCCTGGGCCCTTCCAAGCAGGGTGGACTTACTGAATCAAGGTCCTTAGTTGCATCCAGATCTGGATTGGCTCCACCTTCACGCGTGGAAATTGAGCGCCGGACCTTAGAAAACAAGGGTTATTCCGCTCCTGTTCAGCGGACCATTTTGGCCGCAAGGCGTCAATCCACTACCCGCATCTATCAGATGACGTGGGCAGTGTTCTGTTCCTGGTCTCGGAAGGAGAAACTGGACCTGAAGGTTGCAGGCATTTCCTCAGTCCTTGGGTTTCTGCAGGCTGGGGTCGACAAGGGTCTCTGGCCCAATACCTTGAGGCGACAGGTTTCTGCCTTGTCCTCCGTCCTCGCTCTGAATGCTAACAGCTCCTTGTCACTCCATCCTGACATACGGCGTTTCCTGAAAGGGGCAGCTAACCTGAGCCCACCGCCAGTTCCAAGGTTTCCTTCGTGGGACTTAGACAAAGTTCTTCAGGCTCTTACGAAGGATCCCTTCGAGCCACTGAGAAAGGTTCCCATGCGGCTTTTGACCTTCAAGGTTCTTTTTCTAGTCGCAATTACTTCAGCGAGGAGGATATCTGAGCTCGCTGCCCTATCAATCCGCGATGAGCTATGCATCTTCCAGAAGGAGGCTGTCATAATGAAGCTGGATCCCACCTTTTTACCGAAGGTGAATTCCCTTTTCCACAGGACTCAAGAAATTGTCCTACCTTCCTTTTGCCCGAACCCGCGCCATCCTAAAGAACATCTTTGTCATTCTTTGGATCTTTGCAGGGCTCTCCGGATATATCTAAAGCGGACCAAGCCGTTTAGAAAGTCAGATTCTTTGTTTGTCTGCTTTTCGGCGGCCAAATTAGGCATTAAGGCTTCAAAGGACTCTCTGGCGCGCTGGCTTAGAACCACCATATCCCTGGCTTATGAGGCCTTGAATCTTCCTATACCTCTTGGAATTACGGCGCATTCCACCAGGAGCGCCTCGGCATCCGCTGCTTTCTTGGCCAGGGTCCCGGTGGAGGACATCTTTAAAGCGGCGACGTGGTCTTCTGTGTCTCCCTTCGTGAGACACTACAAGATTCCGTCCTTTCACCAATCTCAGGCGGCCGTAGGACGCACCGTCCTTCAAAAGGTTGTGTAGGCATCCGTTGCCCGCCCAAAAATATCAGCTTGGGTACGTCCCATCGTGTCACAGATGCCCTCCCCATACTTGGAAAAAGGAATGTTGGTAGACTTACCGTGAAGGGTTCTTTTTCAAGTATGGGGAGGGCATCTGGCCCACCCGCGGATGCATGGGTTGGGAACCTGCGGGAGGCGGTACAACTCCTAGGGTTATAAGATTCATGTATCACTTTTCCTTGTTGCTATTCTATGATTTCATATCTGTTCCTTGTTCATTGTTCTGCTTCCTACCTTTTATGCTGCTGAGTTCCAGATACTTACCTGTTTGACTCTCATCGCTCCGCAAGACCAGAACTGGGTATGCTGGGGTTTGATAGGGGGAGTCATGTGCATACTCGAATTTCATTGGCCCTGTCTCGGAGCATGCAGTGATTGACAACCCATCGTGTCACGGATGCCCTCCCCATACTTGAAAAAGAACCCTTCACGGTAAGTCTACCAACGTTCCTTTTTGTAGGTAGCCGCATATAGAGTTCCAGTATGCAGCATTACCAAGGCATGGGTGATAGTGGCTTGATCTGCTCGCTCAAGCAAGTGTTGTGACTGGCACACAAGCCAAAGCTCTGTTAAGGCACTCCTGGCCACAGCAACCACTTGTTTATTGAGAATCAATGGTAGGTCCAAGAGCATATGCAAGCTATGCACCTGCATTTTCAGTTAATGCCGCCCGATCACTCGTACTAAGCCACAGCTCCTCAATTTTTTCAAGATTTAATATCTGTTTGCCCACATCCAACCCACTTTGGTATCTTTCTGACTAGGCTGTCTGAGATGGCAGTATTAGCTGATAATACTGAGCAATGAACTGTGTGCGTACTGCGCAAAGTTGCAATAGAACAAGACTATATCTTAGTTGTGCTAAGCCCCACCGAGGATTCCAGAATTGCACTCCTGCAATTACAGCAGGAGGATTACAGCACTCCTGCACAAAAGTTGCCATTAAAATAAATGAGGTGTGGCGCAGTTTTGCACCTGTTGTGCACCTGCAGGCAGGCTTACATAGGAACATAGGCTGCCTTATACCGAGTCAGAGCATTGGTCTATCTAGCTCAGTACAGTATTGTCTTCACAGACTGGCAGCGGCTTCTCCAAGGTTGCAGGCAGGAATCTCTCTCAGCCCTATCTTGGAGAAGCCAGGGAGGGAACTTGAAACCTTCTGCCCTTCCAAGAGCGGGTCCATCCCCTGAAGGGAATAATCTGACTTGTGGTAGTTAGTGCAACAGCTTTAAATTAGTGCAATGTCCTGCATGTGGTTTACTGCTGTAGATAGGAACATAAGAAGCTGCCTTCTACCAAGTCAGACCACTGGTCCATCTAGCTCAGTATTGTCTATACAGACTGGCAGCGGCTTCTCCAAGGTTGCAGGAGTCTCTCTCAGCCCTATCTTGGAGCTTCCGGGGGGCGGGGGGGACTTGGAGTTTTTGTATGCAAGCATGCATGTGCTCTTCCCAGAGTGGTCCCATTCCCTAAGGGGAATATCTTACAGTGCTCATACATGTAATCTCCAATTCAAATGCAAACCAGAGTGGACCCTGCTTAAAGGGGACAATTCATGCTTGCTACCACAAGACCAGTTGTCCTCCCTTATGTGGTTCCATTACTGCTTAGGTGGCCAATCTAGAAAGTAGTGCTGGGGGACAATTGCAGCCCATGACATTTGTGCTGTGCAGTCCTGCAGGGCTCAATCTTGTCCCTATACTTCTTTCCGCCCGATGCATCAGTCACCCACCCCTCCTGGACGGGTCAGCCACTCTCTCAGTCTTTATCTGAAGTGGTGAAGACTGTAAGTGTGATGGCTTAGGGATTCAGGCCTGCCGATCACAGAGGCACCTGCCACCATGCTTACAGCTTTCGCCATTTCAGATGAAGGCTGTGGGTGTGACTGATGTTTCCAGGTGGGGTGAGTAACTGACATGCTGGGTGGAATTTTTTTACCTTTTCAGACCCTGTGTGCTAGTTATAATGTCTGGATGAGGCTAATGTTTGCAGTTATTGGCACCAACATTGAAATTTTTGTCACTTGACTAATATACATTGTTTGAACTGAATAATGAAGCAATGATTAACATGGGAAAACTTGCATTTACATACAAATAAAGGAAGCCCTCCAAATATTGGGGGGCGCTACATTCTGGGAAAGTCCTATGAACAGTGAATATGCAATTACTGGAGTGCTTAACCTAATCCCCCCAAATTGGGTTAGGTTCTGCACTCAGGTGGCGAGAGTAATTGGGACACTTAGTGTTGCAGCCATTTAAATTGCCTCTCAATGTCTCCCTACACACCTACTGGTGTGCAAGTGGCCATTTAAACTTTAAACCTCCCCACACATCAGCTGATGGGCTTCCCAGCTGCTTCGTGTTTCCCAGCTGGCACATGGAGAGGCTTAAAGAGGCTGTGATTTAGTTTTGGTGGAGGGTAGACCAGAAAATAATTGAAATTCCCCCCCTGCAATAACTAATTGGTATGCAAGCAGGTGGCCTGCAAATAAGTGAAGCCGCAGGAAATGTACCCTCAAATATCGTATAGTACTAACCTCCCGCCCCCAAGAAGTTACTTATAATAATGCTGAAATTGTACACAAGATTTGTCCCTCTAATGACAAATCTCTAAAATACCATCACCACCTTTCAGAGATGTGGGATGAGAAAATTTCATGAAAAAATTCCCATACTCTATTCTTCGGGGGTGGGAGGGTTGGGGAGATTCATTTCTAAAATCCCATCACAATTCAGGCTAGCATTGTGAGTTCCGGACTACCACTGTACTGTTCGAGTGGGAAAATACTCAGTATTGCATCAGTCTCCCTTTCCCTCTAAAGCCCATCATGCATAACCAAAATATTTTCCTGAGAGTTGTGCAAACCTTAGAGGCATATTTAGGTGACACACAGAGGAAAGGGAGAGGTTAAAAAAACACTCCATCCACTCAAACATCACCGCAGCTGTGCTGTACGCATTGCTGGTATGCATGCAATGCAACTAACTGTGGATGCTGGTTATTCTTTGATAAAATTCATTAACAATGAATGCATGCCTATACAATAATTCTGGAAGTTTGTCGATTTCACAGTTGTAATTTAATGTTTTTCAGATTATTATCCCTAGGTGGTGTGTGAGAAAGTACACATATGTTTCATCGATGTATTGAATATTCCAATACAAATGAATTCTTTCCACATAAAACTTCAATATAAATTTAAATCACATTAAGTATGTTTATTGATTCTCTCCTTTCTCTCCTATCAAATATTTAAGTTCAACGTGGCTACTTGTAAAGCTTTTAGATACAATGTGGGAAATTAATATGGTGGGTTTTCAAACTAATTAAATAGGTCTGACGTTCAAGTAACATGCCAAATAAGATCACAATCTATTTAGGGCATTAGGAAAATCTGCATAGAAAACTTTTGTGAGGAAAATGCAAATTTTATGCAAATGACAAAATTTGCAAGGGGAAATTTTTCAATCCAAAATGTTCTGGAAAACCCACATTTCTGCCTTCTGCCAATGGCTAGCAAAGAAGCTGGCCAAGAAAGCTCATTTACACATGCACATCGTGAATAACAGCATCTGAACTTCACCTCAAGTCATTATCAAATGTTAATTTATGACCCAAACAGAAAGTTTTCAAGCCAGTTCTTATTAGCAATAAAACTTATCATGCTGTGATCTATAATAGTAATATTTGCACCTAATCGTAAAGATACAGGTGCAAAAATTTAGTGGTCAAAAATTTATCCATTTCTTAAACAGAGTGATATCGTAAAAGTATGATGATTTTCTGTCATCTCTTTATATATTGAGAAAAATTATAAACTTGTGTATTTCCCCACTTAATGATACATTCCTGTGTCCTATTAAAATACTGTCCAGGGAAACTGCAGTCTTATGCATACTTACCTGAAAGCAAATCCCACTGAATTCAGTGGCACTTACTTCTGTATGAATGGGTCGCTCTACACATTTACTAGTTTAAAAAAATATAAATATTATATTTATGCATGTGCTCACCTTCTTTAAATGTTAGTAATGTACAAGATATGTTTGGATTTAGTAGTGGCAAACCATGGTTTTGACCAGTGTTTCTCAAACTTTTTGGAGTCAAGGACCGCTAAATTCTTTGTGCAGAGTTTCAAGGACCGCTACATTCTTCATGTGCAGTTTCCTGGACCAGCAGTTAGTAAAGGGGTTTCAAGTCTGTCTATCTATCTATCTGTCTATCTATCAGACTTCTATACTGCCCAAAACTTGCATCTCTGGGCAGTTTAGAATGAAAATAATATAAGCATTAAAATAATTAAATTTGGAATCTTTTGCAAACATGGAATATTAGGGGTTCTTAACCTTGGGTCCCTCAGTTAAACTCCCATAACGCCCAACAACAATGGCATTTGGCCATTATGGCTGGGGATTATGGGAGTAGAAGTCCAGCAACGTCTGGGTACCCAAGGTTGAGAACCCCTGAATCTAAAAGCCTGGGTGAACAAATTTGTCTCCAGTATGTCTGGAGTGGAGGTGCTTGTGATTACTCAATGGAGAGGGGATGTTGGGCCATTAGAAAAATTCAAAAGCTACATGGGGCCAATGAAAACAACATACAAGCAAGCCCCACTGATGTAAGAGGGAAACAGCGTTCCCTCTCAAGGCGCCTCGACCACAACAGGCAGCTGGGTTTCAATCAACCAACCTTTGGCTGCAAACAATGAGCATGCAAGAACCAGCAGCCCTTCAAGTGGCGCCCACTGCCATACTTTTTCCTCCATGCCCCCACATCGCATACAGTTTGAAGCTGTAAAGATAGGGAATAAGATAGCTGTAGGAAGATCTCAGCAGCACGTGGAGGCAAGGCACAAGAAGGGTCCCATGCCTCCGTGATACTCTTCCTCTTCCGTGCCATGTGCAAAATTGAGGAAGTGAGTGCCTTGATTTCAGTTGGGGGGGGGTTGACTCCCAGTCAGGGACCGGCACTCAACCCTTCGGGGACCGGCAGTGGTCCAGGGACCGGTGGTTGAGAAACACTGGTTTTGACACTACATGAATGAACCTTGTGATTGCATGCTTCAGCCTTCCCTCACACCTTTTTAAAGTAGCAAGCTATAGTTTGCAGTTAAAACAATCTGAAAAAAACTCTTTCATTCAAATAATAGTCTGCACAGTTCAGATGTCATAACAAACTATGGCTTCTGCTAAATCAGAAGTGAGGAAGGAAGCCAGAGTGTGTGAGTGCAGCACACAGGCACGGGGCTCATTTATGTAATATCAAATAATCATTTTGACTTTACATCTGAATTGACCCATCGAATCCTGTTTGACAAAGATCATGATGCTTGCTTGCTTGAAAGGCTCTGCTGGGGTATTTTCTGATTCCAAGTTGTAGCCCTCCTGAAAGCTGAAGTAATTTGCCTAAAAAAGGAGAAACACATTATAATGGCTTGCCTGTCTCTACATTTTCTGGCTGTCTATAAATTATTCACTTAGATGGTCCTGTTACTAGCTTTAGTTTTGAGCAGGAAATGCCTTTACAATTGAGAGAGAATCAAAACCGATACATTCAAGAAATGCACTTGTTAGTAATAAATTCATTTAAGATAAGAACATAAGAAGAGCCCTGCTGGATCAGGCCCAAGGGCCATCTAGTCCAGCATCCTGTTTCACACAGTGACTACAAGATGCCCCTAGAGAGCCCACAGGCAAGAGGTGAGGGCATGCCCTCTCTCCTGCTGTTGCTCCCCTACAACTTGTATTGAGAGGCATCTTGTCTCTGAGGCTGGAAGTGGCCCACGGCCACCAGACTAGTAGCCATTGGTAGACCTGTCCCCCATGAATTTATCTAAGCTACCTTTAAAGCCATCTAACCTGGTGGCAATCGCCACATCACATGGCAAGGAATTTCATAGATTAATTATGCGCTGTTTGAAAAAGTATTTCCTCTTGTCGGTCCTAAATTTCCCGACTTACAGTTTCATGGGATGGCCTCTGGTTCCAGTGTTGTGAAAGAGAGAGAGAATTTTCATGGGATGTCCCCTGGTTCCAGTGTTGTGAAAGAGGGAGAAACTTTTCTCTCTGTCCATTCTCTCTGCTCCAGACATAATTTTACATACCTCGATCATGTCTCCCCTTAGTTGCCTCTTTTCCAAAGTAAAGAGCCCCAGATGCTGTAGCCTTGCCTCATAATGAAGGTGTTCTAGGCACCTTCACATATCCATTTAAAAATGGATATGTGAAGTTCATTTTCCAATTTAATTTCTAAACCGTGACTAATGTACTTTCTCCTTCCAGATGTATGTCTTTGTTCCTCCTGTGAGGAACTGTCTGTGTGCTTCTCTACTGTGTACTTCTCCCCTTAAAAAATTTTTTTTTAATACATTTGAGTTCATTAATAAGTGTGTTTATAAGGATCAAGGTGGAGTAACACACTGTTTAAATAGTTGGAGAAAATAATTGAGTTTTAGAGTTGAACTGGACCTTGGAGATCTTTTAGTAGTCCAAACCTGTACTAGTTCAGGAAACTGCTACAGCAGTTTTATAGCTATTTAGAATTATTATTATGTAACTATGTTTTCTTGTTGTTTTAAAATGTGTTCTGTGTTTTCTGCAAACCTTTTTTTTCATTCAGACATGAAAAAAGTCAATGTAGTATCACATACCTGGGTTATCCTCAATGAGATGTCATGGAGAATGCAGTATAGGATGCCCTCTTTTTTCTTTTTTCTTTTAAACTGGCTTCCCTTCCAGCACATTGCCACAAACAGGAAAACTGCAGAAAAGAAAAGAAAAGAAAAGAAAAGAAATATTGAGCCTATGGGGATTGGGAGGTTAGGTTCCTCAGCACAATTAAGTGTGCTCAGATCACAAAAAAGTTTGGGGGTGACATAGGAGGAGTAAAGCACATTGCATTGTTCTCCAGAAATGCCCCCTAAATCCTCCAGTTTTGGGGCATTTGTGTTTGTGGAAATGAGTCACAAAGTGGCTACCGGAGATGACACTGGAAGTCCTTTCCAGGTGGCATTGAACCACAAAGAGCTGGAAATTGCCTTCGTTTTAGTGCGCAAAGAAATCAGGTATTTATAGCATAAACAGCCGAAAATAGCTCTAGTTTTAAGTGTGCGAACAAAGAAACCAAGTCTATACTGCAAATAGCTGAATATAGGCCTATTTTTTAAGCCCACAAACAAAGAAACCTAGTCTCTATGATCCACCCATGAACAGAAATGGCTATAAGGAAGTAATTCGTCTTATGTCCAAACCTGCCCTATATAGCATCTGTATTCAGAACCTTTGCCTGATTCCCACCAAGTAATAACTTATATAGTACTATAAGATTTTCTTATTCTTTCAAGTCAGTTTCCATCTAATAATTTATGCTTCAGGCATTATTTTAATATGCTGCCACAAAACTTCACATTTGCTGGCTAGAGTCCTGGAATCAAAACCAAGCCTTGTGTCCTGTGTGCAGTAGTGCTTGTTGTGAAGCTCTGCTGGCATTTGATGGGCATCTGTAATCCCCTCCCCCAGGGTCAACTGTGGGTGATGCAAGCAGTGGTGTCCCTCTTAATTGCTAGGGAAAATATTAGATCTTAGTCTGCCCAACTGCAGCAGTTGTGAATAGTATAAGTAAATGAGCTGTGCTTATCACTGTCTTTCTCTGTTCAAAACAAGGTCTACTGACCTTTATGATCTGAGGATGGAGGAGCATGTGAGAGGACTAGATTGAAATAGAATTGTTTTTGTCTGGAAGAAAATAGCCTAGGAAATGCAGACTACTTCACGCTTGTCTTTTGCAAACTGAAGGTTATAGAAGAGGTGAAATTCTTCTTATAAGCCTATTTTATCACATAAAACATGGGAAGGGGAAATCTGTGATCACATTTTTTATCAGTGTTAATGAAAGCTATAAGAGCTGGAAGTTTTGAAAGCCTGAAGTTGCTAAGCAGTTGGAGTTCAATTATGCTTCAGTCTGAAGCTCTCCAGATGACACAGTGTATTGGACTGACAATTCCACACATGTTTTGGGTCAGGCAAACTGCCAAGTGCTTAGCACTCAGCCAGCATAGGGAGGAGGGGGGATTTAGGAATCCCAGTAATCCACACATAAACCTTCTGTATACTCCTTGGTCAGTGGAGATGCAGAGCAAGTGAGTTGTGGAGAGATTGTGGGTATTAAGTGGGTTGGATAATGAAAGGCTATACTGGCATTGATGTGAGATTATTTAAATAGAAAATGACTTTAACTGATGGTGCCAGGATGGTTGGCATGGCTTGCAGTTGGCACAGCTTCACAGTAGAATTCTTAGTCAGAACTCCTCAAGCCGGTTTCTTAACACCCAAATTGCTATTACAACTTAGTATTCTTTCTACTTTGTCTGAATTGTACTCTGGATTTGTACATGTATTGGGATAAATAGAGAAGTCTGGTTACAGGTGCCACCGGCTTGTTCGTTGGCGAACCAGGACCAGGCTTTCTCAGTGGCTGCCCCAGGCTCCCTGCTGAAATAAGAGCATCTCCCTCTCTGTTTTCAGGAATCCACTCAAGACTTCTGTTTTCACAGGCTATTGATTAGAATTAATTTTAATAATTAAAAAAACTTGTTTTAATAACTATTTTATTCTATTTTCTTTAGCCTACTTTCCAGTAGGCTTATGAGATCACCCCGCATTCTCTGTGTGTGTCCGTTTCCCCCCCCCACCTCAACTTTGCAATGCCTGGACAAATATGAACCAAATCGGGTACAGTTGTAGGGATATATAGGGACACCTCGATGGTATAGTTTGTGCTGATGTCATCAACCCCAATCCAAGATGGCGGATGCATAAATTTTTGAGGCTCAAGCGGGCTAACTTGTGAACTGCTTAACTGATTTGAACCAAATTTGCTGTAGCTGTAGGGACACATAGGGACACCTCAGAGGCGAAGATTGTGATATCATCTACCCCAATTCAAAATGGTGGACACATAAACTTTTGAGGTGCAAGTGCACTAGCTTGTGGACAGTCTAACTGATTTGAGCCAAATTTGCTGCACCTGTATGGACTCGTGGGGATGCCCCAATTGTGTAGTTTGTGATGTCATCCACCCTGATCAAGATGGTGGGTGTGTGAGCTTTTGAGGCGCAAGAGATCTAACTTCTGGACCTCGATTTGAACCAAATTCAGTCCATTTGTAGAGACAGTGAAAGGAAAGTAGGCTGATTAGTTCTTACTAGAAAAACTTTTGAACTTGGGTGCTGGAGAAGACCTTTGAGGATACCATGGACAGCCAGGAAAACAAACAAATGGACACAGAATGAACAAAACCAGAATTTTCACTTGAGGCACAAATGACCAGGCTCAAACACATTATGCAAAACCCCAGCTGAGAAGTCCATAATGCTCGGAAAAGTTGAAGGAATGAAAAGAAGAGGACGACCAGTAGCAAGGTTGATGGACTTGGTTACAACTGCAATGAATGCACCACTGAGAGACCTTAAAGGCCAAGTTGAAGACAGATAATCCTGGAGAGAATATATCTATGTGGTCGCTAAGAGTCGACACCGACTTGACAGCACTTAATCCATCAATCAAAACAACTTATTATTGTCATGTATTTTAATCTGTGACTTTTAAATATTTTAAATTTGTACACTGCCTAGAGATGTACATATCGGGCGGTATAAAAATTATTGATAAACACATAAATATGCTCAAAATATGTTAATAGATCTTTCTTATGGCAATAGCTATAGAGCATAAGTAAATATGTAAATCTGATGGATTATTTGAATATTGTTTTCCTAGCTGTCTTTCACCAAGCTATAAATTCTGCAATAGGTGTTGCAGATTTTAACAAGTTGTTCTAGTAAGAACTAAACAGTCTACTTTCCTTTACTCTCTCTACGAATGGACTAAAACTTTTTAAAAACTCTGTCTGATTTATTGAAAGCCACCTAATGGCACAGCGGAGAAATGACTTGACTAGCAAGCCAGGTTGCTGGTTCGAATCCTGCTGGCTTGTTTCCCAGACTAAGGGAAACACCTATAAGAGATGTAAGTTTTGGGCGGTATAAAAATATGTTAAATAAATAAATATATCAGGTAGCAGCAATGTAGGAAGATGCTGAAAGTCTTCATCTCACACTGTGCGGGAGATGGCAATGGTAAACCCCTCCTGTATTCTACCAAAGACAACCACAGGGCTCTGGGGTCACCAGGAGTCAACACTGACTTGACGGCACAATTTACTTTACACTTTACACTTACTATTTGTTACTAATCCTGATTTCTTGAGATGTAGATCTGTGTGTTCTTATAAATAAGAACATTGGCTTTCAAAGGCCATTGGTTTCCTTTCCTATTCGGTAGCTTTTAAGGTTTATGCATATAATTAGTACCAGTATATGTTAAATTAACTGACAGTTAAGTGAATCTCTACTGAAACTTTCTAATTAGAGGAAAGGAAAGGAAAATAAGTAATATCTTTTTCACTTCACTGTGAGTTCAGTGAGTTACAGGGTCAAAACTTCAACAGGCAAAATTAGCATTTGAGACCTTTTAAACTTTACCTTTTGAGATATTGATAGTTTCACATTGACCTCTGGTTTATACCTAAATGAAGATGTACTCAGTTAGATTCAGTGGTAAGGAGTGTGAAGACTGACTCAGCCCCTTATACCCTGGGAGGGACATCTCAAATGCCCTGCTTTTGGTGCTGACTTGGGGTGAGTCAGTGTGGCACATTGGTTGGGAAATACAGAGAATCTAAGGTTCCCTTCTGGCATGCCCTGCTTAGTTGTCATCAGGTCCCCTCCCCCCTCTCTTGCTGCCACCAGTAGACAGACAGTCACTTGCTGCTTAGTGGAGGGCTGGCACTCTTTATTGGTGTTAATTTGGGCAGGGCTGCATGTGTTGCAATGACTGTGATGAATGCTGTGGGAACAGGGAAGAAAAGCTTGGCAGGCTGCTGTCAGAGCCTGTGGCGCACATGTAAAATCCTCCAGCAGCAGCCTGTATTGGAGCAGCTGTGAATTCATGGAGAGAAGCCAGACAGCTTGGAAACAACCGTTCACTGCTTAACCCTCAGCCATGGGTGCCCATTTATAGAGGAAAATAAGGCAGCATGCTGCTTTCCCCACCACCTTCCTCCTGTTTTAAGTCTCTCTCCCCTGATCAAGTCAGGATCCATTGAAGCCTCTTAAGAGCGCTCAAGCCAGCTCCATCCCAAGGCAGGGGATACCAAGGCAGCTGTAGGAAGCCCAGAAGAAAGAAGAATAAAATATTTTTAAAACTGTAAATTGTCTTGAATGCCATGGCAGAAAAGTGGTAAATAAATGCAGTAAGTAAATAAAATAATATGAAGGAAGAATGCAGAGTTAGGTAATGGATTGAGAAAATAATAATTTGAAGGAAGGATAGATGAAGAATGAAGTTCAAGGAGAAGGTCAGGGGAGCTAACCATAGGTTAAATGCCAACACATGTACCAGTAGGCCAATACCTTTTCCCACCATAATCGGAGCCCATCCTCTAATTTAGGGTATTCCCAGCATGCCTTATGGATAGACAGGAAGTTAATTCAGCAAAATTTCCTGTTTGGTGTAGGCAGAGCCCTAATCCACAGTTGATTGGGAATTAGACTTGGGGTTCATTGCAGAACACAAACCGTGTTTTAAAATTAATGGGGTTTCAGTTGATCATGACTAACTTGTCTCATGGATTTCAGTGTTGTTTTAAAACCTTTCATATATGAGGGTTTCTTTCAGGCAATGGTCTCTTGTAGTGCATAACCAGGATATATGTGGAAAAGATATTTCTTGTGATTTGAAAATGTCCTTCATATATCCTAATTATGGGAGAAGATAGTGACTTCTTTCTTATTATCCAGTAATCTCATTCTGTGGCTTTTTAGGGGGATAAGAATTATAGGATGCTATAAAGAAAGTGGACATCTCTTTTTGGTATTCAAGCCCCAGAAAATTGTTTCTCTAGAACTATGAGTTCTAGTATGCTCAGGATTATTTAGTTAAGTGGCTGATACCCAGAACAGCCTAAAATTGACAGTCAAGGGATGTATATCTGATAGAGTACCTCTGGAGCATGGGTGAGCCCTGATAATCATTTGTGCACTTGTACAAGACTGCCTATGTTTTGGGAAGAGTGTGGAGCTGCACTGGGACTAAAGCTGTGTAGGTGCTGCTGTTATGAGCACTCACACTAGGCTGCTCTGAATGTCAGCCAGTGATTTTGGTGTTCTATCAGTCACTCATTAGGCAGGGGTGGAGATGTAGTTGTGTGCATGGATTCCAACCTCTGCACAGCTGCCATCAAGGCTGCCACCAGTTCTTTCTGGAGTTGCCATGAAGGGTAGCCAGCAGCCCTCCCATGCGGCACCCCTTCTTTCCTGCAGTGTGTACACTTAGCAGCCACCTCCCTGATGGAGCAGCCTGGGATAGGCCCCCTGTGGTGCCTCTACTCTCTCAAAGTAGGAGGTCATTGTTTACAAAGGGTTAACTTCTACCTCCTGCTCCCAGTAAACAGGAAATTTCAGGTAATTTTCAGGTATCTGGATGTCCGTCCCATCTCCCAGCATGCTCGGGAGTCAAGTCCCCAGTTCTTTCCTGTCTTGGTTCCTGGTAGGACAGACTCCTTGGGACTCCTGCCCCACTTCCTTTTCTTCCGTTTTTGGTGAGCTTCTTTTGCCTTTCCTGGTGCAACCCCTCTCCCTCTCTTTTAAAAAAAACAAAAACATTTGGAAGTTTTAAGTTGGCATGGATCCCATGCAAGCAGGGGAAACCCTAGCTGGCTCTCTCTCAGAAGACCCTGGGATGGAAGATAGAGGCAAGGCCGAGGCCACTAATGTGAGGCGCCATCACCAGAGCGACTCCGCCATTAAGGGGCACAAAGGGACGTGGACTAAGCACAAGCCGCCTGTACAGGCCATTTACTGGAAAAGTGAACAAATTTTGCTGAAGGTTGCCTTACCTGCACTAATGCTCTTTCAGTGAAGCAACCAGGGGGCCTGGGGGACCATGTACAGCCCAGTCATTTAATTATACTTGCCAGGTGGAGCAGGGGCCCACTTCCCTCCCCCCCCAGCCTCACAGACCTGAGCACAGCAATGATGGCTTCACCTGCTGTGGTGCTGCCTGCTTTCCCCCCTTTTTTTGCGAGTTGGGAGGGAGCAGGCCACACTCGCCTCACACCTGCTTCCTCCAAACTTGCTGCTCTCAGCACCTGTGCTACAGCAGGCTGCGCTTTCTGTCCTATCATTGTTCAACCAGCCGGGTCTTTTGGCAGTAGTGCATCATGGCCCCTTACGGGCGACACAGCCACCTCAGACTTTAGTGCACACCTCATTTGGCCCTCCGGCGGCCACGGTGGTTGCACTGGCAGTCACAGTGGCTGTGCCAATGGACCAGTCCACATTCAGTCTTCCAGCCACCACACTGCCCAATTCCTCCCCTCCCGCCTGACACTGTGTTCCAGCCTGACACAGTGGTTCTGAAGACAGACCCTACTCTCCCATCCCAAAGATGAACTCCACCTTTCATCAATCTCAGGCGATGGTACCACCTTCCTTTTGCCCGAGCCCTAAGCATCTGAAGGAATGCCTGTGGCACAACCTGGACGTGCACAGAGCTCTGCGTGTTTACATGAGGACAAGGGAGCTGAGACCATCTGAGTCACTCTTTGTCTCTTTCCATGTTGTATCCTTGGGCCCAAAGGCCTCCAAGGCGACTTTGGCATGCTGGATTAGGGCGTGCATTGCCACTGCCTATCGGGCTCTGTCTCTCACAGTCCCTCAGGGCGTTACTGCACCTCCACCTCAGCAGCCTTGGCAGCACAGGACCCCCTAATGGAGGTCTGCCAGGCAGCTACGTGGTCCTCCATCTGTCCGTTCATCGGGCACTATACCACAAACTTCTTTGTCACTGAGCAGGTAGTGTTCGGGTAACCGTGCTGCAGCAGCTAGTTTAGGCCTTATCCACTTCCACCCTGCTGCTTTCACTGCTCTGGTATATCCATTTGTAAACAGTGACCTCCTACTTTGAGGGAGAAAGAAACTGACTTAGCATGAAAGGTTCTTTCTCCTCAAAAGTAGATGGTCACACGTCCCACCCGTGGATCAGTGACTGGGTCCATTGGAAGGTCAGGGACAGTCTATCTTACCTACATGTCATACCTACCTGACTATTCTTAGGTATCCTACCTTGCAACGCTCTAACTGTCCTTTGTCCTCAGGGCCTGTTACTGTCCTTTGCATGATAACTATCATTTACATGATGACTCTTTGCTGTCCTTATATGGCTCTCCATGGAGCCCAACAGTCGGAACTGGGGATCTGACTCCCTGAGCATGCTGGGAGAGGGGACAGACTTCCGGATACCCGAAATTTCCTCTCTACTGGGAGCAAAAGTTGAAAGTTAACCCTTTGTAAACAGTGACTTCCTACTTTTGAGGAGAAAGAAGCTTTCACGGTGAGTCCAATATTTCTTTCTCTCCTGCTTTGTGCACACAGTGGCTAGCTGAGCGGCGGGGGCAGGGCACCCTACCCCAGGCTGCTCCCTCAGGGAGGTTGCCACATATGTGAGGCAGGAGTGAAGGGGCACTGGGGGAGGCACTGCCACCAGGTTGGGATGGCGGGTGATGGACACAGGCCACCTATGCCCTCCCTAAGTCACTGATATGAAGGTCCCTGGTTGGATTCTCTGAATTTTTCCAGTATAGCTGCAGGTATAGCAACATTCTCCATGTGAATGAGACTTTCCACAAATTGCATTCCATGGATTCGGGAAGCATGAAAAGCATGATGTCAGAGTTGACTTGGTTTTTAGAGAATGTATTTCTTAGTAACAAATGTGGGAAGCTTTATAACAATTTAGAATGATGAACAAAGATAATTGCAGCATGATTAATACTACAGAAGAAATCTTTACTGTTATCTCCATAAATAAGTAAGATACAATTTAATTGTTCATCCTGGTTAAATTTCAGTTTGGACAATCCCAGCAGAAAAAAGACATTTCACTTTGAATTTGTAGTAGGATGACCTTGTGATAATCATCAGAAACCTTTGTTCCTTTATTGCATTACAGGAAAACAGCTTATGTTGCCAGTTGGAAAAATGAAGATTTTAGTAGACTTGAACAATGAATAGAATGGTCACATGTGATGTAAAGTTTCAAGGGTGAGGGGGAACAGTGTTTGCTCTGTGTCTGTGTAAGTGCAAGGGGAAAAGAAAAAGTGATGTATGTACTGGAGGTGTTGAGGCCTGGAATATGGCTCAGCATAGAGAGCCTGACCCCAGTCTGCAAGGGGATGTCTTCCACCAAACACGTGTTTGGAGCTAATCACCTGTTGGGGATTTGGGTGCTGTATTCAGTCCTATTCCTCTTTCCCCCCTGTGGTGGAGCTCATCAGAATGGGTTGTGGACTGAGCATGCTTGAGACAGGCCGGGATCATGTGATTCTAGTTTCCTCTTGCCAGGAGGCGCCATAGCCCCAGTTCTGGTCCTGACTTGCTCGAGTTCACAGGTCTTGGAAAGAGCTCTTCAGCATGTGAGATTTTTGTGGGCTAGTTTCTTGTTCTTGACTTGGCATTTTCCTTCTATCTCCCCCCCCCCGCTCGCCCCCCCCCCCCCGATTGTGCAGTGGTGAGAATGGAACTGTTTATAGTTATCTCCTACATTCACAAATAGCCTTTTAAAAATTTCTAATTCGGTTAATCGGTATGTAGTTTCACTTTTGATTTGCTCCACATGAAGCAATCTCAGACTGGCAATTTTCTGCTTGGCTCCCTCTCAGAGGACATGCAGCCAAACACTGGGGGCAGAAACCTGGAATGGGAACCCCCCCACATCTCCCTAAAATGGGCTTTCTCCTGTGACCCCTTCCCACCCTTTCCACAGTGGTGGAAGCCTCCTCCATGGCCCCCCAAAAGGTGGAGAAGAAAACAAAACATTGTTCTGAGCCAGGCAAAGCCTCCCCCCACCCCGAAATAAAGAAAAGAAATAGCGCAAGCCAGCCTCAGCCCCTGGGCTCAGCGAGCACATTTTTATTCAGGCAGTTTATCAGCAGAAAAAAACACGCACTGCCTCCCTGCGCTTCCTGCCAGCTGCAAAACAACACAGGATCCCAACTACCACCCAATTGGGCACATCTGGAGGCTCAGACCCGGTTAACCCAGTGATTATTGTGGTGGAGGGGGGACTGATTGGCCCGCTCATTCCCCTCGTGCGATTGGCTATCCCAATGATTATTGTGGTGGAGAGGAAACTGGCTTGCCTACGTATTCCCACTGTCCCAATGGCACCCTATCCCAACCGGGACAATTTGTGCCACGCTTCCCACGGATTCTGCTGACAGGGCCCCATCTTGTGAGGAAGTGGTGGAGAAACCAGAAGGCGCCCCTCCAGTGCCCTGAGATCTGCCTCCACAGTGACTGATATAAGTACCAATGTTCTTTCTCGGACTGACAATTTCTTTTACCCCAGATGTTGCTGACTGGTTGAGGGATTTCATTGCGAGGGAATGCAAGATATAATGCAACCCCTTCCTCTCTGCCCCTGTGGTACCACAGCCAGTTGCCCCTGCTCTCCCCACAGGGTCTCTTACTGCTGGGCAAATGTCTTTCTTCTCTCCTGACTCCAGCCCCAGGAGGGGAGGCCATTCCACTTTCAGAATGGGGCCTTTTTGTACCATTCAGGAGAAAGGACACTAGATGCAAAAGGAGGGTGTGCCACACACCCTCCTCTGAGGTCCAGCCACCTCCACCTAACCACCTAATATGCAACCAGCAGTCCCTATTCCTCCTGCAATACCCCTGGTGTTGCCCCCGTCTGTACCTGCATTGCCTCCACCACTGCCAATTCTTCCACATCCATCTGGGAACCTGATCTTGCCAAGGTCTCATTCTGAATACGCTCACTCTCTCACCCTCTTAACCCACGGGTGTCTGATAGGGAGGAAGAAATCTGACGAAGAGGTCACACAACAATTATCCATCTGTCTATTCCCGTCCATAGATTTTGAAGTCCTTTGTGCTAAGGCTAAGAGGATCATTCATGATGTTACTCCTGTTGAGGCATCACAGCCCTCAACAGAATTGGATCAAAGTGTTTTCCTTTCCTCCACTGAGTGGGAAAGACCCGTCTCCTCTAAGCCAGTGGGAGACCCTAGGTCTGCCTTAAGAAACATTACTCTTTTCCACAAGATGCTATGTCACTTCTGGCAGTTCCTTACATTGACGCTCTTATGGCGCAACTCATATCTGGCTCTATTCTGAAGCCTGGCAAGCAGGAACAATTCAAAATACCCGAGGATAAAGAGTGCGATCTGCTCCTCAGAAAAGCTCATGAGGTATCTGTCACGGTCATCAAAGCGGCAACCATGAAATAAATCTTTGCCAGACCATCAATTCTTTGGGCATTGCTTATTCCGCCTGAAAACACCAAACTCCGCCAAGGCCTCAATAAGATGGTGAAAGCAGCTGCTCTTATGGCTGACTCCAGCCTGGATTGTATACAACATGCTTCTAGTGAAATAGGGTGTGGAGTTGTGATCTGCAGATCTCTCTGGCTGAAGAATGTGGATGTTAAATCCAAACTAGCACTTACATCTTTTTATGGAGCTAACATATTCGAACCCTCCCTAGACCCCATTCTAGGGGAGACCAGGGACAAGGAGGCGGCAATGCCTTTGGTGAACAAGGACTCCCAGTTCTTTTCGCTTTCCAAACCCTTCCCTTTGTCCCCACAGGCAATTCTAGGGAGCACCATCCAACCAGCCCATTGAGTATATTTATTTATTTATCAAATTTATACCCTGCCCAAGTCTCTGGACAGTTATTATATGGATAATAACTACTACTTCAGGGGTTTCAGATGCTCCCAATGGAGACAGCACTACAGAGGCCCATCCAGATCGCAGGCACTCTGCTCCTTCGCCTCCAATGCACCCTACAATAAAAAACAATGACTCACATCCTGTGGGAGGCAGGCTCAGAGTTCACTACCACATGGATGTCCACCACCCAAGACCAATGGGTGTCAGTCATAATCTCTTTGAGCTATTCTCTAGACTTCATATGTGCCCCACGAGACCACTAAATCCAGAAGCCCAGGCAAACACCTCCAAATGACTCAAGCCATTCAACATACTGCAAATTCAGGCCATCAAACCAGTAATATCAACAGAAACATGTCTAGGCATCTTCTCTATCTTATTTCTTGTGCCGAAGAAAGGCAGCTCCTGGAGAGCAGTACTCAACCTCAAGAGGCTCAACAAACAGACAAACAAAGAAAGAGGAAGTTCAAGATGGAGTCTCTTCACACCATCAAGGAGGCAATTGCATCAGTGGATCTCTCAGAGGCCTACCTCTATATTCCCATTCTTCTGGCCCACAGGGGGTTTCTCAGATTCTCATATGACCAGAAACACTACCAATACCGAGCACTCCCGTTTGGCCTATCATCAGCCCCTTGGATCTTTACAAAGGTCATGATGACATTAATTGCACACCTCCACCTCCAGGGTACTCTCACACACCCATGATTTTTTGATTAGATCAGCCTCCTTCTATCAAGCCCAAAGAGACGTAAACAGAACTCTCCAGTGCCTAGATGACCATGGCTTCATAGTCAATCAGGAAAAGAGCCACCTCTATCCAACACAGTCCCTTAAGCACCTGGCAGCATTATTCAACACCGTCCAAGCATCAGTCTCCCTTCCCCAGGAATGGAAAGATAAGATATCAACTCACATCACACCTCTCCTACACCAAAGGAAGACAAACCTGATGCCCTTGGCCACTGTACTGGGATCCATGGTGGCCTGCATGGAGAGCACTCCATGGTCCAGGTGGCACTCATACTTCCTCCAATGGCTGCTCCTTCCCTATCAGGAATTGATCATAGCAGGCGTACATGAACGGGTAAGCATCCCTCTCAGGGTGTGCCAGTCATTCCGTTGGTGGATCTCTCTAGCAATCCACAAAAACCTCCCTCTGATGGACCTTCAGAGAATAGTAGTGTCCACAGACGCCAGCCTCAATGGTTGGGGAGCCCACTGCTTGAACCAATATGCCCAGGAATGCTGCCCCCCCCCCAAGGAGTTATGCCAAAACATAAACTGGCTAGAGCTCTGGGCTGCCAGACTCGCCCGCCTACAGTTTCACCATCTTCTGCAGGAATGCCATGTCCTAATCCGCATGGACAACATCACCAACAAGTTCCATGTCAGTTGTCAGGGAGGCACCAGATCACGGTCCTTGATGGCGGAATCAGATCTCCTCTTCCAGGGGGTGGAAAACCATCTAGCGTCAAGCAGAACACCTCAGCAGGGCCGACAACCTTCAAGCAGACTGGCTCAGCTGGCGCACGGTGGAGCCAGCAGAGTGGAGTCTCCACCCAGACATCTTTTGCCAGTTGATGTCACACCTGGGCCAGCCAGAGGTGGACCACTTTGTGTCCCCAACAAACAATATTCTCTTGTGCTACTGCTTCAGGTTTCAGTCTCCCCTGGCAGAAACGACCGATGCCCTTACAGCTCCCTGGCCACAGGCCCCACTCTGCACCTTCCTCCGACAGCATTCCCCCAAGAGTTCTCACAAAGCTCATAATAGAACAAGCAGAGCTGATCCCCGTAGCACCTCACTGGCTCTGGAGACCCTGGTTCTCCAAACTAGTATCTCTGTCAGTCCATCTGCCCTGGCAACTCTTCCTCCAAAGGGACCTCCTCTCACAAGGTCCTCTTTTTCACCCAGCCCATAGGCTCCAACTTTCTGCCAGGAGGTTGAGCGTGCAAAGCTAAACGTTCAGGCCTATGCCCCCTGCCCCAGTCCAAGTTACTATTCAGGTCTTTGGGTGCCCGGCTACCAATCGCATTTACCAGGCCACATGGGCAGCCTTCTCCCGATGGCCACGTAGAAAACACACTGACACTCTCTCGGTGAGAGTTCTTGAGGTTCTGACTTTTCTCCAGTCTGGGCTTGAGTTGCAGCTCTGCCCTATTACCCTGAAATGCCAGACCTCCACCCTAGCATCAGTTCTGGGCCTGTGCTCTCTTGGGTGATCCACACTTAACCCACACATTACAAGATTCCTCGAGGGGACATCCAATCCCTCCCTCCCTCGTTCACAGGTTCCCATTGTGGAGCCTGAAGAAGGTCCTGAACACACTTACCCAACCGTCCTTTGAACCCTTATTCTCTACCTCCCTCAAGGACCCATCCTACAAGGTCCTGTTCCTGGTAATCATCATGTTGGCTCCCTCTCAGTTAGGAAAGAGTTCTGCATCTTCCAACCAGACTTTGTAGTCCTGAAGCTTGACCCCACCATAATTTCTAAGGTTAACTCTATTTATCAGTCCTTACAAGAATTATGGCACATTCCACTCACAGTACAGTTAACGTGGGGGCCTTTCTGGCACACACTCCTCTGATAGATATCTGTAAAGCAGCAACGTGCTCTCGTGTTACTCCCTTCATTTGGAATTACAAAATAGCCTCCTTCTCTCATCCCAAGCTGCCTTTGGCCATTGGGTCTTACAATAGGTTGTCTAGAATATACATCCTTCCCAACCTTCTTTTTCAGTCCACTTGGGCATGTCCCGTTCTGATGAGCTCCAGCACAGGGGGGAAAGGAACATTGGACTTACCGTGAAGGGTTCTATTTCCCTGTGACTGGAGCCCATCAGGCCCACCTGCAAATGTGTATATGGTTTTTCAGGTTTGGGAAGTCTACCAGTTTTGGGGTGGAAACTGGTCTCAGGGTACTACAGTGTTAGTATATACTTCTGTGTTATCTTGTTCGTATTGTTCTGGTTGTTAACATGTTGCCTTCTTAGGTGTTCTCTCTCTCTCTCTCTCTCTCTCTCTCTCTCTCTCTCTCTCTCTCTCTATATATATATATATATATATATGCCAAACTCTACGCTACACTCTCAGAACTGGGGCTATGGCACCTCTGGGCAATAGAAAACTAGTATCATGTGATCCGGCCCTGTCTTGAGCATGCTCAGTCTACAACCCATTCTGATGAGCCCCAGTCATGGGGAAAATAACTCTTCACGGTAAGTCCAATGTTCCTTTATTCCACCTCCCCATATGTGATTGCCATATTTACCCAAATACAAGACAACTCTAAATTTAAGACAAGCCCCTTTAAAAGAGAGAGGGGGGTGGGGAGGTTAAATACAGGTATATCAATATTTACCCAAAGGGAAGAGGACTCTGATATTAGAAATCAGGGGGTAATCTTAAATTCAAAGACCTTGGAAAAAACCTAGCCTTTGGATTCAGGTAACTACAGTAACACTGTCTCAGTTGACAGTGCCAGCAATCTGTTTGACTGTGTGGCATAGATACAGTGTCTCTTGGTCTCCCCCCACCCCCACCGCTTTCAGAAGAGCAATCTGCATGTTGAAGCTGGGTCAAGATGCTTTTTCCCGGTACCTTTGTCAGTTAATCCCGCACATAATAGTAGTTTAGAAATTTCACATTGGTATTACCAGCTTGGGGCAGGACTCTCCATAATATTGTGAGTATTACTGTAAATCTCAAGTGCAGAATAAATACACCTTACACTTGAGTATCAGCCCACTTTTATGTGTTATAGTGTCTTGTGGCAAGACAGACTAAATGGTGGGTCTGGCAAAGTATTTGCTGGGAGGAACTGTTTGTTTTCCTGACTGAGTGGGTAATTTACTCTAAAGCCAGACTATTATTTTATTATATATTAATTTGTTTGCAATTTATATCCCATCGTGTGCTACATAACAGCTTTGTGTGCTTCATAAAAGCTAACGGTAACTAAGATGAAAACCATAAAGTCTAAGACACGCAATAATACTTTAAAAAAAACAAACATAATTGCATACTCCATCATAGCATTAGGCTCCAATAAAATATCACCTAAGTATAAGAAACACTCATGCCAAAGAAACCTAAACAGGACATTTTAATTGAAGTACTGGGGGCATCATCTCATACTGTGTGGGAGATCACAATGATAAACCCCTCCTGTGTTCTACCAAAGACAACCACAGGGCTCTGTGGTTGCCAGGAGTCGACACTGAGTCGACAGCACACTTTACCCTTTACTGGGGGCAGGAGAGAATCAATCGTACCCTGACAAACAATACTATTATTGTAAGACTGCTCATGCATTTAGTAATATGCTCTTAAGTGCATTTTACTAAACATTAATTATGGAACAGAACAGAATTCTTTCTTGATTTATTTTTAAATAATTATTTTGAAGCCAAGATGGTACTTATAATTAACGGAGAGAACAAATGGTGTCAGATTAGTAGTTCCTCACCTCTCATTCAAAAGGCCAAATCTGACTATAACACCAGAGCAATATAATTAACTGGATGCCAAACCAAATTAAAACACTTAAAAAAAACAAAAACCTGAGCCTGTATGCCATCAAACATGTGTGGGATCAGCTATCAAACACAGTGAGTTCCAAAGCTGAAAGTTCTCTTCACAGAAAGTCCTAGAACAGGGTAGGCAACCTTGGTTCTCCAGCTGTTGTTAAACTCCAGTTGTTAAATTGTGGCTGGGACTGATGGGAGTTGTCGTTCAACAGCTGGAGAGCCAAGGTTGTCTACCTGTGTACTTAAGGAGATCTGCTTTACATGTTTTGTCATCTTGGATTTAGTCAGCTGAAGGCAACAGGTTGGGATGCTCCAATGGAGTGATAAAAGTTTCGCTTCTGGGAGGAGTAGCCCCTTCAAAAGAGGTGGCGGTAAGAACTTGACAGGGGGAACACCATCACTGAATCCATTGTACCTGAATAATTTATAGGCCAGCCTCAAATTTACTGCCTTGGACAAGGAAATACAGTATGGGGTGGCTATTTGGTAGTCAGAAACTTCCAAATGAAACCAGCTCTCTACACCCTTACCCATCTGTCTTCTGACTTTGTTTTAATACAGAAATTGCCTTGATCGACCCTAGAGTATAATCTTTGCTGAGAAAAAAGACAGGGGACCCTGTGATCCTCCTGAACTTCTCATCTGCTTTCAGTACCATTGACCACACTATCCTTCTGTGCTGCTTCACTGAATTGGGGATTGCAGGCATTGTTTCATGTTGGATTCCACCATTTTCCATGTCAGACTGGTCCAAGAAGAAGACACTGAGGGACTGCTTTATTTGCCAGTTTTGTCAGAGGTTAGGTAGCTGGCAGAAGCAGGATGACACTCTCAGTAGGGGTGTCCACACACTTCATAGAGAGAGAAGTTTGACAGCAGACCTTCTTGATTGATACCATAACACCACCATATTGCTCTGGACAGTATTTGGGGGTAAGCAAATTTTATTCAGTACTTAGGTGATATTTTATTGGAGCCTAATGCTATGATGGAATGTCCAAAAAATGCACATTCTAATGCTATAATGGAATGTGCCGAACAAAATTCCCCTATGGCAACTCTACTAAATTGTAACATCCACCACCACCCTAGAACTGGGCCCAAACCGGCCTGGGAGGTTTGGTTTGACCTCAGACTGGACTCAGTTCTATCTGAGGTCCAGCCCTCAATCTGAACTGGTTTGAGTGCAAACCAACTCAATTTTGAGCCAGTTGGCACATCCCTACCCCCCACCAACCCAATCCTGGCTCGCTGCCGGAGTTAAACTAAGATACACTATCTATCCCTAGCCCTCATTCAGTGGGTGCTGTAAAACACTTCTGTGCCTCGGCCTTCCTGGTGCCATTCAACTGAGAAGACAGTCTTCATCCTGCAAGGCATGATCTGCAAACAACATGGCAGCAGAGACTGTTAGCATGATCCTGTGCAGAATTAAGCATTCCTAAGGCCATTGAAATCAGTGAATTTAAGCATACTGAGCTTCGCATGGGATTGGACTGCAAGTTTCACAATACATAAATACCTGCCTTCTGGGGATTCTTACTCACCAAGATGAAGAACTTCTTTGTCTCTGGTGGGTTGGGTAGTGTTTTTGTTGATAACCTAATTCTGATTGCATCACGGTGTAAACCTTGATTCATTGAGATTATTTGTGTGACTTGTCCTAAGAAAACTAATGTAGCAATGAGGGGGGAAATGGCAGCAGAGGGGGGAAGCAATGACAGTGATAGATTTTTAAAAAGGTAAATGCTTTCAGTATAAGACTTTTTTCAGGAAAGATTTCTTTTCTCAAAGGCATTACTTTCAATCCCAAAATTGAAACGGAATATTCATTGTAGCCCCAGTTTTGCTTGAGGGGTGTGAAGATAAACATTGAAACCGTCACACAGCAGATGGTTTTACTTTTTTACCAGATGGTGGTAAAGAAGTTCAGCCCAAGAGATTATCTGGAGACATTAGGTTGAGTTCAAAATAGAAAAGAAAATATGTATTAAGGAACTAAAACATTACATACTGAGAGAGAGCCATTGAACAACATACCTAAGCAGGCACTAGCCTTCATCAACAACTGAACAACTCTAACTCTTAACTGACCAAAAGATAACTATTAGGACCTCTAGTGGCCAGAAGGGGTTACTGAGGTGCTAAGAGCAATCTTCTATATTTATAAAGCGCTAAGGTGATGTGTGGCACATGCATGTGTGGCATGCTGGAGGTGCCTGAAGCGCAGAGCCACACGGATGTCAAGCCCATTCAGAGGCAGCGGCAGCGATGGAGCTCCATTTGGGAGCTGCTCTAGACCTGTAAGGAGGGAGGAGCAGGAACAGATCAATCTGTGGCTTCTGTGAGGATGGGAAGGTCTCTGGGGTGAAGGGGCGGTGGGGGTGGTAGTGAGGAGAGCAATAGAGTACTAGCGTGCATATGCTCTCTGCTGGTAAGGCTAGTGCTTTAGAATTCTCACTTCTAACAATTTTATCCCTTTTTGCTGTGAAGTTCTACCTTGTGTCAGGAAATTTCAATTGGGTGTAACTCAGTGGGTGACATCAGGGGCAGTGTTCCAAGAACACAGCAGGAGATGCATCCTTATAAAAGAAGAGGCTGCTCAGAAAGCCCTCGGGGACATGTTTCTGGTAGACAAAGCGGGGAGGGGCCAAGATGGTGACCAGTTAACAGCTTAACTCATGAGCTCCTGCCCCAACCTGGGCTCCCCCCACCACACACACACACACACTGGGCATGCCTTCCAGGGTCTTGCCTTCCCCTAGGGGGGAGAAATAGTTCTCTCAAAAGCCCTACCAACAAGAGTCCAGCCAACGATAGTGGAGGATGGATTGGAAAAAAGAAACAAATCAAGACTGATGGATTCCTCCCCCTCCCCCGAGGCGACAGCTGGAGATGCATACACTGTAAGTACCAAGAATAGATTTACGACTCTTGGCATGGAGACCCCTTCCCCCTCAGACAAGGAGGCTGTTTCACGCAAGCTGGCTATTAAACAAAGTGTATCCAAGCCATCTCAGAGGGCCACTCTGAGCAGCTCCCCGGATCAGAGAAATAGGGGCCAACACTTTCCAGCTACACATCCTACCCCTCATCACTCAGCAACTCAGCGATGCCCACATTATCTCAGCAGAATCCTTGATCACCATTCTTGGATGGATAAACATTATTACTGAAAAATGGGACAGTCTGAGTCAGGCTTTGATCAATTTATAGCCCAGGATCACCAAGGGGTTAAAAACTCATCAGAGTGTGTCATCACTAACCCTCAACTAGCACCTCCCCTCTCATCTGTTTCCATTTTACGTAAGATGTCACCAGGCCTCTTGAGAATTAATAGCCAAACAAACTTTCAGTAGATGCTTCAAAACAATCAGAGTGTCCTTGAAATTCCTCGTAGTGCTCGTCATAGATGGACAAACCACAAGGAGACTACTTACTCTCTGTCCTACCTCTCAAACTCACAACCAGAAAACATTGGCTTAATCTCGTACTTCTTTCTGCCTGCTCGTCCACATTTCAGAAGGCGATTTCTAACCTTTCAAAATACAGCACTGGTGACAAAATTGACATGCTAGCCAGGTCACTTGCTCTTTTATGGCTACAAACTTATTGGTGTTCTTGCAGACCCTGTAATTAGAGATCTTCTCTCTGGTTGAGAGATTAATAGCCCTACCACAAGCCAATTAGCCCCAAGGACAATAAATATCCTAGCTGTGGTAAAGCCAAGCAAACTATCACCAATTTGACTGAGGAATTCCAACTGCATAAAGGCATTCAGAATGAACTGAATCACCTTAAAAACCAATTGCTTAAAGTAAAAAAGAATACTAAACCCCTGTTGGCTTTAACTTCGCGATCAGGGCATGAGGAGAGTGTCACACTCACAGTGTCACAATGAGTGTCACACTCACAGATTCAGACTCTGACATGGATATTCAGCACCCAAAAGCAAGCTCAAACTATTCCAGCTACTCAACTTCAAAATCACACCATGCTTCTGCTACTCACATACATACTCAGATTAAAATAAAACTCTGGGTGCATTTGTCAGATCTTTGTTCGAGTTCTGAAAGTGGTAGTGAAACGGATGATGCAGGGCCCTCCTCCAACAAGCCTGACATCGGGTGGAGTGACTGGTCTGCCGGAACTTGTGGGTTAGCCTTACAGACACCTGACATCACAGATATCGTGAAATCTTCCTCTCACAATGCGTGCGCATGCGCACACACACACACACACACACACACACCAGGGCAGGTGCCCAGGTAGAACCCACCCTTTGGGGGAAAGTGCCCACATCTGCCAACAGCCTTCAAGAACATTCTCTCACATCTGCAAGCCTCCTGAGTTATGAAGCGGACGAAGGACCTCTGACAGAGACTGCTGCTTGCAAGACCTGTGCCCTGGAATGCTATTTGCCAGTGATCCACATTTTGACAAGGTCACTGCGCTGCTAGCCAGCCTGTATGAAACAGCCACCTCAGGGGTGGGTCTCCATGCCTCCCATCATCTCCACAATCTGAGTCACAATCTACCCTGGATGTCCCAGAAAGTCTGTCACTCCCCCAGCTCCATTTGCCCCCCAACTTGAGCCACGATCCTGCGGAAGACAAGATTCTTTCAAGGCAGTCATAGTCTTTTTAAGCAATAACAGGTGCATTCATTCCTGGAAGTAGGCTGATTGATAGAGGTAGGGTTCCTCACATTGCCCCCATTGATCCAGGCTCTCTCTGTAACCCCAGAGGACACCGACACACAAGGCATGGGTCCAGGAACTCTTACTTCTACAAATATTTATATACAGCTCTTCAATAAAATTCTTAAAGTGGTTTATATAGAAAAATAAATACATAAATAAGATGGTTCCCTTCCTGTCCCAAAAGAGCTCACAATCTAAAAAGAAACCTATGGTCGACACCAGCAACAGCCACAGGAGGATGCTGTGCTAGGGCTGAATAGGGCCGGTTGCTCTCCCCCTGCTCAATATAGGAGAATAAACACTTTGAAATGTGTTTATGTGTTCTTTGAACCCCTGCTAACTGGGCAAAGAGGCGCCTTTTACCGCAGTTATTCTCTTTATTTAGCAGGGGGAGAGTAACTGGCCCTATCCACCCCCAGCACAGTACTTCCAGTGACTGTTGCTGGTGTGTGTCTTATGTTTCTTTTTAGAATGTGAGCCCTTTGGGGACAGGGTACCATCTTATTTGTTATTTCTCTTTGTAAACCGCCCTGAGCCATTTTTGGAAGGGCGGTATAGAAATTGAATTATTAATAATAATAATAATAATAATAATTAATAATGTGTCTCTTTGCTCAGTTAGCAAAGGTTACCCCCAAATTTGACAGTGATCATCTCCCGATTTTGCTCTTTTTAAAAAACCCTTCATTTACCAGTCCCACACAGAGAATCGTTATAACCCCCCGCCCGCCCCAATATCCTTTGCAGGAGGAGCATATTGATATGCTAAATGGTCCTCATCTGGATCAAGTGCTAAGTGAGCTACTTGCCTCTGACCACCTGCAGCACATTCAGTCATCCCTACTAACTTAACAGCCCTGCTGGTGCGCACTTGGAGTCATACAATGGCCTAGTCTAGGAACTACAGCAGCTCCTCTCTCATAAGAACTGAGAACCACATGTACAGCGTCAGCAGGCCTCCAAGCAGTGGTTTGACAAGGACTGTGTTAACACCAAAAAAAGCCCTTGCCACCACCTATCAGGTCTATAAATCTAGTTCTGGACTGTTGGCCACGCAGAATCTCCTTGAGCAGAAACAACAGTACAAACTCCTGCTGGCTTGTAAGAAAATAAATGCCACGAAAGATGCCTGGATGGGTCCCATTCAGGCTGTTGGATCCAAAGATTCTGCCATGTTTGGGTATTTAACAAAGCACTGTCCCAGCTACAGTCCAAACCACTTGAATTGTCACATTCACCTAGGGATCTGGAAGAAATACTTGGATGACCTATACAAACACCCTGCTGCTGATTGTAGAAACCCCGTCTGTGCCATTGAGGATACTCCAGCATGGGCTCCGGTGTCAGCTTTGGAGATCTACAGTGTAGTCGCCCAATTAAGACCTGGGAAGGCTCCAGAGGAGGAGCTTATTCTGCCGGAGGCTTTTAAAAATAATCTGGGCTGGTGGGCCCCTATTTTGGCAACACTCTTCACCTATATTGACATGAATGGCCAAATTCCCAAGGACTGATGGGTAGCAATTATTGTTTCCATATTTTTAAAAAGCAGGAAAGATTTCCCCACCAATTAAACCTATTAGTTTGCTCAATACTGTTAGTAAACCTTATGTGAGACACCTATATGGGAAACTTAGGGATTGTCTGGAACAGGAAAATCTTCTTGCTGAGGAACAAGTGGGCTTCAAGGAAGGGCACTCCACCATCAGTCAGTGCCTAGTTCTATAGCACTTCATCGGGAAATACTCCTCCTGCAGTGTTAACTCTCTTTAAGCTGCCTTCATTGATCTTAAGGCAGCATTCTTTTCTATCTCACCTGTCAAACTATGGGAGAGATTGGAAGCCTCCTCCATTGACCAGCATCTGCTATATCTTCGGACCCTGCATGTAGACACATCACTAAAAGTGAGATGTAACTCCAAGGCCATCTCACAACAGCTGTTAAAATTCAGACAGGCAGATGCATTTTGGCCCCACTCCTCTTCAACTTTTACATTAACTCAAGGTGGGCCAGCTCAGCAATCCAGATTTCCATCCTCCAGAGCTCGCTGGGAGACACATCATCTGTTACATGCAGATGATGCAGCTATCCTCTCAAGGGACCCCCATTGGCCTTAGAAGACCAGTGTGAGGGCCCTGCCACTGCCCTGTAGGGAAGACTGCCTGGCAGTAAACTATCACAAAACTAAAATCAAGGCCCAAGATCCATTCTTGGCAGATTGAGAGGCATAAGATTGAGCAAGTTTCACATTTCAAATACTTGGGGATATCTTTTCATTCTGGCGACTATAAGAAAGCTTATAGGGAACATGTGGCTCTAAATCTTCAGAGAAGCTCCTCTGCCATTCTCAAATTCCTGTGGACGAAAAGAGGCCAATATGTACTCACAACTCTTGAACTGTTCACAGCCAAGCTGCTAGCTTAGCTCCTCTATGGTGCCCAACTTGGCCCCTTCCCCAGCTTTGCGACTCTGGAACTTGTACAATCCAAATTCCTGCAGGCAGTGCTCCAAGTACCAAGATGTGTCTCCAATGCCACTCTGCCCCTGGAGACAGTACCAAGATGTCTCCAATGCCGCTCTGCGCCTGATCAAGCTGGAGGCTACGGTGTGGATGGCTCAGACTATCCTTTTGCCCAGTTGGTCTTGCCCCCAAACCCTACATGATGATTACCAATCTAGCTGGATTTGGGCAATTGAGACAAAAATAGCTACCCTGGGTCTTTCCCACTTGACCTTGTTTAGTATGGGTTACAACCAGGCGAAAGCCACCATCAAGCAGTGCATTATAGAAATTGAACGCCAAACTGATCTCAGCAGGATCCCAAACTTTCATATCAGTGATGGGCTTAGATATTCTGTCTCTCCAGCAGCATACCTCACCCAACTGGAGGTTCCAAAGCAAGGAAGAGCGTACATTCTGGCTCGCTGTCATGGCCTCTCTTCAGCAGTGCTAGAAGGGCTGTTATAGAAGGACTCAATTTGCAGAGCGACTATTCCCCTGTGCCTTAGGGCAGATCAAAACTACTGAGCATGTTCTCCTCCACTGTCTGTTCTCTAGAGACATTCATTCACTCATTCATTCATTCTACATATTTTGTGCCTCCCTCATCCTTCCATTGCTATGCAAGTGTCCGGGACATTCAAGCCAATTCTACTGCTCCTTGCTGCTTTCTGACTTTTAAGCCTGCCATCACGTTTCTTTGCCAGGTTTGGTGTGACAGTGACCAGCATTTGTCGGCAGATGGTAGGCAGTGAGTCTTAACAGCCTTAATCTGACCCTCGGTGACTCCAGGTGGGCTCTACACTTTGCTTACCCAATACTGATTCAATAGAAAGACTTTCACTCCTTCCTTTTGGGTTTTTTTTACTGCTCCTTACAGTCTGGCCGTTAACCAGTTTTATTACTTAGGCTTTTATGTATTTCTCTCTTCTCATGTTTTTTAATCTGTTTACATCCATTGTTATTCCTTTTCTGCACTTTTATGACTTTTCAGGCTTTTATGCCCTCATGCTTCTGCTGTACTTTTTACTGTTTTTAGTATTATTAAGTACCTTTAAGTACCATTCCATATGTAATCACTTTTTATCTACTCTTGCTTTTAACATGTAAATCACTCTTATACTTTATGCTGGTCTATTATTAATTATTTATTATTTTACACAGTCAGACAG